>NW_023605305.1:29349486-30631277 GCF_014898055.3 Talpa occidentalis | reverse complement strand
AGGATCGCATCTTCTAAGACTTGGTACAATTGCCAATTGCCTTTCTTTTTTGCCCTTGATTTCAGTTTCAGTTGATGTCTTCTGGGAGTTTAGATGTTTCCTGGCAGCTAAACTCAATGACTAGGTACATCAGAATGCTTTTGGTTTGAGAGGGTACTGTTCAGGAATTGAAGGAAAAAGTACTCTACATGCCTAGAATAGCAATGCTGATGACGTAAAGGAATGACTTCCAGTTTGCTGGGTCCTAGAGACAGTGGTCTAGGGATAAAGTGATTTTTCTACCTTCATTCAGGTGGGAGGGCCTGTTCTATTTCTTAAGGCAAAGTGTTAACTAGGCCACTGTTTTCTTTAAATCAGTTTTGGCACTTATTAGAATTCATAGAAATAACTCCCAGTTTCTGGCAATAGATTGATTGTCATTCTAACTGTGGATATTGTAAGTACTTGTATTTTTTTTGTCTTTTCTATGTATTATATTAGGAAGTTGGAAGAAGCTGCTGTAGGGCAATTCACTCTGAAAGCTGATATTTCTACATCTAACTATTCAGGAAATAGATCCAAAATATTATAAAGCTACTTTATCTGTGTTTTATTTTTGTGCTATATTTCAAATATATAGCTTGGCATTTTGAAGTCAGAAACTATGAATAGTTATGGGAATATCACCAAAACAAATTAGTGAACTTTTGGGTCCCATTAAAAAATCATTTGCTCAAATGGCCAACAGGCATATGAAAAAATGTTCAACATCCCTTATAATCAGAGAAATGCAAATCAAAACCACATTGAGATACCACCTTACAACAGTAAGAATGGCACATATCATAAAAACAAGCAACAAATGTTGGCAAGGATGTAGTGAAAAGGGAACTCTTCTGCATTGCTGGTGGGAGTGCAAACTGGTCCAACCACTATGGAAAACTCTCTGGAGGTTCCTCAGTCTACTAAAATTGGAGCTACCATATGACCCGGCAATTCTACTCCTAAGGATCTACCCAAAGGACACAATAACATTGATTCAAAAAAACACCTGAACCGTTATGTTTATTGCAGCACTATTTACAATAGGCAAAACCTGGAAACAACCCAAATGCCCAAAAATAGATGACTGGATCAAGAAGATGTGGCATAGATACACAATGGAATATTATTCAGCAATCAAAAAAGATAAACTCATGCCATTTGCAGCAGTGTGGATGGAGCTAGAAGGAATTATGCTTAGTGAAATTAGCCAGAAGGAAAAGAAAAATATCGGATGGTTTCAATTATAGCAGGAATATAGGGGAACCAAATAAGACAACAGTGTAAAAAAAATAATAGCAGTACAAAGCACAACAAAGCAAAACCAGACAATTATAAATCAGAGACATACTGCAGGGGAGGAGGAGGGAGAGAGATCAGAGGGAGGGAGGAACACAAGGGACTGAGGTGATGGTGCACGGGTGCATTGGTGAAGGGAAACTTTGGGGGCTATACACTTGAGGGGGTTGGGGGGAAGCAAATATTGTTTAAAAATGAACAATGATGTAAAAAACTTAAAAAATAAATAAATAATACTGATTAAAAAAATCATTTTCTCAAAGACCTTTCTAGCACCTATATTTTAACTCTTATTCTGTTGTACATACCTACCTTTTAATACACACACCTGCACGCGCACACACACACATGCACACACACGTACCCCACAGATAAGTAATAATATTCATGCTCAATTAAGGGAATGTTTTAAGTTTGCATCTTTGAGCTAATCACTTGATCAAAATGAATCTGATAATACCCATAACAAATAGTATATTTTAGGGTTAATTGAAATAAGAATCTTCTAGTTGCTCCTCTTGTACCCTCTTATTGCCTAACAAATAGTAAGAGCTAAAAAATAATTCTCCTTTCCCCACACTTTAGAAGTTTTCTTTTAATCTATAATATTTCTCAAAAATAATGCCTGCAAAAGAATAAACAAGTCTGTCATTGTTGATCATTTATTTTAGTCATGGACAAAGCCTCTTACTTTTGCTTGCCATAAACTAACTTTGGACTGACCAGGTTTTTAAAATTAGAGACTCAAAGTAGGAATTTATCATATACCAACTATTCTGTAGGAAATTTATATAACTGTAGGCAAATCATTTATCCTTTGGACCATTAGTATCTTCAATTATGAAGATTATAATGCCTACCCATGGATTGTTGTGAGAGTAAGGTGAGGAATCACCAATAAAGGACAATGGACAATGACTGGAATATACCAATGTAAGCTCAAAATAAGGCACAGTTAGGCCCTGATCCTGACTATGGACTGAGACCTAAACTGGATTCCTAATTTGAATCTGCAACCTACTATTTCACAATTAATGTTATTTCAACAATTTACATTCAATGACCAAATGAGAGGATGTCATGGACTAAATCTATACCCCACCTGGATTCTCTCCCTTAGCATCTGTGCTTTTCCTGCAGTACAGATTTCTATATAATGAAAGCAACCAGGTTTGGCAACTTGAAGTGACACAATCATCTTGGAATGAAATGAAAGCAGGTTAGAGCTAGACTGGAGCTTAGAAGCTACTGCATCCAAACCCTTTATTTTAAAATGAGTTAACTAGTGTGCAAGAAGGGGAATGAGTGACATAACTTCTTGCAGGAAGAAAGTACAAACACAGGCCTTGAAATCCATCCACTCAGTGCAGAGGTCTTCCCCAGCATCAAAGGTCTGAGTAGGTAGACAACATCTGGCAGAGAGGAGCACTGCACCCATTCCCTTAGTTTCCAAGGACTGAAACCTGCCCAACCTTATACATACTAGAAAGATCAAGATTGTTTGCATATGGGCATCTGTGCACAGGGCTCACAAGTCAAACAAGCTTCCCAGTGACCATCTATACCTTTTTTTTTTTTTCTTTTTTGAGGCTTATATAGGGAAATGCACTGAATTTCATCATCTGATTCCAAGGACTTTGATAATGTGTAAACCTGGGAAGCAATTATAATCAAGGTTTAGAATATTTTTATCACCCCCGGAAAGTTCCCTCGTCGTTCTTTCCATTCATGCTCCTTGCCTCCAATGACAAGAGGACTATATTGATTTTATCTTCATAAACCAGTTCTTGAACTTCCTATAAATGGAGTAATATAATATTAACTCTTTTCTGATTTCTTTCAACCATCCATAAAATTAAATGTAACAATAGTTTATTTTGTACTTTTTTTCCTCTGAATAGTACTCCTTAGAATGTGTGACAGCCAGCCACCACTCATTCTACTGAGTGACTTTGGGTAAGTCATGTAACCTTTTTTAAACATCAGTTTTCTTATGTTTAAATGGGGTTAATGTCATCTGCCTCTCTACTATGACTGTGTCTGAAACATACTAATATTCTGTATAGGCAGCTACACTAGAACCTATGTGCCCCTGTTATTCTACAGATTACTATATGAAGCTGATTTCTCAGATGAGGACAGGGGATTCAAGGCTTCCCTTCTGGTAGCAGTGCTCATGGTCTCTTGTTGCCCTGACTGTGCCTGTTCTACTGCCCCATAGATTCTCATGGAAAGGCCTTGTTAGATTACTCCAAATAGTATGCAACTGAAAAGTGCTTCTTTCTGAGGACTGTCAAAATACCCTCCCGATGAGAATCTAAATAAATAGTTTTCTGAAACCTTTCAGATTTTTTAATAAGTCAAAATACACTTTTCTGACAGCATAATTGCTTTTCATAGTGGGGCCTTAAATCTGCACTATAAAAGAATAATGCAACAGTAGATCATTTGTGAAAACTTAATGAAAACGGAGTTAGAGAACCTCAGAGTCACTAGACCTTGAAATTCACTTTCAGAAACTAATTTGCAGTAAATGCATGAGAAACATATTTAGACATGATAAACTTCCAGGCTGGTGCAAGGCAGGTGTGGAAGTTTATCTTGATTAACTCCTTTGTTTTAATTAATGCCAAAGAGCAAAGTGTGGGGATCTTGCATTCTGTCAGTGGGAACCATTTTGAAAGGAACCATCAGACATTTCTGTATTCTGAACCAACTCTGCAGTACTTCATGCCATGGAGGACTGTAAGCTCTTCCAAAACACATACTTGCTTCTATCCTTATTAATTACCTCATTAATAACAACTATTAAATTTATTGCTTATTTAGAGGCAATTCACTGTAGTGGTTAAGTTCAGGCTATATAATGAGATGACCTGAATTAAATCATAACTATCACTTTCAAGCTATAGGATCTCAGGCAAGTAATTTATCCTTTCTGTGCCTCAGTTTTCCCTACCTGTAAAATAGGGATAATAATAATCCTCAGAAAGTTGTGTTGAAGATTAAATGAATTAGTAAAATATGCACATAACCTGCCTGGCATATGCGAAATGTTCAATGAGTATTTGTTATTGTTACTTAATCATGAATTTAATGTAGAAATGGGCAAAGATATTACTATTGAACAAGATGAAATCCTAGGAGGTAGGTATTTTTCTTCTTATTGTAGATACAAGGAATCTGAGACTCAGAACTGGTAAGCTTTAATGGATTGATGAAATAGAAATTGACCTACGATCTTGGTCTTACTTGAGAGCTATCTAGACTTTAGTTCATGATTGTCTTCACAAGATTCCTTGAAGAAGACCTGTGTCCTGAAATTCTGTTGTATATATTCAAACTTTGCAGCTGTTTTTTTCTACAACAGTCCAATCACTGTTTTCTTAAACACATACGGTATGGCAAAGTCATTTCAGTTTTCTCCTGTCTTATAAACCATTCACCCTCCAAAGCTTATTACAAACAATAAGGAAGGTAAAGTGGTTTCTATTTTCTGACCTTGAAACCCAGGGCCTATTAAAATGTTGATTTTTTTTTTTTTTTTGGTCTATGAGTTGGGAGAAAATAAATGTTCTCAGCCAGAAGACCCAGCTTCAACCCATGTAGACTCACCCAAAATGCCTTTAAGGAATTGGTTGGTGTTAGGAATCAAAATGTCTTCCTCATATTACCTGAATTTGGTTATTGCTTATCAGGGCTGCTCGTTTGTAAGATGACAGACACCAGAGCATGATCCAAAATGAGCATGATGACAGCTATTTGTTCTGGGAAATAAGTAAAATGTTTCCAAAGAGTTACTCCATTAGCTCATTTGATGTGAAGATAACCTCCCAGTAGAAATAATATCCAGGAAGTGTCTTGTCCTAGGTCTGGAAGTTATTTCAGCTGGCTTTGAAAGACTAAATCATAGTATGTCCTTGAGCTATTCCCTACCCTTCTCTGAATTTTAGCTTCTACATCTCTAAAATGCAGGCTTTGGATCAGAAGAGTCACATTAAAGCCTTAAAAAAAAAAAAAAAAAAAGCAAAGGGACCCTTTCTCAACAAAAACCTCATGTAAAATATAAAGCTAATTTAAAAAATGATCCAGGTTGAAGTGAAGAAAGCATACTTACATTCTTTTTTATTAGAGCGGGTACCGTATTATTTGAGTTATTTTGGTAGTAGTTGTTATTTGGTAGTGTGGGGAAGTGAATAAAACTTGAACATGATAAAGGGCCTGTCCAGCCCTGAACAAGCTCCAGACTGAGCTTGAGGAAGCCTATCAAGCATTGGAACAGCATGAGCAAAGGCCTAGAGGACTGAGCATACATTATACAACTTGAAAATAAGGAGTGTCCACTATGTATCATGGTATTAGCCAATATGAACCAGTTGCTCATGCAAACTAGCACATGGAAAGAGAATTTGTAAAGAATTGAAGAAAATTCTGGAGGAAGAAAGAGGGAGGGAGGGAGGCAGGGAGAGAGAGACCACAAGTTGGGGTTGGTGTTTATTTAATTTTATGCTACAAGATTCTATATTTTCTGGAAAACCAACAAGACACATGTTTGAATTTAGCTTTTTTAAATTGCAAAGTTAAGTACATGTTATTTTGGATTCTGAGTCCAAACATTTGCTTGGTATTTTCCACACATCTTCTCTGCTCCAATTGGAGCACATCAAAGTCCTGGTTTTTCTTAATGTTGAGCAGGCTTTCTGCTGAAAGCCGTCTGGTTTTCTTAAAATGCCACCAGGAAGATGCTATTGCAGGCTTATGAACAACAATGGAATTGGCTTGGAGAGGAGATGGTAGAAAATTTGGGGAGGCCAAAGAAAAGAAGCTGCATACCTGGGTCCCAGGTCCATTTCTGCCTTGGACACAAGTCCTTTTCCCTTTAGCCCTCAGTGTTTCTACATGCAGAATGAATAGCTTTGGCATTTAAGGAGTTAAGTAAAATAGGGTAGGGACAATTAAATAATGATATTCAAAATAGGACCTGAATCCAACCATTTCTCATCTCCTCTGTCATTACCACTCTAGTTCAAGTCAAATCATTTTGTCTGCTAAGAAATTTCTCTCCTAACAAAATCCTGCATTTATGTCCTCCCTCCCAGGGTCTGTGCTCCACACACAATGGCCAGATTACTCTTTTTAAAATGGGAGTGAGATATTTCATTTCCCTGCCCTTTACCCTCTGGTGGCTTACCATTCACCAAGAATAAAATCCAAAACCTTTGTTATGGCTGGTGAAGCCCCACATGAGCTGGGTCCCAAGTTGTACTCTTAGCTAATTACCTACTGTTTTTCTTCTTCCTCCCTCTGCTCCATTACCTTGCTCTTCCTGTTATTCCTTGGCTCCTAGGAACTTTCTTCCTTGGGGATGTTCCTGTCTCACTGACAAAGAGATTTTGGACCCCAGATTTTTACTTGTTTTGCTTTCTCTCTTCATTAGTCCTGTCAAAGAATTAAACAAAGGCCACCAGAAGCCAACCAACCAACCAAACATATATATAGATACAGAAGAAAGGAAAGAACAATACAGCTGAGTTGCTTCACTTTGGCAAGGAATATAAGCGACAGAGCAAAGTTTCCATGAGAGTGTAAATTAGTAAATCTTTGAGATCAATTTTTCATGTCTATGACCCCAGAACACATACAGCCTCACTTTACATAGTACCAAATAATTAGATGTGCCCGTAGGCTTTGCCCTTCAGATAAGCTCCACTACTTTCTGTTCTATGCACATGACATACTATTTTATACATGCTTCAATTTTGCACAGTTTGTAGTTCTGCCTGCCTTGTCTTTCTACCCGTTTCCTACTAGACAATGTCTATTCATGTATCACAGCTAAACTTTTAAAAGGGTACGGACTTCAGGAAGCATTCTTAGTCCCTTTATGCTGAATGTGTTATTCCCTCCTGTTAGCTCTGTATCTCAGTGCCTCTCATACCCTCTAGTAGTAATAGAGTCTTTATCATGCAAACACATAGTGATATGATTGTTTGCCCAGTTCTCTACTAAGTTAGGAATTCCTAGCCTAAAAAATTAGGAAATCATGTCATAATCATTGTTGTATTTTAATGCTTGGCACATTTTCATCCAATCAATATTTGCTGATTGGCATTTTAAATAAATGTAAGTGAAAGAGTGAAGTCAGTGAATGATGAATGAAGTTTGATGATGAAGGTAATATAGGGATGGGGGTCAGCAGATGGTGATTGTGATAGTAAGTTCTCATAGATCTTGGTGACTTCCCATCTACGGAAAAGAGAATGAAACATAAAAGCATGCGCACATGCCCTGGCCATATGAAATGAGTAAAGGGAATTCAAGACTGAAGCATAAGGAAAAAGTGGGTTTTAGAAACAATTCTCATTGAATTTCTACCATTGTGTTCATTTTGGTAATAAACTCTACTGATGAAGGTGTGTATGTGTGTGCACGTGCACATGAGTGTTTTCCCATTACTAGAGTAATTTAAAAACCTTTTAAAAAACTGAACACTATGAAATAATTCTCTTTTGAAGTCTCTCTTATCAAACCTGTCAAAATTAGCCTTTGACAAGGATAGGACCTTCCCCTTTCCCCACCACATGGCCTTAATTGGACTCTGTTATGATAAACAGGGCATGCGAGTTACAGTTTTGGTAAATTTTATCTACCTGGTGTACAGCAGGGTAATACAATTCATGCTGTTGTATAAGATGCCTTTAAACACCAGCTTCCAGAGATGAGTAATGATTACATTCCTTTTCTATTCCTAGCTGACTCCTGGAAGGAAAAAAGTCTCTTTCAGCCCTTGCCCAATGTCACTTATTACTGCCTTTATAAATTGAAAACATTTTTCTGCCATAAAATTCCCTGTGATGAATTGTACCACAGGCATTAGAGTTTTTTCATCGTTTTCTTCTTGATGAGCTGGCAAAATAAAGAGAATAAAACGGGTATATTCTTTTCTTTTGGCGAAATCCAATCTCTGCAAATGACCCCCTTAAGACTCTCAATGACTGTTTGTATGGATTCTGATCTTAAAAAATCACCCGACTTGGGGGCTCGGGTGTGTGTATTATCATGCAGTTAGTTTATTATTGAGCAATAGTCTGTCTGAAAGTGATTTTGAGGATGACTTCATTAGCAGAACTACAGAAAGCTCTCCTTAAGTGATTTGAACAAGGAAATTGAAAGGGAATTTAGGACTTTTATTTAAAACAATGCTATCTTGGGCTGCTTTTCCAATGCATCACGCCTCGTTACCTGAGTAGTAATATACACTTGATTGCCCACACTCTATCTTCTTTTGGAGATAGTTCTGCATTTGGAATAGAAGAGACTGGTGTCCATTCTAAATACACAAGAAGCACAAGATACTTCTTGTATCAAACCCTTATAACAATTCTACAGGAAAATAGTATGTACATTTTACAGATGTAGAAGATACAGAATCTGAGTAACTTGTCTGAGATAATACAACTAGTTTAAAATGAGGCCAGAATTCTAACTCAAACCTTTCTCTCCCCAAACTGTTCTTTCTCCCGCAGTGCTCTTACTCACAAATATGATTCAATGGAATGGACCAAGAGATTGCAACTAATTTTAATACAATTCTTTTGGATACTTATATCTGACCTGATAGGCTTTATCTTTGTAGACATTCCAAATGTCTTTATGTGTTGTGCATATGCATATATGTGTATACTGCCTCTGTCCCCAGACTATATCATTCTTACCCAGGAGAGTGAAAAAGTGCCTGATACTGTGTGAGATTATCTGTTTACATATTTGTCTCCCCACTAAACTGGAGCTTTTTCATTGCAGGAATCGGGTCTGATTCATTTCTATAGGTCTTCCTTTGGTATATACTTGATGGATGGACCAAAGGATGGATAAATTTGAGAGTAAGAGGCAGGGTCTTTGAGAACATTAAAACTTAAGAGATAGACAGAATAAGAAAAAATCCATGAAGGAGATTAAGAAAGAGAGTCAGAAGATGAAAAAGGAGACCAGAAAAAAGGAGTGTCAGTGAAACCATCAGTGCAAGGAGCACTGGGTAGGGAATGCTGGAAAGTGTCAAATACTAATAAATGGATGATTGAGAATCCTTAACAATATTAAGCATTACTGGAATCTTTACTAAGCTTGGTAAGGTCGATTTCAGAGAGTATGGAAGGAAGTGGAACCTAGCTCAACTTCAGGAATTAGGGAAGTAAGACAATAATTACAAACAATCCTGTGAAGGAATGTTATCTGAAGAGCTGTGCTGTTGATTTGGGTTATATTTGGAAGATTTCAGAATGCACTTGCATATATTTGTGACCTTCACAAAAAAGCAAAGGGTGAAAAGAGAGGTAGAAAATATGATCTTTGACCTATTTATGAAGACCCTCTTTTGGTACTCTGATATTTTACATACAGACAGATTTGAGGGTCTCCCCGGTGGTGCAGCGGCTGAGCGTGGGGTTGCGAAGCTGCCCGCAGCCTCTGCAGCGCCAGTTCGATCCCCGGCTGGCCAGCGAGGGTTCCAAATGGCGCGCAGACCTCTCCTGCCAGGCCAGCTGCTCCCAGCAGTGTGCTTCGTCAGTCTGCCTGTTCTGCATCCTGCTCTGACTCTGGTGAATTCTCTCACCCTCCTGCGCTTCTGTCTGTACCCAGTGCTTATATAAATAAATAAGTAAATCTTAAAAAAAAAAAAAGACAGACGTGAAACTACTGATAATGAGGGTTCTGCCCATTTTCCCATCATAGATGTGATCATAGCAGCTAGCCAGAGGCTTGAGTTTCCCACAGCCTTGAGAACACACATGAAGTTTTTGGGCATTTTCACACCAGCTCCTAAAGAAGTATAGTTATGATGTATATCCCTGAACTTCAGAAAAAAAAAAAGATTTCTCATAATAACCAACAAAACAAGAGCTAGTGTTCATTGTTACTGCTTTATACTGTGCTTACCTGTCTCTCTTGATCAATAGAAGAATTGACAAAGTTATCTTCAGACGCTTTATCCAAACATCTTTACTTTGATATGTCTACATAGAGCAAAACATAGCTTGTGTGTGTATGTGTGTATGTATTTGGAATTTGATTTGTCTGTCTAATTGCTTTAATTTTTCACTTCTCAAAATCACTACTCCAGCCTAATTACATAAACTCAAATTGTCAAGAACCGCATGACATCTTCATGAAGATGGGGAGCCAAAATTTCCACATATGAGCAGGTGGCTCAACAAATCTGACTGAAACCACAGCTACCATTGTGGTGAAATTCATCATGACAATCTCTGTCCCCTTGATTCTTCTGTTCTTTCCTGGGACAGAGCCACATCAGACAAATCACCACTCTCCAAACGTACTTTGCAATTGCAGGCTAGTGAATCCTTTGTATATGTTTTCCCTTTTTTTGAAATAATGCCCATCTTTTTATCATTTCAGACTCCTCCTCATCAACCAAGATCTAGTGTAAATGAAGTCTTCCCTGATCTCTTACCCAAAGAATGGTGTTGTTTTAACTTCAGTCCCATAACACACCTGATTTTTCTGAATCTTTATAATTCTGCACCCCTGCTTTTTCTCAGTATGAAATGCCTTTTTGTCTGCCTTTCATCTCCACATTTTTACATCTTAGAACCTGAGAACATCAAAGCTGAAAGGGATTTTAGAGACCATAACTTTTCAGATGGAGAAAGTGAGTTCCTAAAAAGGAAAGCAACAGGTAGCTGGCAGGAAAACCAGAGCTAGACTGGGGGTCTTCAGAAGAAGTAGGATGGAAGAGTGAAAGACAATGATTCTTGAGTTAAACCACCTGGGTTCAACCCTGTCTCTACCATTATTATTTGTTTTTTAATCTCTGAGTGTCAGTTGTGTTATATTTTAAATCAGAAAACAATAATATCTGTTATGGTTGTTTTAAGTATCATAGAAAAACAAAATGCCTACTTTGGTACCCGTCACTTGAAAGCTACTCTGAAATTATATATTTTTGCATAGATATACATGTATGTATGTATGTACATATGGATTTTCACCTTGGAGAGGCAGTGTAATGTAGAGGACTTATAAAACAATAATAAAGGGACAATACAGTAGACAAACTTGGCTGCTTAATACTTAGTGACCTTGCACAAGTCACTGAACTTTTTATATAATATGGAAGCTTTCATAACTATTTGGAAGAAAAAATGTTTGAAGTTGAGCAAACTTAGTGACTAATGTTTGTACATCAATGTATATTAGGCATTCAATAAGAGATCTGTATATCACTGGCATCATTTCTGCATCTATGATCTCATTTAATGCAGTAATTCTGAGGTATTCAAAGAATAGCTATGACTATGCTTATTTGTCAATCTGGTAAGTAAAATTATGGGTTGGCAGTCACATTCTGAAAATTCTGAGTCTTATGGGTGCAATCAGGATGTGACACACAGATTCAGAAAAACCAGAGTGGGCACTGCTCAGAAATAAGGCATATGGGTAGACCTTTATCACGTGGGAGAACTAGCTGGCACACCAACTCAGGTATGGTAGCAGGATCAGTTGGAACTTAAGAGATAGCCCTATGCCAAAGGTCCCGGGTATAAAGTCTCTCTTGTCTACCTCCTCCCAACTAGAACTGTTATTCTCTTGTTTGTGTGTTGACCCCATATGCCCTGCTTCCATCATAGGACCAGTGCTTGCTCTGTTGTTTCATCCACTCCAGTTCTCTGCAGTTTTGATTGGGAACTACTGGGGCTTTTTGTGATTCACATCTAAAGTCTTGTTTACTAGTACACAGTCAGCACTTAAACATAGTATTTTGTTAACTGACTATTACTTCGCACAGAACCTGACACATAGTAAATATTCACTGGGTGTTCAATAAATAAATGAATGAATCCAGTGGAAAAAATATATATGTAAGCATTTTGTAAACTGTAAAATGCTGTTTGAAGGAGAGTGGCTATCAATAGTGATCATTACTAAGTCAGCCAATTAGCTCCTTTGGACTTCAATCTATTGTTTAGGTCTCAATAATCGGGCATTCAGGACACAAAATGGCCACGTGGTGAGCCACAGAGGCTTAGGCTGAGTCAGAAGGGACACTATGCGGTCGTTTATTTCCCTTCTCTGAAAAGCTCTGGTAAAGATCCTATCTTTCATGCCACCTGAAGCCCCTGCGAGAGTTCCCCAGGAATATCATACAGAATACTGGGCCCGCCTGGGAGCCATTACCCTGTGTGAGATGACAGGTCTGGAAAAAAAATGACATGATTTGTACACATTCCCAGCTGTCATCGAAGCTGCTGCCTTAATGGATTAATTAGCTCTCTGTGTTTTGGTGCTTGTACTGGTGGCTGGGCTGCTCAGTTGATCATAGGTTTCCATGGGCGTTCAAAGGAGTGGATGTGATGATGATAATAATAATATAAGTAATAATAACAGTTAATATTGATACCCTACTCTATGCCTGATGATTTTCTAAGTATATTAAATGGATTGTTTTATTCTCTCAACAACTTAGAAGATGAGTACGATTATTATCTCTACTCTGTAAGAGGAAACTGGCAAAATTGGGACACAAACACAGGATGCTCAGCTCCAGTGTCTCTGTGAGCTGAATCAATAATCTTTGTTTAAAAAAATATTTATTTATTTATACAAGAACTGGGGTATAGGCCAGATGTGTATGAGGGTGAGAGGATTCACCAGAGACAGAGTTGGGAACAGAGCAGGCAGACTGACTGAAGGGGAGCAGCAGGCAAGACAGGAGAGGCCTGCTGCACCATGTGGGTTGCTCCGTGGCCAGTGGGGATCAAACTGGCACTACAGAGGCTGCGGACAGCTTCCCAGTGCTGTGCTCAACTGCCAGCACCACCAGGGAGGCCCTGTATCAATAATCTTATCACCAATACAGAAATGAAGAAACAGAGTCTCAGATTTAAGTTTGCTCAGAATTGATTAAATCAGCATGAATATAGGCCTGGCTTTCTGCAGTCTGTGCCCCTCCAGTCCTGCCAAGTACAGGCCTATGCAGAGTAAGGCAGGTCTGTGCATAAATGGGTGGCAGGGCTTGAGCAGTCCTTGTCCTGTATGACTTCTAGGAACAAGGTAGGCCCCAGGCCTTACAGACAGTGGTCTTACCCAGAACTAGGCGGAGTCCTAATTACTCTAGTTATATGAACAACAACATAAGGACCAGCAGTAACCTCACTTGTGCATCCCCTGAGTCACTAAACAAGTGCTCTTTACATTCTGCTTCCTCTTCCACATCTATCCCTACTGTCCCCTTCCCAATTCATTAGGAATAAGGGTAGGGAAATTCACAATTGAGCATGCATTATTTGAAAGCAGTTTTAGTGTAAAAATTCTTGTGATCTTCTAAATAACCCTGTGAAATAGAGAGTATTCTCGCTTTCATTTTGAAGAAATTATAGAGAGAAGTAGCATCCTCCAAATCACACAGCTTAAGTATCTTGTTTGGAATTTTAACCCAGGTCCACAGTAGTTACACCACTCAAAAAAATGCTTGTTGAATGAATGAATGATAGAATGAGATAACAAGGTCAGGAGTCTTTCAAGTATAGCGGGTTGCTTTTGAGAATTCTTGACACTTGCTGCTTATGGGAATACACCGAGATTCTAAAAATGCGAAGTGCCTGCCTCCCCTCCACTGAGAAGCTATGCCTAGTCATTGCTATTTATTTAAATTCCCAAATTATTCCAACGTGCAGCCAAGAATGGGAATCACTGGTCTTGGAAGGACTGGGAGTTCTCCCTGATAGACTTCAAATGCAGGCTTATCTTGCCCTTAGGGGAGGTGGGCTGTGGAACAGCAACTTGCCTGTCCTTGACCCCGGGGTAAATTTTGTGCTACTTTGACTGCTGATGGTCTGGCCTTTTTGTCAACCTAGTGAAATTATAGATTGTCTGCCTTCCTCTTAGACTGCTGCTAGCTGCCTAGTCCTGAAGTTGGCAGTTCCCTCTGCTGATGGCACTATCCAGCACTGCCAGGAGCCTGCTGGGAAGATTGACTGAGTTGCTCCTTCCCCAACCCTCCCTTGTCCTGGAATCCCCAACCATGAGTCTTTACTGCTGTAATCCACCTGAACCAACAAACAGTTCTTCCTTGCTTTCCTTTGCTCTTTCTCGGAGAGTGTAACAGTCTTTCTCTGTTTCTACTTCTTAGTCTTCTGTATGTGACAAAGAAGGATATTGTAAAAAATCAATTGCTTGGGTCAAGGAGAAAGTATTGATTCAGTTTGCAGTGCTGATGCTCCAAGTGAGTCAGAATGTGAGAGAGATAAAAATGACTGGCATTTCAGAGGCTGACTCTGCCGCTTCCATGATCTATGCTCAAGAAATGAGCTGCCAAGGATCTTCCCTCCTGTCCAATTTCTATGGCTTATTGGGGATTTCATTTGACTAACCAATTCCTCATACCCTGCCCCTCCTTTGTACTATAGTGCTTTGAGCATCCCTTTAGAACTGTATATCTGTTCCTGGTATAGAGCTAAGGCCTATTAGTCTAAGTCATATATAGTTGAATAGTAAAGCATTTCACCAAATGCTTTCACAGTTATCATTTTATATAGGACACATCGAAACCCTAGAATATAGTGATGGAGGAAGCAACTGATGGGTTGAGCCTCAAACTATTTATTTATTTGTTTATTTATTTATTTATTTAAAAAATTTATTTATTTTTATACAAGAACTGGGGTACAGGCCAGAGGCACTGGAGGGTGAGAGAATTCACCAGAGGCTGTGGACAACTCCACAGATCTGCACTCAACCTGCTGCACCACCAGGGAAGCCCGAGCCCCCAACTTTTAACTCTGTAGCAGAATATACTCTATGACAAAAGTATTATTTGCTAACACTCTCCATGATAAAGTAATAAAACCAATAACTTTAACACAAATGACCATTCACAACCTTCTCAAATTGCATTCTACCTTTGGTTTTAGGAAACCACTTTCTCTTAATTCTCTTTCCAGGTCTCCATTTACTGGTTCTCTTTCATTTTTTCAACCTCTATAAATGGAAGTAGCCCAGAGATTTGTATTTTCTCAGTTAGTATTACATCTTGATGATTTCATCTGTTTTATGACTTCAGATACCATATATCAGTTGATGACTCCCAAATTTATGTCACTATTGAGATCTCCTCCCTGACCTCCAGAATCATACATACCACTTTCTTGGCCTGGATATCTAATAGGCATATTAAACAAAGTTTGTCTAAAACCAAATTTGTAATTGGTAAAAATCTCCTAAACTACTTCTCCTACAAGCACCCCCATCTCTGTAAATGGTAACTTCATCTACCTCCTTTGTTCCCTTTCATCTTTGAATTATTTTTGAATAGTCTCTTATTCTATATATCCACCAACATGTCTTATTGCCTCTATGATTAAAACACATCCTTAACCACTCTTATTACTTTCACCTCTATCTCCTTGTCCCCAATGCTCTATAAGGCCCACATGATCTCTCCCTTTATCTACAGCCTCTCCCTTGGTCACTCTGTTCCAGCCACCCTAGCCTCTTTGTTATTCCATGCACTCACCATGCATACTCTAACTTCAGCCTCAGAGAAGGCCCACTCAAATGTCACCTTAACAGTGATGCTTGCCCTGACAGTCTTATATATGATGGCAGCTTCTCACCTTAGCCTCACTTGTTGCCCTTACTCTGCTTCATGTTTCTCCTTCTGATGTACTGAATGTCTATTATTGACTTTCTTCTTACGTTAGAATATAAGTTCCAGTTTTTCTTATGGGATGTCTGCCTATATAAAGTTTATTAACAAAACTTATGTAAAAATTATCAAAATCTGGGCCTCCCCGGTGGCGCAGCGGTTGAGCACTGGGTTGCGAAGCTGCCTGCAGCCTCTGCAGCGCCGGTTCGATCCCCGGCTGCTCCCCGGCCACCGGAGGAGGGTCCCACATGGCGCGCAGACCTCTCCTGCCACCCGCTGCTCCCCTCAGCAGTGTGCTTCGGTCCTTCTGCCTGCTCTGCTCCCTCCTCTGGCTCTGGTGAATTCTCTCACCCTCCCGCGCTTCTGACTGTACCCAGTGCTTGTATAAATAAATAAATCTTTAAAAAAAATTATCAAAATCACTATAACTATTGAAGGATGGTGATTTATTGAAAAAGATTTAGAATAATGTGAAGAAAGGAGGTAGTTATATATATACACAATGGTGTAATCCTTCATAATGTCTAGGTATCCTTTGTAGTCTTTATTGTCATATATGTGGTTCCAGTCTAATTTCATATCTCCCACCTCAAGAAAAACAAAAACTACCTGTTGCAATGCCATGACTCGTAAGAATCTTTATTTTGAAACACTACTAGTCCAAAGAGTTCTTTAAGGGCAAGTGCCAAATCTTCCTTGTTTCTGCAGTCTAAAACAGCTGAGTGTTAGGAAATGTTTGTTGAGTGATCGAGTCAATCAATCTAATTCTTGGGAATGATTGCCAACCTCTTTCCCCACTTTCCTTGACCTATATCCTCTGAGTCTTTGACCACAACCAACCCCTGCCTCAGATTCTCTTCTTTTCCATAAGCAGTTAAAGTTATTTTTTAATTGGAAAAAAATGTAAATAATGTGAGTATGACTTTAAATATCTCTATAAATGGCTCCTGTGACTGAAAGCCACTAACTGGTTGTAAAGTAACTTTTAAAATATAGTAGTTATCTGAAGCAAAGTAATTATGTCTGTTGCTATTATCACTGGAGTTGTGAATAAATTAGGCTTTATGGCTTTTGTCTTTCCAAGAAAGGGAGTTGCATCACCTTGAGACTGAAGCAAACAGTTGGCACTGCTGTATACTGGATAAATGCCTGTGATGACCAATAAATTCAAGTGTAGGGGACACAACACCTATATCCAAAGTACAGATCTCCATCATTGGCCATGTTGTGGATTTGTTTTGAATAATCCTAGGAAGCTCATTTTCAACAAGAAGACAAGAATAGGGGACAGCCTGCTCAATCCACTCAATCCCACCTTTCAGTCAATCCATCTGTTTTGTTCCCCACTCTGTCTCTGGTGAATCCTCTCAACCCCTGCATCTCTGGCCTGTACCCCAGTTCTTGTGTGCATAAATAAAGGTGAGAAGGGTGATCTAGGCAGCTACAACAGGGCTTAATGCCCCAGGCTGGCCTTTTTTGCTTCGATTGCAAGAAACGGGAAGGTCAGTTCCAATTAAAGAGCCAGAGTCAGAGCAGACATCCACCTGTGAGGGCTCAGTCTGGCAAGATAATAATAACAATTAGTGATCAATGACTCCCAGTTACTATATATTTGCTGCATGGTTTGCTGGGAGTTGGACACCTGTTATCTCATATTCCTCACAGTATCCTCTCCATTTTACTGATGAAGAATCCAATTTGAAGAAGTTAAAAGTTTTTCTGAGGGCTACACAGCCAGGGGCTAGGCCAACATTTAAATCTAGAACTGTGTAACTCACTGTTTTTGAATTATTCCAAGTTAAACAAAACTGGTATACAAGGATGTCTAATAATAGCCTGTGATGAAAAGCTCATGTAAGGTACGGAGCAAAGAGGAAATTTCCTTGCTGGGTACCAGGTTCTGGCTTTCATATTTGTGAGCCCAATGTCTTACCACAACTCTGGAATGAAGTCAATGGATCTATAAGGACAAGCTTAGGTTCAATGTCCAACCATAGCATAACTTGTACAGGGTGACCACTTGGCAAAAATATTATAATTATGGCTTAAAATGTGTAAATGGTCCTCCCCTAATCTAGATGTTCTTCAACTATGGGCCAGGAAAGGGGGCTATTCATTCTGCCAAGGAGCTCTGGGAAGCTTCAAAGAAGAAGGGTGTGTTTGAAGTGTGAAAAGGATAGATAGGCAGTGGTATTCCTAGTGAATACAAGCCTGATTCTAGATCCTTACTCCCATCCTTAATAGCTATGTGCCCTTGTACGTACACTGAGATCTATTTTCCATAATTTTTAAAAGAAGATGATAATAGCAGCTATCACTTACTGAATGCTGTATATACATTATCTGATGTAATCCTCAATGATCCTTTGAGGTCAGTGCTATTTTACCTCTAAGATTCTTTTACCTTCCAGACTGTGCTGCACTAATCTCCAGGTCAAGAATGATCACTGCTTCTGGGAGTAATGTGAGTGGGAAGTGAACTCGTGGGGGAGTGGGCAGTAAAAGACAAGGCTGTTTGTGGCATCAGAGAGACATTGAAGAATAGCACAGGTTCACATCATACTCACAGAAATGTATTCCTCTATTATATCACCCAGAGTTTTAGAGCAGTGGCTTAGAATTAATCCACACTAATTAATTAATCCACACTACTAATAAACTTGTACTTTCATTAGCATTCCTCCAGGGAATGTCATTTGATCTTGATGATGTAATAATTAAGGCAAGATTAAGACAAAATGTGACTGAGTGCTCTTGGGCTGGTCACTTCCCCTTTTATGAGCTGCTGTGTGGTACAATAAAAATGCAATGACAGCCAATAAATGCTTGTTTCCTGTAATAACATAAAATTAATGATGTTATTGCAATCAAATTGGAAAATGTGCAGGAAAGTGCCTTGTAAGCTATATTTCACCCATAAATTGTGTCAGAAGGCTTCCATCTAGGATATAATTTATTTCTAGGAGAATCTTATCTGGGTTGCGAGAATCTAGTTTGAGGAACCCTTTCGCAAGGCATTGATAAATTTTCAAATATGCTGGAGTTCAGGGTTGGTCCCCAGTTCCAAAAGGGAGGAGGATCACTGTCAGGGAAAAAGAATTGAAGTGCAGGAAATGAAGGCATATATCCACTTATGGACTGAGTGCAAGGATGTTGCCAAGTGGGTCCAACATGCCAGGAATCCCCTAAGGTAGCTGTGTGATTAAATTACTCATCATTTGTCTACTGAAAATCCTTGGTCTTTCTATGTTTCTGCACCCAATCAGAGACTTTTGTGATGTATCAGCAATTTATTTGAGGTCTAATTCTCAACTGACCTCATTTTATCAGGTTACTCTTTCTCTGGGGTAGGCTGAATTTAGGCAAATGCCAAGCACATTGTCCCTGCTACAAGCCAAGTACCAGTCAGCAGCCTGTCTCTAGAAGCAGAGTATAAATTTATAGTTGCTCTTTTATCTGATGTTATTTTGCTCATTTTCTTGGTCAGTTGACTGTCATTCACTTTCCAGCAGGATGTGGCCTAGTATAGTCATTGGTAATTAGTAGATGCTCAGCAAATTCTTGTTGAGTGAATTGAATGAATAAATGAACAACTGAACCAATCAATGGATGAACATAAGTGTTGCTCACTTAAAATAGTTTCCTGAGAGTGTTATACTTATTCTAGTGATACTATTATTGCTTTCTTATCTTTCACTAAACAAATTTCTCTTTTAGTGATGATCTCTGCAATCAATTTTCAAGCTAAATAGTAGAAAGGAGTGTTCTTTAAACTTATATAAAGCCTAGCTTCAAATCTAGATGCCCCCATTTATTAATTATATGACTTTGTGAAAATTATGTAGCTTCTCTAAGCTGTTATTTTCTCATCTTTAAAGTAGTAGGGGCCTCTCCTGGTGGTGCAGGCGGTTGAGCGCAGTGTAATGAAGCTGTCTGTAGCCTCTGCAGCGCTGGTTTGATCCCGGCTGGCCAGCAGGCAAGGGTTCCACATGGTGCTGCAGACCTCTCCTGTCTTGCCTGCTGCTCCCCTTAGCAGTATATTTCATCAGTCTGCCTGTTCTGTTCCCCGCTCTATCTCTGGTGAATCCTCTTGCCCTCCCTTGCATCTGGCCTGTACCCTGGTTCTTGTATAAATAAATAAATAAATAAATAAATAAATCTTTTAAAAAAATAGAGATAACTTCTCCCCCATAATGTCATCATAAGGATAAGCACAAGTATTCCTTATCAACACATTACATAAGTCTCTCTTATCTCCTCAACAATTCTGGTCAAAAATACTAACAGTTGAGGTTTCTTGGCCTTTCATAAACAACTTGGGCAATAAAACTATAGCTACTCCATTAACTCTCTTCACAAGTAGTTGATGTACTTGCTTTACATAGAACCCTAAGAATATCACCAGAGATCCCATTCTTCCCTGACACTGAGCAGTAACACAGCAGAAAGTAGCCCTAATGATGGTGTTTAGCCAATCCTGTCAGTCTCTGAAAAACTGGAATAAGAGACAAGAGAGATGTATTTAATCTAAACTCTAGAACTAATATCTGTGGTACCTTGGTCCAGTTGCTTTCCCTCTCTGGACCTAAGAATTGTTAAATCTCTAAAATGAGAGATTTGGATCAGATAGCCTTTATAAAATAAGCTTTATCTTACGTGATCAGTGTTTGAAGATATTTCTATCTGGATTTTTGAGAACCCTAAGAAAAGACTATTGGACAAAGTTACCTTAAGTTCCAAGATAGAATGAGAGGGACTTAAAATGGGGGAGGGGGTAGATGGACTGAGATAAGACAGAAGAGTGGAAAAGCAAAAAACAATAATAATATTTTTATATTTTATAAAAATAAAATTTATTATTTAAAAAAAAAGAAAATAAGTTTAAAATTGACAGGGAAATGCTGTTTTAGAAACCCAAGGCATTTTCCCATTTATTTTATAACTAAGAATTTTCTTGGGCCTCCCTGGTGGCGCAGCGGTTGAGCGCTGGGTTGTGAAGCTGCCCGCAGCCTTTGCAGCACCGGTTCGATCCCCGGCTGCTCCCCGGCCACCGGAGGAGGGTCCCACATGGTGCGCAGACCTCTCCTGCGGCCCGCTGCTCCCCTCAGCAGTGTACTTCGGTCCTTCTGCCTGCTCTGCTCCCCGCTCTGGCTCTGGTGAATTCTCTCACCCTCCCGCGCTTCTGACTGACCCAGTGCTTGCATAAATAAATAAATAAATCCTAAAAATAAATAAATAAATAAATAGTTACTCTATAAAAAAAATAAAATAAAAAAAAAAAAAAGAATTTTCTTATGTCCTCTAAAATGATTAGTATAACATTAATTCTTACTCTCTTACTTTGAAAAAAAAATTTAATACATATTTTAAAATTGACTTATAGAAAGGTCAAAGACATTCATAAACATTACAGATTGTCACAGCATATTCATATATGGACTAATCATAGCAGGATGAAGCATTTTTTCCAACATTATTTAGAAAACAACAGAAATTAGCATAAGGCAACTTTGTTCTAGTCCTGCTCTTGGGGTATTAAGTGTTTGAGACAGGAGAAGTACCTCATGTGACGTGGGCCTTGTTTATAAGGTAACCTTAATCCGTGGTTTTGAGTTCTATGTTTAAGTTCTTTGTATTTAACTTAAAATACTGTTTTCTAAAATTTATAATGTGATAGCTATGGAAGCACTCTCATGAGAAGGTTACTTTCTCAAGATTATTTTTTATTAGTCACTAAACAATCATGAAGAGTAAGATATATATATATATATATATATTTATAATACATACATTATTAGGTAAATTTTTCTAATCACTTCAATGATTAGTGTAGCCCCCCACCATTATAAAAAAAAATAATAATACAGCAAAATAGAGTATATTGTAAAATTATGTCCAAAGTATAGACCAGGTGGGCATGGCTGTAAAGGCAGCTGGGTACATCTGAGATTAGTCTTGGTGAATCCTCGTTGATCTCATTCAGCTCCAGTAGGTCATTCTTTGGAGGCCTGAAACTTCTGTCATGCTCTTATTTCTAGCGCAGCCCACTGAAATTAAACCCTTAAACAGCACTTGTGTTATATCTGCTGAGCCCTTGGCCCTCTGCAGAGCTCTGAGGATACAACTAGGGATCAAATATAGTCCTACCCATAGGATGTTAACAACACTTAAAAATATTTACATTGATTTCCTTGAGCCAGTTAGTTAATCTCCCTGTCTCTCAGTTTCTGCATTTCTTAAAATGGGGACAGTACTCCTGGGTTGGCATCAGGATTAAGTAGGTAGCCAAAAATGTATGGATATAGTATGCGGGACTCAGAGTATATTCCTAAAAGCAGCTTTATTTTTGTCTCCTGTCAATACTTCAGACCTCTTTAGAGGATAGTCCTTCCCCAGGCCTGGATGAAAATTCCCCTTTCATGTAATAGAAAGTCCTCTAGTTGCTCTTACTAACAAACACCCCCCAATTCAGTAATGAAAAATGTCCAGTTATTCCAGATAATAATGAAAACTCTGAACTTGATTTAATGTCTTCTTCCTTCATTCCTTCATCCTTCAGCCAAGACTGAAGTGGGAGTAGCAAGGGAACAGAAGCATCTCACTTGTCAGGCACTCTCCTAAGTTGACTTTGAACTTCCTCTGCCTGGCAGATGTTTGCAGCTGATTCCTTCTCTGGTGGGTGCTTTCATGGGTTTGGTGAAGGCTTCTCTGCCTGACTGCAACTTGGGGAAAGCATCCTGTTCCTCCTTATTTCCTGTCACTGTTCTTTATTTCCTGCTTTGCTGGTGGTTCAGGACATGTATAGGATGCACAGTAGTCAAAATGCCATCAAACATTCAGTCTGACTTGTGTCCCACAATTGCTCAGAACCCTTTGCCCTGGCAAGCAGTAGGGTCATAGACAATCTCGGTACAACTATTTCTTCATGTTTTTAGTCTCATGATCACTTGATTTCTCAGGAATAAGTAAAACCCAACCCACTGTACCCCCTCTACCCCCATGCAGAAACAAGGAGAGAAGTACCCAAAACTTTTCTCCTGAAAAATAAAACTTTGGGGCCCCCCTGGTGGCGCAAGGGGTTAAGCATTGCACTATGAAGCAATTGCAGCCTCTGCAGTACAAGTTGGATCCCTGGCCTACCAGGGAGCATCCCACATGGTGCAGCAGACCTCTCCTGACTCGCCCGCTGCTCCCCTCAGCAGTGTATTTCAGTCAGTCTGCCTGTTCTGCTCCCCACTCTGTCTCTGGTGAATCCTCTCACGCCCTGCATCTCTGGTCTATACCCCAGTTCTTGTATGCATAAATAAATAATCTTTAAAAAAAAAACCACTTTGAATTTCTAACCCTCTTTTCCTTTGTGTCCTTGGAGTGATAATTTCAGAGTCTTTTAATTGGTTTTCAGATATGTGTTTGGACATTCTGTATAAATTTTGACATTTCTTTGGAATGTAGCCTGCCTTATTTACTGATGCCTCATATGAAATGTCCACTTCAGCATCTTGTAACTGAGTGAGTCTGCAACATGTGTTACTGTCATTATTCCAGGCTCTCTTTTGATCAATCCAAATAGACAACCCTTTAATTCTCTTTTAGTCTTTTATGCATGTATCTCTTATGTCAGTGACCAGCACTGCAGCTGTGCCTTCCATTTCTTTAGCTTATACTTACTGTCAAGAAACTCACATTGAACTAAATGCCACATGAATAAAGGAGTGAATACTGTCATTACGATTCTTCAGAAAAATCATCATTGCTTCACCTTTGCTCTTTCAAATATATTTAATTCTCTGAAATTGGTGAATCAAAAAATGCAAGGGAGTGAAGAATAGATGATGTAAATTTCAGAAAATGGTGGCCCACAGATGGATGAAGGCTAAATTACAGCAGGTGATTACTGGGCCCATTAGCAGGGGAGGAGGGCGTGACAGAGTTCAGGGAACAGTAGAAACACAGAGGTTTTCAGAAGATATCTGAAAGCAGATGGCAAGTAGATGAATCAGAGAGAGGCAGCAAAGCTATCTAGAGAGTGGCAGTGCTCAGCTAGGGCAGCTGTGGCAGGCAGGCTGTCACTGGGACTCAGGGAAAGAAAGGCGGGGCCCAGGCCAGCAAAGAAGGCCAAGGAAGCAAGAGCAAACTGAGGGCAGTAGGGCTCCATTTACAAAGTGCTGACAAAGCACCAGGCAAACATGCAAAGAGCCGGGTTATGAGGTCACTTCAGCCAGTGAGTTCTAGTCACTTCTTTGACATTGCTTTGCAGTGGGCCTTAAACAAGTCTGTTGCCCTCTTTATGCTCTCTTTCTACATTTGTAAATCAAAAGAGATGATCCCAATATTCTCTAAGGACCTGTTTTCCAGCCTTTGTGAAAAATCATCATGCTTTTGTGTGATGATGCTAAGAAAGATATTTTCTATTTTCACCTCAGTATGTTTCTAGTACCCTATTCACCTGGATTCAACAGCTCTCCTTTTTTAAAATTAAAAAGGAAGAAAAGAAAGGAAGAAGAGAGAAGAAAAGAGAGAGGCAGGAGGGAGGGAAGGTTGATTTAAAGGGCAGTCAGGCATTCATGCTTTAGTGAGAGATTACTCAATGAGATTGTTTCCCTGTGACCCTCCCACCCTCCAACTCCCCCTGCCCCCCGCCACCACACACACACACACACACAGACACACACCTGGATCAGTTACACTGAGGGAGTGAGCTATCTCTAATTAGAGAATGTGTGTCCTAGAAGGTAATTTAGTAATGCATTGCACTTTGAGGCATGGGAAGGGCTTTGGTGAGTTAATGCAATGAGAAGTTAGGACAGTATTTATTTATTCTTTCTTTATACAAACCTGTTTTGAGCACTAAAAGCTGTAAGGGTTCAGTTGAATTTAGCACAGAAGAATGGGAGAGGCAGGAACAGCTAAAAAGCATTAACCTCAGCAGCACTGTGGATTTTAATGCAATGAAAGAGAAGTAGTATGTACATGGGATTAAAGAGAAAGGCTATACTGCCCTCTTCCATTTTCTACCCCATATTTGTCCTCCATGCATTCATCTACAAATATTTATTGAGTCCCTGCTGTACGTAGGGTTAATATATTCAATATACCAGTGAGACCCTACTGTATAAGGCACAGTGCTAGAAATAAAGCATTGAGTAAGGAGTCCCTGTCCCTTGTGGAGCTTTCATTCTAGTGGAGCAGATAAACATTAAGCCACTAAGCACATAGTTAATTGTTTAACAGTGTGATGAGGGAGACACACAGGGTGCTAAGGAATAATATACCTTGTGGAGACCTGACCTAATCATAACCAACAGGAATATTTTTTTCTGAGGAAATGTCTTTTGAGCTGAACTCTGAAGAATAAGTTAGGAGTTAAGAAAAAATGAGTGAGGGGGAGAAAATGGGCAGGGAAGGCGCTAACAGAGAAGGGAGATGCATGTTCAGGGAGAGAGAAAGAAGCTGGTGTGACAGAGGATTGAAAAGAAGGTCAGATTGAAAAGAAGGTCAGAAAGTGTGTTACGATGGGGAGATTAACCTCCAAATAGGAGGAACAGAACTTTCCACATGACTCAGTTATGCACTTGGGACCCAGTGCTGGCCTGTCCTCTCCTTTGTCGTCTCACTTGGGAGATTTCTCCCTGGAGACTGCCTTTACTGACACCTGCTCTAGGCTCCTCTCACTGAATTCTCCTGCCCTGGGCTCTCAAGTCTTCCCTTCTCTGCACTTCCCTCTCCTTGTCTCCTTCCCATGCAACCATCAGCTTGTAAGTCTGTGCTCCTCACTCAACTGTGAGTGCTATGGACAGAGACTGGGTATTATTTGATGCCTAGCACAGAGCTGGTACCCAGTGCTTTTTGAAGGCACCCAGTACAGTGTGGGCGACTTTTTGACTACTCATGCAAGGCTCAGAGGTAGAGAAGGGCTCTCAGACTTTATCCTATTCAACCTCTTCATTTTACCAATGAAGAAACTGAGGTACAGAGAGACAAAACAAATCACTCAAGGTCTCATCCCTAACAGGTAGCAAAGCCAAAATCAAAGTACAAGTCACCTTTATCCTTACCCATTTTGAATTATTGATTAACTTATCACTAAATAATGTAAACATCTCCCAAATGTGGTGCGCAGAGCCAAATAAAAAGATATTTATTCATTTTTGCATTCATACAGCAAATGTTTACTGAGTGCTTATATGACTTAGGCCCTATGCTCTCAGTTAGAGATCCAGAGTTCTGAAGCCCAAAGTTCACTTCACACTGTGGTCAATAGGGCACACAAGCCTAAGAAACAATCAGACAATTATAATGACTGAATTCAGTGACTTCTGAGACACGGGGAAATGAAAAGATACAGTGGGATAGATGGCTCTTGAGCTAAACATAGAGGGCTTGATTTAAGCAGTGAAGATAACAACTCCCCTGCTGGATAGAACAGCATGAACAAGGTTCAGGGGAAGAGTATCTTCTCACATATTTAGAGTGATGATAATAACTAGCTAACTTTTATTGAGTGCTTGTAGTGTATCAGGCACTGTTCTAAGAATTGTTTGTGTATTGACTCATGAATTCTCACAATCTGAGGAAACTAAAGCACAGAGTTAAGGAACTTCCCAAAATTGCACTAATTAGTGGTAGAAAAAGGCTGACAGGCCTGTGGAGTCCAGAGCGCCTGCTCTGCATACTTTGCTTTACTAACTTCGCCTGTTGACTGTAAGTAAAGGTCTGTGTGATACATGTTGGAGAATACTTAATTATACAGAGTTGAGCTGAATTTTCAAAAAGAAATTTGTCTTTTTGCCCAGGAGTTTGTACCAGGAACAAGAACAAGAACAGGGCTAAGCTCTCTAATCTAATAGCTCACTCTCATTTAATGCTCACAATGAATGAAATAAGCAATATTCTCATTTTTGTGGTGTAAACAGGCGACCCATAGCAGTTCCATAGCCCACTTAAGGTGTAATGAAGGCCCGGCATGTCTACCACAGGTGTCTGAGAAAAAACACCCGGAAATGGGTATTGTTTACTATTTAAAATGAGAAATATCTATAGCCCAGTACCCCTACCGTTTCTAGCTAGTATGGTCCTGGGATCTCAGTGTGGGGTAGAGTTGGGTTCAGATGCTGGCCCTGTTACTTCCCAGCTGTGTCATAGAAACTCTCTGGGCCTCAGTTTCTTTACCTTAAAATATAAAGGTTTTCTAAGGTTATTATGAGGAGAGTAAGATATGTACATAAAAGGGATCCTGGATCCTTGATGATTATTATGAAAACCCAAGGCTTAGGACTGATTTATTATTGCTGAGCTCTAATTCTGCTGTGGATTTTAAAGGGTTTTCCTACACTAGCGCCCCCCATCCTCCACCACTACCACCTGCTTCTCAATGGACCTCAATTCAACATCTGGTTCTCAATGCACCTCTGACAGATTGGAAAGTATTGTAAGTATCTGAGTATTGTATTGTAAGTATGACCTGTCCACTGACCTCTAATCAGGGAGAGGAAGGTCTTTGCATCAGGAAAACGACATATTGGGGTTATGCCTCTGCAATCACTACTTCAGTAAACCTCCCTCTTTTGCAAAGGCATAACCCCAATATGTCCTTTCCCTGATACAAAGATCTGAAGGCAGGGGACAGGTCATACTTACAATTCATAATGGCAAAAATAAGTTTTCTCTGTGTGAGTATGTATGTAATTGCTAAGTTTAGAAGCATGCTTGTTGGTTTTATAGAACAGTGACTATGCATCTCCAGATGTCCCGAGTAGGGACGTGCAAGGACATGAGAAAAAGTCATGGGAAAGTGAGCTGATGCCAAACCTAGAGGCATATAAGACCAGTCCCCTGTTCTTCTCCCATTGGGGCCTGACACTATAGGATGGGTAAAGTTTACTATTTAAAATGAGAAATAGCTTACCTTAAATCTCAACTCTGGGGCCTCCCTGGTGGTGCAGCAGTTGAGCGCTGGGTTGCGAAGCTGCCTGCAGTGTCTGCAGCGCCGGTTCGATCCCCAGCCACCAGGGAGGGTCCCACATGGCGTGCAGACCTCTCCTGCCGCCCGCTGCTCCCCTCAGCAGTGTACTTCGGTCCTTCTGCCTGTTCTGCTCCCTGCTCTGGCTCTGGTGAATTCTCTCACCCTCCCCGCGCTTCTGACTGTACCCAGTGCTTGTATAAATAAATAAATAAATCTTTAAAAAAAAATCTCAACTCTGCTGTCTCTTAGCTATGTAACTTTGGGCAGGTGGCTTGGGGTAGGGTAAAACAACCTTGCATATTTTTTTATGAGAATGAAATAGGTAACATGAATAAATCTAGTGGTGTGAGTTTCAGTATCCAGTTAATACAATGGAGATTACTTGAACCTTATTAGCCGCATTTCTATAGCCCACTGTCCCTACCCTTTCTAGCAAGAAATTCTGTATTCTACAGTGTTTCTCTCCCTTAGATAGTTCCTTGAATTTCCAAAGAGTCTTACAAGTGTTTGTACACTGTTCTGATTATCACTTGCCACCATATAATTTGAGTGGGGAACCTCAAAGCCCTTAGTCCCTCTCTACCCAAGAGCTTGCTTCTAGGCTGGGAAGGTATTCTTTTCAACACTGTATTCATCATTGCCTTTATCTTCAGAGCTGGAAATCTATAGCATATTGAACTGAAAGAGGGATGCCAATCCCATCCCAATGCCAAAAAATTACTCACCACATAACAGTGCTCCCAAGTTTGTTATGTTAATTCAAGAAGTATCCCATAGTAAGTTTCTTAGGTTCCAACAAGTTTCTGAATTTAGCGAATCACCTCTTTTGATTCATATGCACAGAGGTATTAGTCCTGCTAATGTCTTCAAGCACCACACAGTGGTGTGCTGGAGTATCTGATAGAGGCTGTTAGGAGCTACCACTGCCTTCTGATGTTCAGGATCCATACTTCATCCTGCTGGACTCGTCCTTCTCTTTGGACAACAATCTCAAGTCTTCTATTGATTCTCTGAAGTAATGTCATTGGCCTCCCTCCGTCATTCTCCCTTTCTCTTCCTATCCCCTCTCCTCTCACCCCACACATCTATCCCAACTTACCAATTATGTATTTATCAGAACTCCTAAAAAAAAAGTTCAATTTTAGGCTTTGATTTTTATTTTTTCCCACCTCAAAAGTTCTGATTATACCTCACTCTTCTTCCTAAGATGGAAAGGACAATCAAATCCCAAATTTGGAATCTGCAATGATTAAGAGCCAGGGGACCTCTTGAGTTGAGTGCCTGCCTTCCATTCAAAAGTACATAGCTGTTAAGCAGTCATTGGATATAACTATTGGGAGTGGAGAACAGGTGTAAGTTTCATCATAGGCACCTTCTTCCAGGTCAGGTGTTATAGGGCAGCCCCAATATTGAACGGGTTGCCTGGCTGTGGGTCCTCACCCGTGCGCTTAGAAGGGACTTATTAATACTCCACTGCAGGCACACACAAAAGGTTAATAAAAGATTTATTTACACGGGAAAAGGAAAGAAGGAAAATGTACAACTCAGGGAGAAAATAGGGAAATAAAGTCTTTAATGCGTCCTACCCGATCCGACGACCTGGAAACCCAAAAAGCACTCTCAGAGCTGGCCGGACACTGCGAGCTGGCGGAGAGCCAAAATGGGGGACCCCCCCCCCGCCAAAGTCCACGTGTCTGGCTTTATACCAACCTGGCTGCTTAACCCCACCCTCAGGTCCCAGCCACCTTCCCTTTGGTGGTGATGGGATTTGGAGTTCCCAGTGTCTTTGGCTTTGGCCTGGGGTGGGGGTGGAGTCCACAAAGCCTGTATGGAATTAGCTTTAGGACATCCTTTCCCCCCTAACACAGGTACTACTAAGCCTAAGTAGCCTATCACATGGGTCAGTAACCTGCCTTTCCCTCACGAGGTACTTAATAAATAAACCACTTTCACTCCCTTATTTGGAGGATCTCAAAGTTCCTTTCCATTCTTTTAACTCATCCAGCTGTGATAAAATATCATGATCTTGTCTTATTACTATCACTTACCAATTATGCACCTTGAGCAAATCACTTGAACACTGATTATCAATTTCCTCAACTCCTAAATGGGGGTCAGCAGTCCCCATCGCACTTACCTCACAAGGACATTGTAATTATCACAGAGGGTACTTAGGAAATTATAGAAGTAGGATGGGTTTCCCAACCTCAGCATGACTACTATTTGTGCCAGATAACATTTGGTGAAGGAAGATAGCCGTGCAAGAGTGGTATTAGCACCACCTTGCCCTCTTATGAGATACTTGTAACATCTTCCTCTTATTGTGTCAACTAGAAATTTCTCCAAATATTGTCAAATGTCCCGTGGAGGCTATAATTTTCCCTGGAAGAGAATCACTGGACAAAGAATCTATTATTAATATTGTTGCTTAATTCAAATCCAAAACAGAGTTCCCATTTGGAGAAGGACTGTTGACTTAAAGGAAAGAGTGGAACCCCTTTTTTACTCTATGATGAAGGAAGACATAAACAAAAAAGGTGCAGAAGCTGGTTGTCTGATCTTGGCTCTATCACTGGGACATTCTGTTGGGTCAGGGATAGGAAGATGGTTGAAGGACAAGCAATGTCCTGTACCCTGTAAGTCCAAAGATCAAATCAACAACCAGCCTAATCTGTGCAGAGCCCCTGCCTTCCCATCCCCTCCTGGAGGCCCCATTCTTGAGCTTTTAATTTGTTTTCACAGCGGTTTGAACAAATTGAATTTGTTAATTAAAGTGGTAAAATGAAATGCTGAGCATTATTGACTAGATGCTAATGCCATTAACAGGACTGAAGGAGAGGGACCCTGGCTGTCAATCGCTGCACAAATCAGATCAGCAGAGGCCACAGTACAGGCTGCCCCTGAAGGCTGAAGGGACAGACCTGTTTATGTGTTATGTGATTTTATCTTTATCATTCAGGATCTGTAATTTCCAAGACATCCTTTTAGCAAATAGTTAACCCTTTGATGTCAGGGATTATTCTGTGTGCTGAGGATGTTGATGAATCACACAAAAGCCCCACCCTCAGGAATCTCAGAATCTAGTGAGGGAGAGACAGAGAGATGTTACCCTAGCATGGTAGAGGAACATGGAGCTCAAGTCTGAATTTCAGGCCTGGAGGGGGGTCCGGAGTTCAACTCCATACTCAGCCTTTGACAAGGTTAAGTGTAAGTGACTATGTCTTCAGTTCCTCTATTTTTGTAAAATGGGGATGGTGATAATAGTATCAGCTTATAGTACCCAAAGCAGTGGGTTGTCTGGAAAATCACAGCAGTGATTTTCTGGAGACATGGGTTCTAGCTCCAGAGTCATGTTATTAAACTTTTTTAGAAATGACATACTCTTTGCTTCTGACAAGCCCTGTTTTACTGTTGAAAATGTAAGTTTCATAATTAGGTAATAAGGTAAATCTGATTTTAATCATTTATCTAATTTCCATTAAAGTCATCAAAAGTGATTTATTGATTCAAAAGTAAAAGAGAGAGGGCCTCCCCTGGTGGTGCAGCAGTTGAGCGCTGGGCTGCAAAGCTGCCCTCAGCCTCTGCAGTGCTGGTTCGATCCCTGGCCGCTGGCAAGGATCCCACATGGCGCCAGACCTCTTCTGCCATGCCCGCTGCTCCCCTCAGCAGTGTATTTTGTTGGTCTGCTTGTTCTGCTCCCCGTTCTGGCTCTGGTGAATTCTGTTACCCTCCTGCACTTCTGACTGTACCCAGTGCTTGTATGAATAAATAAATAAATCTTTAAAAAAAAAAAAGTAAAAGAGAGATAGAAAGCCACTTCCAAATGTCAAATGTTTGCAACCCAACAGATGTTGAGCTCTAAGATAACTGTTAGTGACTGACATAGAGAGATAGCGTATACTTGAAACCCATAATTATAATCAGGTCTGTAAATACCTTATTTTTTAAAGGCATATGATACAATAAAAGTATAAATAACAAAGGAAAAATATTTATGAGTAATAATTGAACGGAATCACCAAAGTCCTAATTTATGAATAAGCTCAAAAACATAATGTAAAGATGGCATTGATAGAAATAATCATTATATTAACAGTGTAAAATAATTATCACAGTCCTCCCTGGTGGCTCATGGGTTAAAGTTTCAGCGCTATCAAGCTATCACCAGCCACTGTAGCATGAGTTCTATCCCCAGCCAAGGAGCTAATCCACATGATGCAGCAGACCTCTCCTGTGATAGTATATGTTTCCAAGAGAGCAAAGCTCTACCCAGGTGTAAAAAGGTGGTAGATTCTGCAGTCATAATAGGAAATCTACAAGTACATTTATGACTGACTAATTCTAAGCAGATTTCCAAAGCTAATCCATGAACTTGCTTAGTAAACTTGCAAAAGCCTCAACCTGAGACTGAATGTCCTCATCTACATAAACGAGTAATTTTGTATACTTAGTATGGTTTTCTAAGAATATAGTAAGATGAATAAAGGAAGTTGTTGTTTGGAAACAAACTATATACTTTTTCTCCACTATTATTTGAAGGTGTAAGTGTGAGATGATTCAATATCACCCATGTAGCCAAGAAAAGTGCCAGTTAGATTGGGGGCAGCTTCTTCAATACCAGCAACTGCTCAAACCTTTCTTGAGGACTCAAAACTGTTCCAGTGTTAGAATCACACACCAGAGTGCCGCTCTCTTGAGCTGTGTGGTGCTGAAGGAACTTAAGGGCCCCTTGAGCCATCCACTCAGACAACACTCCTATCACAAATCTGCCTCCAGCTGGCTTTTCATGGCTCTTTGGAGCTCAGTTAAGATCTTTGGGAAACCTGTGGATTGTCATCATAGACGGTCACTGGGTCACTTCCCAAAAGAGCATACTGGGGAGAGGAAAGATACTGAGCAACTACAGAAATGCAAATGCTCTCACTTTACCAAATGAAAGAGGAAGTAGATTTCTTCTGTTTTTTGTTTTGTTTTGTTTTGTTTTGGTTTGTTTTGTTTTGTTTTTGTTGTTGTTGTTGTTGATTTTACAATAGCAAAAAATTTGGCTTTAGTCCTGGATGTTGGGACTTTAAGGCCTCAAGGCATTATTTCTCTGTTGCCTATCCAAAATCAGAACAACTGAGAAATGGACTCATGAGTCACCTAAATTAACACTTACAAAAGCTACATTGGAGGACATGGCTGAAGTGGGTAGCGACAAATACCAAACCCTAGAAACCTATCCTGTCCCTAGTCACTGGCAGCAGTAAGGTAGAGCACAGAGCGGCAGAACTGAGTATATGCTATCTGTGGACAGACTAATTCCAGAGAGACGGAATGCACAAGTTGTGCCTCAACTTCTAAATTATCCCACCTTCAAAATTGAATAAATTACTTCTATTCTCCTGAAGAGACTCCAGTAAGGGAAGGGGTTGGGTGGGGGGCCAGAATGGAGGTAGCAGGGACAAGATATTATTCTAATGGGGTTTCATCATTATTGAAAAACTACCCATAGTCAATGTAGAGACATTTGAGTATTTAAGCAGGGCAGTGAGGTAGTGAAATTTGTATTTTGGAAATAGCACTCTAGGATAGGAGTGGAAGATGGATTTGGATCCAAAGTATAATGAATATTGGTACAATTTCATGGCTTCATAACTGCTCAGTAGACTGTATCCAAAATTAATTAATTTAATAATGTTGACCCATTTGAACTCTCAAAACTTGGTGTATTCAACATCTTTGCTGAATGAACAAATGAACAATTGAAAATTTGAAATAGAAGATTCCACAAAGGCTCAGTGATTTATGTAAGCATGGTCATAATGTGGAAATGGGAGCAGTGGCAAACATGAAAAGATTGAGTTGAGATCTCAGAATACTTGGAGCCCAGGACTGAATAGAAATTAGAATTTTAGGGCTCCTGGAAAGAGGACATGACTTGGAACCAGGCAGTCCTGTGGAATGGAGAGAAGAGGAACAATCAGAAGAGTTCCTTGGGGACTTATTGTGGGGGTGAGAATGGCTAAAGCATCTCAAAAGACCCCAAGATTTCTGGCTAAGGAACCAGGAGGGCGATCATGTCCTTTACTGAAGCAGAGAACACTAGCGAAAGGGCATATTAGGGGATGATGAGGATAGTTTACTTCAGGGAATTTTGAGTTTGAGGTAGCTTTGGGATAGCAGAAGGGACAATGTCCAGTGTGTAGTTGGGCAAAAGAAAAGATCCAGATTCCTACCAAGCATTCCTCTATGTCTCAGGTGAACATATAATTTATCTTCAAAAATTCACATCTGAGAGTGAAAGATTATACAATTAATAATTACATTGGGGGACTCCCTGGTGGCGCAGGCGGTTGAATGCAGCACTGTGAAGCTGTCCACAGCCTCTGCAGTGCTGGTTCGATCCCTGCTGGCTTCGGAGAAACCCACATGGCGAGCAGACCTCTCTTGTCTTGCCCGCTTCTCCCCTCAGCAGTGTATTTCAGCACATCTGCCTGTTCTGTTCCCCACTCTGTCTCTGGCGAGTCCTCTCATCCTCCTGCACATCTGGCCTGTACCCCAGCTCTTGTGTAAATAAAAAAGAAATCTTTAAAAAAAAAACTCTTAAAAAAATTACATTGGGAGGACAGATATACATACTGGGACACGTGGTCACCCTAACTTGCTGCCCTGGGTCATCAATGGTGTCCCATGCTAAGCTGCTGGCACCTCTTCTGCTGTGAAACACCCACTTGGCATGATGACTGAGTGTCCTCAACCCACCTTGTGATTTCTAATGAAAGCTACTATGCCTCTCAGTCAGCCGCTAGACACATACATTATTGAATCATTCAGCCTAAGGTCTCCGGGGATATCGAACCTATTCTCAATCCTTTACCATTAGATAAACATTAGGGAAAAGAAAGAAAATTAAACCTTTCTGCAGCTCCCCAGGGGCACTTACCAAAATAAGCTACCTCGTCAAAACAGCATTTAACTAAATGGGTGAGCAACATCAAGGAGGGAACCTGGGGAGAGAGGCAAGGGCTCGTGCTGAGAAAGCAGCAAGGGGAACCAAGGAGATGCAAATCAGCCTCAGGTCTTGGGACTACAGAGGGCACAGCTTAACCAAAGAAAGGCCACACCCCCATGTCCCCACATGTCCCTTCACCCTTTTATCCCCCTATAAGCCAACAGAGCCAGCAGCTCCACTAGAAGCAAGGTTAAGTGGAGATGATTGAAATAAAATGGCAATAATAGTTAATATGTGTAGTACTTTACAATTTCTATAGCAGTTTCCCATCTGGCATTTCTTTTTGATCTTTAGCAGAAGCCTGAAGGAACAGGGAAAGAATTGCTATTCCCAATTAATGGTACTAGAAATTGAAGGTCAGAGATGTGAGGTAATTTGCCTGTGGTCACACAGGGCTGCCTCTTACTAGCACACATAGCTAGTTGTAGGAGTCGAGTTTTGTGGACTCAAGAAGACATGGTGGTGCTTTCAGGAAGAGAGGAAGCTTTGGTCTGTGTGTTCCCACAAACAATCAGGATAGAAAAATAAAAGCTATTGTAAGGACATTCCAACTTAAAAAAAGGCAGAAGTCATCTGTCCACTAATGCTAGGGCTGTCAGGCAAGGTAGTGAGTTCCCTGTTCCCCGGATGAATTTAAGCAGAAACTGGGCAGCAATGTATTTTAGAAGGAGATTTCTATAATAAATAGGAGGTTAAACTAAATGACTTCAAAATATTTCTATTTTCTAAGTATTGAACATCTGCCTTATGACAAATGGCATATATATGTATATGCACTCATATATTTTATTTTCAGAAAAATCCATGATTATATATATATATATATATATATATATGATTTATTTATTTATTTGTTTGTTTATTTATGCATACAAGATCTGGGGTCTAGGCCAATGGTTTGGAGGGTGAGAGGATTCACCAGAGACAGAGTGGGGAGCAGAACAGGTAGATCTACAGAAATACGCTGCTGAGGGGAGCAGCTGGAGAGACAGGAGAGGTCTGCTGCGCCATGTGGATTAGCTCCCTAGCTGGGGGCTCAAACTCATGACTCAGTGGCTGGTGGTAACTTGATAGCACTGCCCCTTAAAATTTGCGCCACCAGGGAGGCCCATATATTAACTCTGTTTTACAGAAAGGACAACTAAGATTCAGAAATGGTAATATACTTGAAATTCTTTGATGCTGATTCAGGCTTTTTCTATAATCATACATACCCATTTGATTAAAACAGTAAAGATAAGAAAAGATATGCTTTTTTTCCCCGACATGTAAGATCACTAAAAATTGTTTTTTACAGTTCTTTGTATGTGTACATATTTATGTGTTTGGTTGGTTGGTGGAGGAGCATACTGTGGGGGTCTTATTAAAAAATTACCTGAAGACTTTCACTCCAAGAAAAACACTCATTAAAAAGGTTCATGGCAGAAAACAGCACAAAGGTAACCTTTAAGTGCCATTTACTGCCACAGCTAAGAAATCCTTACAGTATTACAACAGCCACTCTGTGCCTGTAGTTGGCCTAGACTTTTTGAAATACTCTTAAACTAATTTATGAGATGTCTCGTTTTTTAACTTGCACTTAGGCTAACTTTTGTACATGGTTTCCTTGGCAACTGTGTAATTTCAGGAAACAATGCCTTTCTCCTGGGTCTCATTTCCGGCAAGTAAGCAATGAGAAAAAACTTAGCATAATATTAAAAGAAAATCTGTGGTCTTTTGACAACTGTTCAGAAATGACTTCCCCATTCTTCAACTAGTAACAGCACCTTTCCTTTTCTGGACATTTCCTTTCTATTAATTGAGTATGACTGTTTACCTGGAAAATCAAATTTAGACTGAAAGAGTGAATTTTTAAGTGTAAAAAAAGCTTCAGTGACATCTTTTCTTCCTTCAACCCTGTGGCTTGTGATATAACCAAGGTTTAAGTGAAAATTTTTTATTTTTTTTGAAATACCATCCTGCACACCTATCTCTCATCTATGTCCAGGGTATCAAAAAAAAAAAAAAAAAAAAAAAAAAACAACCAACAGGATAGAGGCAGGCTGACTGATCTTGTACTGGCTGAATTCCTGCTGTATGATTCTTGGAATAGGAGGAGGGCAGGAGATACTGCCTGAACATATGCTGCAGAACCCCGAGGTCTTTGGGGAGTCAGGCTTTCTTTGGACTTACTTCATCACCCTTTTCTGGAAAGGATGGGCTGACTTCACACGCAGGGGAAGGAGCACTAGAATGGGAGTTGGGGGGTGGTGAGGCACATGCATTCATTCATTTGGTTAGTCAGTCAGTCAACAGATGAACATATCGACCAATAAATGACGTGATGCTGGATGCTGTGAAGAAACATGCAGCAGGGTGATAGAGTAGCATGAGGAACATTTCAGGCAGGATGGACAGATAAAATCCTAAGTAGGTGACATTTAAACAGAAACCTCAACAAAGTGAGGGAGTTAGACGATGCAAGGAGGAAGAATGTTTCTATATATTTAATATTTGGGTTTTAGCTGTTTAATAGCTCTGTGAAGAGGAATTATTACTCCCATTTTTATGAATAAGGGAATCTATATGGCTCCTAATCTGCCATGTTAGCCTATCAACTCTGTAAATATTTAAATACAACACTTGAGTGCCATTGTATTGGATTTTTTGCTTCAGTTTTTGGACAAAATGTTACCCAAGGTCATTTCTAGGTCATTATACATTGGTCTCTACATGTTCCCATGTAAAATTTTGAGAAAGATTTGAGGACTATTCATTGTAATGACAATCTCCTTAACCATAGGGGAAGAAATATGTCTTGTAGTATCTATCATATAGGGTTATTGTGGGATTAAATTAAATTATGTGTGTAAAATATATAGCAAGTGCTAACATTATGGTGATTCCTAGGCAAGTAATAGCTGTTGTTATTGTTGATATCCTACATCTACTATTAAATTGCTGTGTAACCTTGGGTAAATTACCTAACCTTTGGCAGGGAGCCTGGCCCAGGGCAGACATTCAGTAAATAATTATTGAAATATATAATTGACTGAATGAATGTATTAATTTCCATGACCTTTGATTTCTGTTTTGTAGAGTGACAGAGTTAGATTTAAAAGTGAAACTGCTGAAATCTCGACAACGTTCCATATATAATAAACCTTTTCACATGTGTGATTCATTTTAACAAGCATGGCTTCTATGTGGGCATTTACACATGTAAATCTTCATCTTACAGATGAGGAATTTAAGGTTCAGAGATGGAAGAAGTCCTGCCCACAGTTATAGAACAAGTCTTAGTGCTGTTATCCTTCATCCTAAAATACCTGAATGTGAATTATTTAGCTTATATCAAGATTTAATTTGCTACAATGATGTTGGTTATCCAGGTTGCTGTAGTGTGGCTCCAAATAAGCAAATCATATTGCGAGTCAACAAAACCTATGGATGGGGAACCTTAATGGCATAATGGTGAAAATTATGACATTAAAGAAATCCTGTTCTATCTATGCCAGTTCAGTAGAGGGAGCAGGGAGAGGAAGGTTGGAAGTCTCATGGGATAAGGAAGGAATAGGAAATCTTTTCCAGATGGCTGAGTATGCCAAGCAGAAGCCTGGTCTGTGAATTAAAAGGGAGTCTCAACTAAGCCCTTAATCCCTTACATGTGTCTTGTCTTTTCAAGTAACAGACATCCTTCCTATGTGTGATCATATTGGGCCCAAGTGTAGCAAACAAAGTCAGGGGAGGTTAAAGAGGTTGATCTAGCTGAAGGTACATTCCAGAGAAACTAGCCAGGCATCCAGACCTAGCATTATGGGAAGCTTGGTGGTTCCAACCTCCAACTGGAGCTTAATATATTTAAGTCAGAAGGAGACAACCCTAATCCTTCCTAGAACACCTGTGATAGCACTGCCCAGTGGCTGTTGCATGGGCCCATGGGACCAAGAATACATTTGCAGGGATATTTACTTGAGGTTACCTATGATGATAACATCAGAGAAAATTCCAAAATAACAGCAGGAAACTTATATCAGGTCTTACTGATATAAAGAAGGAAGTGAGCAATGGGGTAAGAATCCTAAACTCTGGAAAATTAGGATTCAGAAGTAGGTAAAGGCAAGTGGCTCCAGGGCAACCTATGATGGATTGATTGATGGCATTGGAGTGCCTCTCTACAGCTGTGACAATTCTGCATAACATGTTGGGTGCTGAGAATGCAATGATGAGTAGTACATGCTTATGACCTTTACCTTCATGGTGATTATAGTTAAAAAGGAATTAATTGAATATATGGTTGTAAACCATAAAAGTTTCTACAGATAAAAAGTCTTGTCAGAGAACATAATGGGAAGGCCTGATAATGATTTCCAAATTTAAGGGCGACACTGCTTAGGAAATGACTTTTGAGCTGAGATCTGAAAGTTATATTGATTAAGCAAGGAGTTTAAGAGGAAAGTGGGTAGAGAAAATTGTCTAGAAAAAGAGAACAGGGGTAGAAAAGGCTGTAAAACAGGAAGGAGTGTGGCATGCATTTGAACTGAAAAGATGCAGGTGTGGCTCAAGCAAAGATACTGAGGAAAAGGGAAAGGTTTGAGAAGTAGGTGGTCTAAATTATGCAGGGATGTAGGGCTTCCTAGAGCATGGGAAATATTTTTTTAGTCTTTTACCTCAGAGCATCGAGAAGCCATCGATGAAAACAGTAAGGATCTGTTTTGTATTTGAAAATCATCTCTTGTATCAAGAATGTGTCAAGCTATATAGACTCAGAGATACACAGCCAAGAGAAGACAAAAGAAGCTTCTCGGTCTGGAGACTTTGTTGGTGAATGCAAGGTAGCAGCAGAGTTGAGAACAGGGTTCTTGGAATGAAAACAGGTATTAAGACCTATCCCCTAGGCTGAGAGCAAGAAATTGAAATATCATATTGTGTAACATGTCAGAACTTAAAAAAAAAGTAAGAGGATTTTGTAGGAAAATAATTTATTTTTTTATAAATAATTTATGTACCAAACAAGTGTGTTTTCTCTGTTATCTATTATCTCACTTAAATTTTCACAGCTACTATTGAAGTAGCACCATTGATATTATATTAACTCAATTTTGCAGGTGAGTAAATGAAGCTCAGAGAAGCTAAGTAACTTGGCCAAGAGCATCCAGTTAGTAAATGGAGTCAGAATTTGTGCCAAGTGCAGAGTTCCCCCACTTCACCCTTTTTAAAAAATAGCATCAAATTCAAGGACAATAGTAAACCACGTGGGAAAAGAAAAACAACTGATTATATAACCTAACTAAATTGCCATGGAATTCCAAATGGAACTTTATTATATTTTATGCAAAAGGTCTAAATTGAGCCCCAGATCCAACTAACTCAATCATCTCCTTCCAGGAATACATATTAAAATTGGGGTGGGAGTCCAGAGCAGTCAGATTCAGTCTCAAGGTACCTGTGCCAAGATTCCAGTTGAAACTTTTAATTGAGTTCAAACCCCTGTAAGTGGGAATGCACTAATCTGAATGTTGATTAAGCTTTCCTTCTTGCTGCTAGAATGAAATGGCTCTAATCTCAAGCTGCAGTGGTGGGGCTGACTATTCTTTCTTGCCCTGTGCTGACTTCCCACTCCAGCCAGTGGGGGGCTTCTCACAAACAGTAATGGCCACAGAAAAAGAGGAGGTAGAATTCCTGGCTCCATCCTAAAGATCTTAACCCAGATGGGTTCATGACTTTAAATTATGATTAGCTCTTGAACCATGCATTTTAAAAAATTCTCATAGTACAGAATGCATACTTTTAGATATTATTATTGTGACTGACTATCTGGGGTAGCATTCTAGTCTCAGTGTAGAGGCATATCCTGAGTCACATAAGAAACTCACATTAGGTACTTTAGTGGTTGTAGGGGCAGGACTGGGCACAGTGCAGGTTCTCTGATCCCATGCAGACCAGGTAAAGGAGGAGTCAGAGTCCTCAGTAGTTTTGCAGGTCTTTTATTGGGGGTTCACCAGGCATATGGCAGGCAGGGGTGCTGGCTGGGGGGCTGGGAGGCCTGCCAGCCTCCCAGCCCCCAGCAAGTCTTCACTCTATCTGGACTCTCTGACGTTCGTTCTGCTGCTTCTCGGCTTCTGCTTCGGCTTCTGCTGCTGCTGCTGCTGGTGCTGCTGCTGCTACTGGTGCTGCTGGCGTCCCCCTGTGATGCCGCCCTTAAAAGCACAGTCTTAGTTCAGCTGAATCCCATCTACCTATGCCCACACCCTATTCCAGGTGCCCGCCATCAGGCATGCATTCAGGACAAGGATCCATCATCTATCCTGATGGCGGAAGGGCAGAAAAGCCTGATATTTTCTTTACCCTACAGTGGTTAAATGCCAAATGCAAGGGTATCTGCAGAGAGCATGGATTTATGGGATGACTTTGGGTAGGTAAATTTGGATTTGAATTTTGCCACTGTTTTTGCGACTTATAAGACACTAGGAATAGGCCCAGTGCATTCAATCCTTAACTTCTATGTCAGTTCTGAACAAAGTACCTAGCACAGTACTTAACACATTTAGGAAGAGTCAGTTAGTTCCTGGATCTGCTCATCTAGGATTACCCTTAACCCCTTCATCCCCTTCAATGTACCTGTCATCTTTACATTTAAATCTATCTCTTGGGACTTCATCCTCACCCCTTCCTTTGTTTGGAAGGGAAAAATCTGCCTCCAAATTTCCGGGTTCCTAGTGGCTTCTGCATGTAAGTCATTAACCTCCTGCATTTGGGGGTAGATTTCCTATTGTTCTTTGTTGGATGGATGCATGATGATGCAGGCAAAGGCAAGATGTCATAGAGGAACAGGCCAGAGGATGAGGCAATCTCTGGAACCCCCAGAGTTCTTTCAGCCTTTGCCCTTAACACCTGTCGCCACCTCTGCTGCATTAATAACATGACAACTACCACAACCACTGTAACTGATGCTACCAATACCACTGCTACTACTTGTGTCTCATACTAATACTGCTTGTTGTTGCTTCTGCTACTATGAAAATTCCTACATGATGGCTAGCTAATGCTTGCTGTGTACCCTATGTACACACATAGTTCTGTAAGTGTTTTTGATATAAAAACTCACTTGATCTCTTAACTTCCATTATAATGGAACTGGGGCACAGAGAAGTTAAGAGATTTTCCCAAGACCACACAGTTAGAAGTGGTAGCATCAGGACTGGAATTCAGATAGAGTCTTTTTTCCCCTAACATTATGCTATATATAACCTATAATTACAATAAACCAATTACAATGACCCCAATTCTCATTCCTAAGAGTCAGTTTCCCCATTATCTTCTACCTTTTTCACAAAATGTAGCCTGACCCTTTCTTCTTGCTAGTAGATACCTACTACTTCCGTCAAAGCCTTTATTATAATTATTGTCTGTATGTCTAGTTGTTTTAATGCTTCCTACCCCTCCCAGCATGCTGTTCAATTTAACCCTAAGTTTTTGTAGAATAGATATCATATCTCACTCACATCTGGGGCTTCAGCGCTTTATACAATCCTTGACCTAACAGGTGCTGAATTAATAAGTTAATGAATGAATGAACAAGCAATTACATTTAGGCAATCAGAGTTTACCAACAATTAATAGGGATGCCTGGGGACAGAGTGAGCTCCCCTTACCACAGAATGATCCTGTAGTGCATCCAACGTTTCTGAAGACGTTGAACTAGATGACCTTAGAAGTTTCTTCCAAGTTTAAGGTACCATATAATTCCTTGAGAAAGTACAGGTGGATACTGAACACTCTTCCCCCTACCCCTGCTACTATATGCATTGTTTTGAACTTCTTATGACATGAAAGGAAGTTAGTTGCATCAAGGTTGATGTGAAGTTGTCATGTTCGGAGGCATTGAGACTTGCAGAAGCCCCAGTCAACAGCATTGTTTGATAGGTAAAACAACTGAGGTGCAGAAAGGATAAAACCCTGCCAAGGTGGTACTAACTAGTACAGGTGAAGCAGGGATCAGAGCACCTCTGTCCGGAATGTGTTCCCAAGATCCTTTCCATTTAAGCCATTTGTCAACAGACTGTGGTCTTCTAGAAAACATATATGCCAGTTTCCTGTTTCTAGGTAACAAAGCAATTGAGTTACCTAAAGCAGTGAGTTTCCCAGTAAAGATCTGACATCATCCCTACTCATGCAAGAAGTTATCCACCTTATGTCTTAGCTTTATCTCAGTCTCCTAAGAGCCTTGATATTCCTAATGTTGCTATCTTCTCCTGCATGTGATATTTCAGCTTTGAGTAGAAATTTGTGGTAGGACTAAAGCCTTTCTATTTGAAAATCAACATTTTGGCAGCCCCTTGCTGTTCAATTTCTGAAGGTGCCCAAGTCTGCCTTCCTCATTCATCTAACCGCAGGAGATCATTATCCAGTGACAGAGTTCTAGTCCACTATCATTATCCTATAATGAGAGTGCCTCCTTAGATGGGGGCATATGATAGGGGTTGTGAGGGACGGATGGAGGCAGAGAAGATCCTGTAGGCTTCAGAAAACAAGTGTGCAGTTACAAGTGTCCAGTGGATTATGTCTTATGTCATAATTGTATGTACATACACAAATATACAATATTATATAATGTATAATGGTATATGTATACACACATATATAAAGACAAAAATTTCAAAGTACATTAAATATTTTTTATACAACATATATTTCCTCCTCTTCTGATAACAGTTGTGGAATAACTTACAAACATCTGGTTTGAAACAACATCCATCCATGGAGTCAGACATGAGACACATGCATTAGTCATTCAGCATATTCCATTCCCTCAGGATGCAGTCATACCACAGTTAGATATGCATCTTAACCACGTTGTCAAATAGCTGTATGTATATGGATGTATACACACACACATACATACACACACACACATATGACTGGCAATAGCTTGATAGTGCTGTCTTTAACCCCTGCGCCACCAGGGAGGCCCCCAAATCCTCTTTAAACACAAGTATTTCTTGTCTTAAAATGATCTGTTTTCTAGTTTTCAGTGAACATTAGAGCATAGAGCAATGAAGATATCAATGAATATCTTTCTCTTTATATATATATATATATATATATATATATAGAGAGAGAGAGAGAGAGAGAGAGAGAGAGAGAGACTGAGACTATATATACATATATATAAAGAGAGGGAGGTTTTCATAAACGCTGCTGACTTTATGTCTCCTGAATTTATCCTTTGTTTTTGCTCTTATGAAATTCCCACCTTAGAATATAAAGCAAATGAGAAAACCACCACATTAGTTTATTTTAATTCATCATGTAGGACCTCCCTGGTGGTGCAGCGGTTGAGCGCTGGGTTGCGAAGCTGCCCACAGCCTCTGCAGCGCCGGTTCGATCCCCGGCTGCTCCCCGGCCACCGGAGGAGGGTCCCACATGGCGCGCAGACCTCTCCTGCCGCCCGCTGCTCCCCTCAGCAGTGTACTTCGGTCCTTCTGCCTGCTCTGCTCCCCCCTCTGGCTCTGGTGAATTCTCTCACCCTCCTGCGCTTCTGACTGTAACCAGTGCTTGTATAATTAAATAAATAAACCTTAAAAAAAAGATTTAATTCATCATGTATTGAGAGTATCCTAAGTGCTAAGGACTGTGATATGCACTAGCAACATAGAGATGAATAAGACATGATTCCTAGAGTTAAGTCTTTTGCCCATACAAGACCCTGACAGTAAACTTGGAGTTGGGGGAAGTTGCAGGCCCACTTTAAATATTTGCGAGGCTCAGGAGAAAAAAATGGAAGTCCACAAGCTTGTCTAAATAATGTTATAAATCTAGCTAATAAATTGTTAAAAATATATACTTACAGTTTTGCCTTATTAACAAATGCACCTTCCATAATGACAAAATAGAAAGATACTTATAAAGCTATAGTTTTTATATGACAAAAAGTTGGCAAAATACAACTTGTCATAAAGATGGACAGATGATGTTTGCTTCAGTAAAACTACCCAGAGTAGGATCCCTCTGAACCTGATCTCAAAGTAGAGTGGGAAGATTTGAACTCATTGATATCTTCATCGCTCTATGCTCTAATGTTCACTGAAAACTAGAAAACAGATCATTTTAAGACAGGAAATACTTGTGTTTAGAGGATTTGGGGGCCTCCCTGGTGGCGCAGGGGTTAAAGACAACGCTATCAAGCTATCGCCAGCCTCTGCATCACAAGTTTGATTCCCTGCTGGCCAGGGAGCAACCCACATGGTGCAGCAGACCTCTCCTGTCTCACCTGCTGCTCCCCTCAGCAATGTATTTCAGTAGATCTGCCTGTTCTGCTTCCCACTCTCTCTGGTGAATCCTCTCACCCCTGGCACCTCTGGCCTACACCCCAGTTCTTTTATGTATAAATAAATAAATCTTCTAAAAAATAACAAAGAGGATTTGGAGGGGGGTAGATATTAGGTTTTGCACTTTATATGCTCACAGATATATATACACAAATGTACAGTTGCCAAAAAAAGTGGTGCTGAGCTATATGGCCAAATGCAGAATTCATTGAATGCCAATTGTAACAGACCATAATGAAGTTAACAGGAAATTAGACTTGAAGATGTGTATTTAATCACGGTACTGAGCATACAATGCTGTGATATTAAAATATTCAAACATTAAAATCAAGCAGTGCTGGGCTGTATGTTCTAAATCTAAATAAAAACACTAATATGTGCCAAAGCAAAATTATTCTTTCAATTCAAATGCCATAAATCTTGAAGAATTGAAATGCAAAAGTCAGCTATTTTTACAGTGCTATACACTTCCTCCAGATCCAATGCTACAGATCAGTCACTGAATCATTCCCAAATTCTTCTTTTGATTCCTTGGTGCCTCTGGAACAATCAGAACAGTAGCTGTGCCAAACCCTTTGAGACATTCTAGCAGGCAACCTCCACATTTCCAGCAGGCATCCACCGAGATCTTCCAAAGTTCCTGTGGTTCATGAAGAAAAAGCTAAGATTTAGAGTCAGATGATGGGATTGAGTTGTATTTCAGTCATCCATGGGCTGAAATGCCTCAGAAAAGTTACTTAATCTCTCAGACTCTCCATATATTCATCTACAAAATGTAAAAAAATGGAAAGTCACCATTTCTGTGCCAGGAGCATCTTGTATATACTTCTAGTATAATAATTACTAATTGATACTTTTAGAATAGAATTTTTCCTGTTCAATTTCTGCTACATGTTCACTATAGAAAATTTTGTAAATATAGAAAATATTAAGTATATTAATGTTATATATAAAATATATATACATCACCCTTAATATCATCCACAAAGATAGCTACTCTTAGTATATTGAGTATTACTGTCCTGTGTATTTATTATATACAGTTGAGAACATGCTGTATCTATAGTTTTATCTCATTCAACGCCATATAGTGAGCAATTTACATTATTTGAAATCATTTGTAAGTACTTCAAATGATTAATATTTCTTTGAAATTATCTACCATAATTTATAAAAACTTAGTGTTTATGGATTATGTAGTTCTAAATTGCCATTATTTTAAATAACTGATGATAAATGATTACATCATCTTGTTGCTGAACAAGCATAGCCCTTCTCCTAAATTATGAGTAAGACTAAAACCTTATCATCTTTCTAAAGTCCAGTACTTAGTATGAGTATGGTACCTGGAATAAAATAAGACCACTAAAATTGTGTTAAACAAACAAGTAAGTGAATGAGTGAGTGAACACCAGCAAATATCCTTTCTTCATGTTACAGCTTTCTCCAGAAAGGGTGGGGGGAATTAATAGCCACACCAGACAGAGAAGGTAGTGGTGGTGTGGCGGGTGTTCTTTTCCAAGGTATATGTTTAGCATCTTCTTCTCACCTCCACTATCTACATTTCTGTCAAGATAAATTTCTTCCCTGAAACTTATAAGCCAATGAACCTTTTTACTGGAATACAATCTCTAAAGGCATTTTCAATTTTATTCACATTTTATCTTTGCCAAGATCCACCTCACATTTTCTCAATTGAGAAAGTTCTTAATAAGCAGGTTAATGATCAAATCTTAGAGAATCGTAACTGAGCACTAGGGAGGATAGGGACCAAAGGAGGCACCTTGGTTTCATCAGAGAATAGATATTCACACAGGCACTGGAGAAACCTCCCTTAAACTAGATGGGCTCTGCCCCTCATAGAACTTTCATGAGCATAATTATCTCAAGAATGATGATACTCATAGTTTCCATTTGTTGGGCTTTTAAGAAAGTACTAACATCTACATATATTGTCGTCTTTGATGCTTACAATAACCCGTGAAGAAGAAAAAGATTAGATACAGTAGACTTATAAGGTAATTGAGTCTCTGCAAGATTAAATAATTTGAATATGTGATAGTATGAGATAGACCTGGATTTGAAAGTTTGTGACTGTGGGAAAGTATTTAGCTTTCTTAAGACGCCTCTGTTCATCTATAAAGTAAGATCATAATACCTCATTGCGAGGCTCATTGTGAGGCATGAACGTTATAACACCTGGGGAGTACCTCATACAGAGCAAGAATCAATAAATGTGCCTGTTAATTCTGCCTTTATTTTTTATCATAATTCTACTATATTAATATTCGTAGGTGATTGTGATGGCATTGCCAGACTCTTGGCTGGGGAACCAAGCATCCAAAACATTATTAAACATATAGTGCCTGTTCTCCAGGAACTTCCAGTCTAATTTCGCCTGCACAGTATAGCTAGTAAATAATAAAGCTGGGATTTAAACCAGAACTATGAAATTTTAATATACTTATCTGTCACCTATTATGCCACTCTCCCGTAGCACGTATCTGATATTATTATCACTAATAGCTTGTGTCTGTCTTTCCCACTAAACTGAGTCCTTCATCCTGGGAATGCTTGTAAGTCGCCTTTGTGTCCCCAGTGCCCTGCACAGGCCTGGACCGGGAGTCATCCCGAGTATGTTTACTATTTTCAGCCAAAGGTCCTTTGTTGGATCATCTATCCATTGCTTCCCCAGGTCCCAGTCAGGGCCACTATTCCAGTGCTTTTATCCCTTTCTCTGTGTTCCATTCCCCCTCCCCCTCTCCCATTATGATTCTGCAGTGAGTGATTCCCTCTGTCATCTCACCATAAATTGATGACTCGGGTCTGCTGATGCACTGAGCCACATGGCTAATACATCAGCTAAATGGATGCCGAAAACACCACCTGCTCCTTCAGGCAAATGGCACTTTGGAAAATGGAATGTGTAATCAATAGAATTAAGCCTTAAGCAGAGCTCCATGCCCATGGCCCAGTGCAGGGCCTTGGCAGGCAAACAGTGGTATAATTTTTTTTTTTTCTTTTTCAATCCTTTCAAAACACATGGCTTGGCACTTGTTCAGCTCTGATGCCACTGTTGCAGTCAGCATGGGATCCTCAGCACACTGTCTCTTCCCTCCTGTTCAGCCCCAGTGTCTCAGTCACTTGGCCTTTATGTCCTATCTCCGGGAGACATGGAAGGATAGTTTCCAGTGTGCGTAGTGAAGTACAGGCAGCTGGGTATACCCCAAACAGCAAGGGGTTCGAAGTCAGATAGGTCTGGGTACAAACTCAGGCAAGAACTCAACCTCTCTGAACACTGATTTCCTCACCCTTGAAGTAGCGGTGGTTTTTCCCACCTCGCAGGATTGTTTTGGGAATCATTATGTGAATGTGATGTGTGAATGTTCTTTGTAAACTATGCAGCCACATGTGAAAGTTAACCACAATTATCTTTCATTATAAATCTAAGGTATAGATAGGAGCATAAACCCTTTTTATATTTCCCTTTAAAATCGGCCTGTTTGAAGAAGGGTTTACAAGATGTGGCAGAGAAAACCGAAAATCAAGGAGTTATTGGTTTAATCGTTCTAGGATTATGGCAGATAGAAAATAGAATACTGGCAGTAAGATAGAACTTAAGGATCATTGCTGAGACTACAGCCCTCATTCTCTGTCCCTGTTACAGGAATCCTTCCATGCAGCTGCCAGGCCAGGAAATGTTTAGGAAACATAGGGTGAGCAGGCAGTGCCATTAACCTGTCTAGGCCAGCCCACCTTTAGCCAAGGGTCTGTTCCTCCTTCTTCCCACTGTTTTCTTATGACCACCCCGGCAATGACTCTTCCCCATGCCCTACCCTGCTTCTAGGAAGCAAAGGTTTCCCCTGCTCACGAGGATTATACATACTGAGCATATAGGTATGAGGGAATCCTTTCTCAGAATTCATTTACCACTTGTCTTTGTTATTTCCCTGACCCATAATTTTATATAGCCTGGTGAGATTTCTCGTGTTCCTCTCTTGTGCCAGCTAATCCAGTGGCTCTCAACTGGGTGTGATTTTGACTTTCCCAAAGAATATTGAGCAATGTTTGAAGACTGTGTTTGATAGTCAAAACTTGGAAGGGGCAGTCACTGGCGTCTAGTGGGTAGAGGCTATTGGTGCTACTAAACATCTCACAATACAGACAGCAGCCCCTCACACTGAAGAATTATCTAGTCCATACTGTGAATAGAATCATTGTTAAGAAACACTAACTAGGGCCTCCCCGGTGGCGCAGCGGTTGAGCGTTGGGTTGCTAAGCTGCCCGCAGCCTCTGCAGCGCTGGTTCGATCCCCGGCTGCTCCCCGGCCACCAGAGGAGGGTCCCACATGGCACGCAGACCTCTGCTGCCGCCCGCTGCTCCCCTCAGCAGTGTACATCAGTCCTCCTACCTGCTCTGCTCCCCACTCTGGCTCTGGTGAATTCTCTCACCCTCCCGCACTTCTGACTGTACCCAGTGCTTGTATAAATAAATAAATAAATAAATAAATAAATAAATAAATAAATAAATAAATAAATCTTTAAAAAAAAAAAAAGAAACACTAGCTAACCCATTTGTAGGGTTCTGCTTTTCTTTCTTTGACCAGTTCATCAGTGGCCTGGGTTTTCTTTCTGGACTTGAATGATTCCTTGCCTCAGTCTTATTCTAAGTAAATATTGTTCAGGTAGAGAAGGATTGATGTGTACATGAGTCAGGCAATGTGTACAGAGGAAAGGACACTGGATTCTGAGGAGACCCAGGTTTGGTCAAAGCTCTACCACCAGCAGGGTAAATGTAGAAGTTGAACTGGATAAATGATTTTCAAATTTTGCCCCATGGAGCCTTAACACATCTTACCCATTGAAATGATCAACTATTTTATACTACACCTCTTGAAGGTAATTTCTTCTATACAAAGGATTCTACAATTAAAAAAAAATGTAAACTACTGTTTACACTCCTATAGATACTTTTAGGCCAAAATCTCTATAAAGATATCTCAGAGAAGGACATGTATAAAGGTTCTATTTTTAAATGGACTCGAACAATGCCTCTGTGACTATAGTTTATGTTGTCCATCTTGGGTTGAGGACAGTGGTCTGCCTCACTTCCATCTGGTGTGCAGACTGCCCAGCCCCTAGATCTCAATCTTACTGTGCCGGTACAAAAGCACAAGTAGTCTAGGGGACATTTCTGTCCAGGCTCCCCACCTGTGCAGCTTTCTCTGTGGAGGAAAGTCCAGTGCCAACAGGAAGTAGCCATTTGGCATATACAAACTCAGGAACCTGGAAATGAACCAATGCAGATGCAGCGATGACCTAAGACCAACTCTGTGAGATGGCCCCTGGAGGGCAGGTTGGGAGCCTGCTTAGACCAGAACAGCAGAACTGAAGAAGCACAGTTGAGGGTGCTGAGACAGGTCAAGGAAGAAGCTCAGAGAGGAGAACCTGCTCAACAAAAGACAGTCTGTGATGTTAGCGATGAGTGAGTGACAGTGGTTGTCTCTCAGTAAATAGATGCTCAGTGTGTGTATATTCAATATGATTATTAGAATTGTTATTGCTATCATTTTTTTTTACATCATTACTCCTTTTTAAACAATGTTTGGTTCCCCCAACCCCCTCAGGTGTAGTCCCCATAGAGTTTCCTTCACCAGTGCCCCTGTGCACCATCACCTCAGTCCCCTGTGCTCCCCCCTTCCTCCCTCTGATCCCTCTCCCTCCTCCTCCCCTGCAGGATGGCTCTGGTTTATAATTGTCCATTTGCCTTGTTGTATTTTGTACTGTTAGTATTTTTTTTACACTGATGTCTTATTTGGTCCCAAATGCCCAAAAATAGATGACTGGATCAAGAAGAGGTGGTACATGTACACAATGGAATATTACTCGGCAATCAAAACAGATAAACTCATGCCATTCACAGCAACATGGATGAAACTAGAAAGAATTATGCTCACTGAAATAAGCCAGAAGGAAAAAGAAAAATATCGGATGGTTTCACTTATAGGAGGAATATAGGGGAATTACTATCATTGTTAACAGTTGTCTGGGTTGATGGAGGTAGGAGCAGGATCCTATCTGTAACTTAACATAATTGTCAGTGTCAGTGAACTACTTCTGCTGTTAGCATATAGCTTGGCACAGAAACACCTTTTATTCCCATCACTCTAATGCTTGTGTGGTTCACATGGGAGATTGAGATCCAGAAAAAGTCAGGGATGTGCCCTAAGCCCCACAGTCAATCACTATGGGAGCCAGAATGCAGCCGTGCTGATGCCCAGGTGAGGACTCTTAGTGACACTCCAGGCCGCCTCTTGGGAAGACAGTGTTTCCTTCATCTGTACACTCTGTCTACAGAACAGAAAGGTCACTGACATCATTTCATTAAACCTTACTCCTTGGAGAGTGAGGAAAAACAAACACACACAAACAAATAAATGAACAAACAAATAAAGGAACAAGCCAATCCTGACTTTCATATGAAGGAGCTGGACTTTAACAGGGTGTGGGGAATGAGTCCCCCTCCTCCACAGTAGGCCTGCTTCCCTCTGGGTCCTGTCAGCATGACCAGCAATCCAATAAGGCAGTACTCCGACTGCACCATTAGCTCATTAGGCGGAGGCAAGTGTCCGCATTGATCTGTTTATCTCTCGAGCCCGGCTGCTGGAGAAAGGCCAGCTGTTTCCTGAGAGCTGCCTTTCCTCTTGACTCATCACAAAGCATCAGGAGAGTCTGCTCCTTTGTCCCTTTCAACCTCAAGGTCACTGGAGTGCAGAGCAGGAGATGGGCCACAGCGGTACTGTCTGAGCGCTTCAGACATTCCATCTCCACCTTCATCCTATTCTCTCTCCTCTGAAGGTGATCCTTCCCAGAATTAAAGAATGTGGTAGAAAGTGCACAAATCTGGCTTGAAACAGGTTTGGGTACTTAGCTATGTGACCTTGGGGAAGTCATTTCTCCTCACTGAGTCCCAATTTTCTCATTTGGAAAGTAAAGCTAGTGGCACATATATTATAAAATCATTGTTATGATTCACTGGGATAAATCTTTGAGGAAAGACATGATGTCTTTCTCAGTGCTGAACACATAAGAAACACTAGCAAGGCTTACTCGACGTACCATTACTGAGACTGTTCTTTTAGGCAAAAGGAGTAACTTATCTATCAATTAGAATTTGCTGAGGGGATTTTTGTGAGAGTTATATAAAAACATCTGGAAGAGTATACAAGTAATGCTATCACTAGATGACTTCTTAAGAATGGACAATATCAAGGAAGGTTGATTTTCTACCCTAGATTCAGCTAGCTAAGCTTTTTAATTTGCCTGCATATCTACTGTCTCAAGGATGGCATTTTACTCTAGAAAACTAAATTTCCCAACAAGGTACGACTTTATTTTATAGAGTTCTTTTTTAAAAAAAAAGAAGTAGTTTATTAAAACACCAAACACCTGACCCCTTAGTAATAATAATGGAGCCAGGATTACACTAGATAATATTGACAAGTATGTTTTTCCGAATTTTTAAAACTGTGTACTTTATAACATCTCCCCAAGTTGACTAATATCCCTCTTTCTGCTTACTAATATTTTCTGTCTTTTTATGCTACTGACCAATTCTTAATTTACTATCATATTTATTTATAAATATCGTCATTACAGAAAATATATAGAAGTAGGAGAATTTGAATTGCAGCTCATTCTACAAGCCAATAAATCATTGTATTTCTTACCAATTGTGTTGTACTTCTATACATTTTTTAAAAAGCAATGTCATGCTGCAGTTTCCCTTTTTTTAACCCAATACTATATCATGACAATTTCCATAATTATTAAATATTCTTGAAAAATATGATTTTAAGATTTGCGTAGTGTCCTATAGTATGCTTGTCAGCTACCTATTTACTGATTTTCTCTTATTCAACATTTAAGTATCCTTTTCTTTTTATTATTACTGTTTTATCAACACTCTTATACATGTTTATATCTCCAGTTGTTTCTTTAGAATAGCATTCATTCAATCCTTACTAAAGGCATTGACAATAATTTATTGATCACCTTTAAAGAAAAATGACCCCTTCTCAAGTCCTAGGTTTATATGCTACTTTGTTAGAGTCTGGGATACCCCCTGGTGGAGGTTATAGAACATAACCAAAATCTGTCAATATGTCTTAATATGGGAATTAAAGATTCTAGCTGCACAACCTCTGGCATTTGGCACATGCAAAAGATTTGTCTCTCACCCCTCCTCACACACATGCACATAACAACAACAGAACTACAGAAAATTCAAATGGAATAGCCAGATGAAAACAATCAGGAATGCTCAGATCTAAAGTTGCTTTCAATTTGAAGCAACAGCCTGGAGTAAGTGCGGCCTGAGTCTCCTGGCTGCCCAGACTCCCTTCCACCCTGATGTCTGTAGCATAACAATCAGAGGATGTTTCCACTGTGGCTAGTGATGTCCTAGACTAGAAATCTGCCCACTAGGACACTAGGTGGAGCCAGATGGGAAAGTTTATGCTCTGACTGCAGTAGAACCATTTTCTCTGCACTATCCTTCTCAGGAACAATTGCATGATATGGCTGGTCTCACAGAAAACCTATTTCTATGATATTCTTCTTCAATTGAGCTACCCTCAATCAATCATTCATCAAACATTCACTAGCCCCCTGCCATGGTCAGCTACGTGTACACAGCATTGTGTCAAAAACAGTCCCCACTAAGGAGCAGCTTATGGGTCAGTGGAAAGGACACCAAATTAACACACTGATCTCCTTTTATTTTCCTTAACTCTTTCTAAATTATAGGTAACTGCATCAACAGCCTTGCCTGTTAGATAAAGAAAAATATTTATCTATCTCCTTACCTTTGTTCTTGTAATTTCCTTCCCAAGAAGTCCTTCCCTTTTATTTCTTCATATCTAAATCTTACCTCTATTAGCCCCATAAAAATGTCTCCTCCCCTGGGAAGTCTTTCCTGATTGTTCCCACACAGAAGTCCTCTTTGATTCATTTCATCCTTTAGTACAGAAGCACCTGGAGGATACAATCCCACTCCCAGTGTTCCCACCTTAATAGATGGAAGGTGTGGCCTAAGAAGTTGCATTTCTAATAAATTCCCAGTTGATGCTGTATCTGTATGCCCAGGGAACACCCTGTAACAACAGCTTGCTTCGGTGATTTTTGGGCACTAACAACTGCCAAGCATTATGTTACCTGATAGTGGTATCACAGTGACCATGACAATAGCTGTCCTCAAGGAAAGTGCAGGCTGGGGATGAGAGAGTTAAACAAATAGGGCAACTCTTTGCTGTGTCTGGTGAGTGTGAGATGTACCCCAGGAGCATAAATACAGATGCAGTTAACTTTCCCTGTGGACTTGGTAGGACCAAAGTCTTCCCTAAGGGAGTATCATTTAAGCAGTCCTTGAAGGATGACTAGGACTTCACCAGAAACAGAAAAGGTCAGTAGCCTGTGCCAAGGCATAGCAGCACAGAAAGCCATAGCAAATTTGGAGTGCAACGAAAGATGCCCAAGGTGCAGAATGAGGGATAAACAGGCAGACTCTTTGGAGATGTTGGTGATAGGAGATGCAGTTCAGTGGGACAACATAAAGGCCTTAGACATGGAAGTTTTATTTCATTCTTCAGATAACAAAGCAGTAAAAAGTAAAACAGAAAAAAGACATGGTCAAGATTTCCTTATGTAAGAATCAGTCTGACTCCAGTGTGGAACTTGCACGGCCACTGGTGAGGCTGGAGGGGTGACACCAGCGTGGAGGCTGTCGTAATTGTCTAGGCAAGAAATACTTAAGCAAGAAATGTTTAGTGTGTTGGGATGGAGAGGAAAGCACAGGTGTGGGCGGTCTGGTAGGTTTGGACTCAATCCTGCCCATCTTCAGGATGGATCCATAGCTCAGCTTTGCCCTTCCTTCCGCTCCTTCTCCGAGTCCTATTCCCATTTCCTTGCCCAGTTCCTGGAAAGATGCTCTGCTTATCTCTGTGGTAGAGACACACCTCCTGGGCATCTCTGCTCAAATCCCATTTCCTTCCAGTGATTGCTGCCCCTCACCCAAGTCTCCATTTCTTGCCTACTTTTTAAACTAACTTAACTGAGGGACCTTAGGTTATTCATTTTGACTGCTCTTTAGCTCAAGTTTCTTATCTATCAAGTCAGGAAAATAATACTTCTTGATTGGCCTTACTGTGTTTTTGTGAGAATCAAATGCCAGAGCAGATGTGAACACGCTTTGATGTATTCCTGTTGGCATGGAACCTGCAGCTTCCTTTGGAAGTTGTTTCTATTGACTAAGGATCCCCATTCTGATAAAATTTTTCTTACAGTTTGAACAGAATCCTTTTATTTAATGTAAAGAAATTCAAATTAGACAATCAGGAAGATGTTTGCAAAAGGCAAAAAAACACACAAAAAACTCTGGAAATTATTTAAGAAGTTTGAAAATGAAATGGCTATTTAATCATTTAAAAAATATTTATTGAAACCTACTCTGTGCCAGGCATTATTCTTAACACTTGGGATATATCAGTGAAAAATGTATGTACACTTGTGAAGCTTAACAGGTTACTGGAGAAGACAGATGTTAGGAAGAATATATAAGTAAATTAAATAGAATGCTATCAGGTATAAATACATGGGGAAAAAAAGAAGATATAAGGGGATCGCTAACTCTTTTCTATGATGTGGCTACCTCATTGTTAAACTGAGACAGGTGACTCTTGAACAGCACAGATTTGAACTGTGCAGATCCATTTACATGAGACATTTTTTCTATCCTCTAGTTCCGCACTCACAGATTCAACCATCTACATATGTCTGTGGACTGAATCCATGAAATTGGAACCACAGATAACAAGGGCTGACTATGAGGGTTCTGAGCATCTGTAGATTTTCATAACTTTAGGGTGGTGGTGGAGACAGTTTTGAAATACCCATGTATATAGCTGTAATTGTGTTTGGGGGAGTCAGTAGTTACCCCCAGATTTTCAGCTTCCAGGGGGTCAGCACTCCTGACTCTTGTGTTTTCAAGGATTAACTATGTATGTGTATGTAGTACATATATATAACTATATATACAACATATAAAACCCCATAATAAATAATAAATGTATATTCAGTAAATAAAATGCACAAAACAAAAGACAATATGATAATGACAATGAAGATAATATTAAATCATCCCTAGACCAAAGATAGTCATTACCATTTTGGGGTCATATATTTTCTTTTTTTTAAAAGATTTATTTATTCATTTACACAAGAACCAGGTACAGGCCAGAGGCACAGGAGTGTGAGAGGATTCACCAGAGACAGAATAGGAAACAGAACAGGCAGACTGATGAAATACACTGCTGAGGGGAGCAGCAGGCAAGACAGGAGAGGTCTGCTGCACCATGTGGGACCCTCGCCGGCCGGCCCCGATCAAACCAGTGCTGCAGAGGCTGGGGACAGCTTCACAGTGTGGCACTCATCCGCCTGCACCACCAGGGGAGGCCTGGGGTCATATATTTTCTTCCTGAAATGGATTATGTGATTTTCTTCTGTTGTCCCCATATGTTCACCTTTATTTATTTAGCAAAGGTTTTTGATCATCTCCTATGCTGTGAGTTCCATACTAGGCATATGGAATAGAAAGATACAGATTTGGGAGTCAGCCCTTGTTCTGCCTTTAATAGCTGTGTGGCCTTATATAGAAGCTATATGGCTTCTTTGAGTTTCCATTCTTATCTGTTAAATTGAGATGTTGATGTCTTACACAATGTTTAATTACACCTGCCATGCAATAAGTACTTAGGTATTCACTTCCTTCTTCCTTTTTTTCTTTCATCCAACAAGTACAATTTGTGTAGAGCACCATACTAGGCACCAAGGAAGATATAACCCTGATCTCTTGGAGCTCAGCATCTGGCTGGGTCAATTTCTTAAGCAGGAGGCAGGGAAGACTTCACAAAGACAATAAGCGTGGACAGGAGTTAGATAAACGTATGGAGAAGAATGTTCCAGGCTGGTTCAAGACCCCAGAAGCAATAGTTGTAGACATACTGGAGAAAATCAAAGCTGTTCAAGATGGCCAGATTTCACAGCAGAGTGATGGGAGCAGAAATCATTGCAGACACCAACTAAAGACAGTGCCTGAGAATAATGTGTCCATAGAGGAATTTTGGCAGAGGAATGGCATGGTCAGATTCCCATTTTGGAAAGGTGCTCTAACTTTAGCATGGAGAGAGACCAGCAGTAGGTTATTGCAATAATTGACATGAGAAATTTTTTAGTCATTAAATGGAATAGTAGATGTGGGATAGGGAAGTAGACTTTTTTTAAAAGATTTATTTATTTTTATACAAGAACCGGGGTACAGGCCAGATGTGCGGGAGGGTGAGAGGACTCACCAGAGACAGAGCGGGGAACAGAACAGGCAGACTGATGAAATACACTGCTGTGGGGAGCAGCGGGCGAGACAGGAGAGGTCTGCCGCGCCATGTGGGACCCTCGCTGGATGGCTGGGATCGAACCCACGCTGAAGATACTGCGGACAGCTTGACAGTAAGGTACTCAACCACCTGTGCCACCAGGGTGGCCCAGGAAGTAGACATTTTTGAATCTGCTCATGACCTAGAATTAATAGGATGCCAATGAGAACGTTGACTACTAGAATTAATGTAGAGTGATACATAGGTTTCTGTCTGAGTAACTGAGGGGATGGTGATGCTATACACTAATCTGGAGAGGGGTGATGGTGGAGGAGGGAGAAAAATAGGTTTGAGTGAAAAACTGATGACCTCAGGCATGTGGTATTTGAGGTCCTTTTGGAATGTCATTCTTGCTGTATATGATTATGTCTTCTGGTCAGTCCTTGCTCTCAGTCTACCTTTCTTTCCAAATAGTTACATGGCCTAAAATTGAGTATTTCTGCCAGACACACACAGAATAAACCGGTAGAAACTTATTTTTAAATGAAATCTGTGTGGGACTTTAGAGTTAATGCAAATTTATAGAAATAGTTCATTGAAAAGTCAACTATAGGAGCCTTGGTGATGGGTGAGGTATGGTAGTCAATATTACTTCAAGGAAAAAAATGTTGACTTCATGATTAATTAGTATAGTTGTTTAATAAAGATCAGAGAATACACCAGAATCTGGACATCCATTTCCTGAACTAACAAACCCAACATGGTCTAATAAAGAATGTTTGCTCATTTGGCAATTTACATATATGGTCTAGATATTTTAAAGTTATACCAATACTAGATATGCATTCAACAAATTCCACTTAAGGAAAAAAAAATAACCATTCATTCATTCATTCATTTGTTCTTCACACATTTACTAAGCAGAGGCTTGTAGGCAGATCCCATGCCAAGTTTAGAAACACTGAAATGAAAGAGTACCTGGCTGGAAAAGCTTCATGTCTAATGGGGAAAACAGTAAAGTAAGTAGACAATGACCAGACAGTGAGAGAAATATTAAGCAGTGAGAGAAATATTAAGATAGTTGCCAAAAATTGGGTGCAAACGAAAACATAGGTAAAAGGGCCTTTCAGGAGATAGGGACTCATGATATTAACTCCACTACAGGGTTTCTTTTTCAATATTTGATGAATTTTTCTTTTTTATCAAAAAGTGACTGGCAAATCTCTAAGAAATACATTTGGGTTATCAAGGGAGAGATGATAGCTTTGGTGGTCATCAACGATGTTCTCCAATTCCCCTAAGCTCACAATCAGACAAAATAACCCTCCAAATTGTTTATCCCTGGGCCTCCCCTGGTGGCGCAGTGGTTGAGTGCGGGGCTGCGAAGCTGCCTGCAGCCACTGCAGGTCGGTTCGATCCCCTGCCACTGGCAAGGGTCCCACATGGCATGCAGACCTCTCCTGCTGCCCGCTGCTCCCCTCAGCAGTGCATTTCGTCAGTCTGCCTATTCTGTTCCCCGCTCTGGCTCAGGTGAATCCTCTCACCCTCCCATGCTTCTGACTGTACCCAGTGCTTGTATAAATAAATAAATAAATCGTTTAAAAAAAAAAATGTAAGAAAAAGAAAAATAACTTTTTTTTTTGATGTCTGGAATACTAACTTTCTCCTCATTAAAAGAAAAAATCACATAAAAGTAAAAAATAAAATAACTGCTGCCACTTCTGTGTTCCTGCAGTGTGTGGGCTTCAAGAGGAGAAAAGCATTACATGTCTTTGTTCCATATGCAAGAAGCAGTATGGAGTACTGAAAGGAATTCGGAGTCAGATAGAGCTAGGTCTTTGTCATCTGCAGAAAAACACTTACCCTAAGATGTAGTTCTTTTATTCACAAAACATATATTTATATAATATCAGACATATCTCAAAGGCTGCTAAAGGGAATTAAATAAGACTTGGAAAGCCAAGTATAATGCCAAGATTGTTTTCAACTTAATTGAATTATAATTAACAAATAAAAATTATATATATTTAAGATGTACAGCTTGATGTTCTCATATATGTAAACAATGTGAAATAATAACCACAATCAAGCTGATTATATACCCATAACCTCTCATAGTTGCCATTTCTTTCTCTTTTTTTTTGTGGTGGGAGCACTTAAAATTTACTCTTTTAGCAAAGTTCAAGTATATAGTACAAGATTAACTTTTTTTTATCAAAAAGTGAGTACCCTTAGTCCAACTTCTTCCCCCTTTTACCTCCCCAGCCAGCCCCTGGAAACCACCATTCTACTCTCAACTTCTATGAGTGACTATTTTAGAATCTACTTATAAGTGAGATCAAGTAGTATTTGTCTCTCTTTGTTTGGCTTATTTCATTTAGCATAACATCCTTCAGATTCATTCATTTTGTCACAAATGTAAGGATTTCCTTCTTTTTTTAAGACTGAATAACATTTGTATGTGTGTGTATGTGTGTGTCTGTAATTTCTTTAACCATTCATCCATTTGTGAATATTTAGGTTATTTCCATAGCTTAAGTATTGTGAATAATGCTTCAGTGGTTATGGATATACAAATATCTCTTCGTTTTCTTTTCCTCTGGGTGTATTCTCAAAAGTAAGATTTCTATATCATCAGGTAGTTTTATTTGTAATTATTGATGAGCTTCCTGTATTGTTTTCCAGGGACTAACCCAATTTATAGTCGTACCAATAGTACATAAGGATTTCCTTTTCCCCACGTTCTCACAACACTTATTATCTTTTGCCTTTTTGATAATTGTCATCTAACAGGTGTGAAGTAATGGTTCATTGTGGTTTTGATTTGCATTTTCCTTACAGAAATGGTGAACACCTTTTCATATACCCATTTGCCATTTGTACATCTTCTTTAGAGAAAAGTCTATTCTACCCTTCTGTCCATTGCTTAATCATGTTATTTGTTTTTTTGCTATTGTGTTGCATGGTTTCCTTATATATTTTGGATCTTAACTTCTTATCAGATGTATGGTTTGCAAATATTTTTTCCCAGTCCCTAGGTTGCTTTTTTACTCTGCTGGTTGTTTCATTTGCCGTACAGAGGTTTATAATTTGATTCAATCCATGTGTCTTTTTTGCTTTTGTTACCTGTGCTTTTAGGGTCCTATCCAAAAGACACTGTCCAAACCAATATCAAGAAGTATTTTCCCTATATTTTCTTCTAGTACTTTTATCATTTCAGGTCTCATATATAATTCTTTAATCCATTTTGAATTGATTTTGTATAGGATATTAAATAGGTCCAATTCAACTCTTCTACATCTGGATATTAACTTTGTCTAGCACTATTTACTGAAAAGACTACTGTCCTCAGTTACCATAGATACAAGGATTTATTATGGGGCTCTCTATTCTGTTCTATTGTTTTTTTTTTTTTTTTAAGATCTATTTACCTATGCATACAATAGCTAGGGTACAGGCCAGAGATGCTGGGGGTATGTGTGAGAGGATTCACCAGAGACAGAGTGGGGAACAGAACAGGTAGACCAACTGAAATATACTACTGAGGGGAGCAGCAGGAGAGCCAGGAGAGGTCTGCTGTGCCATATGGCTTGCTCCCTGGCTGGCAATTGAACTCGTGCTGCAGAGGCTGTGGATTGTTTCATAGTGCAGTGCTTAACCCCTTGCACCACCAGGGAGGCCCACCATACTGCTTTGATTACTGTAGCTTTGTACTGGAATTGTGATTCCTCCAGTTTTGTTCTCCTTGCTTAAAGAGATTGATTTGGTTTCTCAGGGATTTTGTTTTACAGATGAATTACAGATTTTTTTTCTATTTCTCTAAAGAATGCCATTGGAATTTTGGTAAGGATTACTTTAACTTTGTAGATTGATTTGGATAATATGTAAATTTCAATAATATTAATTCTTCTAATCTGTGAACAGAGAATGTTTTTCCATGTATCCCTGTTGTCTTTGATTTCCCTCGTCAATGTTTTATCATTTTTAGTGTGAAAGTCTTTCATCTCTTTGATTAAATTTAAGTATTCTTTTTGTTACTATTGGGGTTATGTTTTAATTTTGTCTTTGGCTGGTTCACTGTTTGTAGACAAAAAAATAATAGATTTTTGTATCTTAATTTTTTATCCTCCAACTTTACTGAATTCATTTACTATAGGAGATATTTGTTGAGTTTTTAAGTGACTAGATATTTTTCTGAATTAAAAAAAAATGTACATGGCCATAAACTAATGCATAAGATACCCACATTTGGCCAAGTAACTCTAACTTGTATACATCTTTTTTCTAACTTCAGTGTATTTTATAGTACCACTCATTGATTTAATGCATTAACTTACTACTTACAAAACTTTGAAATTTCTAAGACTTTGCTATCATGGAATAAAATAACAGGTCAGAGTATGTGAAATTGGAAATATCCCAGAAACTCAAGGATCAATACTTGCTGTAGTCATTGTAACATTTGCCATTTTTCACAACAAATTCCTGCTGATGAGGGTATGTAAGGTCCTAGACTTTTACAACTTTCATCCCTAGAATGCCTGGATGCATTTTTCATGGTATAATTCTTAAGGTATGGTGACTTCTTTTTCTGAATCAAAAGACAGAGCACGTATGGACATTGATAAATTTGCTGAGATGAGCAGTATAACAGAAAATTTGGAATCCATTAGGAATTTAATAGACATTTACTAAACATTTATTAGAAAATCATCCAGACAAGCATTTAATCCCACCACATGATTTCTTTGTGCCATTGCTCTCTATCAGCCTGTTCTTTCTCTTTAATTGGGAATTATGGTGTGTACCCCAATGACTATTAATAATTAGGTAACAAAATTTTAGACAAATCATTGAAAAAACAACTAACTATTATATTAAATAACAAAAGACAGTGGTTCTAAACCCTGGCTGTGCCTTAGAGTCATCTATAAAGACTTGGAAACAGATTCCTTTCCCTAAGGTCTGATTTAATTGGCTTGGTATGAGGTTAGAGCTTCAATAGTTTTTAAAGCTCCCCAGGTAATGGTAATATGCAACCTGGGTGGAAAAGCTCTGAGACATATGAAAGTTACTGACTCAGAGCCTGAAATTTTCTGAAGAACCTTGACCCCTGCATTTCCTTGTATGCCAGACTCTGTTGGACACTTGGGATATGTTCAGACATATCCTCAAGTTGCTTCCAGGCTCATGAGGAAGGTAGACAAGGAAAGAAATCACTACTCTGCAGTGTTATTGGTGCAATAAATGAGATTTGGGTAAAGAAGAGATGCTCTGCTGAAGAAATGATTGACTAAATGATTAACTATCTCGTAGATAGGGCTTTTGGTGACCATATCACCAGTCACTGTTCTTTGTTTCCACATATTTCCACCTGATACCTGACCTGGGTTTCAGTCTTAGTTCTGCACTAACCTACTGTGTCTCATTCTCTCATAAGTATTTGACTTTTCTCATCTATTAACAACAACGTTTCATAGCCTCTCTCGCTTCCTACCTCACAAAGTTGCTAGGACATGAAAAGAATGAACAAAAGAACATTTTATAAACATACATGTTCTGTGAGTGAAAACTGTTGCCTTTATATCAACATTTGTTTATGGTAAAGTCTCTTTCATCTTAGGACAAAAAAAAAAAAAATAGTTTCCTCTGTGCCCTCCAGGTTTTTTCCTCTCTCTTCCTCTCTCTCTTCCTCTCTCTCCCCCTTGATAACCAAATTTCTTTAAAAGTTTTTATTACACTTGCTATCTTACTTCTTCATTTCCCACTTATTCCTCAAACCTTCAGTGTCTGGTTTCTGTTCTCTTCAACTCTGCTGAAGCTGCTCTGACAAGATTATCAAATGTAGTCTAGTTTTTATTATGACACTGCTGATCATTCTCTTCTTCTGGAAACTGTTTTCCATGGGCCTCTGTGACATGGCATTCTGCTGGGTGCCCTTCTGTTGCCTGGGCTACACCTTTCCAGTTTCTTTATTGAGAGATTCTAAGCTATAGTTCAGATCTTGAGATTTTTCAGGGCTCTGTTTTAGGCCATCCTCTCTTTTTATTCACCACAGGCTCTCTGAGGATCGTATGCCTTTTCATTGCTATAATAATTTTTTTTTTTCTCTACAACAGACATCCAAATCTGGGCCTTCGTCCTTTGCTTTTTCTGGAGCTCCAGAGCTTTCTATCCAACTTTATCCAACCTTCCACTGTGATCAATCTCCCTCTCTCCTCTCTGTCTCTCTCTCTTTCTCTCTCTCTCTCTCTCTCTCTCTCCCTCTCTCCCCCCCCCCATGATCTCTCTGTTTCTTGCACACATACACACACCCCCCCTACAATTGTGTTTTAAAACAGAACCTGATCTTCTTCCCCAAATTCTAAACCAATTTGTCGTCTTGTTTGTGATAGCTCAGAAAATTCCATGGTTAGTTTCTCCAATTGCCATGTAAGAATCCCTCAAGTCATCTGTGACTCCTTCCATCCACCCACTACACACACACCTTAACAACATCAGGATTCAAGCACTGAGTCCTATTGATTCTAAGCTTCCCAAAATGTACTCATTACCCTAGATTGGATTACCATTATATCATTCTTCTGTTTGAAACACTCCAGTGACTTAACATATTCTTAAAGACAAGACTTGGCCTACACCGTCCTGCATGATCTGGTGTTTGCCTCTCTCTCCAACTCATCTTGCTCCTCTCTTCTCTTTACGATTTCTCCTGTAGCTACAAAAACATTTTGATTCCCTCAATTCATCTTTCTTTCCTTCAACTCTGAGTCTTTGTGAAGAATACTTTTCCTTGCCACCTTTACTCTGACCTGGTTAATTGCCATCTATCTATTAAAATTAAGTTTATACGCCATGTCCTCTAGGGTAGTTTCCCTGATGACTTTGGTCTGAGTTTGTTGCCTCACCTGTTTCTTCTAAGAGATTCCCATGCCTACTGCTTTCATAGGCGGTCAGTAATTACCTGTCTCTTAATTTCTCTGTACCACCTAACTTGATAGCAAGGAATAAATCATAGTTTTCTGTTTTTGGTGTATTTCTAGTGGTTAACATAGTGGCTGACATACAATAAATGCTGATTATATGCTTGTCAAAGTAATGAGCAAATTAGTTAATATTGAATAATGAATAAATGGAAACAAATAGAAAATGGTCTGTCTGCTCAAGAAATTCTTATATAGTGATAATGGCAGGTGCAGTTAGCTACTACAAATGGTGAAAGAAATAAGTGGTAATGTAGGGTACAAAATACTAAGAAAATGTAAAGGAGAAATTACTTAGAACTGGCAAGGTTGGTGAAGGTATTTCAAAGGAGACAGCATTGGAATTAGCCCTTAATAGCAATGTTAACTATGATTGTTCAGATGATAGTAGCTACTACGTATGAATGTTTATAATATATTAAGTATTTGTGAAATCCCTTACATGTAATATCTTTCCGTAACCTCTATTTGTCCTTTTTATTTCTAATATATAAACAAGGAAACAGAGAGGTTAAATATCTTCTGCAAGTTCACCCAGCCAGCTCATAGGCAGGAATGGTGTTTCATTTTTTTAGTCCCAGTGGCTAGCACAAAATCTAGCATAAAGGAGGAACTCACAAACAGTTATCAAAAAAGATAAACAAATTTGTAGATCTAACAAACAGCATGGTGATTAAAGCTAAAAATACTGTATTATGCACTTGAATTTTTCTAGGAGGGTAGATTTAAAATGCTCTCACCACAAAAAAAAAAGAAATGGTAACTGCATGATAGGATGGGGGTGGTAACTAATACTATGGTGGCAATCATTTTACAGCATATAAATGTATCAAGTCAATGTGTTTTTATACCTTACACTTATACAATGCTGTATGTCCATTGTAGCTCAATAAAGCTGGAAAAACAACAAAAAAAATTTATCAAATGAAACAATAAATGGGAGAACAGAATTTTAAGAAGTTCAAAAGCAAGATAAATGAGTTCAATGGGTTCAGAAATAGGCTATGTTCTTTTTTAAAGTCTCACAAAACTGATCAAAAATCCTACTTCTATCCAGAAACATCCAAGAATTCTGTTTAATATTAGCCAACAAAGCTACAAAAATGTCTTTGCTGACTCAGCCCTCTCCACCGTTAGCAGCCTTCCCTCCTGGAAATGAATGAAGGAAACTCAAAGGCCTAGGAATGTTTTTACTGATGTGGTATAGATTAGCTTTGGTAGTGAAGATTGGAAAGGATATAAATAACCCACAACAGAGAGTAACTGCCATATGGACAAATCCATTTGGTAAAAAATACTTTAATGACAAGCAGCAATTACAGCCACCTTCTCTCCTCCCCTGAATGCTTTTCCCTAGGGAATGACTCAATACTGTAGCCAGTGGCCAGGGCACCCACGGGCAGTTTACTGAAGGAAAGAAAGCCTGTCAGAACTGTCATTCTTTCTCTTGCTTCTGTCACCCCATGACTTGTTTGTGAAATTCCTAAATTTGGTTGTGAACTGACTGTTTTGACAGTCTGTCTTAATGAATGTTTTTCTTAAGCTCTTGGGGGTCTGCATATTTTTGTTCCTCTGGGTGATGTGGAAAGACTTTCTTCTTTTAAGGAGCTAGAGAGGCTCTGAAAATGGCTCAGAGAATCTGCCATCTAAAGTCTTCGATGATAAGGCCCTATTAGTGAAAAAATAACTTTCTTTCCTTTGAACTTCAACTAAAACTATGTTTTTATTATTTTAGTGAAATAGTTCTGACAAATAATAATGTTCATTGCATTTCATTTAGCTCTTAAGATAGTATGGTACCGTGCATTTCTCTTTAAATGAGGACTGGTATTTTCTGAGTACTTACTATCTGCTTTATATAGCTAGGATTGCCCTTCTGGCTGCCTCATTTATGGAGGATCCAGAATCTATATGGAATCCCTGTGGAACTAAAGGCGTCTTGGTAGATGTCACAAGGTCCTTGTTTATAATGTCACACATAGATTTTAATTAAGGAAATCCTTTCCAATTGGGTCTATTTGCTTTCTTTGACCCATTCTAGAACAATTAAACTGCTGGAGTTATATAGGGCTCCATGGAGTCAAAACTTTTGTTACAATATTGGCAGAGTCTCAAAAATCAGGATTTATAGAAAACCACAAAGACTTAATGAGAATAAACCTACCACATGCAATAAGAAATATATACAAGGAACTTGAACACAAACATAAGCATCTCTCAGGCATTTAGTAATGTTCTGGTATGTGCTTTCCATTCCTTCTCAATAAGAAATGTATGGAAACTTGTGGCCTTTTGTCACTAAAGAAGGGCATATATTCCACATGTTCTATATTTCTCTTTCCTGTACTGCATATGTCTTGCCATGTCCCTCCCTTTCATGTGCTGACTGTTTTTGTCCCTTGCAAGTTGATATTGAAATATAATTTTCGAGTAATGGGAGTCTTCTCATTTGAGGAAAAATGTATTCTCTGCTTATGTATTTATTCCAAATCCACTCTAGTTGCAGTCTTCATGAACAATGGTGTTCCTGAGGAGATTTTCCATTTCTCCAGTATGCTCTACAAAATGCCCTCTGCTTACAAATTATTTCAGTGGAAATGGTTTTTCTCTCTGTATATTTATGAGGCCTACTGCTTTGTGTCTCTAACCTGAGCATGCTGCAGCCAATGCCTTCACTTTCTGCCACAGCTATGGAGATGGAAATGGGAGGAGTGTTTGTTTTGGATCCTCTTAATAGGAAGAGTAAATTCCTTAAGAGTTTCTGAGTTGAAAACAGACAGAAAAGTGATCACCATGATATTTCCCATGTCATGTTAAGTACTTTATAATCACCTACTTGGGTATATGCATTACAGTGACCACACTTTCCACACATTGCCAACACTTCAGTTATCATTCAACTCTATTTTACCTGTTGTATACTCAAACATAAATATTTTTTAAAGATTTATTTATTTATGCATACAAGAGCTGAGGTACAGGCCAGAGATGTGGAGGGTGAGAGGATTCACCAGAGACAGAGTGGGGAACAGAACAGGCAGATTGACCGAAGTACGCTGAGGGGAGCAGTGGGTGAGTCAGGAGAGATCTGCTGTGCCATGTGGGTAGCTCCCTGGCCAGCCAGGGATCAAACTCATGCTGCATAGGCTGCGGATTGCTTCATAGTGTGGTGCTTTAACCCCTTGTGCCACCGGGAGGCCCCAAACATAATTATTTCACTTAGGAGCCTTGAAGAGTTCAGATGCAGCAAATGTAAAGAGACTAGTAGGAAGAGCAAGAGGCAGACACAGCTACTAATATAACTGCAAGGAAAAGTCAGTGATTATAAGTGAGCCCAAAAAAAACAAAGGCATAGTGATCTCACAGTAGATACAAAAATAGTCCTGCAAAAACAAATTAGGGAGGGGCCTCCCTGGTGGCGGAGGTGATTGAGCACCGCACTGTCAAGCTGTCCACAGCCTCTGCAGTGCCAGTTTGATCCCGGCTGGCCAGGGAGAAACCCACATGGCGCAGCAGGCCTCTCCTGTCTTGCCCACTGCTCCACTCAGCAGTGTATTTCGTCAGTCTGCCTGTTCTGTTCCCTGCTCTGTCTTTGGTGAATCCTCTCGCCCTCCCGCACATCTGGCCTGTACCCTGGTTCTTGTGTGGATAGATGAGTCTTTAAAAAAAAAAAAAAATTAGGGAAAGGCTTTTTCATATTAGACTTTACCTCTGTAGGAATATAAGAAAGGATAAGCTAAGATTTACCAAGATTGCATTCAATGTACTCAAAACTAATAAGCAAGCTTTGGAATGTGCTGAATTGTCTGAAAATTACATATATATCACATACATGGAAAGACTGCGCCTGAGTGGGGATAGCGCTGAGTAACAGATCTGGATTTAACTTGTAGCTCTTCCCTTTTCTAAGCTATAAAGTGGGAAAATTACTTAACCTCTCTGAGCTTCTGTTTTCTTCACTATATAGTGGGAAAAAATTTCTAATTCGTAGGGTGATATGAGAATAAAATGAGAACATAAATAGAAGTACTAGCTTGTCTGGCACATTGCTAATGCTCAGTATACTCCTGTTCTTATTCCCATAAACTTCTGGACAATTTAGAGTACACAAGACATTTGTGTACTTGAAAATGCCATTGCAATAAAGCAAATTCTCTTATAGGGAATTTATTTTATTTTCAGGGAGATTCACAACTTGCCTATAAAATTAGAAGCATGGCATCAGATAACAAAAGAGGAAAAGGAAATACTGTATTGGTTAAATCTTTTTTCCAAGTCTTACAAAAGGAAACATTGTTAATTACTTTGGTTGCTTGGTCTTAAACAGTTTGCCACCCCATGAACTGGGGTAACCCTGTGAGAGTGAGTTGACCCATTATGAAGTGATTGGGATTTGGCAAGATCCCAAGATGTCAGCTGGGCCTGGAGGAGTGAATCAAAATTTGGCTGAAAACTGTTCTTGTGCAAGGTCAGGACCAAGTTACTGTATTCCCAAAAAGAGCAGTCATGATAGGAGCAGCTCTTAGTGAGAGGGTGCACAGACTTTGGAGGAAGGAAGAAAGAAGTTTCAAAGACAATGTTTCTTTGATTGATTGATTAATTGATTGATTGATTGAGGTAAACTTGACTTGCATTGTTGTATGCATTTTATTTTTTTATTTTATTTTTTTAATTTTATATATTTTTTACATCATTTATCATTTTTGCACGATATGCATTTTCATCTTGGTTATAGTCCCCATACAATTCCCCCCCCCTTGTTTTGATACTACTCCCTCCCCACCCCCCACAGTGTGTCTCTTGTTAATAGTTGCTTATTGATTTTGATTTTTACTTTAATATAATTAGTCTGTTTCCTGGTCCGTTATTTAGGTTTTCTAAATTCCTGCTATGAGTAAGACCATCCGGTATGTTCCTAGTTCTTTCTGGCTTATTTTGCTGAGCATGATCCCTTCCAGCTCCATCCATGTTGCTGCAAATTGCATGAATTTATCTTTTTTGATTGCTGAGTAATATTCCATTGTGTATATGTACCACATCTTCTTGATCAAGTCATCTATTTTGGGGCATTTGGGTTGTTTCCATAGCTTAGCTATTGTAAATAGTGCTGCTATAAACATAGGGGTGCAGGTGCCCTTTTGAATGAATGTTTCTGTGTCCTTTGGGTAAATACCTAGGAGTGGAATCCAAATACCTGGATCATATGGAAGCTGCAGCTTTAGCAGATTGAGGAATCTCCACACAGCTTTCCAGAGTGGTTGGACCAGTTTGTACTCCTGCCAGAAGTACAGCAGAGTTCCTATTTCTCCACATCCTCGCCAACATTTGTTGTTGCTAGTTTTTTTTAATATGTGCCATTCTCACTGGTATAAGATGGTATGTCATTGTAGTTTTGATTTGCATTTCCCTGATTCCAAGTGATGTTGAACATTTTTTCATAATTCTGTTAGCCATTCGCATTTCCTCTTTGGAGAAGTTTCTTTTTAGCTCTTCTGCCCATTTTTTGACTGGATTATTTACTTTGTTTTTGTTGAGTCTCATCAGCTCTTTGTAGACTTTTGTGATCAGTCCTTTATTGTTAGTGTTGTGTGCAAACATTTTCTCCCAATCGGTGGGGTGTCTCTTTGTTTTGGTTACAGTCTCTTTTGCCGTGCAGAAGCTCTTTAATTTGATGTAGTCCCAGCTGTTTATCTTTGCCTTCACTATCACCGCTTTGGGAGATGTGTCTTTAAATGTATAAAATGAAAAAAATGAAAAAAAAAATTAACCAGATATGAAACCAGCCATTTCCAGTGTAAAAAAAAAAAAAAAAACAAACAAAAAACATGTTACTGAGGTGTATGTCATGTAGTGTTTCGCCTTTACTTCCTTCTATATATTTTAGGTCTTATGTGTAATTCTTTAATCCATTTTCAGTTGTTTTTTGTGTCTGGTGTGAGGTAGTAATCAAGTTTCATTCCTTTGCATATAGTAAACCAGTTTTCCCACCACCATTTATTGAATAAACTTCTTTGCTCCATTGCATATTCTTTTCTCCTTTGTCAAAGATTAGTTGACCATAAATCTGTGGGTTTATTTCTGGATTTTCTATTTGGTTCCATTGGTCCATGTGTCTGCTCTTGTTCCTATACCATGCAGTTTTGATTATTATGGCTTTGTTGTATAGTTTGAAGTCTGGGCGTGTGATACCTCCATTCCCTTCATTTTTTTCAGGAGGGCGTTGGCTATTCAGGGTTTTTGGTGTCTCCATATGAAGTTCATCAATATTTGTTCTATTTCTCTGAAGAATGTCATTGAAATTTTTATTGGAATAGCATTGAATCTGTAAATTGCTTTTGGTAGGATGGCCATTTTGATAATATTAAGTCTTTCAATCCATGAGCAAGGGATGTCTTTCCATTTCTTTGTGTCTTCTTCTATTTCTTTAAACAGTGTTTTATAGTTTTCTTTGTATAGGTCCTTTACCTCTTTTGTTAGGTTTATTCCCAAGTATCTGATTTTTTTGTTTCAGTAAGAAAAGGGATGGTTGCCTTGATTTCTTCTTCTCCAGATTTATTGTTTATGTATAGGAAGGCTACTGATTTTGTGTGTTGATTTTGTATCCTGCTACTTTACCAAACTGATCGTTAGTTTGATTAGTTTTTCTGTGGAGTTTTTGGGGTTCTCTATGTATATTATCATATCATCTGCAAATAATGATACTTTAACTTCTTCCTTCCCTATTTGGCTTCCTTGTATGTCTTTCTCTTGTCTTATTGCTCTGGCTAGGACTTCCAGTGTTATATTGAAAAGCAGTGGTGAGAGTGGACATCCTTGTCTTGTTCCAGATCTTAATGGAAATGCTTTCAGCTTTTCACCATTGAGAATGATATTGGATATGATCTTGTCATATATGGCCTTTATGATGTTGAGGTATATTCCTTGTATCCTGAGAATTTCAAGGGCCTTTATCATAAATGGGTGTTATACTTTGTCAAAAGCTTTCTCAGCATCTATTATTATTTGATTTTTATATTTCTTTTTGTTGATGTGTTAGATTACATTGATTGATTTCTGGATGTTGAACCATCCTTGTGTCCCTGGAATAAATTCTACTTGGTCGTGGTGAATTATCTTATGGATACATAGTTGGATTCTGATAGCTAAAATTTTATTGAGGATATTTGCATCAGTGTTCATTAGAGAGATTGGCCTGTAGTTTTCTTTTCATGTGTTGTCCTTGTTTGGTTTTGGTTTTAGTGTAATGTTGGCTTCATATCCATTTTAGAAGTATAGAATCCCCCCTTCAGGAGAAAGAAAACTTTGAAAAGTCAACTTTCCCTCACCTTGCCTTCCCAAAATATTCATCACACACATGCACATGCATGCATACATGCAAACACACGCGGAGTTCTTTTAACACTGTATACTTCTTGCTCAAGCAATTCCCTCTTTAATAATCCTCTTCTTTACCTGGAAAACTCATATTTCAAAAATTTATCCTGTTTCAACTTACTTGAGATCTCTTCTGGAATACTTGAGGCTAAATTATGAAGTTCTCCTATGGATCCCCAGAAGCATGTATTTATCACACTGTAGCTTTTAGCATGAACCCCTCATGTTTTGATTTTGTTTATATCTTAGCACCCACACTGTGACTAGAGCATAGTAGATTCCCAGTAGACATTATTTGAGCTGATCTGAATAAGGGTCAGAAGCTCCAAAAGATCATAGATAAGGGTCACTTCAGATGAACCCTCCAGGCTGCAGAATGAGAAATTATAGAGATTAGACATCCTTTCAGAGCATCTTACCAGCAGACCTTTCCACCCTGGTTTGCTCTAGAAAGAATACGGTCTTATAGAGTGTACCCACTTCCTTGGGAAATACATGCAAGATCCTTTGGAACTTTTCTAAAGCCTGTAGCTCTTCTTCATCTATAATTTACTCGCCTTCTTGCCACTCAGGTTCATTCTTATCTCAGATGCATTAGATTATAGAGGAAAATTTACCTTAGACATTATGTTACTGATGGGGAAAATGGAAATCATGTAATGGAAATAAGTTGTTTAGTGTAACATCTAGAACTCTTAGAGGTCAGTGATTGTATCTCTGTCTTCAGTTCTGCATTTCCCAGCACAATTCTAACTCCATAGTTACCCAAGAAGGAAGGAATTGTGGCACTAGGTGAGACATGAAAGGCAGGGAGTATCCAGTACATACCTCTAGAGAAGGGACAAATGCTGAGCTATTGGCCCTACCCTAGTGACACAAGTGGAGCCACCAGTGATGTCCTAAACCCATGAGAATCTGCTGCTAAGTTGAGCCATTAATTTACAAATGAAGTAGGGAGCTTCCAATGGAGGGGTCAAACTCAGGATATGGGGAGTCAGGCCATGTCAGCAAGAAAACAGTTGATTAGCACCAGCAATACCACTCACAGGAAGCCAAGTCTGAGGCCCACAGCAGAGGCATGCCTGGGGCTAATCTAAATATTAAACAGTACTCAGACTCCTGGGAGGGATCTAAGAAGAACAAATATATTTCTAGACTTAGAGAGAAAGTGAAAAGAGACCTCATATAGGTGTAAGAGAGAGCGCCTCAGAACAGGAGCCATATCAGAGGTGGAGATAAATACCATCCAGAGAAATCTATGCTCTCATAAAAAGAAGCATAAAATATTGAAAGAACAAATCAAAGCAATTCAAGCAGAGAGGTCAACCCAGGCAAGGAGAAGGGAAAAATTCAAGAAGCTACAAGGAATTCAGCATGTCTGAAGCCAAGTCCTGCCAGGTGTTAGCAGAGGCCAAGATAGTTGCAGAAGATGAGAGTGGCCAATTCGAAGAAGACCTTACAAGTTCAGATTAATCTTGGACTTCAACCTACTCCTCTCCCGCTCATCCCTAGAGAGCCACTGACTTATTTTTATCACTATAGATCAACCTTTCCTAGAATTTATATAAACAGAAACAGACATTTTTCTTGATTTTAGTAAACATGGAATCATATAATGTGTGTTTTTCTGGTCAGACTTCTTTTACTCTGCAAAATTATTTTGAGATTCAAACACATCCTCCTATGTATCATTGTTTCATTCCTTTTCATTGCTCAGTAGTATTCCATTGTATGGTTATATACCCATTCATCTGTTGGTGCACATTTGAATTGTTTCAATGTTTTGGCTATTATTTCTGATATTTATGTACAATTCTTCTAAGTCTGTATGATTTTATATCTCTTGAAGACTGTTTTAAGATACTGCCAAGCTTTTTTATTGAAGTGATTATACTATTTTACATTCTTACCAGTGGAATATGAGAATTCCAACTCCTTAATTTTCCCTCAATACTTGGTATGAGAAGTCAAAAAGACTTTCAGTCATTCTAATATGCATATGTAGTGTTGTCTCATGTTTTGAATATGTATTTCCCTGATGACTAATGTTGTTAAACATTTTTCATGTGCTGATTTGTTATTTGTTTCTCCCCTTTGCTGAACTGTCCAGATTTCGTGCTTACTTTTGGGTTGATTATTTTCTTATTATTGAGTTTTGAAAGTTCTTCACATACTTATTCTGGATCAAGCCCTTCATCAGATATATAATTTTAAAATATTTTCTCCCAATTTAAGGCTTGTTTAACAGTTCTTTCATTGAACAGAAGTTTTAAAATTTCGATTAGTTACAATTTAACAATGTATTCTTTATGGATCTTGCTTCTTTTGATATAGTATTTAAGAAATCTTTGCTTAATCCAAAGTTTAAAAGATATTTTTTTTATGTTTTATCCCAGAAATTTGAGAGTTTTGGGTTTTATATATGATGATTTATGAGCTATTTTTAGTTAATTTGCATGTTAGACATGGATCAAAGTCTTATTTTTTTCATATGGACAACAAATTGTCTGAGCTCCATTTGTTGAAAAGACTTTTCTCCACTGAATTGTCTTCACATCTATGTTGAAAATGAATTGTTTGTATATGTATAGATTTATTTCTGAACTCTATTCTGTTTAATGGATCTAATTATACCAAGACCACACCGTCTTGATTACTGTAGGCTTAAAATAAATCTTGAAATCAAGTAATGTTAGTACTTCAACTTTGTTCTTTTTCAGTTATTTTGGCTATTCTAGGTCCTTTGCATATCCATATAAATTTCAGATTAGTATGTGATTTTTTTAATTAAAAAACCTATTGGGATTTAGTGATTATTTTTTTTCTTTTTGCAATGCAAATCTTAACATCACAATTCTCCTTTTAAACTTTTCAGTGACTTTCCTTGTGCTTAAATTCACTCGGTCCCAGATTATATCCCCTCTCCTAGAAGACTCTGTGGGGTCTACACGCCTCCTTCCTCTCCAGTGTCATCTTTCTAGGTCCTTAACTTCCACACTCCACAAACTCTCATCTCTTTCAGCACCATGAGTGTGTCATTGTTCCCTCCTATACCAGGGCCTTCACAAGTGCTGTCCCTTTTGACTGTAATACTCCAACCCCACTCCACATATACCTCCTGCCCTCAGAGCTCCACATATTCTTCATCAGGAAAAGCTTACTCAACCCATCCCAACCCCAGCTGCTTCAGATCCTTTGTAACATACTTTATAATTCCCAATACTTTTCCTTCATGACACTTATTAAAGGGTAAAATCAAATATGTTCCTATGTGATTTGGGAAGAATTGTGTCTGTTCACCTATCGTTGTACTCTATCTAGCAAAAAGCTTACGCATAGTAGGTGCTCAGCAAATATTTGTTGAATAAATGAATGAGATAGAATTTTTTTAATGCTCACCCTTTTACTTCAAATAAGGTAAATTTAGGCCATGGTGTAAGTCTGAGTTGATGGGCATGAAGACAAGAAAAGATAAGGTTAAGTCAAGTAAGACCAGATCCAGGTTTCTTGACTGCCTGCCCAGGGCTCAGAGACTACCCCATGTGGAGTCCACTGTCTTTAGGAAATCATCTTTGAATGATATATTCATTTGTGATAGTTCATGCACAAGAATTCCTACTCAATTTCTCCTCTTCACTGCCTTGAAATGGGGCCCAGAGGAGAAGCTGAGCAATAAAAAATAATAATAATAAATAAAAAAACTATTAAATTAGTGTTTGGGAATTTCATCTTGCCTTTTTATTCAAACAACTATTTAGCATAACTAAAGGATTCTTGCTTCATTTCATCTTATACTAGTTTGAAATTAGACAAGAAAAGTTGGCTAGCTCTACCACCTGAGGCCTTGTGATTGTGTTAGAAAATAAAACTGTGTTTTATGTCTTTTAGAGTTGGCAGAGGTATCTCAGAACAGAATCATTCATGGCAGCCTGGGGTAACTCCACACCTGCACCTCCTTTCCTAGCTAGCACCCAATCTCCACATCCAGAAGCTAAAAATCCAAGAATGAAACTCCAGCTCTGGGCTGTAGCTGTGTGGCCATAATCCAGTGGTTCTTTGCTGGTCATTTATAGATGTAAATTCTAAATATCACAATAACCTTTTGAGGTAAATGGTAATTTTCTTGTTTTTTGAATTAGGAAAGGGAGACCCAGAAAAGAGAAGAGAAGGCAAGTGTTCAAAATTGTGAAGGGTCCTGGATCCCAAGCTTAGTGCTGAGGCTTTATCCAGAGGACAATGTGGGAAAGGTTAAACAAGGAAATGCTAAGATCAGACCTAAGTCTTAAATATCTTACTGACACCTGTTTGGAGTGTGGTTTAGAGCAGGAGAACTTAGGAGCCAAGAAAATGAAAAAGAAAGGTATAATAATTACAGGATATTTGCCATTTTCAAAACAGTTTTATATCCTTTCTATATTTGAGTCTCACAAGAACCTTGTGAAGTAGGAAAGACATGATTATTGCCATTTTTGTTTTTTGGGTTTTTTTTAAAGATTTATTTATTTATTTATTTATACAAGAGCTGGGGTACAGGCCAGATGCGCAGGAGGGTGAGAGGATTCACCAGAGACAGAGTGGGGAACAGAACAGGCAGACTGATGAAATACACTGCTGAGGGGAGCAGAGGGCGATTCAGGAGAGGTTTGCTGCACCATGTGGGACCCTTGCCAGCCGGCGGGGATCGAACCAGTATTGCAGAGGCTGCGGACAGCTTCACAGTGCTGCGCTGAACTGTCTGCGCCACCAGGGGAGGCCCAATCATTGCCATTTTTTAATATGGAATATACAGTCTAAAAATACGATAAGCACTGTTCCAATATCCCATAACTTGCAGTAGCAGAGTTGGGTCCCCTACTCTGGACTTCCAGTGCATGTTCTGTCATAGTGTTTCTCATCTTCTTGCAGGCAAGAAAGCTGGTTGTATTGCCACTAGCCATGTCAGGTCCCTGCCCTCTCTGACCCTTGTTCCCCCAACTGTAAAATGAATCAGGGTGGATGAGCTCTCTCTCTGATCCTTCCACTGTCTTTCTGAGATGTTTGAGTCTCTCACTGGCACCTTTGGTCTGAGCAAGTTGGAAATAAGAAGGTGGCAGGAAAAGATGGGTTCCAGTTGGCCAACAAAGGAAAGTGAAATGGGTTAGCTTGGTTACAAAAGGTTAAAATCAACCTGCCTGATTGATTATGAATTTTAAGCAGTTTTTCTTCAGTGCAATCAGTTCTCTCCCATCGACATTGCTCATTAGGGGAAGATTTCCATTCCAGCGGTGATTGAGAATGTTTCCCAGCATTTGCAATTTGCATTCTACACACTAAACACCTTGCTGTCAGAATTGTAGGCTGTTTCTCCTTGCATGGCTCCTGCTTCTTTCCTGCCAGTCCTGAGTCCCTTGCTGGGATGAGAAGTGACCCCAGAGGAGAGGTCAGAAAGGTCATGACCATATTGACCACACTTGTCCGTGCCTGATGGTCAGCCAGCCAGCCTCTGACAGGATGATAGAAGGAACTGCTTCATGGTCTCTTTCTTTCTTCTAATTGGCCTTTATGAATATTTAATGAAATCAAGATGGAATTCAATCAGAGCTTTACCTACTGTATCTGAGGGAGAAAGAAGAAAGCAAAAGAAATGATGGGATATTATTAGAATTCCTCTAGCCACAGGGCAGAGGCAATGTGCCCAGAGATCCCTCTGATACTCAACGTGCCCAGCAAATCTTTTACTGCCTAGCTGCTGCTGCTAAGTTCAAAGGACCAAGCCCTCTTTTTACTAGTGAGAAGCTGCAGTTTTCCATGTCCCATGTAGGTGGACAGATTATGTCTAGAGAGGTAAATCTAGTGTGCTAAAGCACACACTTAAACTGAAGATACTGTCTTAGAAACATCCGTTCAGTAAATGTGCTTTCCCTACCTATTGGAAATCTCTTTGTTTCGCAAGCAAAACATTCTTTTTTCCTATTATTAAATTAATTTCTTGTTCATTTCAGAAAAAAAATCCAGTATTAGAAAATCCAAGGTAAAAACTCTCCTTTAATCCCCAAACCCAGCAATAATGAGGGTTAATGTTTTTATCTCTATCTTCTAACAACTCTGCTACACATATTCATGTGATCACACAGCAAATAGTATCCTATAATCTACCTGCTTTTTACTGTACTCTATATCACTAGATAGTAATCTCTGATGCCATGTATAAAATATACCACATATATTTTATTGGATGTACCTTACTATATTTAACCAATTGCCAGTAACTGTCATTTCCATTTGGAGCCTTGGGACATGACTTTATGCACGCAAATATGCATTTTATTCTACTTAAAGATCTTAAAATTATTGGCTGCATATTAATTAATTATGTAAAAATTAATTAACCTAAGTCTCAGTATTTTTGTCTTAAAGAAAGGAAGGTTGTTTTGAGGATTGAATCAGAATGTGTGCAAAGCACCTCATATAATGCCTGACATAAGGTGAATGTTGAGTTTATGGTAATTACTTACATATTGTCATCACTAATAATGCTCGGGCAGATTTCCTTATAGTGAAATCTTAGCCATTTCATTAGGTTAATTTTCTAAGAATAGAATTGCTAGCTTAAGTGATTTGCACATTTTGAAATATAGGATTTTGGAAAACTCCAGGAGTATATCTTTCTCAGACCAGCCTCATGATTTTATCTAATGTTTGGAGCTCTCACAGCTAGTGCCAACAATAAAACCTTGGGCAAGTTTCTTCCCACCTTGGTCTTTGGTTTCCTCATTAAAATGTGAAGTGTTGGACTGTGCACATTTTAGGTCAGTGCATTATCTTCTCTATCTCTAACTCCTTTGTCATGATGCAGGCCACCCACTGGAACAGACATGTCGAAAGTCATTTGAGCAGTTCCAGCTGTCAGGCAGGTATGCATCATGGAATGTAGGCTTCCTTTATTCTGATATCAGCCTAGATGTGAAGTATGTGCAGCAGGTAAATGAACTCCAAAAGGTATCTCCTTGCTCTCTTTGTGTGTGCATAATTTGAAGGTGTGTGTTGTAGGTTTAATTGTGTCCCTCCCAAAAAAAGGATATGTTGCAGTCTTAACCCCCAATACATCTGAAAATAATCTTATTTGGAAATAGGGTCTTTGTAGATGGAAACAAGTTAAGATGAGTTGATGCTGGATTAGAGTGAGCCATAAATTCAATTACTGGTGGCTTTAAGAAGACCATATGAAGACAGAACACAGAGATATCCAGGGAAGAGAGCATGCAGCAAAGGAGGTAGAGACTGGTGTCTAAGGTCACTGCAGACTAAGGGACATGCAATAGTTCTGGCAGCCACCAGAAGTGAGAAGAGACAAGGGAGGTTTTCCTAGTACCTGTACAGGAAACATGATCCTCTTAGCCCCCTTGTTTTCTGGCTTTTTGTCTTGGGAACTGTGAGAGGATAAACTTCTGTTGGTTTAAGTCCCCCAGCTTGTGATAATTTATTATGACAGCCCTAGGAAACTAGCACAGTGTATAGTCTCATTTTTATTTCTCCTCTTATTATTACTAGAGTATAGACTATTAATTTTATGGTAATTTTAGGAAACAGCATAGTATACCCAGGAAAGTACAGAATTAGGAGTCCTAGCTAATAGCTGAGTTGTGCCGCTTAGTAGTTATGTGACCTCAGTGGCCAGGAAAAGCCTCACACCAAGCTGGGAATGGAACTGAGTTCCTTTGCACCACCTGTGCTAGGAAGTACCTCCTGCTTCCAGTCACCAAATGTCCTGTCTAAACAGTGGCTTGCTGTCCTCAGTCACCCCGATGAGCCTGAAGTCTAAGTATGTTTAAGAGTGACTCTTCTCAGACAGAAAAATAAAAAAGATAGTAGAACTCAAACAGGAAGCTGGCCTATGGCAATAAGTCTCTAAGACAGCTGTAAGTACACTGAACTGAAATGATCTATGTGACTCTGTTCCTTACCAAATGAAGGGCTCCTTGATGCTAGAAGCCATGTTTGATTCACCATTGTGACCTCCAGCTCCCTGCCTAATCCAAAACAGGTGCTCAGTGAAAGTTTTTATTTTATTTATTTATTGTACTTTATTTTTACTTTATTTCACTTCTTGTTCATTTTTTTATGTTTTATTTCTCCTCTCAGGTGCAACCCCCATAAAATTTCCACCCCCAAATCACCAGTGAACCGTCACCATACCAAACAATTCTACTTCTTAGAAATCTACCCAAAAGACACAAAAACATCCATTTAAAAGGAACCCTGCATTCCTATGTTCATTGCTGCACTATTTACAGTAGTTAAGATATGGAAACAACCTAAATGCCCCCAAAACAGGTGACTCATTCTAGAAGAGGTGGTATACATACACAATAAAAGATTTTAGAAGAGAGTATTCAGAGACTGGGGTCTTGTAATTTTGAATGTTTTTTCAGTTCCTTAAGGTTAGCCTCCTTCTGACAGTTTATGTTTTTGACCATCCTTGACCTGACCCCTACATCTTTACTGACCTGACCTACCCTATGATTTTTGTCTATTCAAATAAATTTTTTAGTGCTATAATGACCCCGATAATACCTCTTGTGTATGGAGTATTAACCCATGGCAGATGTGATGCCACTCTGATGGGTATGAATCTTGATCTATAAACTCTGAAGTATAAGAAATATATTTCTCTTTGTACTTGAAGCACTTATTTGAACTTGTAGTCTACATCCTAATGAACCAGCAATATATTGAATTTTTCTTGTTACTGGGACTTCCTACCCCCATGTTTTGCTAAAGTCTCAGGATCTCATACAACATCAAAGTATCAGAAGTTTCAGGTCTGATTATTGGTCATTGGTCCAGATCAGTTCCCGCTAACACAGACATTGCCCTTGCCATCATGTCTCTGAACTGCTGCATTCATACACTGCATGGCGGCACAGTGATCCTCCATGAGTCTGCCAGACCTGAAGTCCACATCTCTGAGCACACCTGGGGTCCCACCACATAGTGGAGTATAGGTAACAGAAGCGCCAACCTTCATCTGGCTCCCTGTTTCAGAAATTAGCCCCCAGTGTCCCAAAGCCATCCTCTCCCTTCCTTTTTCCCTCAAGTATGACCACAGGCCATAGTCTCTTCAGAGGCCTGGCTTGCATCAAAGCCCAAGAATACCACTGACTCCAGGCACCTTCTGCTTTCCCCTCCAAAAATCCATAGAAGAGGAAAGTCTAGCAACCTAACTATTGCTTGGAGCAAGAGAGGAAGAAAAATGCAAGAACATAAACACATCCTATAAATTATTTCATCACACTAGTCCTCTGTAAAGCAATATTTTATTTAACTCTATAATCATACGAAGGTAGGAATTTTTACACATACAAAAACAAGACTCAAGGAAATAAAGGTTTTACAAATGGTGAAGAGAGTTTTAGAGATGATGCAGACTGGTGAGGCCCTGAAGCCTGGAGGCTGACCCACTGCAACTCCATCATCTGTGTTCTGGATGTGGGAGGGGAAGCTTGATGGCGGCTTTGAAGGATGAGTAAACCGAGCACGTGAAAAAGGAGACTGTATCCTTGGTGGAAGGGAGTGCAGTAGTGAGGGCTGCTTCTCTGTGGGACTTGCTTATCCCTCTAGTCCTGTGTTCCCGTGTTACAACTTAATTCTGGTCATTAGCATGTTCGTGTATACCACCACACCACACACACACACACACCACAGGCATGGTCTTGAGTTAGGCCTGCAGTGTCAAGATCACTTGATCTGAAGGGTTTCCCATCTCAATTTTGTGAATATTCTCAAAACTCTGCCATTGTCCTGGCCCCATTTCCATGCTTAGAGGAAATTCCTCTTACGCCAGGACTAGGGTAAATGATGCAAGAAAGCTTCTTGTTCCCTGTTGCCATTGACTTATGTAGAGGATCTGAGTCCTTGCCCTGAAGATTTTCCCCTCTTTTATAAAATGAAGTTCAGCTCATTAACCTCATAGGCCCTTGCAAGTCCTATTCATGAAATATCCAGTATGGACCTTAAATATGACACATTTCTTAACTGCCTACTAACTTCCTTCCAGTGTCAGACACACAGTGTACTGTGACAATCTGAAAAGCCTTATAAGGTTCCCCTGGCTTGCACAGTTTCACAGCTGATGTACAAGTCATTTTTCTTAGCTTTAATCCAAATATAGTTTCTAATATTTTCTAATAAGCTGTGGCCTGTCTTTCTCATAGAGTATTGCTATCAAGGGGAATTTTTCCCTCCTATCTGTACCCCTCCCTCCTAACATTTCCCTACCTTTTTTTTTCCCTTTTTCCCTGCTGGCAATAATTATCAGTTGTGAAGCCCACAAAGAAGCGGATATGAAATAGACTGTGTATGATTAGAGATAATGTCACAGGCGTGCGTCCGAAACCTGCCGTCTAGCTAATGTGTGTTTTCCTCCCCATGACACTGAACATAGTCATTATGCTTTGGCAGGGGCAGGGCTCTGGTAATGGTGTGAAAAGTGTTTACATATAAAGAATGCCTCTCTTTGTGTTATGGGGCTGTCCCAAGCGCTACCCACTTGCTCCCAGCCTGGGGTTGATGAATCACATTTCTAAGATTCCTAGTGGCAGAAACTTTGCAAATGGACCTTTCTCTTTTGGCTCCTTGGCTCACTGTGGCTTCTTTGTTGAAAGTTGGAGGGTTACTGGGGTCTAGAAATAAAACAACTCCCCTGATCTGGGTCGCAGGCATTATGAGGAAGAAGCCAGACCTAGTCCTTTACAGAGAAAGACAATCAAACAGCCGTGCAGGAGCTTTTGTTTTATATATAAAATGTAATTTCATTCAATCCACAAATAGTTATTGAGGGCTCTAACTACTGGGCACTATCTAAGTACTGGAGATCAAGTAAGGAATAAAACAAGCAAAACTCCCTACCTTCATAGAGCCTTCATTGTAAAAGGAGGAAGCATATATAAGCAAGAGAAATGAGTGAAATATTCAGTGTGCCGGGTGACAGGAAGTAGAGAGATCATTTAATTTGTTGTCCAAACCAGGATACCTGGGAGGGTGAAAGCAAAAGCTATTAACAATTACATTGGCTAAAAAGTTACAGACTAGGGCAACGGTCACCCTAAAATGCTATGGAAAGCAATAAAGCAATTAAGGGAAGAAAGGATTATGGAGAGAGTGTGGGTGGGGGCCCAGGGACAGGAGTGGATTGGAATTTTAAATAGGGTAGTCAGGGATAGCATCACTGGGAAGGAAGGAAGCAAGCAAGATGTGGGTATTTGGAGAATAAGTGTTTTCAGCAAAGGAAATAGGCACAGCAGCCATTAGAATGGACCATAGCTAGTGAGTTCCTGGAGCAGCAGGGAAGCCAGTGGTTGACATGGAATGGCTAAAAAGGAAAATAGCAGAATAAGTGGGGTCAGTGGAGTAATGAGGTATCAGATCACATAGGCCCTTTAACAATATTCTAAGAACTTTGGCTTTTACAAAGATGGGGTGATAGCCATCAGAAGCTTCTGAGCTGACTTACGTTGTTTTACCATGGTCACTCTAAGTGATGTCTGAGAACAGTCTCTGAAAGGCAGTGTGTAATGAAAGTAGAAGCTGAGTCACCAGTTAAGGGGCCACTGCAGTAGTCTTGGTGAGAAAGAATGGCACAGGGACCAGAGGGAGATGGTGAGAAGTGGTCAGAATTTGAATATTCTGTAGGAGAAAACATGATTTGATGAAGGATTGAATAAGAGAACATGGTAGAGGGCCTCCCCGGTGGCGCAGCGGTTGAGTGCTGGGTTGCGAAGCTGCCCGCAGCCTCTGCAGCGCCGGTTCGATCCCCGGCTGCTCCCCGGCCACCGGAGGAGGGTCCCACATGGCGCGCAGACCTCTCCTGCCGCCCGCTGCTCCCCTCAGCAGTGTACTTCAGTCCTTCTGCCTGCTCTGCTCCCTGCTCTGGCTCTGGTGAATTCTCTCACCCTCCCGCGCTTCTGACTGTACCCAGTGCTTGTATAAATAAATAAATAAATCTTTGGGGGAAAAAAAAAAAGAGAACATGGTAGAAAGAATAGTGTCAATAAATTTTTTGACCTGAGTACTAGAAAAGATGGAGTTATAGAGTTTCCATAAATGAGGAGGGAGAGGCTATGGGAAGAACAGATTTGGAGAAAGGGAATTAGGGGGTTGATTTTAGAAGGTTAAATCTGAGATCCCTGTTAAACATATATATGGAGATAGTGAAGATAAGGTGGGACAGGAATCTGGAATTTAAAGGAAAAATCAGTGCTAGAGATAGACATTTTGGAATCTGTTACATATGGATGACATTTGAAAGCATGAAATTTAGGGAGATCATTTACAGAGTTGAGTGTAGACTGACTAGAATTCCAAACGCTGAACCCGAGCTTATTCCAAGATTTAAAAAATGTCTGGGAGAAAAAGTAGAATCAACAGAGGAGTTTTAGAAGGAGAAGCCCATGAAATAAGCAAAAAACTATGGAAGTGTGGTATTCTGGAAATCATTTTTAAAAAGTGCTACAAATAAAGAGAGATCGAATGCTGTTGGTGTGTCACACATGGTGAGGACTGAGCACTGCCCACTGGGTTTGACACAGACAGTGATAGCAGTGGCTGTTTCAAGGACAGAGGGAAATGAGATAGTCATGGAAAGGAGAGCGACATTTTTCTAGTTAAAGAATTAACATGTTTTTTCTATTGGTGGAAATGAACCAGTGGGGGAAAAAAAAAAGTGATACGAAAAGATAAACAAGAAAGGTAAAAATGACTGGTGCAGTGCACTTCAGTAGATGAGAGCGGAATGGGTCCCAATGAACTGCAAAGGGTGAATGAGTAAAATTTTTGTTTGTTTGTTTAACCACAGTGTTGTCTCTGTTGAGTGTTGTCTCTGTTCGGACCCATTTGTTCAAGTTAGAATGTTTATGAGCATTTACCAAGCACCTACTCTTTGCCAGGTTCTGTGCTTAGAGTTCACATGGGAAAAACAGACCAGGAAATGCACAACATGTACTTGAATGGACTTTGCATAAAGAATCCCTTGACCTGAGAAAGACCAGCAGTAATTGTTATTACTGCTCAGAGGAAAGACTAAACAATGAGAATAGATAGTTTATAGGTGGAGAAAGGAAGGAAAGTCATTCAAGACCCAGGGAGCACTGTGAACAAAGGCTTACAAGAGTGGGGTGAGAAATCCTGGGCATTTGGGGAACATGAGCCTCTGTCAGAAAGACAGGACTTGTGACTAGAAAGGCAGTTTTCAACACTCTGTGGAGGACCTTAGAGGTCAGCCTGATGAGTTGGGTCAGTGGAAGTCTAAAAAGATCTCAAGGAGGGATGTGCCTCTGACTGAGCAAAAGAGGGCCTTTGGGTGATGCTGGCCATGGTGTGTGGGAGTGGGGCAGGCTTCTTTGATGGAGAGGACAGTGGGGTTCAGAGACAGAAGGATACCCGGAGTGGGATGTGGAAGACTCTGCTTCAGCCATCTGAGAAAAGACTTTTCTCCCTGGGTTGAGAAGCAGCTCCCCATTGACATGCAGAAAGCACTGCCCGCTTTAGTGCTTTTAATAAAAATGGAAAATATGGGTTTGTGTGATGCTTTTAATCATTTTGGAATTGTAAAGAGCTCTGGGCTTTGGGGCCCAGGATGGGCCTGGTGTGAACATAAATTAGCCTAACTGAGTAGCTTGTGCTGTTTATGGGCACTATTTGCTGTAAATTTGGTTCTGATGCTAGAACTGTGCATCACCCACACAGCCCTAAGCCTCAGCACGCCGCCTTCTAAAAACTGCAAGGGCTGCTTTTCGCTTTGACTTCTAGTTAGGAGGGTCGTGGACTCCAAGATGAGTTAAGGAAGTCTTTAATGAATGGATTTATTTGGTCTTTAATTTGTTTGTTCATTTTGCAAATCAGATCTGATCACCTACTCTCTGCTAGGCCCTGTGCCCGACACCGGGAACACAGACAATAGGCACTTGAGGAGCCCACAGTCTCAGATATTAGAAATCAATAAATATATCAAAATGAAGTAAATGGTTACTTCTACCTGGAAGTTCAGGAGGAGCCTTCTAGCTAAGTGTTGTGCCTTGTCCCATAGGAAATGGGTGGCTTGGTCTGCTTGCTGGTAATTCTTGGAAAACCCAGAGGGTATCATTAAGGTTTTGGGCTGAGTATTAGGTGGATCCAGGGCAGGATACTAGCTGTGTGATCTCCAGAGAGAGTCCTGACTGCTTTCAGTCTCATTTCTCATCAGTAAAAAGGGGGTGGTTATAATGTGGATATAAAGCTCCTACAACAGACTTGGTCCATGGTATACCCTGCACAACCACTAATGCTTCCCCCTGGTCCTGTACTCCCCTCTCCATGGGCACTGAGCCATGCTTACGCTCTATAAACAGGCTTGTTCCTGGCTGAGGGCACACATTAATAAGTTCTCTCTTTTTCCATTACTGAACTCTCCACTGGCTTTCCGTGGTTTCGACAATGAGATAGAACTCCTAAGCAGGGCAGAGGAGAGTCTAGGGTCTGTCCTCAAGTCTCTCAGGACCCTTTCTTGCACACCCCCCTGTGCCGTCTGTGCTCCAGTCATGCTGTCATGCTGGAATATTTGCCATTCCCAAGGAGCACATCTCTGCTATCTCTGACGCTTTCCCCTCATACAGAAGCCTCTGTCTGGGCTGCCAAGTCCCCTTCCCCTCTGCTCTACCTAGAAAATTCCCATCCACCTTGAAAGAAGCCTTTTAAGGCCTTGTCCTCGGGAAACTCTGTATACTTCATTTGTACTTAACTGCTTTCATCTCTGGGGTCTCACAACACTCCTCTGACTCTTTACCTACTTTCATCTACTGACTGGTAGGATCTCCTGGCCTATAGGCTAGTTGCCCTCACCAGCCCTAAACCTCTTGGAATATCCTGGAACCAGAGAATAAGAAAAGCAGTGATAGTGAAGGCAAAGATAAACAGCTGGGACTACATGAAATTAAAGAGCTTCTGCACAGCAAAAGAGACAATAACAAAAACAAAGAGAAACCCCACCGACTGGGAGAACATTTTTGCACCCAACACTAATGATAAAGGACTAATCACAAAAATCTGCAAAGAGCTGATGAGACTCAACAACAACAAAGAAAATAATCCAGTCAAAAAATGGGCAGAAGAGCTAAAAAGAAACTTCTCTGAAGAGGAAATGCGAATGGCCAACAGGCATATGAAAAAATGTTCAACATCACTTGCAATCAGGGAAATGCAAATCAAAACTACCATGAGATACCATCTTACACCAGTGAGAATGGCACATATTAAAAAAACTAGCAACAACAAATGTTGGCGAGGTTGTGGAGAAAAAGGAACTCTTCTGCACTGTTGGTGGGAGTGCAGACTGGTCCAACCACTATGGAGATCTGTGTGGAGATTTCTGGACCTACTAAACATAGAGCTTCCATATGATCCAGCAATTCCACTCCTAGGTATTTACCCAAAGGACACAGAAACATCAATTCCAAAGGGCACCTGCACCCCTATGTTTATAGCAGCACTATTTACAATAGCTAAGCTTTGGAAACAGCCCAAATGCCCAAAAATAGATGACTGGATCAAGAAGATGTGGTACATATACACCATGGAATATTACTCAGCATTCAAAAAAGATAAACACATGCAATTTGCAGCAACATGGATGGCGCTGGAAGGGATCATGCTCAGTGAAATAAGCCAAAAAGAAAAAGAAAAATATTGGATGGTCTCACTCATAGCAGGAATCTAGAAAACTTAAATAAGAGACCAGGAAAATGAATAACTATAAGAAAGTGAAAATCAAAATCAACAAAAAACTATGAACCAGAGACACTTTTGGGGGGGTGGGGGATGGGAGGGGAGGGATTGGGGTCAGAATGGGGGGGTTGCAATTGTATGGGGAATATAAAAATAAAATTTATTATTAAAAAAAAAAAAAAGAATGGAAGCTAACATGGTTCCAGGAAGAACCTATGGCTGGCTAAGCTGCCTAAGGAAGCTTCCAGAGAAGTGCGAAGCTAACAAGCTTCAGAACTTTGGAGTGTTGTCATTGCCTAGTATCAGGCTTGAACCATTAAGGAGATACGCATTTTATGGTGAGAAGACTGTGGTCCTGAGGTAGGAAGTGTAGAGCTGAGGGTCCAGGTATTTTCCACCATAGCCCACTATCTCATCCAAAAACACTCATAAAGCAGCAGTCCCCCAAGCCTTTGGGCATGCTTGACAGGGCCAGTTGCCTTGGGTGGGTGAGCACAGGGGCCCACACTTAAAACAAACCTCGACATGGGAATTCATGCTCTCTAGTTGCCATCTGGAACACTTAGTAATTTTATATTTGAATCTGTATTTTATCAGCAAAATCTGATGGGACAATAAAGCCTGCACCAGAGGCTTAAAGCCTGGACTGATACACAGTCTTCCCTCCCCCACCTCCAGACTTCCACTGGCTGGGTGCTTTGCCACCCTTTCCCTCACTTTCTGGAACCCAGGTCCCACATGGCCTCCTCCTCCCCAGTATTGCAGTGCCAAGTCATGTTCATCCAGCAGGTGTACCCCATTCCGGTAGCTAGTATGAACCAGCATAAGCCTTAGGGGTTGCCTTCCATGGTGGAATGAGCTGCCTGCACATGGGAACCTAAAGAGTCTGTCTCCACTTCTCTCCCCCCAGCCACTCCATTAAATAGCAAATAAGGGGGCCTCCCCGGTGGCACAGCAGTTGAGCGCTGGGTTGCGAAGCTGCCTGCAGCCTCTGCAGTGCCGGTTCGATCCCTGGCTGCTAGTGAGGGTCCCACATAATGCGCAGACCTCTCCTGCTGTCCGCTGCTCCCCTCAACAGTGTTTTTCATCAGTCTGCCTGTTCTGCTCCCCGTTCTGGCTCTGTGAATTCTCTCACCCTCCCGCGCTTCTGACTGTACCCAGGGCTTGTATAAATAAATAAATAAATCTTTAGAATAAATAAATAAATAGCAAATAAAATATACCATAAGTAGAGAAATAGTGAAACAGAAGACTATAGTTCTGTACCTTTAAAGATATTTTAATCCTGCTTTTTAAATAAAAGGCTCTATTTTCATTTTGTAGTGTGTCCCACAAATTATGTAGCCAACCTTGGGGTTAGACCCTTTGCGGGACACCAGGAATACAAATTTTAAGTCACATGCACATAACCTCTGCCTTCAAGGTGGCTGTGAGGTCTGGAGTTTGTACTAGATCAGGAAACTGATGAACATTTTCTCTAAAGGACAACAAGGTAAATATTTGGGGCTTTTCAAGTCTCTCTTGCAACTACTTAACTCTGTCTTTGTAGTGCAAAAGCAATCACAGATAATATGCAAACAGATGAGGCCGTGTTTCAATAAAACTTCATTTATGGGCACTGAAACTTGATTCTAACATAATTTTCACATGCCATAAAATATTACATTTATTTTTATATGCTTTTGGTCATTTAAAAATACGTAAACCATTTTTAACTATGGGCTGGCCAGAAACAGGCCTCTCTGAGGAGCTTCAGCATTCATTCAGGTAAGTTCAAGAAGGGTCTTTATGCTCACTGTCCTTTCCCCTGTTAATTTTATTTCCTTTTCTCTCCCTTTTCCTCTCCCTCTATACCAAAAAGACTCATATACCCCATACACGTGTTTTAAACAGCCACCGATATACCCATCTCAACACAAGAAGGTCTTTCTTCTTTGAACCTGTATAAATACTGGAGCCAGTGCTCTCTCTCCATGGGGACAGCTGCCCAATTCTTGTTCGACTCTTAATTACAAAGCCATTGAAGCAGAGATAAGAGGGTATCCAATGTAGTGTTCCACTTGCACAGAAAAAATATTGACACATTTAGGGACATAATAGGCAGATGAAGAAAAACATGTCCTCTATTCTCTGTTCCATCTATATCCACAAACAAGTCTTTATAAATGTGTTTTTGAATAGGATACAAATGCTATGTTCGGGGAAGTAATGGACAATTGTTCCCATCTGCCATCTGCCCGTACTTAGGAACTGGCTCAGGGAAGAAAAGGTTTGATTCTGAGAAAATGCAGCACTTCATAAAAAGACAGAAAATTACTCATTATATGTTCTTATTTACCTACTGTGCGCTCTGAGATAGGAGACTATTAGGAGCAGGGAAGTGCGATATAATAAAAAGAGCACAGTTTCTGGAACTTGTCAGGATTGGGTTTGAGTGCCTGGCTGGAACTTTTTAGCTTAGAAAAAAGAACCAAGCTGGAGCTTCAGTTTCCTCATCTGTGTAAGAAAAGTAATCCCTACGTTTCAGATTTGTTAACAAAAATGAGAGGTTCACAGGTTGATGAACAGAGCACTAAATAGAGTACCTGGTAGGTGACAGGCATCTGCTCAGTGGCAGCTGCTAGAAATCTAGAGCTAAAAATAAAGTCAGAGGCAGGAGTTAAGCCAGAGTGTGATTGCAAAGCCCACACTGGGTCCTCTATAGAATGCTGGAAGGCTAGAGGACCAGGAGTGGGAGGGCTCTCTGGGGGGTTGTAGCTGGAAAAACAGAGGCTTGACCCATTACAAATAAAGCTCTCCTTTTCATTACTGGTGATCTCAGACGCAGGCTGAGCAGCAGGAGCATGTCAGTAGTTTACACATTACCTTTTTGTCAATGGAGAACTTTAAGGAGGGGATTTGCATTTTTAAATTCACTCTGGTGGCAGGATGGAGAATGGATTGATGGACTAAAACTAGAGTCAGCAAGACCAATTCATTGCTGTGTGATCATGGATAAATTCCTTGTATTTCTGAACCTCAGTTTCTTCATCTATAAAATGGATTATAATAGATTATAAATCCTCATATTATTGTGGGAATTTTAATAGACAGGAACTGGGAAATTGAGGGGAATTAACAATTATTAGATTGCTAAATGTTATTTAGCAAAAGTATTTCATTTGATGCCAAATCAGGTCCAAGCGGATATTTCCAGAATTACAAAAGATGCTGAAGCAGGAAGCGAGATGGTTATCCTTGAGGGTTTAGAAAGCAAACAGAACTAAAACCTTAATGCCCCACAGATAAATGAGAAAAGTTATTTCTCAACTACAGGAAATACAATGGATGAAAAAGATAATGAAAGTGAATTCAAACCCATTGAATCATCTCTTTAAAAAAAGACAATTAAAATAACAGTCAGCTATCATATGATAACTATTACATTAACAAAAAGTGTTTTAAAAGTTATAATCCCCTGTACTGGTAAGACTACAGTAAAAATCTTTATCTCACATTCTATTAATGGAAGTGTAAATTGGAATGATCCTACTGGAAAGCAATTTGAAAATATGTATCAAGAGCAATAAAAAGGTACATACTTTCTGACCCAGTAATTCCACTCTTGGGTATTCATCCCAGAGAAATAATCTAATCCAAATAAAGGAAAAAATTGTATTCAGGAAGATGTTTATCGTAATGCCATTTATAATAACAAAATAATAGCAGCCTAAATGTCCCATACTTAAATGAACTATGCACTTTCACTAAATGGAACATTACAAAGCCATTAAAATAATGTTTAAATGAGTATGTAATACTATTGGAAAAGTTCTTATGATATAATGTAACCTAAAAATAACAGGATATAGAAAGTAATCAAATTATATTTATGCCATGACTACATCTTTGTTTTATTATATAAAATTATTACCCATGTGTTACAAACAGATATTTAGACATGGATTACATATCAGCATGGGGAAAAAAGTAAAGAAATGGCTGTTGATTTGTTAAAATCTTTGTGTTTTTCTCTTTACTTTGATATCATTACTATTTTATAATATACACTGTGGAAAGAATTTTTAGGGACCTGGGCTTCATACTCAGAAATGCAGTTTAAATCTTTTAGCAGTTCTGTTATTTATCAGCCAAATCACTATGCAGTTTGCTTTACCACTTACAGCTCAATTTCCTCACCTCTAAAGTGGGGGTTAAAGACCTGCATCATGAGAATGTTGTGAGGATAAAATGAGTAAACATAACTAAAGCACCCGTTACACAGTAGGTGTCCTTTATATTTTTTTCTAGAGAGGATTTATCGGTTTACAAAGAAACAAACAACAAAAAAGTTGACATAAATTCAAAATAGTTTAGAAAAATTAGGCAAGGGAAAATAAGAGCAATCCAATAATTGTTAATTCCCCACAATTTCCCAGTTCCTGTCTATTAAAAGTGTAATGGGATTTAAGAATATTCTGGCTGCATTGTTCAGAAATCAGAGAAGAACAATGCTTGTTTTTCAAAAGCAAGAGAAAATAAAGGGAAACAAAGGAAAAGAACAGAAAGAAGCATCTCTCCCACCCCACTCTATTCCTGCTGGCACACGTGCACAAACACACACACACACGCACACACACACACACACACACACACACACACACACCACCCTCCACATCAGACTTCAAGATGTGTCCCTGGAGTTCCAAGAAAATAACGTTTAGTCTTTTTATTTTTTTCTTGTGGTGAACATATTTGCTTTCCCCACGTAACAAAAGGTATCATTTTGCTTTTAATTATGGGTTGTTATTATGCATTGCTTTTATTTGGCAAAGATGTTTGTTTCAGGAAAATTAATTTAGACAGTTCCATTTTTCAAGCAACAATACCTTCTGTCCCAGGCTTACAAAGAACAATTAGCTCTGGATTCTTTCCCCACAATCAAGCTGGCAATTTCTGGTGGAAAGTCGTGGTCAATCAGTGTGGAATGGAACTTCCATGAGAGCCAGTCAAATGTAGAAAATAGACTTTTATGGCCTGGCACTTCTACTTCCTGCAGTATATATAACTCTGACATCGTGCAGAGGCATTACTCTGGCTGGGCAGGAACACAGATTAATGTTGCCTCACTTTCAGTGCCAGAGTTTTATTCTGAATGTCATGATATTTTTCACAGGAACTCCACAGTTTCGTGCAATTCAGCAAACATGACTGAAGGCCTGCTCTGTGCCAAGTACAGTGGTAGGAGCTGGAGATAGCAATCTGAATCCCACAGCATCCTTGCCTACAAAAGCTCACAGCGAGATGACGCAAACAGATCATTGCAACCCACCACGCTAACGTCTGTGGCCAAGGGTAGCACAAGGTGCTGGGGGAGCTTGAGGAGTCACCGAACTCAGCCTAAGAGAGCAGAGGCTTCTAGGAGGTGATGATGTGTGGGAGAAGTCAAAGAGAGAATGAAGGGAAGAAGACTTTCCAAACAAGGAGTCTTGAAATTAAAATTGACTATGGGTCATTGACCCAGAGTACCTAGGCTGTTTGAATAGCAGAGGGCTTGCTAAAGTATTTCAAAGGATTCAGCTGACTTGTCCATGGTCATAGCAAGTATGTGGCAGAGACAGTTTCAGGGAAGGTAAACTATTGGCTCATACAGTAAGTGGCAAAGCTGGGGCCAGAACACACAGCTTCTGGCTTCTTAATGATCTCTTATTTCATTCAATCCTTACATTGCAGTTCCTTACAGAGCTTGTCCAATAAGAAGGAAAATGGGAATGAAAAAGACTTTATTGAATACTACGTGTGTCTAATAGGACCTCTTTAGAGGTCACAGCCTCTGAATTCTTCCACCTAAATAGGGAAGAATGTCCTTGATATTTTTTCAAAAAATCAGAAGTTCAATGTTTTACTGGGTCTTGTGTTTTATCTTTTTAAAAAATATGTGACTTTTATATTATATCCCATAATATATTAATAGTAATGTTTGCTGTGATATAAAACTTCTGAGTGAACTTACATTCTTTTTTAAAATCTCAAAGATGAGAGGGAGATTAAACAATTTGCTCAAGGGCTGTATTGATGCTGAGTGTGCAAACTAGGATTTGTACTCAATGTCTGTCCTGTGTGTTATCCATAGCAAAGATTTGTGACCTTTCACTCTGGCCCTCGTGTTGTCATGACCACAGCATTTCACCTGTGTCCATGGTCCCTAAGCTGCGATCACAAGCATCGTGAACATCAGGTCTACTGTTTTAGAATGCAGCTCTCCTGGTATGTCACCACATGGCCAGGCCAAATCCCGATACCTGCTGGGCCTCAAGGTACCTTTTCCAAGGACCCTGTCCCTCAGACCTCAGGTGGGGAAAAGTGGCTTCTTAATTCAACTGTTTTATTCCGGTTTTTATTTGTTTGTTTTTGGTTTTCCCTTAGGACACAGTGTCTCTTGTAACTGAGTTTCCACTGTACCTGAGATGCTAAAAAACCCTGAGAACTCAATTCATACCCTACCTCTAGCAAGTGAACAGAGTATCTTATAATATGAATTGCGAGTTATGACACTGCACTAGCATCATTTAATTTTTCCTATCCTTTTTATTTCTCCATGAGTTCTGTTACATGTTTTTGTTGTTGTTACATTATTTTATTGTAAGCTTCTTTGAATTCCTTCTTGGAATTGGTATCATAACCAAATACTTAAAAACAAATAAACAGAATATAATGTGCAGGGAGATGTTCTCATAATCTTAAGAACCAAATGTCAAGCATTAATAAACTCAGTAGCTCCCAGAGACAGAGGGCAGCCAGGGTTTCATGGCCAATCCTAGTTCCTGTCCTTCTATTCATTCTTAACAGTGGTCCCAGCTTTCTCAGTGGAAAGGTAAAATAGTCCCTACCCTTTAGAGTCCATTTCAATGACTACCTCTTGAAGGAAGTCCTCTTGATAACCCCTCATTTAAAACTAGCTATATCAAATAAACAAGTGACAGTGGAACTTAGAACAAATTCCCAACTAAATCTCTTCCCTGCCTCCACTTCAAAGCTCCACCCCCAAACAATATTTTTCTAAGAATGTACACTTCTTTAGGACTCCAAAACAGACATGTCCACCTTTGCATTCATCTGAGGGGACATGCAAATGGCAGGTGGCTTGGAGCAGCCCCCTTCCCCTCTGCGGGCTCAGTTTCATTTCCTTTGGATCTATTGGGCTAGATGGTCTCCAGAGCCCCTTGTTCTGACATCCCAGGAGCCTGTGTTATGGGATCACCTCACTCTTGCTGGATCTCAGTGGCCTGAAGAATGAAGAGTAATCACAGTTTTAAAGTATAAATTAAAGATCTATAGGTCATATCTCTAATTTTGATTCTACAAAAGAAAAGTTATGACTTACTCAAAACCTATTAAAAAGAGAGAAATTTTATCATGTAACTTGCTCTGGTAATAAACCAAAACATCACATTGCAACAAACTTTCTGAGACCCTATTAAAGATCAGGTACAAGGAGGATACTAAGTTATGAAATATTTAGTTCTGACTTTGGAGGAGAAGCAGAGGGTAAGAGGTAGAGAGAGGGGAGGTAGAGGTAGAAAGAAAAAAAAAAGGTTAACATGTAAATACCTAACTATAATGTGATACACAGTTAAATCCATATTCAGAGGCTGGGGGATCCAGGGTGCTCTGGGTAAAAATCAGCCTTGTATGCATCCTCCCAGCAGGCCTCAACCTGCACCATTACTTTAGATGTTATGTCTGTTCTTGCAGGTCCCCACATGGCCTTGTATCACAGGGGAGGGCTATCGGGAAGAAACGGTCTGTCCTGGCATGGAAGGCTGGAACAGCCTTCTTTCTTGAGGCATGGGCCTTTCTTGCAGTGCTGGGGAAGGTGAAATCCTCCAGCAGAAGTGCCCCAATGAATTTTAGGGGTTTTAGTATGCATAGGACATGTGTTACTTCTCTCCAGCGGGAGTAAGGACCTCAAGTGTTTCTGCAGTGATCTTTAAAAACCTTACCCAGCCTTGCATATTCAATCTTTTCATACATATTTACACAGAGATTATTCTGCCAGGAGAGCTAAACCCTTCCTCATGGAGCTTAGACTATAATGGAAATGACACTAGCCACATGTAAACACAGATAAATATAGAATTTCAAACTGTGAATGCCACAAAGACAAAGTACAGGCACTCACATTGAGCTGCAGCTTCTCCTAGTCCACAAGCCTGTGTGCACAGTCCATTCGTGCAGCATCACCGACCACTGTTCATACTGCTCCTCTGCCTAGAAACCTGGGAACCAGCCATGATTTGTCCTCATTTCTCACCATTAACCGCTCTCAAAACTGACTGAGCATGGACTTCAGGGGCAAACAGTATGGGTTTGAATCTAGGTGTTTCCACTAGCATCAGTGATCTTGAACAAGTAACCTAACCCCTTGATCCTTAGCTTTTTCACTTGTAAAATGGAGTAAGGGTGTTGGCCTCAAAAGGTTATGAGGATCAGCACATTGGAAGTATACAGCCACTGTTCCTCTTAATTCAACCTCCAAAATGTCTCTGTGGTTTCATAAACTCCTCTCTATTTCCACATGCCCAGCCTGCATGGTGGCTGCCAGAGGTTGAACTACACTGCTCCTTTAAGCTGCCCTGGGGATGAAAGCTACTTGCATACTTGTCTTTCCCAGTAACAGGAAGCTACAGGAGAAGAAACTACTTGGCAAAATACATTGAAGCAATCTCACATGTGCAGCCCTAGCTTTTGTTGACTATCCCACTCTGTTTCCCACTGAATTTTACCTCTAGTCATGGGATTCTATTTCAGCCTTGAGTGATGTTCACTCACTCCCTGCATAAAAGGCTAATGTAATTTTTTATGATTCTGATAGGAGAAGGTGCCCCAGAGGGAGGCTGAGCTTCAGCCACTGCTCAAGTTCCCCTAAAAGGTGGCAACATTAGAGAATACTTAGGGGTAGCATTCAGGCATCAGCCAGAGGGCCCCTTGAGGCTTGAGGGAGGCTTTAAACCCTGATCATAGAACCTGTCCTCATATTTCCTTTGGATCACATATCATAATGGCAATTAATTTATAGCCTATGAATATTTACTTAATATGTCTGTCTTCTCCTCTAATTAGCTAGCTCTTTGAAGACAAGGGCTATGTCTGTTTCAGCCTAGAACAGAGTAGATGCTCTATTGATATTTGTTGAACCTGCCAAGTCTGGACAGAATCTTGTCCTTGTTCCCCTGAGCTATGCCATCAGAACACCACCACATTGCATTTTCCTAGCCTGTTTACTTCCCACTCCTCTCTGCTGCTTATGTGAGTTCCCGGAGTGTGGGTCTGCTAGACATAAGCGGCCTGTGTGGGTCTGCTAGACTTAAGCAGCCTGTTCAGCTACCATTGTGGTTACCTGCAGTTCTGCATTCCTATACAAAGGTCAGAACTGTCCAGTCACAGTCATATGGTCCAAACCTTACAATGTGCCTTTCATATCAATCAGGAGCAGGAAGCTTGATCACTCTGGGAAGGGTATGCATCAAGAGGTATGACCAGGAATTCCCCATGGGGCTGAGGATGGATGCATAAACTTACTCCCATCTCATGCATAATGAGGTATGACCGGGAATGCCCCGGGGGCCGAGGACCGATGTATGACAAGGGACCCCAGAAGCTGATCAGTGGAATGCCTTGTTAATAAGATTAGGACCATGTCTGATGGTCTGGGGTCTAGTTTCGATTACAACACTTGGTCATCAAGCTGATAACATGATCAGCAGACTCGTGTCCCCCAAGCCCTAAATAACACTCCTGAGTTTCACCCATCCTTTTGTCCTTGTCCTCCTAATGCTCGTAGCTGATGCTCTATAATTATTCTATCAATAAAAACAGCCAGGATCTTGCTCTCAGCAGCATCCTGCCTTATGCAGCCTGCTCCACGCCTCCAGTGTCTTTGTCAATGTGGCGATGCAACACCGGAGGGCAGGGACCATTTGTCTCCTCTCGGGGGCTAGCCCAGTGCCTGATTAATGGCTGATGCTCAGCAAAGATCTGTTGATCGCCTGTTACCAGGATGACAACTAGACGGGGTGCTACTGAATGAGTCATGGAAGAGAACTTTAGTTTTATACCTACCTCCCCCTCCCCCTACACTCACTCTGCCCACCTTAATTTTTCTCAAAACCCTCTCTGTTTCTGCCTTGGGGACCTAAGAATTGGACCTCAGAGATTTTGGCCTCCTTCATCTGGATGGGTAATTATGAGGCTACGGTTAAAAACGGACTTTTCATTTTGGTCACGAACTGTATCGCAATTACTTCTCAGAAGGAGAAAGGGACGTGGTGTTCTGGGAGCTCAGAGGCTGTTTTGATGTGCGGGGTTCTGCGTGGTAGAAGAGAATTGTCACTGATTATGTGTTCTGTTTTGCTTTCTGTGTTTCGTGCAGGATAGCTATTTGGGGAAAAGTCAGTCTTTCATGCCATAGACTGGAGATGATTTAAATAAGAACACCAGTAATCCCCATGTATTTTCCTGTCACTCCAGAAGTCAGTCACCATGGGGAAGACCTAGGGAATCATAGCCCTGTGGAAATGGAAAAGCCAGCCCCACTTTTGGCTTCAGGGATCAAGCCCCTTCTTTTTCTGCAATGCTCCCCTTCCGTGTTGTGTCCCTCCCCTCCCCCAGCCAGTTATAGTAAGTTTTTAGGCATTCAGAGATTTCATGCCCCCTCCCTGCCCATCCGCAGCATAACCTGCTCCCTAGAAAATATTTCACATGGTGCTTGCCTCTCTAAACACACTACCTCTGATCTTTCTTACTCCAGTCTAGCTAGTTACAGGATTGATCGCTCTAAAATTAAATCCCCAGGCAGTTAGATCATATACCATCCCCATAATCAAAGGCACTCTCAGTGGGTAATTAACTGTAATAATTTGGTAACTCTTACGCCTGACATGCAACCTCTATATATAACTGACTATGTGTTATTGGGCAATTTCCACAAATCATGTAGTCTATTTTTACAAGTACCAAAGTTTCTATCGGCAGTCCCAAATGATTATACTAGGTAAACTAGTAATGAAAATTTTCCATTTTGACTTCATTGGGAATTATTTGGATATTCTCTATAAATTGTTGTGCAACTCTTGAACATCTATTTTTGTCTTTGTATATGGGACGGATTTCACAATTCTACCTTTAAGAGCTATAGGTTGAAACAATAGCCTGCACTTACCAGCTTCGGCCACTAGGTGGTGCACATATATGTCAGTGAACTTTAGGTTAAATGGACTTGTCACCAGGTTCGATTTAATTTATCACCACGGGAGTGGTCCAGACAGTAGGAGCTGTAGGATTTGAGAGAAGGTGATCCTGTAAGTGGGCATAAAAGAAGGAAATGCTCTCAGGGGAAGTGGAAAGATAGTATTACTGCCTTCAGAGATGGTAGATGCAAAATCAAAAAGGAAAGAAATCCTGGAGAGGAAGGGGCATGCTTACTTTCTTTGCTGATTAAGCCTTACCTGATAGAGTTATTGCAGAGGAAATAAAGAATAGTTGAGTCATTTGAATTAGCCGTCAAACATTACTTCCAGGCCTTTGTGCCAGGCACTGGGGATATAGAGATAAAATGATATAGTCTTGTCCTCACGTAAAGATCTCAAAAGAAAAGCAGAGGAGGAAACAGGCAATTGAGACCCAGCATAATATAAAAGATAGGTTTTACAGGACACATTGGAAGAACAAGGTGAGAAATATTCATTCTGCTCTGAGGAAGGAAGAGAAGGGGGTTAGGTTGGGGAGTTGGCAAGCAGAGACTCCATGGATATTTTGAGCAGTGGAAAAGGACCTCCACAAATCATGCAAAATTAACCAGAGAAGACAGGATGAACTAAGGTACTTGGAAAAGATTGTGTGGATTCTAGAAGTGGCCGGATTTGCTGAATGAGGGCTACTGTATGTCATGGAGTGAGTAACATGTTCCTGGCCCTTAAGACACTCCTCAACTGGTGGACTAGACACCTATGCACTGAAAATTTCCATGTGAGAGGTGGCTTCCTTATAAATTCAGTCATCTGAGCCCCCAGTACACTGGTTAGAGGCATTCTGAAGAAACTATATGTAGCAAAGGTAGTCCACAAGCACATACATGCTTGCATTTGACTGAATCACAGAAGGTATTTCATGCTCACTCATCTTAGAGGAGTCAAGTTTGAGGCCAGAAGCATAGGCAGTTATCAGAGTCACATGGAGGATCCAGGACATGAGCCTGGGTCTATCTGCTTCCTGTCAGATTTTCTTCCCTTTTTTTGCACTAGAGTCTGGACACAGAGTTACCATATAGAGATAGCTCTTAATGAGCAAAGAGACACCTTTCATGTAAATTTTCTTCAACTGTGAACATCACAAAATGCAGCTTGTGGAAAACAGAAAGATACTGGATTGTTAACTGGTGCATGAGGAAAGAAACAAGCCGCACAAGTGGGTGTTGGAAAAAGCAGCTTGAGCCAGTTGTAATACTGGCCTGGTTCTATTTGGTGAGGTGCTCTGGCTCCAGCATTCCTTATAGGCCACACCTGTGGGTGTATGGTACATTTCAGTGACAAAATGTATGTTCACAATGTAGGTCAATGACATCTTAGAGCTGCATTGTTTGATTGAAAATGTCAACTGGAAAGAGTTATAAGTTGGCAGGAAAACAGGGGTGTGTGTTTGAGAAGGCCCTGAAAGAATACAAGCTTGCATTTAGACACATGAGAAGACAATGAGCAAAGGGTAGAATGTTGCACTGGGACAGATCAAAGTTCACTAGAAGAGAGCGAAGACAAAAGTGAGGAGATTTAAGACCACAACTTCTTTGGAAAGGACAAAGGAACTGGGAATATTTATCCTGGTGAGAAGATAGCATAGACCTTCATCTGAAGGTTGAGGCAGGCAGAAACAGTGATAACTTGCTGTCTGGAAATAGACTTTCTTTATGGTCCTAAGAAGTCACCCTCCTCTCAGGGGCTTATTTTCCCTAAATGTAGATTTGACTGTAAGATCCCTCAAGCCCCCTGAGCTCTGACCATCTGTGCAAAGACAAACAAAAAGGCTGCTCATTCTCCTAGTCTCTAGGGTGGAAGGCTTTTCTGTGGCTTTCTGTAGAATTGTGAGTGAGCCTGCTCTGTGTGTTTGAACATCCCCTTTGCATGTGAACCCCGGCCTGCTAATCATTAGTTTGGTTCAGTCTCAAATCAATGTTTTCACAATGTGTTTTCTTTTACAGCAACAGCGGCAGCTTGACCTCCTGACAATAACCAGCCCAGGTGAGTAGGTGTGGCCATTCTGCTTGGCTTTTTCCCTTATTTCCCAGAGTGTTGCCTGGTTACCTATCCTTGCGATTCCTACCTTCCTCCTTTGACTCCCTGAATGAACAGCAAAACTCCTGTGCCATGAATGACATTTCTGCGCCCATCCTTTGCCCCACAAGCAGTTTCTTTTCTCCCTCCCAGCTTTTATTCTGGGCATAAAAAGCATCCTCAAACTCTGCAGATGGCAGGGCTGATGCTCTTTAAGTTGCTGCGTACTCGAGAGCAAAGTTCTCCCATATCACCAAAGGACTCATGTATCGAGGAAATGTTCTCTCGTCTCCTGAGAAATAATTTTTAAAATCTTGGAGAGGGGAGCTGGAGTGAAGGGAGATGGCATGGAATGTAGGGAAGTTGACTCCTGGTCATGAAAAATGGCTAGGTTTTGTCTGCTGTGCTGAGGGTCAGGATAACTCTTGCCTCTCACCTTCAGGGAAGGTCAAGTCCCCCAACAAAGCTGTGCCCATGGGATTAAAAGGTCCTTTTTTCCCCTTAGCTCTGGCATCTTACCTAGAGAGAGATTGAACTGTTTACTTTTGCTGGAAAGATATTTTGTATTGGTTTGAAAACTTTAGGAAAAACTTACCAACAGAAGATGTTATTCTTTCTTGGGAGCCAAGGGCTCAGTGGTGCCAACAGGGTTATCAAGCATTCAAGACTGGATATGTTGATTCATCTTTATCCATTGGTGACATTAAAAATATTTAGTATCTTGATGACTCTCTACTGTGCTTGACATTAATATGTTGGTTACTGGGTGGTGGGGAGATGGAGCCTGGGAGAGGAACTAGTGTAATAGAGTGTTCATGTGGCAGGGTTGAGGGGCTCTCAGTGTGGCTAATTACCAATAAATGTGGTATTTCAGTGTTTTAGTAACCAAATACGGATGTACCATGTCATCCCTGAATTTCCCCAAGCTTATTTTTATATCCAGGGATTAATTTACTCACAAGGAGATTGAGAAACTGCTCTCTGCAGGCACTATCCTAACATTGACAGGTTATTTGGTCTGTGTAACAGGTAAAACACAGCGACTACATATTTAAGTTGGATACACCCCATTCAGTGACGTTACTGTATTTCCACCCAGTGAAGCTCATTGAACTTGGGACTTTAGAAGAACAAAGATGAACTAGTTTGAAGAATGTTTAATCTACTCCATAATATAATATGTGTAGAATAGTCTCAGAATGATGTTTACAGTGTGATATCACTTACAAGAAATTATCAAATAAAAGCAATTATATTTTAGAGAGATATGGAGAAACAATAAGTTTATTACAATAGTTACATATCAGGCAAAGAGAGAGAGATATAATCAGCATAAAAGCTGGGAGGGAGAAAAGAATGAGCCATATTTAGCATATGTATATATGATTGACATATACAGAAATTCCAAACCATGGGCTGACATGACTGAAGTGGCTCACCTATGTGACCTGCCAGTCCCTCTCTACCAAAGTGCTGGTGAGGGCTTATATTTATCCTCTTTGGTTGCTTTCCTTTGTACTTGTGTCCTATTCTACTCCATCTTTACTAACTCAGATGCTTCCACATTCCATTCTCATCTGATCTCACACCCTGATATGATGCTGAAGTAGGAATTGGAGAGCTTATTGATCAGTCTTTTGTTGCTTTACACAGAAACTTGTAGACTCTGTTAACTGAATTTCTTTTTGCTAGTCCTTTCCATTCCTCATTGCTACTGCATCAAATCGAGTAGAGTAATTGTGATTTTCAGTCACAGTGGGCTCCTTTGGGCCAGCTATGGAATTGTAAAATGCCAGAGCTTGGAATGTTTCATTATCTTCCCTAGTTTTAGATAAAAAAAAAAAAGATATCTTCTTGATCAGAGCTTCTGAAAGTTGTGTTGTGGCACACTGGTAAAATTTGTATGTAGACTACACTTGTGTGATGTTGGGAGATACACTCTTGTGAGATTGTTGATCCACTCAACTCTTAGAGCTACAGGTAGGACCCGGGATAATGAGTCCAAGGTGGACCACTCCAGTGTGCCAAACAAATATCCATGTGTGCCATCACCTGGGAAGGTTAGGAAGCACCATCAGACTGTGTATTATCTGAACAAGTCTTTCCAAAGGCGTTTTCCTCTGTCACTAACTCTCTCACTTTCAAAGTCAGTCTCATTCCCCATCCCACTGGAAGCTGCAGCAGCCAGAAATGGGTTTTTGACCTCTTTTAGGCTGCCAATGGGAGTTTGTCTGCCCTCCTCACCAGATCATCTTCAGCACAAAACTGCATTCTGAGACCAGCATTCCATGCAGACTTCAGAAATGGTAGTTGGGAAACTGTATCTCCTTTAAATTCTTATTTTGTTTATTGTGAATAATTTTTAATGTAGAGAAAGAGTAGAGATACAATGAAAAACCATTTACTTCCCCCTGAAACATGGACTTTATACCAATATCGGTGCCACAGAATTACCTATTCAAGAACATTTGTAGATCTAGTTGGGATTTTTCTTTACTCCCCTCTTATTATATCCCTCTCACTTTGCCTGATATGTAACCACTGTAATAAACTTATTGTTTCTCCATATCTATCTAAAATATAATTGCTTTTATTCGACAATTTCTTATAAGTGATAGCACACTATAAATATCATTCTGAGACTATTTTCCACATATTATATTTTGGAGATCATACATGCGTCACATGAAGCTCTGGTTCATTCATTTTAACTGTTATAATATTCTGCATATGATTAGATCACTATGCATTTATTGATCATAATTAAGTTTTTCCATTTTAATGCAATTGCAAATAATGCCACTAACTATATTTTTGTACATATCTCCTCATACATAAGTATGAACATTTCTTTATAGTGTCTAGCAAGGAGTCAAGAATATAGGCATCTTCAGATGTACTACATAATCATCAGTTGTTTAATAAAGTAGTTGGACAACTTTACATTTCCAACAGGAAATAATAAGAGTTTCCATTTCCCCAAAACCTGTTACAATTTCTGAATGCTAGGAATTGTCAAACTCAGTAATTTTTTTAGTTATCATGACAAACTTGAAATGGTATCCCATTTTTTTTTTATAATGTTGCTTTGTTGACTGATGGGTTGAGTATCTCTTCATATGTTTATTCAACACTTTGGTTTCTTCTGTGAATTGATTTTTCACATCTTTTGTCCATTTTCTACTAGCTGGTTTCTTATTCATAATTATTTATTATTCTGAATATCAGTACTTTGTCATTTTTATTCATTGCAAATATCATCTCCCAGATTGTAACGTGTTTATTTATGACATAGACTGATGAAAAAAAAATTAACACTTGAATGTAGTTGCATTTATCACTTTCTTGCCTTAAGAGCTTAGCTTTTGTGACTTATTTGGGAAATCCTCTCATACCTGATATCACATTCTGCTGTATATACTTCTAAGGATTGTCAAGTTTTGTGTCACACTGGGGATTTATCTCATTTAGGGCTAATTTTTGTATATGAGTTAGAGGTTTAATTATTTTGTGTTATATCAGCACCATATAACAATTAGTCCATCCTTTCTCCTACTTCTTAGCAATTACACATCTATAATGTATCAATTTTATATATACAAAATGTTTCCATGCTTTTCATACTATTTTGTTGGTCTACCATTCTTATTCTAACTCTACACTATCTTGTTTATAATAACTTAATTTTAATATTGTTTTTGTAATTGGTAAGGAGATAGCACCATCTTCTCCCTTCCCCTTTATAGTTATCTTTGATTGTAGTACAATCAAATAATCCCTGTACTGTGGCAAGTGAATTTAAGCTATTTATATTTATTGTGATTACTAATATATTTGGAGATTCTACCATCATTTATATTTTATGTTTATAATTTATTTTCTTTTGTTTTCCTTTTGCCCTATTTTTTTAGATTATCTGTTATAGATCTCATGCTTTTTAAACACATTCTGCAGATTTGGATGCTATGTTTTATTTCCAACCTTCACTGGTTACTTTGTGAATATATTCTTAACCATTCTTAACCAAGCTCTAGTTATTCAGAATTTCTATCAAACTTGCAGTCATAGTTATAGCTTATTTTAACCACCTATTGAACACTAACCTGTCACCACCTAGTCATTATTGTGTAGACTCTTAAGTTAAAATTTTGCAAAAAAAAAAAGGAAAAACAATATTATTATGGGATAATTGACTTCTACATTGTTTATGAATCTTTGTGTTCTAATGTTTATTATATATCAAGTATTTCCTATGCTTCCTTAGTAAAGTGAATCCATTAGCTATTTTAAAATGCATGGGCAACCCTTTAAACCTATGTGTATCCTTAAATTGATGCCTCTTTGGGATGATAGTTTGGCTAGGCATAAATTCTAGTTTGTGGAGAACATTCCAGTTTACCTTGGGACTTTTTTCATTATTTTCTAACATTCATAATTGCTAATTCCATTATTTGTTTTTGGTAATATTTCTTGGATATGTTTCAAGATTGTTTTATTAATCTTAATGTTCTGCTTTTTCATTTTGATGTGTCTAGGTGTTAATTAATCTCTATTTACCCTGCTTGGTACTCTGAGTATACTTTCCACATGAGGATGTGCATCTTTTTTTTAATTCTGAGAAATTATTGGCAAATTATCTCTACAAATATTGCTCTTACTCAGTCCCTTTATTTCTCTTATTCTATAATTTCTAATAGATAAATATTGGATTCTCTCAAGTGGTACTCCATGACCCTTAAATGATTTTTTTCTTTTTTGCCCAGTTTTCTATCTTCTCCAATATTTCAATAACCATATATTTTTAGTTTCCAAGATTTCTAATTTAATGTCCACCTGTTTTTATTTCTGCCTATTCTGTTTTATAATTTCTTATTCTGTTTTAATATCTTCATTTGTTTCTTTGAACATCCTCAACTTCAATATAATTATTTATGATCTTTGGCTTGTCTATAAAATAAGTTTCACCTGGAGTGAACTCAAGTTACAAATGCTGGCTTTGTATGGTGGTATCATCTTTACTATTCAATTTCTTCATGCACTTTAAAAATTCAGTTTGAAAGATCACTTGAAGAGGAAGTTTTTTGTTTTCTCTCTTTGCATCCCTGAACTCCCCACCACACAACTAGCTCCCTCTCCCTGCCAAATTTCCATGCATTCGCATATCCTTATGTGATGATTTTTGTAGTTAATCCACCTACATCTTCACTATAGGACATGGAAAATATTAGGTATTTGGCAAACTAATGACAAAAAGCTAGAAGAATATCTTGGTGTTGCTGTAGTTCTTTCATCTTTCCATAATTATGGAACATAAGATACCTTCCTGAAAGTTCTGTAGGAGCTTTTGTTTTTTCTATTATCTTTTCATGACAGAGGAGTCCCATCCTATAACCCTGCTCTTAGCAGAAAAAATCATTATCTCTGGTCATACATCTCTTATAAAATACTTTTAGTCTGTATTATCCTGTAGGAAATAAACTTTCAGCTGCTACTACATGCTTCTATATCCAGATCTCAGCACCACATACCCTTTTGAATTTCTGTACAATTCAGCTTCATGTAGATATGGTATCACGTTGATGCCAAACTATATATATTTTCATTTATTTTTCATATGTTATCCAGTGTTTCTATTTGATTGCCATAAGTGTGCTTAGTAAAGCATGAACTTTTCAGTCATTTGACCCAGAAGTCCAGCTATAATTTCCTCCTTATTTTTAGAGAGTTTATTCTCCTATAACTTCTTCAATAGGAGAGAGAGAGTATGAGAAAGTATTTTTCTCCTAAAGAAGTAATACCATTACAATTAGGCTGAGAAGAGAGTCTATTATTTTTGCACATGTATGTATAAGCATATGTAATTTAAAAATAAAATTATAATGACACTATAACAGTTTTATTTGAAGCATTATTTTGTGAGCATTATTTGATGTTATTAAAGATTTTTAAGAGAGAATTTCATGTAGCTGAAAACATCCTAGTTTATTTATAATTATCCTTTGTTATGTGTTAAATTTCCCCAATTGTTTAATTATAAACAACAACACAGCGAACATTCTTGTATAAAGATTTTTGTGTGCATCTCTAGGAAAAATTCCTAGAATGAAAATTACTAAAGGAAGATATATATAGATTATGACAAGTTAGCTTATACTGAAATAACAATGACATCAACATTGCAGAGGCTTTAAAAACAAAGGTTTATTTCTCACTTTTGGCACATGTCTTTTATGAACTGGAGTTAGTTCTGTTCTATATCATCTTTATTCTAACATCAAGCCAACTAGACATCCTCTGTTCGGAACATTGCTGAATGTCATAGTTTCCTAAGATGCAGACCTTGAGACAAAGGTTTTAATACAAGTAATTTATTTGGGTGATGATCCCAAAGACTTTCGTAAAGGGATGGTGGTGGAGGTGGTGGTGGTGGTGGTGGTGGTGGTGGTGGTGGTGGTGGTGGTGGTGGTGGTGGAAGTAATACAGGAAAAGGAACGAAGCTAAGAAAAGTTCATTGTTTAGCAAGCTATCTTGGAAGGCAACTGGGACTTATTCCTACTGGGAAACACTGGGAGTCATTATGGATAATAAGGCTCAGATTTATCCCTCTGAGCTGCAAAGGAGTGGGCATGAGGGTGGGCATATTAATTCCCTGACACTTCCATTCTGCTCCCCAAATGGACCTAGCAGTTTCCAGTGTCCACAAAAAGCTCTCAAAATAGATGTGCAGGTGTCAGCAATTTGAAGTTATTCAACATATACTGAAATAATTAAATTCTAAGAGATTAAGTGTAGGAAGGTACTGAGAGCACCTACCATGTGGGTCATCACTGGTAAAGGGGACAGAAATAAGTGATGAGTCATGCATGTGTTCATAAAAATTTTTAGGAGGAATTCTTTCTGACCAAATTTCCTTGGTCAATGCAAGTCAGATGACCACTCATAAATTCAACAAGGTAGAGATGTAGAATCTTCCCAATGGAAAGTACACCATAGTGAGGAGAACTAGAATATTTGCAATGTGAATATACCTTGTCACACTTCAGATTTTTGTATTCTCACCATCATCCAGTTAAAAGTGCTGGACCTAGCTTTATTTAAATAATAGTTCTTTTGAGATCCAAGTCACATGCCATGCAATTCATCCTGTAGCATGCAACATTTATTAGTTTTTAGTATATTCACAGAGTTGTGCAAAGTTACCATTAATTCCAGAACATTGTCTTCACCCCTCACAGAAACTTACCCATTAACAGTTACTCCCTATTTTTTCCTTCCCCTAGGCCTTGGCAACTACTAATCTGCTTTCTGCCTCTATAGATTATCTTCTTCAGGACATTTCATATAAATGGAACTGTATAATATGTGGCCTTTTTAACTCTCTTTTTTCATTTATCATAATGATTTCAAGGTTCATCCATGTTGTAGTATGTGTCAGCACTTATTTCTTTTTTATTGCCAAATAATATTCCATTGTATGGATATGTCACAATTTGTTTATACATTCTTCTACTGGTGGACATTTCAGTTGTTTACTTTTTTTGACTGTTGTGAATATTACAGAAAATGGTATACAAGTTTTTGTCTGGACATATGTTTTTAATTATCTTGGGTTTAAACCTAGGGAAGTAATTGCTAGGTCATATGATAAGCATTAGAATAAACATTTTGATTAACTGCCAAACTGTTTTCTAAAGTAGTAATTCCATTTTACATTCTCATCAGCAATGAAGGATGCTTCTATTTTCTCCACATCCTTTCTGACTCTTGTTATTATCTCTTTGTTTATAGTCATTCTAGTGGTTGTTAAGTGGAATGTCATTGTGGTTTTGATTTGCATTTCTCTAATGATTCATGTTGAACACATTTTTATGGTGCTTATTGACCGTATGTGTGTTTTATTTGGATATATGTTTGGTCAAATTATTTTCCCTTACCCATTTTAATTTCGTGGTATATATCTCTTTCTACTGTTGAGTTGTAAGTTTTTAAATATATATTCTGGGTAAATAGTCTTTTAGTAAATATGTGATTTTCAAATATTTTTCCTATTCTATGGGTTCTCTTTTCACTTGTTTGATATTCTTTGAAGCAAAAAAAAAATAGTTCTGATGATTTACTTTTTATTATGTTGCTTACAGTTTTGGTATCATATATAAGAAAACATTGCTTAACCAAGTTTACCAAGTGTACTCCTATTAATTAATTTTACATGATATAAGGTCACCAGTTTTTAAAAAGACTGTTCTTTCCTCATTGATTTATCTTGGCACCCTTGTCAAATGTCATATCTTTTTGATTGTATGGGCCAAAATTACAGCAAATTGACAGGTATCATCTTTCCTGTTTCGCAGCAGAGAAAAATACTACCTGATTAGGTACATAGTCTGTATGAACACAGTTAATAAGTGATGGAGTCTTGATTAAAATCTAGATCTGACTGATTACAAATCTTTTACCTTTTCCATTGATGCATATAAATATCATTTCATTATGATATTGGTCCACTGAGCCTTCTTTCCCAGACAGGATTCAAAGTTGACTCACTTTGCTACAGATAAGGAGAACCTGGAATATCAGGGACATCATGGTCTCTGGGGCTTTTCCACTAACTAGGCTGCATCCTGAAGAGATGATTAATTTCCTAAGATCACAGAAAACCCCAGGAAAAAAAAAATCACAGATAGATTTGTTCCTGTTCAGTAGACTGAGCCTTGTTGGTCATTATATGACAAGTTTGGACTTTGTCCAATTGAAGTCCACTCTGGAGACCAAAAGAAAGACTAAAGATTTCTTTTTAGTCAAAAGTCAGGCTGAACTAGTGTTGTTGCCAGCTTCATGGTCACTTTTACAGCCACCACCACAAGACCTGGGGAGCCAGTCAAGTGGCCAAGACCAGGAGTGAAGTCAAACCAGAGATTCCTGGATTCACAGCCAGAACTTTAACAGTATAGTGAATATGCATCGAGAGGATGGTTGAAAAAATTCATACACATCATTAAAATAACTTTAAAGGAATCTTTAAAGAAGAAAAATAAATTACTCCTAGTTCCATAGCCTTAGCATAATACAAAACCTAATTCTATTTATACATTTTCCCTTTCAGTTATTCTTGTCTATACACAGAAACATTTTTGCATAATTGCAATCACAGTAAGTTTTTATATACATCTTTTTTCACTTAACATTATTTCATAAACAACCTTCATATTGCTATGTAGTTAACATGCTTACCATCTTTTTATAATAACTTTCTCTATTAAAAAATTGCATATGCCCATGGTGCAAATTTTGAAAAACACAGAGAAGTTATAAAGATGAAAATATCAGCTATCTCCCAGAGGCAATCACTGTTTAATATTTTAACACATTTACTTACTTGCCTTTTTTCCCTAGCATGTATAATTTTGTTTTACATCATTGAGATCATATAGAATATAAAATTTTATTCACATTTTCCCTTAATATTACAACAGAAGTATTTTCCCATGTCTATTTTGTTGGATATTTAACTTGATTCTAGTTTCTAAATCTTATGAGTAATTTATCAATTATGTGTATATATATATATTGTCTGTATTTTAGGTTATTGTCTTAAGATAGGTTACTCGGGTTAGAATTACTAGATCTTTGAGCATTTAAAAGACATTTTTAAAAGCGCTAGTATCTTACTTCTTTTATATGTAGCCCAGTTCATAAAAATGCATGTCCTATTGACATGAGTTATTTCCAGATGTTTTGCACTTATAAGTAATTTTACCATAAAATTATTCATGAAAAAGGTTTTTACTTCCTTTGCAAACTATTTTGTACTGAATATTTTAGAAGTGGAATTACTGGGCCAAAGAGTATTACTTTGTTTAAGGAATTATCAAATCTCTTTGCCAACTCATTTTCCAGAAAGATTGTATCAATTTACATTCCTACTTCCATCCCCAACTTCCATCTCTCACGTTGATAATGAAAAGCAACAGCATTGGGTATTACTCAGATCATTTAGTTAAGAAAACCCCAGATTCTGAGGACCATATAAAGGCAGGAAAAAAACATGTTTGTTCTAGAAAACAGAGTAGTATGTTCCTGGGATATTTGTCTGATTAATCTATATAGGGTACAATACATATCCCAAGTGAGGAGGTTAATAAGAAGGGAAGAGTCAATGATTCCCTTTGAAAAGTGAAGAGTAATTATAGGTATGGTATCCTAAAACACCACAACTGATCGGCATGAAGGAGGCCAGGTCATGAAGGAGCTGGCAAGATCTTGGCTCTCAATGCAGGCTCCACAACTAGAGGAACTAGAATTTAGAGCATGAAAGGCAAAAATTAAGGCACAGAGACTATGTATGGAGGATTCTTTAATCACAATCTAAATTAGCTTAAGCAAATATAGGCAATTCATTGGTTCATGTAAATAGATAATCCCAAAATAAATCTGTCTTTCTGTGCATCTTGATATAGTATTTATAAGATCCAGTCTGTTTTTCTCATTCTCTTAACTCAACTTGCTCTATACCCAGAACACATGTATCTCAAGATAGCAACTGAAGTCTTTACATCTTCCAAATTGTAGTCCAATAGTTAAAACCCAAAAAAAAATTCACCCAGAAGTTCCAGAAGAATCTATTGCTTCTCTGTGATTAGGTCATTACTAGCATTCATCTTATAACTGGACATTTATAACCTTTGTCAACCACCACCCACCCCCACACAACCACTAATCTACTCTGTTTCTATAAATTCACTTTTTTATTCCACATAAAAATAAAATCACACAATGTTTGTCTTTCCTGATTTATTTCACTTGGTATAGTGCCCTCAAGTTTTATCCATGTTGTTAAAAATGGCAGGATTTTCTTATTCTGTGTGGCTGAGCAATATTACTCTGTGTGTATGTGGTTGTGTGTTTGTGTGATTTTGTGTATGTGTCCTTATCTCATATTTTCTTTACCAATTCATTCCTCCATGGACATACTTGTTGCTTCCATGTCTTAGCTTTTATAAATGAATAAACATGGGGATGCAGATATCATTTAGAGATAGTGATTTCATTTCTTTTGAATACATACCCAGAAGTGGGATGTCCAGATCCTATAGTAGTTCAACTTTTAATTTTTTGAGGAACTTCTATATTGCTTTCCACAGAGGTTGCACCAATTTGTGTTCCCAACAATAGTGTACAAGTGTGCCCTTTCTACCTATCCTCAGCAGCACTTATTATCTCTTGTCTTTTTCGTCACTCTCATTCTAAGGTGATGTCTTAATGTGTTTTTCATTTTCATTTCCCTTACCTTTTCATTTACCCACTGGCATTTTTATACAGCAGGTGTTTGAATAATATCATTTGATTGAACATTGTTTAATTATGATATTGATGAGTAAAAAAATAATCTTAGCCTACACTGAAGAAAATATGTTGAGGACCAGGTTCCCTTATATTAATGCATCCTCTTGCTAAAGTCAGTTTCCCAGTACCTACTGATCATATTAAGTGAGGATTTATTGTATAGTCTCTGGAAAATTACCTATTCAAGTCTTTTGCCCATTTAAAATCAGGTTATTTGTTATTTGTTTTTGTTTTTTGCTATTGAGTTGTATGAGTACCTTATATATAGCAGATATAAACCCTTTATCATATGCATAGTTTGCAAATATTTTCTCACATTCTGTAGCTTGTCTTTTAATTTTGTTTATCATTTTTTAATGATATTTTTAAAGATTTTATTTATTTATTTATACAAGCACTGGGTACAGTTAGAAGTGTGGGAGAGTGAGAGAATTCACCAGAGCCAGAGCGGGAAACAGAACAGGCAGACTGACGAAGTACACTGCTGAGCGGAGCAGTGGGCACAGCAGGAGAGGTCTGCACACAATGTGGGACCCTCGCCGGCGGCCAGGGATTAAACTGGTGCTGCAGAGGCTGTGGGCAGACCAGTGCTCAACCGCCACCGGGGAGGCCCTTGTTTATCATTTTTGATGTGAAGAAACTTTTTAATTTGTTGTAGTGCTACTTGTTTCTTTTTGCTTGTGTTCTCTGTACTTTTGGTGTCAGACTCATTTCCAAGATAAATATCAAGGAGGTTTCCCCCTGTTTTCTTCTAGGCTTTTTACAGTTTTCTTCTAAGAATTTTATGGACCCTACATTTAAGTCTTTATTCCATTTTGAGTTAATTTTTATGACTAGTGTAAGACTGGAGTCCACAATCATCCTTTTGCATGTGCATCCAGTTTCCCCACTATTATTAAAGGAACTACCTTTCCCCCATTGAATATGCTTAACTCCCTTATCAAATATCCATTTACTATATATGTGTGCATTTATTTTTGTTCCATTACCTATGTGCCAGCACCATACTATTTTGATTACTTCCATTTTATAGTTGATTTGAAATAAAAAATGTGATATCTCCAGTTTTGTTTTTCCTTCTCATAATTTTTTGTAGATGAGTAAGCGATTTGTGGTATTAAAATTCTATGTATTCTATTCTTCCCTATAGAGCTACTTGAATATTCTCACAATATGGCAGCAGGCTTCTTTCAGAGTAACTAAAATAGAAGAGAGCAAGGTAGAGCTTCAGTGTGTTTTATGATACAACCTGGGAAGGCATACTTTGTCATTTCTATGATATCACACTGGTTACACAACTCAGTCTATTCACTATGGGAGGTGACTAGACAATGACCTGCACACCAAGAAATATAATCATTCAGGGACCATCTTAGCAACTAGTTAACAAAATACTAAAGATGATGATCATCAGTGATTATCAGTACTCTATCTTTGGTTACTATCAGACCCACTTGCCTTTTCTCATTCCTCCAGGAAGTCTCTTTTTACTCCCAAGATATATGAATAATGAACTGGCTTTTTGAGATTGGCAAGTTTCTAAGAGAAGTATTGAGAATTGTCAGGATGCTGTTTCTTCCATAAATAAATAGCTGCATTTGTCTACCTGTGTCTTTCTATCCTAAGATAGACCTAAATTGTAAGGGCCTTTGGTCATGAAAGTGAAAAATGTTTTTGGCTCACTGGACTAAGAAAAGCAATATCTCTCACCTAGCAAAATTAGGTTGTGTGCCCCAATTTTCAGTTCCCAGTTTATATCATAGCCCTTTGCACTCTCAGTAAATGGGTGTTGAGCTGCCATAGATTGAGGTAACATGCTTGAAATTTCTAGACACTAAGGACACAGTGGCATGTTATTTAGGATGGTACTCCTCTATTCTTCCCTTATCTAAAACATCATCAAAGAGAGTAATGAGGATGGACTTGTGGAATACAGGAGTTTGCTTTTAGCAGCATTACTGACTCCATTTGCATTGCTTACTCAGTGAGAAAGAGAGAGAGAGAGAGAGAGAGAGAGAGAGAGAGAAAGAGAGAGGAATGTGGAGGAGGAGGGAATGAAAGGAAAGGGAAATATAGAAAAGACATTGCAGGCAGCATACAGCAAAAATTTGAAACGAGTAGACCAGGGTTCAAACTCAGATCTGCCATTTACAGATCTGCCATTTACACTGTAAGACTTTGTATACAATATAACCTCTTTGAGTTCCAGGTCTCTCATCCCTAAATTGAGGATAACAATATTCCTCATAGGATAGTTCTGAATATTAGGTGATATAACATATATCTGGCTCATATCAGCATCTTGGAAATGTTCGTGTTGTTATGGAAAATTCTTCTTTTAGAATGGTCACCACAGATAACTGTAATTTTTAATCACTCACCTAGTCTCAGCTTATTTGATCATTCTCTAATATGCCAACATGGTCTGCATTTGCTACCTGCAGTATGACTTCCTCCTGATGATGGCTGAATCATTTTTTGTAAACCTGATATACTTTTCTCTAGAAATTGAAAGAATAAGAGGGGTAAGCCTGGTTGAGTTCCATTCTTGGATAAATGGCTAGATGTCCTTCAGAAGGTTTCGCTTCTGGTAAAGATTATATAGGAGACTAGTTTATTAGAGAAGAATTTTTAATTTGCAATGATGATAGACTTGGTGGTTTTCAGCTACTTTTAGGGAAAAAAACTTGCTTTTTCCATATCAAATGCTATTAAATCAGTTTGTGAGGTGGGCTCAGTTCCAGACTTACATGACATTTTGAATAACATCTTACATCACTTCATTACATTATCTTGGAGACCAGGATCTGACAACTAACTCCCTCCCATGCACTGACCTCTGCCCTGTTTTGTTACCTGGGGTTAACTGACCAAACTCCAAAACATGCTCATATTGTTCTTACAAAGTTTTTAGATCTGAGTCTCTCTCTTCCTTTCTACTCCAGATCTCTTGATCCTTCCTTCCTTTCTCCCTGAAGATTCAGAGGAGGAACACCTAATGCTCTTCTCTCCACTAGAGGGAATGACAAGAGGAGCAATGACAACCACCACCACATCTGGCTTTGAGCCAGCACATTACAATGTCAGAGTGATTTTGCATTCAACACTTTGTTGAAGCAACAAAACATTCCTATGAATTAGGCATCAAAATCTCATTTTTGCATTTCAAGAAGGAAATGGAAACTCAAAAAAAGATAAAATTTGCATAAATTCACAAAAGCTTATAGTTAGAAAAGTCAGAACTTGAACACAGGTTTTCTAATTCAATATCCAGTGGACTTCTGACTTCTCAGTTGCCTTCCTATCAGGTGCTGCTTTCTCCAGCATTTACAGACCTACTAAAAGAAAAAGTAGTGAAAGAAGGGCTGACTTACTGTAGAAATGAATGTTAAGATGAAAAACAATCATGGGCCTGAGAAAAAAGTCTTATTGTAGTAAACTAGGCAGAAAAATTACAATAAAAGCAGAGACAAAATCCTACCACTGTGGAAAACAGACTGATTTACTAACCCTGCATTTATTATATTCATTGTCCCTGCCCTTACCTGACCATGAAGTTGGAATGAACCTGGGATGTGGTAGGCTTCAAGGAGGACTACATGGCTTCAATTGATGGGAAGGGATGGACACTCCACAACTGATAGAGTGTCTGGGGCCTAAAGCAAGCAGGTCATCACTTCCTGCTGAGCTTAGAAATCCAACCTTATGGTTCTCTGTAAAATCCTGCATTTATTACCAAACCGTGCTCCTTGAATCACTTGTAAGAAAATTACTCAGGGTTTTGTTTGTTCTTTTGGGCTGGACTCCAAACAGGGGCTGGTAGAAGTTTATTCTAACTAAGGAAGGGGTCTGTGGTACTAAAGGACAAATATCAAAAGTTGTTTTTAAAGAATTATGCAGTGATTGAAGCAGAAAAGAGAGCCCAGTACAACTGTCAGTCCCAAATAGTAGGGACCAGTAAAGGTGAGGAGTCCAGGTTAGGACAAGCAAATGAGACGTACTCCAAGCACAGCTACTCAAAGCATCATCCACAGACTAGTGCCAGTGTGTAAACTGTCCACAGTGAGATAAATCTAGAAATTAGGAGAAACAAACATTAATAGTAATTTGTCATTACTGCAGCATCCAAGTTCATGATCAGTAGACTTCTCTAAAGTTTTAGCTTGTGATGGACTAGAAATAAAGAAGTACAAGTATGGGTGACTTTGGGAAACATCAGCCAGTATTTTTAATGATAAGTCCTGGCCCATGATAGGAACATAAAAATTATATATAAATGAACTTAATGAGAAGACCATTTTCCTCATAGTAAGCAATCAACCTGAATAAGTCTTGTGAAGCATGACCCATTCCATGAGCCTGAAGTCTAAAGTACTGCTCCCATCTGCTTCGTTACACTTTTTCAACATCTAGCTGTTCTATGCGGGCTCAGTCTCTGCAGAAACTGGGGTTCCCCTCCCAGCCTGCCACCTGGAGCAAAGTGGTGTTTGGTAAAGTTTATACAACCTCACATAGGATGGTTGAAAAGCAATCACTTACTCTTTTGAATAAGAATAAGAAAAAAGAAAAAGGTGTTCCCCTGTTTTCTCCACTTGCTCATTAGGATTCTGGGTTACAGCAGTGGTGCCTGGACACTCTAATTGGATCTGTGTGCACACAGGTCTGCGTGGCTCCATTGAATGCTGACATTTCTAACTAACTGACCTTTTCAGGACCACTGGTACTCCCATAATGAGTGTGCAGCGGCATTGTGTAGACACAATACGGCGGACTTCACAGTGCCCAAAGAATGCAGGATTGAAAACTATTCAAAATTCCCAATCTCGAGTTAGCAAAATGAGAAAATTGGGTCACAACATTCATCAGCATGTTATTGTGCTGGTATCGATTTCAATGCCCTTTCATTTCTTTCAGCAAAAAAAAAAAGTATCATAGAAGTCTAAATTAACTTTTGTTCTGTTATTTTTTTCCTTTGTACCTATAAAAAGGTCAAATGCATTCATAAAGCTGAGATAGAGTTGCTGGATATAAGAACTGGGATGGCAATCAACCTTCAAATAACCTTTAAGGAAACATCAGCTCTTCCATGAACAATAATTGATGTACTCATTAAGGCCATGAAATTCTTCAGGTCTCACCTAAAGGAGAACAGTTATAGAGCCAGTGACAAAAATGTCATTTAAACAATGAGATAATGACTCAGATATTTGAAATCATTGTGGTCCATTCAGTATTGCCAGAACAGGAAGGGGACTGACTTCAAGGGTAGCTAGCAAGATGGAAAAGGGAAACAGAGAAAACATAGATTGGATCCAGACAGGAGAGGGCATAATTTCAGAATGTCCCTTGGGTCCTCAGCAGAAGATTAGAATCTCTCTCTCCACATTTAGAGAAGTAACATAATGGCTTTATCAGGGCCACTTTCTTGCCTTTGAGAAAGAATCTAGAGCAGGAAGTAGTTACAAGTGACAACTGTTGTGATGAAATAAAAACAACAGCAATTGGTTATATAGCCCCGCCTCTAGTCCCCTCTGGGAATTACACACTTTTCTGTTAATATGTCCCATTCTCGAACTCTCTTGTACAAACATATGTGAGCACAGACCGTGCCATGCATGTACCAAGCGCTGTGCTTGGTGCTGAGGGAAATCTAAAAGATCACTGATTTCCATTTCTATTGAATTCAATTCAATTCAAGCCAGTAAATATGTCTTAAACAGTGATATTGTGACAAGAACTAGGTATAAAACTACAAACAGGACACAGTGTCTTTCCCAAAAGGATTTATAATCTAGAGCTCCCTGCATTCACTTTGAAGATAAGAGAAAAATGAATGTTGAGGTTCTCCTCGTACAGTATTTTCTGTGCTAAGTTTCTATTTATAAATAGAATATATATTATATATATAATAATTTTATAATTATCTGAATCCTAATTACTGTTATGATTAATTATTACCCCATTTTGGAGAAAGGCAACTGAAGTTTAGATAGGGTTATGATTCTCTTAGTATCACCTGGATTGTAAGTGGCTGAGCGTAAATCTGGGCGTTTTTTGCCTCTTTTGTTAATGGAAGAATCCTCTTTGACTGTGATTTCACCTTCTCACACAGAAGTGGAGATGTTTCTGGTAGAGGAAACCTTTATACTGGGTAACTTACATGTGCAAAGGCATCTTGTAATGAGAAAAGCACAACACCATAATTGATGTGCTCATTAAGTCTGGGTAATTGTATAGGACTACTCAAAAGAAAATGGCTGTAGGGTATATTATCTAGTTCAGGGATAACAAATACATGACACATGAACTGCCAATCACTTACCTCATATATCTGTAACATCACTAAATCATGAAACTTTTCTGCTCAGCCTGGATTGTTTCAAAATCTCTCTACACAACACTCTTGCCAGTCACTATTCAAACACTGATATCTGCGTGTAAAATAGAACCTACTTACCATATAACTGCTTCATTTTGCACAAGAGAGGAGAAAGAACTTGCCTAAAGTCACTAAGTAAATTAGGGGCAGTTAAAAGAATTAGAGACCCCAGCACTGAGAGATGTTTCAGGCAGAAAGCCTGTGACCCACTATCAAGGTCAGTGGGAAGTGGACAGGACATAGAACTTGATTCCTCTGATCTGTAATTGCTACTTGTATCTTTCCACCCATCTTGAAGTTGGCCTATGATTTACCGAGTACTTGCCATGTGTTGGCCTTGGGGAAGACCCACAATAACCCACATATAGCAGCCTCTTTCTTTTAAAATGCAAACAAATCTTTCATTTACTGGTGAGGGACACTCAAAAATGTAATCTAAATAATGAGTTTGGGGCCTACCATACTCTCTGATAACCTCAGGTTGTAGATTTCACACTGCTGATAACCAAAGAAGTTTATACCCTTTCTGTCAACATTCTGAGGGAAATGGAGCAGAACAGGCAAATACCATCTTGGGCCTCCTGCCACATTGGCTTCCACCAGGCCCAAAACTCCAGACTATGCCATAGAAACAATAATAAGTAAAGCAACACTTATGAGTGCCTATTACATCCAGGTTCTGGTTCTGTTTTAAATACTCTTGATATACAGTTTTTGTGAATAGGACTTGGGCAGAGTTAATACCAGATTTTAAGAGGGTGAGAAGTCAATGGAAAGTGAAGAGAGATGCAAGCAACTGTAAACTATACCCTTATAAAGCCTGATCAGGATTGAAAGGCGAGGGGAAGATGTAGGAAAAAAGGATGTTTTTTTTTTTTTTTTTTAAGTGGTGAGGGTTTTGAGCATGTTACTTTGTGGGTAGGACTGGTTGAAGATGTTATAATGAGAGGCCCCAGTAGACTAAAACAGGTTCGAGCTAGAGGACAGGATTCACCATAGGCGAATAGATAACCTGACAACCAACAGGTTTGTTATGTATGGCAGAAGGAGAAGAATAAGGGTCTCTACACCTCAGGGATAGTACAGCCTTCCTCAGAGGACAGTTGTGAGGATTAAATGCACTAACACTCTTATATGTGCATGCATTATAATACATAGAATATTCAGTTTGTGTGATCCCAAATATGGAACCAAGGAAGACACAGACAAGAATACTGAATGGTAATTTGCCCACTTGGATGTATCTGCCCAGTCTAATCAGAGAGAAAAATGCTTAACATAGAGTTCAGTTCTGCTACTAACTCACAGGGATTCAAGGCAAATCACTTCACCTGTCTTACTCTCAGTTTTCTTATATGTAAAATGACAGGTTTTTAACAGGTCATTTCAGAAGTTTTCCTACTAAAACATCCTATGTTTCTATGAAACTCAGAATTTGGAATTTTCAACTTCTACTATGTGTTTGTAGTAATGAAATTTTATTTGAAATTTGAATGTTATGTAATTTTCCATGTAACAAAATATAATTCATTTTTTATTTTCTAAAAAGTAATTTTAAAAATAAAAATATAAATGAAAAAATACTTAGCTCATGTAAATCAAACCACTGTTGCAATTTTATTGCAAAAACTTACTTTTGTCCAAGGTATTCTTACCATGGGCAATGTTTGACTATTTTGTCTTGTTTCATTTTTTTCATTTTAGCCATTTTTAAGTGTTAATAGTGTTTAATGTGTGTTTAAGTTTTAAGTGTCCAATAGTGTTAAGTACTTGCATTGTTGTGAAACAAATCTCCAGAATTTTATCCTGATCCTTGTGAACCACCATTCTGCTTTCTATTCTATGAATTTGACTGTGTTGGGTACCTCATATAAATGGAATCATATAGTATTTGTCTTTTTGTAACTGGCTTGTTTCACTAAAAGTGATGGCCTCAATTTCCATCCTTGTAACATGTGACAGACTAGCCTTCCTTGTAAGGTTGAATAATATTCTGTTGTTTGTATATCTATGTTTTATTTATCTATTCATCTATCAATGGACAATTGAGTTGTTTCAACCTCTTGGCTATTGTGAATAGTGCTGACTATGACCTTGAGTATACAGATACCTCTTTGAGACCCTGCTTTCCATTCTTTTGGATATATGCCCAGAAGTGGGATTGTTGGATCATATGGTAGTTCTATTTTAAATTTTTTGAGGAACCTCCATTCTCCTTTGTTTCATGGTTCTGTCTCCTTCCCTCCAAAAGCTCTGGCAGAATATGATTCTAATTTCTCTTCTCTTATGTCCTTTCACAAATCAGGTTTGTGACTGCTCATAGCTTTCTTTAGAGGGCCAGTACCTATCCTTGGGAAGACTTTAGCACCCACAGGAGAAGTGGGCCATCCATAATAAATAACCTGAATGAAAGTCCTGATCAATGTTAATTCTCTTAGTTTTTATTTCATTTCATTTATAACTCTAATTTTAGATTTGAAAATGCTGTACTGAGAACAATGACTTGATAAAGTCATCCTCTGTGAAATGCACTCATCTGCCTTCCCCAGAAAAAAAAAAAAAAGCCATTTCAAATGATGACAGTGATGGGAAATAGGACGATATAGTGAGGGGGATGCAGTCTGGTGGGGAGAGGGTTAGAGCTAGGAAATTGAAACCTTGAATGCAGAAAAAGATGTAAATGTTGTTTCCCAGATTTTATAGCTCCCAGATGCCTCCTCTAATTGCATAGCTAACCCCGAGTTTATTAAGTTATTTTCCAGAGTCAAACTCATTTGTATACATGTCAGAATGTAAACTGAATTTAAAAAGTAAGGTCCTTGGATTAGAATTCAGGAATGATAAACAAACTCATTTAGAATGTAAGATTTGCATGTCATTTGCATGTGCCCAAATGCAATTACATGTGCTCTGTAAATATGCATTTCACATTTATTTGTCATGATAGAACAGTATTGAAGAAATTAATTGCCATGGATTTTTTTTTAATATTTAAAGAGAAAAAAATGATGGCTCTTAAAATAGACTATGCTAGTGCATGATTCAATATGCAGAAACTGGCAAGAAGAGATAAGGATCTGTCGAAAACCATAAATTCCCGCTGCAACATCTGTAGTAGTTCAAATCGCATGGTTTATGGAGGTCCCTTTTGCCTTCTCCATGGGTATTACCATAGCGTTGTGTAGATTTATCGCTGGCTCTGTGCAAGGACAGTTTTACTAGCAAAGCTTTAAAAAGGAGAGGGGGGAGCTGTTTCCTCTTTGAAAGTTCAGAATTGAATTGAAATGAAATAGCTGCTCAAGGTTTAGAAACTTCTAGACAAGTCAGTCTCCTGTATACTTTCAGACTGACTATAATCTTCTCTTTCCCTCTCTTTTTTTATACTTCATAGCAAGAGGTAGCTTGAATAACCAAGATACTGTAGTACCCTAAATTAAAAAGATACCTTAGATGAGCCTCCCCTTGTGGCAAAGTGGTTGAGCGCTGGGTTGGGAAGCTGCCCGCAGCCTCTGCAGAGCCAGTTCGATCCCGGCTGCTGGTGAGGGTCCCACATAGCGCGCAGACCTCTCTGCTGCCCACTGCTCCCCTCAGCAGTGTATTTCGTCAGTCTGTCTGTTCTGTTCCCCGCTCCGGCTCTGGTGAATTCTCTCACCCTCCTGCACTTCTGACTGTACCCAGTGCTTGCATAAATAAATAAATAAATCTTAAAAAAAAAAAAAAAAATACTGCATGTGAAAAAAAAAAAGACACCTTAGATTTGGGAGGCCTCAGGCTCTAGGAATTAATGCCAATGTGGCAAGGATTTTTGTTTTCCTTATTTTTTTTTACATTAATACACAGTTAAATTTACTTCTATGTGAACAGCTCTATGAATGTTAACACAGGTATATTAATGTAACCACCACCACAAGACACTATCAGTCCCATCACCCCCATAGGACTCCCTTGGGTTATTCCTTTGTAATTATACCCTTCCCCCCAGTACTTATAAACACTGATCTGTTCTCCATCATTATAAAATTATCTCTTTTAGGATGTCATAAAAATGGAATCATATAAAATGTGACCTTTTGAGGCTGTCTTCTTTTGCTTGACTTTATGGTTTTGTGATTCATCAAAGTTGTATATATCAATAGTTCATTTCTTTTAATTGCTGAGTAATATTCAATTGTACAGCTATCCCACAATTTGTCTATTTATTCACCACTAAAGGTGGTTTGTTTCCAGTTTATGCGAAGAGCGATATGAACATTCATTTTCAGGCCTACCTTTCATTTCTCGAGGTAAATTCTTAGCAGTTGGATTACTGGGTCATATGATAACTAACTACTATAACAGTTTGCTTTGTGACCAGGAATGAATGGGGGTTCAGGTTGCTCTGCATGTTCCCAGCACTTGAAATCACTAGTTTTTTTTTTAACCAGTCTAGCAAATCTGTAGTGAGATCTTATTGTAGTTTTAACTTATATTTCTTGATTCCTGGTGATGTTGAGCAAGGGAGAGCTTTTGATAATATAGATAATGCATCATTTTACATGCATGTTAGCTCATTTAAACTTCACAATCTTGTTAGATAACTATTAATTATTCCCTTTTAAAAGTTGGAAAAATCAAAGCAGGGAGAGGTTAACTGCTTTATTCTCTTAATAAGTAGTTATAAAGTGTATAGTCTGTGTCTATTTCTCTGCCAGGTACTAAGCACACAGAGGCACTCTGCCAAGCACTAAGTACAAGTTTAACAGCTTTTAGTTTTCTCAGAAAGATGCAAACATATAAACAAAGAAGCACACATGTGAGTAGGACATCAGAGTAGAAGGGTAGGTCAGGGGAAGAAGACTTTCACTGGCCATGGTCCCCAAATATCCCCGTAAAAATTCAAACGTCAAGGTAGCATGAACTGTGGAGGAGTCTGGACTCAAACTGGCATCAGATTCATTTCTTTATCTGTAACGTTAGAATCCCACCAAACACACTACCCATGTCTCTATTTCTTTCTCTTAAATCAACAGAAAATAGCCATATTCCCTTTACAGACGAGGAGGCCCTCTCCCTTTCCTGTGTACACTGGATAGAGATGTCTAGTAGTTGGCTTGTGGGGGATAGAGAAAATGTAGGACTCCTAATACACAAATACCCAGAATCCTCTTGGTCATACTTCAGCTTGGCCTCAGTTAATATCAATAGTTATATGTCTCAACTCAGCTGAGCACCTTCCACCTACCACATGCTGGCCTGTCACTTCAAGCAGAGATATATGGTACACTGTGAAAAGCATTATAGGTAGAGTTAGAAGTCTTGAACTCAAACTTTATTTCAGTCTTTTCCCACCTATGCCCTTCCTTGGATCTTAGCTTGCCCATGTACAAAGATGAAGAGGTTAAAAAGATTTCAATGAACATCCAAATCCATCACCAGCTCTTGTCCATTCTACTTCCAAAATATACCTATTGCTTTTTATCACCACCATGTTCTTCTTCTTCCCTCCTAGCTCTCTCTTGTCTGGACTACTATAGTAGCTTCTTACTGGGTCTTCTACTTTAACTCTTGCCACCACATGCTCCAGTGGATACTACGCATTAGTCAGAGTGACCTTCATTAGAAGTAAAATATTATATCATCCTCCTGATTAAAACTTCCTATTACTTAAAATAAATCCAAACTCCCTACCATGGCCCGCAGAGCTCTTTGGATTTCCTTCTTGTCTCTCTCCTACCTTCTTACATTCACTCTCTCTCACTCATTATGCTCCAACCAAGCTGGTCTGATTTAGTTCTGTAGACAAGTTAAACCCTTTCACATAATGATCCTGCAGTTATTACTCTTTTTGTTTGTAATATTATCTTGCCCAGAATGTTTTTCTGATTATTCTATTGAAAATTGCCTTCTTTGTTTACTTGCAATCTCATCGTCCTCCTAGCATTCTTACTACAGGCAATAATAATTATTTTACTATTTATTATATATATTCATGTACAATTACAATACACTATAAATTATTATATCTTTCTATCTAGTATATGTTTTATTATCTCTTAATCCCCATGAGAACAAAGATCTTGCCTACATGTATACTGACCATCACAATCTGGCATATATTAAACACTGTCATGTCTGAGCTCATTTTACTCATCTCTGTGAACTTGCATACCTCACAAGGTGGATGTGTCAAGTGAGACAGGGATATTGAAACACTAAATGAAGTTAATGAATCATTACAAGTATCGTCATCATTATCAAAGTCATTTCCCCATATGACCCTGATTTTTTTGTTATTGATTTTTGGGGGAAAACCTTCTAAGGAAAACTTCTAGTGAGAGGTTCTTTTTCTTTCTGTTATGCAGTAAACATCTGGCAATAACTGGTTCACAGCCTGATTCAAGGTGCTGCAAGTCTTTATCATCAAGCTACAGGCTTAGGTATTACTCCAGCAAGTATGTTTTTAGAAAGGATGGTCTCATGGGCCTTCCCGGTGGCACAGCAGTTGAGTACTGGGTTGCGAGGCTGCCGGCAGCCTCTGCAGTGCTGGTTCGATCCCCAGCCACTGGTCGAGGCTCCCACATGGAGCGCAGACCTATCCTGCCGCCCGCTGCTCCCCTCAGCAGTGTGCTTTGTCACTCTGCCTGTTCTGTTCCCCGCTCTGGCTCTGGTGAATTCTCTCACCCTCCCACAGCCTCTGACTGTACCAGTGCTTGTATAAATAAATAAATAAATCTTAAAAAAAAAAGTATGGTCTCAGGCATTTGAGGGAGAGAAAAGGAAAGAATCAGAATCACAAAATTATTGAACTCCATTTCATCACTGAAAGATGACTGAAAGATTTCAAATCCTGTGGCTTACAGATTCCTGCCACTTGAAGGGCAAAAATTGTCAAGTGCCCAAGGTTATTTATGATTAGTGCAAAGACTAACAAACAGCAAATTCTTGATTAACATCTGCTTAGTGAATGACACTGAATATTTTTTTCTTGAAATACACCAGTTTAACTGATTCCAGATTTAAATTTTCCCTGTATTTAAGCCATTTCTTCATGTATTTATTTACTTAAGAGATACTGACTGCCTTATGGGTAAAAAAACAATTAGAAAATGGTCTCCTGACCTCAGGATGCTCTCAGTCTAATGAAGAAGGCAGACAAGTTGCCAATAGTTGAGAGCTAAGCTTCCTTTTCTCTCAGTTTGCCCAGATGCCTGGGTTCATTTCTGGTTTCTGCCATTTATCACATGTAAAATCTTAGTTAATTGCATGTCACCCTGTGACCTGTTTTCCTACCACCATAAAATGAAGAGATTTACAATAAATATTTCATAAGCTTGTTGGGAAGCATAATATGTTGATGTACATAATAGTACTTGGGATACTGCGTCTTGTAATGTTAGTTAACATTATTACTAGCCCCCAAATAATTGAAGTTCAAAAATGCTCAACCGTTTGTCTAAGGTAAGTAGTAGAGATGGAATTTGGTCTCAACAACCCCAACTCCATACTCAGAGACTCCCCACATTATGATTCTGCCGTACCACTCAAACTTCTTTTCCTGTACACATGACCCTTTCTTGGACTTTGAAATTTGGGGTGTAAGCCTTTGCATCCCCCTCTCTCCTTGCCCTTTATACTGGACTGACAAACACCCAACTGCAAACCCACATGTTAATAGTTTTAGGAAAAAAATGTCTTTTGATAATTAAGCTGGTGGAATTTAGAAATCAACAGAACAGTACATTTTCCCAGCAGAGCCAAGAAATTAATTAGGAGCAATTTTCTGTCAGAAACAATTTCCATAATTTTAAGTTTAAAAGAAGCAGAAAATCATTTTTTGTGGGTGTTTATTTTTTTCTCTTCTGCTTTCCATTCTAAACTGATTTAACTCCTGGAAAGACAAATTCTTCCAAGTATTCTATTTTCTATTCTTCAGATTCTTCCTGGTGAGGTATGTTCCAGGCTCTTTCTGACTGGTTATATTCGAGGATGAGGAGAAATTATATGAGATAGTTTTTTTTTTAACCCCTCCATCATCCCATAGGGCATAACTTGTACTTTTCCAATGGAGTAATTGTAAAATGTGCACATTCCTGTCCAAAGAGTGTAAGGGGGAAATATGATGCTCTTGGAAAGGAATCTCAGAGGCAAGAAACAGAGGTCATGTATAATGAGTTAAGGTCTTACTAGGCCACCAGGTAGATAAGCGTACGTACTCTCTAGAGAGGCATTAGGTATTGTGGCTATCAGCACAGACCCAAACTCTGGAACCAGACTATTTGGGAACACATCTCAACTCTGTCCCATTGCTATCCATATGGTCTTGCGAAAGTTCCTTCATTTCTCTGTGACTACATTTTTTCAGCAAGGTAATGATAGCTCACTGAGCTCATATGTCAACATGAAGACCATAATGCCTGGCATATAGCAGGTGCTCATGACTGTTTCCTTAAGTCATGGTGGCGATGATTATGATGATGGTGATGGGTAGGGCATATCCAAAATCCAAAAGAAGAAATTTTAGTTATTACTGACATTATATTGGACTTGGACATTCTAATTCCAGACTCATAATTGCCAACTCTAAAAGGCCTTTCTAGAGGCCTCCCCGGTGCCACAAGGGGTTAAGCACAGCACTGTGAAGCTATCTGCTGCCTCTGTAGCATGAATTTGATCCCCAGCCAGCCAGGGAGTTACCCACATGTCACTGCAGACCTCTCCTGTCTTGCCTGCTGCTCCCCTCGGCAGTGTATTTCAGTCTGCCTCTTCTCTCCCCCATTCTGTCTCTGGTGAATCCTCTCACCCCCCATACCTCTGGCCTATACCCCAGTTCTTGTATGAATAAATAAATAAATCTTTTTGTAAAAAGCTTTAAAAAGAAGAAAGCTTTAAAAAAAAAAAAACCTTTCTATCCCAACATCCCTTTATTTTGTAAGACATCATAGCAAAGATCAATGATTATGAGATATCTCACACACACAAAGAAAATAGTACTAATGATAGCGAATATACAAAGGTATACAAATGATTTCCTTTTTTCTATCAAGTAGAACAGATGTAAGGTTACCCCTACACTTTTGTTACTCTTGTTTTCTTACCATTTCAAATATGAGAGGAAAAGAGGAAGTGGAGTTACAACTCAAGCTAGGGAATGGATTGTAACTGACAACCTAGAGATACCCAAGGCACAATCTATTGTTAGCAACCATTACTATTGCGCAGTTAATAGTTCTAGCTAATAACAAGTTATTATCATGCATAATTGCCTCATTTTTTCTTAGTTTTGTCAAAACCTGGATGGATCAATCAGTGTATAATCAAGAATAGAGCACTCCAAATATTTAAAACAAAGAGGATTAAATGCAGAGTATTGATAACAGTTGAGAAACCAGAGAAGGGTGAACCAACCCAGAAGTTAGCAACAATAGGAAGACACTGCCTCTCTAAGCTGGAGGATCAAAGGGAGGACAGTTGGTGCAGGATGCCAGGAGTGAAGGTTACCTGGCAGTAACTAGAACCATGGCCGCATGTCCAGTGGGAACTGGAGCCATGGAGGAAATTTAGCAGCTGCCAGAGATACCTCTGTTGGGGTGGGGGACCCTCAGGCTTCTCTCTTCCATTGTGATGCTTTGGCATCAGAGATTCACCCTGTCTTTTAACCCTAGCTCCAACAATTACTAACTGTGCAATTTCCCACTGCCCCTCAGTCTCTCTGGACCACATGGCCCAATTTGTAAAAGAGGTAACCATCACATGAGGTTTGTCACATCTAGCCTATAGAACTTTTCCCAACTCTGATGATTCTGTGCAGCTGTTCCTGTGAGGACTTTCCAAATAGGAAAGCATGCCTATTCCTAGAACAACATGCCTGCACATAGTAAGTGTTCAGGAAGTGATTACTGCTTTGAGTGTAAGTTGCTAACTGAATGGCACAGTTATCTAGAGCCACAACAGAGTTAGGAGATCCAAGAACCAAGGAGATATGAGTAGAGTAGAAAATGGCAGAGAACGCTGCTCTCCTCAGCAGTGTATTTCAGTCAATCTGCCTGTTCTGCTCCCCACTCTGTCTCTGGTGAATCCTCTCGCCCCTCACACCTCTGGTCTGTACCCTAGATCTTGAATATGTGAATAAATAAATCTTAAAAAAAAAAGAAAGAAAAGAAAATGGCAGAGAAGATGAAGACCTGAGATGGAGCTTTTACCCCAATAAGTTTCTTTAGATATGCATAGCATGGGGTCCAGAGGATTATAAGTGTCAGTGTCTACAGAGTGATTGGCTTACCACTTAATGTGCAATAAAAATTAATTCCCTCCTTACCTTTCTTTTATCACTTCCACATATGTTACTAAACATCTCAGCTATATGAAGACCTGTTCTAGGTACTAGGGATGCAGAAACAATATGATGGAGGAAAAGACAAGGAAACAGTGAACTAAAATTCAAAGTTGATAGACTTTCTACTAAATACTAGTACAATACGATAATATCCTGTGGAGTTAATTGAGAGATTAAGAAATCAAGACAAGTTTCAAAGAAAAAATAACATTTGACCAAGGCCATGAAGAACAAGGAAGGTCTTAATTGGTAGAAAAGGATGAAAGGGCATTTGGACAGTGGAAATAGCATGCACAGAGACCTGGAGGTGAAAGAATGCATAACAAAGTTAGAGGCAGGTAAATAGTCCAGTGTGCCTAGATTTTGGGGAATTGGGATAGGAAAAGAGAGTATGAAGATGTTCAGTAGAAAGTAAAGATGGGAAGAACCTTAAAGCTGCATCCTTGAGGGCCTCCTGTTCACCAGAAAACTTCATTATTGTGGAGTCTTTTAAGGTTCAGAGGTTGGGCAAAAACACGCAAGTTTCTGGTAACAAGTCATGGAAACACTTAATTCAGAGAAACAGGGTAAAGCTTGAGTTGTAAATTATTGTTCTGCCTAGGCCCCTATTTATCCCACTAGTTAGAGAGCTTTATAATTTACAAGTCCCCAATCTCCTTCTGCTTGATGTCTTCTTTCTTGGGCCATGGAGCTCTTTCTAGTCAGTTCATTTGATCCCTAGACTCTGGCATCTCCCTGAATAAAGCCTACACCTCCCTCCCCAACAAACATATTGTGGTAGGAGTTTCTTGGTGAACTGGGGTTGGATCCCATATATATGTATATTCCTAATGCATGCTTATGTCTGGCCAGAGTACAGCTTCAGTACTTCCTAGTGATGGTAGTGGCTTTGGCAGTGCCATACATTTCAGCAAACTCTTTCACACCTGTTATCTTGTATAATTCCTACCAACCCTGAGAGGATAAATGCAATTTTCACCAATCCAACTTTACAGAATGAGAGAATAAGGTATATGACAGGAGTAGAGGTTGGCCTGAAACCCAGTTCTCTGAAGCAAGTTAAGAGTTTCTTTATGCAGAGAAGGGTTATCTAGGGAATGACAGGAGGAACTTTCAATGTGTGGAGCTTTGGGAAGTTGTTCCTCAAAGCTTGGGGCTTAACTGCAGTAAAGGGATATGTCATGAAACAGAGCGTCTCTGCCAAGTTAGATTATGGATATTGGTTGAAGAAGAAGAGCTGTGAGATCCAAAACGAAGGTCCAGAACAGAGCAGAGAACCAAGCCAAACAATGGGAATAGGGAAGAAACTTTCTGTTGTCTCCCACTTTGAGTCTATCAGTACAGAGACTTCCCTACTTAAGTATCTTCAGTGTCTTTCCATCACTCATAGGGAAAAAACCAATATCATCAGCAAAGCATTGAGGGATTTGTACAGTGTGTCCCAAAATATTTCCATCTTTTTCTCCTAGCCATGCTAAGCTGATCACTTGGTACGTACATGGATGCTGCATTTTGTCATGTCTATGCCTTTCTCATGGAATTTCCTCCTCAACATCCCTTCCTGCCCCCCTCCCTGCCCTGGCCAATAATTCACTTTCCCACTGATTCCTATCTGATCATTTATTAATACATTTACTCATTTAGTCAGTCATTGAACGAAGTTCCTACTGTGTGCCAGACAGAAACATTTAGTCTCTGCCCTTACGGGGAGAGAGAAGAATATTAAACAATCACACAAATAGGTAAAGACAAACTATAATAAAGTTAAAAAAAATGCTACAATGAGATATACCAGGATGCCCTGCATAGGTTGCATTCTCAGACTTTCTGAGACAGGATTTTTTTTTTTTAAGATTTGTTTATGTATACAAGAACTGGGGTGTAGACCAGAGGTGCAGGGGGGTGAGAGGATTCACCAGAGACAGAGTAGGGAGCAGAACAGGTGGATCTACTATAACACATTGTTGAGGGGAGCAGCGGGCGAGGCAGGAGAGGTCTGCTGTGCCATGTGGGTTGCTCCCTGGCCGGCCGGGGATCGAACTTGTGCTGCAGTGGCTGGTAATAGCTTGATAACACTGTCTTTAACCCCATGTGCCACCAGGGAGGTCCCTGAGCCAGGATAATTAAGTTGAAGTATCAAGGAAGTCTGATGCCCCTTCGGCCAGTTTGGCGACCAAATTTTTGTTAAACTTATTCAAGAGGTAGGCTGGAGTACTGGAAGTCACAGCCCCAGTAAGAAGGCGGGTTGCACTAAAATGGGATCCTTCCTTCCCTCATGGCCTCCGCAGCAGCTCCCAAAATAGGAAGCGAGCGGAATTGTGTTTGTATTCGAAGCTGAAATTATTTTTGTTTCCCTCTTCTCTCCATACTCCCTCTGCCAGCATGCTTCTCACCCATCTCAGTATTTATGTTTAGAGTCATGAGGAGCCTAACACGCGCATCTCCCACGTGCCAAACATGTGCTCAGCACTCCATGTGCCTCTTCACATGAAATCCTTACGGCAATGTGCTGAAGACAGTATTACAGTTCTCGTTGTACAATTGGGAAAACTGAGGCTTGGTGAGGTTAAGTGACTTGCCAGTTTTACACAGGTAGTAAGTGGCATAGCTGAGATTCCAGCCCACCCCCACCCCCCACCCCCCAGTTATATGCACTGGCCCTAGCACTGTTTACAGCACACATCTGCTTACTTTCCCCAGCAGTCCCTCAGATGTGAAGACAGCAGCCTGGCTGCCTTCCACATCTTTCCTTCTCCAGGCCAAGCTCCCCAGTCTTAAGTTTTCATCCCAAAGATGGCAAGTCCAGAGCCTCCCCCCATAATCATTCTCCTCCCAATGATTCTGCTTTATTTCTTTGAGAGCAAATCTGGGCACATTACTTCCCTAGATATTCACCCCACAGTTCCCACTGGCTTAAGTCCAATACCTCACCATGGCTAATAAAGCCCTGTTTGATTGACTCCTTATGACCTCCCAGACTTATATTTTAGCACTAACCTAACCCAATACTTTCTTAGATTCCTCATTCTCTCTTTCTAACAGTCTATCCCTGTGTCTAGAACAGCCTTCATTTAGCTGACTCCTATTTATGGGAAGTTAAGTCTTCCAAAGGGAAGTTTGCTCTGACTATGTAGGCTATGGTGAATGTCCTTCATCCGTGCTCACACAGCCCCAGTGTTTTCTTAATTCCTATTCTTGGCATGCTGGATTGTTCCTGTCATTTTATATCTGACCTGCTCTCTGTGAGCTCCTTAAAAGTAGAAAATAGGATTGACTTTCCTTTTGTTGTATCACCAGTGCTTGGCATATAATAGGTATTTGGTAAGAAGAAGAAAAAAAAGATAGTGGGTGGGAGGGAGGAGGGACGAGGGGAAGGGAGAACAGGGACACAAAGAAACATGTGGCCCATGGAGGGTGCACAGTGTATTGACATCTTAGGAGAAGGTAAGTGTCTACCCCAGTGACTGACAGCCTTGCTCCCATGCGCACACAGCCTTCTGTGGGGTCACACAGTCCCACCATCCCCTTGCTCTCACAGAGTCCTTGCAACGATTCTGAGAAGCAGAAAACCATTCTATAGATGCCGAAATTAAGATCTAGTAATGTTGTCTTGGTTCAGGGGTGAAACAAGTGAACCTAAAATTCGGATTATTAGTCACTGATTCAATTATTTACTCGTGCATTATATGCACTTCGACTCATCTACTCCTCAAATGGAGGAATTAGACTTTATTCTTTTTTTTTAGACTTTATTCTTGACCTAGAGAAGTGGAAAAGTAGAGAAATGCAATGCAGTTGTGGCATTTGGGTAGAAATGTGCGCAGAGTGCTGTGGGACAAAGGGGAGCAGGAAGCTGTGTCTAGAGCTGGGGTTGGGCATTCAGGGAAGACGTGGGCTCTTCAGTCAGGTAAAGAAAGGGAATGCATTTTTTAAAAAAATACATTTATTCTATACACATAACTTTGTTGGAGAGATGTATCCAATACATAAAAGACATTCAGTCATAAAAATATATTAGGATAAAATTCTGTGGTGGAAGTGGAACAGAAATAAAAATTTAAGGAGAAAAAAAGAGATGAAAGTTTTCCAATTGTTAAGAACTTTGTGTATTTTAAATTTTTTAAATAAAGTTTTATTGGTTTACAATACTATTTTTAAGAGACTATAGAATTTATTAGGTATCAAATAAAAAAAAATGAGCCTAAATACCCAGGGAGTTCCCTTTAGTCCTCTAGCTTAAAAGAGGCAGATGACTAAGTTTGATGCACCCTTTCCTGGAGGAGCTGGTGTTTGCTCACTTAGAGCTCTATAGCTGGCCTTCCAATTAGAGGCTGATAGCAGGGACTCTCTTGAGCATCTGACTGGCCAGAGTCACTGGTTAGAAGGCAAACCATGCACTCTTTGTTGTATCTGCTAGTGCTTTCTTAACTCATCATGCTAGTGCTCCTCTGGCATTCACCCACCTGATGTGTGTTGACCCAGAGGTATCTATCTACAAAGTTGTATAAAGTTGAAGCAGAACCAGCCAGATGTCCTACAAAAGTAAGGCTTGCCCCAGGACAGTCACCTTGTTGTCCAGGAAGTGGTGAGGAAAGATCAGTTGTTCCTCAAATGTAAATCATTAAATACATCTCCTCACCTCACCTACCATCACCACTCTAGTGCCAGTCACACTATCAGGTTGACCTTATTTTTCATAGAGTCTGTGAGTTATTTTTGTTGTGATTTGTTTGTTTGTTTATTTGTTTGTTTGTTTTGGTTAATTTGTATTCCACATATGAGAAAAACCATTAGATAATTGTCTTTTTCACTTTCTGACTTATTTCACTTAGCTTAATCATTCAAGTTGCATCTTTGCTGTCATATAAACAAAAATCCAGTCCAAAAATGGGCAAAAGAGATTTGTATAGCTATTTATTTCCCCAAAGAAACTATACAGATGGCCAACAGGCACATGGAAAAATGCTCAACTTCATTATTAGTAAGGAAATGTAAATAAAAACTGCAATGAGCTATCTCCTCATACTTGTAAGAATGGCCTGTATCAAAAAGGCATGTGTTGGCAAGGTTGTGGAGAAAGGGAACTCTCCCTCACTGTTTGTGGGAATGCAAATTGGTGCAACCTCCATGGGAAACAGGATGAAGAGTCCTTAAAAAACTAAAAATAGACATAACATGTGACCCAGAAATACCACCCCTAGGTACTTATCTAAAGCAGATGAAAACATTAATTCATAAAGATATATACACCCCTAAGCCCATAGCAACATTATTCACAATAGCCAGCAAATGTCCTGGGGAAGTGCATTCTAAGGAGATGCCTTGTGGAATGGAGGAGAGGAGAGAAACAGGAAAGGGACCTGTCCCTTTGATCACTAGAGCCCTCAGTCTGCCCAGCTAAACTTTGTCCTAGTTCAGGAGTTTAGCCAGCCTCCGAGTGTACGTACATCGGTCTCCATTTGGAATTGTCTTACTTAGCAGGGTATGTTGGTTAATTATTTGGCACCATGTTCCAGCCTACTGAGCAGACGTAGACATAACAGAGAGGACCAGAGATCAGGACAGTGATGGGAAGGCAAAATTGCTTCTTGGGATTTGTTTCCTGACTATATCTACTAAAAAACAAACTATCGGAAGGAAATCTTTTCTCTCTAAAGGTATAACCATGTAGTGAATAGAGAACAACCAAAAGCCAAGCATTTTCCCCTCTAGAATCTAGGAACTTCTAACGCCAGTAAAGCTGGTATAGGCAATAGGAGAACTTTCATTCCTCTCTGATGGTTCCAGTTTGGTGTAGCATGGTGGAGTGCAAGCCCCTGGACAGGAAGGGCCATGAGACCTAGGCTTACATCTTTGTTCTGCCACTGGCTAAGTCAACTCTGAGGCCAGTGAGGTAATATGGGTGCCAAAAGGACTAATGCGATCACAGGCTATCTATAAGAACGGAACCAGAACCAGTAGATTTATATGTGTATATCTGCATACACACACACACACACACACACACTCGTGTGTGTGTGTGTGTGTGTATAGAGAAAGAGAGAGAAAGAGAGACAGAGACAGAGAAAGATAGAGAGAGAGACAGACAGACAGACAGACACAGAGAGAGAGAGAGAGGAGGGAATTTATTGTAAGGAATTGGGTCATGCAATTATGGAGACTGACAAGTGCCAACTTCTTCACTTGGCAAGCTGGAGACCCAGGAGAGCTGATGGTATAGTTCTAGTCTGGAGACAGGCAGGGCTGGTAGACTGAAGAGCTAGAACTGGCTGGTATTTCAGTTAGAGTGCTAAGGCAGGAAAAAACTAATGGTAAAGACAGCCAAGTAGGCTGCCTTATTTGGGAGGGAGTAATATTACCTTTTGGCCCACCCACCTTAGGAAAAACAATGTGCTTTACTCAATCCACTGATTTAAATGTTAAACTCATCCACAAACATATACTCCAAAGACAAGTGCAGACTTCAATCTCTCCCTCTATCCTGCACAAATCTATGCTCCAATCCATTTCCAAGTCCATGCTCTAGTCAGAGAGACATGCATGGCACACAATTCCGTTCTCTTCCTACACCTACTTACCATTGTCAATGGCTTCTTACTGCCCTCAGGATAAATCCTAACCTCTCTTCTTTCTTAGAGAAGGACTACTTAGATTGGCATTCCCCGTCCTTCAGAATCTGGCCTAAGGGCCCCTTTTCTCATTCATTTCCCAAGGTGTCAGCCACAATGAAGTACTCGATATTCAAAAGCAATGGTGAGAGTGGACATCCTTGTCTTGTTCCAGATCTTAATGGAATTGCTTTCAGCTTTTCACCATTGAGAATGATACTGGCTGTTGGCTTGTCATAGATGGCCTTTATGATGTTGAGGTATGTTCCTTGTATCCCCAGAATTTCAAGGGCTTTTATCATGAATGGGTGTTGCACTTTGTCGAAAGCTTTCTCAGCATCTATTGATATTATCATATGGTTTTTATATTTCTTTTTGTTGATGTGTTGGATAACGTTGATTGATTTTCGGATGTTAAACCATCCTTGTGCCCCTGGAATGAATCCAACTTGGTCGTGGTGAATTATCTTATGGATACATTGTTGGATTCTGATAGCTAAAATTTTATTGAGGATTTTTGCATCAGTGTTCATTAGGGAGATTGGCCTGTAGTTTTCCTTTTTTGTGTTGTCCTTGTTCGGTTTTGGTATTAGTGTAATGTTGGCTTCATAAAACGTGTTTGGTATTGTCCCTTCCTTCTCAATTTTTTGAAGAGTTTGTGAAGGATAGACACTAATTCGTTTCTGAATGTTTGGTAGAATTCAACTCATAGCAGGAATCTAGAAAACTTAAATAAGGGACCAGGAAAATGAATAACTACAAGAAAGTGAAAATCAAAATCAACAAAAAACTATGAACCAGAGACACTTTTAGGGGGGGGGGTGGAGGGGAGGGATTGGGGTCAGAATGGGGGGGCTGCAATTGTATGGGGAATATAACAATAAAATTTATTAAAAAAAAAAAAAAAAAAAAAGTACTCGATATTCCCCAGGTATGACAAGTTCTTTCACATACCTTTTTTGACCTGTTTTCCTTTTCTAAAATTTTCTGTCTATGCTTCTCTGCCTCCTTGGCCTTTCAAACTCTATTTTCAATATTACTACCTCCTGAAGCCTGCACTGATCATTCAGGCTGCTTTAGGAGCCTGCTCTATGCTTCCCAGAACTCTTTCACACATTGAGTGGGGCTGTCCTTCCCCAATATTCCATGAAGCCTTGAGGGCAGAGTGGGTAGTGGGGTCAGCCAGTCATATGGATTCTTAATTCTTATCTCCTGAATGAATGAAAATTTCCATGATGCAAATTAGTTTCCTCACTTCAGAATATGGTATACAGTACTTTTATAAAGTTTTGAGTGTGGCTGATCATTTTTTCTGCTTGTCTTTTGAAGGCTTTCTAATTGTAAAACTAATAGACATTCAGCCACAAAAAATGTGGCAACGAAAATGGAGTGAGATGTTCAAAGACCACCACCATTGCCATATTGAAGTATATTCTTCCAGATTTTTATATGCATATTTTTAAGAAAGTGTTAACACCCACCTTACTTTGCCTCTTATTTTTTTACTCTTAACAGCACAACATAAGAATTTTTCATGATAATGTATAGTTTTTCATAACCAATTTTTGAATGACTAGATAATACTCCATCACGTAAACTTATTTGTCCATTTTCTATTGAACCATTTAAAAAAAAATCTATGAAAGACATCTTTATGCATATTTCTCTGTGTTTAGCATTTGTTACTTGGGACTAATTCTTGTGATTGATTTTATCATGTGAAAATCAGGGCCTTGATCTAGTTGATATCTGCTTGTTTTCTCCCCCAAATCTTCCAGACCAAGAAAACAAATACATCAGTGCCTTGAGAGTCACTTAGAACAGTGTCTCATGATTAAGACAATGTGCCCTTTCTCAAATGTGGCCATAAATATTTGCCTTCAGTGAAGTAGATGCCAAGGAGATAATATTGATTGCAAATTATAGCCCTTATAATTAACCAATTTGCACAGCTGGAAAATGGAACTGGTGAAATCATTCCTTCTGAAAGGGGATGATGGTTTTTCCAAATTTGTCTCTCAGATATGAATCTGACCTAATCCCAGGCACATTCCTAGCGTGGTTGCAGACAGTCAGGTGCTCAAGAAGTCTCCAAGGCTCTGAACAGAAAAGGAATATCTTGACTTTTGCCTACTGAACTCACAACCTCTACCACCCACCCAAAATGGGCCTGCATCTCCCAGATACCTCTGCAAGCATACATAATAAGCACACCCTGGGAGGTTGGCCCAGGATGCTGTGCTGTCTGCCCCTGACATTATCAGGAAGTATAGGAGGGAGGTCCAAGCAGGTCCAGGCAAGGCTTCCAATCTTATAGTTAGTGTGGGACCTGACTACTAACAGGTGGGGGCAGCAGAGAGCCAGTCTGTATGGCTGGGGTTCCAGCTGATCACAGGTCAGGGGAGAGTAAAAGCTCAACTTTGGATTGATTGGGCAGAATATAACCTGACTATTCAGCCACAAAGGAATAGCATCAGATTTAACCAAGGCACTTCAGATTTTACCTGTTTATCCAAACAACTCATAAGCAACCTTCCCTCAACCCACCCACTTCTATGTTGACACAGCTTTGAACTACCTCCATATAGTGAATTATGTAAATCAAAAGGCCTGGCCACCTCTATAGGTATGTCTCCTTCTTTGTCTCCACTCCCCATCTGGCACCCCATCCTACCCTATAACCTCCCAAATACATACACACTCCACAGCTCCTCAATTAGTGGACAAAATCTGCCCATATTTTATTTAGATTGAATAGCTAATGCTGGAAAAAAAGGTAATGAAATATATTAATTATGTTAATGATGTTTTAGAGAAACAGGGTTTGTTTTTAGAAAGAGAGCGCATATCTGACTCTAAGCAGAGATGATAGCAACAGGCAGATGATCAACATCAAATAATATTAGCATTGTAATTAGAACGGCCTTGAACTCTTAACCCATTTGCCTCTCTGATTTCTAGGTCCATCCAATGAAGAACAGGATGATTTTTTTTTCTTTTGTTCTCTTGTCTTCCTTTCTTAATTTGACTGGGTGTTCAGCATAACTTCTTTCTCAAATATGGCTCACAGTTATCATTTACAGTCTACCTATTGTGTACTAAACACTCTGTAAGTACTGGGGGCACAAAAAGGAACAAAATATGGGCCCAATACTTGAGGAGATAGCTATAGCTTATTTTTCTCAAAGGTCTTCTCTGGTAGAGTGATTCCCCATGTCTTTATAAATGAGAACATGGAGGTTGAGATGGGGAAAATGACTTGTGTAAAGCTACTCCACTTGTAAGTAGCTAAGCACAGATTCCAAATTTGGTCTGACTGTGGTGGTTGTTCTTTCCAGCATGCCACAGTGCTCTAGGAGTGGCGATTATTGTCATTACCGGGTTGACTCTTTGGGTCTCAACAGTGGAGGAAAAAGGGAAAGGAAGAATGTGATTGAACAGTGTGATCACCAAATACTCTACTTGACTATTTGAGAAAAAAACATCATCACTGACCACCAAATGCTGGCCCAATAAAAGTAACAAACAAACAGAGCTCAGTGATAGGAAAATCAAACTGATGTTTTTTAGATGTCTATGTTAGCAAGCAAACGGCATCAGGAATGTCTAAGCTCTTAGGTTCCGAAGAAAACAAAGAGATTGTAGGTCCCAAAGAAGACATTGGCAGAGAAATGGGGGAAAATCAGTCTCTGGCTACAACTAGTGGACAACAATGCTGCTGAGGTTGTTGTTGAGATGATATCATGATAGCATTTGTCCAGGGGAGTAAAAAAAAATACCCATATCCAATCTCATCTCAGCCAACAATCCCTGGCAGCTCCCTGAGGCAAATATATTCACAAAGAAAGAGAAGTTAGCTATTATTAACTAAGACTTTGCCTCCAAATTCCAGTGCAGAACTTCACTGAGCTTAGCTAAACTAGAATGTGGAATCTTTTATTCCAAACTTGTGAGGCTCAAATTGTCTAGATACAAAACAACTCCTAAGTCCACCTTTGTTTTCTCCAGTGTCCTAAACTGAACTATGACTTCAAGAGAGAGCCATTCGAAGTATTCCCATCAGAGTCTTAGGGAAAAGGGGCCACTTGGTGGTGCAAGGGGTTAAGTGTCAGCACTATGAAGCTATCTGTAACCACTGCAACATGAGTTCGATCCCTGGCCAGGGAGCTAACCCACAAGGTGCAGCAGACCCTCTCCTGTCTCGCCCACTGCTCCAATCAGCAGTGTATTTCAGTCGATCTGCCTGTTCTGCTCCCCACTCTGTCTCTGGTGAATTCTCTTACCCTCCCCCCTCCACACACACACACACCCCTCTGGCCTACACCCCAGCTCTTATATGCATAAATAAATAACTCTTTAAATAAAAGGGTCTTAGGGAAAGGAGCAAACACAACTAGATAGACGGCAATAATCCTAGTGCTGGGACTCAGCACATCTAATTCTGCTCTATCACCAACTATGCCTTTCCACTTAGGCTGTAAGGGAAGAAATACATGAAGTCTGACCCATGAAAAGGAGAGCAAAACCTTATTTATTTTTAGTAGGAATTTTGGCCTCAAACCCTAGTGGAGAGAACCCTCTGCAGATTGTAGATCTGGTAAAGAGTAAATGAGCTAATAAGTGAAACTCCTGCCATCAATCCTAGGCTCCCTTTAGAGGGGATCGACCTTTTCTTTGGGATCTAAAATCTTTTCCTACTCCACTCCTTTCTCTCCCTACAAGCTGGGTTAGATGCCTCCCCCTCTGCTTCCACAGCCACTTGGCTTCTAAATCTCACACTTCATATTATTTTTGAATTTACATAATTTTTTTTCCAAGAAATTAAATCCTTAAAGGCAGGGAATATATATTATTCCTCTTGGTTTCCTCGTGTCTACCCCAAGATCTGGCACAGAGCAGGTTATAGGGAGTGTTTTATGAAAGGATAAGACATTATGAATGTGCCCAGTCTAGTGTCAAGTTATCCAGGAGGGAGAGAACAAAGGAAAGTCTGATTCAGAGTCTGAACCTTTCTCTTCCTTCCATTCTTCATGTACCATATCCACCAAAATGTCTATTCCTTCTAAAATTATACCCTTCTTCCCCATGGCACCACATTCATTCCCATCCCTAACTCCAAGATTTAGAACTTTGTCTGAGCAACTCTGAACTTTGGAAAATACCCCCCTCCCTCGTCCTGACTCATCTGTGCAAACTTCTGTTCTCCTGATGCTGTCAAAGGCAATTCCTCACCTATAAAGTCCCAGCCATACAAGAGATCCACTCTTATTATTGACAGACTCGAGCTTCATGTGGGGGTGTCTTATTACTTTCCTTCACCATGCTTCCCTATCTTCGAAACAGATCTTTTTGAGTTTTCCTTTCTGACTTAACTTCCAAGTTCTTTCCCAGTTACCTACCCCCTATGTAAATCCTAATCGCATCCTTGGCACCACCTGTTGGGCTATTATCAGAGCTCACCAAGCCTTAGATACTGCTGTGCCGACCCCTCTAGTAAGATCTTACAGCACATCCCACTATTCCCCAGCTGCCTCATCGGACACAGCATAAGGTGCCCTCCCCAATAAAGCCCCAAATAGAACTCTAATGTAAAATGGTGAACCTCAGCCCAGAGACCAAAGTGGGGAGAACAGGACAGAATTAAGAAAACATAACTCAGAACCAGGGGTGCCAGAAATGTAAAAGATGAAAAAACAAAAAAAGTAGAGGAAAATGTGGATCAAATTTCCAGAAGCAGAAAGTTCCCTTCCAAGTTTTCCATTGAGTTTGAAATGAAACTAGAAAGGTAGAATGAGGATCAGATCTTAGACTCTCAATGTGAGGCCAGAATATTTGAATTTGTACAGTTAGAAGTGGGAAATCACTGTAGATGCTTGAACAAAGCTGCCTGGGAACATGGAAAGCAACAGTCGGATTCAGGGGAACCGAGTCTGACGTCCTACTCTTATCACTAGAGCTGTGTGGCTGGAAACAGCTCTCTTCCTCAACCTGCCCCAGAAAAATTGTGTGCTATTGTGGAGTGATTTTAGAAGTCCTTCCCAATCCTTGAACTCCATCTCATGGATAGGTTTGACAAAGAATTTGACCTACCCTCCATGTAGCATCCACTCTCCAATACCCATCCCCTGTCTGCTGATGGATCAGCTCTTTAGAGGGTCCCCTATTGGGCCCCATCTGTTGGGACACAGCTAGAGAGGGGAATGGTCCTCCCACTTGTGCTCTTGTTTATTCATAATGCTTTCCAGAGAGCTTCAAGTCTGGGAGAATGGGGAAGGAGAGTCCTCTTTGCAGGATTTGCTGTAAGTATGGTTGTCTCACTCCATATGTAGGGACTGGGCCCAAGCACAGTAGATAATCAGCATGTGGGAAAACCTGGGCCTCTTACCAACTAGCATCCTCCAAAGGTCAAAGCTAGAGACTTGAAATTTAAAAGAGAAACAAAGTAAGCAGAGCAAGCAACTCTGAACTGGATGCCTCAGATGGGTGAATGTGAGAAGGCCATATTTTAACCCTTTGTATTAGGGAATCTAGGCCAGCCTAGGTCATTGAAACAAACAGATTAACTCCAAAATCTCGTATCTTGTAACAGTAAAATTCATTTATTTGTTGGACTGTGATAAATTATTCCAAATCTGAAATTTGTGAAAAAGCTAAAATGACTTCCACTTATTAAGTACCTGCTATGTGCTCAGTAGTATTCTATGCACTTTCTATAAATTATTTCTCTTTTACACATAAAGAATTTGAAATCAGAGAGGTGAAATGATTTGACTAAGGTCAAACAATTAAGAAATGGCAAAAGCTACCTGACTGTGAGTTCCCTTCTCTCTTCCAAAATCTACACTGCCTCTCAAAAGAGGATGTGAAGATTGGGCCTTCTCCCTTGCCCACATCACTCAGGAACATCTTCAGGGGGGAAATGAGGAAAAGAAATCATCTGACAAGTCACCTAGGGAATATCTCTTCACAGAAATGATCTGCACTGTTCTTTCAACTTGGCCATTGTCAACCGTCCAACCTTGCAACTCAGGGCACTGTCCTCTGCCGCGGACTTTCAAGCCCAGGAGCCTTTTGTGCCCAGGGGTCAGCATCAAGCCTGGCAGAGTACTTGGAAAATGTTTGTTCATTCATTGGTTGAAGAATGAGTGAGTGAGTGTGTGAATGAATGAGTGAGTGAGTGAATTCATTCTTTCTTTGATGATTTTAAAGAATCTTCAGATAAAAAAATCAGATTATAAAACCGTAAGGGAAAAGTCTCTGTTCTATAGACTCTAACATCTCCTGCATTTAGCATAACAATGGGCATAAATTAGCTCTTAGTCAGTCATTGAGAAGAGGACCCTATTCCTGTGCACCTAAAATAGAACAAGAGAAGCAGGGAGGAAGTTAATGTGGGAAATATTTGCAATGAAACAATGAAACTCACTAACCAGCTGGATGTTAGCAGTAAGAGAGAGAGGGAATATATAAGAGGAGTGTAAGCATACCTAGTTGCAGATATGACCTCAGCGCCCTCGGAGCAATTTGGGGTATAAGCAGAGAGTGTGTCACTAGTGCTCACCCAGACCATACCAGCCTGATAACAAACATGGGGTTCCATGTAATCACCTGTAATTTGCTGACTCATGCTAATACAGGTCTCTAGCCTACTTCATTCTTGCTCAGTTATTTCTGGAAGTCTCCAGATGGCCTCACATGAGCTTACAAAGGTTGCTATTGGCTTCCACATGTCATCTACCATGTCGCTTCTTTCCTGCTCAGTTCCTCCCGTGATGTTCCCTTCTTCCTGCTTCCTACCACTGAGAATGTTCCACCTTAGTCAGGACCCCTCAGGACCACCAGGAAAAATCTGCTGACCCTACCAAAAGTGTTGGCTGCTTATGATACCCAAATGCAGGAACAAGAAATATGAAAGCAGCCACACCACTCACTCTTCTCACTCAGTCTTCTCAATCTAGAAATGAGGAAAATATTCATTTTCCCCATTCTACATTCATAGCTCTATCTGTAACCCTTTTAGAAAGAGTTGCTTCCTCTAGCCCTTCTCTTCCCAAGCTTGGACATAGGTCCATTGGACTGAGCCAGGATCTTTTCCCTTCCCTAGAATAAGACTAGTGTATGTGCCATTTGTGCCATTTTAGGCATTCAAGGATCTTCATGTCATTGAGGAATCTTTCCCAACGAGCCTTCATAGTCTGGCTAAAGCTGGGACACGGTCCTCTAAAGGATGGATATAATAACCTCTGTTACTATTTTTGAAATCATGCCATCGAAACACTAGTCTGGATATTTTTCTTTAGCTGCATTTATTAAGCAATTGCCATGCTCCAAACATCATGAAAAGAACTTACTGTGTCACCTTTCATTTAGTCCTCAACTCAGCCCTGTCCTCTAGGTATCATTCTCCCCTTCTACAGGTCCAGGGAGTGAAAGTACTGACCCAGCACATTTATCCTATTCTCAGCCTTTTCCTAACTCACTGGCCATGGCCCCTCCCATCTGTTTCTTGCCCTATCCTGATCCTTGGCCATACCACTCATTCTGCCTTTTCTTCTCATGTTTCACCCATTAGTTGTGACACTGAACACATTCTTCCAGCTGAGATCTCAGCCACTCTGGACAGGAATCTGAATCTGTCCTCTCCCTTGGTTCATATACAGATATAGCCTCCTTTCCTGTGGAGTTTTCCAACACTGGCCCTCCCTCATGAGTGACATTGCTTCTGACTTTCCAAGGTCCAAAAGTTAAATTTGTTAGAAATTTAACTGATTGAAAATTAGAGGTAATAATTCCTATGTTGGAGGTTTGTGGTAGGAAATAAATATGACAAGGTACCCAAATGATACCTGACTCATAGTAAATGCAATACAAAGGAAGTGCTCAAAAAGAAATATTTATTGAACACTTAAGTACTTTATTGGGCTTGTCGCATTTAATCCTCCCTCAACTTTATGCAGAAGATACAATCGTCATCCCATTTTACAGCTATAGAAACTGATACCTTGAAAGTGGCAGATCTTAGATGTGAAGCAGACCCTCCTATTGAAAGACACACTATGTAATGCTGCTCCCCACAAAGCAGACATTCTACAGTTGGGGTTGTTAGGCTGTTCTTATTAAATGAACAGGTAAATAAATGCATTTTCCTTCCCCTTGTGCCATTGCCTATGCCACCAGTTCTCTGCTCAAAACTTGCCCACTGCTTTTCTTAACTTTCTTAGAGGATGGTAAGATGTTTTAGTTTTCTCTACCTTTAGAAATGCACCATATTGCAACCTCCCTGGGTAGGACAAAATCTAGCCCTGACCAGAGCAGTCCATTGCTGAGCTCCTTGACCAAGAACAGTGCAGGGAGAGATCCTTCCATGACTGAGGATTGCCAAAAACTCCTGCTGCTGAGCCAGAGCCTCTCACCACACAAATTTCCCTGCCCCTCTGATATGCAGATGTGTGCAAAAATCCTGCACATCTGCATAGGGAGCTTCCAAAAGCTGTGACTTGGCCAGAAAGAAGGAAAATGTGAGTGTCGACTCCACTCCGGAGGAATGGTTGCTCCAGGGGGCCAAGCAGGGGAGGACAGCAGATCACGGCTGGGAATAATCAGCTTAGAGCCGACAGGGGATGGAGAAACAGCACAGTCCAACCCAAATTCTTCCTCTCACAGGGAGGCTTATTCAATTTCAGAAGTGTGCATACCACTGTACCCCTTGAGAGGACCCCACTTTGTGAAAGTTATGCTTTATGGAATCTGCATCACCTTAGCCTCTTACAAGTAAAGAAAGAGAAATGTGGCAACAGAGGCAGTAGTCAGAGCTGGGGAGACACCTACCTCTTCTCAACTACATCTGCAGCTAACATGTATGAAGCGCTTGTGCTGTGCCAGGCACAATGGGACAGAGGTTAGTCAGACACATTCAGCACCCTTTACATGCCAACATCTAATGGGGCTGGCAGACAAGGAACTAGGCCATATAGAAGAAGACATTGAAAACTTCCTGGGGCTACAGGGTTGTTTCAGCTATTGATGGAATGTCAGGGAGTGCCCCCTAGAGGAAGTGACAGCTGAGTGGCCTTACAGACACAAAATAATTGGCCAAGTGAAGAATATTAACACCACCAAGGCAGTGTTGAGTGTGTGGAGTCAATGCTCATTTGCAAGCACTCATACCCGCTCACACACATCCAATCCACGTGTACATGCACACAGGTACACATACACCTTCTGAGGTGGGTGTAGTGCTGGTTGGGAGCAGCTTAGAGGGAAACCTTCTCTGTCCCTCCTGAGGTAATCCAAAGGTCTCCTTTCCCCACTGGCGTTTTCTGTTTCCTTGAAAAGCCTTGACGAGCTTGCTCAGAATCTGCTACTTTTGTCTAATTTACCTTAAAAGCTTCATTTTCTCTTTCTGAATGGACTAGGAAGTCATCAGAAAAGAATCCACCAGGGCATCTTGAACTCACCTTTTCTCTTAGTATCCCCCAGGCCGATCCTCCAGAGTCCTGAATTAGGACAAAGGAAGAGCAGACTTCTGGTTGGAGGGGTGGGGATTCACTTAGGGAAAAGGTTGACTTGATGAAAGGGATATGGTCATTGCCATCAATCCTTCAGGAATATCTTGGTGCCGAAAACAGCAAAGATCAATGTAGGGACACCAGAAGCAGGGAGATTACCTGATATGAGAGACTATTCCCCAACTCAGAGCTGCGCATCAGTGGAGTCAGGTGCTTTCTTTGACAAATAGTGAACTCTGAGCTCTTTGTCCTTGCTGGACTGTGACGGATCCAGACTCAGCTTATTATATGGGGAGGATGGTGTAGCAAGGCCTCAACACCAGACAAAAGGTCACATCTTTTTTGCCCAGCTCTACCATTTTTACAAGGGAATTGACTTAGCACAGGAAGTATGCTCAGGCCTCTAAGAGTGAAAAGATTTGCATTTCCAAGGTTATGAAGAAAGACATGTAGTAAGTATGTGTAGAGGCATCCAAGATGTGAACGATGTGATTATTTGCAGAACCTAATCTCATACCTCCCCAGCCTTGTTGAACTGAATATTGCAAAAATATTCTCATTCGTATTTGGAATGGTATGTTTCTAAGCAATCATCATTCTGAATACTCATTCCAGCCAGGAGACGACCTGAATATTGAATAGAATAAAAATGTATATATTAGATTACTTATTCAAATGCCTATCTGGCAGTTTGGATAGAATTAAGCAACAGTCCAATCTGGCTGTTGTTTTATGCATGGGATGTCAAAGCTAAACAGCCCTTAGAGAATATTCTTTCATTCTTTCTCTCTACAGAGACTCACCATCCTGACTTGTTCATAGATGGGGAAATAGGCTTAGAGTGGGGGTGGGGGGCATCCAGCATGGGAATGGGAGGCCTGGGACCAGTGGGTACCATTTGGTGGACAGGCAAGATTGTATTATCCCTGCTGGACAAAGGAGGCAGCTGAGGCTCAGTGTGGCCAAGTGACTTGTGCAGAGTCAGGCAGTCTGTCAGTAGCAGAGCTTCCCATGCCACTGGTCTTTTGCATATCTCCCTGGTCCTGCACGGCCCCAGAGGCTGTGTTCCTCCTTGCATGCCACCTGCAGACTCTCTCACAGGCTCTTCTACTATGGAATCTTGAGCAGTGGTGATATCATCCCTGGCCTATAGTTGAGGAACTTCTGGTGAAGACATGGGACTACCTTTTAGATCCCCCTCCCCAACAAAAGTAGGGACTCTACCACATGGCTATACTGTCCTGCCTCTAAAAGCACTTACAGCACCAACCATGAGCATATTTATTGTTCAGTGGTTACAGTCACAAAAAGCATTAATCCAAATTTGCCTTTTGAAATGAATCCAAGTAATCCTTTGGAAGGAAAACGTTCACTCAGGGCCTTTCTTAGGTATCATCTCTGAGATTTCCCTGAGCTCTCCCTGTCCCAGACCCCAGAACACTTTCCACATAATACTATTATTGTATATGGGATATTCTCCCTGCTAAATCACTAAATCATGATCTAGCCAGGAACCACCTCAGATTGTTTCCTGTAACTCCACCCTGGGGCCTAATGTAGGTGTCTGGGAGGGTTTGCTGCATGAGTGATGGCTATTTGGCTATCTCTGTAAGGAAGGAACTCAAGACACAGGAACACTTCTCCCTTCCTTGCCCAGCCTGTAGTTCATTAACCTCTAGATAAGAACGACCTGGCAAGCCCTGAAACGACACAGTGCTTCCAACTCCTTTAAGAGTAACTGAAACCTAGAACAAACCCTCAGAGCTCTCTGGGTTCTGCCAGCATTGGGGAAGAAGAGAGCAACATCTGAAACTCATGTTTCCACTCTGACTTGAATCTCAGTTCATTTCACCAGACAATTCTGAAATCACAGCTTCAGCATTTTCTCCAGTATCATTGTTGCTACCCTGTCCCTCCAGCACAGAGAGCCTCAGTCACTCCGAGAATCCTTCCCAAGTCAGTGACCCACCACGATGACTCCATGCCAGTCTCTCTTTCTCCTCTGATGCACACTTCCTTTCATGCTTGTCTGATGCCACCTCTCATTCATGGATGTTTGCAGTGGGAGAGGCAGTGCAGGCCGCTGCACAGAGTGCAGGCTTTCAACTCAGAATACTTGGATATAAAGTCAGCTTGATCAATGAATAGCTATAGGATCTTGGGACATATACCTGACATGTCCCATGTACTTGACATGACATTCTGTGCAGCAAGTGGAGGTAAAACTTCCTTCTTAAGATTGTTGGAAGTTATGTAAGGATCCTGATTAATGGGGAGCCTTGACTGCAAGGCAAGGGGAGCTCAGACCTTATCTTATAGACGATGATGCACCATTACAGAGTTTTTCATCTGAAAAATAGTATGATCAACTCTACCTTTTAGTAAAAATACTGAGGGAATGGTACAGAGAATGGATTGGCAAGGAGGCAGGAGAGGAGAGAAACTGGCAAGAGAACTTGCAGAGATGGTCAAGGGCTGGGGTGAGAGGGGAGTGTGTAGTTGTAGATAATAATGGCCGAAACACGGGAGGTCATAAGAAATAATAAGAGCTAGTGTTTATGAACTCCTACTTTGGGCCAAAAATTATACAAGCACTTCATGGAGATGAGTTTGTTAAATCTTGTTAACACCCCAAGATTTTTAATCTCCATTTTATATATGAAGAAACTGAAACATTGATAGGCTACTAAATTACCCAGCATGGCATGGTAAGTAAGAAAGCTAGGATTCAAGTCCAGACAGTCTCACTCCAGAGTCCAAGTCACCAGACTACCTCACAACTGAAGCAGAGATTGGGGAAAAAAAAAAAAAAAACTGGCAGGACTTACTGAATGATTGGCTGGAGTCAGGAGGAGGGTTAGAACAGGACAACTTTCAGGTTTCTTTCCCAAGGTCCAAGTTCCTAGGAGGCAAAATTAAGATTTAACCCAGTTTTATCTGATTCCAAAGCAGATATTGGGTATTGATCCAAAGGGTATTGATCAAGCTGACTTTATATCCAAGTATTCTGAGTCGAGAGCCTGCGCTCTGTGCATCGGCCTGCACTGCCTCTCCCACTCCAAACATCCATGAATGAGAGGTGGCATCAGACAAGCACGAAAGGAAGTGTGTGCATCAGAGGAGAAAGAGAGACTGACATGGAGTCATCGCGGTGGGTCACTGACTTGGGAAGGATTCTCGGAGTGACTGAGGCTCTAGGTGCTGGAGGGACAGGGTAGTTTTTGTAGCCTCAGAAAATTTTACCTGGGAGCTTAGTGTTCTCAGGACAGATAGGGCAAGGTAAATACTGGCACTCTCCCCTGGATTTCTCAGTTCCTTCCTTTAAACAATACTACCTTTAGAGGTGGAGGGTATGTGTTTCTTTACAGAAGGATTAAGTATAGATTATAAAGAAAAATTGACAAGAAACCACATTTTATAATTCGACTTCTCTGGAGCCAAATTAAAAGCAAAGGATGATTCCAAGTACCTTTGGAAACAGAAGCAGGGAAAGGACAGAACATCCACTGTAGCCAGAGTGTGATTGGTGACATTCAACTCTTATCTGTGTTTTTACTGTCCTTTTCCCAAGGCTCTCCTCTGTGCCAGGCTGGGCACTGGGGCATAGTGCTATGTAATAGCCCCTGCCTGGATAGCACCTAAACCAAGGTATAAAATGCGCAAGAGGGAATCCTTCAAAGGACTACCGGGGAGGGGGAGACCTTTGAAAGTAGAGGGAGGGAGTGCGCTGCTGCAGCACATGTCTGGGTCGTGGCATGAAGCAGAAGCCATGTTAACTTGACTGGGTGTCCTTGTCATCCTTGGCACGGTGGTGTTATCAAGCCCACTCTTTCCTCTTAGATAATCAAGGACCTGGAAGGCTTGGTGGGGACTGCTCTGTAGCATTAGCCATCCTCTTGGGTAGAACAGATTAGGTGTGTGGACTTCGGAGCTTGAATCTGAGGGCTAAATACAGTGTCTGAAGTAGAAGGGAAACAGAGGCAAGCAAATATTCTGACCCTAGATCCCACCAGAAAGAAGCAGGTAGAAAGATAAGTTCAAGTGTGAAAGAAGATGGTAGACATTAGGTCAGAGTCTATTATGGCTTGGACTGAACCCACGGTCTGGCTCTGAGTATCACTGGCTCTCAACACTGTGGGAAGGTAGGACTTTGTTAAGAGTGATGCGTGGTTCTAGTGCTATTAGGAGAATGAAGTGACTCAATATCTATAAAACACCCAGCTGCCTGGCACACACAGTTAACTTTCAATGAAAGTTAATCCTTTTCCATCAAAATTCACTACGAGCTCCTAGTATGCCAGGTCCTGTGGTGAGCGCCGAGGGGAGAAAAATGATTAAGACATAGTTACTGTTCTCCAGAAGCCCAGACTGCTGGAGATGCAGACACATAAATAAGATATTGCAATAGAATTTTCCCTGTGATATGGGGAGGCAGGGTGAGGGAGTAGTAATCTAGCCTAAGAGTTCTGAGAAGGGGGCCTCCCCAGTGGCACAGCGGGTTGAGTGCTGTGCTGTGGAGCTTTCTGCAGCCTCTGCAGCACGGGTTTGATTCCCAGCCAGCCAGGGAGATTCCCACATGGCGCGGCAGACCTCTCCTGTCTCACCCACTGCTCCCCTCTGCAGTGCTTTCAGTCCGTCTGCCTGTTCTGCTCCCTGCTCTGTCTCTGGTGAATCCTTTCACCCTCCTGTGCCTCTGGCCTGTATCCCAGTTATTGTATAAAAACAAATAAATCTTTAAAATAAGAGAGAGTTCTAGGAAGGCTCCCTAGAAGAGATAAGGCCAACGTGGATCTTGAAGGTTAAGAAAGAGTTAACCAGGCAAGGATTGGTGAGAAATCCTTTCTGGGAAAGGGCACAGCTTCAACACTAGAAGAAGGCAGCTTGGTGTGCTCGGTAAAGTGGGATGTGAAGAGAGGCAAGGCATAAGAGCAGGTTGGAGCGGGACTCTGACTGTAGACTAAGGAACATGGCTCCATCCTGAAGGTGATGTGGAGCCACCTGAGGGTTTTAAGGAAATAAATGGATCAGTTTTGTGCTTTAAATAGATCACTCTGGTTGGTGGGACATGAATATATATTAGAGGGCCAGCTAGAGGCTGGGGGTGCGGGGTGGGAGGAGGTGGGAATCTTTAGTTTGATGATTCTGAGTCAAAAGGAGTTATGTTTTGGTAAAATTAATTGGGGAAGTTTCAGAAATGGGAACTGGGCTTTGGGTATAAAACTAGATATGAAATGATAATGTCTGTACTCATATGTAAAGTGAACTGAATTTCCATCCTCTGTTCTATAGAAGATGATATAAGGGTTATTGTGTCTTTAAGGGCCCTAGGAGCTCTTTCTTAAATTATTTTAAATTTTAGTGAGGTAACTAACATTGGCTTACAGCATTGTATATTATGAAAGGATATAGGTTTATACCTCTTCAGATGTATGTTACCATACCACACCCACCACCAAAGCACCCATAATCCTTCACCATAGCTATTGAGTTCCCTCCATTACTCCCCACCCCCCACCCTGTATGCTCACCCTCTGATAGCCTCAATTCTGCAGTCAGATTTCAGGGTTTGTTTTGGTTTAGTTTTATCTGTTCCTTTGTTTTTTCTGTTCTTTGTAGACCACATATGAGTGATACCATCTGGTATTTGTCTTTCTCCTTCTGACTTATTTGCTTAGTGTAACCCCTCCAGATCCAACCATGTTATCATAGATGGTAAGATTTCATCGTTTTTCTTTGCAGCTGAGAAACGTTCCTTGCATATAAATACCACATCTTCTTAATTTACTCATCTGTGATTGGACACTTAAGTTATTTCCGCATTTTGGCTATTGTAAATAGTGCTGCAATGAACAAAAGGGTGCATATATCCCTTATTCGTGTTTTTGCATTCTTCGGGTAGACACCTTTGAGTGGAATTGCTGGATCATGTTATAGATCTATTTTCAGTATTTTGAGAAACCCCCCCATACTGTTTTCCATAGGCGTTGGACCAGTCTACATTTCCACCAACAGTAAATGTTGTAAATGTTTTTCTCCACATCCTTGCCAACATTTGTTGTATCTGGTCTTTTTTATATCAACCATTCTCATAGGTAGGACTCAGTATCTCATTGTAGTTTTGATTTGCATTTCCCTGATGATAAGTGATGATGAACATTTTTTCATGAGCTTATTGGCCATCTGTATAACTGTTTAGCTCTTCTGCCCATTGGTGATTGGAGTACTTGTTTTCTTATTGGGTAGTATGAGCTCTTTGTAGATCTTAGATATTAGCACCTTGTGGGATGTATGATATGCAGATATTTCCCCCCATTCAGTAGGGTGTCTTTTCATTGAAATGATTGTTTTTTCACTGTTCAAGGCCCTTCTAACCCTGCACAGTAGTCTTAACTTTTCAAGACTCAGTAAGTCTAATATCTATTTCTAAGAAATTGATGTTTATGTCATTGTCTCCCTAGGAGGACATATGTGTTGGGGTTCCTTGTATCAGAGTGGGTTGCCATGAAGGTTTGCCATTACTTTGCATGTTCTTTTTATGGAAGATGCTATATTTATCATGTGGTAGAATAGTTTTAGGATCTAGGCCAAAATCGGGGTTTATGTGGCTGCTGTCAGGATCCAGTCTGTGAACAAGATTACTGCTCAGCTATGTTTATGGAGCTAAGTGAATTGTCCAAGTGAGGTTTTTGACGTTGGGACTTCGGGCTCATTACCGGTGTCTGCTACAATTAGCTCATCTGCCAAACTGTGCTGAAGGGTTCTGGGCACATGAGCATGTGTATTGAAGGACTCTTCTGGTCCTGGCTAGGCCCAACTCTGTTTATCTGGAAGCTTGGAGGAAAATCAATACTTCGGATCCCCACAACTTCCAGGAATTTCCTCTACGACAGCTTTAATTCATGTATTTGAGCTGCCTTTTCCATAACTCGGAGCTCCTGAAGGGAGGGAGCACCACCTCACTCGTGGCCATTAGCCATGTCCATTTTAATTGAGGGACTCCCTGTTACAGTTACTCTATGAGGTTTTAGAGATGTAGAAGTGAACAAGCTACATAAACCTCTGCCATAATACATATTAGTATCTATCAAGGGATGAGAAAATAGATACAATCATAGGTGAGGAGTATATGGTACAGAAAGCAAGGGTCCTAACTAAGTGTGGGTCAGAGAAACTTTTTGAGGAATTGAGCTTTAAGTTGAGGGCTGAAAATAAATAATAGGTAACTAAATGAATGATATTGGGAGAAACATGTTATAAATAGAGAAAACAGAGTAAAAACATGGAAGTAAGAGAACTGGTCCATTGAAGACCCCAGTGGCCAGTTTGATCCTTGAGATGGGGCTATTCTAGAACTTAACTACACTCAATCTACATATGTGATAAAATTAAGCACACACACAAATGATTACATGTATAACTGACAAAATATAAATGAGGTCAATGGATTGTATCCATGTATGTTTTATGGGTGTGATGTTATACTATAGTATGTAAGATGGGGAAACTGGAAAAAGTTATTTAAGATCTCTCTGGATTATTTCTTAGAACTTTATTTGAATCTGCAATTGTCTCAAGATAAAACTTTAAGTCACGGGTATGTAATGTACAGCATGATGGACAATGCTAGTCAATAATATTGTAGTGTATACTTGAAAGTTGACAAGAGAATGAATCCTGAAAGGTAACTGTGTAAATGTAATGGTAATTAGATTTATTGTGGCAACCACTTTGCAGTACATACATATATCAGATTATCATGTTGCACACTTGAAAACAATAAAATATTTCAATTACACCACAATGAAAAATATTTAATTAATTATTTAAATTTTTTATTTCTTTTCTTTCTTTATGCATACAAGAACTGGGGTCTAGGCCTGAGGTTTGGGGGGGTGAGAGGATTTGCCAGAGACAGAGAGGGGAGCAGAAGAAGAAGATCTACTGAAATATACTGCTGAGGATAGCAGCGGGCCAGACAGGAGAGGTCTGCTGCACCAAGTGGGTTAGCGCCCTGGCATGGGATTGAACTCATGCTGTAGTGGCTGGTGATTGCCTGATAGCACTGAGACGTTAACCCCTATGTCACCAGGGAGGCCCCGAAAAAAATATTTAATTTAAAAGAGAGAGGAGGAGGAGAACCAGAAGGCAGCCAGTTTGGCTGAAGCAACGAGAATGAAGGCATATGTATTGTGAGTTAAGTCCAGATTTTTGGTAGGGCATAGACCATACAGAATTTAAATCATGTGGGACTTTATGTGAAGATAGACGAGAAGCCTTTAAAAAGTCTTATCAAGTAATAATGTGATTAGATTTGCCTTTAAAGGAGATCACTCTCATTTGGAGGATGCACTGGGGAAGGGGTAAGATTAAGAGAAGAAAAATAAATATTAAAGTAGGATATAGCAGATAAGGGAAATCTGAGAGATATTTAAGGAAGCAGAGTCAATAAGATCCACTGAGTGAGAGATGAGAAGACAAGAAGGACTCCCAACTTTCTAATCCAATCCCTGGATAGATGATATGCTCTTTACCAAGGGAAGAAACATAAGAAGAAACAGAATGAAGGAGAATGGTTTGAAGAAACAGATTTGGAATATGTGCGATGCCATTTAGACCTCAAAGTCCAGATGTTTAGTAAGCATAAGTCCAGATTTATGCATATGTGTTGGAGCTCAGGAGAGAAGTCCGCATGAAGTGTGTGAGTACACAGAACAAGGAGACCAAAAGACCTAGGGCAAAATTCAGAGGAATACCAATATCCAAAATGTGGGTTCAATAAGAGGAATTTGCCACAGACTGAAGAGTATTGAAGATATGGGAAGGAAAATCAAGACTGCTAATGTCAAGGGTAGAAAATATTTCTAGAAGAAGGCAAGATTAACTGAGACCAAATGAAGGAAAGTGTCTTTATATTCAGCACATCATGGGTAACCTTGGAGATCAAGTTCAGTCCAGGCAAAGCCCAGACTAAGAATTAAATGGGAGGTGGGTGAATGCTGATAATAAGGGTATACTGCACTTTCTTTCCAAGAGTTTTGCTTGTGAACTGGAGAAGAGAAGGGAGTAACTAAGGATGAGGCAGGCATGAGCTGGGAAAGACTGGGCATGAGTCGGTACAGATAGGAAGGGGTCGTCCAAGAGGGAGAGCTTGAAGATCCAGGATAGAACACAGGGCCTAGCACAGGGCAGGTGCTCTGTAAACAAGTATTTTCTGAAACAAATGCGCAGGGGAAGAGTTTCTGTGGGTACAGTCCCTCCGGACCCCACTAACTATTCTAAAAATGTTGCTGGGCTTCCTCTTTCTGGAACCGCTGGGCTATTAAGAACTGTACAAAAACCACCTTTTTGAACTCCCTAGAGGAGGCCCAATTTCAGATCAGAGCCAAGGTGCTTCCTTTCTGAAGGGCCTGTGTGGCTGTTTTGGCCCCTCCCACAGCAGCACCTACTGCTGGCTCCGAGCACTTGTGCCCCAAGGCAGCAGCAAACAGAAACATTTCCACTGTGGCTTCTTGCCCACCCAACTCAAGGTGCCCACCCACTCTTGGAATCAGCATGGCAGGGCAGAGGCATATTTTCTGAATAATGACTTTACATTTGCTTTGAAAAGACAGGAGAGCTGACTAGATACCCGAAGCACAGCTTGAAAGTGTGTGCTTAGAGACAAAAGTCTCATTATATTTAATTCCTTCACCCTTAATGCCAGTTGTCCCCCCTTATAAGCTGTCACTTGCTTGGACAAGGTGCTTAACTTTCTTGCTCATGCAATGGTGGGAATTCATGGGTTGTGAGGAGTAGAATGAGAGAACATAAGTGGACGTGTCAGGCATATATTAGATTCTTAATAAATCCACAATTCCTTCTTGACAGGAGCCAAAATTTTCTCCCTCCCAGGAAGTGCCCAGGTTTGATTCTGAGGGCAAAAGGGGCTAGACTTAGAGATAAAGGAAACATATAACCTCGTTGAATCTCAGAATAACACCATCTGTGCCCCAGGCAGGCTTCATTCTTATGTGTTGGGGATCCTGTTGTCAAAGAGCTTAGATTTAATGTGTGAAATGAAAATCCAGACTAAATGATAAATTGAGGGTGTGGAGGAGAATTTGAGAAAGAAATGTTCTTCATGTTATAATAACGATCATTTGCTTTATCACAAAGTTTCTTTAAATATGTGCTCCCCTGGTGCAATTAAACATTTGTTTACAGATCATTAATTATCTGGCAGAGAGAATTGGCTGGAAGGAATATGGCCGAGGGACACAGCTGGAGAGCTGGGAGCTTTTGCCAAGTGAGAATCCATCAGAACCAGAGATAGTAAAGCTCAGCAATGATCATGTAAATCAGAGATGAAAAGGAAGTCAATTGAGTATACAGGCACTCTGAGACATTCAGCTAGGCTGGCTGGGTGAGTAGTGGGTCATTCATCAAATCACAAGAGGAGGAAATCGAGTAAGAAGAATTATGGTTGGGGGTAGAAAGAAGTTCAGTTTGGGACATTTTGAGTAGGAGATGTCTTGGGCTACATAGGTGGAGAAGAAAGGCTAGAAGGCAGATAAATGTCAGCATTGTGCTGTAGCAGTGCTTAAATATTTTTAGTTCCCTGAAAATTCCAAAACTACCCCACACTTCTCTACTTCTGCACACAGTGATTTCTCTAACCTGAATGGTGTCTTCTCTCCCTCCCTTCTCATGCCTTCTGAGCTTCTCGTCATCCTTCAGGTGTCAGCCCCAACTCCTCTCTCTGGGAAGCCTTCCCTACCTTCCTCAGGCAGACACAGGCTGTCTATTTCCTGAACAAACCACCTCCACTTGTACATCTCTCCATTAGCATGTAGGCTCACAAGAAAACTTCCTAGTTTAATCAAGATTATATAATAGAATAAAGGTAACAGGTTTGGGCAGAGCACTCAATACATTCTATTCTACTTTTTCTGTTATAACCATTGCATTTTCAGTCTTACATGTCTCCCCAGTTGTATGTTTCCTATGGCTAGTGCAACAAAGTATACAAACTTGGTGGTTTAAAACAATGGAATTTTATTATATTCTTGAATCCAGATGTCAACAGAACCACGCTCCCTCTAAGACTCCAGTTACTAGTTAAAGGTGTGGTGTTGATCTTTTGGCATTCCTGAGCTTACAGTTGTATTACTCCAATCTCTGCTTCTAAAGTCACATGGCATTATCTCTCTGTATCTCTGTCTTCACATGACATAGCTCTCTTCTTATAACTTACCCCATTTTCAAATAAGACCACATTTACCAGCACTAAGGTTTTATATTTAACATAGCTTCTAGAATGACACAATTCAACCATAACACCCATGAAAAAAAATTATTTCTTGCAGGGTAAATTACATTTCTTGTCTCTATCGTTAGGACAAAGAATGGCATAGAGAAGATGACCCAGGAAATGTTTTTTGAATTATTGGCTATGTACCTGTGATTTCTAAATCATATCTTTTAATGTTTTGTGTACACCAATGTCTACTGTGTGTAACTATCTGTGCTAGATGCTGTCTGTAGGCTCTCTCATTTAATTATATCAGTACCCTGGGAAGTAAACCTCCTACCCCACAGATAAGGAAATCAAACTCCTGAGAAGTGGAGCAATTTGCTCATGTCTGCATAATGGAGCTGGAATTTGAGCTAAGGCTTGTCTGATTTCATAGCTCAGAAGGCTCCACTGCTTTCTGCTGCCTTTTCTTCCATCTTTGTTTCAGCCAAGTCTGTCTGTAAGTCCAGACTGCCTCAGCTATACTTAGGACAGCCCCCCTGCATGTGTTGTTGGGCTCATGCTTTCACCAGAGTATTAGAAAATCAGTAGTACCCCTTGATGGGCATGGAGGAATGGGGGTGGGGTAGTATGAAAATGGCATCAGGACTGGAGAATGTTCAAGGGGGGCTATGAAACCTAAAGGGAGAGAGCTTGGGGGTCCTCAAGCCTCCGTCTCAACTAGGGTCCTTCCAGCATTGAACCTTGAAAACGACAAATTACGTGTTTCTTCAGGACTAGGTAAATTAATGCGACGGCATGGGTAAGATCAGCTTTTATTGAAGGCATTCTCTTGTAATCAAGAGAAAGCTTAGCAATGTAGGGCAGAGAAAAAGCCCACCAGAAGCTGGGGTCCAGTATAGATTTGGTCAAAGAAAACTCTGCCCTTGGGTAAATTCTCCTTCTGCCCTCCGTTTCTTCATCTCTAGAATGAGAGGTTTGCAATAAGTTCTCAGAACTCCCTATTCTTGGTTTTCTGCTTCTATAGAATCTGTTTCCGTTTTATAACTCTATTTTAAGGTGTTGATTACATTGCCAAAAAGGGGGAAAAAAGAACCTTCAGAATGAAATTTCTCTATGCCAAGGAAAAGACTTTTTTTCTTTTCCCTTTTTTGCATGCAAAGCATGATTGTATTCCGGTAACCCTCATAAGTTTTCTCAGTGGCAACAAGCAATCTCTGGGGTGGACCTTCCTTTTCTTAATACCAAAGATAAGGATTTGCTTAACAAATTAAAACCATGTGGACAGTGCTTGTCTGGCTCTTATGCTGGTGAATCTGTTATGTGTGCTTGCTGTGAGCTGTCCAGAGAAATGGAAGAGGAGAGAGTACAAAGGTCTAGCTTATGTAGCTTGTGGCAATTTCGCATTCCCCTTGCTGGTCTGAGCGTAGTCACTTCACTCCCTGTTCTGCCTTTAGCTTCTTGAAAGTGTGCAGGAGCTAAGTCAACATTTCTTGGCAGACTCTTCCTTGAACATTGAGCATTTAAAGAGGACAGATGTACCTTGTTTATGCAATTGAAGTCTGTCTCCACCTGGTGTGGTAAGAGTCAGAGATACTTTTCACTATTTCACTTTCAAAGGTCACCATAGCAGAGAATGTCCCTCTTGCCGAGTGTCCATGTCCCAGCTGTCTCCATAGCTTGGGAGTCTGGCTGCCAGAGGACCACAGAGTCCTTCCTCTGGTGACTTGGAGTTATTGATAATTATTTGCATGTTCTAACAGCAACATTTAATCTGTAGGCTTATGATGCCGAGGAACCCTGGAAGCGACGTAGTAGTGGGGGGAACTGCATGGACCATACCAAGTTCGAATCAGGCATGGGCCCTCACTTTCCTTCTCCGAACCTATGTTGACGCAACTGTAAAACAAGGTTAACAGCAATTACTTTCCAAGGTTATTATGGGGATTGCATATGAAGCACCTAACATTCCCGGAGACAGAGTTAGAAGCTCAATAAATATTAGTCTTCTTCCTTGCCATATTCTCTCATTTACATATATTATCTCATTTACTCCTCTCAACAATCCTAAAAGATTAGATTTAGTCTTCCCCATGTCATAGCTAAGAAAACTCAATCTGTCTGGTTCTCCACTGTATCTCAAAAGCATATAGCATGTAATAATCCCTCAAAAATAGTTTATTAATAAATGAGTTAATTAGTAAGACAGGAGTTAAAAATCTTGCCCAAATTTCCATAGCTAGTATCCCAAATGAGTTAAGACATAAGGCAGGGTATTATGGAAAAAATTCATACAACAAGATGAAAAAAAAAAAAGAACCTAGAAATGGGAACCGAAAAGCATAACATAATTCATCTTTTTTATTGAAAACACTGTATTTCACAATTGTAAAGGCATGTTTTAAATATATAAAATATGAACATGATTTTAAGAGAAGACAATAAAACCCTAAACTCAGCATAAGCCCCAAAGCTTCGTAAAAGTATCACTCTTACTAAGGTCCCAACTTTCTTTAACAAAGCATATTGCCCCAGTGTTGGCCAGGAAAGGATGGTAGGTGGCATCTCTATAGGAATAGCCAGCCTTTGGGGAGAAGTAGGAAGATACTTCACCCCCAAATAACTGGATTCTGAAGATTCATCCTTGTCATTACCATGTGATCTCCCTCTCTCGGAAGATGAGGATAAAAAGGACAACTGATAGTTTTAAGAACTTAACTGTGTGAGGTATTGTGCCTGACAGACACTTCACATGCATAGTCTGCTAGATGCCATGACAACCTTATAAAGCTCTATCTGACAGAAAATCTGAGAGGCAGAGATTTGCTCACTCCCACAGAAACTTGGTATGTAGCAATAACTGAACCGAAATCTGAGTTCAAAACCTGTGCACTTTTCATATTGCTTCATAACCTCTTCTGTCTCATGCCACCTCTCAGAATCCATCCCAGAGCCAGAACTCAGTGATCAGAGACAATTTCATTGCCTACCTCTGTGGCCGGAAGTATTAGCAGGGTGGAGGTGGGGTCCTAGCCTATATTCTACTCTGCTTCTTGGTAGAATTAAATTTCTCCCTGGCCACTTCATCCAGAGTCTCACATGCCCTTGCATGTCTTGCTCTTGTCCATCCTATGTTTCAGAAAAAAATTGTCTCCCCCTTAATTGATAATCTACTCCTCTAATATTGTCACTTATTTTCCATGATAATGAAGATATGACTGATAGGAAACAGGAGAAAGTAGAGTTTTGATACTGTTCCAACTCCCTGGCCATCCACAGAGGACATCAGACTGTAGAAATCTACTAGAAAACTTAAAAATCTCAGAGTGCTTAAGAAAACCAGGGCCTCCAGAATAAGGAGACTCTGATTTAAGAACCAGCATGATGTGGTTATGGTATAGTGAGGAAAATCAGAATTGTTCATGGTTTGCTTCTAAGATAACTTAACCCTCTTAATTAATGTAACCTTCTGTGCCTCTGACCCAGAATGGTAGCCCAGAGTTTTCAGTGTGGTTTGCCCTCTGGTCTTGTGAGAACCTGTGAAGAACAGACATGCTGAACCACAGAATATTTGAGATGAGCAGAGACAAGATAGTAACCAGAGAACTAGCCTGTGGTCTGTGAAGGAAGGATGCCCTGTTAGCTGCCAAATAATGTTGGAATGCCCAGAAGACCCAGATAAGGCAGCCGTCACATGAATTAAATGGGGGAGAGATAGTGACTTGCAGGCATCATACGGGTAATAAGGAAGTCTCACCTTGTAAGAGGAGGTAGAATTACCATCTTGTTTCCCGAGAGGCTGATGGATGGTGTCAGTTGGTATTAGTGGATGTCAACTGTGTGTTGTTATCAACCTATTTTTCTGCTGGGTGCATTTTTCTGTAATTATTTCCGTTTTGTTCTGTCTTCATTTTTTTTTTTTTTTATAGAGGCATGTTTTCTTTCTTTCTTTCTTTCTTTCTTTGTTTTGTTTATACATGCACTGGGTACAGTCAGAAGCGCGGGAGGGTGAGAGAATTCACCAGAGCCAGAGCCAGGAGCAGAGCAGGCAGAAGGACCGAAGTACACTGCTGAGAGGAGCATCGGGTGGCAGGAGAGGTCTGCGCGCCATGTGGGACCCGCCTCCGGTGGCCAGGAAGCAGCCGGGGATCGAACCGGCGCCCGCAGAGGCCGCAGGCAGCTTCGCAACCCAGCGCTCAACCGCTGCACCACCAGGGAGGCCCTGTCTTCATATTTTAGACAAACATTTTTAAAATGTCAACCTGTCTAGTGGTACTAAGGAAAAACTAGGGCAGGGGCTTTTCTTGTTCTTTGGGGTCAGATTTTGGGAGTCAGACATGTCAAATGGGGGCCAAGAAACAGAGAGACACTCAAAGGAGGAAGGCGAGACTTCCAGGGATCTTGGGGATGGGGCCTGGGAGTAGGGTTTTGTTTTAGTTCCCCAAGTGATCCTGATACAGAGAGCATGAACTCCTTTCCTAGTTCTCACACCACCAGTATTAATCACTTCATTTTACAGGTAATAAATCTTAGACTCAGGAAAGTGAATTTTCTTGCTCAAAGTTATAGCAAAGGTGTGACAAAGTCAGGATTTAACCCCCGGTCTTATTCCAAAGGAATCTGGGGTTTCTTTGGCCCTCCTACCTGTAACTTATGAAACAAATTAGCATTCCCTCTAATTCCAACAATATTCACTGGCTTTTGAGCCTGTACTTAATATGTAACTCCTTTTTCCTTCCTTCTCCCTCTTTGATACCCTCTTCTTTCCATACTGAAGCCCCCAAGACCATACTCAGTTAGAGGTCATGATTAAGAGTTCACATGGATGCACTATATTGATGCCTCTGCTGTGGGGTGACAGTACCCAGCTTGGGACCATGGCCACCACTGGACTCCCAGCAGCCCCAGATCCTGCTGAAGATGCAGCAACATTCCTTCCTTGAAACAACATGAGAAGATAGTAGCCTGAAGCTCACAGCACAACAAGTTGCTTTTCTAAGCAAATTTGAAAAAAAAAAAAAAATAGGAAGCAAAGACTTGAAAAGTTAAATTAAATATCACAGGATAAAAATGCAAAATCATGAAAAAATGTGGTCAATCATTAGCAGAGAGGTTGAAAAGACACGCTCCAATTGCTCTAAAAATTCACAGAACCCAGGTCTCCTTAAAATAGTTTTGCAAAGTACATTTGAAAATTCCATGCAGTAATATGAAACATAAGTCCTGCTGCTGCCACTGAACATGCTTCCCTGGCTAAACCTAAGGAGCTTGACATTAACCCAAGGCTCTGCAAAACTCAACAGGAAAGCACAATGGAGACATAGTTGCAAAGCTTCCCCAGATGTGTACATTTTCTGCTCCATTAAAATGACTTGGATGAGAGGTAAAGTACATTTGGCCCAGAGAAAGAGGGACTTAAAGGCGGGGCAGGAACAGGACAATCAGGCTCATCACAGACCTCTTGCTCCCCAGTCTTGCCTCCCCTCTAATCCTTCCTGAACCATATTGCTTCCAGAGCAGAAGGTTCATACAAACAGGACCACAGCCTTCCATGGCTCCCAGATCCGAACTGCTTTGTTGTAAGTCTGTATGTTCTCAGCTCTATCATGAGTTCATAGTATCTATGTGAAGAGTTCAGTGTGGAATTGTTTGAGATAATGTATACATGGTGCCTAGCATGTGCAGTCTACACAGTAAGCTTTGGAAGAAAAGTAGATGTCACAATGATTATTGAAACTGTACGAACTTGGGGGATGTCAGGATTCAAGGGTCCTCACCTGTGTACCCATGTGCTCACAATTGCAAGACACAATTCAGGCTCAGAGTGCAACAAATGAGAGAGTTTATTAACAAAGAGGAAATTGGGGAAAAGGGAAGAGTTTCTAAGGTCACAAATGGCCAGATAGTGTCCACGGTGTCTAGTACGCCAAACCAAAAGCTGCTTGTGCAAGATGGTGTTGTCCTCATCAAGATGCAGAGCCCGAGCACACTAATAAGTGGTGGGCGAAGACCCAACTCATGGTGGCAGCTGGAGGTAGTCACAGGTGGTACTGCTGAGGCAGCACAGCAGTAATCTAAAGGCTGGACTGGGTAGCACCGGTCAGGAGGTGGTGATGTGGAGGATCAGGTACTAGTGTTACAGATCTTTAGAGATGCCAGGCACAGGTCAGCAGCTGACAGCTCTTTTAGAGGCACCAGCCAATGGCCAGCAGTGGACTGCAGGGCAGAAATTGAGGTACCAGCAGTCAGGCTACAGTTTGAAGCTGAGATCAGCTGGTGAAGTTCTCAGTGAACGAGTCTCTGAAGTGAAGATCTGAGTCTTAATCCCTCTGGCTTCCCTGGCTTATATTCCTTTCAGGGTGCCTACCTTTCAATCCTGACTGGCCCATTTTTGAATCCATGCTGGTTTCAAATCATGAATGGGGACAGTCAGGTTCAAACCCAATCAGCACATCTTCCAAACCAGTGTAGGATTCCAAACCCCACCAGTGCATGAATACTTGTCCTGTGCCAGGTTTAGCCATATTTTGTTGGGGGCTCCACAGAACAGGGGATGTTCAGCTCTAGCCCTGATCCAGGAGCTGTGGGGCTCCTCTTGCTTACAATTATCACTGAAACCAGCTCCTGTGAGGACAGGTAAAGGAAGTGAAGATGTCTGGGCAAAAGACAGATAAGATTCTAAGGAGATAGGATCCCATGTTTCCCCTACCAGAAGGAATGCCCTGACACTGACTTTTGATGGTAAAGCTGTATAGAAGCTGTAGGGTGAAAGCCTCAGTGTAAGAAGGACATTTCTAACACTCAGTAGTATTCAGAAGTTAAGGGGTGGTTGCAAACTTCCTGACATTTGAATTGTACAAAGTAGTCTGCATGACCATTTTGCAGGGATATTGAAGAGGGGATTCGACAATGATTTGGTTAAACTTGGCATTTTTAACCACCTCTTTAGGTCTGAAATGCATACCTCTGATCTGTCTTTACTCTACTCGCCAGTCAGTGAATCATTGTCTTGAGTTTCTGGTATGTGTAAAGCCCAGAACTTGATCTCTGGCTCAAGGATGTATTCTCATTCAGTTTTCACTAGGGCAGAAAAGTCACACAGTAGGTTTTCCTTGAAGCTGCATCAAAATACTGACTTGAGTCACACAAAAAGGAGAAACTCTGGGTGTCTTTCTGTTGCCCTAGGGCTGTCCAATGGTGTTGCTTTGAGAATCTTGTGTCTGCTGTTCCTCTTCTGGAAAACATTCTGCATATCAACATGCAAAGTATACTTCAGTCTATGTTAACTCTGGTGCCATCCATAACATTGTTCGTTCTTATTTCTGGATTCTTGGGAAAAGGACTTATTTCACCTTATAGGAATTATTTACTCGCTCTGAATAGGGAATTTGTTGAACTAGAAGTTGCAGTAATATTTATATACTTATGAATGTGTCTGAACTATAAGGCATGGTATCAGTATTCTACCCTTTAGTCATTGGGAGTGGGAAAGACAAGAGTTGGGATTCAGCACCAACTCTGAAAAGATGGACAGATTTTCAGAAAGAAAAAAAAAAACAAACTGTGCATAAGGCTTATTTTTTCTGCTCTCTGCATTTAAAAAAAAATACATTTGTTCTATAAACTTGTATTCCCCTCTGCTAGGAACCTGGGATGCTTTACCTTTACTTGGTCTTTTAATCCCCTCTCAAAGAGCTCATTCTAGTGAGAGAAGAGAAAAGGTGTTGGTACAAAATAGGAGAAAGAGGCTGCCTGTGTTGGAGGAGAGAGGGTGGGTGGGGAAGGTTTCACAAAGGAGATGGCCTTTGAGCTGGTCTTTAGGGTAAGTTGAGGTCACAATACATTCTGGGAGGAAGAATGTCCCAGGATGTGGGCAGAACAAACACAAAGGCTTGGGACCTGATAAAACATGCTATCTTGGGGAATGTCAACTAGTTTAATGTATCTGGAGTTTGTACTGTATAGAGGAAGGTGATAAGAGGTAAGACTGGGGATGCATTTTTGGGTCACCCTCATTTAAACACAGAGAGGAGGCTTACCGCAGTGCTCCTTGAAATTATTTTGCAAGCATAGTTCAGAGTTTCATGAACTTTCATTGAATGTGGCCAACATGATCCATCATGTGAATTATCAGAAGTCTTGCTACATATTACTTCTCAATGACCATAGGAATGTATTCCTACAAGCTCATTTAGGTTAAATTTAAGATTAAAGAATAATGGTCGCTTGAAAAAAAGAATGAATGACTAGGTGACTGGGTGAGTGTGGATTTTATTATGATTCTTCACCCAAATAATCACAAAAGTAAATCTATTGGAACTCGGAGTGGCTTCTCTATTTTTCAAGGATGTGGGGCAAGGTAAGAACAATGTCTGCATCAGGATAGCTTGCAGTCATGCCTGACTATCACGTGATCTATACCAGAGACTTGGTTTATACAAACATAATCTAACCTGCATATTTGAATATGAGAGCTGTGTGTTGATGGGATTCAATATATAACGTACTCCTCAAATCATAGTGAAATAATTTGGGGGTTTTGGCTTATTCTGCTTCATCATTCATCATTAATGTAGCTGATTTGAAGTGTGAGCTCAGTGCTCTTTTGAAAATACTGTTTGAGTGCTTGTGATTATAAAGTAATACCTGTTTATTGTGGAAAAAATATATACATATACATATACACACATAAGGAAAAATCAAAATCATCCACCACTATTGAGAAACATAACATTTTGGTGCATTTATTTTGGATTTATTCTTACAAGCTGTAATTATTGAAAATATTTTTTTAAATACACCGTTTAATTAAATCTGCCACCTCCATTAAACATTCCTCTATGAGAACACTTTTCTCACTATAACATGCTTACTTCCTTAAACTTTTTTAATATTCCTAGACAGGATTATAAGGGTTACAAGGACAGGGAAGTGTTTTATTCATATATTAAGGTAGATTTAGCACACAATCCAAAATTGAGACTCAAGTCCTGATGCACTAACACTGCAAGGAATCCAGGTGTGTATCGTGTGTGCTCATTTCTCTAGTGTCTACCCTACAACCTGGCATGTGGTGTACCCCCCATGATATTGGTCGCTTGAATAAAAGAATGAATGACTTGGTCACTGGGTGAATGTAGAATTTAATTTATTATGATTCCTCACGCAGAATTCATCTATTCTCTGCCAAGTGGCAAGTCAGGGGTAGACAATGGAGATATAAGGAGTCTTACTGGCTACAAAGCCTGCCCTCTCAGAGGCATCAGTGTGAGAGCGCTCACACATTCTGATGTGGGAATGGGTTTCAGTGCAGTGCCCCCTCTGATGTTCTTGGTTTGTCTTGGGGAACCCAAGCCCCTTCTCATCTTACCCCCCTCCAGAAGCTTCTGCCCATGATATCAGGGACAGGGAAGAGACTGCTATTCCAGAGACTCATTTCTGAGGTCTTCAGAGTACTCCAGAAATGCTCAGCTAGCCTTGGCCCTGCCTTCCTCAGAGTACCCCCACTCCGTCCTCAGTCCTCAATCCAAATGGTTTCATGCAAGAGACAGGCATGTCGTGAAGAGGTGTTTAAGGAGGAAAACTATAGGGAAGAGGGGATCCCCTGCTCCCTTTAGTTGGGAGCAGTCCTTGACAAACCCTCCATCACCCCAGCCAGCTGGTCCAACTAGAAATCCCAGATAAGCCCCAGTTCAGGTCAGAACCGGTTTGGCAGCTGCAGAGAAACGTTTCTGCCTGACTGACCCTCCCCACAGGGGGAGCTAGCTGTTTTGCAAAAAAAAAAAAAAAGTAAGTAAAGTGAGAGCAAGCGAGAAGAAGAAAAGAAAAGAAAGGGAAGCAAGCAAGCAAGCAAGCAGGCGAGTAAGAGAAGTGGCCCAAATTATTTGAAACAAATTCTGCTCACTGGCGGATTCAAGTTTACACTTTAGGATCCAAACAAGATTGTCCCCCCGCCCTGCGTTCAATTCTCTCACGCTCTCCCCTGTCGTTTGCAATGCAGTTTTGTTGCCATGCAATTTGTTTTGCAGCGCGATTGTTGCAGCCATCTAATCTTTCCCGCAGCGCGACGTTTAGTCAATGCATTTCTTTTTCCTGCAATGCTATTATTGTTGTTATTATTATTATTGCCATTCCCCCTCTGCCCTTTTCCCCTCCCGGCTGGAATCGCGCTCCGGCTGTGATTGCTCGGGTCTGACTTTGCGAGTGGCGGTGCGCTCCCAAACCCCCCTCATCCGCCCCCCGCCCCCTTATTCCCCCCCCCCCCACTTTTCCGCGCCCAGGCGAGAGCAGCCGATTGGCAGAGCGGTGCTTTCAGGAACAATAACAGTGGGGGAGCCCGGGTCCCGGGGAGCCGCCCCCGCCCCCCGGCCCGGCCGTGCGGCTCGCGCCCCCCGCGGGGTCCCCACCTCTGCGCCCGCCCCGCGGGCTGACCGGCTCGACCGGGCCCGCCCCCCGCGCCCACCATGTACGCCTTTGTGCGGTTCCTGGAGGACAACGTCTGCTACGCTCTGCCGGTGTCGTGCGTGCGCGACTTCAGCCCCCGCTCGCGGCTGGATTTTGACAACCAGAAGGTGTACGCCGTGTACCGGGGCCCGGAGGAGCTGGGCGCCGAGCCCGAGAGCCCCCCGCGCGCCCCCCGCGACTGGGGCGCGCTGTTGCTCCACAAGGCCCAGATCCTGGCGCTGGCAGGTGAGAGCGCGGCGGGGAGGGACGGTGGGGTGCGGGTGGGGGCCGGGACCGGGGAGGGGGCCGGGCACTGGGGCGAAGGGGTCGGTCGTGGGGAGCCACTGCTTGCTCCGGCCTCCTCCTCCCGCCCCCCTAGGCTTTGCTCGTGGGCACGGGGTGTCTCCGAAAGGCCAGACCAGTTAAAAACACCGGATGGTCCCCTTTGTCTCCCCGACACTCCCGCGCTGTCAGTGTGTCTCCAGGTCTCTCTCGGGTTGGTTCTCTTTCAGTTTCCGTGGATTCTCCCGGCTCCTTCACTTTCCCTTTCTCTGCCTGCCTGTTTGTGACTTCATTGCTGTCCCTCACCTTTTTACCTCTCTCCCAGCTCCCTGTCTCTCTTAAGTTTCTCCAGCTGCCTGGCTCTCTCCCTGTAAGGCCCTTGGTACCGCCTGGGAGTGAGCAGGGAGGCAGGTGATTTCAGACTCATCTGGGAGGGAAACTGTGACATCCTGTCCCGTCTAGACCACCCTTGGGCAGGGTGAGGAGACCTTGGACCCTGGGCTCCGGGCACCCTCTCCTCTGCTCTTCCCTGGCCAGGTGATTGAGGTAAAGAGTGAGTGACCCTCAGCATCCCTTAGCCTCCACCTCTCTTTGGAACCTCCCAGAAGGCTCCCAGAATGAGACCCGAGGGCCAGGAAGGGGTTTCTAGGTCAGGATAAGACCAACCTTCCATTCTTGCTTTCCCAGAACTCCAAGAAATAAGGAAGCAGGTGGTATCATTCCCATTGGATAGATGAGGATACCGAGGTCCAGCTGGTGATAGAAGACAGCAGCCCCTCAGTTTGCTACACCAAGTTCTTTCTGACATACTGCGAGACCTTGTCCTTTGTCAAGAGAAGGCAGTGGACCCGCTTTCTGAGCTAGTTCTGGGAGGCTGGGTGCAGACAGGGGAAGAGGAGGAAGGTATTGCTCTTACTTGGAAGATCTACCTTAGAGCAGCAGACAGTAAGCCACCCTGCCTTCCACTTGGGAGGGAAGAGCTGGGGGAGGAAAGGAAAATGATACTGCTAGTATTTTGAAGTTTTGAGACCTTTCCTTACCCCCCCTCCCCCGCAAGTTCCTTTGCTTTCACACATTTAGCCTAAAAGTGAAGCCAGCATTTATCATATTTAAATATGACAGATAAGGAAACTGTGGCTGAAACAGAAGAACTTGCCTAGGATCTAGTGGCAAGTTAGCAGATTCCAACATTGGTTTTTGACAGTTCCTTTCCAGTACCTTCTGTTGCTTCTGGAAAGCAGGTTTGCAGGCATGGAGGAGAGGAAGAACTGGAAACTAATCAGTGCCTGGAGACATTTTTTGATAGACTGTCTCCTCACCACCTCCCTGACCAGCCTTTGGGGCACAGGGGTGTAGACCATTCACAGCCTGACACCTGGGGCCAGAAAAACAGAAGTAGAAAAGGGAAACCGTTGTATCTGATTGGGTTTCATTTTGTTTGTTTGCTTGATTTTAATTACCTGAGGGAAGGGATTAGGAGTTGATACCCCAAGAGAATAGGAAGTTGTAACTAGGTTGTAACCTTAGCTTCTATTTAACTGAAAGAGAAAGTGTGCTTCTTCATGACTGTATTATACTGGTAGATCTGGAAGGGGAAGCGATGTGTGCCAGAGGGGTCCGCAGTCTATGTGTGTCTAGTCTGTGGTGACTGCTTCCTCCTTTAGAGATTGTTCATTCATCCATTTATTCATTCAGCAAACATAAACACTGTGTTTTGCTCCTCAAGCACTGCAGAGGGACAGCTAAGGCAGATGGCACTTCCCACTGACTGATTTTAAAAATTGACAAAAGTTTTCATAGGTAGATGCATACAGCTACTGGTCTGAGGGCCATGAAACTTGAACCTGTGGACTATTCATCCTCCAAGTCTGAGGTTCTTAAAATTAAACAAACCAGAAAAGCTAGGTAACATCTGGAAACTGGCAGAGTAGATTCAGAGAAGAAGCATAGCACCGGTTGGAGCAAAGTGAGTGGAAAAGTGCCCCTCCCACCTCTAGCCTCCCCCTCCCTTCTGAAGAGAAAGGTGGAGGGAAAGGAAAGGATTTGAGGTTGGCTGGACCATATTTTGAATTCCAATCAGCTGGTTAATTTTTAAATTGGAGCCTCTGCCCCAGCTACAGATCTGATTGGGAGGGTCAGGGAGATTTGGGAAATCATTTGTGCTAGAAGAGCCCTCCTGTGTGTCTTCTGACCCCTTTAACTTGATTGTGGTGGCTCTGAGAATTACTTGAGGTGACTTCTCAAACAGCTCATCTTCTGGCTTCTCCTAGGTGTAAATACCACTATGTTGTGACACCAGATGTGAGCAAGCGACCCCTCAAAGGGGCAGCAGAGATGGCTTTGTGTTTGTGAGTTAGTGAGTCACTGGTTCCTCTCTGGCACCAACTGCATGGGTTCAGAGGCAGCTCCAGGGCCACTTTATGGCCTTTGGTGGGTAGTATGTTAACTTTACTGGATGTTTGTACCTGGCCAACCCAGAGCCATCTTCAGGTGTACCTCTTGTACCCAGGTAGGGTCAGAGCCAACTACAGTGGGCGTTGCAATTTTTTTTTTTTTTTTTACATTTTTCCATGCATTCGCCATGGTTTCAGTGTGTGTCAGACCCTGCCATATGGCCCTCTTCTCACCAAATTATGGTTTCAGTTTAAAGAAACCTTCAGTGGGTCTTGCTATGTGTCTGTGCATTAGGTCTGTTCTGCCTCCCTTGTGACCCAGTTGGGAAAGATTGCTGTTGATACTGTTTTCATTTTGTTGATGAGGACACTGAGGCATGAGTCTTGCCTGCAGCCTCACTGCTTATAAATGACAAACTCAGACCTAGAACAGTCTTTTCTACTGCCACGCCCTGCTTGACAATCTCCTTTGTAAAGTGGCAGCTCTTATTCCCCTCCGCCACACGGCATGCTTGGAAGTAGCAAAAGGAAATGGAAGACATGTCTGTGAAGCTTATAGCTCAAGGCAAGTTTTCAAAACAGGGACAATTTTTAGTTTCTGAGTTGCCAAGCCCGTTCTGCTCTTCCTCTGTTGCCCACCTCTTTCCTGCAGGGCACACACCTTGCCTACCCACCCTCAGCTGTCACTTTCCTGAAGAAATCTTTTCAAAGGAACTCCCATCCTCTGTGAAGGGTCTATACCACATAACCCAGGACTTGCTTCACCTTTGGACTATGGTCTGTCCTTACTCTCGTTTGTTTTCCAAGTGAGTTATAAAAGTGACAGCTACCCACTTGGAGAGCTCACCATTTTCTAACTGCAATCCCACCCTCCTCTGGGGCTCATAGTATTGAATTTTTTGTTTTTTTACAAAGCTGAGTTGTTTCTCTGGGCTCAGAGTCTTAAAATGCTATGCCAGTCTATCCAGGCACCTTTGTTATGTTGTTATTCTTTGAGTGAGCTAAATCCCTTTTGTGATCAAATATTCCCTTACTACTTCCTACTTGTCAGGCCTAGGTACACATCTGAGGTACTGGGATTTCAATGACAGCATGCCTCAGGGGAGACAAATGTTAACTTCTCAGGCCCTACTACGTAGAATTTCCATCAGGGGCAAAGCGCTAAGAAGAAATGGTCCCCATCCTCAGACCTGTAGTCTGAGGGCCCAGGGTTAAGTGCTGGGTTGAGGGAGAAGTCAGGCCCTGGGAAGCAAGGAGAAGGGACCAGGCAGGGGGGTTCAGTTTTACTTTTAACTCTTTCCCTTCCAGCTCCTCTACTGCCTCCATGAGGGCCTGCTCCAGGTTTCACTCATTAAACCAGTGCCCCAGGCTTCTAATTGTCACCTGTCTCCAATCTGTTTTCCAAGTACCTTCAGAATAATCTTTGAAATCACAAAAAAGCACAATCTTAATTTATTGCTCTCCTTAGAATCTTCTATAACTGCCTGTGGCCCACTAAATAAAAACTTCAGTTTCTTAGCCTGACATGGTGGTCCTAGCCTCCCCTAAATTCTTCAGCATCTCCACCCTTCTGGTATTCCTGCGGTATTTCATGCCCCTTGAGGACACATCCTATGTGCTCCTTTGATCCAGTCAGCATGGATTCATCATTGTCTCACATGGCGCCTATGTCTGTGGAGTTCAACTTCTAGTGGGGAAGGCAGGCATGGGACCGACACTTGAGGTTCAGTGAGTAGAGGGCAGTGATAGAAGAGGGGACAAAATACACTGGAATCCCCTGCCCCAGGGTGTTCCCTGTCTCACCCTCTGCCCCCCAAGGGACACTCCCTGCTGGACTTCTCTCACTTTGCTTGGTGCTTGCTATGGAACTCAGCATTTGGTGTCTTGATCTGGTTAGTTGTGAATGTGTCTGTCTTCCTCTCAGACAGTGAACCCCTCGACGACAGGGGTCTGCCTTCTTTTTCTCCACATGGATGTGCCTGGCATGTAGTATACTCCAGTCCGCTCATGTTGGACTCAGGAACTTTGGGATGACAGGTGCAATTTTTACGCTTGGGGAGAGGTCGGGCCTGAGAAGTTAACATTTGTCTCCCCTGCTCTGTGGTAGCCGCTTGCTTTTCAGAACAGAAATCTACAGTGGGATTTTGAGGTTTCATTCAACTTTGTTCATCTGGAAAAAGTCAACATTCTTTATCATTCCCTTGACCAAAAGAAACCCTACATTTGGGGGAAATAGCTTCCAAAGCCACGTTTTTCTTGCGTTGGTAATTTTAGCTCATTCAGGGCTCAGGTCCCAGCTTGGCATTGTCGGTCCAAATAGATCACTTGCTCCAGAAATGCTTTGGAACTTCTACAAAGTTAGCAGCAAGGCAGGGGACTAGGCGATTTCATATGCAAAAATTGTTGCATGTCATCAGTGAGAGACTGCCAACAAAAGGATTTTTTTTTTTTTTTAAGCAAGTGAAACTTTTAATTTAGGCTTTGACATGTTCTGCTGATATACTTTGGAGCAAAGATTGGAACTTGTCTTCTGTCATCTGTTGCAGATTCTACTGAAAATGTTAACCAGTGAAGGTTCAGTCTGATGTGATTTGTCTTGTTCAAGAACCACTAATTTGTTACAGTTAAATTGTAGGTGCTACAGGGTACTTTGGAGTTCTATTTCTCCGGATTGAGAGAAAAAACTTCCCCAGCCCAGCTAAAGTCTTGCTTTTTGATATGATGATTTGTTATTCAAGAGCACACTAGCTTAAAAGGCAAATTCAGTTTTAGTTCTTCAACTCCAAGATTAATTCTTTTTCCACTTTGCTTACCTGCTCTGTCTTAGGTGGTCAGTCTTATACTAGATAGAACTAGAGGAGGAAGACTAGCTTTGTTTTTTTGCCTTCAAGGACTAATTTCCTAATTATTTATTAGATAATCACTAGGTGCTAGGTGCAGTGAGAGGAATTTCATCATATTCTGCACATCCTTGTGAGAGAGGAATTCTTGCTGTACCTGAGACAAGAGAACTATTCAAACAACTATTTGGTGGGTACTGTAGGTGCCAAGCAGTGGACTAAGTCTTCCCACATAGACAAGGCTTACAGAGAAGTGTGAGTTGGCTTAGTCAAAAAGTATGATACCTGAACTGAGGTGGCAATGGTTATGATGCATCCGAGATGTGTCAAGGAAGGAGAATCTATGGGACTTGGAACTGACTGGTGGTGGTGGTACATGTGATGATGATGTGCAATGGTGCTTCCCCTCCCTCCAGGGGGAGCACCAGAGGTAGAAGTGGGGGTTTAGTTTGAGACATGATGAATCTCAGGGGCCCCTGGAATGCTGGGTGGATACTTAGTGCTTAGACATGTGGTTTGAGATTCAGGAGAGCAATTTGAAATTGAACTGAAGATGCCAGCATGGAAGTCATTAGCCACAGGAGGGGTGAGGTCGCAGTGGAGAGGGTGCAGAGGAAGAGAAGCACGTTCTCTTCATTTAAAAATGCTCATGTCTCAAACTAAACTCACACTTCTCTGTCTATGAAGGTTAAAACTCTTCAGAACACCATCTTAAAAGGGTACGGAAGAAGAAAATCCCAAAAAAGGTGACGGGGATGAAGCAGCCAGAGAGGGACCAAGGAATCAAGAGTGTCCTAGAAACCAAATGAAGAGAGAAATCTTTGGATCCCAGAAATAAGCTGGCTTTTGTTTGTTTTTACTACAGAGCGAGTACTCTCTCTCAGTTCATTGGTGAGGCATAGGATAGGACAGCTAAATATATACGTAGGAGAAGAAAAAGATTTGCATGGGATATTTTGGTATTTTCCAATGTCTGAGTTTTACCCTGTGGAGGAAGGTTCAGACCTATTCTTTGGGGTCCAGAAAGCTGAGTTAGAGCCAGCGAGTGGAATTGACAGGCGTGAGTGGGAATGTTGTAGTAATAGCAAGGGAAACAGATGCATAATGTAAAGGGCTTCCAGTATGGTGATGAGTCCCCAGTCATTAGATGTGGCAAGCAGATCAAGGAGATTCTGGAATGGAATCCTGCCCTATGGGAGAGTTTGGTTAGATAACCTCTAGGTCACTTCCTTAAATATGGAGGAGGAAGTGTTGTTAGAGAGCTCAAAGAAGATGCGCTTTGAAGTCAGACCAGCTGGGTTCAAATCGTAACTCAGCTGCATACCAGCTGTGTGACTGGGGATCACTTTCCTTCCTTCTCTTGAGTTTCTCATCTCTAACAGAGATAGTAATCACCTACTTGTCCGCTCTGTCATTTAGCAAGGTAATATGGAAAAGTGACACATAGTAGGCACTCATTAAAGATAGGCAGCTGTTAAGGACTATCAGGGGCTAAGAATTGCTGAGAGAACAGCTTGCTTAGTTGTGGTGCCACCCTTTATGGAAAGGACTGATTTAGAGCAACAAGCATATGTAAGGAGCCGACAAGTTTAAAATTTAACTTGTGTTGTGCTTTAAATCCTCCTGGGGCTTAGCTTAAGCATGAAATGCTTGCAGTACCCCCCATGTTTTGCTCCTCTGTGACCCTATCCTGAGGCCGTTTATTACCCTGGCAACAGTTGAAGGTGGCTAGAAAAAAACGATCCAACCGAATGAAGTCCTTGCTCTGTGCCAAGGCCGGTGACAATGTGGGCAGGGTGACCTACTGAAACCTGGTTAGCAGTGCCCTCTCTCTCCTTTTGGATGGCCCCAGTAAGACATTGCTTCAAGCATTCCTGCCTAGAAGGATGAGCTCATCCACTCTTATCCCACACTGCCCAGAAGAGAGACTTGGGAGATCCTACAACTGGCCAGTGGTCACAAAACTGGAAGGACTTGTTGAGGTTCCCTAGTCAAGTCCCATGTTTGACAGGAAAGAAAAGTCACTAGAGGAAGTGACCTCATCTAATGAGTCAGCTACAGAGCCCGGTCTCTGCCCCATGCACCCTGGATTCTCTGGGCTATGCCACAGCAGGTCATCTTTTATTGTCTTGGTTGGCCACAATCCTTAAAACCTGAAAATTTTGTCTGCCTTGGATTTTATAAACACAAACCCTATAGACCAAAGAGTGCAATCTGCCTGCCTTTTCTGTGGCCTGTTTTTAATGCTAACTAAGACTTTACAGGATTGTTGTATAGATAAAAAACTTTAAATCTAGATGTAGATATTTTTAAAACAAGACAAACATTTGTAAAACTTTTTATATGTAGTCTTTTGAAATCTCATCCTATCTAACAAACCTCTAACAAACTCTCAGATGTTGGATTCTTTTAATTGTCCAGCATGATTATATGTAAAAGGGGGGGGGCGTCAAAACAGCACTTATCCCATTTACCTGTATTCCACAAAATTGTCAATGATAACTTTACTTTCAAAGACAGATTTGCATTAGATTTCCTGTCCACCTGCCTGTTTTCTAAAACACTACCTGCTATTAGCCTCCAGTCCCCCCACCCCCAGTAGTAAGTTTAATGAGCTGTCCCTCTCAGGTTAATAATGGCTACTAAGTTTTTTCAATATTTTTGAAGAGCAACTTTTACTGAATTTTATAATTTGGGATGGGAGCTCAATTTGGGGATTATTTAGAGCTTGGTCGCATTGATAAGCATGTAGCTCAGGAATTTGGCATTAAGTCCTATTTGTGCAGTGTTTCAATTTGGGAGTTTGTCACAGCACTCTCCTAGAGCATAGGCGAAGTTTTTGGAGAAAGGCACTTCAGGAGTTAAATTGACACACTCACCATTTTATACACCCCCTTTGCTTCAGGTAAGGAAGGTACGGCACTTGATACTTTTTCTCTTGTTCCTATAGGATAATTGGGTGATAGTATCTTGCAGACCTGATTTGAAATTCTGGCTCTGCTGTTTAATAGCTTTTTGTCTTAGGTAAGCCACTTCACTTCTGTGTGCCGCAGTCTCTGCTTCTGCAGAATTATTATGGGAATTAGATATGGTGATGTTAGTTAAGAATTTGACACTGGGCCTGGCACATAAAAGGTACTTCCTCAATACGTATGTTGAGCAGATGAATGCATCTAGTTGAGTTCTAAGTAGCTGGAAAGGAGGAAGAGATAGCTGGTGCCCAAATGCTTGGTCGTTTTCTTTACCCTGGAAACCAAAGAAGCAATCAGGAAGTTAGAATCATTGACGGTTATCTCTGCAGAGGATACACATTTATTTTTGTTTACATAAATTATCACAAACTGATAATTTGGCCTTAAGCTTTGAGCAATTAGAAAGTCAGGTTGACTAGAGAGTTTTCCACATCCTTCTGAATCCATTGCTAGTTCCTTCTATGGTTTCATGGAATTCAAAACTAGAAGCATATTCCAAAGCCATATTAAAAATGCTGTATGCGGTTATTTGCTGTCTTAGATGATGCACACTACTGCTCGCCTTCATTAATGTGGCCGGTAAAGAGTTATAGCTTCTTGTCACCCTGTGTTCAGTTTCCTCCTCACATCTCATCTATCTTGCTTGCCATTGCCACATTAATCTTCTTAAAACATCTCTGTCATCATGTCTCAACCTATGGCAGATACCTGCAGTGGTTCTCTTTGCCATTGGATAAAAGCCAAAATTATAACCCATAGGGGTAGTGGCTCACAGCTGCTACTTATTGAATACCTATGACAAGAAAATCACTGTTCTTGATGCTTAACATGCACTGTCTTATGGAAAACATTTTATAGATAATGAAACTGAGACTCAGACAGGTTGAGTAGCTTGTCCAAGCCCCCATAGTTAGCATATAGCAAATGCAGAATTCCAAACCAAGACCTCCTGATTCAGAACGTCAGACTGTTTTTCGAGATCATGGGCCTCTCTCTCCCAACCACTTCCTCCATCTTTTGCAATGACACTAAGTGTTGAGTAATCTTCCATGGACTAGAGGTAGATGTGAAGCAGCACCTTAAATTCTGGATTTGTTAGGAAGGCGTATAGGCCAGAGGCTTGCCCCCATGTGAGGCAGCATTCCTCAGGAAGTCAAACCTTGCATTCCAATTGAGGTTCTTGGCACAGGCTGGGATATAAGTGTCCAAAAGATAAGAAATGCTGAGCATAGTGCTCAGATCAGAATAGGGGCTCAGTAAAGGATGAATGAATGGAAGCCTCGGATCTCCCCCATCCCTCTTCCAGGGAGTATTAGTCAAGGAAGAAACTGATGGGCATTAGAATAGAGCCAGGAGGTAGTTAACTCTCAGGGGAGCCTTTAGACCCCCACCCCCAGACAAGCATGGAGGTACCCAAGATCCAGGTCAGGAGGCCTGTGATTGGAGGTACTATCTGCTTCTACTCTTTTCCTGAACTCACACCTGTCACATCACACTTCCAGTTCTGCTCAGCCTATCTTTCCAAAGAACCCCTTCAAGCCCTGAGGTCTGGCTACAACCTATTTCTATTGTGCCCAGCCATGGGTATTGTTTTCTGGGGACTTCCTGAGGACAGAGGGGTGTGGTGGGAAAGCAGGAGTAAAGTGATCTTCTGCTTTGACCTTCAGGCTGGGGAATTTGGATGTCCTTATCCATAGCCATCATTCATTTATTCAGCATTTATTCTGGCCCTACCACGTCCAGGTGTGGACTTAGGGGACAGAAAGTCCTTATCAAATTCTGACTGCACCTTCCCAAAGAAGGTCAGATCTTCCTTGAGTCTTATTTCTTCTTTTGTGGAAAGAAAAGGTGGCTAATAATACCTAATTGCAGGATTGTTAGGATGTGTAGTGCCTTATAGTAGATGTTCCATAAATGACAGCCTATTTTGTAATTCAAGTATAATTCACATAAAAATTCACTGTTTTAGTCATTTTAAAGTGTGTAGATTTGTTAGGGGAAAAAGGCTGTCCCAAAGCTAATTCCATACAGGCTTTGTGGACTCCACCCCCACCCCAGTGTTAGGGGGAAAAGGCTGCCCCAAAGCAAATTCCATACAGGCTTTGTGGACTCCACCCCCACCCCAGGCCAAAGCCAAAGACACTGGGAACTCTACATCCCATCACCACCCAAGGGAAGGTGGCTGGGACCTGAGGGTGGGGTTAAGCAGCCAGGTGGATACAAAAGGCAGACATGTGGGCTTTGGGGCTCTCTCCATTTTGGGGCCCTCGGCCAGCTCGTGGCGTCCGTCTAGCTCTGAGAGTGACTTTGGGTTTCCAGGTCGTCGGATCGGGTAGAACGCATTAAAGACTTTATTTCCCTATTTTCTCCCTGAGTTGTACATTTTCCTTATTTCTTTTTCTCTTGTAAATAAACCTTTTATTAACCCTTTTGCGTGTGTCTGTAGTAGAGTATTCATAAGTCCCTTTAAAGCGCGCGGGTGAGGACCCACAGCCAGGGTCTTTTAAGTAATGTTCTGTAACCATCATTACTGTTTTTAGAAACTTTAGTCACCCCCCAAAAAAGATTCCCTTTACCCATTAAGCAGTTGCTTATCACTTTTTCTCCCAAACCCCCAGGCAACAAGTCATCTTTCTGTCTCTGTGGAGCTGCCTATTCTGGATATTTCATATCAGTGGAATCATACAATTTGTGGCCTTTGTTTCTGGCTTCTTTCATGTAGTATAATGTTCTCAAGGTTCATTCATGGTATAGCATGGATCAGTTCTTCCTTTCCTTTTATGGTTGAATAGTCCATTGTATGGATAATACCACATTTTGTTTATCCATTCATTTATCACTTGATCAACAATTGGGTTGTTTCCACCTTTTGTCTGTTGGAATAATGTTGCTGTGAAAATTTGTGTTTCAAGTTTTTAGGGGACATATGTTTTCATTTCTCTTGGGAATGTGACCAGCAGTGGAATCGCTGGGTCATATAGTAAGTGTATGTTTAATGATTTGAAGAACTGCCAAGCTCTTTCCCACAGCAGTGGCCCCAGTTTACATTCCAACTGGGTATGCTGATGGTTTCAATTTCTCCACATCTTCATAATACTTGTTGTTTTTCTTTTCTTTTACTACTACTACTACTACTACTACTACTACTACTACTACTACTACTACTACTGCCTTCCTAGTGACTGTTCAGTGATATCTCACTGTTGTTTTGATTTATATTTCTCTAATGACTGGTGATGTTGAACATCTTTCCATAATGCTTATTGGTGTAGCCTCTTTTTATAATCTTTCATTAAACTTTTTTGGTTTGAGGAGTCCCTTTTGTATGGCAAAGCCTATGATATGGGCTTTCACCTGAGGTTACTCACAGTCCAGTGGGGGAGGTAGACCTCAAAGCAGATACTTGCAACATGGAAGGAAATAGAATACAGAAAAGGTATATACAGTGTGTAATTGTACCTTTGAGGAGAAAAGAGATATAAGTGGAGTTTGAGTGGCGTTTGTCCAGTAGACAAGGAAGGATTGGAGCAGTCCAGTTAGCTGGAAGAGCATGGAGCCTTGGGCAGCAGTGATGGGGGTGGTGTTAGAGGAGGCCCTACTGTCACCAGGTGGGGAGTGGCGCCCACCTGAGGTCTCCACCTCAAGAAGCAAGCCTCTACCAGACCCTGAACTAGCAGCAGGCTCTGCTAAGCTTTGTTATCCCTGTGTACTCATCTGCCCAAGGCTCTGCTGCTTTCAGGACATATTAACTCAGTTGATTTGATCCCCACCTGAGGTAGATGTGCTATCTCCGTTTCTCCATTTCTATGCTCACTGACATGAAGCTTTCTTGACTTCTAACACCTACCAAGAGACAGAACTGAACTTAGAAGCCAGGCTGTCTGACTTAGTTTTTCCACATCTGCAGGCTCAACCCCAGCTTGTCTTAACTTGTTGTTCAAGGCCATTTATTCTCAATTCCAACCACTGTAACTTTCTTCCTCAGTTATCTCTCCTGCCTATGACAGAACCATCTTTCATAACCAATCCAGGTCTATTTTCCCAGCCTTCCTGTTTTTGACTTCTGTTCTTTCCCACTCTTGTGTGAACTCTTATTCTCCCCATGTGACTATCCCTTTCTGAGCACTGACTTTCCAAGTGCCATCCACCCTGTGCAAATTCTTAACATACAGAACTGATGATCTTCACAGCATTCTGGCAATGTCAGTAGGAATTATTTACTTCAAGTCACAGATTTCAAGTCACAGATGGGGAAACAGGCTCAGAGCAGTAAAGTAACTTACACAAGATTACCCAGCAAGGAAGAATTCTAGCTCAAAAGCCACTTCCTCTCAAAACCCTGCTCTGGTTGCAACAACCAAAGTGATCTCCCTTATCCCTAAGATCCAATAGCAATTACTTTCCTCTTCATCTTTGTGTCCGCAGGGCCCAGACTGGATCCTACAAGTGTAAACTCTCAGTAAATGTTAAACTGAGGCAAGGGAGGGAATGCTGTGGACGGGGCTACACAGTCTGAGTTCTCACCCTGTTCATGGTATGACTTTGACCTCTGGGGCCACTCACTGAGCTCTCCAGGTGGGAGCCCCGCCTGTCCTGCTCCCCTCTATCCCTGGACCTGATTATTATGCAGATGAATACATGGACCCTTCACCATTTGGAACGTCAATTTCCTCATACACATTTTGAACGGGTTGAATGAGATGATTTATCTGAGTTCAAATATTACTTAGTTATGTGAGTCTGAACGATTGCGTCTCTCCACACCAACCTGATCCTGAACTGTAGAGTTTCAGCTCAGGGAAGCAGAGCTTCTCTGTTGTTCCCAGTTTGGTGACTGCATGCCAAACCTTTGCCCTTCAACTTGGCAAACTGAAGATTAGCCCAGGAACTTTGTCCCAAAACTTGGAAATCCTAATACTGCCCTCTTCTCCCTTCTCTGGTTCTCTCTCTCTCTCCCTTCTCTGATTCTCTCGCTCTCCCTCTGTGTGTGTGTGTTTCTCTCTCTTTTTCACATGTATAAGCACTCATCCACCCCATTTCAGGATAATTTCATTTGGGGCACTTTCCTGAGGTTTTACCTCTTAGCATCTTTTTGGCTTAGAAATAGTCAGTAGTGATTTGTAGGAAGGAACCTGTTGCTCTTTTAGAAAGACCAGACTTCCTGCTGTTGTTCATACCTAACTCATTGGGTATATTTTATAGGTGCGCAGAGAACAAGAACAGACCTTTCTTGTGAAAATACAACCTGAGGGCTGCTCCTCTGGATCATAAGAAAGGCCATTTTCATCTCTGGTTAGGAGGGAGATGTTAACAAAGACCATCTCTCTTTTTCCAGTGCACGCCATACCCTGCTTAAGTCATTCTTTTGTTTTTAAACTTGGTATCATTATTCACCATGTGCTTAGGGAAATGAAATGATTCCAAGTATGTTGCTCCCACCAATTTTAATATCTCTTTCATTGAGGGCGATAGTGTGCACCAGACACTGTAGTGCTCTGTCACCCCACAACTCCCTGTAAAGAGGAGACATCTGAGTTCAGCGAGACTAAGGTCCCTGTGCCACCCTTCTCACCCTCTCATGGGAGAGCTGCAGCTCATATTGAGGTCTCCCTGATACTGAGGCACCACCTCTGACCAATAGGGGCCCCATTCCTAAGACGTTCTGGATAGATCTGGGACTTGAGGACATTCTGGAATAGTTTTATGTTGGTGAGCTTCCTTCTCAGCTTTCCTAACAAGTTATGAGGAGGGAAGCCTGGCCTGGGGAAAGTGTAAGAACATATTTAACACAGTCATATCCATATGCACACACACTCACACTTGTGTATAAAGACCCATAGAGACTGGATTTAACCAGCTCCCTGGCCTTGTGCCACATCTGGCCTAGGGCAGCATGCTAGAAAATGCATTGAGGATGTAGTAGGGGGGAGCTTTTGAGGAATATAAAAACCAGTAATTCCCAAAGTCTCAGTTCAAGACTAGAAAACAAGACCCCAGAGTACTTACCACAAGAGGTCAGTTCCAAAGCAATTTCAGGTTTCCACAACTTCCACTCCAGTTGGCACTCTCCTGTTTGAAGTTTTACTTTTGATATCTCCTGTGAGAGAGAGAGAGAGAGAGAGAGAGAGAGAGAGATCTGGGAAATAGAGTTTTAGAGTTCAGAAGCAAGGCATCTTTTAGATTATTGGAAGTTCAGCTTAAAGAATGAGAAAGTGAAGAGAAATAATACCCCCTTGTATTTCACTTTACAGTTTATAAAAACTTTCCAAGTGTGATCCACTTCCTTATGCGTTGCTACCACATGTAAACAATGGGTGAGATATCAGAGGCCTGTTTCCCACTCCTGCCCCTTCCTCAGCTCACATCTTGAGCACGCTCCTCCGTTCTCTGGGTCTGAGTTCCTTCATCTGTAAAACAAGAGTTGAACCAGTTGTTCACTGAGGCCCCTCAAATTCTGCTGTTGCTATGATGATACCCGAAAAATGGTAATGAACGTTCCTCATTCTTGTTACCTCAGCCTGTCCTGTGTCTGGGCTGTGGGGGCAGTCTCTGGCCTTCCAGCTCATGTTTGCCTATGTAAGAGCCAGCATCCCTTTTAGGCCTCTTGGTACCTGAGCTTGCAGAAGTGCACCAGGTTTTTCTGGGAAGCTGCTTGGCTTAGAAAGATCTTGCTCATGTGCTCGTTAAGTTTAGGATAGATAATAATCTGAAAATCATTGTAATTCCAAGACTCTTGAATTCCATAAAAGGTCAACCGTTAAGATGTACTTAGAGAAACCCCTCAGCAGGTTCAGCAGACACTCTTTCAGTGCTGTGATTCCGGTACTTTTGGATACCTTTAATCTTCGAGAAGATCTATCTGCACTGCTGCTTTTAGGATCCCCCCATGCCTGGGGTTGGTTTGTTTTCCCTTTTAACTGGTCTGGCCTCAGTTATTCTCTAGTATTTGAGGTTATGGGCAGTTTGGGTATTTTGACTCATATTGAAACTTGTTCTCTTGATATGCATTTTAGAAGACAAATCTGACCTTGAAAACAGTGTGATGCAGAAGAAAATAAAAATCCCCAAACTCTCTCTCAATCATATAGAAGAAGATGGGGAAATTAAAGATTATGGGGAAGAAGATTTACAACTTAGACACATCAAGGTAACAAAATTTTTCCTTCTTTTAGAAGTATGTAGGAACATTTTCAGCTTTCTAATAACTAAAGAATTCTAGTCTGGCCTCCTCTCCCCACAAAAATGTCTCCTAATGTCACAGGCCTTGCTTGTTTCAGTGGGGGAAGCTCCGGACAGCTAGTATGTTTGCTGGCTGAATTTCCAGGGGACCCTGACTCACACTGTGCCACCAGGCTGTGTCCTGTTTGCGCCGTCTTGTGCAGTGCCATTGCTGCTGAGGGCCTGGGATGGTGCATTTCTCTCCATGCACCACTCTGGAGACGTCCCTGCTGAGCTTTGGGAACATTAAGTGACCCTTTTGGGGCAGTAGTTCCAAACCAGTTACTGTCAGACTGCCCTAAACAGTTAAAGGTGGACTCTCTAGGGAAGAGGGTAGGCAGATTCATACAAGGATGTTTATAGGACCCTGGATTGGAAGGCAACTTTCTATGAGATTTTGTTTCCTGTGGTGTGTTCCTGGATTAGTTTTCTCCAGTGTCCTTTATAAGCCTGCTAAAAATTTTCTTCAGCCAACCAGGTGTTTTTTCATACAGTGAGCACCCCCAAGGAAGGGAGGATGAAGAAGGCATTGACTGTGGTCTGATTTTGGACACGTGGTCAGGGACATTCCCAAGGCACAGTGCAAAAGATGCAACTAAATTCAGTTCATTGCCCCCCCACTGTGAATCTGGCCCCGTGCTGATCCCTGTGGTCATGGAGATTAGTCAATGCAGCTACTGCCTTTAGGTGTCTCACAGTACAGTGATGAGACAGATACCAAAATTAGTGAGCATTGCAGTTTTAGCAGAGGTGTTCATCTAAACTAGCCGCGCCCTATCCCATGCATAAATGTGAGAGGATTTGTCGTGTAACTCAACCTCAGTCATTGTCTGTTTTTCTCCTTACATTTCCAGAAATTTAGTGAGGGGTTAAGGTAGACTCGACCTGTGTCAAAAGTTCAGAATAACAGAAGTTAAACCAAGGAATTACTGAGCTAGTTTTTAGTAAAAGTTTATCATGCACACAACAAACGGCAATTTGCAAACCGGGACTGCTCAAACCCAAACATGGAATGAGACTCAGCAGGAGTTGGGTGTTAGGGTAGAGATTATTAGGAAGCAGCCGAGATAGTGAGAAGTCAGTGACTATTTCTTCTTCACAGTGATTGCTTATAATATTAGAATTTTCTTAAAGGAAATATTCTCAGTTGATTAGGAATTGATCAGTAGTTACTACCTCTCAACCTTGGGAAACAGTTTTTTTGTCTACGATTTCCAGAGGTATAAACAAATGACCCACGTCAGAATAGGCTAGCAAAATAAGCTAAAGTAAGCTTTGTTTGTCAGACTAAGCTGGTTTTGTCTGCTTAAGGAATACTCAAGGCCAATCTCCCTTTGTTTTTTAACACCTGACACACAGTTGTGTCCTTAGTAGTCTGTACCCTACCAGGAATTTTGTGTCCTTAGTAGTCTGTACCTCCCACAAGTGTTCTCAGTAGGAAAGCTCACAGCCCTTCTGCCCTCAGTGTAGAATTCAGTCAGTCCTATAACTCCCACTCCCACTCAGTGGGAGCTTTGTCCACTTGAGCTGGAATTTCCTCAGGCAGCTGAAACCCCAACCTCTGCATAGTCTTGGATAAATCTCTTCTCAGCAAACTGTCTCCACTGTCTTGCAGAGCTTGGCCAGAGCCCAAGCCCCATTGTGAGAGAGGGACTAGTACTAGAAGCTGGGCTCCAAATTGTAACTGTCTGCTGCTTGCTGTGTGTCCCCAGGTATACTCCTTTCCTGCTCTGAGCCTCATTTTCCTGGTAAAATGAGGAAGTTAAGCTGAAGGGACCTTTGATACTAGCATTCTTTGAACTTTTTAGTTAAGTAAACATTTATCAAGCCCCCGCCAAGTGCACATTCTGAATAGACAGTAGAGAGACAGAAAAAAATAAGAAAGGCCCCTGCCCTAGATTAGAGTTCTTTGCATCCTTCCCAACTAAAGCATTGGTGAGTAAAAGGTTACTTGTAGAATACTCCCCTTCACCCTGTTTTTTCTTTCATGTTTTTGTTGTTGAAGAGATTTGATTTGAGTGGTGACTCCCCTGGGAGGGCTTGGCCAGATTGCTCACTGATCCTCCACAAATACTCACCTGCTATGAGCCACTCACTGCCCAGGCGGTGGGTGGGGACTGGGAACCGGGGACTGGGGAGGGCAGTCATGGTAGTATGTACCTCCAAGAGGCAGAGTGACAGAGTGGAAAAAATGCTGTCCTGGGAAACCAAAGTCCTTGTTCTGCTTCTAACTGACTGTGTGACTTTGAGCAAGACCCTTCCCCACTCTGGACCTCTGTCTCCCCATTTGTAAAGTGAAGGGCTTTGACTAAGTGTTCACACAAGTTTCTCCAAGCACTGATGTTCTGTGGTTCTGTGATTCTAGGATTGTCTGGGGAAATATTGAGCTGCAGTCCAAGAAAGTCCCAGCTGCCCTTGCCTGAACTGATTCTCGTTGTCCTACACAGAGACCTGAGGGGCGGAAGCAGAGCGAAGTGGCGCACAAGAGCATCGAGGCAGTGGTGGCTCGGCTAGAGAAGCAGAACGGCCTGAGCCTAGGCCACAGCACGTGTCCAGAGGAGGTCTTCGTGGAGGCCTCACCGGGCACAGAGGACATGGACAGTCTGGAAGATGCCGTCGTGCCCCGGGCTCTGTACGAGGAGCTGCTGCGTAACTACCAGCAGCAGCAGGAGGAGATGCGCCACCTCCAGCAGGAGCTGGAGCGGACTCGGAGGCAGCTGGTACAGCAGGCCAAGAAGCTCAAGGAGTATGGAGCACTTGTGTCCGAAATGAAGGAACTCCGAGACCTCAACCGGAGGCTCCAGGATGTGCTGCTTCTGAGGCTTGGCAGTGGTGAGTGCCCCAGCAGGCCACCTACCCCTCACAGTGCGGGATGCTTTGTGCCACCTTCCTCTGGGTGAGCGTGAGTGAGAGAGAGGCAGGCCAAGTGCCCCTGAGGCTAGGGAAGGGCAGAGACTTGGCTTAGCAGTCACCCCAAAGTCGAGTCATTCTCCTCCCACAGTAAATCCAGCAGAAGCTTATGCAGCAACCCTGGCTATCTAGAACATGGTGGGGAACATGGGAAAATGTGACTCAGAGCACAAGAGCTGACAGTACTTGCCACCACTCATTTATGCATTCATTTAGCAAGAGGCGGTATTAGCGGTTACAGGAAACCTCTCCTGGGAGGTTTCAGGATAGTAAAGAGAACTAGACATGATTCTGAAAAAGTGTATTACTTTAAGTCAGCAGCTGATAAATGCCATGGGAGACATGTGGGAAAAATCACAGGAGAGTTCAAACTATGGAGAGGGGTTATTTGTGGCTGTGGGAGATTTTAGGAAGGTGCCGGGCCCCAAACTGAGCCCTGAAGCAGAGATTGTGTTTCCTGGTATAGGAGGCACTGAGGGGAGCAGCCCCGGAGTATGGGAAGACATCTGGAGCATACTAAGAAGAGGATACTGTAACAGTGGTTTGAGGACAGACAGTTGAAGGTCTTCAACATTCTAGGGACCTGGGGTGTCTGAACTTATTTTGGTAGAAATGAGAAACATTAACCAATTTTTTATCAGGCAGACCTCTAACCTTAGGAAGATTAATATAAAGATATGTACAACTCCTTCGTTTTGCTCATAGAACTCCATAGCCTCTTTTATTGCATCTGATTTTTACAAACCAGTTTTGTAAAACAGACTTCTAGGTTTTCTCATCTAATGTGGTTTAGAAGCAGGAATCATGGGACATCTGATAGATGGCAGCCTTGACCACAGAGAGGAGTGACTGCTTAACAGGAAGGAAAGAGAAGCACTCTTTCAGAACATAGTAATCCAGACAGCTGCTAGTCAGTATTGAGGAAGTTAGTATAGCACAAGTTCATAATCTTCACATTCCCTGAGGACAGTCATTAACGCTGAGTCAGCTTGCTTTGTCTAAAATGGGAATAATCTAGTCCAAAAACACGAGTTCTATCCCCAAAGTTTAAGCCACATATAATTTTGTACTCAAAAAAGGGAGGTGTCTGATGTCTAGATACTAGATATCAATGTTTCTGATCTTTCGATAAGTGTGCTCTTACTCATTTTACTTGATAGGTGCATTTTACTTCTTAAAGTGTATCCCCAAGGCAGTGTCTCAATAGATCTTCAGAATGGCTCAGGGAGTCAACCAAGAGGACTTTTAATGTCCTTGTCACAAGGAAAGAAACTGAGGTTGGGATTTACCCAGAGTCACTTGGGGAGGCAGAGACAGAGCTCCTCTCAAGCCAAGTTTTGCATCCCTAGCCTGGTCATGTCCCCATTCACCACATCAAACTTGACCTTGGCCACTCCCCCATAGTCATAGGTGCACAGTGACACTAAAGGTCTCATGTGGAGCACAACTTAAAAAGTTGCCAAATTTCTTTATCAAATTTAAATCTCAAAGAGAAACCCTAAAAAATAAAACTCTGTGAAAGTGGTCTTGGTCTTGGAGGAAAAGTCAGAGATGGAGAGAGAACTGGAATTTTCAGAGAAAAAGTGTGTCCTGGTCTTCAGATGAATCATTTTTATTTTCATTGCGAACTGTATGATACATCTTTTGCAACCTTCTTGGGGGACAAAAAGCACGATAACAGCAAAAACTCTCCATACAATTACTTCAACTTTCAGAGAAACTGCCTGTTTTGCATGACTGTGAATGGATTCTGAACTCCTGAAACTACTCCTAAACCTCTGGGGCAGGAAGACTGCATTTTGCATGAGCGGGCCTCTTTTAGTCTTAAAACACTTAGACAAACTTGGCCCTGACCATAGCTGCAGTGTCTGGCTCTTTCCAGGCTCTTGCATCCATGGGCCGTGCATGCCGTTGTGTGAGCCGGTAGCTGGCCTTTCCCTGATCGCATACATCACTGTCGTCAACACAGTGGGATGGCATGAACATAAATCAGCCCAAGCCACGAGTCTGCGTGGAGCACCCACCCTGGGCAGCACCCCCACTCAGGCCCTCAGGTCTTGAAAAGTCACTCCTACTATCCCTGACCTGTGAAACCCCAGCGCCCATTGATCACACGTGTTAATTGAAAGATGATGAAGTTCCACGTTCTAAGAAAAATTGACAAGAATATAAAAATAAAAAATAAAAAAAAAGGTCTGTACCCTCGGGGAAGGTTGTATGTTTTCACGAGGATTCAAACCCCATCTTGCCCACTTCCCAGCTCTGAGGCTTGGGAGCCTTCTTTCCTCCCTTGTCTTTCTTCCTTGCTGCCTTCCCTCATTCCCTCTTTTCTTTCACAAATATAGCTGGGCTCCTGCTATTTGCTGGAGTTTTGCCTAGTGGTCAGTGTTTGATATGTTTAAGATATCATCTTTGTCCTCTGTCCTTTGAAGAACTCAAGGATTGATGAGGGAGACAGCTGCTGACATAATCAGTGACAGCACCAAGCATAAATGCCATCTCAGGGACAAGGCATCGGCTTCGGACAGCAGAGGAGAAGTTCCCCACTGAATTTGGGGGGATCAGGGAAGAAAGTCTTCCTGAAATAACTTCTAAGCTGGAGCCTGAAAGCCAAATTCGTGTTATCCAGGCAGTAGTGGGTGGGTGGGAAGAGTGAGTAACAATCTAAGCAGAGCACCTCTGGGCCTTGGCATCCTCATCTCTAAAACAAAAATAATTCCCCGTATAGCCTGTGAAGCAGCAGAGTGACTGGCATTCAGTTGATGTTCAGTTACTCTTAGCTCCTTTTCCACACCATTACTAACAAGTGGCTAAGGCAGGGTTGTTTAATTTTTTTTTTTTTTATTATTTTTTTTTATAGAGGCATGCTTTATTTATTTGTTTGCTGGTTTGTTTGTTTGTTTTGTTTATACATGCACTGGGTACAGTCAGAAGCGCGGGAGGGCGAGAGAATTCACCAGAGCCAGAGCGGGGAGCAGAGCAGGCAGAAGGACCGAAGTACACTGCTGAGGGGAGCAGCGGGCGGCAGGAGAGGTCTGCGCGCCATGTGGGACCCTCCTCTGGTGGCCGGGGAGCAGCCGGGGATCGAACCGGCACCGCAGAGGCTGCGCGCAGCTTCGCAACCCAGCGCTCAACCGCTGCGCCACCGGGGAGGCCCAGGGTTGTTTAATTTTTAACATTCACTCCCCAAACCAATTATTGGCTGTATGGGCAGGTCAACTAACTTCTACCTCTCGGGATCTTCTATGACAGAGGATCAGTGGGGTTCTATATAGGTTTGTGCATTTGTTCACTCAGTCAGTCAGCTGACACTGACCATATACTTCTTGAGTGTAGGAACTTGAGACACAAAGAAGACTAAGGCATTGGAAGCCAGGATGTACTGATGGACGTAAACATATAAGCATGTGATTAAAATGCAGTAAGAAGTCGGGGTGGGGGTGCTAACATTTGAAGATGGACTTAGTTTGGGACAGCCACCCCATTGCTAGAGCAGCCCCTCATCTGTACATGGAGACTGTGACAAGGCTCCTGAGAGCAGCCAGAACGTGACTTAGAGACCCTGTCTGAGTCTCAACTTAGGTGTCCTCTAACGAGATGACCTGGACTGAGGTTGATGTGTGGCCCAGGCTGCACTGTCCCAGCCCCCTGGGGTCTGGCTTCAGGGTGGCTTATGTCTTTGTGTATTTACACCTGTCTACCTCACCTAGGGACCCAGCTCAAGGGTCTTTTGTCTTTGCATATTGGATCACCCATCCCATAACAAGCAAATACAGAGATGAGGGACCTGAGAAGGGCAGGAGATGCCCTGTTTTTAAAGGCTCCCCCCCTAGAAGAATTATTGCTGACTCCCCCAGCCATTGGGGTCCCGCAGGTGGCAGGTAAAAGGAGGCACAGAGCAGAGACCTGGCCTCTTGAGCCTTGTGGGGACTTGGGGTAGTGAGCAGGTCCCCTGGCAGGAGTTGTGATGGTACAGCCTATGCAGGCTGGGGCAGTATGTGGGGGGATGACAGCAACATAGTATGAGAAGATGTTTCAGAGACTTAACCAATGGCTTCTTCATTTGTGCATTTATTCATTCTTCTTTCATTCATATCTCAAACACAAGATGGTTTTAACAGCAAAGATTCTGTAGAACATGGAGATGTGAAGGAACTTGGAGAGGATGGAGGTTGTTGCCCTCATGTTGCTGATGAGGAAACAAGCCCAGCAAATGGCAGATTGCCGGGCTCTCCAGACACCCGGTCCTGCTTGCCTTTCTGATCCTCGCCCCATCTGGCCTTTTTGAGTCCTCCAACTTCGTTGTCACTGACATGCGTTGACCTACCCTAACTCCCTACCCCCCAAAGAAATCTTCTCTCTGTAAAACAGAACTTTTCTATGATCTCAGCATGGGAAGTAGACCTCTCTAATGAAAGGAACCTCACTCTAATCTAGGGTCCCTTCTCCCAGGGCCTCTGTGACAGGGGCAAAATTCAATGAGGAACGTGTATGTACAAATAGCTAATGAGTTTGATAAATACCAGTCTCTTATTCCTTTACTGGCCTTTCCTGCCCACTCTCCCAAAGAAGTAAATGCTGAAGACACAAAAAGCAAAGATATTCTCATTTTAAAAGTACATATTTATTTGTGCATAAATCCATTCATTCATTCAAAAAGCACTTATTGAGTATATGCTTTGTACCAGCACCGTGTCAGGGACTGGGAATATAGACATGAACATGACAGTCCCTTTTGAAAACATTCACAAGCTAGAGTTATATTTAATAAACTGGTGCTTGGCAGAGAATTCTGAGGGATGAGGGGAGCAGAACAGTAGAGAGCCAGTTGCAAGGGTGGCTCTGGTATGTGAACAGGTGTAAATTCTAGGGTCTTCTGGTTTTTCCTTACCTAGAGTTCTTATTTGTAGAGATCAAAGACCATGGCTAAGATAAAGGCTCAGTTTGTAGCACTGTTAAGTCCCACTTAGGGTATTTCAGTACATTTCGGTGCAATTCAAGTAATGCTAGTTCAGTGAAGGCTCAAAAGTGCTCTGTGAGATATTTAAAAGGGAGAAGATGTAATCCCTGCCTTCAGGATGCACACTGTCGAAGACTTGTGCACAGCAGGACACCAGACAGAACCAAGCAGGTGCTGCAATTGCAGGAGGGAGACATGTGGTGTTTTTAGATTTCATGTGCACTTTGTTCAGGAAGGTAGGTGGAAATGATGAAGTCTAACCAGAAGAGGCACAAATAAAAATAATAATAACCGTTATTCACATATGCTTTACAAATTTTAAAGCACCTTGGCATGTTTAATTCATTGGACTGTTCTGATAACCTCATTGCAGGCCCAAGTAAGGATTATTATGTTCAGCTGAGAAAGGAGAATATGGAAAGAAGAGATTATCATCCCTGTTGGCCAGATCACAAGCTAGTTGAAAGTTTTGAAAAAGGGGAAAGCCATTGTGGCCTGCAGACCTGTCTCGGCACTTTAGAGCCACGTTTCCAGCACCTCTGTTCCCCTCTGGGCTCGTGCCTTGTGTTCTGCCCAAGGTCCGTTAAAATACCAGCTTTGATCTTTAAAATCCTTTGCAGTCTGAGCTGGATTCTTTAGGCACAGGTCTCTGATGGTGCCTTTGAAAAGGCAGCTAATGTCAGCCAAATGCCGCCTGCCAGCTCTCCTCTGTACAGGAGGCAGCCTGGGCTTTAGTAGCTGGGGTTTGATGTTACTTGGGGTTGAATCTCAGCCCTCTAATCCATACCTGTGCGACTTCAGGCAAACAATTTAACCCTCCTCAGCCTCTGTTTTCTCCTCTGTCAAATGGCGATCTTAATGCCTACCACGTACAGGCAAGAAAGCCAAGTCAGTGATTAAGGTCCTGAAAGGTCCCTGAGATCAGAAACTTGGATTTGCAGGACCCCATGTGCTAATATTTTGTTATCTTGGGCAACTTACTAAACTTTCTGGGCCTTAGTTTTTTCATCTATAAATCAAAGTGAATGATCATGCCAGCCCTTAAGTTATGGTTCTTAAAAGGATCAAATGAACAAATGCATATAAAGACCTGTGCTCAAGGACTGGCATACAGAAAGCAGTTGGTGGGCCTGACATTAATGATGTAGGATCACTTGAGGGTGTACGTGAGATAGTGTGTGTGCAATGCTTGGCACATCATAGGCCCTCATTGTCCTACAGCAGAGCACAGATGTGGTTGTCTAGCATATCTTAACCTTTGGTCAAACGTTGTAACTCCTGGAGATTGCTACATCCCCTTTATAAATCTCAGAAATCATATTTGACTAGTCCATTTTTCAGCTACTCCTGAATTGGATTTCAAATTCAGTGGTCTGTTCTTTATAGAATTTTCCGCCCGTTTTCCCAACTCCAGTCCTCAACCACTCCTTTTGACCCCAGTTCAACAGTTCTTCAGACATCACTGTTTATGATTCAATTTCCTCTCTGCCAGGGCATGCCTCATGGAGCCTATTTATCTTAGAGTTCTTTTCCATCTCCTTCAGCCTTTTTCTCATTCTCACAATAAGCAAGAATGCTCACACAGGCTGGACTTGGAGAGAGGACTGAAGAGGATGACCAAGAGACATCCTTGCAGGGTCAGGTTTTCGTGTCTGCATCCTAGAGGCAAGACCCAGGAATGCCACAACCTGCCACCTGCCTCAGTTAGTGGCAAAGTGGAGTCAATACCACCGGTGGTGCCTTGTGCCTCCTTAACTTGGATGGAGGAAAAGATGTAATAGTAAGAACTGAAATCGTCTCTCTTAGCATCCCCACTTTGAATGGCTTTTTGCGCTAATGACTGCCTCATAATCAGCCACATCCATCCTGGATTATTTTAAGAGCTGATTTCAAACTGATAGGACACTGAAGGACCCTCCTGCCTCTTTCTCCCTAAAGTTCATTTTTAGGGGGCAAGGATGATGGAGCTGAGGGACAAATCAAGGTTGACCCTTTGCTACTTGCTTGGACAGCCAGCCAATGCTCGAGTAGCTGGGCTTTTCTCTATTGCCAGAATGGGAATGCACTTGCCCCTTTAGAGAGGGCTTTGCCTGCTGGTGGCTGCCTTCTGTGCAGGCACAGGACAGACTTGTTTATTGCTGCATTTGCTAGTCCGAGGAAGTGGAGGTGGAAAAGGGTTTTTATGTGTTCCTTACTGTCCTCTCTGAAGACCTGTGCCTACTTGGGGCCGGATGCTAGATGCTTTTCATATATAGCACAGCTTCAGCAGTAGACAGAATCATCAGATCAGGAAACAGTCTCAGAGAGATTAAAGAACTTGCCTGCGGTCACATAACCAGGAAATGGTAGAACCAGATTTGAGACTGAGGTCTGTCTTGCATTTCCTTGCAACAGGCTGTCTGACCTCACAGGCACCCAACCCCTGTGCCTCTGTAGTGACCGTGTCTTCTGCCTGCCCTCATGTGAGACCCCTTTCATATACTGCAGTGGGCTCTGAAATGGTTGACCCCTTGAGTTATTGGGTTTGATGTTTCCTGCTATGCTAAACTATGTGGCTTTAAGATACCAACCAGAAAATTCCTAGTGTTTTTAAAGAAATTATCTCTCTAAAGAGAACTCAATCCAACTTTTCACCTCCACTTTATAGATGAAAAAAACTAAGAACCTAAGTGGGAACAGGACATGCCAATGCCACATGGAACTGGAACACATTCATCGCCGTGAAACAGTGGAAGGTTAATGTTCAGTCAAAAGGGAGGGATACTATGAGCCAGGGGTTAGCGGGGCCCAGCGACTGTCCACACCCTACCTTGCTGCTCCAAGTGGCTCAGAGTTGGATTGGAGGTAATTCTTGAAGCCCAGCACCATAGTCTTTTAAAAGCTCATCTCGTCCAGCCTCCTGCACAGGGCAGGAAACCTTCTGTAGCCTCCCTGTGGCGTGATCACCCAGCCTCTTGAAACAGTCCCCTGCAGACAGACAGCTCATGCCCTGCCTTGTGGGGCAGGCCATTCCATTATTAGGTTGCTCTGCCTGAAGGGAAATGTTTTCATGCAAGAACATTTATTGGACTCTTCCTCTTTCCAGGCCTTGTATGGGCACAAGGAAGTCGAATAGTTAGGATCTTGTTACTTTTGTAAAAAAGTCACAGTCTCAGGAGACAGTTGGAATGCAGTGTGATCCTTGCTGCGTTCCAGAGCTTTGGGAGAGGGTGTACAGGAGGGTTCTTTACGTGACTTGGGCAGGGAGGATAAGGTGGGAGAAGGCCCCCAAATAAGGGCCTGGATAGATCTGTCTCAATGAAGAGGCAATGAATGGTATCTCAGGCAACAGGAGCGCCTGAACAAAGAGTTGAAGTTGTGAGAGAGACTGATTTATTCAAAAACTACAAGTAGTTTTGTCCTGGACAGGGAAGAGGTAGATAGGAGGGAGAGATGAGGCTGCAGAAGTAGGAAGACCAACTAGAAACTGCCCCCGTCCAGCAAAAAACAGTACCTGCGGGCTCCTCCCCAGTAGAGTGACCTGGGGTCTGGTCCCTCAACCTCTGAGTTGCTGTTTTCCTCTAAACCAGGCAGACCAATCAACCATTTAGTAAAGATGAATCCCATATGGTCTCTGCTCTGGACGGACTCCTGGCCTGAGGGGAAGTCAAGCAAAGCCAGGCAGATGGATTGATTTGGTTGGGAGACATCAGTCACATGATGAATTCAACTCCTGTCTGGGGGAGGCTCACTGTACCCCACAGCACCACCTCAGAAGTCTGAGGACAGCCCTTGTGACACCTGCCTTATTTACTCTCATGCCCTTCTGCTTCCCCCACAACTCAGCCAGTGTGCTTTCTGGCAGGGCCATGCTTCAGTGCCGCTTCATAGGGCAGACCCGTGCTATCTGCACCCCCCCGTACCCCCCCCCCGCACCTCCCCGCCCCCGCCACCCTTCAAGTGCTTTCTGTGCCCAGACAGTTAGCTGGGGAGGGAGGGGCAAGAGCCAGGTTAGTTTTCCCTGCTCACTGGTTGACAAAGTGACTCAGCTCTCTTAGAGCTGACGTGAATCCTGGCGACACTCCCCCTCTGCCTCCTACATGATTGTGAAGTTCTGGGAAGGTCAGAGATGAGCTGAGGGTCCCACAGAGCCGACATTACATGAGAAACCTAGGAAATCTGAACACTGCAGTGAGCTGGGGAGGTATAGGGGAGTGGAAGGAGCAAGTCTCTGGAGTCACTCCTAAATTTGAGTGCTTACTATCTTTGTGTCTTTTGGCAAGTTACTTTACCTCTCTGAGTCTCTGCAAAGATAAGAGGCTCTATTTTGTAGAGCTATCAGGAGGATTCACTACTTTCATTCAGCACTTTAATGAGGAGGGCCACGGACACCGTGATGGTGTTGGGAACAAGACAGTGGCTGTCCTTTTTATTTCTAACCAGGGATAGGTTAAATAAACAATCACTCACAGGGGAGTTAAATGAATTATACATTTTAAAAAGTTAAATTTTTTTTTTTTAAATTTAGAAATTATTTTCTTTTTTTTTTTAAGATTTATTTATTTGTATGCAAGAACCAGGGTACAGTCTAGGTGTGTGGGAGGGTGAGAGGATTCATTGGAGACAGAGTGGGGAACAGAACAAGCGGACTGACGAAACACACTGCTGCAGGGAGCAGCGGGCGAGACAGGAGAGATCCGGTGTGCCATGTGGGATTCTTGCTGGCCAGCCGGGATCAAACCCGCGCTGCAGAGGCTGCGGACAGCTTCACAGCGCATCATTCAACCGCCTGCGCCACCAGGGAGGCCCTAAAAAAATGTTTTAACTTTAAGTTTCTTAACAAAGAAGACAGTAGGTGTCAGTCACCTTTCCTTTCAGAGAAAGTATCTACAGTTCCTCTAAGCAGGGAAAATACCTTAACTCCCTTGGGGCCTCAGACCCACTCAGCAGCTGTGGGCTTCTCCCTAGTGAGAAGGGGCTCTCAGGTACATTCCAGTCTGCTGCTCTGTGGTGTTGGCTCCTGGAGAGGTTGCATCCTTATGAGCTTGCAGCACCTGGCCCAATCAGCGCCCCAGGCAAGCATGGCTTCCCCTGTCTCCCCTCCAAAGCCCTCTCCAGCTCTCTCACAGAAGATGTTCTGAAAATGGGGAGAAAGGGGCAGGAGGCCCTGAAGGACCACTGTTTACTGTGATCCTATCCCTCCTGCAGGTCCTCCCCTCCCTTCCCTGGACCTTACCCATCAAAACTCCAGTCAGAACTCACCTCTGCCCTGGAACTTTCCAAAATCACTGAGCCAGTCTCCCTCCCCAAATCTGTGCAGATCGTCACCCTAGCTACTTCCTCGTCAGTCAGTTGGCCTCAATTATTCCTGGTCAGTCAGTTGGCCTTAATTATGTGCCACTTGCCTTCCCCATATGAAGATAATTACCCCGCCCAGTCCTTCACACCCAACGAGCTCCTGCCTGTCTACCCTACATGTCCGAGCTAGAAGTGTGTGTCCATCCTTCTGAAGCCTTCCTAGTCTCCTCCAATGGCAGCACCCCTCCTTTGCTTCTGTTCCTAGGTCTTTTTCTTTACCCTGGTCAGTCATACAGGATGGTGATGCTCTGCTGCCCTTCTCTTCCTGTACTGGACTGAATCACTCAAGGCCACCTCTCCCAGGACTGGCACTTAGTAGATGCTTAGTAGTTTCTCCCTGAAGGAATGATATCAGATCTGTCCCTGCCTTCCCTGGGGGGATAAAGGGGGAAAGAAAGATGCAGAGGTACTTCCAGGTGGCCTTAGAGAAGAGGTGATGGGATCCCCAGAGTAGGATTCACCTGCCTGGCGCTAGACCATCTTCCTGTTTCTTTCTAAGGCCCTATGCGCTTCCTGCATTGTGGCATAGCTGTTCCCATGGTCAGGCCCTTTTCAGCAAGGTATGATCCTGCCCTTTCTGCTATATGTACCTCTGTGCTATGGTAGGTGTTCTGTGTTCATGTAAGAATTGTGACTTGGTTCATTCTGCCTTTAAGAAGAAACTAAAGTTTAACCTACAGCAGAAAAACTTCAGACTCATTTGCACAAGGAACTGAAAGGATTTAGTACTATTTTAGAGAAATTTAGTATTATTTGCTTCTCCCCTAAATCAGAAATAGTAGTTAGTATCCAAAAATAGGTGATTGCTGAACCTCTTGGAAATCACACAAGTATTAGCTTTTTATTTATTTTTTTTATTTTTTTAAAGATTTATCCATTTATGCATACAAGAGCTGGGGTACAGGCCAGAGATGAGGGGGTGAGAGGATTCACCAGAGACAGAGTGGGCAGAGCAGGCAGACTGACTGAAATACACTGCTGAGGGGAGCAGCAGGCGAGGCAGGAGAGGTCTGCTGCGCTATGGGGGTTGCTCCCTGTCCGGCCAGGGATCGAACTCATGCTGTAGAGGCTGCGGATTGCTTCATGGTGTGGTGCTTAACCGCTTGCGCCACCAGGGAGACCCAATATTAGCTTTTTAGAAAAATTTTCGGAAGGAACAGGCGGTTTAGTCCAATTTAAGTAGAGAATAGTGTAATGTCATGTATTTGTTGTGCCAGACAAACATTTACCACGCCCTCTACTCTGGGCCGTGGTACCCATATTATGGAAGAGGTTCCTGGACTTAAAAGGTAAAGTTTAAAAGAGAAGCAAACTTTCCAATGCTAAATCCACTGTCCATCAAATCACAACTGTTTGTATGTGAGTTCGCAGCATTTCACACGTTAAAGTCTCAGCTTCTCCAGAACTGGGACATGCCTTATTTGTGTCAGGGTCCCGAGTGCTCTTACAGGGTCTAGCTCTTGAGATGCAGTCAGTGTGATGTGTGATGAATGGGATCATGAATGACTGAATGAAAAGAGAAGCACTACCTTTTAGGCTTTTTAAAAAAAGCTTCTTTTACCCAGCTGAGAGGTTTCTCACCATGAAATATATATGTCCCCCAAAATAAACCTGAAGTGGATCAAAGCCCTCATTTTTTTAAATTCCTACTCTTCCCACAAAGTGAGAAAAGTTCCTTTGTTACTTAAAATATCTGCGCCAGATCGTACAAGGCTGTCTTTTAGCGCAAGTGCTTATTATTGTGGCTAATTTGGTCACATGTGTTTGAAAGAGAACAATGCCTCAGAAATTTTTAAAAGCAAAACAGCAATCTGAAGCATTTGTTGTAATGAGATGTAAATTGCCAACATCGGCTGTGGAGCCGACTAAAATTTGCAATGATGTGTTTTACCCCCCTGTTAAATTAAAAGCACCAGTGGTCCTCTCTTCTCTCCCCAAAGAGACCACATGCTTTTTGTTCCTTTTCTTTTTGATTTTGTAACACTAAACCCCCCCAGTTTGCTGATTGATTCATTCCCTCATCTGCCATTTGCTGAGCTGTTGTTGAGCCTCTGCCCCATACCCGCTCCAGAGCCAGGCTCTCCCAAAAGCATTATCAGCCTGGATGACAAGATAACCCCCATTTGGCAGGTGGGAAGACTTAGGTGAGGTGACTTGTCTAAGGTCATGCACTGGGACTGACACCCAAGTCTAGGGATGAACCCCTTCAAAAAGTGCCCTTGGCTCGTCTCTGTTCCGAGCTGAGGCTGAGGCCCTGGGTATCTTCCATAAAAATGCCTCAGAAGGAGGCTGTTGCAGGGAACATTGCTAACACCTGGCAGCCACCAAGTGTTAAACAGTGCTGAGAGAATCTTAGGAAACAGTTTTTCTTGAGATCCAGAAGCTCCTTGGCATTTGACAAAACTCTGGGAAGACCAGGGTAGGCACAGGGGAGGTGGGTGTGCAGCGGAGTGCCAGGCCTGCTCTGTGCTAGGCCTGTGCTAGGCGCTATGGGTAAAAGCAAACCAGCAGGTACTCTGGCTCACAGTAGCTATGGTTTACTAGTGGACTGAATTGAGTACCCAAGATAATACACATGTGTGGGAGGGGCATAGGGATGAACCACTGTTTACTGAGCAGTCACTCTGTGCCAGACTCTGGATCAGTCATTTCGTACAGATGATTAAATCACTGAATCTTAAATACTGCCAAGTCGCTGTTTTTCTTTCCTGGTCAGGTGAAGTGGCTGATCAGAGAGGTTAAGTAACTATTGAGGCTAGAATTTGAACCAAGCATTGTACTGAGCCCTGATCTCTGCCAAAAAAAAAGACATAGTCCCTCCCTGCCCTTAGCCTCAATCTAGCAGGGGCAACAAGCATAGAAACAAATGAGGCATCTGATTGTTATGGGTATTGGAGGACTTATAGGGGGCCCAGAAAAGCCAGAGCTCCACGACCTGAGGAAGCCCACAGGTCACCTCAACAGTAAGTGGAAACCTTGAAATTTAAATACTTTTGTCACTCCAATTTTCAACCCAAGAGATACAGAGAATTACAAGAGAATCTCCACTTGAGGGCATGGGCAGCCTCATGAGGAGGTGGCATTTGAATCAGACCTTGAATCCCTGGTGGAGTTTTCATAGGTGGCTGGCTATGGGGGTGGAATGTGTGGAGCAGAGGGGATGACATGAAGACTAGGAAGCAGGGAGGAAAGGTGTATGTGTGGAGAGTGCTAAACACTTTGGAATGGAGTTTGATTATGGGGAGGGGCCCAAAAAGGGGAAGGAGCCAAACTCAACTTCCCATCTGCTTTCCCTCAGATTTTCCTCTGAATTGTCCATTCTCCTGGCTAGATGTTTCCAATTTCTACTTAACAGCTCAATTGCTACTTCATGGGCTGCAAAAAACCTCTGGGAACAGCTTCCCACCCACCCCCAACTCCACCCCCAAGCATTCCAACTCAGCAGGTCTTTATTTCCGAATCTTCCCTTTGGCCTATTACATCCCTGCTCCCCCACAACTCTCTCTCACCATTCTCATATCATGAAAAATTTACTGAAAGCCTGCAATGTGCCAGGCACCGTCCTAGACCCCAACATTGCAACGAGTAATTCTTTGCCCCAGAAGAACTGCACCATCAAAATGTTGACAATACCCAGGTTGGCAGATGAATGCAATTTGCCAGAAGTATTTACAATGTAGAGACTCCTACCAGGTAGGGATAGGAGCAGAGCCTCTCAAAGGAAATACCTGAGCTCATTCTGAAGTTTAATGGGGGCCTGGCAGGCAGATGAAGTGGTGTTCGAGACCAAGACAACAGCACATCCACAGGCACAGAGGCCTGGGACAACACAGCACAAGAGTGACCTGCAGTGAGTATCAGGGGAGAATGAGAAGCAAGCCCCTGAGGTAGAGGGAAGACTTGTTCTGAGCCTTTAGGATGCAGTGGTGTGCTTTTTAATTTTGAGAATGATAGGAAACCTAAGCAAGGAAGGACGTGGTCATTTGAAGATGACTTTGACAGCCATCATGAAGATGGAGGGAGAGAACCAGGCCAAAATCAGAGTTGAACTGGATTCATCCTCTTATTCAACAGCTTCCTCCCACAGAAGGAAAAGGAGGGACATGATCTTGCCAGAGGTGACCTGTGAGTCAGTGACTGCTGGTTTCTTCTCAGCCGATTCCTTTTCCCTGTTGTTGAATGTCAGAACAGAAAGAGACTCAGATGCCAGTTGGTCGAGAGAAACCAAAGTAATAACTTCTTCCATGGGCTCATATGCTCCACTTGAGTTTATATCTCAAAAACTCAACCTGACATCTCCCATTAAGAGTGGAGAAATGTTGGTATCTGCTTCTGAAGCTTTAGAATTATTCATTCCTTGTTGTCATCCTTTTATTCATTTACCAAACATTAGGAGAGCAACCAGGTGCTGGCAACAAAGCATGTAAGACCCCGCCCCAGCCCTGGAATAGGTTATACACTCCAGGGAGATGCTGTCAGAATGACTGAGGCTGCCCATCCTCCACTCTGTCTTCTACCTGTGATCACAGAGGTAAAACAGAGAGAGCTAGAAATGGTGCCTAAGCTTACTCTAGCAATGTGAGCATGCTTCCTCATCTGCGTCCTGCTCCCCAGCCATCTTGCATTCAACTTCATACAAGACTCATGGTTAAACTGATGGACACTCTAGAGATTCCATCTTGCAGATGCGGTAGTGTTCAAGGCCAAGACGACGGCACATCCAGAGGCCTTCGGCTTCTGTATGGGAATGATGTTCCTGTTCTAGGAAACACAGTCATGAGGAATTTTAGTAACAAAACCACTAATAATGTCTTTACTGCCAGCCAAAGTCTAGGATGTAGCAAGTGAACATAGAATTGTGACCAGATTTTTGGTTAGGACTATAATACAAACAGAACTCTGTATCAGTCATCATGGTTGGTATGAGAGAAGACTGCATCGTGAAATTCACCAGGTACTTAAATGATGTGCACAGCCTTGGGAACCTGCTATTACAGCATCTAAAGCTCTGATGGAAATCAACTGTTGCAATATTGTGTAGGGAGAATTTACAAGATGCTAAACTCTCCATTGGCCTTTAGAGTTACTCTTCTGCAAAAGTTAATCAAGTCTTTTGGCCTTATTTACTCATTTTCATCCTGTTCCTCTGCCCTTTGGTAATCAGGACACAATAGGTGATTTAAAAAATAGTCCATTTTTAAAAGCTAATGGAGACAAAAATACCACCCTTAGAAACCACCACATTTATCTAGCTTCCTTTTACTATTTAAACTGCATGTAATTTGTGTTGATTGCATTAAAATAAAAATCAGGGTAGCTGCTAGATCAAGCAATCAGGGGCTTAATCTGTATTGTATTTTAATTTCTTGGTTGAAATGCTTCTATCTAGATACCAAATCTTGGGGAGGGGGAGGCCTTCGCATTTCTCTCCACGGCTTCCCTCACCTCTGTTCTTCTGCTTGGCCTGCTCCACCATGGGTTACAGAGATGGGGAAGATTGGGGGAAGATTCACAATTTTCATATTCTAATAATTGCCACCCCTTTCCCACCGTCTTAACAGAACTTCTTTCCTGTGTAGGAAGTTGAGTCCCCTACATTTCCATTCAGACAGGAAAACCCTATAAGTCTACTCCTGATTTACTTAGTCCACTCTTGCCTTCCAGTTTCCACTTTCTCCCTTATGACATTTACATCTCACATTATTTTCCAGCTGGGTTTAAGTGTAGTGCAATGGACAAAAATAAGCCAGCGTATTTTTTTTTTTTTGTGCCACTATGTGCTAATAGATGCATAGTTACAATATTTGCCTTTTATTTTCCTTGGAGTTCTAGACAGATCTCTTTTCTTAACTGCCTAGGTCCCGCCATTGACTTGGAAAAAGTAAAGTCAGAATGTCTCGAGCCCGAGCCGGAGTTACGGAGCACTTTCAGTGAGGAAGCAAATACGTCGTCCTATTACCCCGCTCCTGCACCTGTCATGGACAAGTATATCCTAGACAATGGCAAGGTAGTGTTTCAAGCTCAATATCGATTCCCTGCAAGTGTTTGTTAGTCAGAGTAAAGATGGAGAGGACGGTGGGAGCTTTTCGAGATACAGCTTGACTGCTGGCCTCCTGGCCTAGCCCTGAGCAACTCTTTCTAGAATTCATGGTTATAGCTAGTGGAGCTTTACTGGGACTTTTTTTTCCCTCCTCCTTTCTTTTATTACATATTGCACCAAAGCAATAAAAATAAAAAATGGCTTTTAAAAATAGCTTATTAGAAAGCTTTTTAAAAATGATAGTTTGCTGAAACGTGCCCTACCTTCCTATGAATCCAGATATGTAAAATTAAAAGGTGAACTAGAAATAAAATATCTGATTTGCAGATAACAACTTCAGATACATCCATTTACATTCACAAAGTATCTGTATGTTCTAAGCCCTGTGCTAGATGCCAGAGACTCAGATGACTGAGAGAAGCTCCTCATCTGCCAGCTGCTTTCAAACTGTGTACTCAGCAGTGCTGAATCCACAGTCCTAGCACCACATATAACTCCCCAGATTTTCTTGTAAGACCCTTGGGAAAAAATCATGAAAGAACACTTAAACACTAATAATAACTATATTGGGATGCAATGAAAAATAATGGAATAGCCTTTGTAAATCATAAAGTTACATGATGATATAGCAGCAGGGAAGGGAGAAAACTGTTTTGACAGCCCCCTAACAGCCAAATGAATTCATCTTGGAAGAAATATATTGGAATCCTCTGTCTAGGTTCAAATTCAGCTGTAGTGTTACATTCTCTGCCATGATCACATACATGACAGGTTATCACTTCTTATTCTCCCCTCCCCCCAAAGTCATCCATATCTGTTCATTTTTCTTTCTTTATGCTTCAGAAGGTCTCTGTTTACCCAGTATTGTCCGCCATTGGATTGATGAGAAAGAAAAGGTTGTTGCATTTGGGTTTGTCCGGATATATCCCTGCAACTGGCCTGACTGAGCCAAAGCAAATATTGTCAGACTGTGCAATGAAACCTGCTAGTCTTCAGGGCCCACTTGGATATGCTGCCTTTCCCTTGTCTCCCATTGAGTACTTCCTCCCCTGCAAAGGCAGACCTAATGGGTCAGACCCTAGGCCCATTCTGCCTTTTCTTGCTCCAGCCAACAGGCTTTATTTAAAAGTTTATTTCACAGAGGAGAGGTGGCATGATAGACTTCTGTATTTCCTATGTGACCTTAGGCGGGCCCTTCCCTCTCTAGGCCTTTAATGAGTCAAACTGTCTCTAAGTTTGGTGAACATTCCCCAACTGAACATACAGGGGAAAAAAAGCACTGTTTTGTGTTTGTTGATATTTTCTTTAGTCATGATCTGTATTGTGAGTGACTAGAGACTTTTTCTTAAAGTAGCTTCTAAGAGAAATACACTTTCTCTTACTTTGGAGATGGATGGACAGTTTCTGAGCATCACAAGGGTCTCTTTGACAAAGATATAATTTCTCTTCCAGAAAATGGGCCTCTCTACCTTCATTTAATTTCTTCACAGATGAGTTATACAACAAATCTTGAAAATAACAGTTTGTTTTCTTTTTGGTTGTTGCCAACAATCCCTATGGCTTTTATTTGCCACCAATTTGTAGTCAAGCAGACAGCTTATTAAGGGAGAGCCCAGGAAGTGGACATGCCGGAAACAGAAGGCAGCTTCCCAGAGCTGCGGCACTCCCCAGCCCCAGGAATAGCCCTAGTTGTCTCCACTCATTATCATTACTGACATTCCTCCTCTTGGCCTGCATAAACAAAGATCTTAATCTCTGGAAGGCCTGGAGAGATGGAATGGGATCCATTTCCTACTAGGAAACTAGCTTTGTCCTACAAAACATTTCACAAAGAACTTTTTTATCAAGTCCCCTAATACCAGATGCCCTATTCTTAATAAGCCCCCTTGACACGCAAAACTGACATTTTGGTCAAATAGTGAACTACGGTTTATGTGAACAGGGCTTACCATAGAAGTTACTTTTTGATTTTGATAAAGTACATTGTCTAAGATGTTTTATTTCCAAAACTTATTGGATCATTAACCTGTAAATATTAAAATTTAAATAGCCTAATTTATACCTGGTGTAGAAGAGTAGACACATCCAGACTTGTCTGAAATTATACAACAGGTCAGAGACAGGCAGCAAGAATTGGAAACCAGGTCTCTTGGTTCCCAGGTCAGTGTTCTTTGCAGTCCATTTTGCTGTGTCCCTGAAAGCTGAGCACTGCTTCAGGTGACCCTGAGCTTTGCTGACCTCAGGACCCTTCCTTGTCTCAAATGCCCCAGCGTGTATCTGTGACTGGTCTTACCCAAGGCCATTTCTTTCTGTAAAGTTAGACTTATATTCAAACAAATGTTAAGAAACTTTCTTTGCCAGCGAACAGCAGTTTATCAGACCTGAAAGCCAATGCAATTAAGATATATTAAACCTGCCCATCAGCTTTTGACTGCTTTGTGTTCAGACTAATCCCGATCACTTTGTAGGGGACAGAAGATGCAATGCCTTGACTTTGAATCTGGTGGTACAGGCTCTAAGTAGGGTAGAAATTCAGAGGGGTAGAACTCAGCTCTGGAGTGGTTAAGGAGTGTTTCTTGGGCTAGAGACTCATGCTAGAAGGAGTAGCAGACTTAAGGAGACATAGAGAAGGCATTTATTCTTAGGCAAGGGAGAAACACAAGCAGAGACATGGATGGGGTAAGAAGGCAAAGTTACTGATGTGTGCCATCCTGTTGTTTCACTCATGGTGTCTTGTTTAAACCTTAAAACCACTGTTTGTTAGAGGGTGTTCTGTCTGTTGTATAGCTGAGGAAGTAAGACTCAGAGAGAGAAAGGCATTTGCCCAGCATTCCCAACCAACCAGTAGAAGGGCCCAGGTTCACAGCTTGGTCTAAAGGCTCTAGAGCTCATCTTCTTTCTGTCACCATAGACTGGAAGTGGAGGGACATGAAATAATTCAGGAGCTCTGTAGCATGCTGGCTTTAGAAGAGAAACAAAAGTTAGTAGGTTGAATGGAGGCAGGATTTCAGAGTGCTTTTAAAGCAGACCAAGGAGGTTAGATTTGATGTGATAGGAAATAGAGAGCCATTCATCACTCTAGAGAGTTAACATTAAAAAAAAAAGACTTGAAAGACTGCAAAAATCATCAAGTCAATGAAGGAAAGCTGCATTGAAGAGAAATTAATCTGGCAGCATTTATAAGGTGGGTGGGAGGGAGCAGGAAGGCCCGCATGGCTTTGTTCCTGGGTTCCCTGTCTGCCACGGTGAACTGTTTTCTGGCACGGGACATAGCTAGGCAGGTATAGAGGGAAACTAACTGAACTCGGATGTACCTGAGTTGCTAGGTTGTCACCAATTAGCATCACTGTGATACTGGCAACAGCAGGAGGCCCAGACAACATGGATTTCATGAAGATTTAGGGTTGAATCTTGATTTCGGAATTTACTGACTGTGGCTTAGGAAAACTAATTTAGCTTCTCTGAATCTCTGTTCATGTCTGTGGAATGGGAATAATTTCTATCTATTTCCATCTCTTGTGAAGATTAAATATTTTAAGAGTACAATACCGGACTAATTAGGTTTTCAAAAAAAAATGAGTATCCCCTTTCTTTTGTACAACATTGGCTAAAATGACTATCATCTCTGTTTTAAGAATAATAAATTAAAAGAGCAGAGAAAAGCAAGGCCCAGGGTCGAAAAGAGCAGAGATCTTTGAGCAAATTGAAGTTGTCTTCCATCTCTAAGCTCTCCTAACTCTGAATTTAATCTAATTCAGATTCTTTGTTTTCCCTTATGTCTAGAAGCTTGCGTGGGTAGCTCCACAGAGTCATCAAGGGAGGTGACTGGGGTCCAGCAGTGAGCAGCAGGGAACTTGTCCCCAGCATGCCTGATCTGGCACGTAGACTGCCCACCTGCAGTTTAGACTGCAGAGAAAAGGCCAGACTTGACCTTGAATTGGTGTTGCCCAGCTAGCCCCGCCGGCAGCACATCTCACTCCAGGTTGCTTATTTTCCCCAGTCTATGAACAGATTTGCAGTCGTGAAGTTTGTGGCACAGGGAGGCCAGGTGGACTGGGTTATCTAATACTGTGCCTGCAGAGGTCTGAATGATCTTTTGCGCAAAAGGAAGTGAAGTCAGATGTAGCAGGTGGTTTGTTTACTTACTGACGTTCATGGGTGGGCTGTGGTTTGGTTTTGTTTTTTTTCTTTTTGATGGTTGGAAAACCTCAGTAATTGAAAGAAGTGATGCCGACTGGCCTGTTTGCCCATCTGTGTGTGCCCACCTTCCTTTCTAAATCAGCCTTCAGCACAGTGATCTTTAATTATCTTTGAACAACGGGTCTTGCCTGCCTGCCATCCGTTTGGGTGCGTGTGCAGTCTCAAACCAGAACCTCTCTGAAATACCTCCCTACCACTCTAAGGGGAGGACCTGCGAACTTTGGGTAAACAAGGACCTGTGACAGAACCCTTTCAAAAGGTTAGCTCATTAGTGGTTGCCTCCCTACATCTGCATAGAGACCACTTCCACTCTCCCTAGACTCAGCAGAAACACAACATCAATGACAATGTCAAAGGTAAACTGCAACTTTTAATGATTAATGTTAGCAAATGATTTTTCAGTGTTAAAAGAGCCAGAAAGGGGGAAAAAATTAAAACATGTAGCTCATTGCTGGATCATTCTGGGTCTCTTGCATTTGTTGACTCTGTACCTAGTACTTCTCTTTTGGGGAGCAAAGCTTGTGTTCTGGTCCACATGCCCTCAGTACCACACCAGGCACACTTGGTTGTGTGCAATTTGTTGAAAGCATAGGTGTTCTGGGCCAGAAGGAACTTAGATGGAATCCAACTCTTCCAGTTCTCAGACAGGGAGACTGAAGCCAGAGATTGGACAGGCCTTGTATCATCACCTTCCATTATGGCCCTGCCTGAACAGCTGCTGTCCCCTCTCCAACTGGCAGTGGTTTTCATACGTAGCTCTGCATTGGAACTCCCTAGAGAGCTTTAAACCCTCCTGCTACCTAGACCTCACCCAAACGAAATAAATCAGAATCTCTGGGAATGGGGCCCAGGCACCAGCAATTTTTTTTTTATTGCTCCCCAGGAGACCCCATGTGCAGCCAAGGTTGTGAAGCACTGTGCTAGGAGGATGTCCTCCCTGGAAAGTTCATATTCAAGGGAGAGGGGTCTTCCTAAATTGGAACAGAGATAGAAGTTCAACATACATGTCCTGAGGTGTGGTTAGGTTCTGAGCTGCCTTTGTGAGAATAGTTTAGAATTCCAGCTCTGCAACTTAATCATTGAGTGCCTGGGCAGGTCGCTTTACCTTTCTGAACCTGCATTTTTCATCTGAGGTGAAACGAGTGCCATAACTCCTTCCTTCTGGAGTTGTCGTGACATTTTGAGACAGTGGCTGTAAAGCACTAGATTATGGTCTGGCTCTTTCCAGGTATTCCATCCATGATTGTTCATAGTTCCCTGAAAGATAATTTCGTATTTACAGAACAAATCCCTTATAACTGTGCAGCCGTGTCTTTCAAAAGACAAGAAAAGTTCCCAGCTACCATCCTGTCCCACTAAGCAGGTGCTTGTGTTCTTATCCCCATTCAGGTCCATCTGGGAAGCGGGATTTGGGTTGATGAGGAGAAATGGCACCAGCTACAAGTAACCCAAGGAGATTCCAAGTACACAAAGAACTTGGCAGTCATGATTTGGGGAACAGATGTTCTGAAAAACAGAAGCGTCACAGGAGTTGCTACAAAAAAAAAGAAAGATGCAATCCCTAAGCCACCCCTCTCGCCTCACAAGCTAAGCATCGTCAGAGGTAGGTCATGATGGTGGAAACACAATGGCTGAGACATTGTCCTTGACTCTCTCAAGAAGGTGGTGGGCACAGTTCAGTGCAACAAATACTTACTGATGCCACTCAGGCCAGAGCACAGACTGAGTGCGGAGACACAGGCGCAGAACTTTGCCCTAGAAGAATTCACATCTAACAGGGCAGATGACACAAGCACAGCTGAAGGAACTAGCAGGAGAAAGGGACATGCCGAAGAGGTTCTCTGGAGAGGCAGAGACCCCTTAACTGGAAAATCAGGGAAGAATTCCTGGGTAGGGAGACCACTGGATGGGACTCTGAAGGAATCATTAGACATGGGATGTGGATGTGGAAAGAGATACTCCAGGAGGCAGGCGCAGGGACACCGGAAAGCAGTGCTGCTGTGTAGAGAGCAGCAGTAAAGGGCAAGGGTCGGGACTCACTTCCTGGGGGTCCCTCCATGTCTGGGGCAGTGAATGAGAGAAGAGCAACTGAGAGCCATGGGACTTGGCTTCTTTCTTGGTGTTTGGGAAGGGATGGAGTGAAGGGAGGGAGACAGGGACTCGTAGCCTGGACTTTTATTTTCCTGGCCTTCCTGCCTACCCTCTGCCTCACTTCCTCCCTCCCTTCTTCCCTCTTTTCTTTCCTCTGCCTCTCCCACCCTCTCTCCCTCTAGTCACTAAGCGTTTATTCTTTGCCATGTCCCCTGCTAGGTATTGAGGACACAGAGGAGGGATAACACAGCCTTCATCTGCAAGGAACTCACAGTCTCACAGGGAAGATGAAATCAAAAACAGTTAGTTACTGTGTAGATAATACGATCTGCAGGGACAAGCAGAAGAGTCCATGGGAGCATAGAGGATATAGTAATAGTTAATTATTCTGAGAGCTTACTATATTTCAGATTCTGGTTTTTTGTTTTAGTGGTGTCATGGACCAAGATTATAGCAGTTGACGTAAAGAAAAATGATCAGATTTAGGGTATGTTTCAGAGAGCGGTATGACAGGACAGTGACTTAGGCTGGTCACAAAGATTAAGTGACCAGCCTAAGGTCACACCTACCAGGTTTCAAAGCCTGTATTCAAACCCATAACCCCTGACCTTAGCCTGAGGTTGGTCCTGCAATAGCCCAGCTGCCTCCTTTGCCTGTCTGACTCATGAGTAATTGATTTAGACAGCCACTTATTTTTAGACAATCAGAGATAACCTTTAGTCTGCCTGCTGTATGAAATGGTGGAGCCTGATTTGGGAAATCATCCTGAGAAAGAGGCTTTCCAGGCCATCAAGCCCCACACCTGACAGGTGGCTGACCTCTTGTTCTGTTACACTTGTTGCAGTGTGACTAGGCAGGTCCCAGGTGCTTTCGGGTAACTGGCTGCCAGGCCGTTGTCACGTTGTACTTTAAAGTCATCTGCTGGAGTCTGTTTCAAGCACTACTCTGAACTATCAGGACCGGCAACCATATCTGATAGATCACATCCTCACTGCCTTGCACAGTTCCTGGCACACAGCATATGTTCAGTGAAAAAGGGGTTAAAGAAATGAAGCCCCGGGGCCTGCAAACCCCATGTCTGTTCTCACTGATTTCTTGTAAATCACTTTCCCTCCATGTCCTAGTTTCCTCAGCTGAAAATTTAGCTCCAAAGATGGTGTAGCTGCCAGGATTATAACTTGGATATAGCAATGTTTGAGGAATGAAAAAAGTTACCATTCCTTACTGACAAGCGAGATACCTCTCTGGAGCCAAAACATGACCTTATGAGGGTCACACCATTGAAATTCATGATCGTCCAGTACTTTTCAACTCGCAGGTTGTCCCCTATGCCCCCCAGTGAAGTGTGAGGAGCACAGAAGTTGGAGCCAGGTCTCCAAAGCCTGGACTGCTGTCTTCGGCTGCACTTTTAGTTTACCCTGGTTTGTATTGCGCTCATTTTTGTATCCCCCAACCTAGCACAGCACAAGGAGATGCTTGGTATCTCTATTGGTAAAGCTAGGAGCACAGTCCTTGTCCCGGCTACCCATTGAACCCCATAGACATGATGAGTATTCTGTAAACCCCATTTGGACAGTGTCCTGTGCAGCTAATCTCATCCCCAATGCTGTGGAATAATCTAGGAGAAAATTCAGCTGTGGGGCTTGAGTGCACTCACTGCAGACTCACTGTCTTCAGTCCCTCCTGCTGAGTACTGAGTTTCTGTCACTGATTTCCTCATTTTCTAAGCCTGTTGAAAACTTTCTCTATTTTTCCTAAATATGATAGTCCACACCTCTGTCCTCAAAGATAGCCTTTTACTTCCCAGAAGAAAGAAAAGGAACTCCTGCAGCTTTGAATAGCCACCCCTACAGACTTATCCTATAGAATTCCCATTCTCCACCTCATGTCCTGTAAGAAGTTTCCCCTCTTAGCTGGCGATTCTCTCCATTTGGATCCCAGCCCACCAGCTTTCCTGTGTCTTGTTCCGTTCTCCAACTATGCTCCAGCCTACGCTGGCTCCCTCCCAGCATCATTTAAAGTGAATATACTTTGATCACTCATTTCTTGGAAAAATAAACAAAACACTCCCTTGGGTCCCCTTCCATCACCAGCGGCTGCCATGTCCCTCTCCTCCTTTCACATCAGGGTTTCTTGAACGAGGTGTCTAAGTCCAGTCTGCATTCACTTGCATGCCCCTGCTGTCTGGCTTCCACTCCCAGCCTGTCCTTAGTCTGTTCTTACATGTTTCCTAGTTACTTCCTCGTGGTACATCTAGGGCACGTTTGTCTCCTCCTCCCCGGCACTGCTTGACATGGACCAGTCCTCCTGCACACTCCTGGTCTCCTTCCTCTCCCACTTCTGGACGCCTCCGTGGGCTCTCCTTCCACTGCCCTCCCCTCTGCCTCCAGCCCCTTCTCGCTCATCTGATCTGCATATCCCCACCACCACCTCCTAGTCATTCATCAAGGCTTTTGCCAGCTGCCCAGTCGGAAGTGCTCTTCCCCTCCCTCTGTCACATCGCCCTGCCTAAAGTCCCTGCAGAGCATTTCTTACCTGTTTGCTTATTTACTTGAAAATTCCTTTTAGAATAAAAGCTTTATAAGCATCTTGTTGAGGGCTAGTGTATGGTAAGTGCTCAGGACATGTCTGTCCAACCAAAGAATAATTCCTAAATCATTACTTGCCCTCACTTCACCTTTCTGAGTTCCTGATTCGCCCACCCAGGTGTCCCTCTGGCCATCTCCTTTTTTGGATGCTAGCAAAAATGCATTGCTCGCTGTTCTCTCTTTTTTCGTTTTTTTTTTGTTTGTTTGTTTGTTTGTTTTTAACAGAGTCAATGCCATTCTTTTTTTTTTTTTTTTTTTAAGATTTATTTCTTTATTTACACAAGCACTGGGTATAGTCAGAAGCGCGGGAGGGTGAGAGAATTCACCAGAGCCAGAGCGGAGAGCAGAACAGGCAGAATGACGAAATACACTGCTGAGGGGAGCAGCGGGCAGCAGGAGAGGTCTGCACACCATGTGGGACCCTCGCTGGTGGCCGGGGATCGAACCGGCACTGCAGAGGCTGCAGGCAGCTTCGCAGCCCAGCACTCAACCTCTGCGCCACCAGGGGAGGCCCTGTTCTCTCTTTTTTCTTCTCCCCAAAGCCGCCTGTCTCATCGGTTTCCCTATCTTGGTGAGTGGCACCACCTCATCCTGGACTCCATATGCCATGCTCTGCATCAGTTCTTATCTCAACCTCTAAACTGTCACTTCTCTCCATACCCACTGCCCCTGGTATAGCCCAGGCCATGTCATTGCTCCCCTGCACCCCTCCAGGCATTCAGGCTCCTCTCCCCATTAATAACTGGAATGATCTTTCAGAGACCAAATATCTACCTTTACCACTGCCCCATCTCTATCAGTCCACCACTATCAATCCACTATCATCCATTACTAAGGGGTGAGCTTAACATGTCATAAAAGCATCTTCATAATCTGGCCCCTGGCTATAACCCCAGTGGTATTTTTCAGTACTGCTGCCCTTGAATTCTAAATTCTTGCCATAATGAGCTGCTGGGTTCCCTGAATAAGCCTGTTTCCTTATTCAGGAATGTGCAGATGCTATACCAGTGCCTGAAACTAATTATTTTGCCCAACCTACCCCTTTCTACTCTGCCCAGCTAACTGCTGCTACCCAGGTCTGCTTAGGAGAACCTGCCTTTAGCAGACCCTCTGTTACTTCTAGGGGGGAATGGGTATTCCTGTCTTGTATCCCAGAGCACTTTGTACCTACCTCTGTTCGTGCCTTAGTAAATCTCTGCCTCCTAGGAGTCTGGTCTAGCAGCCCCTTACGCCATGCTGCTTGCATGCAAACGAGTAAGCCTTGTCCAGATTCATAAGACTGGTGAGCTCAGAGACAAGCAGAACCGCAGAACCGGGCTTTCAGGCTTCCCTTGTCTGTAGAGAATTTTTTTTTAAGGTTTGTTTTTTGTTTTTTTTTTTTTTTTTTTTGGTGGGACCCTCGCCGGTGGCCAGGGAACGAACCGGCGCTGCAGAGGCTGCGGGCAGCCTCGCAGCCCAGCGCTCAACCGCTGCGCCACCGGGGGAGGCTGTCTGTAGAGAATTTTTTACTATAACCTATTTTGAAGTCTCTCTCCAACCCACCATACACTCACCATTTTTAGTCTAATTATTGGAATTCTTATATATTGCGTTTGACTGGTTCTTCCCATGCAAAATGTCTGTGGAATTGAGATTATTTCTTTCTATTTATTGTGTGTGATTTTATCACATTTAGCCACATTTGCCATATTGAAAATGGCAAAACCCTCGATGCTCACAGGGTTGGTGAGGATTTTCTCTTCTTTTTGATTTTAAAGTCATTTCTCACCAGATAGCAGAGGGATGGGGTAAACATTGACTCTGCTTTAGAAAGATGAAAGCAAGAGGCTGGAGGACGATCTCACTTTAAAGACAAGCTCCAGAATGACAGTTAATCCTTATTAAGGTCAAATGACTTTTTGCAGAGTGTCTGAGTTTTCTAAATGAGCCACAGCATTGAGTTCTGGTTAATTTTTATAACTTTTTTTTAATAGGACACATTAGCGCTGTTACAAACCTTGTTAATTAAGCAATAATCTCAAATGCTCCCTCGCAGAGGGAGACATTCCCGGCAACTGCAGGTGATTAATATCTTGAGTCTAAGGAAAGTCTTTTAATCAACCTGAGGGCCATTCAGCTCTCGCACCCCCAGGAAATGAGATGATTGGAATTCTGTGGAGGCCTCTGAAAACCTTCTTCCATTTGCACCTTTTGTCTTACTACCTTTTCTCCAATTCCTGTGAGAACCTCTAAGGACCATCACACCTTCACATGCTCCTCTCCCCTTCTCTCGCCTTTGCTACCCTTTATGGCTTCCAGAAAACAAGAGCGTCACAGCTATAAAACGCACTCCACCGATCTGGGGTGACATCCTGCTTTCATAAATCAGGAAACAGATCCAGAAAGATTCCCCACAAGGGTCCCACAGCAACTCGGGTTAGAGGCAGTTTTCAGCACAGCTTGTCACTCTCATTTAGTTCAGATTCCTAAGGAGTCCCTGTGAGCGGTGGCTTTCTCCTGGCCCGGGGCTGAGAGAGAGAACTCAGTGGCCCAGTTAGCAGGGAAGCCAGTGCTGTCACACCGTGTTGGGTTGTGATCTGTGACAGAGAGAAGCCCCGGGTTCATGTGGGAGCTTGTGTCCTGAGAGGTTGTTGATAAAGTAGGGTCTCCTCACCCAAACTGGTTCGGTTCTGAAAAGACTGAATCTAAAGAATAAGTAGAAATCTGGCTCAGGGGACCTGGGAAATGATGAGCAAAGATACTGATGTGTGACCCGCCTGGAGCAGCCAGGGAAATGCAGGTGGGTAGAGCAAAGGACAGTCTAAAGAGAGACAAGGCCCCTCCCTGCTCTCTCAGCTCCTGTGGGGAGTCCAAGACAAAGTGAAGTGAAGATTAGTCGGGCTTGAGAGTGTCGGGAAGTAGTGGAGGTCAGCTAGAGGCTTGTAAAGCTTCTCTGTACAAACCTTTCTTGGTGGGGACAAAAGGGTGCCTCGCCACAGAGAAAGAACACCCTTAGCATATATACCTGCGGTGTGGACAACAAGACAAGCTGGCTGGGTGCTCAGAAAGGGCATAGAGCAAGGGAGGCAGCAGTGGACTTTATTTACCTCCTTCTTTCAGACCTCGATCTGCAATTCCTGCAATTATGATTGGATTGTCATGTTTGTCATTCTGCCACAGCTAAGGAAGCCAAGGTTTAAATGTTAAAATACTCGCCCACAATGGCATACCCCAGGGCAGAGTTCTTCACCCACAGGCCCCACCCCTCTTATGTCCAGAATTTCTATCCCCTCAGGTTTTCCTGAAAAGGCAGTCATTTTACATACATTTACCTAATCTCTCCCCTGTGCCAAGCACTGTACAGGCCCTGGAAATGAACAGTCATTTATACATAAAATAATTGTGACAACCCATACCAATGTGGTGTTCCTGACAGTTTGAACAAATTTTGCACCTTGCAAAATGTTTATCTCACACACCTTACGGCAGCATTTATGAAGATCCTCTCTGGTTTGTCAGGCTTGTTTACGGGTGAGGAATCTAGGGTAATGACTTGCCCCAGGCTGGGCAGCCAGCTGAAGACTGCAGGGAGAACTTGTCTGGGGCTCGCTCTTTGCTGCATCACACCAAAGGGCAGGCTCAGTGGGAGTGGCTGTCCTTAGCCTCATTCATAATCACCACAATAATATACCTCTTCATGCCTACCAGGTTGTCAGACCTTAATATCCAACAATGTCAGTGCTATGGGGCAGCCAGTATTTGCATGCACTACCATAGTTAGCACAACCACTAGGGGAACCACTTACTAGGCACCACCTAGTGAAGTTGAATATGCATACAGCCTAACATTTAGCAGTTCCACCTCTAGGCCAATACAGGAGAATTCCCTGTATGTGTACTGCAGGAGACATGTGGCGAGATATTTGTAATTGACAACTCAGGAAAGACTTCTGGTCTGCACTGACACCAAAATGGGTCAGCCAACTGTGCTCCAGTCACACAGTGGAAGCTAAGTCATCAGTGAAAATGAATGACCTGCAGCTCTACACTTTTATGTGGGTAAATCTCAGAGCTGTAGTGTTGAATGGCAAGAAGAACGTCAGAAGGAGTTTTTTGTGAAAAAAAAGTTCAAAACTGGGAGAAATAAACACGTTACTTAAGGATGCATGCCTCCATATGTTAACAAGCTGAAAAGGAAGGCAAAAAATCAGAAGAGTGGTTATCTCTGGTGAGGATGAGGTGAGGATGGAGTCGGGAGAGGCGTCCAAGGGCTGTGAAGGGGCCTGTAATGGGCTATTTGTTAAGTTGGGTAGTGGGCACATGGGTGTTGTATCATTTTTAAAGTGCAAATTTGCAGTGTCTATCTCTTTTCTAAGTAGATTTTATGAAAATTTAAAAATATAACTATGCCAGATGTATGAGTTGGTATTTGAGAAGTATGTCCAGGAGGCACATTTTCCTTTCCCTGCTTTAAAGATCTGTTCCAGAATTCACCATTAATCCTTGGCCTTCTTGTTTCTTTTCCCTGTCTAGAGTGTTTGTATGACAGAATAGCACAAGAAACTGTGGATGAAACTGAAATTGCACAGAGACTCTCCAAAGTCAACAAGTACATCTGTGAAAAAATCATGGATATCAATAAATCCTGTAAAAATGAAGAACGAAGGGAAGCAAAATACAATTTGCAATAAACTTTGGATTTTTCATAAAGCCTTCTCGTTTTCCTTGCGTGGCGTGTGATATGCGGGCGATGGTGCCATCCAAATCAGACCCCACCGTGCATGGTGGTGTGTAGGCAGGGGGCCAGTAGGGTTCTGGGGTCAGCAGCTTGTGTCTGAACTTGGACTTCCCACTCTAAAGAAGGCAAATGGATTTTTCCAAGACTCCAGCAGCAACTTGGCGCCGTGTCCTTCTGGGTTTGGGGAAAGCACTGTCTTTTTCAAGGGGCACAAAGTGTCTCTGAGTTGCCTACCACTTGACCCAGAATTTGAACTGATATTTTTACCATTCAAGGACTTCTATCTCTGTTCCTCTATTTTGTTCTATAATAAATAAAACTTCATGAATTCTTTGATGTTGACAATGATTATCCTCATTCATTTAAGGATATTAAGTGTGCAATGGAAGTTGACCAGTGTCTTTTGAGGGGTGGAAAATTCAGGCTGAAAGAGAGACGTTCATAAGGGATGTGGTGCTGTCTGTGGAGCTGAAGAGCTGTCTGGAAAGCAGATTATTTTCTCATACTTCAAAGGACAGGTCTAGGACCAGTTGCCTGTTTCCACTCAAGATGAGGTGAAATTCAGCCTCCTTGATCATTTGAATCGATCTTTGTAAAGGGGTGCAGGGGGCAGACATGTTAGATGTGGTCTGGGTTACTTTCAGGAAGTAGTGGGCAATGTCACTTGGTGTAAGTTTGTTCATTCTGTCTCATATCTCAACTGATCTTTTAAGTTATATAATTTTTATCGCATTTGGTTACTGAGTCTCGAAGGTGTCTGGTGCACAGTCTGGCAAACCACATTCGATCTTCCTGTTGATTTGCACTTTCTTTTCCATGATACCCGTAAAATCAGCACATGCGTATTAGAAAGGGCAAGAGTTTGGGGCCAAGTGCCTGGGTTCCAAGCTTGGCTCCCTGCTTGCTTGGGACTTAACCTCTCTAGTTTCCTTTTTCCATTCCATGTAAAAGGCCGTAACATCTACCTTGCAGAGTTGCTATAATAATGAGTGATAACATAAATCTGTGAAGTGCTCAATTAATGTTGGTGTTCATTATTCATTTCTGATTATTGGCTTTTATGCATTGGTTGGGAAACTGGTCTCTGGGATTTCTAATGGTTTATGCATTAGGCTGTTGGTGGTCTGTTAGCTAACGCTCAGGGTTCTGGGGAGATGGCTGTGTCTGAGGGATTTTATTTTAGTAAAATAAAAAGGGATTTTTATTTAGTAAATAAAATGATCCTTTTGTAACATGAAATATTGTATCTTGCTAATAGACTGTGTAGATGTGAATTTCCTTTTATGGTATTTGCCTCGCTCTCCACAAACTTAGCAGTGTGATCTTGTACCAAGCACCTCAGAATAAGTGACTCCTCAGAATCTTTACAATATAAGGAAAATGGTGCCTACCTTACAGGTTCTATGGATAAGTAAATAATAACAATAATAATAAACAGGCAGTATTGATAACTAAATAATAATTAAAAACAACTGATTCGAACATGTGCTGGGACATTTTTAAGTGTTTAGCATATGTTAACTCATTTCATGAGGTAAGTCAAGTTCTGTACACTTAGTTTTCAATATATTCTGTTACTGAGATGTGCTCATCTTAATGGCATGTGGCAGCTTAGACACGAGTGGTGTGGAATGCACAAGAGACTGGAAACAGCCTCTTCCCCCCTTCTCCTTGGCATGACAGAGATTCACCCAGAGGCTCTGCATTTCTCTCCAACAAATTATACAACTTGGTACCTACTTTACAGACGTTTTTAGATTAGTGGGAGAGTCATGGAAATACATATTTATTGAGTGATGTGACAAAGAGGAAAGTGCTTTGTATGGTGTACAACGCCTGTGTTAGGGACAGAAAAGGGTTGTGAAGGAATGTGGATTCATATCCCAAGTTTACTGCCATTTCTGGGAAGGTCACTTGAGCTCTCTGTAGCTCATTTCTTGTAAAGTAGAAATTATAATCCCTGAGGGTTGTTGTCAGGAGTAATCCAGTACTACCTGACCTGGGAAAAGCACACTAAATCTGGAAGGACCATGTAGATGTCAGTTATAGCATCGCGTAGGAAGTGGATGTGCCAGGGAAGGCCTTGCAGTGGGTTCTAGCGGGGCACCAAGCTTCACATGCTAATCAGACTGAGATGTTCTGAAGTGCCCTTGGCCTACGTGGTGTCCTGTTACTATATAAGGGCAAGACCATTGTTCTTAAATGATTCAGAAGAGGAAATGGGCCCAGAAAAGGTGACATAACTGTTTGGCCAAGGTCCCAGAGTTATCAGCAGTCAAGCTGGATCAGGATCCGGGTCTGTGCAAAGTTGCTCTTTACCTCTTCTCTGAAAAATGAGCAGACTTTTATGGTCTGGGCTGAGAATCTAGCCATGGTATCTCAGTAGGCTTAGGGGTGACCCAGCCTAAGTAATCAATTCATTGAAATTGGCCTTGCTGGGGAGATACAGTACCTATTATAAGGATTCACAAGTTTATTACATTGTACATCCACAAAACTGAAATTCATTTTGTGTAATAGGGAGTTTCTCAAACTTGCCCAAATCTTAAGCATTTGCTGGGGTGGTGCCTAAAATACAGACGCCTGGACTTTGGTTTTGGGAACTTGATTGATTCAGTAGGTCCGGGATATGGCAGGAAATGTGTATTTTAATACAAAGGCCCCTTCTGAATACCAGTCTTGTTGAAGTCTCTAGAAGACCTACTTTAATGAAGGAACAAGAGTGTTTCCTAAGTAAAAAGACAAGCTCCTTCTACAGTGCTTGAGGATATCTGAGACTGAGAATACATTTCCCCTTAAACAGCTGAGGAGCTGCCCTAAAAGCTTATTTAAAGTTCCTCTTTCAGGCTCACCCAGTGCTGTTTAGTCAGACATGCTGCCAAAGGTGACTTTTCATCTAGGCACCAATGATTCCCCCTCATGTTTGCGTTAGATTCTTTCTTTTGACTCCTGACAGCCCGGTGAGTCACGTGGGACAGGACTGTCAATCCTGAATGGCCCCGCCTGAGTTGGTGAGTTTGTGCACTGTCTTCAGAAGCTCTGGCAACAAGTTCTCTGTTACCAGGCAAAGCAGAAAGATGGGATTTGTTTTTAGTTTCTAACTGAGGAAAGTGTGTTAGTGACAACTATGCATCCAGAGGTTCCTTGGATGCATTTCTGAATTATGACTTTTTTTTTGTATTTGTAAAGAACAAAGATCACTTTATAGAAATTTTTGGAAAAAAATGGGGGAAACGTTCCAAGTCGCACTACCGGAAACATCGTGATGTCTCTCTTCTAGTCTTTTACCCAGGGTGTAAGTAAATGTGTATTTCATGACCTGTAATTCCAGCCTATAGGCAGTTTTGTGTCCTTTCCTTCCCATTTGACCTATTTCCCTGTTGCTGCGTGTAATTTCTTTTTTTTTTTTAAAGATTTATTTATTTATTTATACAAGCACTGGGTACAGTCAGAAGCACAGGAGGGTGAAAGAATTCATCAGAGCCAGAGTGGGGAACAGAACAGGCAGATTTGATGAAATACACTGCTGAGGGGAGCAGCGGGCGTGACAGGAGAGGTCTGTGCACCATGTGGGACCCTCGCTGGTGGCCGGGGATCGAACCGGCGCTGCAGAGGCTGCAGGCAGCTTCGCAGCCCAGCGCTCAACCGCTGCGCCACCAGGGGAGGCCCTGCATGTAATTTCTAACCTTCTGTTCCAATGTCAGGCTACCACTGAGCAAATCACTGGTCATCTGTGGGGCATTCTAATCTCAGGGCTCCTGGGCCATGGGCTGAAGAGTAAGGTTGACTTTAGGAAGTTGATGCTTTCGAGTTCAGATCCCAGCACTAGCTCTTAATCTTGTTATCATCCTGTTATTACTTCACTTGAGGTGAGTTCCTTCAGATTTCTGAGCACTAGATTCTTCATCTGCAAAATGAAGGAAATACTACTTGCTTATGGGCTTATAAAGGAGGACTAAGAATGTAACTAGAAGCAAGAGTGGATCAGTGGCTGCCAGTGTTCTCATTGGGAGTCCTACCCTGTCCCCACACTCATTCAGCCATTGCCTGAGTGTGCTCCTATCCTGTTTCTAACCTGCCTGACCCTCTATGCAGTGACTTTGGCTTTCAGCCCTGCTCTGGGCCTTCCAGCTGCCTGTGCTTACCCCTCAGTGTTTGGTGCTTGGGATCATCCCCTGTGCACAAGGATGAGACCCACTCATTGTCACCTTCTAGCTCCCCTCACTGACCTCAACTCCTGACACCCAGATGGGTCATTTGCCATCCTCATATTTTCAGGGCATTTGTAAATAAAACTCAGATGGAGATTTTTTTTTCCCTTTTTTCCCTTTATATTTTCTATGATTTTCTTAGGAGTGTTTCACCTGGGTCATAAAGAAATGACATTTTTATCATTCTTGATATATACAATGCATGAAGCCACATTTTAAATTATTTTGCCAATTTGATAGGTGAAAACTAGTATACCTCATTATAGTTCTTTGATCATCACTGAAAACTCTGCACTGTGTATCTCTCCAGGGTTTGATTTCTTGTTTATAAAAAAAAACGAAAGCTTTTCCTTCTTATAGGTATTTCCAGCAGAATCCATTTTACTTTCTGTGGTTTTTGTTTTTATATCTTTAAAATAGACATACCAATACATACTCACACCACTTCTTTTGGGGTATTACTCCATTTCCAACAAGCATCTTCACAAGTTCATGGAAACTCTGGGTCAAAGTGAACTTGGAGGCCCTCTGGCCAGATCACCTCTCCACTCTAAGCATTGCCTTCCCAGATCATGCTCAGACACCCCACGCAGAGGAAGATGGAATTTGTCTTCCTACCCAAGAGTCCATCTAAATGTTCATTTTTAAAATGTTCTGTTGAGTAAAAATTCTACTTCCCCAAGACTTCTGAAGTTGTTCAACTTCTCCCCTCTGAGGCCAGGCAGAATACTTCTACTCTTATCCCTTTGCAGAATTGAAGGTGACGATCATGTCTCTTCACTAACTAATAAATAGCTGAAATTTTATCCTACTGTTTCTCATGGGAGAGAGACTGTGTAGGTAAGAATGGGGGCTCTGGATTTAGGCAGTACTATGTTTAAATAATAGTATGTGACCCTTGAACAAGTTCTTAATCTCTCTGACCATCCTTGTGGCTCTTTTATGGATGCATCCCTAAAAGATGGAGTTCAGGACTGGACACTGAACTCAGGGAGGGTCTTATCAGCACTAACCAACATAGGTTGTCACCTCTTACTCTTGGACAACATATCACTATTAATGTGGCCTAATCTTGAGTTAGCATCTTTAGCAATAGAATTGTCAGATTGAGCTTGAGTTCACCAAGCATTCCCATGCTCCCTCTTTTTGCTAAAACAATACTTGTACCTTTAGTTCACTGTCATAAGAAAACATAGATTTGGAGCCAGAGAAGTTCACACTGAATTCAAAATCTGACTTCACTATTTAATAATTAGAGATGACTGGGGAAGTCTTTAAGTGCTCCCCAGCCCCAGTCACCTTACCCATTTTGCAGTAGTTAAGGGAATCATACTGACCTGCCTCTGTGCCAGACCTAAGCCCCACTCCCCTAGTTCCAGTCTTCACTCATTGTGGGTTTATGTTTCTGTTTTACTTCCCTTTTTCATTTTAGCAATGCTTTATCCTCCCATCCCCAATCGTGTGCTTAACTGAAATGCAGGACTTTGTATTCATCTTATTGGTTTCAGCCCAGCATTCCAACTGGTTGAGATCTTTCCCACTGGTGCTTAAAATACAAAACAAAATTTGAAGAAAGGCAAACCTGAAAAAGAAAACTCAACCATAACCCCAAGAACCAAACCCAACTTCATGCACTCTGACGAGACCCTCCTGTCTTGTTCCCTTAACAACATTTGGCAAATGTTTCTCCCTCTCCCACATTTTAATGCCCTCCCAGGCATTGGGCCATGTTCCTACCTCTTCTCTGTATGTTTTGCTATCTCTAACTTCTTGCTATTAGAGATGATGCTGCCATGATCACTAATGGTTGGTTGTTTCTGAATTTCCCAGGAGTAAATTACTTGGGCTAAAGGGCAAGGAATTTTTATAGTCCTTTCCATTATTATATTGCTTTCCAAAAGATCAAGCTGTATCTCAAGCATGGCCACCATGTTTGTGCCATTTCCCTACAACTTCACCAGTATTGGGAATTTTTAAGGAATTTTGGCGAATTGACTTTCTACCCTGGTGTATTTTTTCCATTTCTCCCTGTGTAATTGTCTATGCGTTCATTTGGGTATTTGAGGTTATTATGGATCTTCGTTTTATATGATCTATCCTTCTTCCCAATTTCATCATGTATATGACTTTTTATATCTTCAAGGGTCATCAATAGTAGTGTTTATTATTGGGTCCACTACAGATCCAACTTCTACTCACTGATCACTCTTCTCTGAGCTGGATTATTACAGTAGCTAGGACTCCTCCATCTCTCTGTAATCAAGGAAAGGATATGTAAGCTTACCCCAGAAGGATGAGAATGGCTGTGAGATCATCTGTCTGTCTATCACTCCCTCCCTCCATTCATCTTAAAGGTGCTGACAGGCACTGCTGGTCAAGTCTGTCCAGGGAGTCACACCTCAAATACGGGCCCAAGCCTGCGCTCTTTCTTTCTGGAATGTGCACTTTCAGCCAAATCTATTCTGGTACCTGGGGGGTTGAGCATTTACTGTTTCCATTTCATTAGCTAATGGGGAAGACAGATTCAGTATTCTAGCCTCACCACCATCTGCACCCAAAATCCCCTGTGAGTAATTATATAATTCATTCAGTCATTCAGCAAATATTTATTGAGTGTCTACTAGGTGTCAGTCACTGGTCTAAATGCTTGAGCCATATTAGCGAAGAAAAACACTGGGGAGCAGAAAGGGATGAGGAGGAAGATAATAAACACATTATATAAGAAATTATAGGAGATGGTGATAAATACAATGTAAAAAAGTAAAATGTGGAGCAGGGTTAGTTAGATTGGGTGTGTGGTGGGGAGAAGGTTCATCTGTTAGTGAGTGTCAGGGTCGGCATCACTGGGAAGGTGCAAGCTGGACAAGGACAGGAGGGTGAGGGAGTTGGTATGGCTTAGGAAGCCCTGCCCAGGGCCCTGGGAACTGGGAACTAGCAGTATGCAAGCAGTGTGGGAGGGAAGAACATTACATTTGTCCTGTCTGCTTGGAATGTCAGTGTTTTTTTGGTTTTTTGTTTTTAATTAATTTATTTATTTATACAAGCACTGGGTACAGTCAGAAGCGCGGGAGGGTGAGAGAATTCACCGGAGCCAGAGCGGGGAGCAGAGCAGGCAGAAGGACCGAAGTACACTGCTGAGGGGAGCAGCGGGCGGCAGGAGAGGTCTGCGCGCCATGTGGGACCCTCCTCGGTGGCCGGGGAGCAGCCGGGGATCGAACCGGTGCTGCAGAGGCTGCGGGCAGCTTCGCAACCCAGCGCTCAACCGCTGAGCCTCCGGGGAGGCCCTGGAACCTCAGGTTTATTCGAAGATGGGAGGGGTGAGTCCAGGCAAAGAGGAAGGAAGAGTTCATGTTAACCAGTACATTGACACATTTTCTGTAGCAACAAGCAAGGCTCGATGTGGCATAAAAGCAGTATTTCCATGACAAAAATGAAATAGTTTACTTAAAAAAAGTACTCACAGGAGTTGGGGTAGAAGGGCTGCGTCTGTCTCCACACTCACCCAATCCCTGCAGAGGCCTTTCAAGGGGAAAGTCTACTGAGCCCAGGTGGTAGACAGATGGGTGCGCAGTTGAGCTGTCCTAGGTATGAAGCCACGTTTATCTCTCCCTAGGTGAACCCAACCCTTCCCTGAGCTTGTTTTCTCAAGTGATGGTAGTAATTCTCACCTTCCAGTTTTATTGGGAGGGCAAAATGAAGACAATTACTAGAAGGTGCGCGTCTTTGGGGTCCTTATGTAGTTCAGGCCTGGATTGAGACCCCAGTGTGGAGGTGCTTAACTGCTTTGTGCAGGATGTTGGCTTTTCATCAGACACAATGATACCCACCCTGGATATACTAACTCTGAGGCCTGGGGCAAGTTGCCTTAGCTCTAGGCCTGTTTCCTCTTCTGTGATATAGTGACAATAGCACAGCATCTGAGAATTTACCCTGAGGGGTCCATGAAATCCCAAGTGCATTTGACAAGGAACCTGAATGGAGCAGGTCCTGGCCAAACCCCAGTCCCTTTTGCTGGTGTAGGCTCCTGCCAGGTGCCCACTGTCCTCGCGGCACAGCACAGTCCCCACCCTCTGCATGCTCTAAGTTAAAGGACCAGTTTTCTCTAATGAAGGATTATTTATAGACAATTGTTACTCACTGTGTGTCTTCCAAATAACTAATTTGCATGTTTGTCCAGGGGCTTCTAAAAACAGCAAAAGGGGTGTTTCCCACATGGGTGGCTAGGTTTGGCAGGCTAGCTGTTCTATAAATGCTTGTTGAATGAATGACAATGAATGAATGAATGGCTTTATTATTATCACTTTGACTAATAATATAAAAGACTTTCACAATTACAAGTTATCATAACAACTCTATGAAGTGTCTTTATGGTGATGATAAGGAATCAAGCTAGAAAGTGGGGAAATTTGCATTTTCTGAGTCACACAGTAAATGGAGAAAGCTTAAACCCAAGTCTCCAGAAGCAAAATCCAATGCTCTTATCTAAATATCAGTGATTCTGAATCTTGAACCTCCATCGGAATCACCAGCTTATGAAAACCCAAATCACAGGTCCTGCCCCAGAGTTTCTAATTCAGCCGGTCTAGTGTAAGGCTCATGAATTTACCTTTTCCAATAAGTTTTCAAGCAGTATTGGAGCTGCTGGTCTGGGGATTACACTTTAAGGACTGCTGTTCTAAACAATGCTACTCTCCCATATTGTAATCACAAGGGGCATATAGTTAGATCGTGGTGATTTGAAATGAATGGGCCATGAGAGCAGAAGCTGTGCATAGAAAGAAAGGATGGCCAGGGTGCCTGAACCTTATAGCGCCGCAGCCAAAGGAGGTGCACCTTCCCAGGTGAGCCCCACTACTGGGGACTCTTCCCCATGTGTAAAGTGGGATTGGCATTTGCCTCCCAAGTATCCTGGTAGATTGAATGAGATGTCTTGGATTGTCTTGGTCTGTCTACTAGTGTCTTTTCCTGAGGGCAGGACGGTATAAATTCATCTCTGTCCCGCTTTGCTGAGTCCTACTGTGTGCTGGTGCAGGAGATATAAATATGGACAATATTTTTAAATGAACTAATACTTTTTGAGCCCATACCTCATGTAAGACACTATTCATAGCATCTTAATCACCATGCTATTTGCTCCCTTCGGTCTGTCATGATTGACACAAGCCGTGTCTTCTGGCTGAAACTTCCCTGTCGCTTCTGCTCTGTGACTGTCTACTCCTTCTTGCTCAGGAGGGCTTCAGTGCTCCCTCCCCAGCTCAGGTCAGACACTCGTCCCCTGTCCCCCTACTTCTCTGTTGGCCTTGTCATATGTGTCCACTTTCTCACTGAACAGTGAGCTTCAGAATCAGGGTGTTCATCTCTGAGTCTGGGGACCCAGCACAGGGCACAGTACTCATGAAATGGAGATCTCCCAGGAGTCCAGGCCCCTGGTGACCACAGACTGTGGGAAATCAAAGATCAAGCAGCATTTTCTGCCTAGAGGTTTAAGGCCTTTAGGGGTCACGAGAAGCTCTTCACAAGAGTGTCATGGGGCCTTCCTGATCTTGTTCCTTCAGCACAGTCCACTGCCAGGAAAAGAAAGGAGGAAAGGATTTTGCACTGACTAAGTCTGAGGAATCTGACCTTACCCAGCTGGGTCTGACTCTGGGCTTCACCACCTACCAGTTCTGTGAACTTGGGAAAGTTATTTCACTGGTTGGGCCTCAGTTTCCTCCTCCTCCACAGTAGGTGCTCACTGATAGGCAGCGCCCTTCCTTCAGCTCAGTAGAAGCAGTGAGCCCTGAGTACCAACCAGGGTGTCACTCTCCGCCTGTGCAGACTGTGGGCCCGGCACGTCCTCTCTATGGTCCTCGTTGGTCTCCCTCAGTTCTAATGTGTGTGCGACTTCCTTCCCCTCTCACCCCTGCCTCCCATGAGGGAGCAGATTTCAGCCCATGATGCATTCTTTTCCAAAGCTGCATTCGTTCTAAAGCTCCTCATTCATTCCACCAGGAGCATCCCTGGTGGCACAGGCGGTTGAGCACAGCTCTGTGAGGCTGGCCACAGCCTCTGCAACGTGGGTTTGATCCCTGCCGGCTAGGGAGATACCCACATGGCACGGCAGACCTCTCCTGTCTCATCTGCTGCTCCCCTCAGCAGTGTTTTCAGTCCATCTGCCTTTTCTGCTCCCTACTCTGTCTCTGGTAAATCCTCTCACCCTCCCACACCTCTGGCCTGTACTGCAGTTCTTGTATGCAAAAATAATTAAATCTTTTATTAAAAAAAAAAGAAGTCTCAGGTTCCTGTGAGCATTAAGTGTCTATCAAGCACTTAGAACTTAATAAACACTACATAAATGCTTATTGTCTTTTTAAGCAAGGAGCAAGAGATGGAAGAGGGTAGCATGTCTCGAGCAAGGGAAGATGCTGGGAAGCTGGGAGGGTAAGGGTGAAGTTGGTATTGGGAGATGAGGCAGGAGAGGTGGGCAGGTGCCAGTTCATGGAGGGCCTCGCTCCAGGTGCAGGTGCTAGACTCTGAAGGTCATAACAGCTGCAAAAAGGTGCTTTAGAGAGGTGATGCCACTTCATTGTGGTGGATGCTTTGAGGAAAGGAGCAGCATTGAGGAGGTTTTTGGAGTAACTCAGGGGAGAGGTGATGACGGACAGGTGCCCATGCTCCTTCTTTCTTGCACTGGCATGGCCTGGTGGGAAGCAGGCTATGAGCACCAAAATGCACAGGTTCTCATGGGCAGTGCGCAGGGCAGCCATGAAAGGGCAGCTCACACAGCTCCTGTGCCCTGGACCAGCTCTGTGCAGCCCTAGCAGGGATCAGGCCATGCAGGGGAGGCAGACCCAAAGGGTCTGGAAAGAGGGACAGATTGCAGGGCAGTACCTGTTTCTGCGTCAGGTCTTCCCAGAGCACTCCCTTGATGCTGTGCAGATAGCATGGCCTGTGGGGTGAGAGAGGAGGGTTGTAAACCTTTCTGCTAGTCCTTTTCAGTTAGCCTGACCTTGGCTAAGTTCCTCAATCTTCTGGGTCTGCAGCTTTATCATCTGTGCAGCAAAAATAACAGCATCCATACTTTAGACTATTGCAAAAATTGCTGCTCACATGCACACAGTAGGTGCTCACTGATAGGCAGCGCCCTTCCTTCAGCTCAGTAGAAGCAGTGAGCCCTGAGTACCAACCAGGGTGTCACTCTCCGCCTGTGCAGACTATGGGCCTGGCACGTCCTCTCTATGGTCCTCGTTGGTCTCCCTCAGTTCTAATGTGTGTGTGACTTACTTCCCCTCTCACCCCTGCCTCCCATGAGGGAGCAGATTTCAGCCCATGATGCATTCTTTTCTAAAGCTGGTGGGAAGCCACTGGCCCTGGCTTTGAAAAATGAGAGCCACTGCGGAAAGGCTATCATTGCTGGTCGAAGGAGGGAGGCTGGAGTTCTTTCCAATGGCTCTTTAAATTATTTTCATTTTGCTGACGCATTCACTTTTCTAAGCAAAGGAGCTTGGGAGACGGTTATAGGCCATTTAATAGCAGAAAGCCTCATTGGCTTCAATCTCTTGGAGGAGGAAAAAGCTTAACCTCTTGTAGCCCAGCCTGCGCCGCCTTCTGCAGGACCCAGGGGGGCAGATGGGCTTTTCAGACCCGGCCTTTCAGGGAGCCAGGTCCAAGACCAAGTAGATCTTCCCACGAGGTCCAGGCAGGGTTGGCCAATATTGGCACAGGTGGAATAGAACCCAAGGCAAGATTTGGAGGTGAATTGGGCTCCTCTAGGTTTTCAATTATGATTATAAGGTGGCTGGTTTGCATTTTTCTCCTTTTCCTTTTGTTCTAAGATTGAGCAAGTGATTCTACTTTCTTATTCAGAATGAGGGCAGCCAACAGGCACATGCATGCCTCTCCCATGCCCTTTCCTCAGCCCAGAATCAGGGAATCCTCCCATTAGCTTTTGCTGAGCTCCTCTGGTATGTCAGACCCACACTGAAAACTTTGTATATTTAATCATCACAGCAAGAATCTTTGACAGTTGGCGCTGCCATCTTGATTTTTCTGGATAGGAACACCACAGCCCAGAGAGGGTAGAATTCCACACAGCAGCTAAGTGAGAGGGTCAAGATTCCAATCGTCCTTCCAAGGTCAAGTCCACACCTCTTTCCTCACAGCCCGGGTGCAACCTAGTAACCAGTACTGGCCAAGAGCCAGCCAGGTGCCAGTCCAGGTCAGAGAAGTGCTCTGCTCCTTTTTGCCTGGGAGGATGATTGCCATGCTCAAGGTTCACCGTCATGTACAATTTCCCTTGTAAGCTAGTGCTGGACGGCAGAGGTCCAACAGCAGGATAACCATGTGCAGGCCCACCCCCCCATGCACATACACACACGCACACTGACGTCAGAGTGAAATGCTGAGCGGCCAAAAATGTCCCAGAGCTGTTTCAGCACAAGTGAACCTCAAAAGCACAATGCTCAGACAAAGCAGCAAGTGGTAGAAGGAAATTAAGTGCTGGAGACTGTTGATGAATGTGTAAAACAATGCTGTAGACGGAGTGTGGTCGTGCGATGTCCAGAGTGTGAAACTTGGGCATGAGAGCTGCCTACCAGCTTTGGGTGAGCCCGTATGGGGAGGACAGAGAAGAGAGAAAAAGAGGCCTCTGCAGTGTTGGAACTATTTTAGACAAAGAGCTCCAAAGAAAAAAGCAGAAAGCAAAAAAATCCTGATACATTATGCCGAGAAGAATACTGGTGGCAGAGCACATGGCACACACCTCTGCTTCCGTGTCCCCAAAGTGCAGGCCCGGGCCCAAAGCTCCAAGCCATGCAGGGGTTCTCATCAACTCTTTCCTCACATGCTCTTGGAGCATTAAACTTGTGTCAGTCAAAGGTATTCTTTAAACTACAGTCTTGTAGGAATATAAATGGAGGCTCCACACACTGCTCCTTTCCTGTCTGTCTCCCCCTCTAGATTGTTACTTCCTTGAGAGCAAAGGCAGTTTCTGACTCATCTCCTGCCCTCAGCTCAAACTCAGGAAAAATGCTGGCTGTCGGCCAGACCTGTGGACGCAGCCAGCCTCGCCACCAATGTCTTCTCCCCAACCACCAGCACCAGCAATGCCTTCTCCCCAGCCCACAGCCCAGATCCTGAGAACTCTGTGGATTGAAGGCAAGCAGCTTATTCCAGGTTTCCCTCATTGCTGACACACAGAAGTGATGGCTCATCATGGTGTCCCGTAGTTCAGAAGAGACAGGTGGAGCAGGGGCCTACCCTGGGGTCCCGAGGGCGCTATGGAGGATATAATAGTCAACCCCACCCTTCGAGGCTCTCACCTCTGGTCCCGAGCTGTTCGTTCTCACCCGCATGGGCAGAGTGGTGGTGAACACAAGTTCAAGTGACCCAGTTTGGGGAAAGATTTTCTTGAACCAATCCCTGCATAGTCCTCACTTGACCCTCTGTGACTAAGAGATGGTGTCGCTGTTTTCGTTAGGAAGATGAGGCGCGGTGATGGCAGGTGGGGCCAGAATCCAAACCCAAGTTTGGTGGATTCCAAAGCCTATGCTGGTGTCTCTACAGACCGCATGGGCAGAGCTACCCCCAGAGAATCCACGTGTGGCAACGAGATGTACCCCACCTCCCGAGTGGCTGCAGCAGGGACCGGAGCCGGATAATCATGTTTCAGAGCCCACCAGAGTGGCTGCCACTCGGAGCTCCCTTTGTATTTCGAATATGCTGTCTCTAATTAGACTTTGCCTTAATTGCAAGATTTCCATACGCCCCACGACTGCCGTGCACCCTGTCTGGGGATAAACATGTCCATCAAGCGAGAAGCAAATTGTGGCTGCTGCCTTGGCCCCGTCATCGAGTGCGCTTGCTCCACTGTAGTTCCTCTGGGGACACAGCTCAACCTTCCCCCGTGAAAGTGCTCTGGGGCCCACATTTTAATCAAAAGTGTACCTGCCTCTAGGAAAAAGAGTAGGGGCACAGCTCAAAAGTGATTAAATTTAATAACTAAAAGACCAGGAAAAGTCTGCTTTGCAATGCATAATTTCACCAGATATTTATTTATTTCATCATGTGGCCACATTTTATATGCTGTATGGGGACACTTTATTAAAAATGCCATTTATTTTAACAGCAGCAATAAGGGAAACACACACCTTTTTTCCCCCCTCCCCACTGTGTTAAAGGCATTTGTGGTTATTAAATTACTCTTGGGTAGAGGAATGCCTGTCTCCAAATTTACTCTGAAGTATTTCAATAAAATGATCTCAAATGTTTCTTCGCTCAGTAAATACTCACAGGAAGCCATGCTGGGCCAGGTGCCATACTAGCACTGGAATAATGCGGTGGTGTGAGTTCCTCCCTGCCCCCTAGAAGCTCATCGGTCATGGCAGAGGGGTTGACAGAGACAACCCAAGACATAGCACAAGACCTGGCCCCAAGGGCCTATTCAAGCAGTTTTTTTGGATGGATGGATGGATGGATGGATGGATGGATGGATGGATGGATGGATGGACAGGTGGATGGACGGGTGGATGGATGGATGGATAGATGGACAATGACTATAGAAAAATCCAGCCCCTCAGAGCTGGAACTGAAGCCATGTGGAATACTGCAGGGGCACAGAGGACTGGCATTTCTTTTAATGTCCTAGAAGACCTGGCTGCCTGGCTGACCCTTGGGTGAGAGCTGGGCCTGAGGGGAAGCATCACTGTTACAGGCGAGGGAATGGGATTATGTCAAGGTCATGAAGTCCTCTCCCAGGAGACATGTGTGACCTTCCGCTTGGTCAAAAAGAGCAGGCAAGTTGCACCCCCCACCCCCATCTTGGGTACTGTACCCTCTCCTGCTGCTTTATTTCCCATCCTGATATTATATGGACAGTGTCCTATCTCCTTGCTGCCTCGTAAAATGCAACTTTTATGAGAGCATTTATGACAAGGCCTAGCATATAACAGGGGCTCAAATCTGGGGGAGTAAATAAATGAGTGACCGAAAAAGCTTAGGGTTTTCTCGGTACCAGGAGAGGTTCTGTGCAAGGTCTGGGGCCTGCATCAGAGTGGAGCCTGTTGTGAGGAAAGGCCGTGGGGTGTTTGGTGCTGGGGACCCCCAGGCATACAGCTGCCACATGCCTGGCTAAGAGACTGGATCTTGCTCTAAGGTGATGACAGGGATTGCTGAAGGTTGTTGAGCCTGACAGTGACATAGTGAGGTTGTGTGAGGGGGAGCCCTCCGGGGGGGCTGGAGATGAGCAACGGCAGGAGCTGAGGCTGGAGTTGCAGTCAAATGGTCCTGACGGGAAATGTGGAGACCAAACCAGAGGAGGAGTGGTGGGAATGGAGGTGTGGGTCGGGCCAATCAAAATAGAAATATGTCTTTGGGCCATAAGCCGCCAAGATTTGCTGATGAGAGGGAGAGGTGCCAAGATGGGGCTCAGGCGGAGAGGAGAGGTCCGTCCTCCCTGGGGCACCGTGACAGGGCCATGGAGAAATGCTTGTTCTAGCAGGAATCCTTGGCTGAACATGAATCACGTCCACTATGGAGCTGTTATTTGGGGGCGCCTGGTGAACCCTAGAAACGCAGTTGGTATATTTTATCTTTTGATGAAGATAGGTGATGGTATTTATAGTGAGAGGCCCCTGCATCTGCCAGTCTCCACCCACTTCTCATGCCCGTATGCCCTTCACTCCCCTAACCCTTCAGGACGGCCCCGTGTTGATGGACAAAGCATAGGGCTGTAGTTCAGAATGAGCAGGTACAGGTCCCACCTCCATTGTTCAAGCCTCAGGAAGGAGCCTCTGGTCTCTCTAAGCCTCCATGTCACCCCCTGTAAAATGGGGATAGTGATTAGATCTGTCTTGCTGTGCTATAGTGAAGATCTAGTCATTGAAGGGCTGTGAACAAGCTGAGGAAAAAGAAAGGGGTGTTCAGTTGGGAGAATTCTGGAAATGCCCAGAAGAGGGGAAGGGCCAGGCAGGACCCAGACCAGGACTAGGTGCTGCTGGCAAAGGCAGGGGAACATAGCTCTGCATCCACCTCTTCCTCGGGGTCTTCCTCAGCACCTTGACATCTGTCTAACTGCAGCTAACACATGGAGTCCTCAAATACCCACTCCACCCAGGCTTAGCAGGGCTGCTCTAGAGAGGGTTTAACTTCCCGACACACAGAGAGCTGTTGGGGCTCATGCCTTTTAAAAATTTTGCCCTCAGATGGGCCTCCCTGGTGGCACGAGGGGTTAAGCACAGCACCGTGGAGTTATCCGCAGCCTCTGCAGCATGAGTTTGATCCCTGGCCAGGCTGGTGACCCACATGGTGCAGCAGACCTCTCCTGACTTGCCTGCTGCTCCCCTCAGCAGTGTATTTCAGTCAGTCTGCCTGTTCTGTTTCCCGCTCTGTCTGATGAATCCTCTCACCCCCAGTACCTCTGGCCTGTACCCCAGTTCTTATATGCATAAATAAATAAATCTTTAAAAAAAATTTTCCTCTCGGAGAAACTCTCCCATTCTCTCCGTGATCCCACTGAACACCAGCCTCTCCTTGCCAGGCACCCCAAGTTGCTTTGCATTTCACCCCTGCTGGCCCAGCCCTTTCCAGAACATTCCTCCACAGTGCTCCTGTCTGAAACCTGGCTGACCCCTGAGGAAGGTGCTCCCCTTGCAAGCTCCCCATCTCTCCATCTGGCTCAGCTCCAGCTTCACTTCTCGCCTCCAGGGCCATCTTTGCCGTGAGAGCCGGGTTGAGCTCCGTGTGCCGTCTCTAGGTTGCTGCCTATCAGAGCACTGCACATATTTGGTGCGTTCTGTTTACTTCTGTGTCTGTTACACCCACCAGACCAAGGACGTCTCAAGGTCGAGAGCTGCGTCTTGCTTACCATGTATCTCCTGCACAGCACAGCTTGGTGTGGCGTGGTATGGCACCAGCCCAGGGTGCTGAGTGCCCCTATCTGGTGGAAAGTGGAATCTCAGCTGCAGTTTTTCCAGAGTAAGGGGCCACTGCACCCCAAATATGGCCAGCAGTTCTTAGATGGAGCCCAAAGACGGTGAAGCGGGGCTGTAGGAACAACTCCCAGGCAGTGTTCTGGGCAGTGCTGTCTCCCGGGGCTGCCGTCTTGATGTCTCCCATGCGCACTCCTGTTTTAACCCCATTCATGGGGGCCACAGCCACGTAATTGGATTGAGCAGACACTGACAAGGTCAATTTGACAATTTCATTAATCTTTTATTAAACACAGGCCCTGCGCTCCAGCCAGGCTTGTCTGTGTGCCGGCCCCAGAACGTGCCTGGCATATTCTCGTCTTGCATTTCTCCTCCAGGCCAGACAAGACCATCCCAGTGATGCCAGCAGTCATGGGGTATTTCCTGATGCTGAGCAAGCCCCTTAGCATCTTGGACCAGGCATTGGGGGCTTAGGGGTTGCTATCTGTAAGCAATTAGAAAAGCTTGGCCTGTGTTTTGTGCTCTGTATTATTATTATTGTTTTTATTATTATTATCACATCTACTACTCATATTCTCAACTCACAACAACCTGGAGCAGTAGAGCTTGCAGCTTCATTTGGTTAGGAGGCAGCAGAGTCTCAGAGAGGGCAAATGGCCAGCTTGGGGCGTGACCCACAGGGACAAAGAAAAGCACCAGCGAGACAGAACATTTGAAAAGGACAGGTCCTGAGCGCTCTTCCCTGCCACCAGGGCAGGTTGAGGACTGGAAGTGATGATGGTTATGCTGTGACTCACACGGTGCCTGGGGCTTGGTACCTGGGCGACACAGGTTTGTTGAATGAAAGAAGAGCAGTGTGTGGAACGCTTATGCAAACCGAAGCTCACTTTGGACTCTCAGAGAAATGGGAGCAAAGGGCACCTGGGATGAGCTGTGGCTCTTAGGATTCAGAGAGGAGGCATCACTGCAAGTAGCAGAATATGCCTGGGAGAGGGATGGCTGGAGAACTAGGCAGGCCGCATCCTCAAGGGCCCTGGGAGGCATGGAGAGTGTTCTAGCTGGAGTGTGTCCTCCAGTGTGCATTTCAGAAAGCTGGCTCTGGCTTCAGCCTGATGCCTTAGAGCAGGGCAGAATAGAGGCTGGAGGGCCTTAGGAAGCTGCTGTGGGAATCTAGGCAAGAGGACATGGGACTCTCAGAAGTTGTGGGACAGGGAGGGCAGGCAGATATGGAGAGAGGTGCCCAGAGAGGCCCATGTGACTTTGGCTGAAGGCACAGCTGGCTTTGGGGCTGGGAGAGCTGGGGGAGCTGGGGAGTGGGCTCTACACCAGGTCTAGGCAATCAACACTGAATCCTGCCCCTAGTGGGCAGCAGCTGCTGGGATCAGCCCATCACTCTGCTATCTGGGCTGTTAATTAGTGGGAACAGACAGGATGTCAAACGAGGCCCTTCCTGACACCACTATGCCTGTGCTGGTCTCCAGGAGTATCAGAAGACAAGTAGCCTTAAACACCAGAGGTTAATGTTTTCCCTGGTAAGGCCAGGGACACTGACACCCACAGTTCACACATGTGGGAACTGTCAGACTCTTCCCAGAGGCGTGAGAGGCCATCAAAGCTCTTGCCCAGTTTGCTGTGATGTCACTAAAGTTCCAAGCCAGCCCTACCTCCAACATGCAGCCTTTTCTAGTGACTTTGAAGCCCAGGGCTCTCCTCCTTTGCTTATTCTTCCACAAGTGCCCAAAGAGCCTTTGCTGTTCCCCAGTCAACAGACTCCAGAGGTTGATGCTACACTATGCCCTAGAGGCCCCAGAGGTAGATCAGCCAATCATTTTGCCTCTGTTGGAGACTTGATTCTTGGTTTTACTACCAATGAGCTGTGTGTGCTGGGGAGAGTTACTTAACCTCTCTGTACCTCTGATGCCTCATCTGTAAAATGGGACAACAATAGTACCTATTCATGGGTCCTTAGAAGAATGTGGGCTGGACAGTCAGTCCACACTAAAGGTTAGCTATGACTGTTGACTTTCAATTTCAGAAGCAAAAATGCAATGCCAAAAAAAAAAAAGAGAGGGAGGGGGTGATTAAAAAAAATCCCTAAGTTCAAAACCGGTGACTAAAACCTCTCAAATTATTTAAATTAGTGCATGGTTTTCTAGCTTTCTATTTGACGTGTTTGTTATTATATATGTTTCTTTCTATCCATCTAGTCTATCTATGTAATACACATAAATATGACATCCGCCTTGCTTTTCTCATTTGCACACAGGCCAATGCTTTAGTAGACTGCTAGTAGTTTCTTCCACCCTTGCAGCCATGCAGCCTCACTCAGAGCCTACCACTGGATAGCCATTTTCATGAAACTTAGTGGAAGGAAGGGAGCAGGGAAAGTGGACAGAGGGCAGGCTCTGTGCTGCAGCTCTTGACTGCTCCAGAGAGTAGCAGTTGTCACTGCTTCCTTTCTTCACTTTAGTGACAGAGACCCTGAGACCACAGAGGGAAGGGGCTTCCCTGAGCTCACTCAGCCAGTGAGAGAAAGGTTGGGGCTAAGCTGGTGGTTTTCCTTCGAACAACATGTGGCCACCCTCGCCATCTTCCCTCCCAGAGTCCTCTTGGACTCTGTCGGCCTCATGTGTAGCCCAGGCAGAGACAGCCTTCCCTGGTCCTGCTCTGTGGCCTCCCCATGGCCTGAGTTTCCTGGGAAGGCTGGAGCTACCATCCACAAACAGAGAGGCTGAGGGAAACAGAAGGAGAGAACTGGTGGAGAGCTTCCCATACCAGAGAGATACTATTTCTTGTGTCCCCTTGGGGGTAGGTTACTTCTCAGAGGAGAAGGCATTTTGGAAGTTCATCTTCCTAAATGGCCTTTTGGCTCGGAATATCCCATCTGTCCCACACTCAATGACCCTGGTAATCTGAGAAGGCTCTGAGCATGCCTCCCCTGCCTAGCAGGCCTCAGTGGGCCCCAAAGCAGGCAGTGTGTCCTCAGTAGCACATGGGTCCTGCTCTGGTGCCTTCCCCACAAACCCTCCCAACCATTGTTCTTAGTCACTCCCACATGCCTCTGGGTCTTTGCATAGGTGGTGCCTTCTCCTGGGGTGTCCTCACCTTGTCTCAGAACCACTTGTTTTCTCTACCCCCATGTCCTGCTCCTCTCACCCATGGTGGTGCATCCCTCTGCAGGGCTCTTGCACCCCTTGGGTCACACCCACCTCTGACCATGAACAGCTTCCACATCCCTTCCAGCCCGGCACCTCAGTGCTCGCTCAGTCCTGCCCAGAAGTGCTTTTGGTCCACCCACAGAAGAGACGGCTGGATGGTGAGCAGAGGATACTGACACAGAAAATGCTCATGCTGGGCTTGAGGACCAGGCAGTATTCCGCCCAGAGGCAGCCTTCAAGTTGACGCATGTTCTTCATCTGAGATCCTGGAAAATCCCACGTTACCTTGGAAATTCCCTTCACCTCTCCCCAAGTCTCCATTTCCACTTCTGAGAAATAGCAACAGTGCTGCCCACGTCACGGGGTTAAATGAGCAAATATAGGAAATGCCCACCAATGTTCTCCCCGCCGCGCACCTTTCCTCACCAGACATACTCAGATTCACGAAGTAAAACACTAGGCCGAAAAGGGACCCCAAGCTCAAAGTGGAATATCAGAAATCACCCTTGTTGGACATGGAGGACCCAATGCCCTTACTTGAACACCAGCCCTGCCAGGCTCTGGTTTGGACCCCTCCAGCCCAAGTGCCCCACAGGCAGGAGGGATATGGCAGTTCCGGGGGTGGCTGCAGGGAAATACCCAGTTTCCAGCCTGAGGTATCATGTCCTCCCTAGTGACGGACTTAACTGTGAGAAGCACTCAGCGCACCAGGGATGATTAGTCTCTGTCACCTGCTGGTGAAAAATTAAAGAGGCTATTGCAGCAGAGCACTGGGGCACCCACCAGCAGCCCCAGAAATGCTTTCTGGAAGACGATGCCCAAGGTGGGTGTTGATTGACTGAGTGCAAGCCAGAATCTTGGCAGAGGCCGTCTCTCCCCACAGTCTCTCCTCTTTCCCCGGACCTGCTGGTCCAGCTCTGACCAGGGTGGCGCTCAAGTCCCAGTGTCTGTTCCTGCTGAGCCTGCTGACTGCTCTTCTAACAGAGGGATCTCACTCGAGGACAACCTCAGCAATGGGAGCAGATGGCTTCAAATGTTCCCCCAAAGTGAATGTTCCAGATGGCTGAGGCTGCCCCCTAGAGTGTGGCCACCCTAGATACAGCTCCCCTGGTGTTTTCCTGCAGCTGCCAAAGGGAACATATCCAAGAAAAGAGCTCTGGACTCACAAGTGGAAACCCTCCGATGCAATCACTGTGTTCATTGATTCACCAACAATTTCATCATCTAACAGAATTTTCTGTGGAGCTTCTACAATGCACCTGGCCCTTTCTGAATGCTGGGTAGTTAAAAGAGAATAAGATTCAATGTCCCTACCCTCATAGAGCATATTTTCTAGTCAAAGGAGATAGATCAAAAACTAAGTGGACAAAAAGATGTATAATGGTAATGATCCCCAGGAAAGTGGGAGAGGAACCCCCAAGGGTGGTATCCTGAGGTGGGAGGCATGCTGGTCCCATGGTCCCATGCTTTCTCCACAGCCGCCTATCAGCACCGCCAGGACAGGCAAGTGACTCAGCCATGAGGCTCTAGCTTGAGGTCTACGGAGGAACCACGGGCTGCAGAATTCCTGAGGAGTCACCAAGGCATTCTGTGCTCCCATTATCTCAAATGAAGTAAATATTCAGCCACCCTTTGTGAGAGGCTAACTTAAAAAAAATTATGTTAATATTTTATAGACATACAGGAATTTAGGGCTGATGACATACTTTCCCAGTACTTCATACTCATGAACCTTTGTATAGATCGAGTTCTCCACAGTATCCCCAGAGTAGGTATTTTTATTCCTTGTTTGCAGTTCAGGACACCTGTGCAGAGAGGTCTGTCCACAGGTCTGAGGTCACACAGCAGGCTAGGGGCAGAGTTGGATTTGAGTCCAGGTCCCCATGACTGAATCTCCCGATCTTCCCATTCGCCGAGAGAGATTGCTGGCTGAGAAATGCACAAAAGAACCATCAAAAAGGAAGCCAAGCCTGGGCAACTCCTGTTTCTCTCTTGCCAGCACAGAGCACCCACCCAGATCTTCTATGACATGTTTGCATGCTCAGTGGTAGTGTGATGGGGGTGGAGGTGGCACCTGGATGTGACAAGTGGTCTGCTTGGTCATGCATTCACTCAACAAGCACTGTCCCGAGACCCTACCCACAGCTTCCCTCCACCTTCCGCCCTTCCTTCAACAAATATTTTTTGAGTACCACCTACACAGTTCTACCCTTCAAGGTGGGGAGAAGATAGCCAAAGGTCCTCTCCTTGTGAGGCATCTTGTCCAGTGGGGGAGACAGACAAAAATAAGTAAACAAACATATGGTGTGATTACAGATCGTGTTAAGTTTGCTGAAGAAAAGAATAGCTGAGTAAACCTATATAGAGATGTAACTAATTAATTCAACAAACATGTATTCATTCCTACTTTGTGCAGGCCTTGTGGTGGCTTCTGGTATCTGGCACGGTTGCTCTCTGACTGGCCTGCTCCCCCGCTCCCCCCAAAAACTCTTCCCTGAGCTCTCCACCAAACACGCTCTGCCTCCTTTTCTGTCATTCCACCTGCCCTCCTACCCTCCTTCCTTCTCCCCTTCCCTTCTGTCTTTCTTTTTTTCCTTTATTCCTTCCCCAATTAAAAAAAAATTATTTATTTATACATACAAGAACTGGGGTGCAGGCCAGAGGTATGGTGGGGAGGTGGTGAGAAAATTCACTGGAGACAGAGTGGGGAGCAGGACAGGCAGACTGACTGAAATCCACTGCTGAGGGGAGCAGCGGGCGAGCCAGGAGAGGTCTGCTGCGCCATGTGGGTAGCTCCCTGGCCAGCCAGGGGATCAAACTTCAGTCATCAAACATATCTTAAAATATAATGTGCTAAGCATTATGTCAGTTGATGGAAACGGTTTCCCAGTCACCCTGAAATGGCCTGCTTCTTTATGCCCACCCCATATTTTTAAAGCCCAGGAAACCCCCGACCTGACCCAGAGTCCTGCACACATTCTCATGTAATTGGGTGTTAATGTGCTCATGAGTTTTGCCTATGGGATTGTATTTTGTGCTTGTGTGTGCGTCAGATTCAGTTTTTAAAATTGCCTGTATACCTATTCTGAAATGTCTCCCCATTTTTATATCGTTAATGTAATTGTTGCTTTGTACTATGTTTTAACATCTAAGAGGCTAAACAGCTCCCTTTTTTAATCCTAGAATGACTTTTTTTTCAGGATTAATTTTGAACAACATCTATGCATTAGTTTGGGAGTTAATATCTTTTAACTACTTGGCCAACTTTTTAAAGTCATCTTCTTTTATGTCTTTTAGTGAAATGTTATCATTTTATTTCACATAAGCCCCACACAATTCTCATTAGAATGATTTCTAAAGATTTTATGTTTTTGTTGTGTGACTGTGCCTGAACTTTTAAAATTTTACTTTAAACCTAATGTCCTGTCGGTTTTTTAAAAAGTTATTATTTTACTTCTAAATTAATTGTTGTAATTCAATAATTCATTTCAGAGGTTTCAATTTTGGTTTTCATTAAATAGTATCATTTTCAAAGAGTGATAATTTGCCTTTTCCTTTGCAATATTTGTGATTTTTGTTTATATTTCCCACCAACTTGTTGACAAATGCTTATATACCAAATTGATGGATATATATTTGATATGGTGATACTTGTCTTGTTCTCAATGGTGGTATTTCACCATTCAGTTTGAAGCTGACCCTCATTTTAAGTTAGTTATTTTTAGCATGTCAAGGAAAGTGCCTTTCCATTTTACTTTGTTAATTTTTTGAAACCATCCATGAGGTTTTCACTTTATCAAATGGCCCTGAGCTTTGTGGTTTGACCTATTTCTTCTCACTATTACACTTCATTAAACCATCTTTGCATTTTTCAATGAACTTTTGATCTTGTTAGATTTGATTTGCAGGTATTCTCTCCAGGGCTTTGCCTTTTCTAAGCATAAGACAGATTTGTTTATAGTTTTAATATCAAGTTTGTATTTTCTTGATAAAGTGCCTTGGGTAGCTTCCCATTTTTTATTATGCTTTAAAACACAGATATAAAATTCAAAAACTGTCTAGTCTCAAATATTTGGGAAAAATCCCCATAAAATCACATGAGCCTAGAGCCTTTTATAATTGCTCAGTTTCTTCTCTCGAACTCCGGTTTTTCACTTCTAAAGTCAGCTCTGGTAATATCCAGAAACACCCTCTTATCTTGACAGTATATTACCATTTTGAAAAGTTATCTGTTGTTCTTATATTTGACTTATTTTGTTGGCTTATGATTGTCACTCTTTCCTGAATTTTGTTTTCCAGAGGTTTGTCATATTTATTGGTCTTATGAAAAAAAAAATAGCTGTTGTATTTCTTTATAAAACCTGTTACTTCCTGTTTGCTATTTATTCATACATTCACTACTTTTTCCCTAAAACTTGCTTTCCATAGGTTTAGTTTTGGTTCTCTTTTCAAATTATGTAGTTGGAGCTTTAATTATTTTTCTTAGTCCCTCTTACTTAGTTCAGTATGCATCTGAGAATAAGAATTTCTCCCTGAGCATAGCTTTGGCAGTATTTCATTATTTTTATAAAATATTTTAGAATTTCCATTCTTTCCTAAATATTTTGTGATTTTATTTTTATTCTTATTCTGGAAATAATTTTATAAAGATCACTTAAATCTCCATGGTGAGGGGGATGTCACTTGAAGCTGTTTCTGTTATTGAAACATTAGTCCCAATTCATGGTTTTAGTACTGTGGTCAGAAAATGAAAATTGCATTTAGTTATTTTTTTCAATGGATTAAATTACTTTATGTTTGTGGAGTAAATAACTGTTGTATATGATTTACTCAATGTCATTATTTTATTTGACTCTATTTTTCCTGAATCATTTTAATATTCCATACATAGAAAATAATGTAGGGTTTTTTTGTAATTTATAAAATATGATCATTTAATGGACATTTGTGAACTTATCATCCAACTCAAGAATTAGAATATTACTACTATCTCACATTTATCAATATCCTTTCATCTTGCTTACCCTTAGTGGTAACCACCATCATTAACTTCGTATTTATTAATTCCTAGTTTTTAAGTACACTCTTTTTAATCACCAATGTATGAATGCCTGAAATTAGAAAACACTTCATTGACTATTTTTGTCTATGCACAGTTTGTCTAACCTCCTGCTACAATTTCTGTTGCTTTCTCCTTGAATTTCTAGTATTTGTTGCTTTACATATTTGGATATTTTGTTGGTTGTAATAAGCTCATGACTACTAAATCTTCAATCTGGGTTTTGTGTTTTATCAATTTAGAGTAACAAACTTTTTCCTTCTTAAATATTTCTTACCGTGAATTCTGCTTTATTATTAACATTATCACCTCTGCTTTTTCTTTAATTGAGTTTGCCTGAAATATTTTAGAAGCTCAGTTTTTTGCTTTACTGTGTAATTTTACCTGAGGTGCAGTAGATGGTAATGTTTAAGACTGTGCATGCTGAGACCAGATTGGATTTAAAATTCTAGTTCCACAATGTGTTAGGTACCTGATCGGGGACAGGTTACTCACTGATAATGATATTTCTGCCTCCTGTGGTTGTCAGGGGGGATTGGATGAAATAGTGGGTATGAAATGTTCAGCACAGTGCAATACAAATGGCAAGTACAAAATACGAGTTAACTGCTTTTATTAGGTTTATTTAAATGTTTGTATGTTAGGACTTTTTTTTACTCCCAGTTATTTTGTTTCAACAATATCAGTCTGGTCTGTTTAACCTTAATCTGTTACTCAATTTTACACTTTGTATTTGTCCTTACAATGTTTTCTCCGTACTTTGTAGACTATATTTTCTTTATCTATATCTTTTATATGAATTTAGAAGTTTAAAATGGTCTTTGTAGCTTAATTCACTAATGTATGCCTCAAAAAGTGTCACATACGCAGTTTTACCTGTATTTCTCTAATTATCAGTTAAGAGCAAAAACAGTATTTACTTCTCTTTCTACACCATGGAGTCTCATATACTTGTATTCCCCTCACCATCTTCCTCAACTCTAGAGAACCCTTCTTCTGTCTAATGGTAAGCTTAGCTCTTAAACTATTTTCCTTCCTGGATGTTAAGACATTATGTTCTCTATCCTTGAGGTTTATTTAGTTACGATCTCTCTATTTATGATTTTTCTTTTCATTAATATAGCCTAGATCACTGCTCTCCTTTGGGGTTTTGGCTCAAGCTGATATATTTGTTTTGTTTTGCTTTTACTTTTGTTTTCATTAAGTAAATTTTTCCCTAATATGTATTTGTCACTTTTATTTTTATTGTGAGCCCCACCCCAAGGAATAGTGCTAACTCTTAGATTCCTTCCTTATCTTCTGTAGCTGACACTTGCTCTCTCATCACTTTCATCTCTGACCTTTGTCTACGTTCTTTGAACACTGTCCTCATCACTGATTCAGGTTTGGCGATATCGTTTCTTTTCTCACTCCCAAGGGAATCTTAATTTGGTATTTTATTCTGTGTTAACTTGCCAGGCCATCCCACTTCACTCAGCTTCCTCTGTGTCTCTGCCTTTACCCCAATTTACTTCCTGCTTTTCTCAGAGGCCAGGTCCTCTTGCACATTTTGAAGGAGACCAAGCAGATGGTCTCTGAAATGGTTTGAAATTCCCAGTGTCTTTTCAGACTTTCTCTTTCTCACCCACTATGCCACCTGCCCTTTTGCCTGCATTGTACACCCCCCTGTGGCAGAGGAGACAGGGGTTTGAAGGCTTACTCCTCCATTGATGGCAAGACCTACTGTGGACAAGTCGCCTTCTCTCCCTGAGTCTCTTTTCTCCCTTGAGTAACAGGAGAATGATGATCTAATTGCTGAATTTTATTAGGATAGGATAATAATGTATGTCTATGGCACACATAGGTGATAAAAAGCTCTTAGTCTTCTTCCATTCCTTCTGGGCTCTTTTGTGGACAGGCAAGAGATACCTCCATAACTGGGACTGTCTAAGAATTTAGGGACACAGCAGAGTGACTGCAGTGTGCAGAGGCCCTGCCTGCTCTCCTCCTGGGCATGCCACAAGTTGCATTTTTCTGAAGGGGAACTCATCGTATGCTTCTTTCCTCTGAACACTGAGGCTGATTTCCTCCTAAATGAAGCCCTGAGCAGCTGAGCCTCTGCATATGGCAGACTCCCTTGTTTGCTGTCAGAACAAAGCCCCGTGCTCCGTGCAGATACCCTGCATTTTAATTGTCTGAGCAGCCCTCTCCTTGCCAGCCATCCAGGAAACCTAGTACAACAAGGGGCGTCTTGAGTAAGGCACTGTCATGCCTGCACATGTTGGAAACTCGTTCCAGCTTCAGAGACTCCCTTGAGGCCTTGTCCCAAATAGCTGGCCTCCTGGGGGCCAGAATAGAGCGCTCTGGCAGAAAGGTGCAAACAGGCCTTCAGTGGACTCTACTGCCAGTGAGACCACCGTTGTGAGCCCCTACTTGATGGAGAAAGTGGAGAGGGTAATGAAGGAGATGACAGAGTAACAAGAGTGCCGTAGTTTGGGCCACCCTTAAAGTAGATCCTGAGACAAAGCTTTAAGTACAAGACCTTCTTTTTAAGGAAATGTCAGACTGAAAAGGGAAGGAAACCTCTCAAGGACAAGCTATTGAGAAGGTAACCTCTTTAAGCACCAGAGGCTCAGTCCTCTGCAAGAGGAAGTCTGCAAGATAGTGCAGAAAATGCCCTGCAGTCGCCCCAAGTGAGGGGCAAGGGAACCAAGGCAATCTGCCCAATAGTTCACATCAGTCTTTTTTTTTTTTTTAAAGATTTATTTATTTATTTATACAAGCACTGGGTACAGTCAGAAGCGCGGGAGGGTGAGAGAATTCACCAGAGCCAGAGCAGGGAGCAGAACAGGCAGATTGATCAAGTACACTGCTGAGGGGAGCAGCGGGCGGCAGGAGAGGTCTGCGTGCCATGTGGGACCCTCGCCAGTGGCCGGGGATTGAACAGGCACTGCAGAGGCTGCGGGCAGCTTCGCATCCCAGCGCTCAACTGCTGTGCCACCAGGGAGGCCCCCCATCAGTCTTTTGTATGAGTTGCTGGGAGGGGAAAGGAGGTATAAATTCCTCAGCTTCTCTGACCTTCCAGGGTCTTGGATAGGTTGGGCTCAGGCTGAGAGGAGCAAGTACTGGCCATCAGTGTCAGGTCTGCTTGAGTGGACTAAGGCTGATGGGCAGACAGCACACAGCACTGCTGCAGAGACAGGCAAAAGTGACAATACTCAGGGTGTCGTGAATCGATGCCTACCATGAGCCCAGCAGTTTGTATTCCTACAGAATCCCTACAAAGCAGGTATCATCGTCTCTATTCTATGAAGAATGAAAGTGAGGTTCTCAGAGGACCCAGGTCATGTCTAACATCATAGAGCAGTATGTAGCCTCACCAGTCGGCAAACCCATGGTCTGCTCCCAAAGTCTGGGTCCATTGAAGAAGAGCTCCTGTGTGACCAGGGTCAGATGCTGACTGTGGCTGAGTAAGCTAGGCATAACTTTTCTTTCCCTATTATTCAGCCATCCTGTCCAACACACCAGCAGGTCCCAGGACACTTGTCCAAATCCCTTAAATTAACTTAACACTCTAGATCTAGAGAATTTTCTGTGATTTTTATTTTTTTATTCCTTCACTTTGGGTGTGAGAGCCAGGACTAATGGGGCAGGTGAATGATCTACAAAGGGTGATTTCAGGGTTACCAGGAAAGCTGCTAGAAACTTCCCAGTGCTCCTTCCATCTTTCTGGTCAATACTAAAACTGCTCTAGTAGAGATTCACCCATTTGGATTCATTTTTACAGCAGTGGGAAATTGCTATAGTCAGTAGGTAAGGAACCAAGTCTCATCTATTTTTCCTACTTACAGTTGTATTTCTACATTTCTCTGAGCCTCAAATCCCCTGTCTGTAAAGGGGGGAATAGAATGCCTGCCTTTCAGGGTTGTAATCAAGATTAACTGAAACATCGTGTATAAATTACTGGCACCTGACAGGGACTCTATGAACATGCCTTTCCCTGGCCAGTTGGCAGAGAACAAGGGGCTTTGGAGGACACCGTGCTGGACATCACCACCAGGTGGCAGCAGTAGGGACTGTCACTTCTTCACTGCTCCTAATGAGGAGATACATTATTGACATCTTAGATGAACCCAGGTGGTGACAAGCTCCCTGGCCCTGCAGGTTAGTGGGTCACCGCAAGACGGCCTCCTGTCCTACTTGTGAAGAGCAGCTTGGTCCTCTGCTGGTGGCTGTGACAGCCACAGAATATAACCTAGTTCCCCTAGGAATATAGAGCAATGTCAGCCTCATCCCTGCCCTCAGAAGGGCAGACAGCAGGTAAAGCACTCTATCCAATCATAGGGAGCACCAAGTTCTGTCAGCAAGGGCTTCAGAACTTCCTGGGGCTGGCTTTGGGGGGGTCAAGCAGAAGGACAGGACGCCAGGGACACTTGGAGATAACTGAGGAAACGACACCCTCCCCTTTCATCACTACCAATGAGGATATATGTATAGTTGGCATTACTCCAATTACTATCAGCACCCTAACTTTCTTACCTTCTCATCCTAGCGATGTCTGATCTACCAGAATCCCAGTGGAACCTCCCTCAGGAATATTTCTGTCTCCTCCACCCTGTCCTGACTTGCTTGCTTTCCGAGTAAGCAGGTACTTGGATGTATATGATGTTTCTTCCTGCTTTGGTGACCACAGGTCCTTTCACAAAGGAAAAGTCCCAGACAACTTATCTCAGACCCCTGCAACTAAATTCTAAACCCTATCCTTCCTCGGTCCAACACTGATCCTGGTTCCCATTTCTCATTTTGTGGAATAAGCTGACCTAGAAGGTTCTAGAAATCTCGCTTTAAATATCTAACACCCATAGATTCTTCCTGATCCTAGAGTCACTGGTGGGTGACCTTGGGAAGATCTCTAGCTTGACACCATGGAAGGAGAATGTGATCCTTCTGGAAAGGAGGTGACAGATGTAATCATGCTTTGGAGATTCTGTGCACTCTCTGAAGATATTCACATTAAGCTCTTGGGGGAGCAAAAGGAGTCAGATTCACCACTGCTCTGCCACCTCCCACCCTCTCAGCCTGGCCAGCTACTGGCACCTCCTATGTGAGGACAAAGATGCACAGTAAGAGATGAAAACCACTTTGTAATCTCTATCCAGGAGCTCCCCTGTTTAGAGGACAGGGCCAGCCAGCACGGGCAAACTGCAGTGAGGTGGGTTCAAGCCAGGGGCATTTAAAGATGAATCTAAGTGGTGGTTTCCAGAGAATGGTCCTCTGCTGGCGGCCATGTGGGGTCACTCCCCAAGTCTGTTTGTATCTGAGTCTCCAGAGTGTAGAAAATAAACTCTGAAAGTCTGTCTACCTTTAAGCCCCTTGGGGATATGGCTTCCCACTTGGCATTTTCTTAAATTGAGGTGCCTTAAAATGGAGTCCACCTGCAGTCTGGCTATCCTCCAGGTCTCCCTCACTGGGACCAGCTCTCAAACCCAGGTCCCGCCTCCTCCTGGGCCTGCTGCCTTTGGTGATGTGCCTGGACGAAGCTATAACCAGCTAGTCTGCTGGGTGCCCAAACCCCTTCCATTCTGAAATAGAACTGGTTAAGGGAAGGGGATGGGGAAAGGTGTACGTCAGATGCATTTGAAGGAAAGCAGCTTTGAAGTCCTGAGGCCATTATGTTAATGGCATTACTCAATTTCTGGAAGCAATCCTGATTAAATATTCATTGGCTTTGATTATACTGAAATTAGGGCTAAAGCGTGAAGTCAAATTGAGGGGAATAATGGCAGTGTAAATAATGCATGGCCTCTAAATTGAAAACACCAGCTTGTGCGGCCTCAGCCCCCCTCCCCCTGGCTTGTCACTGTGCCATTTGTTTAGAAGGTGATTAGGCCGATGAGGGCATCTCTTCCCAGCTGGGGGACCCAGAATTGGAAGGCTCTCAGCATTCTGTGGGCTCTGGGAATGCAGGAGAATTGGAGCCCACAACTTGCAGCAGGGGAGGGAGTGTTCTCCAGGCCACAATCTGGAAGCTGGGGGGGTCTATGAAGCCCGTCACTGAGCCCCGTGACACAGGACATCCTCTGAGTGACACTGCCACAGACTCTGAGGATAATAGCATCTCCTGCTGCTGCATCTTCCACTGTGTAATCTTTGAACAGAAGGGGAGCCTGTGGGGCAGGGGAGAGGTGCAGTGGGAGCAAGGGTAGAATAACCAGGTGAGATTTACTCAGATTGGTGCTGTAGAGAGACAGGTAAACTGCCGATTATAAAGATTATAAATGCATGGGATGAGCGCTCTACAGAGGCTATTGTGGGAAGCCATGGAGGAACTTTCTCAGGGTAGAGGTGGGTGAGGCTGGTAATCAGGGCAGTGGCCTTAGTCAAGGAGATGCCAGGGAACTGACTTCCTCACTGCTTATCATGCTCTGGAGCCCTAACCCCTGGCCCAGGGCCTGGCACACTGGAAACTGATGGATGTGGGTAGGATAAATGAATGGGTGAATACCTAAGCCCGGTGCTGGGCATACTACCTAGAGAACTGTCACTCAAGAAGGGGAATGGGTCATTGCAAGAACCTAGAACCCCTGACTGCACCTTGGGCACTGTGCCAGGTGTCAGGATTGGCTGACCACCAAATTTTATTTCTCCCAACAACCTTATGAGCAAAGTAGGATTATTATCCCATTTTACCATCAAGAAAAGCAACATTTGAGCCTCCCTGGTGACACAGGTGGTTGAGCGCAGTGCTGTGAAGCTGTCCTTAGCCTCTGCAGCACAGGGTCGATCCCAGCCAGCCAGGAAGATACCCACATGGTGCAGCAGACCTCTCCTGTCTCGCCCGCTGCTCCCCTCAGCAGTGTATTTCAGTCAATCCACCAGCTCTGCTCCCCACTTTGTCTCTGGTGAATCCTCTCACCCCCTGCCCTCACACCTCTGGCCTGTACCCTAGCTCTTGTATGCATGAATAAATAAATCTAAAAAAAAAAAAAAAAGCAACATTTAAATTCACTTGGGCACACAGCTAGGTAAGGAAGTTATGTGAAGCTGAAATCCAAACTTCTGTTTATTTCTAAAGCCCTCAGAAAAACCTTCTCAGTGTTGCTGCATTTCCAGAGAGAGACTCCTGTGCACTCATATTCTCTCCCTTCACCTATCCTTTCCACCCACCACTCGCTCTGATGCTTTAGGATTCCTTAGAGAGACTAGGGGTTCACACAGGGGTGTGAGGGATAAGCGCCACAATTTTGAGGGGGAAAGGATGTCCTGAACAAACTCTACAAAGAGGTTTTATAGACCCCCCCCAACCCAGACCAAAGAGATCCAAGACACCAAGGACTACAAATCCCATGATGCATCACCACCAAAGGGAGGGTTGCTGGGAACCGATGGTGGAGTTAAGCAGCCAGGTTTGGTATATAACCAGACATGTGGGCCTTGGGGGGGCCTTGGTTTTTCGCCGAATTTCAGAGTGCTATTGGGGTTCCAGATCAGTGGAACTGGTAGGACACATTCACCAATTTATCTCTCTCTCCCAGAGTAATTCCTTTCTTCATTTCTCCTTTTTTTGTAAGCAAAACCTTTATTAACCTTTTTTTTGTGTGCCTGAAGTTGAGTCTCATTCTAAGTCCCTTTTAAGCATGCAGGTGGAGAATCCACACTCAGGCCACCCCATTTCACATTGGGGTTGCCCTGTGACACAACTACCAGTATGTGAGCGAGTAATGAATCCTAGGGTCTTGCAGGTGTGAGCCGCCACACCCCAAACCACAAGCTCTATCTTAACATTTTAAAAAATTGAAATTTAAAAACTGAATAGGAGCTCCAGACCTGGGGGTAAAAGCAGGTGAAAGACAGGGCAGGGGCAAAGGCAGAGCATAAGCAGAGCTTGAGTGCCAGGTGCTGGGGCACCAGCTAGGGCTCTGCAAGCCAGGTGCGGGTGGGAAAGGAAGACACAGCCCACCTGCTGAGGGTGCGCCCTGTTCCACCAGCGGTCTCTATAGGACTGGAATACCTGGGAGTCACAAGAAAAGCCTCAGTCGACTTGGGAGATTCTGTTTTGTGTCTTGGAATCCACAAGTGATCTGTAAAATGACAAATGGATTTCATTTGACTTGTTATCCTTGGAAGGTTCTTGAGGAAGGTGAGCTGCCTGGGTGCAAAAGACATGTCGAGTAGAGCGCCACCTTCTGGGGATAGGTGGCACAAGCCCAGGAGGCCTCCTGCCCTTGCACTAGGCAGCTAGATGTCTACAGGCACAGGGGCCATCGTGGAAACTGTTTTTGGGGAGCAAGAGACGGACTCTATGACAGGGAAAGCAGGCTGGCCAGGAGACAAGGACCCAGATGTGGTCCCTAATTCTTCCACCACTGCTTTGAGCCATCTGGGGCAATCAATTTAACCTCTGGTATAGTCTAGTTCCCTCCTGAGTTGAGAGCAAGATTGGACGATATATCTTTCCCATACAAACAATTTTTAGTTACACTCCATTTCCCAGCAGTCCTGTCCTGAACCACAGGGAGTCAGATGGCATGCTGGGGAGGTTAAACAAGAACAGTCGGGTTAGAGTTAGCATCATTGCCTTAAGAGAGAGCAAAGAGGCTGGGATATCTCTGCTGGGCTGCATCAACAGTGTGAGGTCTGAAGCCCTGTGGCCTTGGGTTGAATCTGGATCTTCTGTCTACCAACTCAGTGACCATGGGCAAGCTAGTGAGATTCTTCCCCAAGAGTGCTAAGATTATTAAATGAGGTAACCCAGGCTGAAGCTACGACATTGGCTGGCACATGGTAAGTCCCATAAGCCTCAGTTGTTTGGGGGTATTGTGGACTTCTTACCTGGAGCACTGTAATCCACTCCTACCCTGTTTCCCTGAGTAATCAGGAAAGAGGGGAGAGGAAAAAAGGAGTGAGAAACACTGAATAGGCGGTCACTAAATGATTAAATGCCTACAGCCCTACCACATACCAGGGCTGAATCACCCCCCACGAGTAGGGTTCCCTGTACAGAAAAGTCGACTGCAGCTGAATTCTTGACTGCTGAAGATCACTGTCCTCACAGGGTACAACGAGGATTTGAATCCATTTCTGCCTAAATAGGGAGCAGGGTCCTATTTGTGTTTGCAAACACAATGTCTGTCCTCCTTACGGTTCTGTAGGGGGACAGCCCACGCTCCTTCTTCTAGACGTCTTCCTGCCTCCCTTGCTCTCTGTGTGGGTGAATCGACAGACGCCTCACAAAGCCTTTCCAGCTTCCCCAGCGTTACCTGCAGGTCCCAGTGGGAGGCTGGGATGGCAGACTTCCAAGCTCCCTAGTACGCCGCCCCCAGTACTGTGCTGGAATCTGTCAGTGCCTCTTTCAAGCTCATAATTAACTGGACTCATGGCTAGGTTCCCTTTCACTCTTTCTTAAAGTACCCACCGATCTTTGCCATTAGTGGCTACCATGCTGTGGCATCAGTGACTTGGGATGGGGCCCTCACCCCATCTCCATCTCTTCTTCCTCCCTTTTAGACTTTTACTGGGAACAGGTAACAGTCTAATTAGTAAAATCTTTAGAGACAACTTGTTTTGCAATAAAACTTCTGATTCTTCTTTAATCGAAATTCATAGAAGGGTGAAATAGGTGTGGCCTCTCCTGAGACAAGGGTTGGAGGAAGTTTCCAAAGGAGGAAAGACCCAGGCTGGGCAGGGTCAGGGGAACAAGGTCCATTAGAGGAGATGGCTGGGTCCAGCAAGAGACAGCAAAGGCCTGGCCCACTCAGGGGTCAGGGAGGAGAAACGCCCTGCCCTTGGCTTCCAGGCAGGGCTGGCATTCTGCAAAGTCAGGAAGCAGATGACCTTGGGCAGAGGTCTCCTGCTGTGGCTCAACTTCACGGGGTTGGTGTGAAGGGGCAAATACCCAATGCATGTGAGCGGATTTTCTACACTGCTGGGTACCGTGTGAGGTATGAAGGGGGCTGTTGGAATGGAACTGTATAGAACAAGGGAGAGGATACCTCAGGGGCCTTCAGCCTCACTTGTCACTCCTATGATTCTCAGCTGCAGCCAGGCCAGTAACCTCTGCAAGCAGAATGTTTTCATTTCCAGTGTCTACTTTTGCTGTTCCCTCCATCAGTAATGGCCTCTCCCTTCTCTCTGCCTGGCTGAATACTCCCCCTTTCTCAAGGACTAAGAGCCTCCCAGCCCTGGCATAGGGGTCACATCACAGACTGCACCCACCAGTGGCTCATCAGCAGCTCTCCACGAGGACAGAGGTAGCAGGGAGCGTGGATGTCCTCACTTCATCCGCACAGTGAAGCTCGGAGAGCTAAAGAAATAGACTCAGGTCACACAGTAGCTGATCAGCTGATCTGGGTGTCAAATCCCAATCTGTGGATTTTTTTCTACTACAGTCTAATCCACTCATCACCCCCACCTGAAATCACAGGGCCAGACCTGAGAATTTCATTTGCATGGGCAGCCTCGCCCGCTGCCCGCCTCCATCAAGGCCAGGCAGGTCAGCCCAGGGCTGCAACCTGCAGCGCCGACTCATCACCTGCTGACAGGAGTGCACAGCGTGGCCCATGGGGGCCCTTTCTCCTCCACCTCTCCTCTCCATTAAGCAGCGCTGCTCCTGCCCAGGTCTGACAGTCTCTGGACACCGGTTAAGTTTTTAATTGAAGCCAATGATCTGGCAGCTCCCCTGGCCTTTCCTCCTGCCCATGCCCTTCTCGTTCCACACCCCTCCTCCCTGTCATTCTCTGTGCCTCTGTGCGCATCTCTCGCCTTCTCCACATAGGTCTGCTTCTCTCCTTGGTTCCATCTGCCTGTGTGTATTTGTCTCCATCTCTTTGATGGTCTCCTGACCACAGCCCCCGTGACCTACGGTCCCCTGCCTCTTCTGTATTGATCTCCTCCTGTGAGTTTCAACTACCTGCTCCCCACAGCCCCCCAGTATTGCCCAATGCTGACATACCAGCCAGCCTGTGAGCACACACACATGCACACACACGTGCGTGTGCACTATGCGCCTGCCAGCTGCAGGCAGGCGAGGGACTGTCCTCAACCTTGTGGAAGGTCTCCATGATGGCATGGGCAAAGTCACCCGGGATAGCCTTGGAGCAGAGCCTGAGCAGCTCAGAGTCAACCCCCCTCTTTAGTGGCTTGATGAGGACAATGAAGATGGGGGGTCACACCAACAAAGTCAGACAATAATCAGTGACAGAACTTGGGGCCAAGTGGTGATCCTGCAAGTCCCCATCATGTCAGAGCTCCACAGGGGTTCTCTGCACAGCCAGGAGTTAGTCCTACTAGTTTTCCACCCCTGAGGGCAGGAAGGGGTGCGGGATTAGCCCGCCTGCCTGTGCGGAGCCACAGCATCTTGTTCTGACCAGGCTGGCTGAGAGGATGACTTTTGGAGTCCTGGCCCCTGGAATGTCACAGGCAGGAATGTCCTGCTGGGAGCTCCTCTTTCTTATAGGTTTAAAGAAGGGAAAACTGAACCAAAGAGTGAATTAGAATCACAGGAGATACTAAAACATCTTGTTGAGGTTTTCAGTGCCCACAGGTCATAATAGAAAAATGTACCAAGTCCATGGACCTTTGGACTTTTTTGCTTTGAAATAAAAAAAAAAAAACAAAACAGTTTTCAATACTTACACATGAGAGTTTTCATATCAAAATCTCTAGCATTGCTTGAAAAATTCTGTGGAAGGATCGCAGAACTGGGGGCCTAATTCCTGCATGGCAGCAATTGGTGGCTCCCAATTGGGAGCCCCATAGACTCCCCCATAGACAGGGGGTGCTCACCACAGCCTCTGTTGAGACCGTGGGCACACCTGTGTCTGCTCTGATCACGCAGGAACCTGCCAGCCTCAGGCAGTATCTGCATTCACAACTCCTCACCTGCACATCACCATGTATATTTGGGGTGAAGCGAGACTGGAGCCAGGCCCCCCTATCCCTGTGTTCTCTCCCACACACCAGGCTGCTATGAACAGAACCTTCAGGAGGAAGTCTAGACAGGCTCTGCCCCAAGTAGATTTCCTCTAATCCAACACCAAAGCAGCTTTTTCTCTCTCCCTTGTTTTCAGTTGATAGATTCCTGGGGTTCATTTTCGGATAGGTACTGTTTTATAAAGAAAAAGATGTTGCAATTCTTGGATTGACTTTGGCATTTGCTGGCTGTTGAGCTACCATCTTCAGGCTATTAAATGAATGTTGCCTTTTCACAGGGTCAGGCATGAAGGGCTATCTGGATGAAGATACCTGCCTGCTCCTTCTATCAGGCCCAGCAGGAGCCTGGTGAGCAGGGTCCTTCCCAGAACTCTCATTTGATTCTCATATTATCATCAGTCACTTATATCGAAACCCACAATTGAGGAGAGAAACTTGGCCTGATGTCTGAGCCAAAGGTTAGCTGTGGTGTCAGCCTGGAGCTCTAGTTAGGGGTCTGGTGGCAGACAGGGGAGTGTTTAGTGTTTCGAGTCTTTCTCTGCCTCTGCCTTCCTTTATTCTTCCCTCCTTCCCCCTGTGGATTCTTCACTATCCTAAGTTTCTCAGCACGCCTGCTCTTGACCAGTGTCTGCCTCACAGACTTGAGCTGCCAGCAGGCACCCACACCAGTGGGGATTCCATCGAGGTCCAAGAGCACTTTGCAGTGATCAGCACTGGACACAAGCTGTGAGCTGCAGTTCAATGACAATCCTTCAGCAGCAGAAGGAAAATCTCCCATATGCGTGCAAACCCACCCAGAGCATGGAACCAGGGATCTGAAACTGACCACCTTGAGGTCTTAGCAGCCAAAGGCATGATTTTTCTTGGGACACATTTTCTGGGGTGTTGCTAGGTGGCACATGAGTGCCAATGAGTGCTTCCTCATTCGATTTTCAGAGCATTCCTCCATACTGGAAGAATGAGTTCTTCATTCATTCCCTCCATGTAGCAAAGTAGAAAATAATTACCTCCAGTGTGGTTTTGTTAAATCAGCTGTTGACTGGTATGTAATTACAGAGCTAATGCTCCGTGGCTCATCAATAAGCTCTGACCTCACCTTCAGATCAGTGGTTCAAGTCCTGACAGCTAAATGTTTTTACTTGTTAATAGAGCCAAACCACCCGGAATTAGGACGGACCTCAAGGACAGCAAACCCAGCCCCCCACCAAGACCTTTCTGTGAGGTGCAGCTCTGCACACAACCCTACCCCTCCACCCCCACAGATGTGTGTTGCTGGAAAGAGATTGGGGGGGGGCATCCTTCTTGTTATGCCTTTTTTGCCTTTTCCCTTGTCCCACCATCCTGGGTGGTAGGGAAAAGCTACAGGTCAACTGTGCTTTAGGAGACTCTGTGCAGGGGCTGCATGAGTGGAGTGGCAGGAGGCAGCCATATAAATCCCATCCATGAGGCTTACATGGCAAAAAGTTCTTATCTCACAGTTCTGAGATCCCCAAGTCTGAGATGAGGGAATGGGCAGGGTTAATTTTCTCTCCTTGACTTGTGAGCGGAAATCTTCACAACGACTTTCCTGTGTGTGTTTCTGTGACCTAATCTGTTATGAGGACACCAGTCATGTAGGATGAGGGCCCAATCTTCAAACCTCACTTAATCTTAATTGCCTCCTTAAAGACCTCGACTCGCATTCTGAGGTCATGGGAATTTAGACTTCAACATAATAATTTATTGGAGGGTGGGGGACAAATTCAGCCCATAACACACCCTTCTATGACCCAGATCCCTTCATCCAGTCTCTTGGCGACTAATTCCTTCCCCTAACTCTTGGCTGACTTGCATAGGCTGGGGGCCCCACTCTGAACTGAGAGCCCCTGACCTTCCTCTGTGTCTACTGTTCTGGGATTGTCAAAAGACCTGGCAGGAGCCCCAGAAGTGAGGAGTGGAAATCTGGATGATCAGTCATCAGTCTGGACTGAATCTGTCAAGGACTTGGGAGGTCACCTCCATCCTGGCCTCTCCTGGCAGAGTTTCCCAAGGTAGCCTATGTCCTGACTTCCTGTGCTTCTGAGGGCTCTGGAGCCCTGTGGCACTGGCTCCTTAGAAGGGGCAGAAGTCCCAACAATGCCCCCTCATGGTCAGGAGCTCAGTGACTGCGAGCCAAAAACTGACAATGGGAAGATAGACTCAAGGCACCTTTCAGACACTGGTTCAGAGGACAGTGTCCTGCCCATGCCTCAAAGGGCTGACCTGAACCCACATCGCCCACCTTCCAGGTGCCAGAGCTGTCTACACATCTGACATCTTGTTTTTTCCTCAAATACAAGACCCCTGAGAGGCAGGGATCCCTACCCCCTGCTTTACAGACATGAAAGTAGAAGCTCAGAGAAGGAATGTGTGATGTGCCCAAAGCCAGATAGCATTTCAGGGGTTCCAGTAAGGAAAGTGTTGGTGCTCTAAACCAGTAACTTTCCAAACTATCTGATCCTAAGCAATATTCATTCGGATCACTCGTTTAAAAAATAGAGATTCCAGGTCCTTTGCTGAAGATTTTAATTCAGTAGCCTGGGGTGGGGTCCAGCAAGTACACTGTGATTCTTACTCATGAAGGTTTGGGAGTCTGGGCTGAAGAATGTCACCCCTGTTCCTTGTACCCTGCGCAGAACCACAGCCACTCCTGGGAAGGCCGGACCCCACTTGCATTCTCATCCATTGTTCAAAGTCAGTTTCCTTCCCAGCCCATCACTTGCTTTGATTGCCTCTTCCTTGGCTGAATGAGGTCCCTGTCACCCACTGTTGTCTCCTGCATCAATATTTCAGAGCCTAGACTGCCAAAATCCCAGAATCGCCTTGCAAAACTCTGAGTTAAGCGGTAGTGCCTGCTCTTGGGGAATCGTTCCCTCCACCCACTCCCCGGCAGTCTCGCCTTCCAGCTCATGCTTCAGAAATTGGGGCTGGTGTTTCTGACCCCCTGGGGCTAGACTGCTAGCCTCCTGCTCCGTTTGGGTGAGTGTGGTGAGGGCTGTTTTGTTGTGTGTTCTTTTGTACAAGGTCAGCGTCTAGCAATTATTTTTTTTTTTCCTAATCATCTGGGATGGTCTTATCCCAGCAAAGAAAAACACAATACATCCCAGCAAAGAAAAACAAGCAGTTGTACAAAGGAACAGCAAACTAGCCTGAGCTGTGTTCAGTTAGCAAAGGAACGGACACCATCTTCCAGTCCTCCCGCAGCCCTTGGAATTGTGCTGCACATTAATTAGAAATCCAGAGCTCTGGAACCAGGGAAATGACTTTGCGTTTCAATTTAATTCGTTCTCATTTTTTTTGACAGGGTCAAAGTTTACATCTCCAGTTTGAATCTGAAAGCAAATTATATCTGTGTCATTTTTGTATTGACGTGTCCAAGGCTAAAGATCTTTGGCAAACGTTTTCTTCTGGGAATCAGTGTGGTTTGTATTGTGCAGACACTGACAGCAAGCTTATCTGTGCCAAGAGCTGTGGTGGTCGCTGGGAGTGAGCAGACAGGGGAGGTGATGAGGGCAGGTCAAGGTACTGGGAGGAGGGCAGTGGTACAGGAGACTGGAAGCAGGATGCATGAGGTGCTCTGGCTGGAGAGAGCAGGGTTTGGGGGCACTTAGTGAGGGAGATACTCGGGCTGGGCTTTGGAAGTTAAGAGCAAGTATAGCAGCCACTGTACTCAGTGGCCAAACCATGCCTGGGCCAGGCTGAGCACATAGACACGCCTGCTTAAGTCCTCACACCCACTCTTGATTAGGTATCAAAAGAGCTCAGCATTTAATCTCAGGGGGAATCAAGTGCTTCCTCGTGTGCTGGCCAGCTGTGTGACCTGGAGCAGGCCATCTAACATCTCTGACTCTTATCTTATTGTTCCATGAAATGGGGGTGCAGGGATTACCCATAGAGTGCTTGTGAGAGCTAGAGGAAATGGCCCGCACTGTTGAGTGCTGTGGGACAGATGGGTAAAGGAGAGGGATCTGGTCAGGTCCAGCCAGTGGGGTCATCTCCCCACCTGAGAGGCGGGGGATCATTATGACATCGCCATACAACTGGCGGTGTCAGAGCTGGGAGTTGAACCCAGGCCTGTCTGACTCAGACTTATCTTAACCTCAACCTATTGACATGGTGGCTAAAAATAATCAAAAGGACCATGTCAAGTACAGAGCTGATTTGCTCACATATTTCATACAATATACAACAGAGTTCCCCTGGAATCAGCAGCCCTCCTCCTAGAGGCCTGACTCCATCCCAGGCAGGCACCAGTACCTGCCTGTGGGCTCCTCTGGACTCCCCTTTCCTGTGCTTCCCTCCATGGGCCACTCAGCCCTCTCACCACCTGTTTCCACATCCATCTCCCCCATTAGACAATTGCGGAATTGCTGAGGGCAGGGACTTGAGAGCTGAATTTAAGTAAAAGTTGGGAAATCACCCCATGTTCAAATACCTTTCAAATAGAAAGTTTCCCTTTAACAGTAGCAGGTAGGAAATGTAAGTGTGTTAATAAACCATGGAGCTGGCAGTTTTAAAATATTAATGATTTCTAGAATTGAAAATGCAAATAGCTGTCTGGAACCCCTCCACTTGGCATTAAAGAGAAGGGCTTGGAAAGGACACCATGGGGAACTCGGGACTGGAGAATATGATCTTGCTGGAAGATGGGAAGACAAATAGACATTTACCACCTTGTTATTGCTGCATTAGCACCACTAAAGAGCAGGCCTCAGTGCTTCCTGGGAAGTCAAGTTAATCACACGGGCACTATTGACAGCGTAGCTTTAAAGTGAGGGAACTGCTGGCTCGTTCATTCAACAATCACCTAGAGAACAACTCCTGGTGCTGTGAGGGGGGTGCTCGCCCTTCTATATGTGACCTGCCCTTTACCCTGAATGAGAAAGGGGAGATGGAGTGGGAGAAGAAAGAGAAGAGACCCCAGCTCAGCCCTGGGTCCCTTGGTCCATGTCTCGGATCCAAGCTTGACCCAGGTGAGGGAGCTAGTCGGGCTCACTGTCACCCACCATGCTGGCTGTGGTGGCCGGCACTCCCTTGTCAAAGAGCACTTAGTGCCAGTACCTGCCTTTATGTAAGTCTCCAGATTGCTGGAGGGTGCCCTAGACCTCCAAAACAGATTTGCTTTCAGTTTTATAATGTTCCCTGGCTCCTGATAGTAAGCTTCTGGAGAACAGCACTATATATGCTTCCTCTTGTGAGCCCCAGGGTTAGCACACAGTGAGTGCAGGATGCTGACGTAGAATATAAGGGGCTTTTCTGACCAGCGGTGTCTCAGTCCTATGAGTGAAGAGATGGGGGCTGTGGAACCATTTTGGTTCTGAGTGAGTCCTGGCCCTCCTGACTGCCCGAGCCCGCAAACTGGTCAACGAGGTTCTCGAGGGGAGAGCAGCGACCTGAAGAACAGGGGTACACCACGGAGGGAGACATGCACACTCTTGGTTCAGCTATCGCAGGTCTCTTACTTTCGGTTTCGGCGGGGCTTTATAGCTGGGGACCGGAAGCGGAAGAAGCAGGCCAACAGTGCCTAGCCAATGATCAAACACATAACCTTATTTGGTGCGCCGGAGGCCGTCATGCGCACTGGGCCAAAAGAAGCACAGCTAATCCTGGAAGGGCACATGCCCTTATTTGGCGCGCCGGAGGTTGTCATGCGCACTGGGCCGAAAGGAGCACAGCCAATCACGGAAGGGGGAAGTATCCTGATGCCACGAGGTAAGGCGCCAACACCTGACCAGCCGTGTGGTCAGGGCACAGAGAGCCAGGGGGAAGCTGAATGGCATCCAGAAGGCAGTGGGGTGAGTGCAGGACTGGGGTGAGAGGAAATGGGGGGGGTGGTTATGTAGGTAAGGGTAGGTAAGGGTATGTTCCACCGTGCTGAACAGTCTCGCTGAACAGTCAGTGCTGACAGGCTGCCCTCTCCCTGACAGACACACACTGCTCTGTCAGGCCTCTGAGGCCTGAGGGCCAACTGAACACACCTCTTTGTGTGTTCCTGGTGCTGGGCAGTCAAGAACTGCCAGTTCCTTTATGGTGACTTAGCCAGTTCCCATCAGGGAGCACTCATGCTGATAGATGAACCCACAAAAGGAGAGCTTTGCCCCTTCTTCTCAGAATGAGGAAGATCTGTTTCCCTGTCATCCCAGAAGGTTCACACTTTCGACATGTGTCTGGATTTATGTCATCCTCAACCCTTTTCTGCTTTCTTCTGCTCTTTGCTGTGTCCTGAGTGCAGCTCTGAGGACCGAGCTCTGGGCAAGGGAGGGCTGAGCTATAGGGGAAAGAGCCTGGGGTCTTGGCATCAGAGTGGCCTGGGTTGATCCCAGCACAGCTGCTCACCACTTGTGGGGTCTGGAGTTCATCTCACCGCTGTAACCTGTGTGTAGGACGGGGACCAGAACACCTGCCCTCAGGAGGCCTCCACGTAAAATGAGATTAGACATAAAACAAAATTAGCCCCTGGTGCCTGCAAGAGCAGATGCTCAAGTGCAGTGATTTCCCTTTCTCTTCTGTGCTCCCAGACCCCTGGCTCTGTATCCTGGCATGCGTGGATGCGGCCCCACCACGTTCTTGATTGCAAATACAGTAATTCCCTTCTTTCATGCTGTGAAAAATGCTTTTTTTCTTTCCTCGTGCACCTGGCTTCCATTTCTGCTATAAATCAAATCTGTTTGCTCTAAGCCTGTGAGTTCCTAGAACTGCTGTCCCTCTATTATCTCAGTACTTCTTGTCCTGTTCCCAGGAAGGGACAGTGTCTGCAAGAAATTTTCTGCTTGATGTATACATGTTTCTTATCGATGCTTCTCCACACCCGCTCCTTGTTGTTATGACCAGTGTGGTTTAACCAGAGCCATCCCAAGCTACCTCCTGGGTCCTCCAAACCTCTGGGAGCACAGTATTTTAGAACTGGAGGGGTCTGAGAGGCCAGCTAGTGCTGTTTCTCCTTGCTGTGATGTGGTGATAAGACTGAGGGTCAGAGAGGAGACGGCTTGGCCCAAGCTCGCACTGGACCAGTGGTTCTCAATTGTGATGCGTGTTAAAGAAATAATTTGCTCGAGTCCTTTCTCAGAACCGTGGTGGCGGCAGGGAAGGGGCCTGAGCTTCCCTCGTTCTAATATGTAGACCCAGCTGACACCCAGAGAATAAGATGTATTTCTTGTCAACATCTTAGCTCACATATCTGGAGAATCAAATAACTATTCATAGGATCTCGTTCCTGAGGGAGGGTTGAGTCTGTCACAGGAAGGCCCGGCTGGAACATGAGCGTCACCCTCTGCAGACAGGGAGCACCTGCATGCGTGTTTTTCATCAGGACTGATTCTATTTAACAAACATATCGATGTGATTTCTGAGGTGTCAGACACTGTTCTAAGTGCTTTACGAACACCGACTCATTTACTCTGGAGAGCATGGTTATGACTAGGAGACAGTCCACTGTGGTCCCCATGTGATGGGTGATAAGACTGAGGGACAGAAAAGTGGAGAAACTTGCCCAAGGTCACCCACTCAGAGTGGTGAAGTCACTGCCTGAGACTCTGCTTGTCAGTCCCTCTCCAGTTCTCAGCTCTTTGTCTGTGTGTGTATGCGTGTGTGTGTGTGTGTGTGTGTGTTTACCTTCTGGCCCCAAGTCCTTCCTAGATGAAAGAGTTTGTGGGAAGGAAACACGGAAGGCAGACTTTACTGGGTCTCACAGCTTCAAAACCCAGGTCTGCTTGACTCTAACCCCTTGTGTCTCAGGTATAGTCCAAGGCAGAATTTGTTTAGAGTCCAAGTTTATGCTAGAAGCTTTATCCTAGCAGCAGATAATGCCACTCTCTAAAAACACCCTCTGGAAATATATTCTTGCAAATTACAATTTTATAATTTATTTTATTCACGAAAGACTCCATTTAATCCAAGTCACGAAGCTATTAAGACAGTAGGGATATATAACTTCCTAACTCAGGTTAACAGGGGTTTATTTCTTTAGCCAGCTGCAGAAATATTAATTATGGAAATCGATGCAAATAGTCAGCTCTTTGCTTGTGTGCCACACTGCAGAAGCTCCCCCCTCCCTCACGCAGACCGGGCCTGCCAAGAAGACTTGCTGCCCCAACGGACTGCCTGGCTAATGGGATATTGACAACCTGCCCAGTTCAACACTAAAGCTTCTTTCACCGAGAACTTGACCAATCCAATTTTCAAGTAGCACGCCTAGGGCTCTAGCAGCCTGCTGTGGTCACTGTTCCATTGTGTGAAGTGTGTGCTGGGAGCCTAATATAAATCAGTGGGCCCAAATTTAGAGCACAGGTGAAGAAGTCATTCAAGAACTGATCCCACGTTTCTGGTCTAACCTGTGAAAACCCAGTTCACTGTGAAACTGTGGTCGAGCGACTTTCTCTCTCGGAGCCTCTGCTGATAGTCATACTCAGCTCTAAATGCCTCTGTTCTGTGACCTGACGTGTGACATCAGGCAGCATTCTAAAGTTCTCAGCTGCTTTTTGTGGTGGAAACATCCTCCCTGGAGCAAGAAGGAACCGCTCCAGGGAGAGCTGGTGTTTAGTGGCAGTGATGGCTGGCTAGTCCACTTACGGGGCTGTGCTCCTCAGCCCGCTGTTGAGACTGCTGTGTGCCAGGTGGCTTCTGCGCAGAGTTCACAGCATTTTGACACAGTCTTTTTGTTTCAGCCACATAGAGGCAGCTGCTCTGGCACAACTGTTTTGATCTGGGGACATTTTGACACAGTTGAGGAAACAAACCATTACACCTTCAGTTGTTGTTTTTTAATTTACCAAATTGCCATCTCTCCATCCCTGCTCCACTTCTAGCATGGGGGCTGGGGGTGGGCTCTGGGTCAGGGGTCAGCACATCAGTGATGATGAGGGAGGCAGGGGAGTACGAAATTGGTGGGAGTGAAGGACAACAAAGGTCAGCTCTGTGGTAGGTGGGGCGGGGGCTTGGGGGGGTCTGTTTCACCCAGCACCTGGTAATTTTCAAAAGCAATTTTACATTTAGATGTAGTTATTCAAAACTCTTACATCAAAACAGCCCTGTCAAAATGCCCTTGTATATCTCAGACAAAGGAAATGAATGCCAGGAAGAGATGTACAAAACAGGGCTTCGGCCCCCCAAAAGCTCAGTCACGGGAGGGGAAAGGTGGGGACCGAGAGAAAAGCACATTACTATTATACCCCTAGGCAACTGCTGTAATAGCAGAAGGGACTAGGAGGAAACAGAGCAGGGAGGGTCCCACACCCGCAGGGCAGCTTGCCTGGTGGAAGGGGTGACCTGAGCTCAAAAATATTTGTTGAATAACTCGAATAGCAAACATTAATTGAAGGCTTACCACGTAACCAGCACTACTATTACTGTTTTTTTTTTTTTTAAATCATTTCATCCTCTTAACTTCTCAATGAGATGAATATTCTTCCTCTCACTGTATAACTAAGGAGACTGAGACACACAGATGTCTAGTGACTTTCCCCAAATCACACAGCTAGTCGAGCCAGAGTCAGAATTCGAAATCAGGCATGGCCAGGCTGAGTCCTGCTCTCCCCCTGGCCGCCTGGGACTTCTCATGAGGGCTGAGCAGGGGTGTGTGGGGAAGGTGGCCACTGAAGGAACACAAGCTTTGATTTATGAAAACAGGCACACTCTCTGTGCACTGCTGACCAGCTGGATGGCCTCGGACAGTTGGCTGACCCCAACTACCTCTTTAATCTTGTTTCCTTGGCCTTCCTGCTCCCCCTGACATGTCGCTCAATGCATGTTCTGCAGCGAGCGTGAGTATCTGCCAGCTGCCCTACTGAGTGTCAGCGTTCATCATAAACTGTAAAGTCACGGGTGTTGTGAGTTTATTTATTATAATGACTCTTATTTCCTCTCACTACTGACTTTCTCTGCCTACCACGGCTGTGGCCACACCACAGACAGTCTAACACCCAATGGGTGAGGCCTGGGTCAGTTCAATTTCTCAGAGCCCAGAACAATCCAGTTTCCCTGGCTCCTCTGAAGATGTTGTGTTGAGAGGGAAAAAAAAATTGCACTCTTTAATAGAAATACTTTTCCTTCATTAAATGAAATCTCCAAAGCCCAGTAGCATTTTCGGTGCTCATATAAAGATGCCAGTGGGGATTTGAGATTGAAAGTGGTATTTTTATACAAGTCAATGAAGATCTCACTAGGAAAGAAAGAACACTCTTCAAATCTAAATTCCTCCAGCATCCGGCAAGATGGATCTCTGCTCACTCAGGGCTGGGATCACATTACTCCCTGCCCTACCAGGAAACTCTTTTTCCTGAAGCTCTTCCAGTGATCATAAATACTGGTTCTGTTTTGGGGAAATTGTATTAATCGCATCTTTCCAAGGCTGCAAACCGTTCAACTTGGATTTCTGTTTACATCTCTGATAACTTTGTACAGAGACTCAGAAATGGGTGGGCATTTGAGCCAGAGGCAGAGGTGTGGCTGTGCTTGGTATGGTGTGGCAGGAGGATGAACTTTGCTCTCAGAGGGGTCAGAAGAAAAAACAAGTCTCAGGAGATCAAAGACTGAATTCAAATTCCAGCTGTGAGTCTTGCTAACTGGGTGGCCCTAGGCAGCACAGCTGAGCTCAGATTTCTTATCTGCAAAGGAAAACAGTACAATTCCCACCAGGCCAGGTGAGACTGGGCCATACTACATGAAAAGTGCCTCAAAACCATTCTTCTTCACCACCACTCACCTGACAGGTGTCATCAATCTCATAGCAATTATTTTGGTTACCTATGGCCAAGGAACAACCTCGCTCATCCCCAAATGTGGTGGCTTACAATGACAATTGTCTTGTATTTTGCTAGGAAGTCTACAGTCTGCCTGCTTCTGCTCTGTGTTGCCTGGGTCTTGAGCAGAGCTGACTCTAACAGCTCATTTTACACATGGGTAATCAGGGATGAGAGCCGGCGGGAAAAAGAGGTTTGTCTGGAGCTATATAGCAAGTTAACAGAACTATGTAGCATGTTAAGTAACAGACCTTCCTGTAAGGAAAGAAACACTGTAAGGTACTAGATTTGGGGGTGGTGAGACACCCCCCCCCCCCATGCCAATAAAACCACGGGAGGGATTGCGTTTTGTTCTTAACTGGCTGCTTTGTCCCTCTGGAGACTTCAGGTTGGGAATCTGGTGGCTCTGGGCCTTACCTGCTCCAGGCTCCCTCATGCAGGAGGCAAGAATTCTCTCCCCTGGCAGGGCTGATGGAGGAGTCAATAGCAGCTAGTGGATTCTCAATAAATGGCATCTGTGAACAAAAGGTGCTGTTCTCTGCTCTGCCTCTAGCATTCCAATGCCTGCCCCCTTCAGCCTGCATTGCCCAGAAAGCAGGAGAGGTCTCTTACTGTGACTAGCAGGCAGGCTGAACTCTTGCCTTTCACTATGGAAAAAATCCATTATGGAGAAGTCATTTGTCAAAGCCCACTGTTTAGTGGCTTTCATTTACATATTTATCAATTTTGATTAGAATGTATTGTCTTCGACTTTCATCCCAGCTTTCACCTCTTGGTGCCCTCTTTTCCTGGAGAAACTGTTTTTGTTGTCCTTCTTGCAAAAGGGCACAGTGTAATCCAATTTGCATTTGCTAATAAGCCTGAAACCAAACCTGGCCAGGAATTTCTAGAGGCTGGGAGAGAACTCAAAAGGCAGGGCACATGTTGGGGGGAAAGCCTGGGCACTTGCTCCTGGCCCGATGTACTTAGGTTAACAAGTACTCTACAACTATCCCACCACTGTTTATTGTGCACCTTCTGTGTGCAAGGCACTGAGAATACAACCTGGGAAAAAGCAAGGCCAAGTTTTGGCTATAGCTTTGCTGGGAATCTAGTGACCTAAGTTTCTGCATCTGTAAGATCAGGCCGGGGACCAAGTGACCTCTAATTGTAAGTTACCATTTTTTAATATATACTAATACATTCTTTCATTAAATTCTTTTTTTTTTTTTAAAGATTTATTTATTTGTTTATACAAGCACTGGGTATAGTCAGAAGTGTGGGAGGGTGAGAGAATTCACCAGAGCCAGAGTGGGGAACACAACAGGCAGACTGATGAAATACACTGCTGAGGGGAGCAGCAGGCACAGCCAGGAGAGGTCTGTCGTGCCATGTGTGACCCTCACTGGTGGCTGGGGATTGAACTGGCGCTGCAGAGGCTGTGGGCAGCTTTGCAGCCCCAGAGCTCAACCGCTGTGCCACCAGGGGAGGCCCTCTTTCATTAAATTCTTACAAGATTCCTATGAGGTGGATAAAATTTACTCATTTTGCAGCAAATGACCTTGGGCTCAAGGTCATGTGTAGCAGGATTTAGCAGACAGAAGGACCCTCCTTCTGTCTGATTCTAGAAGTTAAGTTTATAGCCATGAGACCAGAGTATCAGAGCTTTTGAACAACAGGAATGGTATCTGGTTCGTCTTCATGTCCTCACAGACCATCTCAGAGTTTGGCATATGGTCCATGTTATAAAATATATATTGGATTGAACTAAAGAAGAAAATCCTTCATCATCAACCTGCTTGTTTGTGGGGCTCAGGTCTGCCCTCCTCTCCTCCACTATCTCAGGTAAAGGCTGGTGGAGCAGCTGGGGTTTGCACCCCTCAGCCCCCTTCAGGACCAATTCCCTCAGTTCCCAAGAGTGTTGGTGGCTGACAGCTCACAGCCGAGTTCATCCCTGGAAATTGCACTCAGCTCAAGGCAGCCACTTGCCTAAGGTGATGGCCCTACCCTAGGGGCAGCCAGCATCCAAAATCTAATCGACGCAAGACATAGCATTGCCTCCTGAAGCAACTATGAGGGGTCCTCCTGGCCCAGAGCTCTCCTTGAAATTGATTAGTTTCTGTTGATGGTCCCAATCCTGCTGAGCTCTCACCTCTGCAAGTGTCCCCAGAGCAATCCCCAGAAAACTCACATGTGAAAATGTGTGAGCAGAGTCTCCCACTGCTTCCCAGAGACCCAACCTCAGCAGGTATTCTGGGCAGGTAGCTCTGGCTACAACTTTCTGGAGACATTTGGAGGATGCTAGGATCAAGACAGATGGTGGTATGGGGCCTCCCCCGTGGCGCAGCGGTTGAGCGCTGGGTTGTGAATCTGCCGGCGACCTCTGCGGTGCCGGTTCGATCCCCGGCTGCTCCCCGGCCACTGGAGGAGGGTCCCACATGGCACGTAGACCTCTCCTGCTGCCTGCTGCTCCCCTCAGCAGTGTACTTCGGTCCTTCTGCCTGCTCTGCTCCCTGCTCTGGCTCTGGTGAATTCTCTCACCCTCCCGTGCTTCTGACTGTACCCAGTGCATGTATAAACAAAACAAACAAACAAATAAATAAATAAAACATGCCTCTATAAAAAAAAAAAGACAGATGGTGGTAGAAAGAGTGTTCCTACTATTAGCCTACTACCCCTAAATCCCACCCCCAACCAAGACTGTCTACCTGCCCCCTTGCCTAGAGTGCCAGCCCCAGCCCCTGTAAGCTTCTGTATTTGCTACTTATACAGGTTTAGACAAATCACTTAAACTTTCTGGATCTCAATTTCCTAATCTATAAAGTGGGGGTAAGATTAGTAGATGTGGTGTTGGGGTCCATGAAAACTTTTTAGAAATGATGTGTAAAGTGCCTGACACAGAATAAGTTCTGAATAAATATTACTAAATTGCTTTTGTAACCAGTTAATAGTATTGTCCAGAATAGCATAGAGGTTATGAACACAGATTTCTGGAGTCAGACTGCCTAGCTGGGGTCTCTGGTTCTGCAGTCATTAGCTGTGAGAACTAGGGCAAGGAATTTAATGTCTCTTGGCCTTGGTTTTCTGTAAAATGAAAATAATAACAGTGCCTAGCCACCTAATAGATATTCAGTAAGTATTTCATGAATAAGGAAATAGCAGATGGTAGAGGGATATACTAACAAAAGGGATGACTTTGTGTATGTGTGTGTATGTGTTATTTGTTGAGCTACACAGTGCACTTCTGTCTTCAAACACCTTTTTACCTGGGGAGAATAGTGTGGCTGCCCCACTTCACTTGAATGTTCCCTTGTGTCCTTGAAATGTCACCACCAATGAGCTTCCAGTTTCACTATCATTTATGAGTTGTTCTTGGTCTTGTTCAGCTTCTTTTCTACCCTGGCTTTGTACAAACATACTTTCTCATCATCCCCACTTCCTTCACCAAGAATATGTTTAATTGGCTGTGTACGAGTCTGGGGATTCAGTGACAGGAGGGAGGATGGTGTCCCATGTCACACCACCTCAGAGCTGCTACATTACCTTAAATTGATTTTGCAAATGAAAGCTAAAAGCTAAGCAAAGGCGACCCATCCATTTTGCCTAAAGATGATTATAATGCTCTTTTACGGCCTCCTAAATGACAAAGCAATTTGTTACCTGCCTGCATCAACATTTGCTTATATTAGCACCCGAGATGCTTGATTTTTATTAGCCCCACGTTATCATTTTATGAAGACACAGGGGCTCAGTAAAATTAGTGAGCAAATAGAATGCCCATTTTGCATTTCCCTGTGGTCAGCAGAAATGCTGAATGCAATTGAGTTGGTATCGGGTCAGGGGAGACATCCATAAAGGTAGCCTTCACAGAGGGCTTTGGTAATGCCATTTATCATTTCTGGACTGCTGGGATAGATGGGTCAGTGTTAACAGTGTTCTTAAAAAGGGTTTGGTGTCTTTTTTTTTTTAATTTTTAAGTGAAAAAGCAATACAAATACTAAGACAGTGGCTCAATAATGGATAAAACGAGACTCTCTTGTATACAGTGTGGATGGAATGAGCAGGTTTAGCATCTTATATTGTTATTAGTGTATCCAGGTGGAGACAGACAGGGAAGTGAATGGGGCACTGGCTGGGAGCTGGGGCTTCTCCCTCTGTCTGTCAGCCTCAGTTCCCTTACCTGTAAAATAGAGTTGACATTGTCCACCCCACAGAGGCATGACATAGATGAAATAAGATAATGTGTGTGTAAGTTTCTTTATAAACCATGATCTACATGAATATTTTTAACTTAATTAAAAAGTCTGTTCCAGAGTACCTCCTCCTTTCAGGGACCTAGGAAAGATGTAGTTTCTCTTGATGTCTAATTCCTCTTTTAAACCATACACTTCTTTAGAGGAGGTGAAGTTTCCCCTTCCCTTTGTTCCTAAAGGTGCCTGGCATAAAGCTGAGCACAGAGTGAGTTCTTAAGATGCATTTTGGTTCCATTGCATATTTGCTGACATTCAGAGGCACCATATTAGGGAAGCAGTGACCTCATCCCCACTGTTCACTCCAATTGTCCCCGCAAGTCCCAAACCTTTAGGACTAGGTTTAATAAAGTCATTAAATTTTATTTTAGTCTCTTACATTGATCCATTAACTTGAGAACATGGGCCATAATCAAAATGACCTATCTCTGGCATTTCTGAAACTGAAAGCTTATTATTTCTAATACCCCCTTCCCTCCAGAAAATTTTCTAGCATAGATAGAATTCTTTAATCCAACTTCTCTCTATGTTCATTTCAGAATTTCCTTCAGGTCATTGTTTGTTCTGTGTCATTGAGTACTTCCTTTGCTGCTGGCTAACTTCCCTTCCTGGCCTCTTTGTTCTAAGAATGACATTCTTGACTACTGCTTTTGTCTAATAAAATTTGTGCATAATAGCTACATTTTATTATATAAGTGAGACTTTTTTAGAGGCAGCAAGAGCTTAGGCTCTGATTCTGAGTCCTATTCTTACTTCTTGACATACCTAATTTCATTTAATGTTGAATATTATGAATTATACATTGTTGCATATCTGGATTTTGTTGTCTTCCTTTAAAGAAAGTTGGGCTTTGTATAACAGAGAGTTATATTTCTTTTGTTTAGTTTATCCTTTTGAGATTTATTTTGAAATTTTGTTAGAATGAATCTAAAATAGTTTAACCCCACAACTAAGGTATAGCCTTTTTTGTCTTCTATACTGAATGCCCTGGATGATCAGTGAGGACTTCCAACTTGGAATTCTAATGATTGCTAATCCTTTGTGAGCCCTGTACAGTTCACAGCTCAGTGGTCACTTTTTCATGAAATTGTGGAGAACCACTCTCTGTGTGCACATCTTGGGATGGAAGAAAGACTCATGAGGACTCTTACAGATTTCTGGAATTATTTTCTATAGAACTCCCTCTTCTCTGGAACACACAATTTACTGCAACTGCCACCTACTTCTGATTCTCAGAACTCTAATCTCAGTGACTTCCATACTTTGCTCAGATACCCTTCTCTGGTCTTTGGTCTGGAATGGGTCTCTAGGCAAAAAGCCAGGGCAATAACAGGGCATACCTCCTTTGTTTCCCCCTTTTCCATGGAGTAGTTTTGCATCATCTATGTCCAGTATCTGAAAGCAATTGTTTTGTATATTTTGTCCAATTTTCTAGTTGCTTAAGGTGAAAGAGAAATCTGGTTCATCATCAAGATCCAACAGGGGTTTGAGTTCTAATCTCAGATCTACACCCATCCTCACTGAGCCTTGGTTTCTGCTTCTATAAAAAAGTATTAACTGTGCATGCTTTGGTAAGGAGTATAAATAATAAGTATTATGTATCTGATCTATAAGGGGCCAATTAACTGGCAGCTGGTAGTATTACTATTATTATTATAAATAGCTACTTTGATTACTCCATCATTTATGGCATGTTTACTGTGTACTGTACAATATATAAGCTTTTAAAATCATTACAACAATCCTATGAAGTAGATATTACTAAACATATTTAGAGTTTAGCAGATTGAAAACCAGAAAGGATACACACTTGCCTAGATCTGGGATTTTACTTTACTCTTATGACTTTTTCAGTTGATCAAAATACCGTGATCAGTTGCACAAGGAATGGGAACATTGTCTTTATATATTGAGTAACTAGGGACATAATTTAATTAGTCAGCAATGACTGAGCCTTAATGGTTCTAACCCAATAATTTGAGAGGCAAATGTAGAGCACCAGCCCATGCCCTCCCCTCTCTCCACCATATATCAACCCCTTCTCTCAGTTTTCCCTGTCTTCTGTAGTAACAGTCTTCCATTTTATTTTACAGACAATCTTCGGGAAGGGGCAGAACAAAAGGTGGTATTCATCACAGGAAGAGTCCACCCAGGAGAAACACCCTCTTCATTTGTGTGCCAAGGTAAGTTGCAGAGTATCATGGGCATCCTGTGCTATGGATCCAACTGGAACACTGTGGCAGTCTCTGGAACAGTGTGGTGACATGAAAGTCATTATCTTGGATAGGACTTTGCTTCACTTCTTTAAAAAGGTTATACTTGATCTCCATTAAGACTAATTTCAAAAAGTGTTTATTGACTACATGTCTGCTAGGATGTATAGATAGGTGGGTGGGTGGATGGATGGATGGATGGATGGACAGATGGATGGATGAATGGACAGATGGGTGACTAGGTAGGAAGGGCTGAATGAAGTTCTCTCATATGTGCTGCATTGAGGATGAACCACAGTCATCTACTTTCCCTAGCTCTGTTTTACTTGTCTTCAGTGGCTTATAAAAACAAGAAATCTGGCCCAAGTCAGTGTGTATGTTGGTAGAAGTGCAGTGAACTGGGGAAGTAAGAACTGAAATTATCTATTCACTCATTTTAACCTCAAAATGATCATGAGGTCAAAAGGAGATTAAAAAACCCACAGTGTTTATATAACTTGAGGGAGGCAGCATGCTGCTATGAAAGTATAGGAGATTTGTAGTAAGACAATTCGGAGGTCAAATATTGGCTCTGCCACTTCCTAGCAGTGTGACTTCAGTTTCCTCAAATGTAAAATAAATCAGGATAGCAGTGCTTGTCTGAAAAGGCTGTTATGAAGCTGGCATGAGATGAATACAAACAAACACCCAGTCCTGTGCCTGGCCCACAGCAGACACTCAACAGATGTCACATCCTCCCCCACAGAATCGGGGATGGTGAGGCAGGTGATCTGCAAATAAACATCACAATAAGCAAATAAATATGCAAGTATTTTTCACATTCATGTTCTTCCAGTGCTGTGATTAGGCACAATTACGTCCCCCTTGTTTTAGACAAGGAGACCTTATTTCAGGAATAAGAAGGAATTGACCAAAGACAATTCTTGGCATGTCCCGACTCCTCACTCCAGTCATCTTAGCTTTTACTCCTTCCAGTCTCTTTGTCCCTAGCATTGTCCTTGCGATTACCTTTCCTTGGTCTCTCCTGGTTTTACAAACCCCTTGCAGCCATCTGTCAGATACTAAACTTGGCAGCCAACCTGTTCCCCAGCTGATTAGAGGCACCTATTTTGTCCTTGTTTGTAAAAAATACAGCAGTCTTACTATCAATAGCTTTATTCCTGCAAGTTCAAATTCCTGTGCCCACCTCCTCCATGGGCAGTAGACAGAGGACAGGGTCACCATCCCATTTTACAGACAAGGGCCCATGTGTAGAGATGGTGAATTGATCTCAGGTGCTCTCTCTGTTGAGCATGTTTTTCCAAAAAAGGAATCTGGATGGTGCTGAGTTGACAGACTCCATGCTGTCCTGCAGGCTTTCAATCAATGTTTACTCCTTGGCAGAGTCATTTAATGTCTTCCCACTACCATCTCAAGATCAACTCCAAACTCCTTGACATGACATTCAGATCTCTATGATCTGGTTCTTGCCAGGTTCTCTGGCCTCAGCCTCATTATAACCCAGCCTTGCAGAGCTTAATGCCTGAGTAGACAATCTTCTCTCTACCACCAGACCTTTGCATCTGCTGCTCTGCCTAGAAGATATTGTACATTCTCTTTGTACCTGGCAAACACTTCCCATTCTCAAAGTTTATTTCAAGTACCCCATATAAGCCCTCAGCCTACTCCCTCCAGCCCCCTGCTCTGTACCTGCATTGGGGCTTACCTGGAGGTGATCTTTATTATCCTGATTTATAACCTATTTGATTTATGTTGCTTTATGTCCCTTTAAACCACGAGCTATTTGAGGCCAAGGGTGGGTCTTCAAGTGTCATTTTCTACATCTATAAAAGGGGCATTATGTTTTCATCTCATGGGGCTGTTGTGAGAGATAAATGCTGTGTTGGCTCCAGGCTACTAAATCTGAATTCAGAGAGAGGAGCCTCAAGGTCACACAGCCAGTAAATAGCAGATAGATGTTTTGAATCTGGGTCTGGCTGGCTCCCAAGACTCCTTTACCCCATTCAGGGATAGAAAATCCTAGAAGGTCAAACTTCATGCTTGGAAGAAAATAGCACTCCAGCCACCCCAGAGCAATGAATGTGCATTTTACAGATGAGGATGTGGAGGCTCAGGGAAGTGGCTTATTCAAAGTCACACAGCTGGCTCATGGCAGCTCTCACCCTGGGACCATCTCCCCAGTCCAGTCCGCCTTTTTTCCTATCTCTGTAATAGTCCCTTAAGACACACAATTCATCCTTCTTCAAAGCAGTAAAGATGGGTATTATTTCCCCACTTTACCAATGAGCATGGAGATATACCCTTTCCTAAGAATATCTCAGATGCCTGGGCCAGCTCGGACCACAGTCCCACAGGCCTCACTCAGCTGGGCTTTCTGCTGCAGACCCAGATCTCAGCTTGACCCCACACCCTCCCTGTTCTGGGGAGGGCAGGAAGGTCCAAGGCCTAGAAGGACAATGACTGAGATCATGTTGGTTCTGTTAACTCTTCTCCATTTCTGGCTCACTGACCTTGAGCTGGGAACAGACATGTGGGGCCTGGTCCTCCCCATCTGGCTGGGACCACAGCTCTCCCAGCCGAGCTGCTGACGCACCTGCTGCTGGGAGTAGAGCGAGTCATGTCATCACAAAACTCTGGAAGGGGCAGCATTGGGGGTGGGGGGCTTTGGCTCCCTCAGGCTCTGCTTGATGGATAGGCAGCGAAATGTCAGTCCCCCTCTGCTGCCCCAAGCCTAGATCCTGGCCTCCATGAGGACAAACTCTCCCGGGCCTCAGTTACATTGTGAACATGCAAAGGTGCCCTGTGAGGCCCTGTAGCAGAGTGTGTGTGAGCAAGGTCTCTGGAGCCAGGTTGCCTGGGGTTGGATCCCAGCTCCTCCACTTCCTACAGTGTGACCTTGGGAAAGTTCCACAACTTTCCCATGCGTTCCTTGGGTCCTTTGCTTCCAAAGGGAAATCAGAATCAGAATCCTGCCTCATAAGGTTGCTGTAAAGATTAAATGAGTTAATAACTAAGAATTGAGAATGGTGTCTGTAATACAGAAGACACTAAAGTATTATGGGGAATAGGGTGTTAAGTAGCACGATAATTGATGCTTTGCAGGCCCCAGGCATGGGTCTTCTAATCTTTCTGTGACCTAAACCTGGGTGTGTGACTCCTCGGCTGTGTGCCCCCTACCCTGTGCAATCTGCTGGAGTCCTAGCTGGAGCCTCCTTGTTTATGTAGAGTTTGAGTCCTGCCACTAGCTGGGCACCCCTGGCAAGTCCATGGCTAGCGCAGTCTGTTTCCTCCCCTGCACAATGGGAGCAGCAGGTAGTTCTTCAGGAGCTTCTGGGGGATTCAATGGGCATTCTGCTCCGCACCCAAGTGCCCACTGGCATTGAGAATGTGATAGAGGGGTCTTCCCCCAAGGAGTCCAGTGCTCAGGGTTTTCTGTGGGAATAAAAGGAGCAGGGAGAAGAACACACACACACACATACACACCCGGACACCACCCACTCACTTAGCAGAACCACCAGGAGTAATCACAATCCAATATTCCCCTCCCCCAGCAGTGCAATAGTGACCTTTGTCCCTAGGTCTCTTCCCTTCCCCTCCTCCTTTCCTCCCACTGCTATCCCTCACCTGTTCTGTCTTCTCTATAGAGAGCGCTAACAGCCCCCTTTATAATCAGAACCCTAGGAGTCATGATGGGGTTGCTCACTTCCTTAATCTTTTCATCTATGAAATGGGCAGAACCGGGAGATTGGGAGGGTGAGAATTTCCGCTCTGAACTTCAGGTTCTTCAGGATCAGACTCCCTATGATTCCATAATTTGGGGACGCTGACATGACTGAAGGCAGACAGAGGCTTGGTGCCCAGTCATGGGAGGGTTGCAAGTAGCTGCTATTGCGTGTCCCACATTCTGGGCCCCGCAGAGACCCTCAGCTCTCTTGCTTCCAGCCTGGGCTGTTCCCACTAGAGCATGCTGCCTCTTGGCAGAGAATAGCAACAATAAACTTTACACAGAGCTCTCTAGAGAGAAAATTATGCAGGCATATATGCAAATCATTCTGCAAATCACACACAATTAGACTCCTGGCTCTTCCCATCTTGCCTTAATAAAAAGAATGCTATTTCAAAGCCACTGGAACTGGGTCTGAATGCCATCTAGGCCCCTAGCAAGTGTGGTCAGCACCCTGCCTTTGTTTCCCAGCCTGTAAAATGGAGCCAATGGAGTTACAACTCACTCCAGGTAATGAACACAGAGGGCCCATCACTGGTCCGTTATTATTCATTAATATCATCCCTGTGGAGGACTTTCCCTGCACCAGCACTGAGCTAGGCATCATGAAAATAGTGGCAAAGGGGTAGACCTGGCTTTCTTCTCCTGGAAGGGAAGACAGACTTGAACAGCAGATGCAAACCTTAAGCCCCTAAACTCGCAGGTATGGGGAATGTGACTTTCCTTGGGTTTTAAAACAGAATTCAGTTTCCATTTTGAGAACACATTGTGCCAGAGGCCAGAAACTTAATCTCAGTCATTTTGGGCATCTCTTTCCCTTCAGATTGTGTGACATCAATCAAGAGCTCTGAGCTCTTGGGAATGGTAGGCAAATAGCCTTGTTATCAGCCTCACCATCTAGCCACACTACTTCCCCCAACCCACAGCACCCCGCAGCCCTCTGGGCCTTGCAGAGCCCATGCAGGTCCCCCCTGTGTCAAGGCTCTTAAATTTGTAGACTCTCTCTGCTATATCTGACTCCCCACTATATCCCAACCCACGTTAAGGACACCCCACCATCCATCATCATTACTCCAAACATCCAATGTGGATGTTTGTGGAATGAATGATTATCAATTCAAATAACCCTATACTTTATCAAGCTCTAATGAGTTCCTGGGACCAATGTACTAGGGCATTTATTAGGCACCTGATGTATGGCGCACTGTGCACTAAGTACAGTTTTAATTTCAAATTCCCTGCCATGCTTCCTTCTACTCAAGCCTTCTGTTGTCTTGCTCTCTTCCATCTTCCCATTAAATGAGCTTGAAGGAAGGGAACCATAGACTTGTTTCCTGAAGGGAGAGAGACTTAAGGGGGTTGGTTGTGTCTCCAGAAGGAGGAAGATTGTGCTCCTCACTTAACAGGTGAAGATTCTTATCCTTTGAGGTAGAGGAACCACAGACTGTTAGTGCGGGATGAGTCCTTGGGAATTATTGGGTTCTTTCTCCTAATTATAAAGATGAGAATAGGACCAGAGTCTTTCTGAAAGTCACTCAGTAATTGAGCCAAACTAGAATCCAAGTTTTCTGACTGTAGATCTGGTGTCCTGTCCCCAAAGCCCATAGTCAGCAAATTGTACAAACCAGGACTCCAACTTGCAAACAAATTCTGTTTCTCACTACCCCCATGCTTTCAACCTCTGATCTAAATGGGTTTATTGCAGTCCATCACAATTTTCAGGAGCTGTGGCAGACAGTTAAAATGGAGGCGTTCTCACCCAGTCATACAGTGGTTTTCCAGTAGGTATTACTATATCGAGCTGGAAAAAAATGTATCATAGAAAGCTAGAAATTTCTCTACCCAACAACCAATTAGGATTTGTGGTCGGCCCCACCTCCATGTCTTTCTGCCTCCTTTGTCCAAGCAATGTTTTGACCTGTGGTCAGGACAGCCTTTCCTTTCCACTTACTTTCTCTGGTGTTTCTCCTCATATTCTCTTCTTACTCCCTCTCCCTCACCCACCAGGTAAAAGGTGAAAGATCTCTCAGTCTCCTGATGAGTGGAAATGTTTCCTGATGAACTCTGGCCTGAAACCAAGAGATGAGTCTAAACTTAAACTCTCTCCTTGCCCCGCACTCGCGTTGGGAGAGGGAGAGCTCTGGGTGGCTGCAACCTCTGGCCTGGCTTTGTTTTCTCTCATCCTTTCATTAACTGCCTAATTGGCAGCCCAATTAATCTGCTCATCTATGAAGGAGGATGGATCACAATGAGCTTCTCCATTTCCAGAAGCCATTCTCAGAGGCGGCGTGGCCAGGCCTCAAGAGCAGGCTGGCTCCTTGATGGAGGGCTGCCCCCAGAGCCAGGTCAATTAGTGGACAAATTAAGCAATTATTAGCCCCTAACAAGGGCACTTGGCATCATTACCCTGCTTTTTACTGGCAAACTGCAGCTTTCGTACGAGGACCAACAAATAAATTAGGGCATCTGGTCAGCTGCTGCCTCAGCCTCGACGTAAATGATGTCCAACTGGCTTTTGGCTGTCAGTGGACTCTCAGCCCCAGCCTAATGGACGCTGAGATGTCCCTCACTGGTCACAGCAGTAATGTGTCTTTCCAAGCGCTCAGTGCCTGCCACTGGGCACATGGGTGTCCTTAGTTATCCTGCTGCTTCCTCTCATCGAAGCCCACTTATCTTTCAGAGCTGAGCGCAAAAGCTTCTTTCTCCAGGATGCCCCTTTCTGCTCTCTCCAGCTGCATTTGGAGAGGACCCTGCACTCTCCCATCTCTCAGAGGAAATGAATGAGGAGAGTGGCAGGTTCAGATCTGCACTTTAGGAAGAGCCCTCTGGCTGTAGTGGGGAGGGTGCATTCCAGAGGTAGTTGCCTAGCTCAGCCCAGGCTGGATGAGATGGTGCCTCAGAGCAGGAGAGAGGCAGAGGGATAGAGATGAGGGGGGAAGTCAGAGATGTAAGAAAGAGACTTGGGAACTCCTTGAGTGCAGGAGAGTCACAGAGAATTCAACTCTTGTAGATTTGGTGGCCTGGAGGCAAGGTGGTGTTGGTGCCAGTGAGAAGCAATGAATCCCAGAGTCTGGGAACAAAGGAGCTGCAAAGTGGGGAAAAGACCAGAGTGGAGGACTGTTGAAGAAACAGCTCTCTCATCGTAGGACTTTAACCAAATCCCTCGCCTCTCTGCGTCATGGTGTGCCCGTGAGAACACAAGGATTTATATTCCTCAGGCTCCTGACTCCACATTTGTCAAATCAGGTGTCAGTGTCCAGCTGGCAGTGTGTCCACTCGAAAGAAGCTCTTCATTTACCCTTCAGAGTTATCCTGCCTTTCCCCCAACTTTGTCAAAACACAGTGTGGTCTCTAAGGCACAGCTCCAGGGTGATCTATTCTCAAAGCCTCCCAGAGCTCGTTAGTAGGAAGTGGTGGCTCTGTCCCTTCTGCCCTTGGCCTTCGATAATATGTCTTGGACTATCTCTGGGCAATGGAGATGTGTCTGTGACATTCATGGGGCAACAGCTAGTCCACAGCCACATGCCTCTGGTGGCTGACAACACAGGTCAAAAATCTCCTCTTGAGCACTTGATGTTTTCTAGGCTGAGAAAAATGTGTTTCCTCCTGCTTGAAGCACTTTGAAGTTAACCCAGATGTTTCTCTTTCTCTAGGGATCATTGACTTCCTCATCAGCCAGCACCCTATTGCTCGTGTGCTACGGGAACACCTGGTCTTCAAGATTGCACCAATGCTCAACCCTGATGGCGTCTACTTAGGCAATTACAGGTGAGGGACATGGGAGACTGTGTGGAAGATGATATCATGGATGGTGGCATACAAGCAAGAAGAAAAAAAGGGGATATATATATGAGGAAGAGTTTTCAATCTACTCATTAGAAGAAGCTTCACCCTGGTTCTTGAGGCTGCGACAAATAAGCCTTGACTGCTTTATGCACAGTCACCACTTGCTGGGGTTTTCTGAGCAGCTTGCTGGACCAGGAATAAAGAGACTTGGCATGAGTCTTGGCATTTATTCCAGTGTAACTTGGGGAACTCACTTGCCCTCTCTGGTGCTGTTTCTCTTGTATAATGAAGACAGTAATCACTTACCTGGCAGGGCAGATGCAGCACCAAAAGAAATGGCAGGGATGAATGTGCCTTGTGGAATATTGTGTGGTGGAGCAAAGATTGTTGCTTCATATCTGTGTTCCTCTTGGCCATCATTAATGGAGGAGAGGAGCTCCCAGCTCATCCGAGCAGCATTTCTCTTTGGTGTGAGCACACCAGCTAGCCCACACTCATCCAGCACTCACATTCTGAACTCTTTCTCCTGGCACAGCACCATGATTTGCAGCCTAAAATTCCACTGCCCGGGGCATCGTCTGCCAAAAGAACTTTGAATCCTCTGAGATAGTTAGTGCCTCACAGTTGAGGCAACTGACTTGCCCAAAGTCACACTGCCAGTAAATCACTGACTGTCTAGCTTCACTGCTCAAATGATACAGCTTTAGAGATGACTGGTCCCATAACTTTCAATTTAATATGCAAACTCCTTCACTTTGCATGCACGGCTCGGTGTGACCCAGTGACTTGTCCACCTCACCTCTGCCTCTGCTCTCAGAGCTGTTGGTCTGGTCACTCTAAGCAAAGCCTGGTTCCATAAACCTTTTGGGTTATTGAGTCTTACTTTCAGAAAGGTTGCCCAGAACCTCCTCAGCCCTTCTTAATTCATTAATTAACACTTCTTCACAGCTCGGCTCATGCCCCTTCTTCTGGAAAATACTCCCACAAACCCCAAAAGAGCAGATCACTCACCTCATTGAACCCTGCAGGTCTGTTCATGGAGCAGGTCTTACCTCAAGTCACCAGAGACCTGAATGATCTTCTTGTCCCTGGTGCCTGGCAATGGCGCTCAGCACATAGCAGATGCTGAAGAGTATTTGAGGGATGTGAGTGAAGGCAAAGTGTGACTTTACTGATGAAGAAACTGAGACCCAGGGGTGTAATGGGATGTCCCCAAGGCTAGTGCCAGGGGTCAAACTAGATCTCAGATTTCCTGATATCCAGCCATTTTAAAGAGCTGGTTTACTACTTTCCAAGCACATGGCAATTGGGTCCAGAGGGGCTTCCTAATACCCCTGGGATGCATGACGCCTTAATTAAAGACAGTTTGCTTCCTCTCTTAATTGGCTCGAGTGATGGTTCGTTAGCCTTAGCAGGCTTTATGGCTCACTGCAGGCCTGAAAGCTATGCTGTCCCACCTTCCCTGGACAGAATGTTCCATGAGTGATAATGGAGGTGGAAAGACCATTTGATTTATGTTACCATTTCTGTTTAATTACAAGGGCAGCAGTGGTCAGAGAGAGGTCAATGCTGTCTCCTCAACACACTTATTTATGTCATCATCTACTGTCCAGGGATGAAGAGTTGAAAGAGGTCTTTGGACCTTGACCAAAATGCCTGCCCTGTCTGGGCTTCAGGTTGCCATTTGGATGGTGATTAGGAAGCAGAGGCTTTCCATGTCTTTCAGCTCCAGATGATGTGGGTTGGGGATTTCAGGATAAGAAATGGTGTTGTCCTGAAGATGAAACCCCAACATTCTCCTAGTAAGAATGTGAAAGTTGGAGAAAATCGTTATGAAAGATGGAGAAAATCTCTAACCGTAGGCATTAATCCTGTTGCTGAAACAGCTCTGAGTAGCAGGACCATCAATCACGAGAATTCACTATTAAAGCTTTGGATAACACAAAAATAATAAAGACTCAGAATTGAGAGCTTCAAGACACCTTAGTGGTCCTCATGCCAACCCCTCCCAGAGCTATCCCCTGACTATGACAGGACATCTGTCCCAGTTTGGTGGGGCTTGCCCAGGCCTTGTGGAGAAAAAGAATTTGGAGTTCAAGTTAGGAAAACACAGAGTTAAGCAAAACTACACTTGTTCTTTTCTAGCAAGACTTTTTGGAGTTTTGAATATGCTAGTAGACAGGAATCTCAAGCAGAGGATAGAGGGAAGAGAGCGAGATGGAAGGGATAAGAAGAAAAGATGAGAGGGCAGGAGGGAGGAGGGAGAATATTTGTCAGAATCCCAAGGCAGTTAACAGAGTCAGAGCGCACAGGAGCTGACCATGTCTCTAGAGTGCAGATGGCCATGTGCCGTCTATCTCATGCTCTCTGACTGCACTCAGCACCCACAGGATGTTCAGGCTCTCAGGCCTCAATGAAGTTAAATAACCTGCCCTGGGTCATGTGGCCTGTGAGGAGCAGGCAGGGGTGAAGACCTGTCCCAGCTGCGCCCTGCTCCTCCCTGTGGCCTATGCTGTCCCTGTAACCTGCCCCAGACATTTCAGAGACAGTGTGTGGAACAAGAGACAGACCTGCCCTCAAGATAGCTCCTCCTCCTCCTCATTCACTTTCTACATGAAGGAAACCTGTAACCTAGTCTAAAAGGATAGGTTGCCCAGATTTGATAGTGCAAAGCTTACATTTAATAACCAGGTGCCTACACTGTGGTATTTATGGTAAAATAGACACAGTACACTCCCACATTCAATTGTGAATGGTGGCAGCCACCCCATGGTAGATAATGCTCTTGTTTTAAAAAGCAGCAGCATTTGCTAACTAGACTGCCCGGTGTGCCACCAGCCTGTGGCTCCTCTAGAGAGGGCCTAGGCTGAAGATGGGGCCTAGAACATACATGACAGCACTGCCAGAACAGGCGATCCGGCAGCAGAGAGCAGTTCTATTTGGCGTATAATGAGGACACAGGGCTGAGAGCCACTCTGGCCCACTCCCCTCACTGCAGTTACACGATTGGCCTTTTGCACTTGAGGTGAGCTGTAATTCCACTGCACAGAAGGACGTCCAGGGCTCTCCCATTCTTGTCTCTCAGACAAGTCTTGTCTCTCTGTCCTGTGCTTTCTTAGGCTGTACCTCGATTTGTAATCCTGTGTTTGTTTGTTGGCTATTTAAAGCCTGTCTCTGTCTCTAGGCTGCAAGCTCCATGAAGTCAGGACTTTGTCAATCTGTTTCCCCAAAGCTGGTACAGTGCCTGGCACAGAAGGGACCTTTAATACTTATTTTTTAATAAATGAATGGCAGTGCTCAGTGACTGTGCTGGGGCACAAGGTGCGAGCCCCAGTGTAAAGTTGCTGTCACCAGTGCGGTCAGCTCCCAACCCTTTACCTTGACCTACATGGTTTCCTGACCACTATTGTTTTCAGCTGCATGCTGGCATGACAAGAATACCCTGATGAGTCGCTGTTAGGATTTCACAAACTCTGGATTCACAGCTACACTTTGCAATCAAGCTTCATTATACATTTAAAGGCACGAAAACCCACATTTGACTATTACACAAATCTTTGAAGAAGGAAAGACAGTTTTTATTATATCCACTGGATAAAGGGGGAAGCTGAAGCGGTGAAAGTGAAGAGCCACATTCAAGGCCACGGGGTCCATATGGGATTCTCCGCACTCCCAGACACCCCCTCTGCCCTACCTGCCAGTGGTGGGAGCAGGAAGCCAGAAATCTAATCTTCCCTGCTTGCCCGAGCCTTCTTGTCTTTGGGCAAGACATTTCTCTGCCCTGGCCTCAGTTTCCTGGAAGAGGAAAATGAGGTGAAAGACACCTTCTCCTTCTCTCCATTAGTAGAAACACTGGGAAGCGGCCGTCAGGAGTACTATAGCTACAGCTTGGGTGAAACTTGAGGGCATTGTGCTAAGTGAAAACAGTGACAAAAAGACAGATATAGTATGAGTCCCATGACTGGAGGCTCCTAGAGTGCCCAAGTCACACAGGCAGGTTGACAAGAGACTGGGAGTTATGGTTTGGTGGGCACAAGATTCAGTGTTTTGGAGGCAGGTGGTTGTGATGGCCACTCTACACCATGAGTGTGTTTAGTACCACTGAGTACTTAAACATGATTAAGATGGTAAATTTTAGGTTATTATATTTTACCACAATAAACTATCACTGACGTTGCCACATGAACATTTTTGGAGAGTCCTAGGGTTTCTGAAGCCTCAGGGTGTTGAGGAATGAGTCCCAGAGCTTCAGTTATTACAGAGCCAGGAAGCTGCCAGGCAACTCCTAGTGGAAGACCTTTGGGGTAGGAGGCGCGAGCTGAGTCAGTCTCTAATGGCTGGCACCTCTCAGTGTCCTGCAGAGGAGCGCTGCCCACACTCACTGCAGTGTTTGCATGGTCTCTCTTGCACCTCCTCTTCTCCGTCACTTCCTCTGCAGAGAACACAGCCCCTGCCCCCACCTAGACCCTACTGCTTTTCTACTGAGCATGCGTAATGCACAAGTTGCCTTGCATCTAAAAAACAGACTCTCCATCTCCATATGACAATCTGAAACTCTATGTTGGGTTTGCATTTCTTAATTAGTGCTTGTCATTGTGTATTCCATGGAGTCACGTATAAGTAAACAGTCGTAGACCTTTGAATAAATTTATTGGTTTTATTTATGTTTCTGGGCATAAAAATCTATAATTACCAGGTACAGCCTCAGTATAACTGGTATTTAATGACAATTACTTTTTGTTACCATAGAAATGAGTCCAAAGTAGTTACCCATAATTTCTCATTTCCCAAACCTCACACATGCTGAATTGCAATATTACCATAGTAATTGCCTATTAGTCATCATAAAATACGCAGTTACCCAAAAGATAGCAGGATGCTGTGAAATTTCTCATTTTCAGAAAACCTCAGTGCTTCTTGGGAGTATGGAGGTGGGGAGACGAACAGAGCTGGGTGGGTGGTGCAGAGCTGATCTGCTTTATGGCGTGGCGCTGCAGGGCCTGGCCACGGAAATGGAGGCAGCTCCAGTCTGCAGACCGCATCACGTCCCATTTCCTGACCCTGGCCATCCTCAGGTAGCAAAGGGTGGCCCTGGGCAGTAAATCCAACCTAAGGTTTGTTATGGGCCTGCTGAATGTCAGGCGCTGTGCTGGGCCTTAGGGAAGCAGATGGAAATCAGAGGCAGCCCTTGTGGTTGAACTAGAAGCCCAATGGTTGTACTAGAGGGGTGCGTGTGTGTGTGTGTGTGTGTGTGTGTGTGTGATGCTGCAGAGGGCTAGGTTTAATAAGAGCTAATATCTAAGTGCCTACTAATTGAACATCACACAGGTCATCTCATTTAACCCCCACAATAGCCCAGTGATGGAGGTAGAATTCTAGCCCTATTTTAAATAAAGAAGGAAATTGAGGTACAGAGGCACAGGGGAGTTAGAGCATGTTTATGAACCCGGCAGGTCAACCTTAGCCTGCTACAAGCTTCACCCCCTGCTACACTGTCACCTAAAGCAGGGAGTGCTTCTTTCTGTCTGAGGTAATGTGGGGGACTTTTGAAGGATAAAGGTCTATAGGAATGCTCCAGACATGACAGGGAGACAGAGACTTGCACAGTAAAATGTCACTAAGCATGGTAGAGGGTGAGACCCCAGGAGAGATATTTCCCAAACACACAGACACACACACATACACACACACATATATGCACAAAAATATAGGTACAGAAGCCCAGACCTGATAGCTGGCCAACCTTGACCAATTCTGCATTCAGAGGAGAACACATTTTAAATTATCCAAAGTGGAACATAAAATTAGCTACATGAAATGTAAAATATATGTCAATATTCTGTTTCTTGACAATAAAAATTGCACTTTTGACATCAAGCTAGAAATAGAAAACAAAGATCCATAGCAAGCACCTCCTCACCGATAGCGCTGTCAGCCCCTCTCACCAGGCTGCCTCCCCACCTGCCATGTCCTGCCCCCTTGGTGCCCCTTCCTAGCACATTGGCCACAGAGAAGGTTGGAACAGTGAGACTCTTAGCACAGTGTCCCACCCAGGCTGGACCCCTCAGCACAACCCCTGAGTGATGGCCGTGTCCTCTGCTTGCCCACCTGCAGGCGGTGGGTCCCTCTCTTCCAGAGCGCGTGCTGATGCCAGCTGTGCCTGCGAGAGCGTCCACCGTCAGCACAACGCCCTGACCCCTGCCCTCTGAAGGGGGACTCAGGTGCAGTCCATGCTTTCCAGGGCAGCCTTCAGTGTCTTGAAGATGTATGTCCCTATTCCTCTCCACTCACCCCCAGCACCACCAGCTCCTTTTCTCCAGGCTGAACACCCCAAAACCATCCAAGTTTTCTGATGTAATCTGAAATCCTCTTCCGTCCCATGTTTCCTGCTGTCCTTGGAACATGCTCAAGTTGTTCTTGTTTATCTAGTTCTGAGGCATAATGTCCAGCACTGAACAGTTGTGACGATGGAGGTGGTGAGGATGAAGAATAGATAATGGCTATTGAGACTTCTGGGCCTGGCGTAATTATAGGCATTTTGTAGGGATTGGTTCATTTAATTCTCAGTCCAACTCTATCTTTATTCTAGCTTTATGGATGAGGAGGCTGAGGCATGGGTAGTTCAGGTAACGTTGTTAAGCTCCTAGAACTAGCTGGTGAACAGGAGCAGGACGGGGCCATCACAGGCTGGGTCCTGGGCACCGCACCCTGATGCAGCCCACATGCTCACAGCTGCTGACGTGACCTTCTCCACAACCAAAACCTTTCACTTGCCTGCTAAGACCCCAAATCCTCTTAAAGCCTTAACAGAAGCCTGTGGCATAGACAGGACAGGAAACACTCTCCCTCTTTAAGAAAGAAGCAACCAAGTCACAGAGAAGCTAAGAAACTTGCTCAAGGTCACACAGTAAGTGAACTACATAGTCGAGATGAAGCGCAACTAACAGCAGGGGACAGACAGAGCCTTACCTCCTGGAGACTCTCTCCTGCTTTATGTAACCTGAGTGATGTTTCTATGGAGGCTGAAAGGACACTGGGGCTGGCAGTGTAATCAGGTGGCTAACCCACAAGTGCACACCGCCAAAACCAATTATTCAAATGAGCTTCCCAGCCAGGTTCCTCGGAAAAGGCCAGATGGCTAGGTGTCTGTGGGGGCAGCTCCCCGTCTCTGTCCCGCCAGCAGCTGAATAGCATTTCAAAGTTAGAGTTGATAGCAAGTTTATTTTAATAATTGATTCTACAGTGACGACAGGCCTCTGAGGAGACAGTAACCCAGAATTAGCGACCAGGAAGTCTGGAGGAGCAAAACAAAGTGATAGAATCAAGAATTCTGTCGCTGCTGATCTCAGTTCCTAAACCGCTGTTTGGACAGTGTCTGCATTCTGTCCTTCCAAGGCCCCCCACTGACCATCACAAGGAACCTGTGTCTTTAGTCTGGTATTCAAGGCATGAACAGTGTCCTGGATCTTCCTTCTTAGCTTCATCTCCCTTCCTGCCTCCGCCTTGCCTGTACTATCTTCTCTTGCCTTCCTGGGCCAATTCCAGCGCCCTCAACTGGCCCGTTCTCACTCACAGCTGTGCTTTGGGGCCCTCTGCTTCTGCTCAAGAAGTCCTTCAACTAAGTTATTTCCTCCCTCCCTTCTTTTTTCCTCCCCCCTCCTCCTGCCCCTGTAACCCCTAGATGCTCAGGTAGCACATGCCTGATCTTGTGCACTGGGGTGCTGATGTGGGCTCTACCCTGTGCCAGCCTCCGGGAGGAGAGACTGTGTGAGGGATGAGTGGGAATTAGCCAGAGGAAGAGATGGCACATGTCAGAAACCAAAGAAACAATAATGCAAGTAACAACAGTGATGATAATAATAAAAGACATTACTTGAACTTATACAAACTGGCAGATACTGTTCTAAGAGTCTGACAGCAATGATTTCCACTGGAGATGTGGGGTTGATCATTCACCATATTCCCACTCACATCCTACTTCTTCCAATTTCAAAGGAGATATAGAATCAGAAAGAAGGGTCAAAATATTATATTCACTTTGTTATTAATAAAGAAGGAGCTAGAAGCATGAATTATACCTGTGGCTAAAATTGACCTCTTTTTACTTCACCCCCAAATCCAACTTCCCCATTGGCTACAAGCATAACAAGAGGCAGTGGGGGGGGTCTAACAGGTGGCACCCCATGTGCCAGAGAGGAGGCCAGAATGTACTGTTCCTGCAGGGTGGTAACCCCAGCACTCAGCCTGGCTCTGACATGACCCTTGAGTATCCAAGACCACCTCACATGGATGTGCAGTGTGTGCACAAAAGCTCCTGCTCCAGGGAGCTGAGAGGCACCATGACTCTGGGGGCTGCAACCCCAAGTCTGACCAGAGCAGGTGGCATTGTTTTATACTTCACCTACACCTTTGTGAGTTGTCAACCTGAGAGGGACATCTTTGGATAACTTGCAAAATGGTATCCTTCAAGCTACTCCCATTTAAATGAGTTTTGCCATTTAAAAATAAAGGTGTTTCATCCACGCTCACCTCACATGACTCCCTCTCTCAGGTGCTGTTTTGTCTCCCAGGACTGAGAAGAGAGAACAGAGTGATGGCCAAAACAGACTTCAGAGCTGGGCAGAGTGGGTTCAAGTCCTGCCTTTGGCACTTACTGTTGGGCTACAGACAACTTACCTTACATTTCTGAGCCACTTTTTATATAGTTGCATGGAGAGCTGGCTGTGTACCTGCCACTGTTCTAGCCTGAAGACTTAGTGGCAAATGATATAGATGCAACCTCTAACCTCTCATTGCTTTCAGGTCCTTGAGCAAAACACAAATTTGTCCAAGATCACACAACTACTGGGGGAAAATCTGGGACCCAAACTCAAGTCCTTTTGACTTAAAGCCTATGTCCTTCTCCATCCTCCCCTCTGCCTATACATCTCCTGGTGATGATCTAAGAAAGGATGTAAGGGAAATGCTTTAACTACCCTGGTAGAGGTGATGGGGAGTAGGTGTGTTGCAATGATCCCTTGTGTTTGAGACAAAGGACACTGCCCACTATCCTCCATCTCCACCCCACCACAGAGCTCACCCCACCTGCTAAGCATTTTGCAGGAGCTGTGAGTGACAGATTGTCTGGCATTCTGACACTGCTCAATCAATACAGCTGGGAGGTGCCTCAGGCCAAGGGCAATTGAATCTCAACCTCTTAGTGGCATTAAATAAAGCAATATTTATTTTGCTTTTGGTGCAAATGTACTTAATCCAATCCAGCTCGTTGGTAATGGTGAAAAACTACTGTGTTTGAGGGACAATTGCATGCATACCCCATACATCTCTGTTTGTCAATGCCACCCTCCAGGAGCACGCAGCCCCAGAGTTCTCAGGACAAGATTGATCTGGAGTCACTAAGGTGCTCTTTTCTCTATCCTTTAGAAGAGATGAAAAGGAACTCATAAGAAGGGGAATTAAAATCATTGTTCTCATTCTAGCTGCCATTATTGGAACAGGGATGAGGCACAATGCCCTTCAGAAGATGGAGCTATTTATTTGTCATTTGAATGGTGTTCTCTGGAACCATTGTATTTCTGCCATTGGGCAGGGGAGGAAGAGCAAAGTGGTTTATAGTCCCTTTCATCAATCACAGTGCCTGGCTCATGGCTGAGGATCTCAAAGAATCACTGTAGACCATCCTGACATCAATAAGACCTGGGTTTGAATCCCAACTCTAAATTCTAGTAGTTTTCAAATGACCTTCTCAAGGTCAAATCTCTCGGATTTTATTTGCTTATTTATAAAATGAAGATAAACAATACCTGTCTGACTTAGTCATTGTGAAAAGTCTTAGCATGTAACAGGTGCTTACATTAAAAACTCTTTAAAATTGTTCTCAAGTAATTAGTTAAACCTTGCTTGCAAACCTGCAGGGCATTCATGCATTTGTGCATCTATTCATTTGCTCATTCATTCAGTAGATACACTGAACCTTCTCTACTCATGGGTCTATAATAGCTAAGTTGGAGTGGAGGTAAAATGATTCAGACATAGCCCCTGCCCTCAGCAGGCTTACAGTTTGGAAGAAGAAAGAAAAGATATTCAAGAGTATCTCCAGCTCAGAAATGATACATTACACAGCAATCTAAAAATTGGACTTCCATAAATTTTCTAGGATGATCCTAATGTCAAATACTCTGTTTCTATGGTGCCTTAAATAGCCCCATTTGTGTCACAACATAGGTCCTGATTTTGAGCTCATGCAGAAATGTCATCTTAAAAATAAACAGAATAAAAAAGCAGCAAGGAGACAGAGGCCCAGTGAGTGTAAACCAGTACTCATGGGAGTGTGAGCCTGTCACCTGGAAGGCATCTTGTCCATTCACTGATCTTTAGACAGCTGATTTAGGTCCTGAAAAAACCATGAAGAGAGAGTTTTCTGATGCTTATAGCCTAGCTAGGGCAACAGCATAACTCATTAAGAGTCTGTTAGAAATATGTAGTATTTCCAACCCTTTTCTCCTTGACTTTGCACATGCCACACCCTCTGCCTGGAATTCTCTCCCCTGCCTTGATCTTTGACAAACTCTCTTCAAAGCTCAGAGCACCTTGAGAATGCCTAGAGGCAAGGTTTAGATCCCATACAGATCTCAAATGTTGAAAACTTCTTGCAATTAATGTTAAGATATTGCTAATTACTGTTTAGTATATTTTTAAAGTTGAATCAATCCATTTTCTAGAATTTTTGGTTTACTTTGTATTTTAACATATATATATATATATATATATATAATTTTTTTTTTTTTTTGCAAATGTATGCTTTTCCTAAGTCCCTAATTCTGGGGGAAAGCCTGGTTAGTAATGCATAGAAGCTATAAATTAGCTCACAAAGCCATAATGTTAGGGAGGATTTGAGTTAAAGAAATAGGGACCATCTCAAGACACTTAAGCAAGAAGCAAATTTATAGGAAAGGACTTACAGAATAAAGCAAAAGCTGGAGAGTCAGGTTTGGAAAACAAATAATTAACAGTGGAGTTCCGGAGGGAAGAAAACTGGCTGTTGGCAGATATTATCTACCTCTGTTCCACTGAAGCTCTATTCTACCCAGTCTGCATCACCTTGTCCAAGTTTAAGTCCCAAGTGGGTCTATTGCCTGAGTCTGGGTTCCCTGATGCTGCCCTGGCTGCCAGGTCACAGAGAGGGAGCATTTGGCCCATCTGTCTTCAGTGGGGGGAGAAAAGGTGCAGACACAGTGTACTCATCTTGTAATGAGGGAGGAGCAATTCATCCCACTCCACCCCACTCTATCCCATTACAGGGGTAGATGCTGGGCATTCCCTAAAGAAAATGAACAAATGCCTACTAGATTAGGAGCAGACAGAGCAGAGATACAAATTCAGATCTGCCTGATTCCAGTCTGCTACAGACTACAAACTTAGTCTACGTCTTTCGTGTGTGTGGGGAGCGGGTTGGGGGGGAGAGGTAGGTCAGAGCGTGACACTGACATAATACTCCTCAAAAAATATTTTTGAAACTCCCTGTGACTCAATTTCTTCTTCTGTGCAATGGAAATTATGATATTAATGACTCATAGGTTTGTCGAACACATGGGATAAATGAATAATAATAGATGCCCAGAACTGTCTCTGGCAAAGAATAAATGCCTGGTAAGTGACACAACAGCTTCTATTCCTGACTGTATTTTGACAAGTGAGAGCCTTGACCTTGACTTTCGGTACCACCCAGGTGCTCTCTAATGGGCTTTGACCTGAACCGTCACTGGCTGGACCCCTCTCCATGGGCTCACCCTACCCTGCATGGAGTGAAGCAGCTCATCGTCCAGATGTACAACGACCCCGTGAGTAATAGAACCTCCTCAGTAGCTGCGGGTCTTGTGGCTTGATCTGGGAGAGGGATGTGCTATGCTGGGAACATGCACTAAGAGCTGCAACTTAGGGAGACAGGGTCAAGTCCAGGGAAGGCTGGGGCCCACTGGCCTTGTCGCTCAGGTGGACTGACCAACCTATTTTTCCCCACCCTCGCAAATATTGGCTTCAGTTGTGGAGGTCCTGTGGGCCAAAGGAAACAAGCACACTGAAACAGACCCATATCCACAAGGGTCTTTATAGGCAAAAGAAATATAACTTAAACTAGTGTAAGCAAGATCGCCTAAGAGAATTTATTAGCTGAGTGCCGTAGTATCTTACATAATTGGAGACTGTAGACTCGCATCCTCCACATGCAGAGAAGTAACTGCCCACGTCACATATGATGACTCCCAGCAGCAGAGTGACTTGCTCTTATGTTCCAGTTTCAGTGGCAAAAGGACTGAGATTGGCCTAGCTTGGAAGACATGTCCATCTTTGGGCAAGCCAACTCTGGCCCACGAGGCAAGGATATGAAATAACAAGTCAGTATCTCTGGAGCCACATGGTTGTAGCAAACATGTTCCCAGAAAAGAGGGGTTGCTTCCAGAGAAAGGGGGAGAACACTGGATGTCCCCACCAAGTTTGCTCACAGAGCAAGACTTTGTAAGAAATGATGAAAGACCTTGGGATTTTATAGCTTAGAGAAAGGAGGCAGACTATGAGCATGCTTTCTCTGAGGAGTTATCAGATAGAACAGGACAGACATCTTCCAAGAACAAAGGGAGAGGCAGGTCTGTGGAGAAACAGAACTTTTTAACAATTATAGCTGCCTGAGGATTGAGTGGGTGGGTGAGTTGCGAACTTTGCCTTACTAAAAGTGTTCAACTTGAAGCTAAATGACACTGTCAAAAATGGTCATAGAAGCGGCTCAATTGTTTGGAAGACATTGTAGTGAGATTACATCTGAGTCTCTTCCAACATTGATGACTGTGATTTTATGACCCTCTGACTGCTGTCAGATGATAAGTAGTGATTGCTGAGACAGCAAAGGTCCCAGTGTTGGAGTAATTCAGAGATGCACGAGTGTACCTCATTCTCCATCGTCTCTTTGAAGATATCAATAAAAATGTCCTGAATTGAAGAGCAACATTTATATTGACCACACAAAAATGTATACTTAATGCATGTATTAGAGCAAGGATTAACGACAATAAATCTTTAGGTTCAGTATAGCTATCGCAATTCAACTCAACTATTATATTGATCCTCCTATATCAACTCAGCTTTCCAAGGTCCCTTTGTAGCCCACCTGCCACGTCAGTGCTTTTGTAGTTATAGCTTTACTATATCTGCTTCCTCTCCATTGCCTTTTCCTTGTCTATAAAAGAAGATTGCAAATATGCTCGGCAAGCCCCTTTGTTGCTCTGAACTCTTGGTGCCAACCTAATTAGTTTTCCTGGCAAAGAGAAGATGTTCCTGATTGTCTTGGGGAGTATCTGTTGTCCACTGGGTTCTTCCCTGTGCCCACCAGGCCTCTGAGTCGACTGTAGTTTCCCTGATAGAAACACAACACCTATTTCTTTCACCATTTCTTTCTTTTTTAAAAAAAGATTTATTTATTTATGGATATAAGAACTGGTGAAGACAACAGTCCCTACATTTTTTTCCTGATCAGGTTGATAATGGATATTCAATAACAAAATTATTATTGTTAAATTGAATTGGAGTGAACATGCAAATTCTGTTATGCCAAATGTGATATGGTTTATAGAGGCAAAAATTATTCCTGGAGATGACTATGAAATATGACAAGTGAAAAGACACAGGACACCTGGCCTCCCCTGGTGGCGCAGCGGTTGAGCGCTGGGCTGTGAAGCTGCCAGCAGCCTCTGTAGCGCTGGTTCGATCCCCAGTCACTGGGCGAGGGTCCCACATGGCGCGCAGACCTCTCCTGCCGCCCGCTGCTCCCCTCAGCAGTGGACTTTGTCACTCTGTTCTGCTCTCCGCTCTGGCTCTGGTGAATTCTCTCACCCTCCTGTGCTTCTGACTGTACCTAGTGCTTGTATAAAATAAATAAATAAATCTTTAAAAAAAAGAAAAAGAAAAAGAAAAAAAAAAAAAGAAAAGACACAGCACACCAGGGGGCCAGGGGGAATGATAACCTGGAACCACTGCGCAAAATGGTGTTTTAGATGAATCCTCAAGGAAAAGACTGGCAAGTGAGGCCATGGAGGAGGAACTAAAAGAAGGAAGGGGTTTAGGGCTGCTGAAGAGAGAGGTTTTAGCCACATTGCCATCATCAATTACAAGTCTCTGATTTGCTCACTTATAACTAGACTCTCTTCTGTATTAACAAACATCAAGCAAGGCCTAGTCACAAAGCTCTTAAGACATGCTTTGTGCTGGCCATCAACTCTTCGGGGCTGTTCTGGTTTATACCTGTCGTCCCGGAGTATTTATTGATAGTGCCCTTTGTGGTAAAAGTGTTCTAGTTTGGATGACATGTTCTCTGGTTTCTCTACTTCAAGCTCTGAGAAGGCCCCTAGCAGAGCACCTGCTGTGGAGCGGGTACTCAACAAACATTATTTGAACCCCATTCAAATTCACATTTGAGGGCCTCCCTGGTGGTGCAAGGGCACTGCACTATGGGTCAGTCTACAGCCTCTGCAGCATAAGTTCAATCCCTGGCCAGCCAGGGAGTGGCCCACATGGCAAAGCAGACCTCTCCTGTCTTGCCCGCTACTCCCTTCAGCAGTGTATTTCGATGGGTCCGCCGTTCTACTCCCCACTCTGTCTCTGGTGAATCCTCTCACCCTCCACATCTCTGGCCTTTGCCCCAACTCTTGCATGCATAAATAAATAAATCTTTAAAAAAAAATTCACATTTGACTTCAGGAATTGCTGTGTCCCGTGGCAAACATGGCACTGCCCTCAGGTACCTGCCTTGCCTGCTTTCACCATGGGTCTGCTCCTGACTCTCACTGTGGCATCCATCATCAGTCACACGGCCTGAGCTATCTGAGCTGCAGAACAGCTCCCAGTCTTGCGTCTAAATGCTCACAGCCATATAAATATAAAAATATGAAAATACATAAAAATTAAAATAAATTTAAAACAAACAAACAAATAAATAAATAAATAAATAAATAAATAAATAAATAAATAAATAAATGCTCACAGCCTCACTCCTTCTGTCCTGTGGCTCTCTGTTTACAGAATTAACAAGCAGTAAATCAGCCAGACCCCTTAAGAGCTGAGTGTTGTTCCACACTAGACGCTTTCAGGCCCTATGTGGGGTGCTAGGGATAATCGGAGCGGGTGCCCACCCCCAGGGAGTTCTCAGCCGGGTGGAGGCAGGCGTCTGTGGATAGTGATACTAGATGCATTTGTGGAAGGAGGAACAGAGGTTGTGGGAGCCCATAGAAGGAGACTTGCCCAGGAAGCCACACCTGAGCTGACGTGTGAAGGATGCCAGGGCAGAGATGTGACAGGGTGTGCCTCTGCCCTGTGAAGGGGGCACACTCAGGAGAGTCCTCCACTGTGTCTCCATCTCCACCCCAGATGCACACATAGGAGGGAGATAAAGGGGCAGCAGCAGAGTCATGGGGTAGAGAGCAATGTGGACCTGATTCTCGTGGGGAGGGGAGGCACTGAAGGACTTGCCGCAGGGAAGTGACGGGATCAGTTCTGCTTTTCCGAGAGCTCCGTCTGGTGCCTGCCTGTGAGGAGGTTGAATTTGGAGAGTGCCAGGTTAGAGGCAGGAGAGCTTGAGCGCCTGATGCTGTGGGTCTGGGCGGAGACTGGAGTGTCTTGGTGACATTGGCTGGTGGGAGAGGAAGGAGTCTTGCAGAGAGCCCTGTGCAGCTTGGACAGCAGCGTAGATTCAGTGTCCTTGCTGAGATGGAAGCCAGCAGAAACACAAGCGTGGGGACAAGCTCCAGACATCCCGAGGCCGAAGTTGGGCAGGAGTGCTATTTCCAGTCTGCGCTGGGAGTTTCCTGGAATGAGCTCTTCTGACAACAAGAGCCCACTGTCCTTGTGCTAATGATGGCATTTACTTCAAAGGCTGCTTTCCTAGCCCTGTGCTCACCAAGCCCTTCACCCCTCTCAGGGACACTGGATATTAAATTATGATCTTGACAAAGGAGTGTTTAACCCAGAGAACAGCACTAGATCTCAGATATAAAGTATTTCATGTCCCACTCCCAAGATAACCCCCTGTGGACAGCGGGCCCTCATTTAGCTGTTGTGATTGATTGTCCCCAGGGGCACGGTCTAGGGAATTCCTCTCTGGGTCCCTGGAGCCCACCCAGCAGGCCCTGCCTCTGAGCAGGCACTCAGCATAAATGCTGAACAAATGGTGATGCAAATGCAGAGCCTCTGGGTTTTTGTAAGATGCCTTGGTGAAAAGAAGCATCTGAACCACAAGAACCCCACTCTAAGCTCCCTGCCCCTTCAGTATATCCCAGATTCTGCTGCCACCATCACTGTACCCTCCTTTATGTAAGGCTCTGGTCTGGGGACACAAACTTCTTGAGATCCCCTGAAACTTACTGAGATTGTCTTTAACTCCTAGAGTTAAGGACATGAGATAGATAGAACATGAGAACAGGTTTCCAATCGTCTTCACTAACCTGCTCCACCTTTGGCCTCAGTGCCCTCCCTATTCTACTCATTGCTGACAGCTCTCTCTGGCCACTAAGGCATCACCGGGCTTCCTAGGTCCCTGTCTTCCACCGTCCAACCCCTTCTTGTTCTGGGGCAGCTCTTGAATTTTAGTCCCTCTGACAATGGAGAACATCATGGGCGCCAGTTCCACCGCTGCTCCACATGGGGTCTCTCCTTCCAGTTCTGACGTTTGGTATGAATGCTCTGCCTTTTCCCTGGGTAATTACACCAGAAATGACAGGTAAGGGCTCACTTCCTACCCAGGAGTTTAGCTTTATTCTGGCACACACACCATAGAGTGTGACAATGACTTCAAATCATACTATTAGCCACACAACCAGACCCACTCACACACAAGAACACACACAGGGCCATCCTCTCATGCCTACATCCAGTTGCAAACTTAAAAAGCTAAGTCCATTTATGGATGGGCTTCCTAGGACCAAGTTTACATCACTCTGAGCATCTAACTCTGTACTTGTGAGGCATACCCAGAGAAGAAGTTGATGGAGCTAAAAGCAAGTATTGCTTTTAAATGCTCTGTTAATTGAATGCAGCACACATTTTTCAGTGCTGCCTTGTGAAAATCCTTTGGGTAACCTCTGGGTTTACAGAGATTAATGGAGCAAGGTCCAAGGCCAGAGGAGCTCACAATCTGGTAGGAAGGTCAGACATTATGAACAATTTTAATCCAAAGAAGATGAAAAGGTATACTATAACACAGGGAAAAGAAGTACTTTGGAAGCACAGGACTGGGAAAGATTAATCCAGTGTGACGTGCGTGCATGTGTGTGTATACAGGGAAGGTTTTCCAAGGACATTAGACTAGGCTTTGAGGAATGGGTAATACTTCCTCAAGGAGTGATGGTTTAGCGAGGAGTGAGGATACAGGGAATGGGGAGAGGACATTTCAGGCAAAGTTGAGCAATGGAATGGAGGTGGGAGACCTCAACCTCTGGGTGGGTGTGCAGGACTTATGACAGGGAGCAAGAGGGCAGGCTAGGAGCAGATCTGAGGAAGCTCATGGACAAGTTTGACTACCATGCCAAGAAACTGGCTTCCTCCTAGGACTCATTGCTCTCTTCTCATTCGAGACAAAATCTTAGGCCCTCTTCTAAATCACTTTGCAATTGAATTAAATATTATGACAGTAAAAAAAAAAATCAAGGCAATGGAATAAAATGCCACTTGCCAGGAATATTGCAGCACATACCCTCTGTCAATCTTGGGAATCAGTATGGTCGCGGAGAGCCGTCAAAGATATTTGTGCAAGAGAGGGGGAGATCAAGGAGTATCATTTCCACCCCTCATTTCCCCAAGCTACAAACCCTAGAGTCATTCTGAAATTTAAATCCTTCTGGGCCTCCCTCTCTCCTGCTTAAAATCTTTCAATGCCTCCCTGTGACTTAAGAGATAAAAACCAACATCCCCCGCATGTTAGGCCCTGTGTCTCTGTTCATGCCCAGGACCTAGCACAGAACATGGCACCCTACAGAATATAGGTTGAACAACAAGCGAACAGATGACGAAAGAACATATGCTTTAGGAAATGACTAAGGCTGCAATATAGAGTGGCTCAGAGGAGGTGAAACCAAGTAGAAAGAAGAGGAACCTTTGCATTGCGGATGACAATAGTCCAGGCAAGGACAAGTTCTGAACGTGATTACAGCAGGGGGAGCTGCTAAGAATGATGAGGGACTGGTTGTGGGAGGGGATTGGGTCCCCTCCTGCCCTTCCCTTTGCCCCCTGAGTCCCTCGGTGCCTTGGGATTACTTTTTTAGAAAGAGATCTTTCTACACTCTGGGGTGATTTCCCCCCTTTTCCTAAAGAAGAAAGGTCCTCCTCAGCCTGTGTTGCTATAACAACTTGGCTGTAGCTCTTTTAGACAGATCCGTTTCCTTAAATCATTTAAGGAAAATTAGCTGCCATAACAACATGTAGCAGATTTTAAATAGAGCAACAAGGGATTGGGGTTTTTTCCTTGCTGCCTCCTGTAGTCCTCAAGATAAGCTGCTCTCTTTCTGTCAAATAAAAAAAATAAATTATAACACATTTACTTGACAGAGAAGTTGGTGACATGGTCAAATGACACACACAGAACCAACACTCGTTCACACTGACATGCAACACACACACAGAACATAGGAACATGCAGACAGTGCATGCATTCACTTAATAAAACAGAAAACATACATAACATAAATGTGGTAAGTGAGAGCTAGACCTGCAGACAACCAGAGTTAGTCACAGCCACACAAAGTTGGGGACACTAACCTGTTAGGCTCAGTTTCACCCTTCCATTAAATGGGAGGAAATGGCCCATGAAGTCTGTTCTTAGGATGAGTAGAGGTTTCATTGGGTCACCAGACTGGAAGGCCGGAGGTTGGCCGCTCCTCACTAGAAACCAAGGGGCCCCTGTGTGGTCATATCTGCCAGCCTGGGGAGAGAACCTCCCTGGTAGAAGGGGATGAGTCCACCTTGGCAAGGACAGGAGGACAGGGTAGAAAGTGGAGGGCAGCTCCATCTCCACCCCACATGCACACATAGGGGTAAGCCAAGAGAAGGGAGGCCACTGCTGGGGCATTTGGGTGGATTATTCGTTACCCCTGGGGGAGGCGGTACCAGCCCTGCTAGAAACCACAGCCCTGGGGCAGGCAGGCTACTCATTGGGCTGCAGGAACTGGAATTGAACTGTGGATTCTCAAACTTTTATTTCATCCCCATGTCTATGACTTTGCTATCCCAGAAGGTTCCTTACAGGGAACAGCTGAGTCTTTAAGGCCACAAGAAGGGCTGCAGCCACCATGTCCCCTCTCAGAGAGGCTGGACACTTGTTTGCCGGTGCTCCTAGGCAAGTCTCTTCCCTCTCTGGGCCCTCCAACCCCTCGTTCTCTATATCATAGGGGTGAAGGTGATCCGCCTCCAGTAGTCTGTGTTGAGCTAAAGTTTTCTGTCCGTTACTGTGAATGCTCCACTGATGGGCAGGATTTCTGTGACAAGGCACAAAATCCTGGCTGTTGCTAAGGAAGGACAGGCTGGAGCAAGTGTCTCTGAAGGTCTTAGAGCAGGGCAGATGCTGCATAACTGTTAGCTCTAAGCCTCAGTGTGCCCATCTACTAAATGGGAAATAATCCCAGACCTGCCTCCCTCACAAATGGGAGAGACCCTACAGGTGCAAACATGAAACATTTTATGAAGGTGAGGGGTTATTGGGAGGAGAAAAACGCCCCGTTGTAATGTCCAGACGGCAGCCAGGTGCTGGAGGTTTCTTGAGGGGCAGATTAAATGCACTTCTACCACCACTGCAATTCAGATTCCTAATTCTATTCAAATATCTTCCCAAGGCTACCAACATGACCCAGGAAATCCCACCAGTAACCCCCAGGGGAAGGCTCAATATGGAAATAAAGACTGGTCATAAATGTAATATTGCCTCAGGAGCTCAGAGAAGATAGGGTGCTTTGGTTTCATGCAATTTTCAGTTTTTCCTACAGTAGCTTGAGATAGTTTATGAAACGTTAAGGAATTTTAAGGGAAATCATTCTTTTTCTAAAGGGCAACTTCTCCTACCTGTGATAAAAGGCATGGCTTTTCTAACTCTAGATTATAACTTTGACTCTGGCAGCAAGCAGGGTAGAGAGATGGATTTTTCCCCTTCAGAGTAATATTTCTGTCAAGTTGATTGCTTTCTTCAATTTCTGTAATATTTTTCATCCTGAAAGAGTATGGTTACCTCTCACTAACTGATTAGATACACATTGTTTCTAGTGCATGGGGATCTGCAAAACTTCTAGAAGTTTCCCTCGGTGTCAGGTCAAGTAAACTCTCTGTCCCTCACTTGCCCTATCTGTTAATTGAGAATAACAATGGCCATCTCCAGAGATTTCTGTCAGGTTTATGTAATATGTATATAAACAACTCCCTCCTCTCCCAACTTCTAAACTCTGCCACCAACTGTGATCCCATTAAGGGGTTAGACTTTACCTTAGTCATTTACCATGCAAGTGTGTTGGGAGAGGAAGAGGAAAGCAGAAATCCACTCATAAAGACCTGGCAGTAATATAGGAACAGGGTTCTGAAGAATGAATTGGAATTTGATGAGAGGAGGAAAAGAATTCCATGTCAAGAAACACCAAGTCACTCTCAAAATCCTACTTATTCTTCAGGACCCGCCTTCTCTAAGATTGCGCTGAATGCTTTGGTCCACGACAAGTTCGTGTTTCTTTATTCTCCTATAACTATTAATAGACTTTGCTTCTTTCATCTAGTGGTTTATTCCATAGACATATATAGAGTATGTTTCACGGGCATGTTGCCAGAGCAGCCTCTCTCAGCTTAATTGCAAATCCTCCAATGCAAAGGCTCTGCCTTCATCCTCCTGCCACCCTGGGCAGGGCTTGCCACTCACTAATAGCTCAATGAGACCCTCCTGAGCGTTGGCTAAAATGCAGTTTCTCCAGAAGGACAGTTGTTTAGATTCCTATAGCTGTCTCTCCTGCTGGGTATACCCCTCAGTTAGAGAGCATTTTTCATGTTGTGTTTTAGTGATAGTTTTCTGGCCTCCTTTTGGCTGAGCTTCCAAGGACAGACGCTCTTTCTCAGCCTGCTTCTCTGTCACCTGGCAGTGTCCAGCAGTTAGTAGGCACTTGATGAGTGTTTGGGGAAATCTTGGTAGCTGCTTCCTCTGACCCATTGTTTCCGTCAAAACAGCACTGAAATAACCCAGAGAAATCCATTGCACTCTTGACTTTGAAACCTCCACAGTTCTTTCTTGCTATACTGCATTTCCATCCACTCATCTTCTTTCCTTTATTTCTTGCCTCTGATCCCTTGTCACAGAATTCCCACATACAGCATCTTCTTTCAGAACAAATTCAAAATTTCTGCAATAATAGAATCCATCAATGTAAGATCCCCAGAAGAAGCCCTTTCCTTTTGCTACGTGTATTGGTTCCATTTGCCCTGGTTTGTTGATTAGACCAAATTTGTTTCCCCATTTTCTTTGTTCCACAGTCACCCAATTATTCAATGAGCTACAAAAGGGGTTTTCTGTGGGCATATGGCACTTGTGAAATAACCTTTTTTTACCTACCTAGTCACTTCAGTTTACCTCCAGGTCATCTCTCCTAGCAGCTTTGCCAGTTAAACTAACAGATCCATTTCTCATCCTCCAGCAGGCACCTTCCCTGGGACCTTGGTCTGAGGGTCCTGGTATCTGCATGGTCGGTTACCCTACTAGGCGCTCCGTTGAGCTAGTCTGGGATAGAGTACACATTACATCTCAAGGTGTTTTGTGTTCGACATATGTGGAACTTTTCCGAGAACTATTTTTGGTTGTTACTGTTGGGAGACTCTTGAGTCTGGGATGAATTCATGCTGGTACATCAAATAGCATATTGCATTTCAGAAATTGGCCTTAGCCATGGGAAATCAAGTAAGCCAGATGCCTAATTAGTCCATTATTTACTGTGGTGGAGAGAGCTGAATTCTGATGAAAGGGACCAGATTAATCACTGCTTCCAGCAAGAACTGAACTGTTTAACCTTTCATCAAGAAACCACCCCTCTCCTCCTGAAGTACTAATGCCCCCCTGCTCCAACCCCATGCTGGTCCCCTCTCTCTGGCTGTGAGAAGTCTTCCCAGCCTGGACACAGTCTGCCCTTCTATCAATGAGCCTTAATGTTCTTCATTCAATAAGCCATGCCAGGCCTATACTGTTTTCATTTCAAGGCAAGTAAAGTGCATAGCTAAAAAAGAAACTTCCCATGATCACCAAAAGAAAAATGATTCATTTAGCCATTCAACAAACATTGCCTGAGCCCAGGCGCTGTGCACCGGAATAGAGGAAAACAAGAAACAGTCCCTCCCTTCAAGTGGTTGATGATCCAGAATAGGACAGTGGTTTTCAAAAAAATTGCAAGAGGTCTAAGGACCCCCTCATATGGGGCTCTGCTGCATTTTTAACCCAAACAGTATAATTTTGTGGTCAAGAGTTCAGATTCAGTACTGGGTTTCAATCTCATTTCTACACTCAATAACTTGGTTACCTTGGGCAGATCACTTAACCTTCCTAAACTTCATTTTCCTCATTTGTAAGATGAGGATTAACCGAAATGATTCCTGATTAACTTGCTTCAGGCATTATGCCAAGCACATCTATTTTCAAAAGATGTTCTTGTTAGTATAAGAAATGTGTTTAAAGAAAGCATTTTGCGGCCACAGAAAGCTTGCTACACCCTGATCTGCAACTGTAGACTCAGAACAGGGTGGACGGTGTTAGGGTAGACCAGGGATCCAGGTGCCATCCGGGCAAAGCAGGTCATCTTAACTGGACCTGGGTCAGGCAAGGTTTGCTGGGGAAGGTGACCCCAAAAATGAGTTTTGAAGGAAGAGTAGTTGTTAGACAAGGACTGGGGGGGAGCGTGACAGACACAGGGGAGCAGTGTGTATCTGTTTTAGGCAGGTGACTATATTCAGGGAATTCCAAGGACTTTTGTGTACTAGACTGAGGGAACATGGGGGGGGGAGGGGCAGGAGGTGAGGCTGAGTGATAGGCAGGAACTAACCCCTGTGAGCTACAGTTTGGACTTGATCCTGAAGCTGTGGGAACTCTCTTTCAGGGAGCAGGGAAGACATAGAATTCAAAATCCAGAGAAAAACATGTTACTATGACTTTCTGGGGTTTAAAATATATTGTTGTTTTTGTAGCTTTGAGCCAGCAATTGCAGTACTAGAAACCTAGACTAAAATAATCTGAAGTGTGAACAAGGATTTATGCAGGAAAAAAGTCCACAGAATCATTATTTATAAATAGTAAAAAACCGAGAACAATCTAAAAGCCTGACAGTGGGAAACTGATTAAGTGAATCACAATACATTCATATAATGGATGTTTATGAAAAGTTTATAATATTGTGAAAATGCTTATGCTATAATTTTCAGCAAAAAAAAGCAGAAGACAAAGTTACATATGTATTATATGTTAAGACATATATAACAACTAGGTTTAAAGCATACACAGAGAGAATGGATGCAAACTAGATGTTAACAATGGTGTTTCTGAGTAGTAGGGTTGATTTTTTCCCCCTCTGCCTTTTTATAGTTCCCAGCAATTTTCCACAAGTATATTTTAACTTTAAAACTGAGAAAATTAAATGGAAAGAGGGGAAGACATGGACTCCCCAATATGAGGCAAAACCATCTTTTATAAGAAAAGAACCCAACTCATCAGAGCCAACTGATTGGTCTTGGGATCAGAGCCTTGTGCAGTCAGCCATATGATGGGGGGACCTGGGGTCAGCTGATACCCATCTATCCATCCGTCTTCTGATTGGTCACCCTTCTCTTGCTTTCCATCCAACCATTCATTCATTTACTGTTTGGATACCTTCTCTGTTCCGAACTCCTATCCAAGGCATCCATACCCAGGTTCCTAGCATCCTAGAGGTATTCTAACTTCTAGTCCCTTTTGTAAGCATAACAGGAACTCCCTGTCCCTTGCCCCACACAAATTGTGCCATTTCTTCCAGCTTTGGTTCCTTCTCAGTCTGCTTAGTCTTTGCCCTTAACATGCTGCCCTGTGAGCCAGAAGGGATGGAGGCAGATCCCTTACTCTCTTGGGGATTACGAGCAAGAACTCTGGAGTCAAAAATTGCCTCCAGCCTCCAATTCTGGCTCCACCTGCCAACTTACCCTCTACACCTCTGTGATTTGATCTGTGAAATGGTGCAGAAGTATCTCCTCATAGAGAAGTTGTAAAGATTAAAAAAGACACTGCATTGAAAGCACTTTGCTCTTAGTGTGGTATATTTTAAACCTGGTAAATTGTAAGCACTCAATAAATGTTAGTGTTTATTCTTATTAAGAGCGCAACTTGAGCATTACACACTAGCTAATATTTCACAAAGGGGTCTTCAGAACAGAATTCCATTATCACCATCTTTACGCTGCCACATTTAAAACACAACTACAGCATTAAAAGTCAGTCTTAAAAAATAGAAGGAGTAGGGCCTAGCCTTTATCTCAGCTTCCCTCACCCCTCCCCAACCCATCTGTGATGGTCTTTCTTCAGCTGAGCTAAAACCTTTAATTGGGTGACAGCTAAGGAGGAGCCTTTCTTTTCCCTTAGTGTTTCCTGTATTCGTCTATTTTAACCCATTTGGGTGAATTTTACAGTTTCACCTTCAAAGGCAAGTGGATTTCCATCATTTCTAGGATTTGGGTCTGTGTACAAATGCGTGTTGGAGCAACTCGCTGTAATCTTTAAGGGCTGATGGCAGCGAGGAAGGTTCTAAAGTGAATACCAGGGGATGTGATCTTCTAGAATCTTCTGGGCAATTTCAGACCCCAGGTGTGGTTTGCGCAGGGATTTGCTTCCTCAAGACTCGCCACAGGGCTCTGTGGAAGCAGAGTGTGTGTGCTGTTAGCAGTTAAGGCCACTGGACAGAAACGGCCTCTTAGCAACTGTTTAGATAGGGCACATGAAGGCCAAAGATCTTCTTTGAACTCCTGGCATCACCAGTGTATACTCAGCAGCTGGAAAAGATGACCCACTAAGTCTCCCAGTTACAAGAGAGCAGGTTTATTCCTGTTAGAATTTAGCTCCAGGCTGTGACTTTAAAAAAAAAATCTTCCAACTGCTAAGGTATGTTTTTTTTAATAAACATCTTTTCTATGCGCCTGGACCTTATGGCATGGATGCAACAAAAGAAGGCAGCTCTTCAGGATCCTAGGGTGGGGAGCAGGGAGCAGGGAGCAGGGAGCCAGGCTGATATTTACTGAACACCTATGAAGTGCCTGGCTTTGTTTCATTTAATCCAAGCAATAGCTGTAAGAAATGGGTGTCATTATTCCTGGTTCTCAGGTGAGGAAACTGAGGTGCAGAGTTTGACCTTCACTGCACTCAGTGTCTCTCTTGGCAAACACGCTCATCTCTCCACAGCTTAGTGCGTGGTTCACGTGCTTACTTTCTTTGCTCACCGGTGAACACCTTGAGGGATAAAAGGACATCTCTGTGTGCCTGCGTCTCTTGCCCAGAGCAGAGTGCGTAACACGTCAGTAAAATGTCAGCTGAATGAAGGAACAGAGGACAATCAGTTAGAACCTGCAAGGTCACACAGCCTCAGGAAGCAGAACTGGAGCTTGGGGCTGGTCTGTAGGATCCCATTGCCCAGGTGGCAGGGCAGGGAGAGCAGCTCCTGGGGGCAGATCAGTCAGCAAGAGGTTTGACATTTCACAGGAACTCACCTGTTTTATCTCTAAAAGACCTGTCAATACCTGGAAAAGAGGAATTGTGTTATTTAGCTTTTTCTTGAGTGTGCTGATACCTTTTGAAAGCAAATGTTCAGAATTACCTCTATTAGCTTTAGGTTTAGCACAAGTGGATATACTGGGTTTATTCCACTGCTTTGTGTACCCTGCCCCACCCTCGACCAGGTAAATCAGGAACCAGGGTCTTAAGTGTGGCTGTGTGATAGCAATGCAGGCAGGAGGTCTGGACTTTAGGGTCCCTTCTTTTTATCTGCAGATCATGGCAACGCCTGGGTATTATGCATCCTCAAAATCTCCTGACTTTGCCACTTGTGACCTTGAATTAATAACTTCATTCTGTGTCTCAACTCACTCTGCCCAATGTGGAGCCAGAGCACCTTGAGCTGGAGACACTGAAGAGGTGCGGGCAGGAAGTGGGCTTGCTTAAGGTGGCACAGTGAGATGGTACTAGCGTTAGGGCTCAAGCTCATCCCCCATGGCTTCCATCTTGGGCTTGAAGCACAGGCCTGCTAGGCCCTGATGTGAATACTAGCACAAGGTCTTGTGATTATTTCCACTCATTTGTCACAGAGATATAAAGTTTTCAGAACACATTCATATTCATTTGACCTTCACTGCCGTGTTATGAGATCTGTTCTGTTATGAGATCTGCAGTTGGGGAAAGTGCAGTAACGTTCTCAAGAAACAGAATCAGGTTCAGTTTTCCTTCTTCTGACTCCAGGGGACCCTGGTCCAGCTCAGGGCAGAGCACACAGAGGGATGAATTAAGGGGAGAGAGGAGCAAGCAAGGCAGAGGATCATCACTATTATCTTTCCATCTTTTCCCCCTTTAACAAAGCATCCAACTTCAGAGTCCCATTCCAGACTGTCAGGCCTTTCCTGAAGATTTCCCAGTAAAGAAAGGGTGTGACAGAGCTATGGGGGAAGAAGATGCTCAGGGTCCATGGAAGTCATGCTCAAGGCCACCTCAAAGCCAAAAGAGCAGAGGTGACAGACTTGAGGCCAGAATTAGTCAACTATTGAGGGACAAGGGGCTAACCGGCATGTTGGATGAGAAGGACAGAGAAAGAATAGGGAGACTCCCTGGGCACCCAGTAAGAGAGATGGCAGTTAAGATAAGACAGGTAACAGGAGCGAAGTCCTGCAGGGTGAGGAGGCTCACAGGAAGGAAGTGGGTGTGACAGGTGTAGGCTATTTCTTTGGAGAAAGAACGAATTAGAATATAAACACAGTGATCATATTCAAAAGGGCCTCAGGATACCGGGCTGAGATTTTTGAATTTTATCATTTTGGCCCCAAGGAACTGTTGGAGATCAGTAGGCAGAAGGGCAGAATGACTAGCGTTAGCACTGATTATACAATCAGCACCAGCGTTTAGACCTCTAAACGGTGACCCCTTTAATCTGACAGTCTGCTTTGGTATAATTTGTTAAAAATGACAGAATGTCTCATTTTGCTGCAGTTCATTTTGACCTTTCTTAATATTAGAAAGTTAATTTCAGAAGGGAAATAAATGTATTAGTGTTGTCACAGTCGTAAAAAGATAAATTCTGTACTGTCAAGCTATTTTTTTGAATGAATCCATCATGCTGTGAAATGCTTCCAACGCCCAGTGTCTCTTCCTCTCTACCTCTCTCTCTCTTTCTGTCCTCCCTTCTCTCTTCCATTCCTCACTCCCATCTGTCAGCTCATCTACTATGATGTGCTCTAGGAATACAGACATAAAGACAGGCTCATTGCTCTAGGCAAGGCACGCTGTGGCGGGGAAGACAGGAGAGGGGCCAGCCATTGGAGGTGTGTCGGTGTGCCCTGACAGAAAGAGCCTCTTGCTGAAGGAGCAGGGAAAGAACTGTCCCTCCAGCAGAAGGAACGCTTCCTTTTAAATTTGGAAACTGTGCCCTGTGGTAGGACTCGGGTTAAGACTGTGTTTAGGAGAAAAGATAGTAGGTCAGACTCTGAAGGGGTGGGTTCTGATCCCACCTCTGAAATGCAGTAGTGACTAGATAGTGAGCACCAAGACCAAGCTAAGTCTCCCCCATATATTATTTCTCTTAACCTTTACATCTTTATCAAGTGGGGCTTATTGTTCCCATTTTTTCAGAAAAGGAAAATGCAGCACAGAGAGATAAAGCAGTTGGCCTGCAAAAAAATTAAAAAAAAAAAAATTAAAAAAAAATTTAAAAAAAAAAAAAAAAAAAGCAGTTGGCCCACCTGGGTGGCACACCTTGCACAGAGTTGCCTCCAAACAAGGTGACTTGCCATGGGTTCTACTTCTTCTCCAGCCAGCTCTAGGGAATCATTCCTTGTTACAGAACCTGGTACGCTCTATAGTGTAATATGATTCACTTTGCCACGTAGATTTACCACCTGCTACAGTTATTAGCTTTACTATACCAATTATAATTACTCTACCAATTATACTTACTCCTTGGAAATCCAGTTTTTTCTCTCTCTGGATCTCAGTTCCTCACTAAATCAATGAAGAGGCTGGACCAGCTCTGACCTTCTGGAGCTGTGGAGAATTCCTGGGATCTGCAGGCAGTGTTCCTCAGCCGCCCTGTGCAGAAGACACCTGGGCATCTTCTGCACTCTGAGGTCTCATGAGTAGGTCTGGAGTGGGATCTGAAACTTGCATTTTAACGAGCTCCTCAGTAGTGCTGGCGTTGTGAGTTCAAGGACCCCATGGTAAGGGTATAACCTACAGTAGGAGTAAACTTTTGGGGTCCGGTTTAAGCCTATTGAGGATATAGGTTTAAGATTGCTGAAAGAAAAACAAAGAAGAATACCAGCAAGTGGCATTCTTGGTTTAATTTTTACTGTCTTGGATTTCAAACCAGTGATTCTCATACAAGTTTATAAAGAAGAAAATGGAACTTTCAAAGTTCTGAAGAAATGTTTTCTACCATAATCACATCTGTTTTAATTCAAGGTGCAGTCTGATGTTTTCCCTTTGTCTGAGGTTTCTCTCTCAGCTGCACAAAGCACCAGCTGTCCTACAGGAAGGCTACTATCTTTTTTTGCCCTCCCCACATCTTGGTGTGGGTAGGGATGGAGCTTCTTTCCCAAGCTGCATCAGCACACTCACAACTTCCTATAGCATAATTTGCTAAAATCCTTCAGGGATACCCTTTACCTATTGGTTTAAGCCCCTCCTTCTCCCAACTTGGCATTCAAAGCTTTAGCCCATTTCCTTGCATGAAACCTGTAGTCTTATGCTAGCTTCCGGTTCCTCTTTTCCCAAAGAAACCATGTGGGTTTCTCCCTGGCCAGCTGGGAATAGAACCGGTGCTGCAGAGGCTGCAGACAACTTCACAGCATTGCGCTCAACCCACTGCACCACCGGGGAGGCCCAAGGCTACATTTTGATGGATTCCTATGGTTACCCCAATATAATTCAGTCCTATCAAAGTGAGTTGGGACTAATGAGTTAGGGGCAATCAACTCATGTACTGTTGGAGCCAGAAGGTCAGGGAGAGATTCTTGTTCAGCCTTTTCATTTTACAAATGAGAAGATGAACTCCAGGAGGAAAATGGCCTCCCCAAGTTCAACAATGAGTTGGTGGCATACATTCACTTGGCATTAATTCCATCTTTTCCCTTAGCATCTCCCATTGAAGAACTAAAGGCTTCTGGGTAAATGTGTATTTTAGTCAATGGGCATTGCGTGGCAGAAGTCCAAGAAAGAAAGGGCAATTCTCTGACTCATCCTTGTCTCTCTGCCAACAGAACGGGCTTCCATCACACTTTTCATGAGAGGGTGACCTTGACAATGTAGACCTTGACACCTGGTTTTCCCCCTGTGCCTTATCCTCTTCAACTCCTTTTCTAATTATTTCTTATATATTAAGTACTTAAAATGCTCACAAACACAGCCATTAACTTCATGCCTGACTTCATAATTATTGAACAATTGGAGCTGACTTTCAGCATGAGGAAAGCAAAGAACACGTCTCCACAAGAAACTGTATTAGTCAGCTTTTGCTGGGACAACAAATAAGCCCATTAGCTTGGCGATTTATCATGGCACACAGTGACTTCACACCCTTGTTACATGAGGGGTATGCAGTTAGCCCGTGCTCTGCTGGGTCTGCTCAGCTCCACATATCTTCTCCACTAGGACCTAGGCTGAACGTGTGTACCTTTTCTGAGAGCTGCTGTTTCCAAGACAGAAGGTAGAAACACAATCCCATTTTCTCTTTCACACAAAAAATGGCAAAGATCGTGACTGCTCATATTCCATTGGCCAAAGCATGTTCCAAGGTCAAGACTTAAGTCAGTGAGGTGGGGAGGATATGTACACACACATACATACACACAAACACACACACACACACACACACACACACACTCCATATGGATTCTTGGGCAAACAAAATAACCATAAGAGTTCCCTAATACGGGGGGGAGCGAGTAGTTGGGGGAAATGACTTTACAGAAGTCACTTTCCCTTTTCCAACACCAATTTCTGATCTTTTAAATGAGAAGTTGAGTTGGGCAAGCAAATGAATAAAATGGAAAGAATTAAACAAGTCCAAGTTCAAGTTCTAGTTGTGCCACAGACTCTGTGTGGGTGATTTATGGTGACTTACTTAACCTGTTTCCTCATCTGTCTTCTAAAATTCACACCCATAGTTCAAAAAAAGCAGATTGACTTCAACCTCATCATATTTCTCATCTTTTTTTTTAGCTTTAGAAATATCTTTTAATAATGTCTCTTGTGAAGAAAGTTTTTTTTTAAGGTATAAGTCTTATAAGTTCTGTTAAATGTAAGAAAAGTTGAATTCAACACTTCTAGAATAGGCATATTTATAGCATATTCTGTTTCTATAAAAGCATTTTTACTTAGCCCATCAATTTGGCCAGCCAGCTATACTTTAATTTGTCTGCTGTGTGGGAAGTTGTTAATGGCCATTGCCTACTTGTGGGATTTGGTTAACTTTCATCTTAGTACTAAGACAAGGTCCAGACCTTGGCTCTGAATTTCCCAGGGATAGGCAGCCCTGCTCTCACTGACCTTAATCTACATCACTGCAATGGATCCTGAATTCTCCACATTGTCCCATGTCTTCAGGCTGCCTTGCCTGCCCCAACCACCCCAGAGAGTAGGTAGGTTTCCTTCCCCTGAACTCCCACAAGCCCTTGTCCGGTCTCACACAGCACTGACCCCTATTCCCCACTTGGTTTCTGCCTCTGTCTTCCCTAGGAGCATGAATTGCTGATGCAGGCCTAGGGTGCCCTCTCTCTTCAATCCTAGCACTCAACACAGGATCCCACATGAGGACGTCTCAGTGAATATTTATTAAATGAATGAATAAATGGGGTTCTGTTCTGCCCATGCAGGCAATTGCCTCCCCCAAAGTAGTGAGTACCAGGCCTGCATCCCGCCCCCACATCCTCTGCAAGTTGGTGTAACTGCTGGTCATTCCTCAACACTGCCTTTGCCAGTTTGAATTCACTGCAACTCCCATTTTCTCCCTCCCTGCTTCCCAGGGTCTAGTGAACACCCTGTTTCTGAGCCTAGCATTTTATTTTTCTTTCCCTATTGTGGAATGTTACAACACTTGAACTTTAAATATAAAGGGGTTGATTTCTATGTTGAGTTTTTGTTTTTTCTGACTAAAGAGTTAAAAAAAAAAGATGTTATTTCCTTTAGAGCAATAGAGATAGTCTTACATTGATGCAAACATACAAACTACTCATCTAGAGTATATCCTGGTGGTTAAGGGCATGTGCTTTGTAGTCATGCAGACTGATTTAAAATCCTTGCTCGCTCTTACTCAGCTGTGTAACTTGGACAACTGAGGCTCCCTCTCTGAAGCTTTCTTTATCTTTAAAATGAGGACACTATCTAAAGTTCTGACTTAGGTGAAAATTAAAAGAGATAACGAATAATGAATGTAAAACATAGCACAATGCCTGCCTTTCTCATTAAATCTTGAGGATTGTTGGGTTTTAAGAGCAAGTCATAACACCTGCCAGTGACAGCAAGTCAACACCTGCCAGTACTTTATTTGTATTAGCTCTATTAGTTTTCATTGTTGCTAGATTGGTAGTACTACTAATCCCTTTGTGGGTGACAAAAGACATAAATTTTTTGTAGTACTTTAGGGGGTACGTGCCCCTGCAAAACAGAGTGTGCATTCCTAGTCCCTTCAGCTCTCTCACCAGGGGGTGAGATGGGCACTGACTCAATCTGGGGTGGGCCCTCCCCACAGTTCTATCTCCCACCCCTGTTCTTCCTTGCTCTCCCACAGTTCTATCTCCCACCCCTGCTCTTCCTTTCTCTTCCTTCTCTCTTCGAAGTCAGGCCACCTGACAGGAGAATCCCTTTCCCCCACCCTGCCCTAGAGCCTAGAGCCCTGGACCTCCACCAGGGAGCCTCAGGCCGCCTTCTAAGCCATTTGTCAGGCTGCCAGAGGGCTGGGCGGCCTGTCCGTTTTTCACACACAGATATCAGGGCAGCTGACAGAGCTGGGAAGACTCAACTGTGAGCAGAATCTCAATGAAGCCTCTAGCCTAACCTATAGTGGGTGTTTATGACCCGCAGGCCTGCTCTGGCAGTCAGGGAGGAGAGTAAATGATGCTGGCTCTGGAGCCCCCACCACCCCCTGTCCCTCGCCTATGGGCTGGTCTCTTGTCCTAGACCATGTTGAGGCTTGTGCTTAATGCCCACTGTTGTGTAGACTGCATGGGTGGGTGAGGAGGGGTCAGAGTGACTCTTGTTCACCTAGAAGCTAGTTTTCTGGAGCAGAAAATGGGTCCAGCATAGAGGAAGTGTGGGAAGAGGAAAGGTAGGCGAGTGAGGAAGAGAATTTCAAGAAATCTGTGAATCCACAGGGAAAATAAAAGTCAGAAGGAAATGAAGAAACCTTGGAAATAAAGCAAGTAACATTGACACTCTTAGGCTGCCTAACCTGACGCTTCACCACCTAAACATGCATAACGACAGCCACAGCTCAACACAGGAGGTCTGTGTTTTGAGGTGCGGGGGTAGAACAGCCTCTGACAAAAATTGCATAAACATTACCTTGTATCTTCAAAATTCATACAATTTAAACCTAAACATTTGACACAAACCTCATATAGATCGCAATCACCCATTTCTTCATGCTCACCTTCAGGGATCCACTTCCACCTGACTTCTCCAACCTCCCCCCTCCTCCCAGCACTGGGGTGAGTGCAGGTTGTGGCCGGAAACACCTTTTACCAATGGCCTCACTGTGTCCAGGTTGTCGGTGAACCCTCGTGTGCTAAGTGCTGACGCTGGGGATGCAGAGAAGCGCTACACCCAGCCTCCATGCTCAGGAGGCTCACAGTCCCCCGGGAGCCCAGCCCCAAGTCAAACTGGCTTCCACATGTAGGGCACTTACTCTACATTGGGCATTTTTACATTATCTCTAATCCCAGCAGGACTCTGGGGCAGATAGTATCAGGTCCACTGTAGAGGTGAGGGTGCATCTCTTGCAGGCGTCAAGCAGTTGACGCGAGGAATGCACAGGACCTAAATCCAGGTCATTTTATTTCAGTTTGTCTTCTTCCTATTCCGTTCACTTCTTAATAAAGAAGACGGTGAGGACAGAAAGTGAACCCAGTCTGGTCCAAAAAGATGTCCTTAGGGAGGCAATGCTAACACCAAGGCTCAAAGAATACGTAGCAGTGGTTCAGGCATCCACGGGCAGGGGAAAGAGTTTTAAGGTAAAGGGAAGATCATGTAATAAAAAAAAAGTGGAGTTGTGAAATTGGCATTACTTCCTGGAGACTTGAAGGAGGTCCTGTGACCAGGGTAAAGAATGCTGTAGAAATGTGATAGGATTGGGCCTCCCCGGTGGCGCAGCGGTTGAGCGCTGGGTTGCGATGTTGCCCGCAGCCTCTGCAGCGCCAGTTCAACCCCCGGCTGCTCCCCGGCCACCGGAGGAGGGCCCCACATGGCGCGCAGACCTCTCCTGCCGCCCGCTGCTCCCCTCTGCTCCCCTCTGCAGTGTACGTTGCTCATTCTGCCTGTTCTGCTCCCCGCTCTGGCTCTGGTGAATTCTCTCACCCTCCCGTGCTTCTGACTGTACCCAGTGCTTGTATAAATAAATAAATAAAAATAAATCTTAAAGAAAAAAAGAAAATGTGATAGGATATAAGGCCAGCAGAATGAGTGGGGTCATAAAAGCTTTTCATGAAAGCATCTTACCCTTAAGTCTTCAGGGAAGCACTAGAGGTTTATTAAGTAGAGGAGTGACATGGTCAGATTTGTGCTTAGGGAACATATCTCTAGCCGTGTGTCGTGGATAGAAGGTGAGATTGGAGGTTCATTCAGCATCTACCCATCCATCTCCATTTGTCTTTGTCATTTATCCATGATTTGTTCTCCCCTATCTTGTCTCTGCCAGTTTGCCTAGAACTGTCTAGTTATCAGTCTGCACCTCTATCTAACCTGCCTATTTATCTAGTCCCTCAACCTCCCTACATCACCCTAGACAAGTCACTGCACCATTCTCAACCAAGGATCCCTCATCAATAAAATGAGGATTATAATACCAGCCTCAAAAGGCTAGATGAGGGATTAAGTGTGACTTTTCATGTGAAATCTTTTTATATATTACAAAGTACCATACAAGTAGGAAGGATTATTGTCACCTCACTATCACCTTCTCACATGTTTTATTTTGATCCCCAGGCACATCCATTGAGTATCCAGTTTAGAATGGGCACTTTGCTATATGTGTGGAGAGAGGAGGGTTTAAAAGAGTCAGACAAAATGCCAGCCTTCTTGAGGCTCAGAATTTGGTAGAAGCTCAGAGTTTGCAAAATCTAGAATACAAGTTTCTGTTAGTTGTTTTTCACTTGTTCCCTATCTGTCTGGTTGCCTGATTGTCTATCTGTCCATCCAGCCGTACAACCTCCAAATATCCATTTCTCTTTCTGCCTCTGGCTGTGCTTCTGTCTGTATTCCCAGGCAGTCACTAACTCAGACACCCTCCCCGCCCCCATAAGCAATCCCCTTCCTTCTGCAGAACTACAGACCACCTTTCGCCATGCAATATTCAAGACACCAGGTTTAAAAAACAGAAACCTTGAAAAGACTACTGCTCTAAATGGTAGGGAATGTCCCTTCTTTCTTTGCAGTTTTCTGAGACTGGCCATCCCTTCCCATTCATATGCTTCCCAGGACTTTCTGCACAATTGACCTGGTGATGTGTATCTGGCACTGCCAACACCCATGTGCCAAGAAAGTCAGGTGGAAAGTCTAAGGGATTTGTTTTGTGGAAGTCCGCAGTCTCTTGGACTAATCCAGGATGGCGAGGGAGTCCCTGGGTGCTTCCAGCTACCTACATCTTCAACAACGACAGTAAAGAGTTAAGTCCTTCATCTCTGAAATTCCCTTTAAAAAGGAGTAGTGTATTCTGGAGTGCAAGTCCCATTCTGTTGCTTATGAGCTCTGTGACTACAGTCCAGTTACTCAGCCACTCTGAGCCTCCGTGTTAGAATAAGGTGAGGATACTACTTTGTGTGAGTATTGCTTTAAAGATTAGGTGTAATATACTGTCCAATGTGAATTATGTAGCACAGAGCCTGACTTTTTAATATGCTCAATGAATTGACTCAGAGTCTGGACTTAGATTTATTTTTCCCTAGTAAGGAAACATATTATCATTAACCTAAAAGCCCTGCTTACGTGGTTTGGACGTGCATGTATGTTGGTAGATGGGTTTGGGCAAGTGAAGTAGCACATGTACGATAAGTTGCACTGCACTCCAACTGCTGAGATGCTAGAAAGTTCCACCCCACAGAACTTGATGCTGCTGGGTGTGCTCTCCTGCACTGTCCATTAAAGGAACACCCAGCCACACTTGGCTGTGGAACTCCGACAACGTGGTCAGTGCGACCAACCAACTGAATTCTTTTAAGGCTAATCTTAATTAATGGAAATACTACTGAATTAGGCAGTGCAGCCTAGAATATATTCTTGTTTTTTAAAACACCTGAAATAATTACTATGCTATGAAAAGAAATTACTGGATGCTTACTGTGCTTCAGGCCCTTGGGCAGCCCCTGAGCTGACTGTGTCAGTCCTGTGAGGGGGATGGTCTTGTTGGCTCTTTCTGTTTGCTAGCAAGAGAACTAAGGCTCAAAGAAATAAAGTGACCCTTCAATGTCACACAGCCAGCTCAGGGGTTGAGCCTAGATCTACAATTCTTTGGAATTTGCCTGTTCCAGCCTACAGCAGTGTTTCCCATCTGCAAGTGTTAGTTGTGCTTCCTTGGGGGAGTGCTCAGGTTGTGCAACCACATTGAAACCCTATAAGACCTGGCTGATCGGGTCCCATTACCTCTCAAAAGGCCTGTCCTCTGATGCTCTGCCTCTCTCACTCTGCTCCAGGCACAGGGGCTTTCTCGCTTTTGGGGAGCGAGAAACAATACACACAGTTTAGTTTGTATAGATCGCATGCTGACACACAGAGCATGCTTGTGCCTCAGGGGCTCCATACTGGCGGGTTCTCCAGTCTGGTTCCAGGCTGTGTGTATAGTTTCCACTTGCTATAAACTGGTCACTCGGCTCCAGCATGGAGACCAGTTGGGTGGTGGTGGGGAAAGTAGTTGCTTTGAGTGAAACAGAATGCAGATGGGTGGCTGCTGCGACAGTCCAGGACCACAAGAGCCAACATCAAGAGCTTCCTTGCCCCGAGCTTCACAGACGGGTAAGTGTCAGAGCAGGATTGACCTTTAAATATCATCCAATGCAGGCCCTTATTTGAAGAATGATGAAAGGAGCACAGAGGTAAGAAGATGATTTTCCCAAGGTTGGCTGAGTTCCCATCTCCTGATATGATCTTTCACCTGCTATGATCTTTTCCCCGCATCACAAAACCATCATAAAAAATAGAGGTTTTACTATTACCAACCTTCTTAGCTCCCATCCCAATCTTGCTTTCATTTTTAGAGACAAACCCTGTTTTCTTAAAGGCCACAGAGTCACCTAAAAGGCAGGAATTCAGTTCTCCCTAAACAAATCAATTTTTGCAAAGAATGAATAAATCTTCCCCCAGAAGTCTGAACATGTTCTCCAGAGGATACAGAGATTCATACAAGATGTCTTGGAAAAAGATAGAAAATTTTGTTCTGTTTTTTAGAGATGAAGGGAAAAAAAAAAAACACAAAACCCCAAACATAACTTTTCTGATGCCTGATAATATTCTTCTCTCATCTCTCATTTCCCCACAACTATTTTGTCTTAAGGCTCTGGGAGCCTGTGGGAAGCTGCTGTGCGATTTTTATCTCTATGATTAAAGTGTTACACTTTATTGAGTTCTTTACATCAGCAGCAAAATCTGCAATGCAGGATTTTACATAACACCTCATTTTCTCCTCGCACCATTACGATTATTAACCTGGTGGCAATAAACAGGAAATACAGCTTTGCTTATGATGTACTCCTTATTTTTGTTCCAATAGCAAGCTAGAAAAAAGGGGAAAGAACCAGAATAGGGGAGAACTTTTTGCCATATATCCCGTTGATATCTACCCTTCTCTCTGTTCCATAACAACATCTCTCATAGAAGGTCAAGGATAGAGATCATCTCTAGGGATGTTTTCTTCTCCATCATTAACTCATCCATCCATTCATTCAGCAAGGATTTCCTCAGTGCCTACTATGTGTCAGGCATTGGGCTAGGTGTTGGAGATATAAAGATTTCAGTTATTGACCAGTGCTGGGTCCAGTGGGGGACATAGACCCATAAAGCATGCATCATGAAACAGAGAGATGAGTATAATAAAAAAGGAGAACTGGGGGACAATATAACTGAAATATAAGTGAAAGAGGGCATACTCAGCTATATCCAGAGAGGTGAAGGAAGGCTTTACAGAGGAAGAGATGCTTGTATGGGGCCTTGGAGGATGGCTAGGTAGAGCAAGGCATTCTTGGTTGAGGGTACAGAGCAAACAAAGCCTTGGAAGGCACAGAATGGTCTGAAAACTGCCGACTTGTCATGGTGAAAGCAATATCTATCTATTAGCAGACAGCAGAAAATGAGGTTGGAGATGGAGGCAGTCACTGAGGACCTAGATATTCTTACATGGGAAATATTTTCGATGTCTGATGTTGGTCTACCCACTGGAATTCCCCCAAGACCAGGCCAAAAAAAAAGGATTGAGGCAAATGATGTAGCAGGAAGAACTTGCACAGTAGACAGAAGATCTAACTTTTATCCTTGGCTCTGTCACTTCCTAGCTATGTAATCTTGAACAGCATAGCCATCTAGATAGCAGGTGTGATGTGAATGAGATAATGGTAATGAACAAGTTGTGCAGGTCATTGATAGTATTTCATGTGTCAAAGGAAAGAGTTGGGGGACAAAACTCTGGGCAATCCAAAGAGGTGGAGAAGCCACAAACTCATTCTATGTGATTGTGATAAAGGTTTTCATGTAGATATGGATAAAGGAATCTGCACTGTTTGGGAATTGCTTCAAGCCAAGAGATAAAACCTGGTTTGTCCCCCTCCCTTCTTGTCTGGCCCATGTTCTGCTCTGACAACAGCCTCTCACTCCTTGCTGCTTTCTGACTGAGTGCAGAGTCCACAACAATCAAAGTCTTGTCTTCAGAGGTCATGAAAAGCCAGTAGCAAAGTAATAGCTTGAGAAAACCCCTGCCTCTGTCCCATTTACAAGTGCTTGATTATGCATATTTAGGTGTTTGATTTAAAAATATAAATTGTTCTGATTCTATAGCCTATCAAAAAACATGCAACACTTATGCTTAACTATGTTCTATTTTTATAGGGAACACATAATTACATAGGGAACATGTTTCTTTCACTCAAATAACCATGCTTAGGAATAATCAACTTGTTAGGGATCAAAATGTTATAAACTAATAACATAGAACTTTTGATAAGATCTTACTCTAACTTGGGACACGTACCAAGGATACAAATATCCTACTCAAACTTATGAGAGGATGACAGAGCTAACCTTAGTGAATGGGCCTGCCAGCCTCCCAGCCCCTCAAGCCAGAAACCTGGGAATCAGAAAAAATTTAGGTCTCAGATCCAGGACTGCCTGTCTGACTTTATAACATACTGGTACCCTTTTGCTCATCTTCCTGGCCCTGCTTTCATTGGGAACTTGATCATTTTTCAGGTAGTTCTTACTTGGACTGTAACAAAAACAACTTGACTATTCTATATACCTTTTAGTCTTAGAGTCTTCAATTCTTGCTCATCACAGCCTCCACAACAATAGTTGCAAAATTCAATCTCAATCCTGTTATATTTCCATAAAATACCTGCTGGTTCCTTTAATGGGCTAGGTGGCTTTTGGTTTGGGTATTTTTGCTCACACAACTCCCTCTGCCTACAATGTCTTTCTCTCCACTGGGGGCTCCCTTCCTGTCACCCACTTGGTGGACACCTCATCTTTCAACACCTTACTCTACAATCACCTCTTCCAGCAGGTCTTTTCTGGCCACCCAATGAACTGATGTTTCCTTCAGCCGTCCCTTCAACAATCTTCACATAGATCTCCCAGAACACCTAAACTGCATATGTACTCTTAGTTGAAAAAAGAGAGAGTAGGCCTGGGAACAGCAGAGCAAAGGAGAGGAGTGAGGAGAGTAGACATTAAGGACAAGATGAGACTGGGGGAGGGAGAAGGGAAAGAAAGACTAATGAAGCAGGTAGCAGATCCCCTGCCTGCACTGTTCTCCACCCCCCCTCTCCTCTGGCTGCCTACACTGAATAAAGCAGATAGGAACTATCTTATTTTCCTCCAAGATAAAATACATAATTTCAGCATGAATGTTGGCACCTCTGAACACTTCTTTGAAAAGCAGTGATATCTGCTCTGCCAAATGGGAAAACTGCATTAGGATGGGGGAATGGCTGAATTGCTGTCTTGCAGTGGTCTCTGCCCATGGGGTCATGCTAAGATAAAGGACCATGTGCTCAGGCCTCACAGGGTATCAGGAGAGAAAGACTGCATAACGTATCCTCAGAGGCCGGAGGAAGACAACAATAAATAAATGAATAAAATAGTATGAAGCAGGATGATGCAATGATTAAAAGATATAAGACCTTCAGCCTATATTGGCCACTGAGAAGTCATCAAATCTAAGGAAATTGAAGAGAGACGGGGCCTTCTCCAGGGTCACAGAGCAGGTTAGTAGGAGAGCCAAGAGGAGTTTCTGAAAGAAAGGAACGTTTGCTGAAGCCCAACCACACCCCCAGCTCTGTGGTTAGACTGCATCCATTATTCTCTGGGTAAGCTAACAACCTCCTACAGGAGATGTCTCCAAACATTCAGGCCATACACATTTATTGAGTTCCTAATATGTTCCTGGGGGTGCCCTAGTTTCATCAGCCTTTGATTTATAATGAAACGACATTAAGTTTTAATTATGGAATTAAAATGTCCCTTGGCTCTCACAGGCCTAAATATTATATCTCAGCCCTCTTCTTAGTTTGACTTATCTTCCTACTCAGACCTGGCTTCCGATGGGGAGATCTGGTTTTTCCACTTGTATCAATGGCTACTCTTGATGCAGGAATGGGCCCCTGGGGAAATCCCCAAAGGTGAGGATCAAGCAGAGGCTGTAAAGGGGGTGTGATAGAAGTTAAAAATCCAGTTCTGACCCTAACCAGCCATGACATCTTGACAAGCCAGTGTCTGACCTTCTTCTGAGAACCTAAAGACATGATCCAATTTACTTCAGTAGATTGTTGAGAGAATCAAAAGAGCTAATTGGTGTGAGAACAGCTCATAAACTCTACAAATGTGCAAGTTGATGGTCATTGTCAAAAATGTCCTAGGGAACAAAGAACAGATTTCTATTTATGTAAGTTGGGCACCCAAATTCCTCTCAACACTATGCCCTATGCCTCTCTTTAAATTTTTCATTGCACGTGCAAGTACTTGAAAATGTCAATCTACCCTGCAAAGTTTTAGCTCCAGGATGTTCTTATCCCTCGTGCCAAGGGATACCTGCCCCTAGTATCGCTGTATGATTAGAAAGTAGGTGTTATATTATCATTACTATTTTCCTTCCATATCCCCTCTGGATGGAATCTAAGCCCCGAGACTCCCATCACAACACTCCTTATTGTGCCTTCCCCTGAGTTCAGGATACCTAGTTCATTTATTCATTTATATATTTAGTCTCCCAGAAAATGCCTCTACGTGCTTACTCTGTGCTGAGCCCCTACTGATATACCCTGGGGATGCAGAGGTAAGTCAGGCATGTTCTGGCCCTTACAGGGTTCACACACCACTTCCTCCTTCATAAAACCTTTTTTATTTTACTCTTGGTTTTCATGAAATCTCACTGTCCTTCTTTCCTCCTGATTTTCTGGCCACTTGTCAGTGTTCTTTACTTCTTCCTATACCTAAACTCTCAAGTTTAAAGAGCTCCATGTTTACTCTTGAGACCTCTTCTTGCTCTACACACTCCAAGATGTTTTAAACAACACCTCCATGCCAAGGATGCCTACCTTTATATCTCCAGTCCAGTCCTCTCCTAGGGTCCCATTTGCACACATTGAACCACCTGCCTGACACTTCAGTCTGATATTAAGTGATTATCTCATACTGCAGAGATCCATTTCAGATCCCTCAATTTCCTCACCACCACACCACTGTCTACTCCATTGCTCAAGAAACAAACCCTTGGTCCATCTTTGCTTCTCCCTCCAAAGAATCCATGTGCAGGTCCCATAGAGGTGTGGCCAAAATATTTATTGAATATATCCTTCTCTTTTCATCTCTCCATTCTCTACTGTCATTCAAACTACTCTGAGCTCTTGTGGAAACCATTGGTCTGTTCGCTCTCATGTCCCACTAAAATCCACAATCTATACAATAAACGAGGTATCCCTTTGACAGTTCTCTGCTCTTAAATAAACTCTCCACAGTGCATGGGATATAATCAGAATCTGCCTTAGTCCACAAGGTCTAGCGTGCACTGCTCAGGCACATATCCAGGGTCTGTCTCCATCCAGTTACTGACTTTCCTTCTGCTCTTTGCTTCAGGGCCTCTATTTGCTCAGAATTCTCTTGCCAGCTTCTTTGAATGACTTGTTATTACCATCCTGTAAGATGCAGCTCAAATGACAGAAGCCTTTTCTGATCACACTATTCAAGTAGATCTGCCCCTACCCACTCAGTTATTCACTGTCCCAAGGTATGCTCACCTTTGTGCATTCCTAGAGGGCATTACAATCTGTGATCACCTTGCTTAGTTGTTCAGGTTCTGTCATCCCTACCTGGGTGTCAGCTCCTCAAAGGCAGGAGCCTCATCTGTCTTGTTCACCAGTAGGCCCTAGGCCCTGGCATATAATAGGTTCACAGGGCCTATTTGTCAAATGAATGGATGGGCAAATGAATGAATAAACTGCATGATAAGTGCTTTAACAGAAGCATATTTTAAAAATCTGTGGGAGTCCAGAGAAGAGAGCTGCTATCTCTGCAAAAATCAAGGAAGGCTTTTTAGACAAGGAGCCATAGGAATTAGGTTATGAAACATGAGCAAGATATTAGCAGAAAGGGGAGAGATGGGAAGGAGTGGGTGTTCCCACCTGCAGAAAGAGCAACCACAGAAACTCAGAGTAGGACAACGTGTGTGTGCCTGGAAGGTGTAAGTCTGTGAGGCTGGGGTGTGAGCTCAGAGGCAACAGAAGCCCAGCCCCTTGTTTCCCAGGGCTAACTGCCTTGTTTCTTATGTGGTTCCTCTTTTTGTCCTACTGGTTCTTCACATTCATTGTGGCAGGAATGTCTATCCAGCTACATTCAGGGTGTACCTGAGGAAGGAGCCTTACCTCCCCTTTCAGAGATCTAGACTTTACATGGTAATGTTTGTTTGATCTGCTTAGTTGTTTTTTTTTTAAAAAGATTCCTCGATGTTTCTAAAAATTGTCCTTCCTTACCAGTACATGCCCTGATTTCCATTATATGGAACTTTAACTTTAAAAAAAAGAGAGCTATTTTAGTTGATAATAAATGAAGGGATTAGGGGCTTTTTTTGCCTGATGCTATAGGGAAACAGCTTTTAAGGGCAAATTTCATCAGGGGAATTGTCTGAAATTTTTCTGTGGTTCCTTGCCCCTCCCAGGGGTGTCAGGAGAGACTAAGCCAGGTAGGATGTATCAGGGTCCAGATTCCACAGTCTCCCAGGCCAGAGATGAAGGAACCTGCATGGCACTTCCTGATGGTGGTCAGAGTGGTTGCCTTGAGCTCCTGCGAAGGCAATAGGATGCAGGGGAGAGGCTTGTAGCCAAGCAGGGCCTGGGCTTCAGTCCCCGCTCTGCCACTCCCTGCTACATTACTCTAGGGAAGTTACTTAAGCTCTCTGAGCTCCAGGCCTTCCTCTATAAGAAGGGACTCCCAGATCTCAACTTGCCATGATCCCTGCCTAAGCTTCAGTTTCTTTCTCATCTCCAAACCTGAGATAAACCCCTCTGCCTTTCCTGGATTGCATTTCCCTTGCTTCTTTGGCCTGAAAACATTATAAACCCTGAAGTGCTGCCCAAATGTGAAAGATTCAGCACCAAGAGCAGGTTTTGGCCTGTGCCAAGTGAGGTAAAGCCGGGAAGCAGCTCAGAATGTAGAGGGAAAAAAAACCCATTTCCTCCCTGGTGTCTAGGAGGAAGCGAACTCCACACTAAATTATGTTGCAAATATGCCCCATGGTAGTTTTAATTTTATTGGCACTGATTTTAATTTACTCTTTAGGCTCCTGATTGCAGGATGAGCTGTTGGCTGCTGGCAAGGGGACAGCCCTTCATCACTCAATTTTAATTAAGGTTTTTAAGTTTGGAAGGAAAGAACAGAGATGCTTTACCTCCTTCTATTTTCAATCCCAAATTGTAATTAAGGGCCCCACATTAGCAACACACCTCTGGCTCCAACATGGCCACAGAAAAGTACTTCATTTGACTGCTGGAAAAAACTCAAGATACTTCTGTTTGTTCATTTAATTTAGTCATCTTTCCATTGATTGATGTTCTATCTATTCTTTCACCAAGCCTTTAACAATAACCTACTGTATACCAGCACTTGTTTTGGTCTTGTAGGTTAAAACCAAAACTGCAAGAACAGTGTATGTGTGGTCCCTGTCTTCAAAGAGCTTACATTCTAACGGGAGATGGAAATAAACACAGAATCACTATGCCATGTGCTAAGTGCCTCAGGAGAAATGTAGCCTGAGTTATGAGAGTGCAAAGGAGACTGTTGCTTCAGTCCAAGGGATAAATAAGGCTTTCTGAATTGAGATTGAACAGTGGTCCATTGAATAGTCAGTTGACTAGTGCTAGTTGCTGTAACAAACAATCCCCAAATCTCAGTGACTTAGTGCAATAAAGGTTAAGTAAATGTCATGGGACTTGCCTGCCCATTTTTCTCCCACTGATAATCCAGGAACATAGGATCTTCCTTCTTCCAGTACCTTTGCTTTTATATGTAGCTTCCATGCACAGAGCAAGAGAGAATGTGACTGCTGGTGTGTGAGTTTTATGTTCAAGCCTGAAAGTGGCAGTTGTCACCACTCTCACCATCCAATAAAGTGGCAAAGGGGACTGGGAAATGTCTTCTGTGTTCCTGGAAAAGAAAATGGGTTTGGTAGGCTCTTATTCAATTTCTCTTAAAATTTAAATTTCAATCTGACTTAGCCAGATAAAAAGAAAATATATTCCAGACAGAAGAAATATTTGTTATAAGTATAGAGAATAGTCACAATCCAAATGGTTTGAAGAACTCCAGGTAGCTCCTGTGCCTGAAGTGTAAAATATGAGACCAGAAGTGGCAAGAGATGAAACTAGACAGGGGCAGGGGCGCAGTCATGCAGGGTCCCTTTTAAAATAAATTAAGTGGCTTGGACTTTATCCTGTGAGCAATAGGGAACTGCAAGAACAGTTTTAATTAGGGAAGTGACATGAGTTGTTTGCATTTTAAAATATTATTCTGAAGAAGCAAGGACACCAGGTAAGCAGCTATTATAGTAGAACAAGTAAAAGGTAGTGGCACTTGGATCAGATGTGGTACATGTCCTCCAGGAACTTATAGACAGACATTTCTATATCAGCTGGATTAGGTAAATGGTAACAACTACTGATATCAAAGCCCAAGCAAGTAATTATTTGGAGAAAAATGAGGGATTTATTTTAACTGAAGATGAGAAGAAATCATGAAAAGTTTAAGAAAGCCAAAATCCTCTACCACACCCAATGATCATTTTTTAAAGACGCAGAAACTGTGGCACACTGAAATGTTGCTACTTGTCCATGGTCACAGGTTATTTTAAAATTTAAAGTACAGGTAGAAACCCTGCTTCTACTTTTAGTGCTCCATTCTACTGGACCAATGCTGATTCATAAAGTTATGTAGGCACAAAGCACAGTGAAGATATTGTTGGAATTGGTATTTGCGGTCTTTAGCATTTCCAGTAAAGTGCTGAATATGTGTGATGAAGGATGAAAAGTCTTAAGACCTCAAACTCAGCCCCAAAACATGTAAACTTCTGAGAACTTTTTTTCTTTAAAAGATTTATTTTTTTTAATTTATACATACAAGAGCTGGGGTGTAAGCCAGAGGTGCAGGGGAGTGAAAGGATTCACCAGAGACAGAATGGGGAGCAGAACAGGAAGATTTACTGAAATACACTGCTGAGGGGAGCAGTGTGAGAGACATGAGAGGTCTATTGTGCCATCTGGGTTAGCTCCCTGGCTGGGGATTGAACTTGTGCTGCAATGGCTGCCAATAGCTTCATTGTGCTGAAACTTAACCCCTTGTGCCACCAGGGAGATCCCTGTGAGAACTTTTTTGTGCTCTAAATCCAGTCCTTAGAATCTCTGAATGGGAAGTAACCTTAGAGAGTAGCTAATCCTTTATCTTTGCTTTGGAGGTCTAGTCAATACAATTGCACGTTAGCTTTAGTGATAGTTTTGTGGATTTGACTCCAAATGTAAGATATACAAAAGCAAAAATGAATAAACAAAAACAAACCCTTAGGCCATAAGAACAAAATAGTGATCACCAGAAAGAAAGGGAAGTGGCTAGATACATTGAGTTAGAGGGGTCAATTTTATGATGAAGGATGGTAACTAAACTTTTGGTGGCAAACATGTCATATATATATATATACACACACATATGTGTGTGTGTGTATATGCATCAATTTAAAATGCAGTATACCTGAAACCTACATAATGTTATGAACCACTATGACTTCAATAGAAAATTAAAGAAACAAAACTACAGCAAAGACAATGACAAACTGAGACATAAAGTTTTTATGCTACACATAAAGGCTAAAGTCTCTAATATAGTTTCTGTAAGTCAAAAATTAAAAAAGTTCAACAACCCAATTTTTAAAATGGGCAAGGGAAATGAACAGATGATTCATAGAAAAGAAAATGCAAATAGTTCTTAAACATATGAAAAGATGCTTAACCATATAATAAAAGATAATTATACTAAGAAATTCAGATTAAAACTAATCTTAGATATCATTTTTCACCCATCAAATTGGCAAATATCAAAAAGTTTGATTCCACCCACGTTGTCAAGGCAACCAAGAAAGAGAAGCTTTACAACATTGCCAGGAGTGTAAATTGGTCCTTCTAAGGAGGTCAATCTGTCAATATTGATCAGAATTGCAAATCACAGAGGACACAGAAATTCTACTTCTAAGAATTTTCCTACTTATAATTGTATATGTGTGAAATGGTGTATGTAGAGAGTCAATCACTAATACATTGAATGTACCAGGAAAAGATTGGAAATGGCTTAAATGTCCTCAATAGGCAACTAGGTTAAATAGTTTCTATGTGGTAAGTCTCTGTGTACTGACAAATAGTTACCTCCAAGATATGTTAAAAAAAAAAAACAAACAGATCTGAATAGCATGTTTTGCATGCTACCATTTGTGTGTAATGTGGGGGAAGGGGAAGTAATGTTTGTTAGTTTGAGCATAAACTATCTCTGGAAGGAGACATGAGACCCCAATGCTATTTGTTGCTTTTGGTGAGTGAAACTGGGTGGCAGGAGGGATGTTTGGAAGGGAGGAAAAGAGAGTTCACTAAATTCTTTCATATCTTTGTGACTTGAACCATGTAAACCAATCAATATAATCCACCTGCTGGTTATTTCAAGCAAAAGCACATCAGATGCCAGGTGTCAGAAGGGGACAGTGCGCGTCACTCCAGAATGGTAAACAGAAGAGCAGCTTCTAATTCTTATCCCCTCACTAACCAGCTGACCGGCCTTAGTAGGCAACAGTCCCAACTCAGGGCTGGTCTGGGACTGGTTAAAAAAGCTTGTTTCTTTTGGGGGATTGCAATTGTAAGGGGAATATAAAAATAAAATTAATTAATTAAAAAAAAAAAAAAAGCTTGTTTCTGAGGCCCTCTCTAGCGCCAACAGCCAGAAATATAAATTGTAGTTGTTTTTTTTTTTTAATTTTATTTTTATATTCTCCATACAATTACAACCCCCTTATTTTGACCCCAAGCCCTCCTTTCCCCACCCCCCCATCCCCCATAGAGTGTCTCCGGTTCATAGTTGTTTGTTATAAATTGTAGTTTTTCCTTACACATTTCTCGAGTCATCTCTTTACCTCCTCCTTTCCTCTGCAGCTCATCAAAAGCTCAGAGGAAAAGACAGACAATTGAAGAAAATAAAATTGCAAAGATGACTTTTATAGGGCTCCTGTTGAATCATTGTGTATTCCACCTCCAAAGCTGAAAATGATGAGTTTAATATCACACAGCGCAGTGCATCTTGTATCTCTCAAAAGACAGCTTATGCTACCCAGAGAGCTGGGAGCTCGGCAAGGCATAATTTTTCACTCCAACTCTGAGGCAAATGAAATGACAGTCATCAGGCCCACATTCCAGAAGCAACATGGTTTTCATTTGGTTTTAACTTCGTTTGAAAGTGTCCCAAGAAGGGAGAAGACTTCAAAACATGGACTTATCTTCTTTCTCAGGACTGAACCAGAGGACAGGAAGGTGGCCAGGTTTGGCCTTAACTGTTTCTGGTGTTGGCCATTGATGACCATAAGTTAACTGGGCCAGGGCCAGGAAGCCTGTTCTAGTCTCCATTATGGCATGAGTTTGGGAAAGTCTCTTCCCCATCTGGGGCCTGAAAGGATAAACAAATATGAAAGGGATCAAATTTTAAGTACATTGAAGATCTTGGGACCTAGAAGTTCCCCAGTTTCTACTGGTCCGTTATGGTGTTTGGAGTGATCTCTCTGGGCTTACGTGTGCATTCTGCATACAGCTACTGAACATTATTCTCAGACAGGCTCAGAGGACTTTTCTGATAATTCTCCTACCTTCATGGGCTCACAGGGAAGGCTAATAAATAATACCAAGCAAGGAAGTGTCTTAAGCCTGTGTAGGCAGAGAGTAGAGAAAGACTAGTCACTATTATTCTTACAGATTACAAGTTTGTTTTTTCCCCCCCATGTACTACTTATATAATACTACTGGGGAGTAGCTGTGACATCGTGAAATTAAGTTAAATAAAAGGATTAACTAAGATCTCATATGTAACACTCCCTGACCTGGCATGCATTAAACATGCAGTAAGTGATAGCAATTCGGATCGCTGTGTTTGATATCTACTGGAACTCGCTGAGGCTGGACTAAAAATATCCCATTTTTAAATAAGAAAGCTGAGGCTCAAAGAGGGACCATGATTCACCCCAGAGCCTCCTAAGCTAGAAATAACCCAGTCAGAACAAAATCATAAGCAGGTCCGGTGCAAATATAATCATGTTAGGTGGAAGGTATTTCTCATTAATCAGAGAAACAAATTCTGCTAATGCCTCTAGTCATTGTTCACATAAACTGCCTGGGTAAGGCCCATCACAACTTAACCCAACAAAAACCTCACTTCTTCGGAAGGCCTCTGGAGAGGGATGCTAATGATAGAAACCTCAGACCTTGAGATGGTTAAAAAAGTGAGGAAAAATTGGTCTTTGCTGGCTTCACTTACAAATGCTGCTAAATCTGCTGACACCTTGGGCTGGCTTGAAAGGAAACATGTGTGCACATGTGTGCACTTGCACATGCACGTTTAGTGTCTGGTCCCTTTAAGGCAAGTCCTGTGGCCCAGACTTATCATTTGTTTTCCTTTCTCTCAACAGAAAACAAGCCTGGAGTTTTATATTGACATCCACGCCCACTCCACCATGATGAATGGCTTCATGTACGGCAACATCTTTGAGGATGAGGAACGGTTCCAGCGGCAGGCTGTGTTCCCCAAGCTCCTCTGCCAGAATGCTGAGGACTTCTCCTATGTAAGACAGAAATCCTGCCCTGCCGGCCCCAGCCCACTCCCCGCCTGCCATGCTCCCCCCACTGCCTCTCTCTCTTTCTCCTCACTCAGTTCAGTTGAGCTGAACATTTACAGGCAACCTACCTGTGCTAGGTTTTTGTGGGTGATAAAGACAGAGAAAAACGAGCTGTGCCCAGGCCCTCAATAGCTCAGCAGAGTCGAGGAGAGACACTCGTTGAAAAGGTAGCCTTGGTCTGTCTGACGAGTTGGCATTTGTTCAGTTGATCGGACTCCAGCATGAAGAGAAGCGATCCATGGCCTGTGTCTCATGAGCCAGCCCCCACCCCAGGGTCTGCTCGCAACCCCCCTCATTGCCTGTAGGGGAGCCTTGCCTCTCCTAGCTGCCAAACGGGGTCATGCACCCACCATTCTCTTCCTGCATGACCCCTTCTGGGCCTCAATTTCTTTGTCAGTAATTGGTGGGTGATAATTTTCTGCCCTGCCTGCATCACAGCTTCCTGGGAGGACAAATGCAGTAATAGAGAGGAAAGTATTTTGCAGGCAGTAAAGACCTCAGCAGACTCAAGAGACTGTTGTTACTCCCCACCTCACACGCACGAAAGGAGGACTGGAGAGGCTGTAGACTGGCAGAATAATTTGCTGCAAAAAAGCAATATTGGAAAAGGGCAGAGAGAGAAGATACGGAGGGGAATCAGCATGGGGGGGACATGGGAGAGAGATTTTGTACATTTTCCTTTGTTTTGATACTAAATCTCTGAGGCCTGTTATTTTCATGCGCCCAGAGGGGGAGAGGCCCACAAAGGTCATAGCAATTTTTGAAGTTGATGAGCTGAAAACTTGCCTGCCCATTGCTTCAGGCCTGGGTATTAGTGGAGATGATGAATTTCTCCATAAGGTAAGATGCACTTTGAATCCCAGAATCCTTGAATGCCAGACCAGGAAAGGAACTGGGAGGTTATTTAGCTCAGTCCCCTCTTTACATCCAAAAGATGCCTACAGTCCAGAAATTGAGTTTCTAGAGCAAGGTCACCCAATATTTTTGTGGTAGAGAAGCAGGTGGCTTCCCATTTGCAATTCTGAGGTGAAAACAGCCATGCTAGTGTCTGGAGGAATTTCTGTGGGAAGGCATGGCCTTGTCTTTTTGCAATCACTCTGATTTCAGAACAGACTGTGGCCTCCTGCATCTGGGTTCCCTGGAAGATTAGGTCACAGGACTCAGAGACCCTCACAGAGAGAGGTTTCCAGAACTTACAAATGGAGCACAGTCTGGATCATTATTTGTGAGCTTCCCTGGTGACATTCCTGCATGGTAGCCTCCTGAAGAGTTCAGGGTCAAGGTCATCTGTCCACATCCAGTGTCTGTCTCCTCTCTTATTCTCATCCTCAGTCACCGACTCTAATATGAGAGTGGACATCAGTGGTCCTTACACATCTGACCTTCTATGAGTGTCTGATCCTGTTCCTTGCCTCTAAATGTACACCCCCATTTCTCTGTTTCTGCTAATGCCTGTCTTGTTTTGCTGTTTTCCTTCTCCTTCTTCCTCTCATTTTTCTTTTCTTGTGTCCTACTGAATAAGACATACATTATTTTATTAAAACCACAGTCTCTCGTTTATAGTTGCTTGTTGGTTTTGATTTTTACTTTATTATAATTAGTCTTTTTCCTGGTACCTTATTTAGGTTTTCTGAATTCCTGCTATGAGTGAGACCATCTGGTATTTTTCTTTTTCTTCTGGCTTATTTCACTGAGCATGATCCCTTCCAGCGCCATCCATGTTGCTGAAAATTGCATGTGTTTATCTTTTTTGAATGCTGAGTAGTATTCCATGGTGTATATGTACCACATCTTCTTGATCCAGTCATCTATTTTTGGGCATTTGTGTTGTTTCTGTAGCTTAGCTATTGTAAACAGTGCTGCTATAAACATAGGGGTGCAGGTGCCCTTTTGAATTAATGTTTCTGTGTTCTTTGGGTCTCACTCATAGCAGGAATTTAGAAAACCTAAATAAGGGACCAGGAGAATGACTAATTATAATAAAATAACAATCAAAATCAACAGGCAGCTATAAACCAGACACACTGTGGGAGGGGGTGGGAGTAGGATCAAAACAAGCGGGGTGGGAATTATATGGGGACTATAACCAAGATGAAAATGCATGCATTGTGCAAAAGTGAAAAATGATATAAAAATATATAAAATTAAAAATAGATTATAACAAAAAAAATAAATAAATAAGTTGTAAATTAAAAAAACCCACAATCTCACCATTTGCTGAGGTTTCCATGGGTGAGGAATAGACGCCCGTCTAGCTCACATCACCGGGAAAGAGATAGGTGCTTTTTGCCTGCACTTGACAGATGAGAACACTGAGTCTATGACAAACAAAGAGAGTTTCTGACATCACCCACATTTTGGCACAGAGGACTGGAGGTGTTGACTTCTTTGCTCACCATTCCCTCTCTCTCCACCACAGTGGGTGTGGCCAGCACCCTAGTGAAGAAGCTCTCTGCTCTCTCTGGATGTTGGGCATGAGTTCAATTGTCCCTCATGGAGGGGAGCATGGTGAAAGAGTAAGGTGGTGGCATCTGGAATCACTCAGCCCTTAGTTCAAGCATGTGCTGTAGCACTCACTGGATCCATTTCTCTAGGCACCTCAACTTTCTCACCTTTGGGAGGCAAAGATCATGCCACCTCCATCGGGGGTTGTTTTGAAGTTTAAATGAGATGGTGCATGGGAAGCAATATTATCAGACTGAAATCCATGCCCAGATTTTCATTCTCCAACTATTCTTCCTCCTCTACTTCCTCCTCATCATCTCATACCATTTGTTCCTTGTTCTCTGTCTACTTGTCTTTGCTCCATTGGTCTCCGTTCAAATTTCCACAAATCTTTGTTAGATGGAAGTTGTTGGGTCCTCAAGAATTCTACTAGATGTTTCCATTTGTGATTTCAATCAGTCCTCATAATAATCCTGTGATTAATAACCCCATTCCTGATGAGGAAACTGAGATCCAGATATAACGTAAGATTCAATCAAGATCCAGTAGCTGCAGGCCTGAATCTCTCCTCCCTGCTTTGTCTCCCTCAGTCTAGCACCTCCTTTAACCGGGATGCTGTGAAAGCGGGAACCGGCCGTCGTTTCCTTGGAGGGCTGCTGGACCACACTTCCTACTGCTACACTCTAGAAGTCTCCTTCTACAGCTACATCATCGGGGGCACCACAGCTGCTGTGCCCTACACCGAGGAAGCCTGTATCCTTGGCAGTGTCTCTTCCACTTGCCATCCCCCCAGCTCAGGCCAGTTCCCTTCCAGCTGAGAGAATCCAGGTCTGGCAGGATTTACCAGACAGGTCAGGAATTAGGTCTCCAGCTGAGGTGAGGACTGAGGCTCTGGGGTGAGCACGAGCTGTTCTGCTGCTGGCCTCTTTGGATTGCCCTGTTTGCCCCTTGGCCTTCTAATGAGCCTCTTCTCCCATCAGCCCCTCCAGTGCCACAAGTCTCCCCACCTCCCCCTGCCTCATGCTGTTTTCCTGCAGGCCATCAAGGTGGTGAGTCTGCAGGCTAGATGGTCAGGCCTGGGGCTCTTGAGGAAGACTTGATGCTCTTGGCCTGCCTTCTATTCCTGAACGTATAGAACTGCGCTTCCTCTCTCATCTGCTGTCTTCTTATGCTCTTGTTCTTCCACTTTCTATCTTCTCACTTGCTGCTTTTCCTCTGCTTAATTTTTCTCCCATTCCCTATCTTGCTCTATCTCCTCTTCCTCGCCTGGCCTGTGTTTTTCCTTCCCTCCCTCTTCCTGTCCCTTCCTCCCCTCTTTTCTGTCCTCTCTCTTCCTCCATCCTCCTTCCTCTGCTTTCTCTCTCTTCTTTCTCTCCTTTGCCAAATTGCTTTTTTCTTAACTTCCTCATAAGCTTTCTCTGAAAACACCTAAGCTTGTCATGATGAAATTCAAAGTGACTTGCTGATTTATTTGATTTTTTTTTTTTTTTTAGAAATTATGTCATAATACTGGTTTCCTAAGTGTTGGTTTCCAGGTCACTGAATCAGAGTTGTGGCAGATTGTGACAGGTTCTGCTTTCCTTTCTCCTCTTGTTTTTGGATTGATCTGTTTCTCCTATCCCAATAGTTTTCTAGAAGAAATAATGATCATTGACAGAGGAGAAAGGAGCAGGATGAAAGTTATTCAGTATATGTGCAAATTCTCTCTCCTAGAAGTAAGCTTTACATTTTTTTAGGTTTTATTCAACCTGTGGTGAATGTTATGGAGTTCCTACCATGCTCTGTGCAGGAAAGTGTCCTTTTGGCTTGTAGCATGACTTAGAACTAGTCCACCCTGTCAGTTTCAGCCAGGTGACACTGGGGGTTCCAATTACCTACCTGTGGACATAAGAGGTAGAGGGATTCCCCGAAGGAGGGGTGAGCAGTTGGTAGGCCAGGTGTTCACGCAACGTTCCAGATCCAGCAGAACACAGACATTGTGATGAGAATCGAGTGTCCCCTCCCTATAGTCACCAAGACTGATAGTCACCATGACCTGACTTTAATAACTATGTGCTCAGCAAAATTAAGGAAGTAGACTTAATTTTGAGACACAGAGAGAGAGGACCCTTGATTTTCAAAGTCCTGACCATCTCTGTGCCACACTGATGCCTCTACACACACACACACACACACATACACATGCACACACACACACACACACACACACACGGTGATGTGTATCCCCTGGCTTCCCCAGGATCCACTAAATCCTGTAATACACACTTCAGTTTCATTCCACACTGCACCTGCTTTGCTCTCCCATGAGAGAAAATTGTGGCCCCAAAGATAGAATGTTTCCTGGAAGGAGAGTTTGAGCTTGTGCTCCCAAGGGGGCTCTGCAGCTCTTATTTCACAGTGAGAGGGAGGAGACCTGCACTCAGTTTGTGATTAGTTTCTGATGTCAAATTTAGTGGGTTCTCTAGAGTGCCTCTGACATGATTTTGTAAAGTAAATGTGTTTCTTAGTAAATGCCCCTCCCTCAGCCCATGCTCAAGTTTTCTTCCCCTCAATACCCAATCCTCATTCATCACAAGACACCATCAGTCTATGCTGGGATGACACAAGGCACCTAACTTATGGTCCCTGACTTATAGAACTTTCAGTCTAGTTGGGGAGACAGAAGAAGATGTAGAAAATTATAATATGTATGGTTTTGTGGTGGAAGAATTCCAGATGGCCATAGGAAACTTGCAAGTGCCTGTGGAGTGTCTGGTATAAGCCAGGTAAAGTTCTAGGTACAGGGGCTGGAACAGAACTATGTAAAGACAAAAATGTCTATACTTTGGGGTAGAAGGGAGGGAACTTAAATACAATTTTAGGAGGTCAGACAAGACTTCTAGTGGAATGACGTCTAAGCTGAATTTTATAATGGAGTAGAAATGTCCAGTTTGGCTTGGGGTCGATTGCTGGAGGAAGGATATCGCAGACTGAATGGGGAAGAGGGTTGCTACAGGGACTGTAAGTAATCCAGATGGCTGTAGAACTTTAGCTACAAGAGATGAGACATTAAGGAATTTGAACTTGAAAATGAAGACAATGGAGAGCAATAGAAAGTTTTTAAATGAGGTGGAAAGTCACCCAAGTTATATGGGGAAGGGTAGATTGGAGGGGGCAAGACTGTCTAGAGGAGGCTGTTGGGACAATTCAGGTGGAGATGATTCAGACCTCAACTGGGTAGTGCCAGTTAGCACTGTGTGCCATGAAATATTAAGGACATGAACTAAAAAGATGTGGCAAGTGCTTGGATGGGGATGTCAGTGGGAGCAGTAGCCAGTGACTGGAAGGAGTTAAGGGGGAATAGGAGGGTGCACATGAGTCGAGCAGGCCTTGTTACTATTGGAGCCACCCCACCTTGCTCTGTCAGCCAGCGGTCAAGTGGAAGAATCTGGAGCTGCACCAAGGGAGCTCAAGCCAATTCAACACACACACAAGGGGAATTTAACCTGGTTTCCTGCTTAAAATGCATTTTTTAAACCCTCATCTCATAACAGAGAGAGACTTCAGGCAGACAGATTGTGATCTTTGTTGGCTGCTGGCTCCATATCCCAATCAGAAAAAGAAATTACATGGTCTGATGGGAATGGCAATATGGTCTGGGAGAAAGTGTCCTCTAGACTGGGAGTCAGGAGACCTGGATTCTGATGACAGCATCAACATCATCCCAGACAGTGCCCTTCAGCGAGTCTTCCAGCCTCCCCGAGGTGAGCACCCTCACCTTCATAAAGAGACCAAGGACCTTCCCACTTTTCTAACCACTGCTATGGGAATTGGAGAGAGACTCATGAAAAAAGTGTGTTGCTATGCAAAGAAAATAGACTTTGATTCAGACATATCTGGGTTTGAATCCTGGCTCAGCCATTACAAGTTATGTCACTTTGGACAAGTTACATAACTCTGCTGGGTTCAGGCGCCTCATCTTTTAACTGCATAGCATAGTAATACTTAACCTCCCTGAGTCACCACGAAGTTAAAGGAAATAATGTAGATGGGTGTGTGTTGTAAGCTGTAACTCTTGTGACTATTGGTTAAAACATTGCCAAGGCCTATGTGAATGTGAACAGGACCTGTATTTATGTTAGAGGTGGTGGTAGAGCTGTTAAGAGCAAGAGGCCATTGACTGTGCTAGTAGGTTGTAGGCAAAGAGCCCTGGTGGGGCCAGCACAATCAAGAGGTTAGATTGTCAAAATGCCAACTGCTTATCATAGGAAGGGGTGTACAGTTCCCATGAATTTTTTGGCTTTGTTTTTCATTGAAGTACCATTATATACATCATTTTATATTTTGGAAGTACAAGGAGGATCTCCCCATTCAGGTGCAGTCACTGCAGGGTACCTACCACCAAAGCACCCATAATCCTCTGACTTAGTCCACTGTGCTCTCTTTCCACCCTGGTCTCGCCCCTCTCTCCCCCTCCTACTCTGGATATCTCAGGTCTATGGTCAGCTTTCAATGGTTGGTTGAAGTTTGTCTTTGTCTAACCCTTTTTTTGGTTCCTCTATATTCCACGTATAAGTGACACCACTCAATATTTCCCTTTCTCCTTCTGGCTTATTTTGCTTAGCATAATGCCTTCTAGCTCCATCAATGTTGCTGCAAATAGTATGAGTTTATCATTTTTGATCATTGCGTACTATTCCATGATTTCTTTTTCTTTTCTTTTCTTTTTTTTATAAGATTTGTTTTACTTATTTATGCACACAAGAACTGGGGTATAGGCCAGAGGTGCAGGGGGTGGGGGCATAAGAGGATTCACCAGAGACAGAGTGGGGAGCAGAACAGGCATATTGACTGAAACACACTGCTAAGGGCAGCAGCGGGCGAGACAAGAGAGGTCTGCTGCACTGGCCGGGGATTGAACTCATATCGCAGTGGCTGGCGGTAGCTTGATAGTGCTGAGACTTCACCCCTACACCACCAGGGAGGCCTTCTTTTACTTTTTTAATATTTGTCATTCATAGTATTGCCTTCCCAACCTCAGGATACATGAGGTCAAATTAATTATCCAGAAGATTCTGGATGAGTATAAGATCAGAGAAGACTAGAAGAAGCCAGGAATCCTGAGAAACATGTACTCAGGCCTACAACAGTGACCACCTCCCTCCTACCTGTGAATATGTGTTTATCAATTTATTTTTTCTCCCTGGCAGAGCACCAGCTAAGCATTACCAGGCCTTGTTGTCTGATTCCCATTCTCCGTGATATCCAGGAAATAGAGTAATGGACACCGTCACCATGCTTACCAGGTGTGATCTCACCTGTTTGAGCCTATTTCTCCATTCACGAAAGAAAAGTAATAATAATACTCACTTTGCAGGGTTACAGGGAGAGGAAAATCATGTGATATATTCAAGTCCCTGCCACCTGCTAGGTACTCAGTAAGTGTTTCTTCTGCCTCCGTATCCCCTGGCCTCATGCAGAATTCCTGGCTTTCCTTCTTTGAGTCTTTAATCTGATGATCTGGGTTTGAAAGCAGGAATGGGTTTTGATTTCTGACTTCACCACTACTGGAGTACATTTTGGGCTGTGGCAGAAGCAGCCGGTGATAAATATAGGCAGAGTAAACCCTGGCCCTTTTCTTAGTCTCAGTGTCTGATGCCCCCTGCCTGAATAGTTGTGGAATGAGAGATGTAAGAACTTGATCTCTATTCTTCTCTCTTCCAGCTCTGACCATCTTTTTCTGATTCTAAAATCTAAAATTATGTGATTTCTTACTTAGATGAATTTCTGACAATCAAGAATCCACCACGCCATTCTGTGGTGAGTCTTAGGATTCACTGATTCTAGGAGCATAAAAACTTGCAGTCTGAAAGGGAAAATCAGTACCAAAGTGTCTTGCACAGCTGATCAGGTCAAGCTGACTGCTACTTTCTTCTTTTAGTTTAGATGTTCTTGATTGAGGGTTTCACAGATGGGCTTTAAAAGGAACTCGTGAACCATCTAAATAAACATGTTTCATTTTCTAGGAGAAAGACATAACTTTCAACGGAATCTAAAAGGAGGCTTCTGTCCTGCCTGGTAGTTTGTGCTGTGCAAAACTATAGCACTGAGTCAGGGTCCTGGCGGGGAGTTCTGCTTTGTGTTATCCTAGCTGAGGATCTTAATCTGTGAGCTAACCACTCTGAGCCTCAGTTTCTTCATCTGCAAAGTGAGAATAGTTACTTCACAGCATTATTTGAAGGGTTAATGGGATAAGCAGATAAATCCCTGTGCACACATTCACGGCCATTAAATATTGGTTCCGTGCCTTTCCTTCCTGTGGTTTGTTGTTCTGTTGTTGTTATTATTGTGAAATGATAAATTCCTGTGAATTTTAGACCATTCTTCAGCAAACCCTATTTACATTTTACTGGTCTGCCAAGTAATAAATATGCTCTGTTCAAACGATTTTAAAAGGAGAGAGAGAGAGAGAGAGAAAAAGGCTAAACTGGAATCATAAAATAACCCAGAGCTTCTCTGGCCTTTGTTTATAGTCTGGTTACAAGCCAAACGGAAATAGCTCTTTGACATAATGGATGAGAAAAACATCGTGAACAGAGACCTTGGGTCCTGAGCAGACTGGTTTCCACAGTCTTGTAGCTGTGAACACATTGACATCAGAGGGCTCTAGAAGTGGATGGCTGGTGTGGCCAAAAAGTTGCAGAATTGAGAGATCAGTTATCAGCTGGGTTTCAGTGTGAAGCCTGCTAAAAGCCTCACAATGGGTCTTTTGAAGTCAGCCTCATACATGACGATGAATATATCCATCCAGAAAAGCTCATTAGATACTAGAAGGAAACAGATGAACAGCCCGTGGCCCCTGCCCTCAGGATGACAGTATTGAGAGGAAAATGAAAAAGAAAAGGGATAGAGGCAAAACAGAAGGTGGAATGCTCAGGCAGAGGGATGCTTTGCTTGCTGGAGAAGCACGTGGAATCTTCCAACCCTGCAAGGATGGGGGGAGGAAGGAAGGAAAACTCCTGAAGGAAGGGAATCCAGGACCAAGGCCTCTAAGATAATGGGATGAAAAGCAGGAGAAGGAATGGAAGCCTTCCTGGCAGAGGGAATAGCACAGGAGAGAGTATAGATGCCAGAGAGAAGGTGTGTCCATAGTACAAAGGTTAGTTTGTGATAAATAGATCTAGGCAGGGCCAGATCATGACGGGAAGGAGGATTTGTGAACTAGAAGCAGGTACTTTGCACAAGCAGTACTCACTGGGTACTATAAAATATTTATTTTAGTCTCTCGTTGACCCTAGAGATAGGTAGATACAGATTCTAGATCTAAATCTAGAGAGATAAATGCTCTGGTAGCCCCCCACCCCGCCCCTGACTTTCTAACCTCTCTCAGGAAATTAAAACAGTCTCAGTTTAGCAAAGACTATGTCTGGTCCAATCAAAGCCATTCAGCCTCTTCAAAATCAAAGCCGTCCCCCCACCTCAAGCTCAGACCTGCATCCATCAGGCTGCTCAAGGCGACCAAGGGGGTCAGGGTCTGGCTGGCCTCTGTTTTCCCAACTTGACCTCCAGCCCTTTCCCCCAACTGGCTCACCTGCCCAGGTCGAGCAGGATGGAGGAGAGGAGGAAAAGGTCTCTGGTGACTGATACGCTCATCAGATGGCCTGGACAACCTCTTGTAAGCTTCTTTTGACGCACCTCCCTGGTGCCAAAGATTTGTGGATGTGGGCAAGCACATCCGTTCAGGCCGTTTGTTTATAGTTCCGTCCTCAGTCTCAGGTGACATGGCGGCTCACCTCTGTGGAGGTCACTACACAGCTCCAGGGGCCCTCCTGTCTGAAGGTGAGTTAAAGGCTGCAGAACTGGTTTTCTGGTTTCCTTCTGCAAGACCCACATAGTAGTCTCACCTCCCATTGTGAAATGTGTGTCTACAGTCTTGGGATGTCAGCTCGTACCTTAAAGGTTGGACTGAATATTTGGTGATTGCTTCTGAGTGGGAGTAAATGAAGAAGTTAGAGAAGATCAGGTTTTTGACTTGAATCACATGGTGGATGGTGAGGCCAGTCATTAAAATACAGGTGACTGGGGGAGGGGCTTAGAGAGAGGGATATTTTGAGATCTGTTTGGATGTGTGGAGTGTTGGGGGCTCCTGTGACAGCCAAAGGGAAAAGTTTGGCTAAAGTTATGAGAGAAACCTGGGATTTGAACAGACTCACAGTAGACTTTTCTGCAAGGTACTGTCAGTGATGAAGTGATTTTCTTGGCCAGTCAAGGTGGGCTTCCCCTTGATGAATTACTGAGAAGACTGCTGGACTGGGAGTCAGGATCCAGTTCCAGTATGGTCTTTGGTCCCTTGCCCCCCTCATAAAGCTGTGTGATCTCAACTAATTCACTTCACCTCTCTGAATGAGAAGTGAATGCCTTCACCAGCATCTGCTCATTGGCTCACTAATAGAACAGCGAGTCATGTGATTTGTATTGCTTAGAGGTATTATCCAAGTAAGTGCATGTTAGGACAAGAAGGGGCTTCTGTGTGGCAGGGGGAGAGAGATGATGCCTAGGTTATTTTTCTGGGGGAGGAAATTTCATGTTCAGGTTTAAGCCTTTGATAAGATTAATAATCAGCAGAAGCTTCACTCAGAGGAATTTGGAAACAGAAGGCTAGAGTGGACTGAAGCAGACTGTTGAGGTTTTTTTTTTTTCCCCTCTTCCATGAAGACCTGGACTAGAGTTTGATCTTCCAATGTGAATGCTTGCTGAGTGACTGGCTGAATGAATGAATCACTGATAGTAGAAGTGCTATTGGTGAAAATAATACTGTTGAGATGTGCTTCATGAGCTAGGTGAGGATCCCTGCTTTGGAGGACTGGCTTCACTTCTACTTTGCCATATAGGTTTGGGATGGCATTATGGGTTTGAAATTTCCTATCTTTAGATTAGAAGACTTCATGATGTGATTTCAAATTTATTGATAGATGGATGGATGGATGGATGGATAGATAAACAGACAGACAGATAGATAGATAGATAGATAGATAGATAGATAGATAGATAGATAGATAGATAGATAGATAGATCAAAGAATCATTCGATGATTTGATTTTTGGCCTTTGAGATAAGTACTTGCATTTTACAGGTAGGGAAAATAAGGGCCAGAAAAGTCAAGTTCTGTTTACAGCTACTAATTTAGAAAGTGGGAATTTAAATCCAGGTTTGTTCAACTCCAAAGTACATGCTCTCTCAACCTGCTGGTAGGCTTTGTCTCACCTTCCTCCCTACATTGAAGTCTGCCCCAGTTCCCTCCAGTTCCTGCAGGACAAGCCCATTTCCAGAGGTTGAGATCCACCACTCAGGCCTTGCTTGTCCTTTCGTCCTGCTCTTTGTCAACCTTGCCCCCAGTATTGAGCTATTAATGATCCCTGATCACGTAAATGCCTCCGGCACCTCTCTCTGTGGTGTCCAAGCTGAACTTCCTTGGACCTGCTGCCTCCCATCTCCAGATCAAATGGGCCTCCTGACAGGCCTGGAAAACCAAAATGTCATTACCTTCCCCAGCCTCCCTCATTCCCCCCAAATGAGGTTTCTAAGGGTTTTATCTGCTGTTGTCAGGTTTATAGCCATAATTCGAAATGCTGTTAATATTACTGACAGCAGAGAACTACAAATTACAAAGTTGTAAAGTTACTTTATGGTGATAACTGTCAGCTTTCACAAGCAGCACTGCAAGGCTCCATGGAAACCAAGAGCGTTGATAAAGAGCGTTGATCCTGTTTCAGGATTATGGCTGAGAGTTGACGGTCAGAAAAATTCTGACTGATTCTCAAGTAGTTTGAACCTTTTTGTTTATATCCGTATTCATTTGCACAATTACTTATGTTCCCATCCTCTTGTACAAATGCGGGAGATCCCACCAAGAAGAAGAGTTTATACCCAGGGTCAGTTGGTCAGTTCCAACCAGCTGTAGATTTTGGCCTCACTTTGACTGGCCCCAAGAACAGTAAGATGGACCATGCTACACCATAGGCACTTACGAAGTGATCGTTGAATGAATGACCGTCTTGGGACCATCTTGGAGCAGTTGGGGGATTTATCCAATATCAACAATCTGTGCCTTTAGACTATAACAAAACAAAAGGAGCCTTGGAAATACTGGTTTGGTGAAACGAGAGCTGCTTCCCTCCTTTGAACTAGTCTGGGAGTAAGTTGGAGGTGATAGTCGACACAACTAGAAAAGTGTATGGGAAATAGGTGCTGAAGGATGAGGGGACCATAGCCAAACCAGAGTTTCAAGGACAGGTCACTAGAGTCAGGGGTGGGGAGCGGAGTCACCTTCTCCTTACTGGGTGACTCTCCCCTGTCTTCTTCCCACTCTTTTAAGCATTAAAAGAGTGTGCTCCCTTGGCAACTGGCTTGGAAAGTAAGTCAAGAATCTCCTCTTCCTGATTCCCCTAGAAAACCAATAGTTCAGAGTCTCAGTTTATCTCCTATGACCAGAGTGCTGGGCGTACCTTGCTGTATAAATGGACCATGTTCTGATATGAAACTCATGGGCCTCGAGCCTTGCTAATCTGCTCTCCACCACTTACTTGCTGTGTGATCTTGAGCATATCAGGAGCCTGCCCTGCACTCCTTGCCCAGCTGTGAAATGAAGAATTTAGACAAAGGGCCCCCACATCCCTGACAGAGTCCAACTCAGACCTAATTCGTGGATGTTGAACCTCCACTATGTACTGAACATGGTCATCCCTAGGATTTTTTTAGACTCCTAAAGTCATGGCCATTCTCCACAGGACCCTCAGCCCTCCCTTTCTTCCAGAAAAACCTGGAACCAGCACCTCAAAATTTATTTCCCAAGCTGGCAGGCTGCATGCCCAGCCGAGACATGCTGCCTGTCTGGGGTTTCTTACCCGTCAATATTTTCCTCGAGATGATAAATGTCCTGCCAATAAGAGGAGGCAGCTGCCAGCTCTGTCTGAGACAAGGGCCTTCAGCTGGGGTTGTGGCCGTGCTTGGCTTGTTGATGTGTCTCGAGAGGCAGGAGGTGGGAGTCGTGACCAGGAGGATGAAAGATGGAATTTAGAGGGAGGAGGGGGTCAGGACCACTGCTCTCGATCTATGCAAATTTTGTCATGAGTCCTTGGAGAGGAGAGACAGAGGATGCTTGGGTTCAGCTCAAAGCAAAATACATTTACAGAGCTTCTGCAGAATGCCAAGGCCTGGCGGCACGCAGGGGAGTGAACAGCTCTTATCAGCGTATAAGTACATTCAAGGCCATCATCTCATTTGATCCCCCACAACAATCGAAAGGGGTGAGTAGTATTCTCTCTATCTTATAAACAAGAGGCACATTCTGTCCCTGAGTGTCTGTCTTAAGCCATGACCAGTCCCAGGTCGCAGAACAAAAACTGAGTCAGATGAAGGAAGCCTGTTCAGATGACAGAGGTGGTGGAGCAATACTTGAATTTGTTTCTTTTGATAACAACTCCCAAATCCCCGTTTGTCCCACTAGAGGATTCTTTCTTTAAAGAAGCAAGTCATGTGGTTGAGGGGCCAGTAATAGCTGAGATATAACTAACAGGTGCCTGCGTTCAATGATGGGGCAAAGAGAACATTTGGCCTTTGGAACCAGGTGATCTAAGAACAGCTCCTGGAGCTGCTGTTTACTGGTTGTGTGGTCTTGAGCAAGTGACCGGAACTCCTGGAGCCTTATTTGCCCATCTGTAAAAATGATGATTATGCTACTTACTTCATAGGGTTGTTATTAGTAGATGGAAAGAAAAGTTCTCAGATGCCTAATAGTTTGCCTGGATCAAAGTAGGCCTTCCATAAATGATCGTGTAACAACTGCCTCTTGAGTTCAGGGCAGACTTGTCGAGTACTGCACTGGGTGAAAGCTAACACATTTCTGGACCACAAGGAAGAGATGAAATCAACACAGGCTGAAGATTTCATGGAACCTTCCATAAAGAGTTCTTAAGATTCTTAAATAGCAATCTTCATGAAAGTGTGCTTGGAGTTCTCAGCTGCCCTGGGAGGGTCAGACTACATTATCTGTACTCAAGTGTATGATTCAGATTTTTTTTAAAAAATTTGTGTATTTATGTATGCAAGAACTGGGGTACAAGCCAGAGATGTGGGGGCTGAGAGGATTCACCAGAGACAGAGTGGGGAACAGAACAGGTAGATTGACAGAAATATGCTGCTAAGGGGAGCAGCGGGTGAGACAGGAGAGGTCTGATGTGCCCTCCCTGTCTGGGGATTGAACTCGTGCTGCAGTGGCTGCAGATAGCTTCATAGGTTGCATCTTAATCCCTTGCACCACCAGATTTTTTTTTTAAAGATTTATTTATTTATTTATACAAGCACTGGATACAGTCAGAGGGGAGAGCAGAGCAGGCAGACTGACAAAGTACACTGCTGAGGGGAACAGCAGGCGGCAGGAGAGGTCTGCGTGCCATGTGGGACCCTCGCCCGGCAGCCGGGGATCGAACCAGTGCTACAGAGGCTGTGGGCAGCTTCACAATCCAGTGCTCAACCACTGTGCCACCGGGGAGGCCCCACTTTGTTTTTTTTTAACCAGGACAAAGTCACTAAAGAGCAGGCCCAGGGCTTAGTTCATGATTAAGATCTGTGACCAAAGACATGTCTCACTCTGACAGGTTAGATATTCATTTGGTGACAAAATCTGGTATTGAGGAAACTGTCATGATAGACTTAATGCACTTGGATTCTCATCATGGAATATAAGAACCAGGAGGTGCAATGATTTTTATTTTTTAATGTGATCACAGACAACTAACATTCTATCCTTGTGCCTCAGTTTCTGTTCTGTGTGTGCCTTGTGAGTAATTGGGCCTACCAAGTGGCACTGTGTGTAAGAAATGGTTTTTAAAAATTAGTCTGCCCTGAACTCAAAGAAGAGATGATTCGTGATGGGGGGGGGGCGGGGGTGTATGTGTGTGGGTGGGGAGTGTGAGGGAAATCAGGTGAACTGGGAGAGGGCTGCCCTTCAGGACAGAAATCTGCAGTAGGGACAGGGCAGAGCCCAGAGGAGGCGCTGGGCTGGTGTAGAGGCAGCCAAAGGGAACCAAATTGGTTCACTGCCCTTCTGGTGTTGACAGGGATGTGTCTGGGGTCCTGGCCCCAGCAGAGAGGTGTTGGTCACCCACCAAACTGAGCCAGAGGCTGGCCTCTCCTGCTGGCTGCTTCCCTCAGCCACTGGCTGCGTGGGGACCACCAGCTGTGCACTCATGCTGTTGCCTGAGGTTGAAGTGCCCTCTCCTGGCCCCCAGGGTGCATGGCTGTTTCTGAGAGTCTAGCATCCTGAGGATTGGGAGGCAGCCAGGTCCTTTGTCTGGGCTGAGATCTGAGCCCTGAGGGCCTGTGCCTCCCTCTGGGGGACCAGAAGAAGGAGGGGCAGACTCCGCCCCACAACCCTTCTCCCAGGTCTCTCTCACACAGAGACATCTCTCCTCCCTGCCTGTTTCTTCCCTTTCTCTCTCATTCTCCTATTTCCTACTTCTCTTTTCTGTCTTGTCTACTCCCCGCTCCTCTCTGTCATATTCCCACACACCCCTGAACGCCCCTTCTCCTTTTTCACCTGCATCTTCTCTTCCCCCCTTTACCTTGCTCCTCTTTTCTCCTCTTTTGTATTTTTCCTTGTCCTCCTTACTCCCTCATCTCTTAAGACGAATAGTGGAAATGTGGAGCACCCAAATCTGCATTTGCCTCCAGTTTTCTCCATTTACACAACCTTGAGCAGGTGCTTAGTCTCTGACACCTTAACTGATGGTGAGGATTAAAGGAGGCGGTGTGTGCAGGCCAAGCAGGTGGCTGGCTGCCCAGGGTGGCCTGGCAGTCCCTCCCTTTCCTGTCTCCCCGCTTTGCTGGCTGATCTTTCAGTTCTCCCTCTCCTTTCTTGTCCAGTCCTCTCTCCCTGCCTCCTCCTCTACCCCTCCCTTCATAACTCAGTTCAGATTCAAATACCATTTATGAGCTTTTCAGAAAAGTGGGGCCTTGACCTTCACCTTGAAGGAACTGTCTTTCAGGGCTCACTGTCTCTCTTCTCTCTTCCTGAGGGAAAGCAGAGTGGCTCCTGGACAGTGTGTGTGCTCCAAGCCTGTGAAGTGAGGCAAGGGACAGGCACAGGGTGTCAGGATATCATCAAGGGGAGTCTCGCCCCAGTGCGTCCTGCATGGAGGTTTGTGGTGGGGAAGGTGTCATCTCCCGAGGCCCCGCATGACATGCTGGCGTATGTGCTGGGGCCAGTTATGTTCATTTGCTTGTTCATTTATTTATCATTTGTGCTGATGACAGTGCAAGTGCAGGACACAAGAAAGCAATGCAAAGCACTTCTCAGCACCGAGCTCTCAGGGAGCTTCGCACCCAGGGTCCTGTGTTGGGAGGAGCGACCTCTGGCCTCCAGAGTGTCCCTTCAGCAGATGCCAGCAGCAGTGTCAGGAAGTCGCCTATCATGATGTCCCTGGTGAGAGCCCAGGGCACAATTCCAAGGCTTGCTCTGTGCTCACAGCTCCCTAAGGTCAAGCTGGACATAGTGCTGACAAAGCTGTGTCCTGTACACCATCCTTGGGGACTGTGATGGCCCATGGTCCAGCTACAGAGGAAGCCTGGACAGCCAGGTTCAGATGGAGCCTGGAGTATAGAGGCATTTGAGCCAGTGTGGTTCAGTGGTTAGGGACCCAGGTTGTGAAATCTGTTTCTGGACCTATTTAGAAAACCTGTGTGACTTCGGGCAAGTTGCTTCACCTCTCTGACTCTAGACTCCGTATCTGCTGAATAGAGACAGGGCACAAGATTCTTAGGGTTTTTGTGAGGCTAAATGAGAATGAGTTCTTAACACCCTGACTGATTCCTAGAAAGGGTGGGAGCTATTATTACCTGTAACAATTGGGTATAATCACAGGGACCCCACTAAGTCAGGGATCTGCTGAGTAGGTGGTGGGGAGGCCAGCTGGTAGGGAGCCAGACTTCCTGCCTGGAGGGAGAACCACCCGCAACAGCACAGATACATGCAGCCAGACAACTAGGGTTAGAGCAGAGGGGATTCTTCTTTGGAGTTCCCTAATAAGAAAACTATGGCTGCAGTCTGCCCATGCTTGTTTGCAGGAAGGGCAGATGGAAAGTCCCCAGCTAAGTATTTAAGTCGTATGTGTAAATGCATGTCCCTGGGGTCTGGGGTGACACAGCATTTAAAGCAGGAGGAAGTTATCTGAGCCTTGGTAGGTTGGGAAGTTCTTGAGAAAAGGAAAATATTTACCGGTGGCCTGTTACATCAGGCACTGTGCTAAGTGCTCTTTTAGCTTATTTAATTCTCACTTCTGAAGGACTCACTATTTATGTCTAACAATTGAGAAAATGTTGGTTCAAAATATTAACTTACCTGGGGTCACACAACTTGTGCAGGGCAGAGCCAGGCTCTGCACCCAGAGCACAACAACCCCACAATCCCTGTGCTGTCCCTTGCTGGAACCCAGACAGTGAGGTTTCTTCTGGGTCACCCTCCCCTCCTAAGCCCCCTACCCCCCACTGCTCTTTGGGAGGCAGAAGATCACTAGGCCCTGCCTAGCAGAGGGTCTCCCCAATACATTGTCTCACGCCAGCTCTTCTCTGCTCTGTTTGCTTCTGCATGATGGAGTGTTTTCACTTGGCCTAAACACCTCCCAGCCTCCTCGCCGGAAGGTAATTTCTGAGGGAAAGTTACTGGGCTCTGCTGAAAGTCATTTTTAGATTCCAGAGTAGGAACAATGACTTCACATGTGTATGACTAATTCAAAGCACTTTAATCTTCAAAATGTCAAACTTTATGGTCAGTGACTATTCCACAGTGAGCAGTGGCACTGTGAATATTAAAATGTTGGGAAGGTAGGGCCTCGAGACTGGGCATCTCTGAAAGGCAAACCATCTCTGAGGGTGGTGGCCTATGCTGCAGGCCACTTTGAAGTACAATCTGACAACACGGCATTGTTGTGACTGACCACCAAAGATAAGCTATTCTAGTAACTGCACCCATTATCGGGGGTCTTTACCACAACCCTAAAAGATAGGCGTCATGGTCCCCTTCTGAGTGGGGAGGGAGAAGAGACTGATGGCCAGAGTAATTGTATTTACCTAAGGTCATCTCATTACCATGTGCTTCTGCTAAGTCTCCAATGCTGTCGCCCTCCAAAGACATTTCCCTTTCTACCACGTCAGCTATCTGTGCCGTCATGTTGTATAGCAATGTGAACTCGTCCATGTTGGAGCCATCAACGATATGAGGCAAATTTGGAACACTTACTTAAAGTCCTTCTTCATATCACCCTAGGTCTGAGTCAAGAAACAGGCCTTTGCAAACAGCCTTGTGTCTGTCTTCCTGGAATTCAGGGGAGCCAGGCAGCAACCCAGACTACCAGAAATTGTGATTCGAGGACTTCATTTTCCTATCTGGGCTGTCATTTTTTGAACTATAAAAGTGTTAGAGGGATTTGTGCAATAACAAATATTTACCAAGTGTCTACTCGGTACAAGTTCTCTGCCAGCCACTGGAGATCAAAGATGAGTAAGACACTTCTTCTTCCTTCAAGGGGAGGAAGTCTCTAATGTCTTTTTCTGTCCAGATGTTCTCCAAACTCAAGTTGCAAACATCAAGTGCAGATGATGCATTAATTCATGAATTTTCAATCTACTATGATCTAGATGTGAGCAGGGTCAAGACATGGAGACCAGTATGTCCAGCTGGAGAGGGGAGTAGAAACCTAAAGTGTCATTACAGAGGCCATTTATTCACTCAGCTCCTCATTCATTGATTTCCGAGCACTCCTCCTGTGTCAGGTAGCTGGGGACACAGAAACAGGTCACCTGATAGCCCTGCATTTCAAGACTGCAATCTAATGAAAAGTAGACGGGCAAACATTGTCTCTGTGGACATTCTAGGCCAAGTCTCAGAGACGTGAGTGACACCGTGTGCTGTGCTCAGGAGCTGGAAAGCTCTGAAACTTCAAGTGCCAGGAAGTAAAGTGGGTAAAATAATCCCGCCAGCGATGTTAGGTGTATCTAAGTGACTGGCCTCGGCAAACAGGTCTAACAGAACCAACCGGGATGGAGGAGGTCTTAAATGTGCCTATGTGGCAAAGCTTCTGTGCCTGCATGGTCTCATTTGTTGCCAGCAACTCCAGTGACCCTCCAGGAGAAGAACTTATTACAGAGAGTCACTGCCTCACCAGCCTGGCCCCAGGACAAACACTGGGCATGGCACACCCGGCTCCCACCTACAGCCTACAGGTAAGCTGGCACCTGGAGTCCTACCTGGTGGACCAGTTTATCCTACATCCATCAAGCCTGACCTAGGATGAACTGCAGACCTACAAGAGCGTGGAAAAGATTGTTTAAAAATAGATAACATTATTAGGAAAAGGAGTACAAAGAGTGGGGTAAGGTCCTTGCTTTATGTACCCTGCTGAGGAGTTTAGTCATCTGGAGTGAGGAGTAATACGAGCCAATTTGCAGGGCTCTCTACCCAGGGCGAAAGAAAGCAATCAAAGAATCACCAGAACTTGAGGCGCTAAATAAGAATGCCCATCTGAATTCCCATCAGCTCTGCCTGTGGGGCCTCATTATTTGTGTTCCCAGTTGAGCTGGAAAGCCAGTCACAGAGATTCCTCCACCAGTGCCGAGCGGGCTACTGCCTAACCAGATACCGATACCTTAGGCCACACACAGCCTGGAGAGCCGGATTGGCCCCGGCTCCAGAGCCAATAACCTTCTGCAGAAGGCAGCCCCTCACTTTTACCTCAGCATGCAAACAAATATCATTTTCTTTGTGAGCCATGAAAGGTTAGGAAGCCCTGGCTGATGTGGGGAATCCAGCACTCCCCCCACCCACACCCCCCACCCTGCTGAGGATGTGCCCTCTGCCATCCGTTTCCTCCCTCATAAGGTCTGTCTGCTTCAGGCCCCAGACATGCCTCCTTTCTCCGAGATGGTGGGCAGGGAGCAGAGACAGCGATGCACCTTTGCATCCATAATATACTGTCTGAGGGTTTTTTATTACCTTGTCAAGACAAAAGAGCAGGATGCATTTAAATTCAGGACCCAATCGACTGAAGCTCTGTGTCTGAATCCTTGACAGCAGCCTATGCTCTAGCTTTGAAAGTTGCCCCCAGACTGGCCTCTACTGGGCATCTCTACTGTGTTGTCTGTCCCAGCCCCTCTGTGTCCCGTCCAGTGTTGAGTGTCATGTCTGCTTAGATACTGAAAGAAAGGACAGAGTCTGAGTGGAGTGGCTCAGACTGCTCTGGGAGCTCAGGAAGGAGTAGAGAGGACCCCAGCAGGTGGGGGAGCTTCCTGGAGGGGGTGGACACCAAGGACAATGGTGGAGGACTCTGTGCCCTTCCCCCTCTCCCCTGTTCTTACCCCCCCCATGCCTTTGGATGCCACAGATCTAAGGTCAACTAATCTTCTCCATTATATGATTTAAATAACAATTCAATAGTGGCTCACAATGGGCGGGGCTCTGAACACATATAGAATCAATGAATCAGCCCAACAACCTGTGTGGAAGGAACAATCATCCCTATTTTATTTTATTTTCCTTTGTTTTATTTTAATAATGAAGTGCCATGGTCTTGCATTCTCCTTAATATTTTGACAATATAGATTTCTACCCTCAGGGGCGGTCACCATAGTTTCCTCCCACCAAAGCACCCATAGTCCTCCACCATCATCCTTTGTGCTCTCCCCCTCTCCCCTGTTCCTATCCCCTTTCTCTCCCTTTCCTCCTTGCCTCTTTGATGCCACAGGTCTAAGGTCAGCTAATCATCCATTATACAGCTTCAAAAACAAAGGCTCAGCAAGGTAAAAATCACTTGATAGAAATGCATAGACAGTAAGTGGTTGTGTAAGTCAGGGTTCTCCAGAGTAACAGAACCAATAGTGTGTGTGTGTGTGTGTGTGAGTGTGTGTGTGTGTGTCTATCTATACACACATGGATTTATTTTAAGGAACTGGCTCATGTGATTATGGAGGTTGGCAAGTCTGCAGTGTATTCCAGCAGACTGGAAACCCAAAAAGACTTGATAACTATAGTTCAAGTCACGAAGTTCTCCATCACAAAATTCCCTCTTGCTGGAGTAGGAGATTAAGGTGGTGATATCTCAGCCTTTTGTCCTATTCATCCCTTAACCCACGTTATGGAGAGTAGTCTGCTTACTCAAAATTTACCAATTTAAATGATAATCTCATCTAAAAAATACCCTCACAAAAACATCCAGAATAATGTTTGACCACTAATCTGTGTGTAATATCCTGGCCAAGTTAATGCATAAAATGAACCATCACAGTGGTGGAGCTTGGATTTGATCCCAGGTCTGTTGGCTTGCGATCCCAAACTTGAGTGCACTGGCACACCCAACAGGATCACCTCTGAACTTTCAAGAAGAATGTAAAGGGGTGATGTCTAGTCTGGATTACCAAATGTTTATTGAGGGGCTTCGTTGTGTTTTTGGCTCTATTGATACTGAGATTCAGAATAAAACAAGCAGCACTGACCCCAGAGTGTGATGAAGGAGGTACCACTCTGGTGGGGTGCTGGAAAGGCTCTCTGGAGTGTGGATCATGAATAAAGGCTCAATGGGAGAACTGAGAGCCCTAAGAAATGGGCCTTTCTGGAGTGGTGAGTTCACACAAGAGAGGCTTAGGAACTGAAATGGGAAAAGTCCCTTTGTGCCAGATCATGGAAAGCCTTGAGTGCCATAGTACTGATTTGGTGGTTTAATTTATAGGCAATTGGGAGCCAGGAAAGGTTTTTAAGCAAGAGAGTAGCAGGAGGAAGTTAATGTATTAACAGGAGGATGGATAGTATCTAGCAGGCAGTAGAGAAAAGTAGTCAGTCTACCCTAAACAGGGGGGCACGTCCCCTTGGTATGATTTTTGGGAGTTTTGTGAAGTCCACACTTCATTCCCCAATCAGGAAGGAACAACCAACTGCAGCCAAGAATTTCTTCCATCTACTAAGTTCTCAGTGAAGATGCAGACTTAAGGAAGGAGCTTGTTTAAGTTTCTTCCTGGGTATTTTCCCTAATTCCACTCAAAACATTCATGTGAAGATGACCAGATTATTGTTCTCATTTGTGAGAACAGTTCTCATTTGTGCAGACATTGATGATCAGAGAGCTAAAGTAACATTCCCAAGGTCCCCCAGCTGGTAAATGTGGGGGCCCCAACTAGTGCTCTCTGATTCCATGGTTTGCATGTATAATTCCTAAGCTGGAACCTCCGAGGGTGAGGTTGAGAGAGGGCCTGGAGGCTTAGATGTTGTGAAGAGAAAAGTGGAGTGAATGGAGGGGCAGAGAGAAACCAAAGATCATTTTTGGAAGACTGTAATACTTTGCCAAGGCCTGACTCAGGCATCAATGCTAGTAACAGAGACCCCACTATATCTAGAAAGAATGTCGGTTTGGGGGAGACCTCAGAAGAGATGATGATCACTTGCCAGAACCCATCCCCAACTGAAGGCCAGCTCCACACACTGTCCAGACTGTATTTACTTTGGCAGTAGGGGAAAGGGATGCTAGCAGCATCCTCCTTGGACTCTGGTCTCTACAGCTATTCAATCCTTCCAGAGTCAACCCTCCTGTGCTACAAAGGATCAGGCTTGGAGGAGAGGGCAGCGATTTCCTGGTTGGCTCCCATCTGCAACCATTGCCTTACCTGGTGGGAGGCATCATCTGCTGTAATTAGGCTTCATTAAAATGCTGATTAATAACATCTTGCCTGGGCCAGGCACATGATGGGATTGGCCTAGTCACTGCAAATGTTAGTGTTCTTTGCAGCTATTTACACACAGTTAACACCCCTGCAGGGCCCAAAGGGGAGGAGACAGCAGAAGCTGTGAAAATGCCCCTGCACTTGGGGAACCAGATGCTAAGAGATGACAAGAGATGGCAGTGGAGTCTGAGCAAAGAAGACCTCAAGGGCCAAGCTAAGCTCTGAATATAGATTACAGATGGAGGGTCACCAACTGGTGGCCCGTGGCTGACTCCTTCCTGCAGATGGTGGGTTTGGACAGGAAAATATTTGCTGGCTGGTGAGTTGGTTGGTTGATTTGTTTAATTTTGAGTTTGAGGTTCTCTGAGCTTGGCGTTCACTGTCCCATTGGCCACTGCTCCCCCTATTGCTTCCCGCCTGTTATCACACATACTGGCATTATGAACTCATGCTCTGAAGACGTGAGTTTATGACCCTGTGTAATTAATGGATAAACAATGTGGTCATAAGGAAAACAAAGTACTAGGTAGGGGAAGTGTGTGATTCAAAGCATAGACACAAAGGCACAGAGCAGGAGCAGGGACCAGTTAGGTATTTCAGGGGTCCAATAGGATGAGGAGGCGCCTACAGGTGAAGACAGTATGACGCATCCAGGGGTCCCCTTGCTATCCAGTGTGGTTGGAGTGTGGATATAGAGCAGGGAGAGGGAAGAGATGGGTCAGGAGCAGGCTGCATAAAAGACCACAGGAGCCAGAACCCAGAAGAAAGCCTTGAATATCACGTTTGATGGACTTAGACTTGACCCAGTATAGAACCCATTAAAAGAGTCCCTCTGTATCTTAGAAATATCACTCTGGAAACAGTGATAAGACTGGATTGGACAGAGCCTCCCTGGTGGCACGGGCGATTGAGCGCAGCACTGTGAAGCTGTCCGCAGCCTCTGCAGCGCGGGTTCAATCCCAGCTGGCCAGGGAGACACCCACGTGACACAGCAGACCTCTCCTGTCTCGCCCGCTGCTCCCCTCAGCAGTGTATTTCCATCAGTCTGCCTGTTCTGCTCCCCACTCTGTCTCTGGTGAATCCTCTCACCCTCCTGCACATCTGGCCTGTACCCTGGTACTTGTATGCATGAATAAATAAATCATAAAAAAAAAAAGAATGGATTGGACAGCAGCAAGGAGAAAGCAGAGGCTATGCAGTCAGCTAGAGAGGTGACCATGAGGCCTGAGCCAGGGCAGCAACACTGCACTGGAGAAGTGGCAGACTTGAGAGTTATTTTGGAGGTGGACTAGGCAGGAAACCGACTGGTTTCCTTGCCAGAAGGAGACAGAACACCTGGCGCATCACAGGCCAGGCTGTAGAACACACTGGATTTATGGGACAAAGAACCCAGATGGAGGACTGTTGACTCATACCTGACCTTTTAAAAAGAAATCAAGGCTGATGGAAAGGCCAACGCTCAGTGTAAGAAGGGAGGAGAAAATCTCTCTGGTCTCACCTCTTTTGGATCTCAGGATAAGAGACAAACTTGGGCCAAATTTATAGTTGAACCCTCATAGCTAACCCTGCTCAGAACAAGCAGTAAGGCTTCCATGAATAGTTACTCCCAAAGCTACTGGTGGTCAGAAGGTTTCTGCACTTAAGGAATTTGTTTCTTTTTCTCTGTGCCTATAGGATTGCTGTTTATCTGGAAGTCACTCACTCTCTTTCCCCTGTGTCTATCTTCTCCTCTCACATTTTGTGTTTCTTTTTGTCTCTGAGAATTTCCCTGTCTTCTTCTGTTCATTTCTCTCTCTTTCCCCTGCCCCCCAACACCCTTCTTCTATTTTTTTTCTTCCCATCCCCAGTTCTGATTAGAGAAGTGAGTCTGGGGTGAAGGCAGTCTCTGCCCAGTGGCTAGGCTAATTGATGGCTGCTATAGAATTGCCTAAGTGAGGAACTCTTGTCATTAGCCAGAGATGGGTTGCTTTGGCCTACAACTAAGAAATCTTTGAAATCCTGCATCTAAATTGCCATTCTTTTGACTGCTGCTAGTGATGCTAATTAGCTGTGTTAATTGGATGTTTTGATATTTGAAGAGCAAAGCAATCCAACTCCTTCCTCCAGAAAGCCAAAATTATTAATGAACTTGGCAGCAGCCTTGGCTCTCATTCCACAGTGGGCACAGCCAAAGCTTTTGGGGCAGGGAAAGGGGTTGTTCTGAGGAAGTGTCTGGCCTGTTCCTGGGGAGAGGAAGGGGTTATGCAATTTCTTGGTGGTAAAATATCTCAAGATTCTCAGATCTGGAGACTATGAACTGAGTGAAAGGATCTGGCTTTGTTCTGCCATTACCTCCCACGAGCCTGGGGCCCAATACTGGAGCCCGGGGCCCATTGCTTACCCATACCTAGCACGGTGCTTGGCACATAACTAGCATTTAATACAACTGAGTGAATAACCAACACAAGCAAATAGTAGTTCAAGCACTTTCTAATTTGATGATTTGCGCAAAAGTGACTTTTCCCCTCTAGTTCTCAAATTTCCTTCCAGCCACATGTTAGTGAGTAGTTCTGATAAATATAATTTTCTCCAACTTGCCCTATGTTTGTTGATGCCTTATCATCCCATCACACCTGGTATCTGGTACCTTGCCTGCATAACCTGCCTCTTGATCTGGCTGGGATTATAAGGCAGTATGATTAAAGTTAAGAAAAGATAAGCACAGCCTTCTGTGGGAATGCAGAACACAGGGCAACTAAGCAACTAATTCAGCCTTGAGGAATCTGGATAGACTTCCTAAATAGGGCAGCTTTTGAGCTGGGTCTGCAAGGGTGATTAATCATTCACCAAGAGGATAAGTAAGAGTAGAACAAAGAAGAAGGTATTCCAAAAGGCCCGGAAAGCCTGCTATGAGGAACACCTCACTGCTCTGAAATAGGAGAGCTAAGTGATCTCTCAGAGCAATTTTTAAAGAGTAAAACCTATAATCAAGGGCGGGAACAGGAATCTTAGGAAAGGGGAGGTTGGGTGTGGTGGAGGAGGCTTGACATCTCACTTCCCATTGGAAGGAACTTTCCCCAGGAAGCCAAACCCACAATCTGCCTAATTGGCTCTTGGGAAGTTTTCAAATACCATGAGGAGAGGCAGAGCTCAGACACATGGATCAGGAGTTCCAAAGACCCAGAACAAAGATCAGTGAGTGATTCTGTATTTTAAAGTGTTGGTAGAGCTAATCTTGTCTCCTGAATGGGCCTGGAAGGCTTGGGAGAGGGAGAGAGGGATGGAGGGAGGGAGAGAAATTTCTTAAAACCACAAAATTGAGGACTATTCCCACTTTACAAATGTGATGTTTCTTCCATGCAGACATCTCTCTCTTTCACTTTGGATTAAAAGAGCGTCAGAAATGTGGCAAATAAAGAATTTTTGAAAGAACATCACATGGTTAAAAACACAAATGATAACAGAGCATTGGGAATGAGAAGCACTGCAGTGTGGCCAGGGTATAGAGTCAGTATGAGGGAGAGGCTGGATGAGGGACCAGATCACAAAAGGCCCTAGTTTGGGGTAAAGGAGATTGGAAATTTGTCCTCTAAGTAATGAGGAGTCTTTTGGGGGTTTTAGTAACAGAAATACACAAAGTAAAGATGTTGCAACTCTCTCTTTGATGTCCCTTTTCATAATGCCTTAGTATGAACCCTTGAAAGAAGTAATCATATTCAATTTATCTCTGTATCTTCAAGAGGAAATACAAGGAACACAGTTGGTGCTTGTAATTGTTGGTTGAATAAAATTGGGTTGGCTAAACTGATACCTAGAAAGGACAAATGACTTGTTTAACACCACTGGAAACCTCATAGCAAAGGTAAGATTGACTTCAGGCCAGAGCTTCTGAAGATATATTACTAAATCATGTATCCTTTGGCATCAAGATCAGCTGATTCAGGGTATTTGGCTTTGAGCGTATCTTGCATGGTGTGGTTTATCTAGGGATAGGGCTAATTACTCCCAGACCTCTTTCTGTAACCCTAAATCCTTTCCCTCAGAAATCCACAGGGCTCCTGTACCCAACCTCAAAAAGCTCACCGGCCTATGTAATCTTACAAGACCCACTGATGTCTCAGCCAGATGTCCTCTCCCGGGCCACCCATTTCAATGATCATATGTTTGAGGATCACCTACTATGGCCCAAGGCACGGGGTATAGAAAGATGAGACAGACACAGTTGCTGTGCTCAAAGAGGAGTCTGCATCTGACACAGACCCACTTAGATGTCTCTCAGTATCTATGATTCCCCTCATACACTGGCTCAAGCAGATGGTTGAATGAGTGAAGGAACAGGAGGAGTTAAAAAAAAGAAAATACATCTGTATATCTATTATTGTGCATAAGATAAAAAGACACAGGCATCATGAAAGATGAATGGAGTTAAAGAGGAAAAGAGGAACAGATTTTAAAAATGGCCTGAAGGATGCAGCAGAGTCTAGGCTAAGCCTTGAAGGATGACCCAGATGGAGACTAAGGTGGAGGGAGGGCCTGAGCAGAATAAATACAGACTCTGTTATTTAACAAACATTGACTCAGTGTCCACTGTGTCCCAAGCACTATGAGAACCAATAGGGATACCCAACTACCCTGCCAGAATTTACAATGCCAAAGAAGAAAGTGGAGGGTGGGAGATAGAGTTGGGGTAGATTGGAGAATACACTGGTGTACACTAAGGGGAGGGTCTGGCAAAAATTATCACATGAATTAGACTGGATCTAGAACCCTCAATTTCTAAATTTTAGATCACACTAGACCTTTATTCTCCACCAGCTATAAAATGTATTTGATATGGAAAGAAAGAACCAGCACTTACCAAGCTCTGCTACATCCCTATGAAAAGTGCTTAATGCAAAATACTCTTATTTAATTAATCTTCTAAACCACTTTGAAATAGGTGTGTGTATCCCTGTTTTACAAATGAGGAAACCAGGTTAAGCAACTGATTAGTGGTAGAATCTGTGTGATTCCAGTGTCCTTGTTTTTTTGTTTTTTTTTATAGTATTCCATGCTGACCAGACTGACAACATCCTACACCCCCTCCTTGTGCCCCGGTTGGGGGTTAGGAGTTGGGGTGTGTGTGTGGGGTGTGTATGTGTGTGTGCGTGTGTGTGTGTACCCATGCATGTGTCTGCTCCCATTTGCTCCATCCAGGTACCAACTGTGGGCTCAGGCAGATACTGATTACTTCCGTCCAATTAATGCTCTGTTCATTCTTGCTATCTCCTTGTGATTAGAATTAATTGCTGCTGATTACACTGTGCGGAAAGGAAAGGACGGTCATCAGCAGTTCTGCTTGGGGGATAAAAACATTGTAATGCAAAACAAAACTGGCTTCCAAGGACTTGAATTAAGAAATTCTCTCTGTTGGAAAAAGATTAGGTATTCTGTGACCAAAATCAATATTCTGTGACCCTCACCAGGCAGAAGGACACTCTGCCCCTGTCCTGGTCAGAAGTGAAGATAAAAGGAAGTAAGGCAACACATTTATTTGGAAAATTGGTTGTGTGTAAAAACCATCCAGGTGATTTTGCAAATCTCTTCCTCATCTGTAAAATTAGGGGTTTTGATGAGGTAAATGCCAAGGTCTTATATTAGAATTTCTTTATTCACAAGTAATAGAAAACCTAACTTGAGCTGACAAGTGAAACAGGGGATTACTTAGCCCATGAAACTGTAAAGGCCAAAGAAATACTGGTTTTAGGAATGCCTGGGTCAAGGGACTCAGTGTCTTGAAGACTTGTTCTCAAGCTATTTCCTCAGAGTTGCTTCTACTTTCTGACAGGTTCTCTCTCCCTATGGAAGCAAAATGGCTGCCAGCAGTTCTGGGTGGATTTCCCATCTTTTTAGCATTAAGGGTGATTTTCCCACTAGTTCCAGAATGGAGGTTCATTGGACATATGCCATATCTGAGTAGTCACTGTAGCAAGAGGGATTCAGCTCTCTCATGGCCAGGACAGGGTTGTCCTGAAGCCCACCTGGAATCTGGCTGGGATCTGTTCCTCCTGAACCACTGGGAGACTGGGGGTTCAATATGGAAAAACTGGGTATTGTGAAAGGGAAACATATTAAGCAGGAAGACTGGTATCTGCTATAAGGACCCCCTGCTCAGTTATTTCATGATTGTCTCTAACTGCTGGTGTCAAGTTCAGCCTAGAAAGTATGAAGGTCAGTGAAGTGCAGCCTAGAAAATATGAAGGTCAGTGCTTGAAGTCAGGAGGTGTGACTGAGGGCAAAGCAAGACCAAGTGTCTACTTTTGAGCATCTACTGTAAGTCAGGCTCTGTACTGGGTGCACATTCGTATGTCATCACAAGATTCTAGTTAATAGCTATTGTCATTTCCAGTTAGAGACAAGGAAAGTGAACCACTTGTCTAAGCTTTGTTTATTCGTTTATTTATTCTTTCCACAAACACTTTGGAGGGGATGAATTAAGCTGTGGTGAAAAGGGAAGAGGCAGATTCAGGCTTCTCCCTCCAGGAGCTCAAGGTCCAATGAGGGAGAGAGACAAAAAGCAGTGGGGATTTTGGGTGCAGTGGGTTCCACCCCCATCCAGTGGAGTTGGGTCAGGCCTGACACTCAGCTCTGTCTGCTTCTGATTCCTGGGCTCTGGTCCTTTTTGACCTATGAGGCACAGGTGCGGGGTTCTCTGCTCTGCCTATGGGGCGTTCTTCTGGGAGTCTATGGCTTGATGAGAATTTGTGTCCTGGCAGACCCAGCATTACCTAATTTGTTTTCTCCTCTACTATGACTAACTAGTTGTCACAGGAACCTGACCCCTTAACCCCAAGATTCACCTACTGGGGGCTAGAAGCTCATTGTTTCTTTGACAAAATATTTTCATCTCTGCACCACCTGGGTAAAAGCTCCACCTCTGGCCTGATTTGGGGCTCCTTGGGAATATCTGTCAGATGGTAATATTCATGATTGCCTCTCCATCCGACAGTATCCCCTTCCAGTGCATTTTTCCTCCTTTCTGAGGAGTGCCAGAATTTGTGCTTTGCTGTCAGCCTCCCTCTCACCAGTCTCTTCCTCAACTTTGTCCTCACACGTACATTCTCCATCAATCCATTGCTCCTCCCAGCCCAGAGCTAACATTAGCCTAAATTTATCTCAAATGCCTACTATTAGCAGCAAAATATCAATCAAACACCTAATATGTCACACACTCTGCTAGGCACAGGGGAAACTTTGGTGGACAAAGCAGATGTTTTTGTAACCATAAAACATGCTAGTCTAGTAAAAGGGACAGGTAATTTATCAAAAACCTCACCTACAAATGTAAAGATACCAAGTAATAGGACTATGGAAGCGTGCCCAGAGGGGCCCAAAGGGACCTGGGAGGGTGTGGAGGGATCTGGAAAGTGTGCGCTAGCCAGTGCTAACTTGGCCAGGTCAGGAAAGGCTTTCTTGAGAAAGAGGCTGTTGAGCTGATGACTCAACAGACAATGAGACAATGAAATAGGAGGTCAGGGGCAGCTTTTCAGGCAGTGACTCTGCTACAGAGCAAGTGTGTTGTGGCACTTAACCAATGGAAGAAATCCTGTTGCCCAAGGAAGAAACATGTGACATAATATGACTTGTTGTCTTCTTGTTACTAAAATAGAGCAGGGCCGAGACATGGAACAGGCATGTTTACATCCTGACACTGAGCAGGTCCCGACTAGCATGTGTCACAGGGAGGAAGGCGGGCAGACAGACAGGCCAGCTGGCCCATCACAGGAGTGAGAATAGAAAAGAAAGCTGCAGAGAAAATACATCCAAGCCTGAAAGTGAATAAATGCGGTGGTCTCATAGGATACTTACACCCAGCTTCTTACCCTTCTGTGATGGAAATCACTTCAGCTTTGCCCGATGTGAAACCAAGATATCCCCAAAAGAGCATTAGATATAAGACAATGCCAGTAACTAAATGTTCCACTGGCATTTCATTGTAGGTATCAGCGGAATCACTTGGTACAAATCTATGGCAAAATTAAGGAAGGCTATACTGTTGCCTGGGAGAGCACCCTGGAAGGTACTCAAGGAAATACAGAGCTCCCTGGCTGCTAGGAGTCACCTCCCTGGCTGCTAGGAGTCACGCTCAGACTTTCTGTCCAGGCTCAGTGGTGACACTTGGGTTTCCTAAGACTGGAACCTGGTGTGTTATCCTGGATGTTTTTTCTAGTCCAGCTACCTCAATCAACCCCCCTGTCACATCAGTTTTATTTGACTAATATTTCTAACTTCATCCCTTCCTCCTTATCTCTTAGTTACCTAGCTCAGGCCCTCTCTGCCCTGGATGAGAATTGCGTTTCTTATCTCCAATCCTGATCCCTTCCAAGCCATCCTCCAGCAGGGCCATGGGAGTGATATGTCTGTAGCCAAATCTGACATTCTCTCTCCCTCCCTTAAGTCCCTGTCATGGCTCATCGTTACCTGTAACAAATTTTATACTCATTACCTCATGCAAGGTATGTGTGACTTGTCTTGTATTTTCTTTTGCTTCCATCTTCATCTTACAGATAATAGTCCAGCACACCAAATGTCTTAGAGTCTTTGGTAGGATCACTGTGCCTCAGGACACTTGCACATGCCTCTGCCTTTCTTCGGGGGTGCTTTTCCCTGCCATCATCCCTTTTTTACCTGGCCAATCCCACCTTTCCTTTAAACCTGCCAAATTTTCAACTTTATTTTACATGATGTCTATCTTCCCTCATGGGATGTGAGCCCCATGAGAATAGAAACCTTGTTTTGTTTTTTATGTGCAGTTGTACTTCAGCATCTAGAACAGTGCCTGGTACATAGTAAATACACAGTGATTTGTTGACTAAATTGTTAAATGAAGACTCATCTTCAAAAATAAAAGACACCCCCCTAACAATTCATCTCAGATATCACCTCCTCTACTGTTAAATAGTGCCATCTTATTGCTACTAAAATAGGTCATCTGATGTTAAATCTTACTTTCTGTGCCTCCACTTCCCTTCCATCCCTCTTCCGCAGGAGTCATTGCCTGCACTCAATGTTTATTTGCATGTCTTCTCTAAGGACAAGGACTGACTTCTCATCTCCAAATCTATAGCAACTGTCCCGGAACCTTCCACAGCAGATAATAAATATTGAATGAATAGATGGATCCATTTATACAGTTAAAATAGTAAAGAATTATAGCATAACAAAGAGAAAAGCTGCTTTGGAGTTGGACACACCTGAGTTTAAGTGCTCACCTCTGACTGCTAGTTGAGTGATGTCAGATGAGTGACACCTTGGAACCTCAATTTTCTGACCTATAAATTTCAAAAGTTTCAAAACATGGGAATAGTAAAATCCTCTTTGCTTTTGCATAAGAAATTAAACTAGCTGGGCCTCCCCCATGGCACAAAGCTGCCCGCAGCCTCTGCAGCGCCAGTTCTATCCCAGCTGCCGCAGGAGGGTCCCACATGGCATGCAGGGTCCCACACTGCCACGCCCACTGCTCCCCTCAGCAGTGTCCTCCGTCTGTCTGGCTTTTCTTCTCCCCACTCTGGCTCTGGTGAATTCTCTCACCCTCCCACGCTTCTGACTATACCCAGTGCATGTATAAATAAATAAATAAATCTTAAAAAAAAAGAAATTAAACTAGCAACGTGCCTGGGAGATAGTAAGTGATCATGAACATTAATTCCATGCTTTGGTTTTCCCATTCAAGACAATAGTTAAAATGAAAATTCACACAGGAAAGAAAAGCAACATGTTACAACCAAGAGGACCCTAAAGCAAAATCATAAATGAAAGCAAAGTCATAAATGAAATTTAAGCCTAATATCATACCCTTCCTAGGGATCGGATCATTTCTATTTTGCTTGCAATGAAACAAGAATGTCCCACAATGAAGATTAATTGTAAAGAGATGGCCAAGAATAAGGCATTATAATAGAGTTTCACTGCAGTAATGGCCATTCCTTGTTGGAACTGTGAAATAAACCCAAGTCCTCCTTCTTATTCAAGTGGGGAAATTGAAGCCCAGGAGAGAGTCAGTGACTTGCTCCACATCATACAGCAACTTGGTGAGAGCTGACACTCAAATATAGATTTCTTGGCTCACAGGTCCGTGCTCATTCCCTTGACCAATGTAAGAGCTTCAGATTGAGATCAAAGTGGAGTGAAGACACAAAAAAGGGAAGTGGGCTTCTTTTAAAGATCAGGACCCCATAGCCTATCCCTTGAGCAAGCCCTTTAGTGAGCCTCAAGTTTTGGGCTAGTTTCATTTATGACTTTGCTTGCCAGCATCAGACTGGCCCAGCTACCAGCTGAGCTGTGCAGTAAATTCCTGGGGATCATCTTTGACCCCTTCAGTGAACCAGAGTCACCAGACTCTTTGAGGTTCTCAAGTAATGCAAATGCACTGAGGAGAGACTCTACAAGACTGTTCATCCTATTGCAAGTCTGGCTTGATATCACCTCCAGCATTGCCAAATTCTCACTAATCCCAGGCTAGCCAGACTATAAAAAAGTGAGTCAGTAAATGAGAAGGAATATCACCTTGAAGGTGGTGATAAACTCAAATATCTCCATTCACAGATCCAAAGCAGACATTCTTTAACATTTTGATGGATGCAGATTCCTTTGAAAAGTATAGAAAATTATGATTATTCCCAGAAAAATTCATATATACACATAACATTTTTCCTGTAATAGCAGAAGGCTCGGGAAACTCTCATGGCGCCAGGTAAGAACTCCTGAGCTGGAGGAACATGAAATATCAGCACTGTAAGGTTTCAAAAGACCAGCAATACACCCCCTTCCCCAGCCTCACATATAGAAAACAGTACCTACAGGAGACTTGCCCCATGCCAGGCCAGGCAGCTACCCAGAGCAGAGTCGAGGCTAGCAGCCAGGACCTAGCAGAGCACCTCCTGCTTAGTGCACTTCTCTTCCCCCTTGTCTCCTGCCTTCTCCAGGATGCTGCTGCACAAATATTTACTTTGGTCTTTGGTCTTATTTTTACTGTGCATCAGTCAAAGCCTCTGAAAATATAGATGAGCATCTCACGCTGAAGCTAGAGCTTCCTCTCAGGCCGACTCACATCCAAGTCCCAACAATTGCTAAGCCAGGGCCCAGCTGGGCAGGCACAGCGGGTTTTAAGAGCCAATTCCAGAATCATGGTCAACTGTAAGTGGGGGAGGGGACATTGCTGGGATATTGCTTCATGCCTGGAGTAGAAGAGGTGGGAAAGCATGGGGGCCACAAAAAGGGGATTGAGGGATTGTGCAGGAGCTAGACCTGGAGATCAGCTCCCCTCTGAAAATGGAGAGAAACTGAAGGCAAGGTGGCCAATTAGGAGGTGGAAGCAATAGCCCAGGTAAGAGATAATGTTCTAGGGCCTCCCTGGTGGCCTAGGGTTTAAGTCTCAGTGCTATCACCACTATTGCCTGAGTTCCATCCCCGGCCAGGGAGCTAACCCACATATGGCACAGCAGACCTCTCCTGTCTTGTCTGCTGCACCCCTCAGCAGTGTATTTTGGTAGATCCACCTGTTCTGCTCCCCACTCTATCTCTGGTAGATCCGCTCACCCTCCACACCTCTGGCCTACACCCCAGTTTTTGTATTCATAAATAAATCCTTTTTTAAAAGAAAACATGGTAGAGTTAGACATATGGGCACACACCCTAATAAATCCACCTGCTGCATCTGTGGGTAGCAGTGGGAATCCCCCAGGGATACTGAGGGTCAGATGGATGGTATGAGTGCAAAACCCAGCAAGGTGTCCAGCTCAGCTAGACTCCACTTCTGACTCACCCTGAATGCCTTTATCCTCAGCTCGTCTAAGCAATGAACTCTCTGGGGGCATGCATTAGCTACATAAAACCCCCAAAGCTACCCCGATCCTAATTCCTGGAGCCTATAGACTTTACCTTAAATGGAAACAGGGTCTTTGGAGATGTCTTATCAAGGATCTTGAAATGGAAGATTATCCTGAATTATTCAGGGGTCCCTAAATACAATAACATATATCCTTAGAAAATGAAGGGGGAAGATTTCATTGGGACACTGGCTGTCATGGGAAGCTGCAAGAGGCAAGAAAGGGTTTATTCTCTGGAGCTTCCAGAGGGAATGCAGCCTGTCAACACCCTGATTTTGGTTCACTGAAACTGGCTTTAGACTTCTGGCCTCCAGAGGCTGTGAGAGAGAAAGTTTGTGGCAATTTGTCACAGTGCAATAGGAAATTTATATAGAGCCTTACAGTTATCTCAAACTTGAAGTCACTTTTGAATGATTTGGACTCTTTCCGGCCTCCTCCCTGTGTGAGCCTCTCAGAAAAGATCCACCCCTTTGAAATGCATTTCATACACCAACCAGAAAGTCGCCCTTCTTGTCAATTGCTCTCCTCCTGCTGTCTGCCCCTGTGCCTCTCTCCCTGTTTGTCTCTGTTTCGACCTTGCTGCATTGCTTATCGTCTCTTCTTTTGCCCGTTTCTCTGCTTTTCTCTCCACTCTGTCTCCACTCTGCCTTTCTCTCTCTCTCCCCTGACCCCTCAACGTCTCAGTGTTTTCTCTCTCTTCTCCTTCCTTTCCTCGGCCCCTCCCTCCCTCCCTCAGTTTGATTCTCTGCTCTCTCCCTTTCTCTCTCTCTTCCCCCTTGCATTTCCCCTTTCTGAGTCTCTCAACCCCTCTGATGAGCTTTCCCTCCTCATCATTCTGCTCCATCCTGATGGGTTTCTCTTCCTCTCTTTCTAATTACGTCTCTTTCTTTCTCTTTGGGTCTCTGCTTCTGCCTGTTTCTCTTTGTTTCCTCCTTGCTCCTGCTGTGTCTCCATGTCTCGCTCCTCTCATTCACAAGCTCCTTACCTGGGGGTGGGAGAGGGGGAGGATTTGCTTGCCTATTGGAAAGGACTGTGCAATTACATCTGCAGCCTCCACACGCACTTCAGGGAAGGATTCATCTGTTTAGTCATGCACCTGTCCGACACCGTGGGAGGACGGGTGAGGGAGGCAGAGACAAAAGATGCTTCATTGTCGCATTGTTCTCTGGCTTTACCTAGAGGCTCCTAGACAGGTGCCTCTTAATATTCCAGCAGTGCTGTCAGCCTTACCAAAGAGAAATCACTCTTCTGTGGCCTACCCCTCTGCAGAATTAATCTTTCCCCTTTAATGATGATCATCTGTTGCTGGCGGGGTAGGCACGTGAGCAGAGAAAGAACTCTAGGTGGGGGCTTCCAAACAGGGAGCTGTAGGAGTTAAATTTTCTATTTTGGAGGGAGGATGGTGGTGATGAAAGACCTTCATGAGGACTCTGTATTCTTCTGTCTTCACTGTCCAGTTCCTAGAACAGTGTCTGACCTTTAGAAGGCACCTAATAAATAAATATACGGCTGAATTTATGAACGAATGGATGTCACTCCTCCTTGTGCCGATACTTGGCTGCCCTGTTGGAAAAGACTTCTGATTTCTCATCAACAAAATAGAATAGTAATCAGATCTGCTGTGGGGAGAAGGAGGTGAAATATGGTAGCTGATGAGTAGGCTGAACCTCAGATGCCTTTGGTGCAAGACAGACCAGGTGAACTCACTGGTGGTTCTGGAAGAATTGCAGGGAATGAAGTATGGACACTTCAGAGTGAGGTTCTGTGAGGGAAAGAGAAGGATGAGGAAAGAAGCCATAGGTCAAGGCCATCAGGCCTGTTTATGTGAGATGCATGTCCGCTGGGGTCACTCTGGGAGGGTGGGAGGACTTTCAATCAGAAAACTGCTGAGTCGAGAAGGAGGGTTTCCCACCAGGAAGCACTCATCCCCGGGTTAGACTATCATCTCTGGAAGTGGGGTTAGGCTGGATTTAGGAAGACTCCCACCACAAAATGACTGGTCAAGGCTTGTGTTTCAGATGGGGATCACTCACTTTTCTTTGGTGCTGGCCTGCTCCTTTGCCTCCTCCAAGTCCGCGAAGCACCACCATTTCAATGCTACCTTCTCTGGCCACTCTACTTAATGGTCCTGTCTGTTTCCTGCTCCTCAGCACTCCCCTTACTCTATTTTTATCTTTTTTTCATAGCATTTTCTGGCATTCTTTGTAATTTGCAAAGATATTAGATGGACAGTTTGTATCTCAGAACTAGAATGTAAGCTCCATGAAGGCAGGCATCTTTGTTGGCCTTGTCCACTGTGCATCCCAAGTACTTACAATATCTTGGTACATTGTAGGTTTTCAATAAAGATTTATTGATGGAAACAATGGGGATAGGATTTTTAAATAAGCGTGTTCTACAAAGGCCTTTAAGGGCATACCATGTTGACACTGGAAAGGACTTGAGTGACTACAGTTTTGCAGTAGGCACAGAGAAAGGATATGGCCACAGTCACGTGGCAAGTTGCCAGTTGAAACCAGGTTGGCCCCTTGACTCTCACTTATATGATGTGAGTTCAGTGCATCAGATCGAGACCCCAAGACAGAACAGAGGGTTTACACTCACCTCCATTCCCTGGAAACCTTGGAACACCTAAGAATAGGTGCACTCTGGGAACCAGGAACGAGGCAGCTGAGCACAATGCAACCTGTCAGCCAGTCAGATCTGTGGTGTGAGCGACCCACCGAGCTGACTGTTGGGAAGTCATTTCAATTACCTGATTTTTTTCTTATTCTGATTCAGGGCCTGGATGATAATTATCTCATAGGCATCTCAAACCCAAGCTGTACCCTTATTATCTCCCCCCTAAACCCTTAGTCTTCCGTATTCCAGACCCATAGCACCCCCATCTGTCCAGCTGCTAAAGTGAAATAAGCAGGAGTCATCCTTCATTCCTGCCTCTTCTTCAGGCCCCGCGTCTAGTCTCCAGGCATCAGCAGGTCCTGCTCGTTCTTCCCCAAAACAAACCTTCCCATATCGACTGCCTCTGTCGCCAGGCCCTCTCGTCTTTCCCCTGAGCCTCTGAGTAGCCTCCTGGCTCATCTGCCCACTTCTACTCTTGCTTTCCTATTTTTAGCACAGCAGTGACCTTTGAAAAATATAAATCACACCATCTCATGTTCCTGCTTAAAATTCTTCAGTAGCTTACCGCTTGCTTAGAAAATCCAGACTCTTTAAGGTGGCCCAGAGTAAGGCTCTACATGACTTGTCTGCCTGTCTCTCCACTGAGGGACCCTTCAGAGGTGCTGCCATGACCATGATTCCACTCTCAGTTTACACACCCTCAGTTCACAGCTGATCTAACGCCGTACCCCCACTGCCTCGGCCGCAGTGCCTGTGCGTATTCCTCGCTGCTTATCACAGATATGGTTGAAGAAAGGGGAAGAGGGTTGTCCCAGACAACCCCCACTTTGAAAGACTTAAACAGAGCCGTGTAAAAGGATCGTCACAGGAGGATGCTTTCCTGGAACAGCCCATCTCCTTGCCCTAAAGAGGACTAACAGGGATGCGGTCCAGGCTTGCTCCAAGTCTGCCTGTCACTGCAGGCTGGGGAGGAAGGGTTCACACTGGCTCTTCCCCCCTTCACTCACTTTTTACATCTGCACTCCATGGTAATCGCACACTTCATCACAACAACCCGGGATGCTCATTTAAGATGGGGAAACTAGAGCTTAGCGAGATGGGCCAGCTTCTGTGAGAGCACGCATTGTTCCAGTTCCCTATCGCTGCACAACAAATCTCCTGAAACCCAATGTTGGAAACCATAGCAATTCTCTCATATTTTCCATGGGTCAGAAATTTGGGGATGACTCAACTGGGTTGTTCTAGAGAGGAGTCTTTGATGCACTTGCAGACAGGTAATGAGTGGGGCTGGAAGGCAGAGCTGTGGGCTGGCTGGAATCTCTGTAGTCTCAGGCCTCTCCTTGCAGCCCCTCCTCATGGGCTAGTTTGGACGTCCTCACAGCATGGTGGCCTTCAGCAATCAGACGGGGGCATGCGAGTCCAGGACCCCAGCTCCAATATTCCAGCCTGCAAGGTGCGTGCCACATGGACTTTTCTGACATCACCTCAGAAGTCCCACAATGCCACTTATATCATTTTTGCCTTTCTTTTGATGTGAAGTGAGTCTCAAGCCCACCTAGATTCTAGGAGAGAGGACACAGAGCACACCTCTCAGTGGAAGAAATGCCAAGGTCTTATCACAGAATAGCATGAGCGAGAAGCTCTTTGGAAAATACTGTCTGCCATGCACAGCCTGTGGCGGAGCCAGGATTTGGATTAGATGCATCTGACTCCAAAACTTCTACTGCAGCTTTTTATCCCAGGGACCTCTTCTTTCCTCTGCGCCCCTGAAGCTCTTACTGTTAGCACACACTCGGTGGTCTGGTCTCCCTATGCTTGGCTAGGTTAAAGCCGCCAGCCACCCCTACAGGCCCTGGCAGTGAGAGGCCCCCAGGGTCTGCTGGTCAGAGAGGCTGTGCCCCATGCCAGCTTACGGACTTCTGAAAGGAGAGAGAGAAGGTCGGTCACATCCAGAGGAAGAAGACAGGTGGCAGGTCCAGAGCTCAGCGAGCCTGCGGTGCCTCTCACCATCGTAAACAAGGCATCTGGTGTTTTTCCTTCTCCCACTAGTCAGGCCTAGGATGACTCAGCCCTTGACAGAAAAGGTGCCTTCAAGTTGGAAGCAGCCCAGGCTGGTGGAAAGCTCAAGGTTCTGCGGTCAGACCTTTCTGAATTAGAGTTCTGACTCTGCCACTGCCAGTTATGTGGCCTTGGACATGATCCTTAGGCATCCAGGGCAAAGTGGGGATAAGAATGCCTTTCTTTCTGCATTGTTCTGAAGATTAAAAATACAGATGTAAGCAAAGGACTTAGTGCAGAGCCAGGCATATAATAGGTGCTCCATCAATGCTAGTTTTCATGTCCTGGGTTATGCCCAACCTCAACTGGAAGAAGGTGGTGAGAAGTCACTTGATTGCCCCTAAAATGTGAGTCCAGCTCCATGGCCCTGGATGGGCAGTGGCCAAGGCTTATCCAGTGAATTGACAACAAACAGAGGTATCTGGAGGCTTAAAAGAGGTTGGCCCTGGAAGCACGTGGAGGGAGGGAGCCTGGTCTGGAAAATAGAGTGGCATGGACAAAGAAAGAGAGACAAAAATTGTCAGTTTTGCCAGTGTTAGAAGGGCAAAGTGGTAGGAGATGGGAAGTAGTAAGTAAAATGCTAGAAAAATAATCAGGGACCCATCTCTGTAGGGCCTTGTAAATTAAGTTCCAAAATTTGAGCTTTCTTTTTTTTAATTTTATACGTTTTTACATCGTTTTTCATTTTTGCACAATGTATGCATTTTCATCTTGGTTATAGTCCCCACACAATTCCCAGCTCCCTGGTTTTGATCCTACTCCCTCCCCCACAATAGTGTGTCTCTGGTTTATTGTTGCTTGTTGATTTTGATTTTTACTTTATTATAATTAGGTTTTTTCCTGGTCCCTTATTTAGGTTTTCTAAATAAATGACTGAATCAAGAAGATGTGGTACTTAAACACAATGGAATATTACTCAGCAATCAAAAAAGAGAAACTCATGCAATTTGCAGCAACATGGATGGAGCTGGAAGGGATCATGCTCAGGGAAATAAGACAGAAAGAAAAAGAAAAATACCGGATTGTCTCACTCATAGCAGGAATTCACAAAATTTGAACTTTAAAGGCAACTGGGAGCCACTGAAAGGTTTCAGTAGAGGCAGGCAATCATGTGGCCTGAGGCCTATTGGGATGGGTAGACAGTGGTCAAGAGAAAAGATGGCGTTGGCATCTTCTAGGAAGACAGCAGGGGACAGGAACGAAATGGACTAACTCAAGAGACAGAAGTTCTCATGGACAAGAGTTGGTGACAGTTTGGATGTTCAGAGCTGAGGGGTGAAAGTTCTTGAATGTAATCATTTCAGAAATCATGGAAGTATTGGGCAAGGGCACCAGTTACAACCTGGCATAGAGTGACGTGGAAGGCTTTACTAAAGGTAGTAAAGTGGAAAATTTATGAGTATGAATTAGTCAAAGGAAAAGGGAAAAGGTACTTCCAGCAGAGGAAATAGCTTGTGTGTGAAGGCCCAGGGATGTGAGTTACAATGCACAGGGCAGATAGTCCATGTTGTTGAATAGATGTACTAATTTACCCTAAGGTGTCGATATGGAATTAATCCTTTCTCCTGTCCCAGGGAGTCTGAACTTTAACAGGACATGAATCCTTACCCTAAGAATTCATTATTGGTAAATTTCAAGATTCTGTGACCTTGGGCAAATGATTTAGCCCCTGCCCCTCAATTTCCTTACCTGTGAAAGCCGGGGGTGGGGGTGGGACATAATTGTATCAGCCGTTTAAAATTTTATGAAGATCAAGAAAGACAATCCATACAAAAAGTTTAGAACAGTGAGTGGTATTACTGTTTTTTATTATAATTTTTATGACTAGTCCTCTTTTCACTATCTCTTTTCAAAGTTGTTCCTTAATGCACACACTCGCAGATATGAAGCTGGGGCGGAATGTGGCAAGAACATTTTTGGATTATTATCGTCTAAACCCTGTGGTCGAGAAAGTGTCGTTTCCCATGCCAAGGCTGCGGTAAGTGGCAGAACTAGCAGGGTAAAATCTAGTCCTGCTTGACAGGCGCTGTGTTCAGAGACAACTTCCCTTAGACCTTCTCTGGCCCCCAGTTTCCCATCTGTGGCACAGGATCATCCTGGCACTGCCACATAGAACAGATGGGGCAGAAGAGCTCACAGTGGCTGTCCTGAGTGTTAAGTATCATTATGGGGTCAGGTGGGGTGAGGGGGTGGTCACATTTCTGGGCCTAACATGGGAATCCACAGGGATGGGGGAGGTTGGGGAGCTGAGTCCAGTCATTGTTCTAAGTTAATTTTGGTGTCTTCATATACTACTTCATCTGATAACTCATCCTCCAAGATTCCTTACTGTGTCATCCAGACTCATAAGGCCTCTGACCCTTCGCTTTCCTCATCTGCAAAAACAATATGCTCACCTAGATTATCATAAGCTGAATGTTAAGGTTCCCCATACAGTGCTAGACATACACATGTCCCCTCATCAGCCATAGACTCCTTAAGGTACAAATGTTCTGGGCTAGAAATACATACCCCTGAGAAGTTTCTCCTTGGGTCTTCTGCTACAGTTAGTTCTTAGGCTAGTAAGGAGAGAAGTTCAGGAGCTAAGTATCTTTCCTAAGGTCTGGGCCAGAGCCCAAAGCACTGGTCATTCCCATGTCTCCTGGAGGTAAGCCCAGTAAGCATTTGGGTAATGACATCTAATGGCCTCTGGAATATGCTGACTTGCTTCTACCTCTTGGTCTCATTGACTGTTCCCTTAGTGGTCCATTCTTCTTGAAGGATATGGCAGTGTCCAACTCAATGATGCTGCCAGTCTTCCCACTGGCCTTCTCATGACCTTGCCCGTGTGCTTTTCTACCTCAGGACATTTGCACTGGTGCACCTTCCTTAATACCCTCTCTCATGTCTAACAGAAACCATATTAGTCACTGTTATTTATTGAACAAAATATTTTTTCTTTTTTGTACATGTTCTTATTTATTCCTTATAAATATTATATCCCTTATATTAAAAGTATGGAAAAGGAAGCTCAGAAAGATGAAGAGAATTCCCTGTGGTCAGAATTTTTGGCAGAGGCAGGATTAGATCCTAGACTTTTATGATTCTGAAACTTGTCTGAGGTCCAGCTAAACTCCACCTCAAGTGAGAAGCCATTCTCGCTGTGGGTTCAAATACCATCTCAGGCTCATACTTGCTGAGGCACCTTGGACAGTTCCTTGCTTCATAAATCCTTTCTCTACCTTCCTATAAGGTGGGGATAATAGTAGCCTCCAAAAATGGTTTTCAAGATTAGATGCAAGCTGAATACAGTGCCTAGAAGCCAGTAGGTGCTCAATAAATGTTCCCATCTCCTCTGGTTTCTGGGTTGTAATCCCAGGTTTCCAGCCAGCTCATTGAGCAGATCCCTGGACTCGTGTGGGCTGGATGATCTCTCAGGTCTACACCTCTTCATGATGAGTTCCAGGCTCTGCACCCCAGTTCCAAGTGGAGTCTGCATAAAGGTGCACTCTGACTCATACCCTGTTCCTCTCAGATTGTTCTGGGGTCTTTGTGCACCCCTCAGACCCTTCACCCCCACCGTCATCTGGTAGATTAGTAACTTCTTCAGAAGAACCACATCCGTTTCTTCTCTGTGCCCTGCAGTGCCTACACTGTTAAGGCTACATGCGCACATTCATTCATTCACTTAGGAAAAACAGCACTTTGTGCCAGGCCCCTGCGGGGAGGGAGGAGCTGGGATGAGTCAAGGATTAAGGGCTGACCACTGCCTCTGAGGAGGCCCCTCTAGAGGAAAGTGTTCACTTCATTCTTAGAAGTCACTCTTGATTGGTTAATGGTCTTCAAAATTTAAAGCTTCATAAAACTCAAAAGAATTCTTAGAATCTCATTTAGAAGTTAATTTGGGGATTGTCTCTTTCAGGTCCTCTGTCAGTGTGAACAAAATTACCTTGATCCTTTACCACTTTTCCTGGCATGATGTACATCACGAACCAGCGGAGTGTCACTGACACTGGGGAGATTCGCCATCCCCTGGGCCCCTCTTCATGAAACAGATGAGGAAGCTGAGGCTCAGGGAGCAGCCAGGGTTGGTCACAGCCAGAACTAGAGCCCAGACCCCACCCCCAGCCTGGTTCTCAGCCTCCTCAGTGAAGAATCCTTGGAGGTGCGGGGAGGTACAGGCTTGGAAACTGAATTGAATGCAGGGAGTTCTCAGCACCCTGATTTTAACTGTTTATAGACCCCTTGCCCTGAGTTTGAGTTTGGAGCCCTCTTTAGAAAAGAGTTACAGAGCTGATTCCTCACAAGTTCATAGCCTTGAGGACTGAAGTAAATGCACCCACCCTTAAAGTAAGAAAAATAGAATTCCTCCCTCTCCATCCCTATACTTCTGCCTCGTTAAACCATGATTATCTTAACTCTCCATTGGCCAGCGACTCCTCAGATTCCTAGGAGGATACAAAGTTCTGACTTGGGACTGGAATTCTTTGCCTTTTATTATTTTGCTTTTATCATTATACCTTTATTATTTTCTACCTAAGGATCAAGCGGCATAAGTGAAAGAGCAGTTCTGCTTTTAAAGGAAAATTACATGTTTTGACTTGAAATTAATCTTTGTTTTCTCTTATCTCTTGGATAATTATGCCAGTTTCCACCCACATGCTGGTGGGAGCCTGTCGGCCTCCCTGGATGGTGAGCCACGCTTCAGAGGGTCCCCTTGGGGGAGGGCCAGCAATGTGAGCCTGAGGGCTGGCTCTCGGCCCTGGTAACATGACCAAAGCTGAGACCCCGCATTTATTGGGACCACAGTGACACAGTCACAGAGCTAAAGTACAAAATGCCCCGTCAAAGGGGATAAATATTGAACAGGAATAACGAAGAAGCCAGGTGAGCCTCTGTAGAGAGACAGAGCTCCAGCATGACGGGTAAGCTGGCCTCTGAGTAGCTTGGACTCAGGCTCAGCCTCTCAGGCTGAGAGGCCCCGCTCCATGGTGGGGTTTTGATGGGAGATCATCAACTACTCAATACAATGAAGTCCACTAAGTGCCAGGCCCAGCACTACATGCTAGAGGAGATTAGTAGCCCCTGCACATCAAGAGCCCAAATTTATGGCAGAGAACAGCATGTACACATGCAAAGATAACAAACAATACCAAAGAGTGTATAAAAGTGCTCAGCTACATATCAGATCATACCCTCTCTCAAACACCTTCCATGGCTCCCCATTACCTTCGGTGTAGTGTTCCAATTTCTCTTCTTGCTATTCAAGGTCCTGGCCTACATTTTAAACTTCACTTACAGCCTCCTACCATGCCCTTTTCCTTGTGAGCACTTTCTTCATCCCACCTGCTTTCTACCACTTCATGCCCATGCTTCACCCTGATAAGTCAACTATTTTCATACCTCCATCTCTTTGTTCACCCTTTACCCTCTGCCTGGAATGTTCTCCTTTTTGTCTCATCATGGTGAACTCCTACTTATCTTTCAAAGCCCACTTGACACGCCATAGCTGTGGTCCATTGTCCCTGTTTTACGCCTGCAACAGAGCTCATTCTCCCCTGCTGGAGTGCTAGTTGCATTTTGTGTGCGACCAGCCTGGTGTGTCCATTGTGGGTTGTCATGGTGTCTTGTTGTGCTTGGCTTCTTTTCTGACAGCTCACTCCTTGATGAGCTCTCTTAGCACTCCATGTCCTTAACGCATAGTACATGGCCAGCGTGGAGTAATGTCACCAAATTATAAAATGGTAAAAATGGTAGAACTAAAGAAGCCCCTAAGAATCATCCACTTTAACCCCTTCATGTTATAGAAAATAAAAATGAGACCCAGCCAGAAAGGACTCCTAATCCTAATTCAAATGCCCAAGAGTTCCTTATTTATGGTGCTTGCCATTTTCTTCTGTGTATTATAGTTCTTCATTATTTTGTGTAGTTATTTTGTACACCTGTCTCCCCTGCTCAACTGTAAGCACTGCAAGGACAGCACCTATGCCTGCCTCATCTTTGTCACCTCCAGGGTCTGTTGACCCATCCCGTGTACCTAGAACATTGCTTTGTAAGTTTCAGGAGGCAAGGGGAGACACCAGATACATTCATTCATATTATCTTCTTAACCTCACAACACCACTGACAAATTGGAATATTTTATCTCCATTTTACAAATGAAGCTCAGAGAAGTTAAATAACTTGCCTAAGGTCACATTTCTCCTATAAAGATGACCTGGGAATTCACTTCCAAACTTTCTGGCTCTAAAGCCCACTCTTTCAACTGCAAATAAATCTTAATCCAATGGCACATCAGTTTATCAGTCAACAATATAAACAAGATCCTGGGTGGAGAAAATACAGAAAATCCTCAACGTGGTCCTTACCCACAAGGAGCTCAGAGTCTAGTGTGTGGGCAAAGCAGAGAGTGGTGAGTTACTGAAGGGTAGTTTTAAGGATATTGCATTTCACTCTGAGTGCTGAGACATATAAAGAAACTAAGTGATTTTCTGTCTTCCAAGAGCCCCCAAGTTTGTGGGGAATACAGAACCATCATGCAACGCCATCTTCAGTATTTGGCTATACTGAAGGATATAATGGGGACTCTGGAGCCCATGAGGGTTATGAAGAGAATGAGATCCCATGTGTTCCCAAGCTATAGATCTGTGTTTTTATCTCCATCCCATCATGACGTGGATGAATGAACTAGAGTCAAGGTAGAAGATTTGGAGCTGTAGGACAGTCAGGATTTCTCCAGAACCAGAATGGTACAGTGTATCCGTCCATCCGTCCGTCCATCCATCCATGCATCCATCCATCCATCTAACAGTCATTCATTGAGCCAAGGTGCTTGCTTGCAACCAAACCCTGGTCTGGATTCCAGGGACACAAGAGGAAGAGACGGCCATGACTCCTAGGAGGTCACAGCCCAATGGGGGAGATAGACATGCACACAGATGATTGCAGTGTGCTGTGTATATGTGCTGTCTTTCTGCTCTCTTACTGTTATCTCCCCCTATACAGGAAAGAAAAACCCCCTCCCTACAAGCACCCACTCCTGCGGGATTCAGCCGGCAACTACCCCACTGGCAAAGGGGACAAGAAGAGCTCAGTGAACCACAAAGGCCCTTCAGACTCTTTTTAAAGACATGGGGTTTGGGAAGTCTTGCGGCATCAGGCGTGTGCATTTTCTGCTGGGATTTGAAATGAATCTCATTTTTCTAGTGTCCAAGATAAGAACTGTGGGATAATGAGTAAGCTAGTAAGTAAACAGGAAGGGGGAAAACTAAGACATTTCATCACCAGCTTTCCCTTCTACCAATGTCAAGTCAATTGTGCACCTTCAGCTTAAGGCTCAGGAACATAATAGGAGCCCCCAACCAAGCAGGTACAGATGCAATTTCCCACAACATAGAGACCCTCACATGATGTGGAAAACCTAGACATCCCTTTGGAGAGTTTGCCCCCATCTCAGGTCAGTGCTTGTAAAGCCTCTTAATTTTTTTTTTTTTTTTTATCCCTTAGATTTTATTTTATTATTTTTTTTCACTAAGTATTTACCCATTTGTATTTTTTTTAATTAATAAATTTTATTTTTATATTCCCCATACAATTGCAATCCCCCCATTCTGACCCCAATCCCTCCCCTCCCGCCCCCCACCCCCCAAAAAGTGTCTCTGGTTCATAGTTTTTGTTGATTTTGATTTTCACTTTCTTATAGTTATTCATTTTCCTGGTCCCTTATTTAAGTTTTCTAGATCCCTGCTATGAGTGAGACCATCCGGTATTTTTCTTTTTCTTTCTGGCTTATTTCACTGAGCATGATCCCTTCTAGCGCCATCCATGTTGCTGCAAATTGCATGTGTTTATCTTTTTTGAATGCTGAGTAATATTCCATGGGTTATATGTACCACATCTTCTTGATCCAGTCATCTATTTTTGGGCATTTGGGCTGTTTCCAAAGCTATAAACAAGCCTCTTAATCTTTTTAAGCTGTATAGTTACTAGATGGTTACCTTTTCAAATAGGCTATGCTTGTTTTGTTTACAGTTTAGAAATGCAATGCCCATATTTGCTGATATAAAACACGCCCACCAACACATACAACTCAAAAACTGTTGGGAACAATGGGACAGAATCTTTGAAATCACAGTGCTCGTAGACAGATGACCACTGCACTGGGCGCGTGCAGCGCACTACCCCTCCCCCCGCATGCAGCTATAGGACATGGTTTTGAGGACTATTTCCCAATGACCTGGGTAATTTTATTGCAACTTTAGCAGCAAAGACATAAAGTTAGTCATGCATCCCAAAAGGTCTCATGTTTAAAATCTCCCGATCCTGGTGTAGGAGTGCAAACCTGGCCATTGAAGAGATGGGCACTGATTATCTGCACTGCGGGGAGGCTGATGCCACATTAGGGAGATGCCAGAGACAAAAGGATACACTCCCAGGCCGGGTGGAATGTGAAACCACGGCAGCAGCGATTCCCTAGGTGGGACAAGCTAAATATTGTGCATTTTTCTAAACAGTAAAGTGCCTTTGTATGATGAGTTGGTCTCCGGGAGTGTGCTCCCTTCCAGTCTGCGAGGCAGCAGGCTGAGTCACCATGACAGCCTGCTAATTAAAATGACCTCCCGGAAATGAGGATTAGGAGGTGGGGAGAGGAAGGGAGGCTCCAGGGAGACTGGGCCTTTAGCACAAAGCTCCAGTTAAGCATTCTAATGCTTTGAGTTGGAGATTTTCGAAGTTTGTTGCAAAAATCGAAAGCAAAGTTTATCCTCCCTTTGCTTATTGGTTTTCAGAGATGATGACAAAGAACCATATGTTCGTTGGCAACATATGTTGTGTTGTATATACAGCTTCTCCCCTGGGTTCTTGTTGCCCAGAGGAACACAAATAAAGTGTTTATGCAGATCCTCCATTCCTCCGAGTGTTCTTGGCACCTTTCCTTTTATGTCTTCCGCTCCCTCAAGAACCAAGCAGCCAACCCAAGTTGGTGTAACCCTCACTTTTGAAGTGAGACACTCTGTCATCAAGAGAAGGCTGAAGAGTCCAGACTTGGCTGCCAGCAGTCCCTGTGTCTCGGTGCCGGGAAGTTTACTTGACTGCAGCCGCTCAGGCTTTTCAGAAATGATGGCATCGCTTGAGGTAGCACGAATCAAGGCAGACTGCATAAAATAGAGAAGATCAGAGTCCAGATCTATTTTTACCTGTCAGACCACTGTCATCGTCATGCCACGTCCATATTTAGATCCTACTTTTAAAACTACATTGATTAATTGGGTCACAGACCACCATCAGCAGGGAGGGTAGTGGTTTCTTGAAATTTGTAGCCAGGCAACTCTGGTTCTAATTCTGCATTCAAATCCTGGTTCTATCCCCAATAGCTATGTGACCTTGAGCAAGTTATTTAGCCTCTGTGAATCTTTGTTTCTTTACTCATAAAAATGGGAATAGTTGTGTCTAACTCTCGACAGCAGGTTTGATGAACTTAAATATAAGAAATGTCAGCAAAAGTGCTCCATAAGTAATAGTTAACATCATTTGGCGGTGACCAAGGTGATGAGGTGTCAGCAAATCACGTCCCTTTAGAAATGAATGAGGAGATTAGAGCTGTTTATCTGAGATTAAAAAAAAAATTGAGAGGGAGTGGAGGTAGGAAAGGAAAAAAAAAATAAAATGCTTAAAGGAGGTCATAGACTTTCTTTTTGTCTAAAAGAAGCAAAGAACCAAATCTGTGCAGGAAGACTCATTAGAAGATTTCAGCTCAAAGATAAGGAAAGCTTTCTAGCAAAGAGTTGTCAGCCATTGGATGGACTCTTTTGGGAGAAAGTGAGCTCCCCATCCCCAGAGGTATACAAGCAGAGCCTGAATGGACATCTGTCATGGAACAAATAGAGGCTTTCCTTTGCTAGGGAGATGATAGATGCTCTGAGGTGTCACCTCCCAGTCTATAACTCTGGAAAGAAATAACATGGGCCAGGAAGTTACATTCCTGGAAGTCAGGAATGGTGTTAAATGTCTCTGGACTACAGTGTATGGACCCTGCTAACATTTTAGCACTCCTTAAGAGGGGAAAAATACCTGGCTATACAGCAGACTATAAGATACAATAGCATCGTCTGCTTTACTGCACTGGCAGAGTGGGAAGGAAAGGGCTGGCCAAGAAACTAGGGATTGCCAGTGGACCTCCCTATGGCCCTGGCCTGCTTAGCAATCCCCTAGCTTTCTTGGACCAGGTTATTCCTATGGCTTCAGATTAAATGGGAAGGATTACAGCTTGGAGGTGGAGGAATAGCGCCAAGCTTGCAGGTTAATCAGCCAGAGGCTACCAGCTCATCCAGCTCCAGCAGGGGGCGCTCAGCCTCTCTTCTGTCCCACATCCTTCTCAAGATGTGAGCCACTTCACTACATATAGCTAGCGGTGAAACCAGTGTTCTGTGCATTTCTGAGATGGAGACTGCTATACAAAAAAGAAGGGTGGAAAGTAGAATGTTGTGCTCAGACCTACCAGGTTCTCACATCACTCCACATATTCAGGGCCACTTTTGCTCTGCCTCAGTCCAGAGGCTCAGAGACAGGACTAAAGATCTTCTTGCCCTCAAAAACCAGCGCACAAGCTGGAGGCCGCTCAGATCTTTTGCAGCTGAAGCCCACAGCAGAGGCTGGGTCCCCGCCTTTGATAGTGTTTGCAGCAGCAGCTGCAGCAGCAGCACTAGGCTTTAGCGAGGTGTTTTCTCTATTGCCTTTAAGTTGGGGAGGGAATAGATGATCTATCTAGTGTCTTTAATTGTGATTCAAGGCTACCACTAAGACCTGCCCAAGAGGAACCCCAACATCATTTTTCCTAAATAGGAAGAACAGTACCAGCCACGTAAGTCTACAGTTATGAAATCCCTAGAGCATCAATTCACAAATCTGTCAAAAGTACATCTAACATTTACTATGCGCCAAACATAGATGGTTTTGCATCCACTGCTTTATTTGATATTTCTGACTATTCTTTGAGGTAACTATCATTTCCCCCATTTTCCAGGTGAGAAAATTTAGAATCTTTAAGATCAAATTTCTTGTTTCCATTTATTTATATGGCTAGTGAGAATCTAGATTGAAACCCAGCTCCCTTTCCTACACTAGACTTTCATTGGGTTTTCTCCGCTTCTCTCCATTTAAAATCAGGTCAAAAACAGCAAAGCAGGTGAGCGCAAAACAAGAAATGGCATCACTTGGAGACTGTGGGCTAGGAAAAGAGAAGGCAGCATACATGTTCAGGCTGGGTGTATGTGTGAGGATTTCAGGACTTTTAAGCTGCTGCTGAAACCCTGCCTTCTCCCTGTCTCTCATTCCACAACCCTGTCTGAGTTCCTGCTGGACAGTCCAGCAGCAGAGGGTCTGGACACTTAGCACTTGGCATAGGAGCTCATCAAGATCATCACTGTCTTCTGCGTTGCTGACCCGAGCTGATGCTTGTGCTCTGATTCCATACCCCACCCTCCTTCGGAAGTATACAAACTGAGCTTCATCTGTCCCTCAATTATTGCTCAAAATTTTCTTCTGATTCCTGCCCTCTGAATACTTTAAGGGCACACCAAGATTAGAGGTCCCTTCCCTTCTGGCTCAGCTCAGCCAGTGGGATATCAAAGCAGACAGAACAGGGGAGGCATTATAACATAATAAGAACCACCTGGGCCTTAAAAGCCAGATGAAACTGAATCATGAATCTTGGATCTTCTGTTAACTAGATGGATGGCCCTGGGCAAAGAATTTAGCCTTCCTACACGTCAAGATCTTCATCTGTAAAATGGGAACGATATCTCCCTCCCACAGCTACCATGAGGATTAACTAGCACTTTTGTACAATGCAGTGCCTGGAGTTAACAATGCCGTGCTGTGCAGTTACATATTTGTTAGAGGTTAGACCTCACATTACATGTTCTTATCACAGAACAAAACAAAAAGGAAAATTTTGGAGGTGATGGAAATGTCTATTACCTTGACTGGACGATGATTTCACAGATATTTGCATATGTCTAAACTCATCAGATTGTATTTATTAAGGATGTGCAGTATTTTGTATATCAATGATACCTCGATAAAACTGTTTTGAAATTATAAAGTCTATCAAATACCTGGCATAGAACAGAACTCTCTCCCCAAACCATGGCATCCTTGCCCCTCCTTTCACCTGCTAGGATGGAAACCCCTTTTGTTGTTTCTTTTTTTCATGCATTGAAGCCTAAGTCAGCATACATTTTATTTTTTTTCAATTTTATTTTATACATTTTTTACATCATTTTTCATATTTGTACAATGTATGCATTTTCATCTTGGTTATAGTCCCCATACAATTCCCACCCCCTTGTTTTAATCCTACTCCCTTTTCCCCCTCCGCCCCATGTAGTGTGTCTCTGGTTCATAGTTGCCTGTTGATTTTGATTTTTACTTTATTATAATTAGTATTTTTCCTTGTCCCTTATTTAGGTTTTCTATATTCCTGCTATGAGTGAGATAATCCAGTATTTTTCCCTTTCTTTCTGGCTTATTTCGCTGAGCATGATCCCTTCCAGCTCCATCCATGTTGCTGCAAATTGCATGTGTTTATCTTTTTTGACTGCTGAGTAATATTCCACTGTGTACATGTACCACATCTTCTTGATCCAGTCATCTATTTGGGGGCATTTGAGTTGTTTCCATAGCTTAACTATTGTAAATAGTGCTGCTATAAACATAGGGGTGCAGGTGCCCTTTTGAATTAATGTTTCTGTGTCCTTTGGGTAAATACCTAGGAGTGGAATCATATGGAAGCTCTGGATCATATGGAAGCTCTATCTTTAGTAGGTTGAGGAATCTCCACACAACTCTCCATAGTGGTTGGACCAGCTTGCACTCCCACCAGCTGTGCAGGAGAGTTCCTTTTTCTCCACATCCTCGCCAACATTTGTTGTTGCTAGTTTTTTTAATATGTGCCATTCTCACTGGTGTGAGATGGTATCTCATTGTAGTTTTGATTTGCATTTCCCTGATTCCAGGTGATGTTGAACATTTTTTCATATGCCTATTGGCCAATTGCATTTCCTCTTTGGAGAAGTTTCTTTTTAGCTCTTCTGCCCATTTTTTGACTGGATTATTTACTTTGTTTTTGTTGAGTCTCTTCAGCTCTTTGTAGATTTTTGTGATCATTCCTTTGTCATTAGTGTTGGGTGCAAAAATTTTCTCCCAGTCGATGGGGTGTCTCTTTGTTTTGGTTACTGTCTCTTTTGCTGTACAGATGCGCTTTAATCTGATGTAGTCCCAGCTATTTATCTTTGCCTTCACTATCACTGCTTTGGGTGATGAATCTTTAAAGATGTTACTGAGATGTATGTCATGTAGTGTTTCACCTGTATTTCCTTCTATATATTTTATGGTTTCAGGTCTTATGTCTAGTTCTTTAATCCATTTTGAGTTGGTTTTTGTGCATGGTATGAGGTAGTAATCAAGCTTCATTCTTTTGCATGTAGCAACCCAGTTTTCCCAACACCATTTATTGAACAAACTTTCTTTGCTCCATTGCATATTCTTTGCTCCTTTGTCAAAGATTCGTTGACCATAAATCTGTGGGTTTATTTCTGAATTTTCTATTCCATTCCATTGGTCCATGTGTCTGTTCTCAGTCCAATACCATGCAGTTTTATTTATTATGGCTTTGTAGTATAGTTTGAAGTCTGGGAGTGTGATACTTCCATTCCCTTCTATTTTTTTTCAGGAAATCTTTGGCTATTTGGGGTTTTTGGTGGCTCCAAATGAATTTCATCAATATTTGTTTTATTTCTTTGAAGAATGTCATTGAATTTTTATTGGAATAGCATTGATTCTGTAAATTGCTTTTGGGAGGATGTCCATTTTGATAATGTTAATTCTTCCAATCCATGAGCAGGAGATGTCTTTCCATTTCTTTGTGTCTTTTTCTATTTCATTTAACAGTGTTTTATAGTTTTCTTTGTATAGGTCCTTTACTCTTTTGCTAGGTTTATTCCCAAGTATTTGATTTTTTTTTTTTTTTGCTTCAATAATAAAAGGGATGGATTTCTTGATTTCTTCTTCAGATTTATTTTTTGTGTATAGGAAGGCTGCTGATTTTTGTGTGTTGATTTTGCATCCTGCTACTTTACTAAACTGATTTATTAGTTTGATTAGTTTTTCTGTGAAGTTTTGTGGGGTTCTCTATGTATATTATCATATCATGTGCAAATAGTGACAGTTTAACTTCTTCCTTCCCTATTTGGATTCCTTGTATGTCTTTCTCTTGTCTTATTGCTCTGGCTAGGACTTCCAGTATTATATTGAAAAACAGTGGTGAGAGTGGACATCCTTGTCTTGTTCCAGATCTTAATGGAAATGCTTTCAACTTTTCACCATTGAGAATGATATTGGCTATGGGTTTGTCATATGTGGCCTTTATGATGTTGAGGTGTATTCCTTGTATCCCAAGAATATCAAGTGCCTTTATCATAAATGGGTGTTGTGCTTTTTCAAAAGCTTTCTCAGCATCTGTTGATATTTTCACATGCTTTTTATAGGAAACCCCTTTTCTTAAAGTCAAAGTTTTCTTACTCTCAGATGAAGTGCAGACAGAAGTACAAACTCTTCCTGAGGAGGAGGGGGATGAGATAAATGTCTAAGAAAACTACAGTCACATTTAGAGATCAGGCCAAGGATCTAGGTCTTATTCATCATTGTGACCTCAACGCTTGGCACAGATCACAGAGGAGCCTGTGCTGCTGACTCTGCTGTATGAACAAATGATGGGGGCGGAGGCATCCAAAGGTCCCTGACTCTTGAAGGGGAAGAAAGGTGCTTTGTTAACTGGGGCTCTGAACAGATGGGAAGAGATAGCTGGTCACAAACATTTACATGATCTGAGTTGAAGCAGAACTGACAAGATTAAAAGGAGGGGATTTTAGGTCTGCAAAATACCATATTTCCTAAAAATAGCAAATCTTAGTGGGATTTATAAGAGGCTCTTCCTATGTTAATTTGAACTGGCAGGCAACTGTCAGGGATTGTCTGGGCTGTAAATGTCACACCTGTACATCCTGCCTGTGGAAATGCAGGAGCACGCTCACCTACATACTTCCTCATATGCTCAGCAAACTCAGAGTGCATGATGAGCACAGCATATTACTTTCCCCATTTTGCAAATGAAGAACTGAGCTGGGTGTGATAAGGTCCCTTGCCCATGGTCCACAGCTGGTGGGTAACTAGGACAGGACCTGCACACAAAGCAGACTCTGCCTCTCAATTCAATCCCAAATGCCAACGCTGAGCTGTTCCCTTCAGGAAGGCATTTCTATGATGCCTGTTGGAGCTCCTAGTGCTTAAAATTTGTTTGTCCCCAAAGACCTGAGATTTATTTTTGGCTGACCCCATACCTGAAGTCCAAGTCTGCCTCTCTCTCTACATTGACTGACTTGGTTAATGTCTTCCTTTTTCACCTAGTTGCTTGGGCTGGAACCTTGTTCTTGTCTTGACCCCCTCCCTCTCCTCACACAGCCGGCCAGTCACCAAACTGGCCAAGTTGTTTCTGCCTCTGTGATGTGTGCACCTTCAAGCAGTACAATGGGGTGACTTTGCAGTCCCAAGGGCTGTTTTGTCTTGTGAATCATCTAAAACATTGTTTACGTTCCTCATCTCTATATGGGGAGATAATACTATTGGCAGAATTTGTTTCTTTTCTTTCCTTTCTGTGTTCTCCCCCCTATTCACTCCCACCATCATCTACCTAGTAGCTGTTACAGCCCCTTCCTCACTTCCCCACCCCAGCCTCCTGACACCTGCCTGCTCAATCTTTTCTCTCTCTCTCTCTCTCTCTCTTTCTCTCTCTCTCTCTCTCTCTCTCTCTCTCTCTCTCTCTCTCTCTCTCTCTCTCTCTCTCTCTCTCTCTCTCTCTCCAGAGAGGCTTCCAGGGTCTCTGTGAAGCATGACCTTATGTTTGTGGCATCTTCTTAAAATCAATTCTCTGAGCCAGCAACCTGGCTGTCATTCTACTTTTGTGTCTTTCATGACCCCCAGCTGCTCAGCTGCCACATCCAGCCAGTTCTGCCTCTTCAGGGTCTCTCACTGAACTAGGGAAAACCCTTCTTTTCCTTCAAGACTTAGCTCAAAGTTTCCAACTCAACGACATCCCTTGCAAACTTATCAGTTATAATGAACTGCTTCCTTTTCACTGTGCCCTGGTGTTTGTGTAGTTGTCTATTTATCAATTCTTTGCCTCAGATAAACATCACTCATTTAATTTTTAGGAGGAGAGAGTGGGTTTTTTGTTTTTTTGTTTTTTTTCTGGACCTCTCACAGCACCTAACACAGTTCCAGACAGGTCAGAAGTACTCAGTAAATGAAGCAGAATAAAAGGAAGAGTGGATCTCAAATCCAAAATGTCATCCTGAGGTCATCTAAATAATGGAACCCAATCATAGACCTCCTCCCAAAGTCCTGAACTCTCTGGGACATTCTACAGCTCAGTCTCCTTCCATGTCTCCCTTCCCTGAGAAATGAGTTATAACTCAGTATGTAAGCTAGCACCAGATGGTAGAGCGTTTGGTCTTGCAGGCAGAAGTATGGATAGTCTTCAAGGTCCCAGTCTCTATGGAGAAGTGGAGATGGATTGACTTAATGTCTAGTCCTTCTCTGAAGGCCAAATTCTTTCACAGCGCCTAGGACAATTAGATAACTTTTTCTATAGAAATAACAGCAACCAGGGCTGTTGCTATTGGCATGATTGCTGTCACTGCTTATTTTCTATGACTTCTGCCGCCTCCATCACTACCATTGCTACTGCTGCTGGGATCACCGCGACTATGCTGTTCTTCTGCTGCTCCTACCATGACTGCTGCCACTGCTGTGCTGGCATGAGGACTGCTGCTGCTGGCACTGTTCCCACTGCATGGCCTAGTCTACCCCTGCTGCTGCCACCTCTGCTGCTGCCACTCCTGGTACCACTCCTACCGCACAACTGCTAATCCTCTGCTATGGCCTCCGTCTCCACCTCCACCAGTGCTACAGGGTGATCCCCAGGGAAAGGGGAGGTTCCAGGTTCCCTGCCCCACCCTAAAGAAGGGTGGAGCTGGACAGGGAGGAGAAACTAGAAACAACAAAAAGGACTGAGAGAAGAAGAAGCAGAGAGAGAGGAAGAAATTTGAGGAACACTAGGAAGAAGAAGCAGAAAGAGATGAAGACCTTGGGGAGGCCCATGGAGCAGAGAGACATGTGAAGTACCTGCGTTTGCTTGTTGGCTTTGGGCTTGTACCAGGGACTTGGGGGACTTGGAGGGAGACACTTGAAAGAGACAGAGATGTGGGTGAGAGGCCTGTGTGGAGGCTGACAAGACAGCATTTATCTTGACTTAGATTTTGATTTTGCTTTTTTCCTTCCAGACTTGTTTGGCCCCTTCTGCCCCTTTCCTCTGGTTCCCCACCAAAAGATGCCTTAGACTTGTGACAGGCTTTCAGGCCTCAGTGGCCCTGCTTTAGGCCAGCCCTATTTGGCTGGGCACATAGTCAGGAGGGGGATGGGAAACTCTGAGTACTTCATTTGGAAACTATTTTAAACTATATTCTTTCTCTTCTCTCTAGCATACACACACATGAATTATATTAAATTTCTATTGAAGGTCTTACCCAACAGAGGATGTTTTCTCCTGATGTGGCAGATAGCAGAAACTATTTAGAGCAGACAGATTTGGGGGTCCTGAGATACCCCTCATTCTGCCCTGTAACATGACTCCTACATCTGCTGCTACCACTGTTACTCCCACCAAGATTCCTATTGCTGCTGCTACTGCTACTGTTTCTATTGCTATTATTTAAACTCTTTTGTTGCTATGTTTCTACTGCTGCTGCTGCTCCTGCTGCTCCTGCTTCTCTGCCCTGACTGTGTGCCTCACAGGTTGCTTTATTTTATTTGCTCACATGTAATCCTGACAACCACCCTATGAAGCAGGTGTTCTTTACCTTGATCTGCTAAGGAAGCAGAAGCTTAGAGAGGTTCAGTAATCTGTCCAAAGTCTCCCGGCAACTGGGTGGAAGATCTGGATGTCACCAACTCCAGTTGCTGCTCCCTTGTCAGCCTTTTGGTGTACAGTCATAAGGCTGACAATACAATAAATATTTAATGCTGACTATAAAAAGCCTCTGCCTCCAGGAGCTTACTGGTTCATTTTTGTTTCTTCACATGGCCTCATTTTGCCTATTCCCTTGAGGCTGGCTCTAGGAATTCTCCTTTGTGACTAGATGCCCCTGCATGTCCTCTGTGCGGGAATCTCTTCCTTTAAAACAATGGCTGAGAAATGATCGCCGTAACAGGCTGAGTTGGCACTACACTCAGAATGGCAGGAACGAGAGAGAGGCTTTTCTGATCGGCATGGAGTGGTCCAGAGAACACCTCCTCCTGTCTGCCCACCCCTTGCCCGGCTTCTGCTTTACTAAGCAAGAGACAATTTCCCCACCAAATATCCCAAAGATTTCTTCCTCCTCTATCCCAAGTCACTTTCTACTCCCCATGCTCCCCCAGAATCCCAAATTTTAAATTAGAAGGATTTAAGGATGTGCCCAGAAGAACTGAGTTGTTTTTTTTTTTTAAGATTTATTTATTTATTTGTTTGTTTGTTTGTTTGTTTATTTATTTATTTATACAAGCACTGGGTACAGTCAGAAGCGCGGGAGGGTGAGAGAATTCACCAGAGCCAGAGCAGGGAGCAGAGCAGGCAGAAGGACCGAAGTACACTGCTGAGGGTAGCAGCGGGCGGCAGGAGAGGTCTGCGCACCATGTGGGACCCTCCTCCGGTGGCCGGGGAGCAGCCAGGGATCGAACCAGCGCTGCAGAGGCTGCGGGCAGCTTCGCAACCCAGAGCTCAACCGCTGCGCCACCCGGGAGGCCCAGAAGAACTGAGTTTTATCCCCAATTCTGATACTATGTGACATTAAGTAAATCTGACTGTGTGACATTAAGCAAATCTCTTGCCCTGTCTGGGATTGCTCCAGAGCTTCAACTGTGTTGTTTCTTACTCTTTTATATGGAGACATAAGCCCCAGGCATCGTGCTCCCAAGAGTATCCTAAGAGAGGATTAGCTGGAAAGAAAAGCATTTCAAAAAATATTTCCCAGATTTTCTTCCCGCCTTCTGAAACCTCATAACAACCCCCATTGGTCTATATTTGCCTTTCATCTGGGTGCTCCTGTCGTTAATTTATCCAACAAAATTTATTGAACATTGTGTTTGACGGTCACTCCCCGTTCCTCTTTGCTGTCCTGATTCCTGCCTATCCTTCAAGTCCCTTCCTCCAGGAAGTCTTCCCTGATCTCACAGCCCTCATAGATAACTATCATCTAAATACCTCATTTGGCACTAAGTAATGGCTTTGATATTTCACTTTTCCAGCTCAACTTTGGATTGTTCTTAGGGTGAGATGTTTAGAGACTATAAAGGCCAGTCTCACTAATGTTCTTGGTTCCAGGACCCAGCATAAGGTCTGAGAGAGAACAACATTCATGGGAGCTAGTAGCTATTGCTGCTGCTGCTGCTGCTGCTGTTGCTACTGCTGCTGCTAAAGAGAATGAGAATGCCTGCTCTCAGCAGAACATTGCTGTGAGGTTAATGCCCCTCCTCTCTCCATCCCTTCAGAATTTTATAAATATGGGAAGCCCCTTAAATTTCTGGGCAAACTGGAGCAAATCTAGCATGTAGGCATCTAAAGAAGCTGTCAAACTTTAAGGCTAAGAGCAACCATGGAAGAGAGAAAAAGGAGAGAAAGGTGGAAAGGCTGGGAGGGCTAACAAATTGACTATGATGGAGTGTGTGTGTGTGTGCACCAGTATATTTGCATTATATTATATGCGAGATTTTAAAAGCAATTTCTTTCTATTTGGATGTGAAAATGCATGCCTGCGTTTGTATAGTTCTCATGTTTATGCGTGTCTTTACTGAGTCCTAGATGACAGATCATTGTGAATTCTAAGCACATTTTTACCTAAACGCCTACTCAGAGGTGTTGGGTTTAATTTCTATTTGAAATTCTGTCTAATCCCTCAACATTTCATCCATATTAACAGGCCACCCCCTCTGCCCAGCCTCCCCAGGGCTGTGCCAGCAAGATTGAAGGCCATCTCACCTCTTCCCAACCCCAGTGAAGCCAGACACTGATTCTGGTCAGACCAGAACCTATCAAGATCCCTTTTCCTGACTGTCAGCCAGTGACCTTGTGTTTCTATCTCTTTCATGGGCCTCAGTTTCTGTGTTCCTGTCTATTTTTCTCTTTCTCCTTCTTCAGGCCATCCTTGATAAAATGTTGAAAAAATAACAAAGGCATGATGTGACAAAGGAAGAGGCTCTCTCCTTGACATGTTCAACATCTCTCCAAACTGCACCTGGAGAGCTGAATGCCTTGGTTCCCCAGTGTTTGTTTCTGTTCAATTTTAGAAGCACTGACTGAAGGCCCAGCCTGAGCTAGGCTCAGTGCAAGCCAGTCATCAGAAGTGGAGGCTGCACAATTATGAAATAAATAATTTACTGCTGTGGCCCGCACAGCAGTTCTCAGAGGCTTGAACCATGACCTTGTTGAAATGCAAATACACAAGATGAGGACTTTCAGAATTAAGTCTTGTTCATCATGTATGCCTTAATTCATTCTTTAGTAAGTTCAGCATTCATTCATTCTTTTGTTCATTTATTCATTCATTCTTAAGGTGGTTACATACTTTGTTAGGAGGAGTGCTGACCCAGAAGTCTGAATCTACCAATTCAACTGCTGTCATTTCCCCTCTCTGAGTCTCTAAGAACTTTCAGAACTGCAGGAGAAATGGGTGTAGTTGGGAGAAGGAACGACGATCTCTGCATCTGTTCTATAGCCACACAGTAGGAAAGGGATGAGGGCAAAGGACAGGGACCTCGAAATTATCCTAGAAAGAGCCCAAGCTGGAAGCCTAATATCCAAATCTAGTCCCAGTCTACTAGCATCTCTATGACTTTGGAAAAGTCATTTTCCCTCCCTGTATCTCCATTTGCCCACCTGTAAAATATGAACCTATAAAAGTAAGTGATCACTAAAGACTCATACACTTCCGCCACCTGGTGGTTCTAGGAAATCCCCCGCCAACGAATCTGTGTACTCTGAAAGATGATCTCATACTGACTTTGAAAGTCATGTAAGGTTGCTACACCCCAATGCTGTGGGGTAGATGTCTAAGTGATAACTTTTCATACTCTACTTGGTAGTCCTGGCAATGATGCCAAGCTACCAAAGATTCTCTCTGTCCTCAGACCTGATGCTGAACCAGAGACTTCTGGAAAGATAAGGCCAGCGGGTGACTCGGCAAACGTTGCATACAGAAGGTGCAATGCTGCAGACCTAATTAATATCACCGTGTAACAGACATCACACAGCATGCTTGAGGTGCCAGACAGTATAAATAAAGTAATGTTTTATCTTAAATGTTGGTTAGCATTGCATAACAAATGGACTTGTGCATTATTTACTACACTGCACAGCATAGACATATTAGAACTGCCTGAGACCCTGTGAGAAGACACTCCTTGATTTCAAGGGTATGGATTATTAACTGCTTGCCAAACAGCTGGATAATACTGGCCATTATTGTAGTAGACGCATATAAAGAGGCAGACACAGGAGTATGGGCTCTGATATCTGACAGATCCTACTGAAATCCAACTTTGCCATTGGATGACCTTGAGTCACCTCTATGAACCACTTTCCTTATTTATAAAATGCACAAAACACAGGAGGTTTGTGAAGAATAAGCATGTCCCTACCAAAATTTAAGTATTCCATCAAGGATAAGTACTATGATCAATCACATCCACAGTATTCTAACACTCATGATTCCTAAGGTACTTTGTCAACACCTCGTACAGACACACAGAAGCTTTGCCTCTCATGTAGAAGGATAATGAGGTAGCAGGGTCTTTCATCCTCCACAGAAGATGGCCATTGTCCACCTCCAGCACTGTCCTCCCCCCTCGTATAGTATCACACCATTCATTCATTCACAATGCTTACAGTGGTATCTTAGTTTGAGTTCTACTGAAATCAGACACTAGTACAAGAAGCTGAGAGTAAGCAGTGTATTTGGCAGGTGGTTCCAGAAGGCATATGTGAGGACAAGGCAGCAGTGAGTCAGCACATAGAGAAAAGCCAGTAAAGAATATGTTAATGAGCTAATTGTCACTAAGGGTATAGGGACCTTAGTCTCTCTAGAGCCATTCTTAAAAATGATGTGAAGAGACACAAGAGGAGAAGAGGACATTTAAGTGGCATCCTTGCATATAAATTCCCCTTCGCTACCTGGTTTCTCCTCTGTGAGGCTGATCCCTGAGGCAGCCAAGTTTCACAAGAAAAGGGATGCTGGTCCAGTGCATGAACCACCCACCAGAGCTGTGCTGATAGAGCTCCTGGTGGGCCCAGGAGATTTGGTGTTGTCAGCACAAGTGTCTGCCATACCTGGGCACAGGAAGGTGAGGGAGGAATGAGTAACTTGTCTTTGCAAACCTATGGTTGAGATGTATGGTAGAGAGAGTGAATCAATCGTGCCTTCTAGAATGTAGTAATATGCCTGTGTGTGATTATTTTCTGGATGAATAAATGGATGAGTGGATGGAGGCATTTTCTCCATTGAATGAATAATTTCTACCTACAAATTCAGGGGGTAAATAGAGTTTGGGGAGCTTGACTGCAGATGGAATTAATATACAGGGAAGATCAACATGGAGCAGTTTCTGGTAAGTGATAGAACCCTCAGAAGAAATATATCTAGAGCTGAGTCCACTGAGCTAGACTAAACAGGCCATCAACACCTACTTTTGACTGAGTTGCCCCAACCTGGTGCTGCCACTTGGTATCGCTGCCAAAAATGGGAGCTGGAAGAGCAACTCATTTGAAGTTCTGAAGAAAAATAGTTTGAGGGCAGTATCAGAATGAGGAGAACCCAAAGGGCCAGTGGCCTGATGCTTGGACTCAAAGGATCTCAGCTTTATACATTTTGCAAAATTGTGAGCTGACTTGTCCACTCTGATATTGCATGCAAGCTGAATTCTCTTTTACTAATTAGTGCATTTGGCCAGGGACAAGGAAAACAAAGTGTGCAATTTTATGCAGATTTTACTTTTAAGCATCTTTATTTTTCCTTATAGTTGAAATCTTGAAAGTGAGGTCAGTTTCTAGAAAGTATATCTTCTTCATCCTGATTATAAGCATGATACATCTGAAAAATTTCAGAATTTGGAAAATAGGAAAAGGCCTAAAGAAAATAACTCAGTGCTGCTAAGAGATAATTAACTTTTCATGTATTTTTCATACGTTTTTAACAAAATTGAGGTAATTACATATTTATAGTTGTAGATATTTCCTCCCACTGAGCTCTTTAGCTGGAATGTGTTACGTATAATTGCCATGTACATTTCTCCATCTCATTGAATATTCTTTGAAAACCTTCATTTTTGTTGATTACATAATAGTCTGTCTTTCATATAAAAACCTAATATATTTATTCACTACCCTCCTAGTGGACATTCTGGTCATTTCCCATTTTTTGTCATTATAATTCTGTTCCTGGTGTGAACATAATTGTGCAAAATATTCCATGTGCATTAGGCCCTTTGCACGTCCCTCTAAAATTAGGAGGTCAGCACTGTGTGGATTTTCTTCTTATAGATTAGGAAGCTGAGGACCCATGAGGAGTAAAATGATTTGTCGTAGTTCAGGTTACGCAGAAACAGGCCCAGAGATAAGGACCCACATGCAAGGAATTTACTTCAGAAGCGATGGCAAGAAAAAATTGGGAAAATGAGACTAGAAAGAAAGGACAGCTATAGCTATTGAAATGGTTGAGATTAAGCAATTTTCCATTGTGAATAATGAACTTAATCCTTCGGGAGAAACTGGGAATCCATGTACTTGGATCATTCCATACAGTGAGGAGGAAGCTGGTATTTCTCACAACTCCACACCTTCAATCAGTCTTTGTTGAGGCTGCTCCCAAGGAGCCTTCTAGTTTCCCATCACTCCGGGCTGCTGCGGGGAGGGCAAGGGGAAGGGGAAGAGGGAACAAGGGCTCTGGCAGTCACATAAATGCAGGTGTTGGCAGTCAGAAGTTGGGCAACCTCACCTGCAGGGATGAGGGCACTGAGCAGGTAAGGCCGGTCATATCTGGTAGCTGCCAGATTTGATCACCCATGTGCCTACCCCAAGAATCTATGCCTTTAAGGACCTGACTTTGCAGAGAAATGAAGCCTCTCTGTGAACTTAAGCAAGTCACTCTACCTCTTTAAGCTACAGAATCTGTTGCTGGTAGAGCTATCTGCCAACATGACCTGAGCTGACCCCCCGGATGAGGCCAGTGCTGCTGCAGCACTACTGACCATTCCCATCAGGCAGACGGTGTTTTCCTGACAATAGCTAATTAAAAGAAATTAGTAGGAGAGGGGCTGGTTCCCTGGCTATCAGATGAGTAGTTTTCTAGTTTAATTACATAGCATGCAATGTACACATGGCTCCCTGAATTATAGTGTGCAGGTCTTTGGTGAACTTTGGAGTGTTCCATTTTTCTGGCCAGAGGGAAACAAATACACAATTGCTCATCTCTATGCACTATGGTCTATCCATGGTCTCATCTCTATGCACCAACAATCTCCAGGCTTGGATTCTCCCAGGAGGGAGCTTAATTGCTCCGTAATCTTCAAACTCAAGGGCTCCTGAATGCTAAGCTCCTGACGAGCTGTATTAAGGTAAAAATGACAAAGATGCCAGTTGACATATTTACTAAATATGCGGCTCCTACAGGAGCCATCATGGGCTGCTTGTGCCAAGGAGGTTCACACTTAAGGAGAAGGTCAAGACAAACTAGAGAATTGAACCCAGGCTGACTTCAGAATCCATGTTTATTCTGTAAGACCACCTACATGTGCTTTGCTGTGGAAGATGTCTTACAGTGGGACCACCCACAAGAAGGCAAGTATGAATCATATTGCCTAAGGACAATACCAAGATTTTCACACACTGCCCCACCCAATTCAGCCCTGCCTATTCATTTATCTAGACATTTTTGGTAACATGGAGCATGATTTAATATTTCAAAAGTTTGGGTTTGTAAAATTAGCATGCTTGCTTATTTCTAGGCAGAATGGCTACGATGGAAACAGCTCTCACCAGGTGAGTTGTTGTGCTAATGTCTCCACCATCTGTTACTGCTAATTCTAGGGGATTAGAACACGGAGAAGATAGTGCTGTGGCCTGCATGTTAGAGTTGAGGAGTTGGAGACAGGAGCAGTGACAGGCCCAGGGCCACATCACCTTTATTGGCAGAGCAAAGATGCAAGCTCACTTTAGTGGATTCAAAGCCAAGCACTTTGACACAGAACATGACCTCCAGCAGCCCAGATGTTCCCCAGACTCTAAATGCACCTGTAAACTCCATACATTGGGCCAGCAATTCCAGATCCTTGTCTCTACCCTAACACCATCCCAGAAATCAGGGTTCATATAGTCAGCAGATTATTAGATATTTAAGACTTAAACAGAATTTATGGTTTTCACATATTTTTCATCCCTACCCCAAATTTCCCCCTCATTCAGTCTTTCTAGCCCATATAAAAGGCAATACCATCTGGTTGGTAAAGGCCCCAAATTTTGTTGTTATTCCTGATATTTCCCTTTTGATCCTACATATCTAATCCATCAGTAGATTTACAAAATGGATAGAGTAACAACTGTACGGTGGTATATTAAAAACCAGACATTTTGTAGTGATCACAAGGTGGTATGGATGTGGAAGTACAAAGCTGTACACCTGAAATTCAGACAATGTCATAAACCAAGTTACTGCAATAGAAAAAGGAAGACACTTGCACATCTTAGCTTGACACTCATGACTCTGCTAGGTTTGGCCCCTAATCACCTCTTAAACTTCTCATCTCACCACTCCCCTTGTCCTCTGTGCCCAGCCACACTGCCCTTCTTCCTGTTTCACAACGATGTCAGATTTGGGATTTTTATCCTTGCTATTCCCTCCCCTGGTTGCTGCTCCTCAGAAAGCCTTACTCTGAACACCTAGCAGCAACTAACTGTGGTTACTGGCTCAACTCCAGCCCTTCAGACCTACTTACTGTGATGTCACAAATGCAGGAGACCAGTGTGATGTTCCATGGTCTATCCAAACAATCGTGATCCCTCCAGAATAGACTATAATAGAGAATGGGAGCCTGAAGATTGTAGCTCTGGGGCAAGTCTGAGTAGGTACTGCTGTCCTAAGAATGGATTTGCTTTTGATTTTTTTCTGTGATGGGGATTAAAAAGGATGCATTTACCAGATCAGTAGCTCATACCAGGCAGAAGTTATCTTAATGTGTAAAAGCATCACAGTCAATGTATCCTGTTAACATATCACTATGAGAGCAGGATGCATTCCCAGGTAGGCACTGTCAGCTCGGAGTGGTGCATATCCAGGTAAATAATCCTTTTACCATCAAGTAGGTCCTTTAAAAAGAATCAACAAAATTTATAAATCTCTGGTTAGACTCATCTAAAAAAAATGAAAAGGCTAGAACACACAAATTGATATAGTAAGTGAACAGGGGGATATGTGTACAGATCCTAGAAATAATGTAGGTTAAGAAAGAAATATTAAGAACCACTTGATACCAGTTCTTTTGATAACTTCAATGAAATAAAAAAACTTTTATGAAACAAACTGCTGAAACTTTCTCGAGAAAAAAAAATGGATCACTCAAATAGTTGTGTATGTATTAAAGGAGCTGAATTTATGGTTTAAAATCTTGCTAGGTTAGTCTTGGGATATTAGAAATCTTCTGTCTTTTAAGATGTGTTACATAATATATATGATAATATACACACATTATAAACATGATTTAAAAGGACTTGCCTCTAAAATATTGATTAGAAGATCTGTGGATGGGCATTGACAAAGTTCAACAACTGGTGAATTTGCATCTAGGATGATTCGTTTTGTTCACTACTGAATTCCTAGTCCCTTGAACAGTTTTACTTGAAGTAGATGTTGGCAAACATTTGTTAAATGAATGATTGAGTGAATGTTTTCAGATAAGTTTTGTTGTCTTGATAAGAACCATCTGTGCCTCATTTTCCAGAACATTTTATGTAAAAGGCTAGGGGAGCTCTTAGGTTCCCCAGAAAACTTGTGGGGTCTTTAGATTTGCAGACATAGCTGAAAGTTCAGTCTGCTGGTCACTAGGTGTCTGCAGTAGCCAGAAGGAACTATTCCCAGATAAACCATGCTGTCCCTCATACCCATGTCCTGAATATTAAATAACCCTTTTTCTTTGCCTCTGGTTACTTGTGCAAACTTGATCATTGGATTACAAAATAAATCTTTACAGCAGGAATCATCAGACCCATTTAACAGATGAGGGTCACAGTAAACATGTTTTTTCCTTTCCATCCATTTCACTTCTCTTTATTTACGTAGCAACCAGGATGAAGGATGAGATTTATTCTCACTTTCGACTCCAGAGGTGGGTCTTGATAAGTCTAGATAAAGTGCTGATAGGGGGTTGTCAAACTTTCTAGAGACCCAGTTACTAAATATTTTAGGTTTTATCAACCATAAGATCTCTGTCCCAACTACTCAGCTCTGTCAATGTAGCATGAAAATAGACAATCATATACAAATGAATGTGACTGGGCTCCAAAACAGCTTTGTTTACTTTTTGTAAATAAAAATAAATGGTGGGGGATGGAGGGGGGAGTTGTTTCACAGTTTGCTGACATTTAGCCTAGAGCAGTGTTTCTCAGCCAGGCTCCTTATCAGAACCATAGAACAACACAGAAAATAATTTAAATGATTATATTAAATTTTCCACAGGCATGACAAGGACCTAGCACAGTGGTTCTTAAGGTGTGGGCCTCAGCCCTGGAAACTTGATGGAAATGTGAAGTCTTAGGATTCATTCCTAAATCACAAACTCTGGGAGTGGGGCTCAGTAGTTTGCATTTTAACAAGTTCTCCAGGTGATTCTGACATACCCTCAAGTTTGAGGACTATTGCCCTGGATTGAGTCTAAAATAATGAAGAAAAATTCTTCCCATTTACCACAGTATAAATTCAAGGGTATAGCTAATCAGTAAATGGAATTTCCCTAATCACAGGGATGGATTTAGGAATGATCCAATTTTGGGAAATCTTTCAAAATATTTAACAGCTAGAGTACCAGCCAGTGAGAACTGGTGCCAGCCATACCAGAGCAGGGTTCTGAAGGCCCCCCTCTTCCGTCAGGCATTAATCCTTTCCTGATGAGTCACAATGTCCTCTGCAGGGTCCTGGGGAGCAGCCAGAGGGACTATTGGGGGAAAATTATGTCCTGAAAGAAATCTACCCACTGATATTTTAGGAGCTCCACTCCACCTCCATGCCAGAGATCTCAGGTGCCAATGATTACAACTCCCATCATGCCACGAATCTGCCTTGACACTTGACTTCTTGAAGGGAGGATTGCTGGGAGATAAGGGTGGAGTTAAGCAGCCATGCTTGGTATAAAAAAGAATATGTGGGCTTGCAGGGTCTCTTGATTTTCCCTGCCTTCAGCATGTACCTGGGGTCCCAGCTCAGACAGCATTACTGGTAGGACGTATTAACTGATTAATCTTTCTCTCTCTGTGCTTCCCCCTCTTTTCATTTCCCTTGTAAATAAACCTTTTATTAACCTTTCTCTATGTGTCTGCCCTTGGGTCTTCGAAGTTTTTTTTAAAGCACACAGGTGAGGACTCAGATCCAGGCCACCATCGCATTTCCCTTTGGGGTTTCCCTGTAACAGCTTGAGTTTCAGTGGGGACCACCTGCATGGAAGTGTTTCACTATTTTAATAACCTGAAACATTATATGGCACAAAGGAAACGTGGACACCAGGGCTAACAAGAAGCAGGTTTAATGCACTGGTGCTGACTCAGCAGATTCGTATCCCAAGGCTGAGTCCCCTTTATAGAAAGTCAGAGGCTTATATACACTTTCAGTTTCTACAAGGTTCCAGGTGGGTTTGCATTGGCCGCTGTACATGGTCAGATAGAACGTGGCTACGTACTGAGAGATAAGTCGTATAGCTGCATATCAAGGGTGAGTAAAGGGTCAGTAAAGAGTCAGCAGTCATGGGACCCCCCAGGTCATCCTGCTCATGGATGGCGGTATATGATCTAAGATTCATATCAGGGACTAAGTTGCATACTAGGAACTGAGGAAACAGTGGATACTAAGATGCCCAGGCTGCTTATTACAGGTCACCATGCTCCAGTACAACTGCTCAGTGCCCATCAGCTGCAAAGCTGCCAAGTTCAACTGGCACAAGTCTCAAAATTTGCCTTCACTGGTTGTAGAAACAACATCCCCTTGTACAAGAATATTGACCTAAACATGAAGCCAACATGGGTGGAACTCTCAGGAAGAATCAGAGAGAAAAGGAGCTGCGTCCGAAGGAGCCACTCTACAACTCTTCCTACTTCTAGATGCGCCATTTACCTGACCCAGTTGGAGTTGAATTTTCTAACTTTTGCATCTAATAAAAGCATTATCTGAAACAATGAAAAAAGAGGCCCAGAGAGTTATTACAGGGAAAACATATTTCTGAGCTCCTGAGGGAACTGTTGTTCTCCCTGCTTCTGGAAGCTCTGGGTAGTGCAGAGCCTCCCTTCCTCCTCAGCCTGGTGGAGAACCGCTCAGGTACCCTTCACCCCAGCTGCGTGTTGGGCCGGCTGCAAGGCTTGTTTATTAGTGAAATGCATCTGATCAGAGCGCCCGCCTGACAAGTTCATTACATATCAATTTAATTAGCTGATTTACATTTAATTTACATTTCAATTAATGTCTTTAGCAACCAAACGCCGCCTTAATAGGGTAATTGCCTGTTAGGCAATATGTAAAAGAATAAATAGTCGCATTCTGAGGAAGAATTCCTATTTTCAATTTTTTATTACCATAAATAACTGAAATAATTATTGCTCTTAAGGGCCACGTCCTCGTTTCCTTCTGGGCCTAATTATAAAGACTTAGTACCTCATTAAGCAAAATGGTTTTGGAGTCACAGAAAAACATTACTTGAATCGTGACTCATTAGTTTCGACAAAATAGGAGAAAACTGTGGTAGCAGGCACATTTGGGGTGCTGGGGGACTTGATACAGGCGAGCCTTATCCTCCCTGAGCCAAAACCTCATGAAGGCGGATGTCTCTGCTCCCATGTCCTGCAAAGCCTGTTGGGATATTGGGCTGGGGCTGCTCCAATAGCCTCTTTTAAGTGATACTGACGATGAGGAATTCTTTACCTCTTGAGACAGACATTAGAGAGCTCTGGATTTTCAAAATTATTTCCTATATGAAGTTAAAATCTGCCCCTCTCTTTGAAGCCATTGTAGTGGGCACTTTGCCAGGGGGTAATTATTATATCTCCATAATAGTGTAATAAAGACTGGGGTAGCACTGAACAGGCAGGAATAGAAATGAGTTGGGAACTGGGGAAAGGAGGCAAATGGTCTGGAAAATGGGGCGATGGAGACTGTGTTTTGATACAGGGGTGAGAGTTAGGGGAGGGGGAAGGGTCAGAGGCTTGGGTCTTGAGACCGGCTCCTTCTTTGAAAGGTAACTGAGTGGTTAAGTTGAAAGAGCAGATACTAAGAATGGAAATCTTTCAGAACAAAAGTAGGGGGGTCCTTTTGGCTAGGGTTGTCTTGCCTCAAAGAACTTCGGGCATCATTACTCTCATCCTTTTCACTCTGTGGGACTGTCTCCAACAGTGCCACCTCGTGGGAGTGAGGCACAATAGCAGGAGCGGAACACAGGCCCTGGTTGATCCGTTCTCTGCCAAAGTCTGACAGACCCTTTTGGATTTCACTTTTAGACAATCAGAGGGATGAAAGGAAGCTTTGGGAAAGAAACACTGAACTTCCAGAAAATAACTCATTTAGGGACGAAGGAACAGAGAACTTGATTAGTTAGGAAAACTGGTAACCATGTTTGCACCCTACTTTTGGAGATGTTCGTTCTGCTTATAGGACTCTTCTCTTTCTCCCACTCAGAACCCATGTCAGCCTTCCAGAAATTAAATAATAGGAATTAGGTCCCTTATTCCACCTTTGCTCACTCCTGAATTACCATTCACAGGTAAATAACTCCAACCCTCTCAACCACTTTTTTTTCCACGGACACCTTAGCCACTCAGATTTATTGATAACCTTTTTAAAGCCAACACCAAAACCTGAAGGCTGACTCCAGAATCAGTCAATACAAGGCAGGTGAAGGAGACAATCAGAATGGCAGAAGCCCACCCTTATCAGCCCGGGGTTTCTAGAACTACTCTCATTCTTCCTCGTATTTATTGGAAAAAGTCTGAGCAATGAGTCTTAGCCCAAGCAGATCCAACGCTCCATTTTTATAGCAAATATTTTGTGACACTTTCTTTCCTATATGAAATACACAGAAAATATAACTTGCCTGCATGTACAACTTTTACAATATGTATTATTCTGTGATATAAAGGAAAAATAAAAGAGAAGAAACATACAATAGAATATTTTTACATGTAAATGCTCTGGCCTAACTACATAAAAAGGTGTAATGAAGTAGCATCGGCTTTCGTCTCTTTATAAAATTACCTGAGTGTGAGAACTGCAAATGCAGACAGATTCAGTCAAGTATGTTGAATTGGTGGTCCGAATACTGCCACTAGCTGAGAGGGCTTTTCAAAACTCTTGCATGACTCTTCGTAGAGTTCTGGACAAAACATCACCTTCTCTTGATTTAAAAGGTGCCTGCATTATTCTTGGGAAAAACTGCTCTGTCTTGAAATGACGCAAAAAGACCTTGACTCTGTATGTGAAATGAAGTTAGGCTGTAAATTCAGCAATTTACAAGTGAGTTTTTCCCTTGAGAATATGTGAAGGAAGAGGATTTGGGGACGCTGGAAGTCTTCGATGTGTAGGACTGCCTGGCGTTTCTGAATATTTGCCACCACATGTCAGAGCACCCCGTTATTGATGTGACATCCATTTTGAAAGAGCCGCCTACTCCTGACAGCTGAGAGTGATAGCATCCCCTAGGAGAACCACACTTACCTGCAGTCTTGCAGGTTCATGCTTCAGTTGCCCTTCCTTCTGACCCCAGTTCTCTTTTCAACACAGATTTTTGCCCCAAGCCCTAATCCCTGCCCTACTCCTATCAGTGGCCAGTGTTCTAGGACTATAAGACTGGTCCAGCTCCTACATTCTCAGCTGTTCTTCACTGGCCAGAGTATTCAGGGCTCCAGAGACAATCATCAGACCCTGAAGATCCTGCAGATGACTTTCCCTTGGTTGTTGCCTTCTCTATGGGCCATGAAAGAGTCCTGCTAGTCAACCCTGGGAACTGTCACCTCCCATGTCAGTCACCCACCTAAGCTCCTATTCAATATGTCTCTGCTCACTGGCTGGACTTTGAATGGCCAGCACCTGTAAGGCTGCCTTCTCCAGCTGCTGGAGCCCACTCCACCCACACAGTGGGATGGAGGGCTGGATTACTGCTCAACCAAGGGCCGATGGGAATAGATGGATAAAGAACTCGGATTAGCTACCACTTGAATGGGGTAACTCGGGGGTATGTACTGGCTCTTACAGGGGCTAAGCACCAGATGCCCACAGTGGAAACGTGCTTGAAAAGACACCCTTTATTGTCCTCTTTCCTTCTCTGATGAGTGTTTCTGGGATCACTGCCTCAGTAAACTACCTGTACTCAAATAATTGAGAGTTCTGGGGGAACCCAAACTAAGACAGCCCTCCTAGGGAGAGGTAGCAAAGGGGACTTGAACCTGATGGCTGAGTCCAGATTCTTGGTCCTTGAATCCTCAGGTAAATTGGATCTCACAGGATAACCTCAGTCAGGACCTGTAGGTTTTCAAGGAACTAAAGGGGGAGGCTTATGACATCTACCTTAGAGTTCTTGCAGCATTGTTTGCTGCCATCCAATCATCTTGCAATTTGGTTGTGGATAACAAGTCCCATGCATGTCAACGATGAACATAAGAAAGGACTTCTACCTTCAGTAAACTGTAGACATAGTTTTTTTCCCAGCAGGTTGCAGGTCCCCTGAAGTCTAACTGAGGGGGTTGTTTTCTTAAGTGGAGAAGGGTCCCTTCAACAACCCTTGATCTAGGGAGAACAGAGAAGGGGCAAGTGAAGAAATAGTTAAAGAGTAACACCAATGACAGCAGAAGGCCAGGTCTCTACTTTCACCCTGGTAGTAGCACCAGCTGACAAAGCCAACCACAAAGAGTGACTGTTGCACCGATGGCCGGATGGCTTCAGGGGTTCCTGAGGACACCCTAACTGCCCAACCCTAGGGAGAAGGGAGATCTGGTTCGACTATAAAGTCCCAGTGGCTTTTCTGCCTCCAAGGACTGTGGTAATAATTGCTCTTTCACCCACAGGGCTGGGGCGCTCTCTGATGGAACTAGCCCCACATTTTATCTTAGTCAGGGGATTCCAAAGCTACCCTGCACTTCCAGCTAAACAAGGAATTTTTTTTCCTCTTTACAGCTTATTGGTAAACAATTAGTTTTATGGGGCAAATACTGCCAGCTGCCCAGCAGTGGTCAGTGTCCAGTTCCATTTGAGGCTCACATGATGGTAACCTCAGGCTTAAAGCAGGTCTTCATGCCCTTTAAATGTTGCCACTCAAAGAGGCACCCAGGGAGACTTGGTCACTGGCACACTCCCTGCCACTGAAGTGAGGACACAGCCCTTTGTGTGACTAGAACAGCCAGGGGTGGGAGGAGGGGAACATGGGCAGCTCATCCAGGAGGTCAGAAGCCCCAGGGAATAAGCAAAACTAATTTGCCCCTGGCTGAGGTCAACCTGGGGTCATGATATCGCTCCAACCATCAATGTGATCGGGTGTCTCCTCCTTTGGCATTGCTGTTGTTCCCGCTCACTCAACTTCTTCCTTTCTCTCCCTTTCACCTTTGTTCATCCACTGCGTACCCACCATGTGATGGGCCAACAGATCTAGTGTACAGGTCCAAAAACTGCAGGCTCCTGACTTGCAATAGCCCTTCCCCAGAAATGTGTTTACCTGACCATGCTTTTATGAATGGAATAGGAAGGAGCATTTAATGATAGTCTTCTAAGACCTTTCTTTGCCTCTTTCCACTTTCATTTCCCTTCCATCTCACCTGTCTTCACAGATGGTAGCAATGAAGTAGCGATGGGCATCTTGTGGATCCAGCTAACGTGAAGTTGAATTGAAATTTGGGCTTAGTAGGCTATGTTTAGGTGATTCTCTGTCACTTCCCATGTCAAATTCATTGATTTCAGGCCATCCCCAGTGTAAGAACAGTCTCCAGGAACACTGATTGCCCATGGCACTGACTTGCCCGGTGTTCTCACCCAAATATGCTGGACCTTTACAATGAGACACTGGCTAGTTTTTGTCAACTCAGAGTGCAAGACAGCACTGCACAAGACAAAGCAAAATGCCTGAATTCCTATAGCAACTAAGACAAGACATTTGATAGGGGTTTCCAAAACAAGTCTGCAAAATTTATAAAACATGACCTGTAAAATAAAGAAAAGAGGGCCTCCCTGGTGGCGCAGCGGTTGAGCGCTGGGTTGCGAAGCTGCCCGCAGCCTCCGCAGCTCCGGTTCGATTCCCGGCTGCTCCCCGGCCACTGGAGGAGGGTCCCACATGGCGCGCAGACCTCTCCTGCCGCCCGCTGCTCCCCTCAGCAGTGTACCTCGGTCCTTCTGCCTGCTCTGCTCCCCGCTCTGGCTCTGGTGAATTCTCTCACCCTCCCGCGCTTCTGACTGTACCCAGTGCTTGTATAAATAAATAAATAAAAATCTAAAAAAAAAAAAAAAAAGATTTATTTTAAAAAAAAAAAAAAAATAAAGAAAAGAAACTTTTGAATTTTGGAAACTCAAAACCCAAATGTGGTCAATCATGCAAGAAGAAAGACTGTTATCTTTCTGCAGTCCGAAAAATAAAATTAACTCACAAAAATTGATGTCATGAAAAGGCAATTGAAGAGAAAATATAGGAAATACAATAAAAAATATTAGAGTTGCAAATCAAACAATAAAGATGTACTGTGATTCTTCTGGACTTGGCTGTCTCCACTGTGACTACCATCTAAAGCCCTCCTTTGCTTCTCTGCTTATCTCTACTGCTTTATTTGCATCCATCTACTAACTGAAACATATACAGTGAGGGTCGCCAAGGGCCAATTTCTGCATCTATTAAGCGCTTTCAGTATTTATCTTACCAAACACATAAAAGCATGGGGGCACAGATGGTCATCACCCCGTCTTTAAATTTTTTTCCTCTGTTGGCTTCCATGACACTCAGATCTGCCCATGTTGGTCCTCTATATTCTGCAGCAAGGTAATGTCTGTGAAAGGAAGCTTTTTAAATTCCATGTCCTCAAAGCCCTAAAGTCACCCCACCCCACTGTCCTAATACAATGTTCAGGTTATAATGTTGCAGCACAAAAAGTTGGGGTGGAACAAGATATATACTAATTTAGGTATTTTTAACTGTTATTTCTCTAAGTAAGAGCTAGTTAAATCAATGAAAGAAAAGCTTCTTACTTTATTTTTTAAAACTCCCCAGAACTTTGAGAAAGTGTTGGGAATTCACCCTTGTTCTGAAGACTAGAAGCTGAATATGGTCTTCAGTGCAGGGGTCAGATTACGTGTCTTATTCAGAAAATGGGAAGAGTGCCAGCTCCTCTCCTCTCTTTTTTCCTTCAAAGGGATTTGAAAGCACCCAAAGGCCTTAGTAGGCACATGCACTTGAGGAAAAATACCCAGGGAAGAATACCCAGGATCGCAGGGGTGGGAGAGCAATCATTTGATACCAATCTGGTCTTATGTTTTTTGTCCACTGTCTCAGTTAATAGGGCTGATTTATTTTTAAGGACTGTATTAGAATTTAATTTTGTCAAAACTTGCAAGTGGCTTCGGCAGGACTGGAAGGGGCTGCTCACCACTGATGTGCTGAGAAACATCCCCACAGACACGGCAGAGGAGGGATTTCCTGACAACACAAGTCCTCTGTGGCCACTGTTTGCGTGTTTTTAAACATGTAATTTCTCCGGCAAAATGAATTTTGGCCTGGTTTAAGAAATGCAAAGTCAGAAGCTTGTTTAACTTACAACCCACCTGTAGATTTTGGCTAAATCAAGTCTGTATACATTTCTTATTGCCACTGTCATAGTTATCACACATTCAGTGGCTTAAAACAGCACACATTTATTATTGTGTGGTTCTGGAGGTCAGAAGTCTGAAATGAGTCCTACAGGGCCAAAATCAAAGTGATGGCAGCACTGCTTCCTTCTGGAGTCACTAGGGAAGATTGTTACTTCCCGTTCCTGTTTCTGAAGGCTGCCCTCTCATCACCTTTACCCGCTCTGCTCCTGTGATCACATCCTCCTCTTTCTGATTCTGCCTCCTCCTGGTTTGCTGGTGACTGCAGCCCTCAAACAGAGTAAACTACCCTGTCTCTTCTTCATCCCATTAAAAAGTCCTTCTAGGCACAGCAAGTAACACTCAGAGATTCTGCAGATGAGGGTGTAGACATCTTTGGGAGACCAGTATGCAGTTTGCCACAAATTCTCAGTGTTCTGGGCGCTCACAGTATGGTGGTTTTGGACAAAAGTAAATGCTATCTGTATCAGAAGCACCTGCCTCTCCTAATAACTACTGTTAAAACTCCATACACAAGAGGACCCTTCCTCATTCAGAGCTTTTCTAGGATGGATGTGGCTACCAGTGGATGTGATGTCACTCAGTTCCCTTTTACTGCCCAAGTCTTTACATTTCCTGAAATGGAGACAGCAGGGGTCTCGGGAGGCCATCCTCCAGTTTATTGGAAATAATTGGAAATAATGGCAATTCCAGAAGACACAGCTGGTAACTAGGACTCGGAATTTTAGTGTGTCCTCTCATTCCCACCTGGGACTTTTCAAAAACAAACTAGTCTATTACGTAGCTACATTCCCTCGGCTATTATAGAAGAAACTGGAAATAATCCCTCATGGGCTTAAGACTTTCTAAAACCCCCGATAGAGGAATGACTATTATTGACCGAAAGAAAGTAGCTCATCTTGCACAAGGAGACAAGATTAATAAAACAAAGCATTCTTTGGGGTATGCAATATTATAGTTGCATAATATATTTTAAACTACAACACATTTTTTCAAGGGGCATAAGAAAAGTGTCATAGAGAGTGATTCCTGTTTTATCTTTTTATTCCCAACTTCACAAAGAATTTTAAGTCTTGTTTCTCTTAAACTTTCTACACTACTATCAGCGGTTAATAAGCTCACAGTCTACTGTTAATGTTTAGAAGTTGCCCTATTTAAAAATATACAGAATCAGCCTGAGATTCTGATTCTACTTAAATGACAGAAATGAGCTTTCAGAAACACAAATTTCTATTCAAATGTAGGGTAATAATTACATATAAACAGCTATTCTATTATAATGATGTAAGTACTGTAGTCATCATGATTATTTGGTTGTGGTGCATCTTTAATCAGTATGCTTGCTATTGATAGAGGTGGCATTTTATAGCAGAGAGAGAGCATCCTTAGAATAGGGCAGACTTAGCTTTATATTCCTGCAGCTACGATCTGTGTATTTGAGCAAGTTAATTTACTCTGAGCTTATTTCTTCATTTGTCATCTAAGGATACAAATCCTTACCTTGTAGAGATGTGTGAGGTACATAATTATGTATATGAAATGCTTCATACAATGCCTAGTATATAAGGACCACGACTGAATGGCTACTATGACTGTTATTACTGTTAATAGTCTTATAACTAATGAAGCTACTGACTTTGTTGGAAATCAATTCTTTTATGGAGACTGAACATGAATGAAAGATAATTGAGGTCTTTAAAAATGCCTCTGACCTGACCATTTGGCCAAGGAATCTGAGCTACCATCCTCACTTTCTAAATGCAAAGTAGACGATATAAAAGGGAAAAGAAGTTCTAATTTATTCCTTCAAAGTAGTCATGAAATGAGGTAGGATTTCTGGGAAAGATTAAGAGCTTACATTTTTATTGGACATATTTCCCATAAAATTTCATAGAGGATAAAGGAGAGGAAGTGCAGAAGCAGTACTATTTCTGTTTTATATGCTACCTGCGATGATCAATCTTCCTGAGTTATCGTTAATTATAGTGGTGCCATTCACAATGCTGCTTTCCAGGCCTGGCAGAATTTTCACCAAAAATCCTCTACCTGGTGCTTAGAAATGGGCAGCTGAATTTTTGTTGTATGATTCTGAAACTTGAAGACAGAGGGAACACCTTCAAACTAGCTCTACGTGAATGTTTATGTACCTCTACGTGAATGTTTATGTCCATTCCAAATTCATATGTTGAAATCTTAGTCCCCAGTGTGGGTAAGGACTTTGAGAAGTAATTATGTCTCACATATAATGTTTTCTATATTGAGGTTGGAACCTCATAAATGGAATTAGTTCTCTTACATAAGAGATCCCAAAGATCTCACTCACTCTCTGCCAGGTGAGATAAAAGAACATAGCTGTTTGCCCACTGTAAGAAGTTTCTCACAATAGCCCTATCAGGCTGGCACGCAGATTCTCAACTTCTGGTCTCCAGAATGGTGAAAATCAATTTCTCTACAAACTACCAGTCTCTGGTGTTCAGTTGTAGCAGCACAGACTGACTTAGATAGGAGCTGTGCAGAGAGAACCCAGGAACTTATAAGGGGTTTCCCCCTAAGTGTAAGGCTGAGGGAAGAGGGGTTAAGTCTCAGCACTATGAAGCTATCAGCAGCTGCTGCAGCACAAGTTCAATCCCCAGCCAGGGAGCTACACACAAGGTGCAGCAGACCTCTCCTGTCTTGCCCGCTGCTCCCCTCAGCAGTGTATTTCAGTGAATCTGAATGTTCTGCTCCCCACTCTATTTCTGGTGAATCTTCTAAACCTTCCCCCACCCCACCACACCTCTGACCTACACCCCAACTCTTATATGCATAAATAAATAAAATCTTAAGAAAAATAAGACTTTACAGCCATTATCACAACTGTGTTCAAAGAAGGCGTCAAGGGAAATATGGCCCTGATGACAGAACAAATAGGGGATCTCAGCAGACAGACAGAAAGTAAAAGAACTGAATAATACATTAACTGAAATGAACAAGTCACTGGATGGGCCTAAAAGCAGATTGAGGAAGACAAAGTTTGAAGTTAGATCAATAGAAATTATGCAATCTGAAAACTCTGAGGAAAAAAAAGATTGGAAAAAAAAAGAACATTAGGATCTGTGGTCAAGACCAATGTTCTAACATATACTCTTATAAGGCTGCATACGCTAGATTCCTAAACTGGAAAACAAAACATAACAAAACAAAACAAAAAGAAAATTATTGATCTGGTTCTCTTACCAATACAGATGCCAAAACTTGAAATATTAGTGAACATAATACAATAGCATATTCACAAAATAACATGGATGCTGTTTAACACCTATTTAGTTTTGTATGAATTGACATGGAACTAAGCATATAAAGCAGAAAAATTATTATCATGGGCACAAGCCTATCTGTCAACCTTTAACAATTACATGACGAATTTGTTTTTTTCCATACCCTCACCCAATTTCCATTACAGAAACTCCTACCTCCACTGGAGTTTTTGAAGTAAATTCCAGATATCTATTTCATGTGTGCATGAATTTTTAAAAGATCAGCGATTAAAAAAAAAAAAAAAGAATGGACCTTGGTACCAATATCATACCTGAAAAAATTAACAAAAATTCTTTAATATATGTCTAATCAGCATTCCAATTTCCCGTATTTGTCATAAGCCCTTTATGTTAACTTATGTCTCTGTTAATATATAGGGTGTCCCTTTTTTTCTTTTTCTATTTATTTATTTGTATCTTTTTCTTTGTAACTTATTTTGTAATTTATTGTCTTCATTTTGATGTTTGCATTCCTATGGTTTTGTTTAACAAGTAGTTACTTTCACTATTGTATTTCCTGTACATTGATGATATATTTGGATGTTGGTCATGTTCAAGTTTGACCTCTTGCCATGAAAAGTGTGTTGTATACTTGTGATTGCATCATCTTAGAAAGGACACAATTGTCTCTCTCTGTGATGTTGTTTGATTGATCAATGTGCTTCAATGTTGCAGACTGACTTGCTCCTTTTAAAAGTCCTGAGCAGCTTTTCATTAATGGCTTTAGCAGTCATGAATATTTTAATTCTTTATTCCTTTTCATTTGTAGTTGGGGATTTTCTATAAAGAAATCTCATCTACTCTTTGGTTACCTTGAGGTATAGTTCAAACAAGAAATTCAGGATGAATGCTTGATTCTATTTATCATTTTTCAGAAGGAGTTCGTTTTGAAATCATCCAAAGCTGACCAATGTTCTTCCCCCAACTCATTGATTTTTAACCTAATGAGTATTACTGTATTACTGTAGTATAATTATTATCCTTTTTGGTGCTTGTGGTAGACAGAGTGATGATCTCCCAGAGAGGTCCATATCCTCTTTACCTCTAGAATCTGAAAATATATTATCTTATGTGTCAAAAGAAGAATTAAGACAGAAGAAATTATGGATGCGTGTAGGGAAATTTTTATGGATAGGTTGATCTGACAAATGCTTTGATCTCTTATGGACTGGAATAGTTTCTCTATTTGCTCCGTTGTTATTATTGACATTTTTTTCTCACAGAGATATTAAGCACTGTATGGATTTCTATGGTTCCTATAATAGTCTATCACAAACTTGGAAGCACAAAACAATAGAAATTTATTATTTTACATTTCTGCAAGTTAAAAGTTTGTCATAGGTCTCATTGGATTAAAGCCAAGAGATCAACTGTTTCCTTTCCAGGGGAGATTCTGATCTCTTGATTTTGATCTTAAAAAAAAAAAAAATTTCCTGCATGTGACTCATGTAATGATAAATGTCCTTGAAGAAGTAACAGAAAGTAAGAAAGACTTGACTTGCCAACACTGGCTTTGAGGACTAGGGAAGGGGACCAGGAGCTGAGGAATGCTGGTGGCCTCTGAAAGCTAGAAAGGGCAAGTCTCCCCTGAAAAGGAATCTAGCTGATCCCTTGGTTTTAATCCAGTGAGACCTGTAACAGACTTCTGACTTGTAGAAATGTAAGATAATAAATTTCTATTGTTTTATGTGTCCAAGCTTGTGGTAGATTATTATGGGAACAATAGAAATCCACATAGTGCTTATTCATGTCTGTGAGAAAAAAGTACCAATAATAACAATGGGGCAAACAGAGAAACTATTCCAACCCATAAGAGTTCAACAGATTTGTTAGCTCAATCTGTCCATAAAAAATTTCTCTGTATTTGCAGAAACAAACTAGTAAATGTAACAAAAAGTATAAAATCATTCTCCATAGTATAGAGGAAAAAAAAAAAACCATAAGTGAGTATCTGGAAATTAAGTAGGACCTTTATGCAGAAAATGTGAAAACTCTAGCAAAGGAAATAGAAGAAAGATGATCTGATAATGGAGAAACATTTTATGTTCTTGGATTGGAGGATGTAATATTCCAAAGATGTCAATCCCCCCAAATTAATCTATAAATTTAATGTATCACCATAAAAATCCCTGTTGGACTATTTGATAAACTTGATAAACTAACTTTAAAATAAAAAGAGGCAATAAAAATCACAAATAGCTAAATCAATCTTATAAAAAAAGAAAGATTTGCCAAGCAGGATATTAAGAAGTCATAGTAATAAAACAGTGTGATACTGTTTCAAGACTAGACAAACAGAACATTGGCACAGAATAGAAAGCTTAAAGACAGAAAGTTAGGTAGTAAATATATGATATCATAGGGGCACAAATTGATGAGGGAAAGTATAGAATGTTCAGGAGATAATGGGAAATCTAGCTCACTCTCTAGAGGGAAAAAAATATGAAACAACTGAATATTTATCTAACATCGAATTCGATGTTACAAAATTTGATGTACAAAATTCGAATCTTTATGGATGAAACATCAAAATGTGAAGATAAATCCATAACACTGATAGAAGAAAATATAGGAAACAGTTCTGTCACCTAGGAATGTGGAAATTTTTTTAAATGTCAGAAACACAAACACAAAATACAAAGCAAAACTGATTAACTGACATCAACGCTAGTTATTTCTATGAACTGAAGGACACCATAGACAACGTTTGTAAACAGATGAAAAAGTGAGAAGATATTTGCAATGTCCAACACTGACAGGAAGTTACTATCCAGACTACACAAGGATTCCCATAAGAAAACAAAAAACCCCAAAGGAAAAATGGGCAAAGAATATAAGCATACAATTTATAGTTAATGAATTAGAAAATCTTATGATAGGCTCAGTTTTATCATTAACTTGAGAAATTTAATAGTGAGATGGTGCTTTATTTGTTATAATAGGAAAAATAAGGAAGCTTGATAGCGCCAAGGTAGGAAAATCAGGGGGCATAGAAATCCCCAATCACTGGTGGTAGAAGGGCAGCTTGGTGTGGCATCCCAGACTGCAATTTGAAATAATTTGATCCAAGTAAGAAGACTTATATTCCATGATGTAACATTTCTTCTGCCATCATACACTGTAAGGAAAATTAGAAGATGGAAGAACAGACTGGGGAAGTGCATATAATTGACAAAGAATTATATGACAAACTCTATAGAGCAAATCTAATAGAAAATGGACAAGAGAACTAGTTCACAAAGAGAAAATGGAAAAATGAATATAACCACAAAATATGCTCAATCTCAATAACAATATGAGATGCAAAATTAATCCACATTGAGACATAGATTATACACACACAAACACTAAAAGTACAAACAATGTCAAATGTTGGTGATGATGTGGAAAAAAATAAGGCTCCACACATTCCTGGTGGGAACATGAATTGGTACGACTATTTTGGAAAATGGTGTGTTATTAGCAACTAAAATCCCACACGTACAAACCTAATACCCAGTCAGTCTGCTCCTGTTCTAACTAGGAGTCATGTGCTGGAATGTTCATAACATTAACAGCTAAGGTACAAACAGCACATGTGACCATCAACAACAGAAATAAGTAAATCTATATGCATATATCGGGAAATTATCCAACAGCAGGAAATCTTTCAGCTACACAGTATCAACACTGGGTGAATTCCACAATCGCGAGAGAAGTCACAGAGGAATACAAATAATAGTAATTTCATGTACATAATACCAACAACAGGGAAAAAATGAAAAATTTCTTGTTTAGAAATACACACGTGAATGGCAAAGATATTTAGAAAAACAAGGAAATTATTGTAAGAAAAGTCAGGAGAGTGATTGCTTCCAGGAAAGGCTAACAGTGCTCTGTATCTTAACAGGGGTGTTAGCTACACACACATTCACTTTGTTGTTGTTGTTGTTGTTTAAAATGAACATGTTTTACCTAAATAAGAGACCAGGAAAAAGACTAATCAATACAAAGTAAAAATCAAAATCAACAAGCAACTATAAACCAGAGACACACGGGGAGGGAAGGACTGGTGTCAAAATAAGGGTGGGGGGTGCAATTGTATGGGGAATATAACCAAAATGAAAATGCATACATTGTGCAAAGATGAAAAAAGATGTAAGAATTATGTAAAATAAAATATTTAAATAAAAAATAAAATAAAATGAACATGTTTTATACGCTCTGTACGTGTAATGTTTTTCACACTAAAAATGATTTTTAAAACGGAAATGGGCAATCTTAGATTCTTTTCATCGTTGGTGGTCTATGGCTCAGACCCTTCTCATTTGGATTTATTGTTGTCTTTCATTGACAGTTCGATTTAAGCAAAATACATTTCCTGAAGAGGTGAATTAGGCAGGAACGCTTGAAGGGAGACAGGAGAGCACCTAACAAGAGAGGAACACAGGAGACCAAGAAAAGGGACATGACGATCAGATTCGCACCTCTCTTCTCAGGAAGAAAACTGGAGTTTTCCAGAGCCCCTGGGTTCCAGTCCTGGCCTTCTCTTAGACTCGGGCAAATCTCGTCTTCAGTTCTCAATGTCCTCATCTTGCTTTTGTAAATTGATCAGTGAGATTAAAATGAGAACTATTGTTTTGCTGTGCAGAAGCTCTTTAATTTGATGTAGTCCCAGCTGTTTATCTTTGCCTTCACTATCACTGCTTTGGGTGATGTGTCTGTAAAGATGTCTTTGAGGTGCATGTCATGTAGAGTTTCGCCTGTATTTCCTTCTATATATTTCATGGCGTCGGGTCTTATGTCTAGTTCTTTAATCCATTTTGAGTTGGAATTGCATGGGGACTGTAACCAAAATGAAAATGCATACATTGTGCAAAAATTAAAAATGATATAAAAATACATAAAATAAAAAATATTAATATAAAAAACCTGATTTTGTCTTCATAAACTAATAAAATGGACTTAACGAAAAAAAAAGAACTATTAATAACTACTCTAACAATTGGGGATACTGAGGCCTCAGAGGGACACCACTAGCCCAACATACACATCGCCATGGAGGAACTCCCGGCTCCTGAGCCCGAGCTGCTGACCGCGCACGGTCGGGTTTTGCAAACAGCTATTCTCTCCTTTGTCTGGCTTTGGAACCCCTACTCTGAGGTCACAGAGCCGCTGCCACGCCCCCACCCTGCCACTTCAGAAGCCCCGCCCCCACAGCCCCGCCCCGCCCTGCGCTCGCCCAGCCCCACCCACGCCTGAGGCCCCGCCCCTCCTGGCTCTCGCCCAGCCCCACCCGCGGCTTAGGCCCCGCCCCGGATGAGGCCCCGCCCCTCCTGGCGCTCGCCCAGCCACACCCCCGGCTGAGACCCCGCCCAGCCTTGCTCTCGCCCAGCCACACCCCCGGCTGAGGCCCCGCCCCGCCTGGCTCTCGCCCAGCCCCACCCCGGATGAGGCCCCGCCCCGTCTGCACTCGCCCAGCCCCACCCCAGCTGAGGCCCCTAGCGCCGCCGCCCCGGCGCGTCCGCCGCCCGGCCCCTCTTCCGGCCACGCCCCTCCTGGCTGCCATGACAACGAGTCCACGCCCCGCGCACAGCTGCTGCTCGGGCGGGACCCTGGCTGGACCGCGGGCCCCGGCCTGGGGGCCACAGCTGCCACCGCTGCCACCACCTCATCTCCTCCCCGTCCCCGCCCCACCCCGCGTCTCCTCGCCTCGCTCGGGCCCGCGGCCGGGGTCCCACCCCGCCGCCCCACCCCGCTCGGATGCCGAAGGTGAAGGCGCTGCAATGCGCCCTGGCGCTGGAGATCCGCTCTGTGAGTACCGGCCGCGCCCACCTCCCGTCGCCCGGGTGTCAGCGCGCCCCTGGAATTTACCCGCGGCCGCTTCCTTTGTCCTTCTCGGAGAATCCCGAGACCCCTCAAAACTTTCTTCACCCGCCGAATCCTCTCTGGGGAGCCTTGACCTTGTCTTCCCCCACCTCACAATATGAAGGGGGTGCTGCTCCAGCCGCGCGGACAGCTGACCCCGCCTCAGCCCGCGCATCCTCCAGACTTCCAGTTTGGATTCCTTGAAATCATTAACAAATCACTTGAGAGATCCTCTCCCGGCTCCTAACTTTCCAGTGAGAGGGGCGTGGGGAGAGTGGGCTTTTCTGGAAGTTCCTCTCTCTGCTCTTAGAGTTATTACTGGCCCATCTTCTCCCTAGTTTGGGGGGATTGTGGGAGGCCATTTCCGACCAAATAAATCACTGCTGATGACGCCTTCAGACAAATGCCCAAACTTTTGATTCGTTGAAGGCGTCTTTACTCTGTCTTCAGTGTAGACTTCCACGCCCCATAACCGAAATGGGCCATCACCCCACACCACACCCTGCCATCCCCCGCAGGGCCAACTCCTCAGAAGTCTCTTCGGACCCCTACAATCCCCCCAAACCCTCCCGACTTTAAGGGGGCTCCCGTGTTCTTCCTGTGACTCCAGGAAGGACACCAGCTTTTGGGGGGAAACTACTCATTCTCTAAACTTGCTGGAGAGGATTTGTAATTCTACCCAGTCACTTCCAGACTTGCTTAAGAGGATCCTCCTGTCCCCCAACCTGCTTTGGCAGAGAGCCCCACAAGTTCTTCCTCAGGTGAAGGGGGTTGGATCCCTCCCTGTTAGGAGATAACTCTTCCCCTCAGTAATCTCAGATGGGGACGCTGGGGGTTTGAACGTCCCTTTCATTCTTTAGAGAACGCCTTCACGTCTTCATATGAAAGCTCCTGCTGTTTCTTCTATAGGAAATCTCCAGAGTTTTATCATACATCCTGTTTAAAAGTTTCTCTGTCAGTCCTTGCCCCCCCCCAAATCCTTTGATTTCTCAATTCAGTTTTGAACTCCCAGCAAAACAAATTCATAGACTCTCTCTCTCCCTCTCCCTCCCTCCCTCCTTACTCTCTCCCTCCTAAAACAGGCAACCCATTCCCTTAGATGCTGCACCAAGAACCCTTTCCGACCCCTTCCTTCCTGCACCTTGTGCTGGCAAGCCTTTTCTCTCCACCTAACCCACCCTGCAGTGTCCCTCCACTTTCCAGGTTGCCCTTCACTTCAGAATGAGGCTGCTGCAGCTTAGAACTTAAACCTCCAGGGAAGTCACAGGACTGTTTTTAGGTCTTTTGTTAGTGTCAAAGAAGGGAAGACTGGCTAAGGCAGAGTGTGAGGCAGTGATGGAGAAGTTTCTGGCACTCTTGGTTTTCCTTTAAACTTGGAGAGATTTTACTGACTGTTGTGTCAGAAACTCTGTAACCCTAGCTTCAGATAGTTTGGCACTTCTTTGTAAAATAAAACTCGTTTACAAAAGAATATGTGAAACTTCCTAAACCTCTGGGTCAGCGGGCTTAGTAAGGTTCCTCCCAAGTTCGGCCTCGATCAACTTTGTTACTGGCTGCTTCTTCCACTTCTGGTAACCAATGGGGGTTCCAGCAGGCTGAGAGCGGCTTACTGACAGGCTGGTTCCCCTTCCCTTCCTTAGCCAACACAGACCTAAGAGGAAGTGCTTCATTTTGTAACTGATTACTGCCTGAAAAGTCAGAGAAAAAAATGTTTCACTACTATTTCTCCTCTGAGTGTTAACTGCACTGCAGAAAGTGAGTGATTGTATAGTGGAACTTTGTTGGCTAGCAAGGCTTAAGAAATTGTGCAGGTGGAAGGAAGTATTATTTAATTTTTTTTTTCAATCAACATTTAAGTCACAGACTTTTCCATTTCTAAGAAATCTTAGACATCATTTAATTCCTTTTTACAGGTGCAGCATGGCTAATTATTTGTCTAGGATTGAGCAGCTATTTAGGGGTAGATCTACAACAAGATGCTGAATTTTCTGACCAGCCTTGTTAAATAGCTCCACAAAAGACCATTTGTACCATACAAATAAAATGAATTTGATTTATTTAATGTTGGTTGAACAGAAGGATTATGTGATGGTAGATGTTTTCAGCATGTTAATTTCAATTTTTCTTCCAATGTAATTTTTTACATTTACATGGTATAAACGTCAAAGTTACATGTAATGATAAATGCCCTGTCTCTTTACATCAAATTTCCCAAGTACTCATCTACTTTAGGTAACCACCTTTTTTGGTTTCTAATTTATGCTCTATCATTTCCTTTTGTAATATAAACAAACACGCATGCACTATACTACTGCCCCTTATATATGTTACATATATACACATATTTTATTTTCCTTTCTTACACTATAGGTAGCATACTATGTAAACTACTCTGCACTTTACTTTTTTTTCTTCTTAATATATGCTGGAGATCACTATTTTTTAAATTACAAGTTGACATTTTCCTTTTCTCTTTGACAGTTTCCAAACATACAGAGTATTTGGAAGAATAGCACAATAAATAACTATAGCCCATGTCCTATGTACATTAATTTGATTTATCAGTATATATGCATGTGTTTATGCATAAATGTCTGTTGCTGAATGTTTGGAAGTAAATTATTGACTACTGACATGATATTCCGTACTAAATACTTCAGCATGCATCTAAAATAAGGACATTATTCTATAACACCACAATACCATTACCACACAAAAAATAGTGATAATTTCTTAATATCTATCATGTTCAAGTTTTCCTAGTTGTACCAAAAAATTACTTTTATAGTTATCTTTATTCAAACCAGGAGCCATTCAAGCTTTATGTTATACTTGATTACTAGGCCATTTTAATTCGTTTTAATATAGAACAGGTCTTTTTCTTTCCCACAGCATTTCCTTTTTTAGAAGGATTTAGATAAATTCATATCCTATATAAATATTACTTAGATCAAGTTTTAGAACACTTCCATTACCATAGGAAATTATCTTGTGCCCATTTCAAGGCCATGAAGAAAGAACTACAGTTCTGATTTCTATCACTAAAGATACTTTGCCAGTTCTTGAACTTCATGTTAAATGGAATCCATAGAATGGTTTTTTGTGTGTCTGGCTCTTTTTCTCAGCATCCTTTTCAGGTTCATCCATATTGCTGTGTATATCAGTAATTTGTTCCTTTATACTATGGATTACTTTATCCATTTTTAATTGATGATTATTCATTACTAGTTTTGGTTGTCATGGTTGAAGCTACTATGGACATTCATTCTAGTTAAAATCTTTTTGTGTACATTACCTTTTGAAGAAATTAGGTTTGTTTTTTGCCTAATTATTTTCCATTCATGGTGTCATTTAACTTATTCCCAATTCCTATAAACCTGAAATTAGTTGTTTTATTAGCTCTTGAAACAACTGTGGCACTTCATTCTACTCTTTTTGCCCCCTCCATGTTTATTTTTTGCTGTAGACTTGTATTAGATGTAATCGCATACATTTACAATGGTGATAAAATGAGAGTAAAATCATAGTAAACATGAAGGTTTTGGTGTATAACATTTTGTATTGCTCAACAGAGCCATATGACTTCAGAGAAAATGTAAAGCTGGCAAGAAAGTGTGACTTGCCTCAATGAATCACTGGAGAATGATATGATATAGCAAGTAACTTGTTTTTAAAGGGCAGCAAAAGAATTGTATTTCCCATCACTTGTGCTTTCAACACTTGGAACATAATCTGTGATATGAAAAAGTATTTTTGTTGCCTTTTCTCTCTACCTATTTATTATGTAATAGTTCAATTTTCATCCAAATATTTGGGAAAATAGATGGAAGAAATCAGGGATATGAGAGTAAGGCCCAATGAAACTAACCAATTTGCTTTATCTCTACCTAAAGAGTCGATTTTAATCACCAGTTTTTCTTATCTATACTCACCTCATTATCACACTCAAATTGTTAAATTATTGATTGCATTGGGGCAAACAGGCCTGGGTCCTTTTCAATCACTGCATATCTGAACATTTATGACTTTTTTTTTTTTTTTTCCATTTATGACTCTTAACCCCTGTTTCTGTGGAAGGCTGTCCTACTCACAGTTACATTATAATTGATGCTAAATTTCCCTGGAATTATAAACTTTGTAAGATACTTTGAATTTAAGGAAAATAAAATCTGGATAGTGTGGGCCTGTCCTACCACCACCAGTTTAACAAATTCTATACTTTATATGTGTGCTAATTTTTTTTAAATTATTTTTATTTATTTATGCATACAAGAACTGAGGTGTAGTCTAGAGGTGCAGGGCAGGGGTGTGTGAGAGGATATACCAGAGACAGAGTGGGGAGCAGAACAGGCAGATCTATTGAAATACACTGCTGAGGGGAACAGCGGGCAATTCAAGAGAGGTCTTTTTACTTAGGTGTGTAGGTAAATTGCAAATTATTTGTGGTAAAGAAAGGTTTTGGATCTTATTGAATAGGGACCTAGTGTTCTAAAGAAATGGAACTATGGAGTCTTAGGGAACTGTATTTGTTTCCTAGTGCTGCCTTAGCAAGTTATCACATCCTTGGTGTCTGAAAACATTAGAATTTATTGTCACATTTCTGCAGACCAGATCATCAAAATAAAGGTATTGGCGGGGCAACACTCCCTAAGAAGGTTCTAGGGGAGAATGCTTCATTGTTCTTCCAGTTCCTGGAGCCTCCAGTTTCCTTGGATTGTGGCAGTGTAACTCTTCCTCTTAATCCTCAAGTTTTCCTTCCTTTCAACTCCTTTTCCCTCTAGGAATGTTGAGTTGTTTTCTTTTTCTTCTTGTTAAATATATTTTGGATATTCTACTGGTCATGTGCAATGAAAATTTCTAAGCTCTCATAAGTAAAAATTTAGATTTATTCTCTTTGGTCATGATTTATATCACCATGCAGATCAGTAATTAGAACATTATCAGTACCCCAGATTGCTCCCTTGGGCTCCATTCTACCAAGCCACTCCACCTACCCCCCTTCTACTCTCTTGAATTCTTTCAAAATACATCGTGAACTTTTGTTCTGTCTGTCTATCTATCTATCTATCTATCTATCTATCTATCTATCTGTCTGTCTGTCTGTCTGTCTGTCTGTCTGTCTGTCTTCTATGGATCTCATTTCTCTATTGCTCTGGCTACATAGTAGGAACTTTTTTATGTCTAACTTGTGAGACTCACTTTATGTCATTTTGTGAGACAATAGTTCTTTATCCATTCTATTGTTTCCCAGTTTTATTGAGATATAATTGATATATAACATTGTATAAGTTTAGGGTAGACAGTGTGATGATGTTATACATTTATAAATTGCAAAATGATTACCACTATAGTACTAACTATAGCCTTTATTCTGTTGCATTCCTTTTTTTTTTGTGGTAAAAACATTTAAGACCTACTCTCTTAGCAACATTTCAGGTATATAATACAGTTGAACTTTAAAACACAGGGGTTAGGGATACCAACCAACCCTGGCACTGTGAAAAATCCAAGTGTTTGACCCCCCCCCCAATTTAATTACTAATAGTCTGCTGTCCATTAACACATATTTTATGTGGTATATGTATTTTATGCTGTATTCTTACAAAAAAGTAAGCTAGAGAAATGAAAATGTTATTAAGAAAATTATAAGAGAACATGTGCTTATTAATACCATCCGTTTCTGTCATCTGTTTACAAGAACATCTGTGGATCTACAGAGTTCAAAACCCATGTTGTTCAGGTTCAACTGTACAGTATTATTAGGTATAATCACCATGCTGTACAGTAGCTCCCACATTTGTTAATCTTGTAACTTAAAGGTTCTACCTTTTGGCCCACTTCCCCCTCCCCCAACTCCTCATAATCTACTCTGTTTGCGAGAGTTTGGTTTTTTTTTTAGATTCCATATATAAGTGATGTCATGTAACATTTGACTTTCTCTCACTTAATATTATTTAGCACAATGTCTTCAAGGTACATCCAAATTGTCACAAATTGCAGAATTTTTTCTTTCTCATGACTGAATTTTATTACATTATATCTACCTACCTATTCACCATACGAATGTATGTATACATACACGTAAACTCGACCTCTTTCCCTTTTCTTCCACTGACAGGACACATATATTTGTCCATATCTTGGCTGTTGTACTACAGTGAACACAGGAGCATGAATATATCCCTATGAGATCTTTTATTTTAATTATTTGGGATATAGCCAGAAGTGGAATTCCTGGTTCATATGGTAGTTACTTTTTTAATATTCTGAGAAATCTCAGTTTTTCACAGTGGCTGTACACAGTTTGTACAGGAATGGGCTGTACCTATTCCTCACATCACAGTGCAAAGTTCCCTTTTCTTTTTTATTTTTTTAAGATTTATTTATTTATGTATACAAGAACTGGGGCACAGGCGAGAGGTGTGGGGGTGAGAGGACTCATCAGAGACAGAGTGGGGAACAGAATAGGCAGATCAACTGAAATACACTGTTGAGGGGAGCAGTGGGCAAAATAAAAGAGATCTACTGCACCATGTGGGTAGTTCCCTGGACAGTGGGGGGAATCGAACTCGTGCTGCAGTGGCTGCGGATAGCTTCATAGGTTGCATTTTAACCCCTTGCACCACCAGGGAGGCCCATTTTCTCCACATCCACATCCTCATGACCCTTGTCACCTCTTTGATGACAGCATTCCGAGATGCTGTCTTTGTGAAATGATGCTCTTTGTGGTTTCGGTTTGCATTTCCCTGATAATTGGCGGTATAGAGCACTTCTTTATGTACCTGTTGATCATTTGTGTGTTTATTTTTTAAAACTACTTAGTTCCTCTGTATTCATTCTATTGTTGATGGACATTTTCATTTTTTCCAATTTAGATATATTACAAATTGCACTCATAAACATTCTTATATAAGATTTTATTGCACATTTTGTATGAAACAACATTATTGAAATCTCTTATTAGATTTAATAGTTATTTGGATTTTCTGTGTTTGCAACTATAGACAGTTTTGCTTTCTGTACAATATTTTTTTCCCTTTCTTTCCTTTTCCTTACTTATGTCCTTTACTAGTATCCCCACCATAATGTTAAATAGTAGGAATACTAGTAAATATACTTGTTTTAATTTCAAAATTACGCTCCTGAAGTTTTACCAGTAAGTATTAGATCTTAAGAAATTTATGAAGATGGACTATTTTTGACTTAAAAAAAAAAAAACATGGCAGTATCATATGTCCAACCTAACATATTATTGACTATAGGATCTTCATATATTATATTAAGAAGGTTCCTTCTATTCCTAACTTAAAAAATACCCCAAGCATTAAAATATATTATATGCTTTTTTAAATTTGATGAGATTGTATAATAATGTCCCCATATTCTATAAAATGATCATAGTTGTCTTATCTTGTTCTATTCTTTCCATTTCTATGATAAATCCTTTTTAAAAAGGATATATTTCAGGATTTGATTGGCTAATTTTTATTTAGTATCTTTTACTTGTGTTCGTAGATGAGATTTTAGCTTTGAATCAGATAGTTATTTCATTTAGTTTTAGGGTTTTTATACTTAAAATGTTTATTTTGAAGTATTTCAGAAATACACAAAATTATAAAGAGCAGAATAATGAACATCCATGTACATACCCACCAACTTAAGATAACATCAAGGTGAAGTCTCTTATGTCTTAATAAAATCTCTTCTTTACTTTTATTAATCACTATTGTGAATTTTGTGTTATCATTCCTTTAGATTTCTGAATTTTTTTTTCTCATTTTATTGTATGATCTTTAAGGCCCTTGATTTACTTCCAAGTGCTGCTTAGCTGCCATACCAAAAGGGCTGATAATATTGGTTTTAAATTATTTGGTTCTATGTATATTATAATTTTATTGGTTTCTGCATTAGCTTATGAATTATTTAGAAGTTTGCTTTAATTTTAAGATATATAAGATTTATGTTTGTATATACTCTCCTCTAATACATATGTACCTACACAAATAATCCATACCATCTTTTATTGTGGTATTTTAATTTAATTGCATGGGGATATTGAAAGAAATCTGTGCAATATTATTTTTGTTAACATTTCCTTTGTATACTAATACTTATCTAATACTGAATGTTTTCTATTTACATGAAAATAATATATAACTTCAGTACATGTTTTTTACTTCATTTAATTTGGTGTTCTGGCATTATCATAACACTTGAATTTTATTGTATCTTTTTAATACATCAATTTTTTGAGATAGACACGCCAACTTTGTTCTGATTAGTGAATGCATGGTATATCTTTTTCTGTCATTTTACTTTTATCTTGAATCTTTAATTTTTAAAAAGTTGATAAGTAATTTACATCTAAATCTAGCCTTTTAAAGAGTACAATTCAGTAACTTTCAGTGTATTCATAAAGTTGTGCAACATTAACCACTAATTGAAGAAAAATTTTATCACCCCATAAATCCTATACTTATTAGCAGTTACTCCTCCAGCCCCTCATTACCAAAAATCTAATTTCTGGATCTGTTGGTTTGCCTATTCTGAACATTTCTATAAATGGAATCATACAATATGTGGCTTTTTGGTTTTTGCTTCTTTCACATAGCATAATGTTTTCAAGGTTCATCTAAGCTGTAGCATGTACTGTTTCTTTATTCTTTTTATGGTCAAATACTATTTCCTTGTTTGGATATACATTTTGCGTATTCATTTATCAGTTTATGAACATTTCAGTAGTATCTACTTTTTGGCTGTTATGAATAATCCTGCTAGACTCTTGTGCACATTTTTGTGTGGATTTGTATTTTCAGTGCTCTTATGTATATATTTAGGAATGCTGGATCTTATGATAACTCTGTTTAATTTTTCTTAGGAACTGTCAAAATTTTTCTCAGTGACTGAACCATTTTGCATATCCATCAGTAATGTATGAGTATTGGAATTTTTGGCATTTTCTCCAGTGGTGGTTTTTGTCTTTCTTTTTTGATTATAGCCATAGTAGTGGTTGTAAAGAGACATTTTTTTGTGTGTGTTTGATTTATATTCCTTAATAACTAATGATGTTAAACATGTTTCAATGTATTTATTATCTGTTTATCTTCTTTGGAGAGATTTCTGTTTTTTCTTCATGTATTTTGGAACTCTGTTAAATGCATGTATGTTTTATAGTTAGTCTTCTTGAAATAATGTTATGTGTATATATAATATATAGCATTAAATCTATATATATAGCAAAAACTGTCATTTCTTTTTGAAATCCACTTTATATCATAATTGAGATAGACATTATGTAGTGTGTATATTTATAGAGAGAGAACCAATTTTTTATTTAATGTTTATTTGTCTCATGATAGTGTAACCATTATAGCTTCTTTGTTTACTACTTTCCCCATTCTTTTATTATCAGTCCATTTGTGTCTTTGAATCTAAAGTGTGGGTTATATTTTAAAATTCATTCTGCTAAGTGCTGCCTTTTAGTTGTAATGTTTAATCAGTTTGCCTTTAATATAATTACAAATAAGGTAGAATTTATCTTTGCTATTTTGCAATTTATTTTTTCTCTCTCTCGTATCTTTTTTGGTTTTTCTATTCCTGCATTAGCTTCTTTTCTGTTCGCTATTTTCTGGTATACCATTGAATTACCCTTTTCCTCTTACTATATTTGAGTTATTTTCTTAGTGGTTGTCCTTGGGTTCACAATTAACATCTTAATTTAAAATGATCTAGTGTAGATTAACATCAATTTGATTTAAATAGTACTCATTACCTTTGGTTCAATTTCATTCCTTTCACTCTATGTACTCTTCTTTATGATATTATTTTCGTACAAATTTCATCTTTATACATATGAGCCCATAACACAATTTATATTTTTGCTTTGTTCAAATTTATTTTTTTAAGCCAATCTTTGCTTTCAGTTCAGTGTAGGGTTTTCCATGTCATTTCTGAACATGTGCACTGTCCTGTACCTGTGTATAGCCTAAATTGCCAAGAATATATCATAGCTTCTCAAAGACACCCCTTCTCACATTATTTCCCCACCCACATGATTCTCCAACATTGCTTTTAAGAGTTTTGATCATCTATTGTTTGCCCCAGTTGCGATCATCACCTCAGGCATTTATGATGTTAAACAATTGTTGATTGTTTTTGACAAATGCCTTGGAAGATAGGTTATTTGGCTTGAGTAAGCTTTGATTTTCCTCCAACAATGATAAGTCCTGTGAATGGGGATTTCTAGGTCCTATTGTGTCAATAATGATAATTCTTTGAGGACTGGACTTCTGAGTATCTCTAAATCTGTTCTCTTACAGTCACTGTCAGACTGGTGGTTTTCATGGATACAATAATTGTGATGATTGTAGTGGTTTTGGTTTTCAAGGTTATGCAGATCCTACATAATGGAGACTGGGCATAGAGTATATTAAAATGCCATATCTCTGATTTTGCCAAAATCAACTATTTATCTTGAATAAGTGCTCCTCAGATTGTTGTAAGCCTCTAGTTAATTTTCAGTGTTCTAACATGTTGATATGACAATTTTTTGTAGTGTTGTCTTGCTTTTATATCAGGGACTGATTTTTTTTTGGAGAAGTACATACTCCATCATTCTGAAAGTGTTTTCTCTATGTGTATCTTTATTTTGAAAGTCAGGGTTTTTTTTTTGTAGTCAGTATGTTATGTCTTGCTTTGTTTTAATTCAGCCTATTTCTACCTTTTAGTTAGCATGCTTAGAATAGTTACATTCATGTAATTAACCATACGATTGGTTTAAATCAAACCACTTGCTATTTATTTATTTTCTATTTGTCTCATTTGATTTAAGCCCCCCTCCCTTGCTTTCTTTTTGGAAATCTGCTGGGAAATTTCCTTTAATAAATGACAGCATTTGTAGAATTGTGAATGAGAAAAAAATGTCATGCTCTCTTGCATGTATTGGAAAGGGAGTCAGTAGTTTCCAGTGAGCACAATTAGAGTAGTATTATCCAATGGAAATATAATGTAAACCACAAATTTGAGTCAAGAATGTAATTTAAAATTTTCTACTAGTTACATTTAAAAAGTTAAGGCAGATTAAATTAATTTTAGCAGTAAATTTATTTAAGGCAATAATTTCAAAGTATTCTTTCAAACATGTCATTCATGTAAAAAATTTTAATGAGATTTTTATATTTTTTGTCACAAGTCTTCAAAATCTTTTTGAGCAAGTCTTCATATTCTTTGGAACCTTGTATTTTACATTTACTACCCATATTATTTTGGGCTAGCCACATCTTTAGGCAAAGGTGCTTAGCAGCTACCAGATTAGATAACATGGATTTAGAGGAATTTGAAGATAGATTTGATTTTAATGAAGCAGAGTAGTAAATGAAGCTGATGGCCATAGTGAAGTTTGCTGAGGACTTTGATTTTAATAATCAATAGGGAATATATGAGGACAGCAGAACATAGAATAAGAGGTAGGTAGAGTCAGAATAACTGGCATAGTTATGTACAAGTGGACATGCAGTTTTAGTCATTTATTCAATGCAATAGTCTGTGTTTAGCTGGCAGATGATAACAGTTTTCAACCTAACAACATTGTGTTAGTTGAATGAATACTCTGTCAGGCATTGTTCTAAACACTTTGTATTTTATTGACCCATTTACTGTGTGAGTTTAGATAAAGCACCTGTTTTTTTTGCTGGCTCTGGTATTTTCATATGTAAAAATTCAAAACTGCATTAGATAGTCTCTGGGTCCCTTCTTAATTCTGAATGTCTATGGTTTGGGGACATAGTGCTGAGAATAAATTTCTGTCCTTGGGGAATTTATAATCAAACAAAAGTGATGGGATGTATCCACTTAACTAAATTGCATGGAGCTAAAAATTAGGGCCTTAAAAGAACTGCAAAATGATATGAAACTCTAAAATATGTTTACTTGCATCTAGTATTGGGCACATTCATAATAAATATTTGAATCAGATTGAATTGAATAATAGTTGGTAAACAAAAAGAAGTTTTGTGTAGGTAGGAGATGGCTACTGATAAAAACATGGGCAGATTCTAGGAGTAAATAAGGAGAGATGGAATAGAATAGTAAGACATAGTAATCCAGATGATGGAAGAAGGTGAGGCAAGAGAGTGGTATGTGTGTGCAGAGAACTATAAAATTATACACTGATAATACAATCAGTTGTATGATTAGGGGGTGTTGAGTAGTATTACCATGTGGGTAGTTGGATTCAAATCTTGGACAGCCTTTAATATCCTGTTATGGATATGACTGGTCATTGACAATGAATATGGCAGGAACTGGACAGACTGTTATGTACTTTTACCAACCCCACATTTTATGCCTATTCTTTCTGCCAATCATGAGAATAGCTAATTGCAATTTCATATTTAAAAAACTTCTCATTGATTTAGAAATTTACAATTCATTTGCTCTGGAACTTGGTCACACTGTGTTTGATGAGGGTATCTATGGGCTGCTGTCTAGGGTGATAAAGGTCAGATTTGTGCTTTTATCAGGTTTTTTTTTTTTGTCCTCTCATATAGTGTTTTATTTCTGCTGAGTCTTAATACTTTGTGATTAAATGATGCTGAATAAGTTTATGTCAGCATTCTGCATGAAGTGGGAGCCTAAGGCTGACTTTAAAAACTATTAGTGTCTGTCCCAGGAGCCAGAGCATAGCGCTTCAAATGTGGCACAAATAACCAAATGGAAAATCATTGATTTCTCAGAGGGATGGAAGATCTAAGGCATTTTATTTAAATCTGTAAACATTAGACTATCTCTCTTCTTTGTTTTTCTGTGCTTGTTTTTATTAGCTTAATGGACCAATGTTTTTATGTAATGTTTGATAAATTATTTTAGTGGTTCAGGGCATTCATAAAGTAGTTGCATCTTTTGATCTGATTTCTTTTAGGTAACTTGTCCAGGAGTGGTGCTGAAAGACAAGGAGGACATCTATCTTAGCATCTGTGTGTTTGGCCAATACAAAAAGACACAATGTGTCCCAGCCACCTTTCCACTGGTCTTCAACGCCAGAATGGTGTTTGAAAAGGTGAGTTCAAATATCGGGTCAAATATCAAAAACCAGAAAGTAAAGTGGTTCCAAATTAAAATAATACAGAGCACAATTTATTATTGCTGACTTTGTACTTTGATTTAATTCAAAAGATTTGTAACTTAAATTTGAAAACTTAAAAAAAAAATAAATATGCACTGCATTATGCGTTGAATCATTTGCCTCTTTTATTTGTTATGAATTAGTGCATTCCTAAACTGTTGTAGTAGGTTTTATGTAAGATACAGCACCTCAAATTCTCAATAATCATTTTCATAAAAAGAGAAGAGATATGAATAGATAAAAGTAGGTCATATTTTAGTTCTGATTGTCTTGCTGTACTTCTTCCTTTCTTTTCCCCTTCCTAAAATTGATTCTTTTGGGTAAATATTGTCAATTATATTTCTCCCTTTTTTATTTCCTTCTCTGCCTCCCACCCACCCTCTCTTCCTACTTCCCTTCCCTCCTGTTCTCCACAAATAATTATCCATTACCTGATCTGTTCCCTTTACTGTTCTAGGCACTGGATAAACAAGGTAATCATCCCTTGGTACTTCCATTGTAATAGAAGTAGATAATAAGTAAATAAATGAATACTATCATTTTAGACAGCTGTAAGTGTTTGAAGAGACTAAAGGGAGGCTCAGCGAACAAGGAAGGACTGAGAGTTTACAAGTCTATTTTATTTTATTTTTTGTTTCCTATGTCTGATTATAGTATAGCTCATTTTTTTTAAAATATGGACTTTTTTCTTAACAACAATGTTTTTGGACAATATATGATTTCTTCCCTTAGGTGTGGTCATGATAATTCTCCCACCACCAAAGCACCATAGTCCATCACCTGTTTCCTTGTGCTCTTCCCCTCTCCCTTGTGATTTAAAGGGTGTTCAGAGACGGCAGTAACTTTTACACTGAGCCTGAGTTATGAGACTGTGTAAGTTGTAGAGGGAAAAGGCATTATAAGCAGAGGAATAGCCAAGGTAAAGGTGTTTTGTTGGGAATAAGCTCCGTGAGTCGGGGGGACACCAGGAGAAGCCAGTGGGAGCACAGGAACAGTGACTGCGGAGAGTGCATGTGTGTAAAATCTCTGTTGGCCTTTAAAGGAGTCAGAAAGGAGGGGACAGTCTTCAGTATTGTCAGAGGTTTCTTTGCTTGGGAAAAGGAATATTTTGGGGATGAGAGGGCGAAAAACAGTGACCACTTTGCTCATCTTTTCCCTTTGGTTATTCTCCACCCTGCTTCTCTCTGCCTCCTCTAGGTGTTCCCTGAAGCAGTAGACCCTGGAGATGTAGTTGCACAGCTTGAATGTAAGTTTTTAACTTTCAATTTATGATTCTAAGAAACTTTAGAAATTTATTTTTAAATCTTGAGTAAGATAAAAAGGTTCTAATAGTTTTTTTTTAATTTTTGTAAAAGTGTCTAATTTTTTGGTAGCTCTAGCTCTAGTTATCACAGCATCATGTGCTGAAAATACTGTCTTTTCCTTCATTGAATTGCCTTCACACCTTTGTTGAAGACTGATAGAAGAATTAGTGTTTATCTCTGGACTATCTTTTGTCCATCTGCATGCCTATCCTTGTGTGAATATAACTGTCTAAATTCCTGTAGCTTTATAGTGAATTTTGAAATCAGGTTGTTTAAGTCTTTAAACTTTCTTTTTTATATTTCCAGGTTCTTTTCATTCCATATAAATCTTAGAAAGCTTGTCAACTTCTACATAAGAGCTAGCTGGGAATTTGATAAGAAGTGTTGGAATAGTGTTGCTAGAAATCTGTTAAATAGATAAATTTTGGAGAATTGCATTCATAAGTCATCAAGTTTCTCTTTTTATGTCATTGATTTTCATTTTGATGTTTATTATGCCATTCTTCTTCCTAGTTGGTGCAACAGCCCTTCACCACGGTACATTGGATCCCCTCCATCCTTTGTTTGTACCCCCAAATTCCCTCTGGAAATCTCAGTCCTACAGTGAGAATCCAAGGGTATTCTTGGTTATATTTTCTTTCTTTCTTTCTTTCTTTCTTTCTTTCTTTCTTTCTTTCTTTCTTTCTTTCTTTCTTTCTTTCTTTCTTTCTTTCTTTCTTTCTTTCTTTCTTTCTTTCTTCCTTTCTTCCTTCCTTCCTTCCTTCCTTCCTTCCTTCCTTCCTTCCTTCCTTCCTTCCTTCCTTCCTTCCTTCCTTCCTTCCTTCCTTCCTTCCTTCCTTCCTTCCTTCCTTCCTTCCTTCCTTCCTTCCTTCCTTCCCTCCTTCCTTCCTTCCTTCCCTCCTTCCTTCTTTCTTTTTTGTATCCCACATGTGACATCATACAGTATTTGTCTTTCTCCTTCTGACTTATTTTACTAAGTATAATCCCCTCCAGCTCCATTCATGTTATTGCAAATGGCAAGATTTCATTTTCTATCTGCTTTTAAGAATCTCCCTTTAACTTCTGCCATTTTAATTTTAAGGTGTCTGTTTGGGTTTGTTTTTTGGAATCCTCTGAGTTTCCTGTATCTTGATATCTGTTTCCTTCTCCAGGTTGGGAAAGATCTTGGCTATCGTTTCTTCAAATAAGATTTCTCTTCCCTTTTCTCCCTCTCTTCTTCTAAAACTCCTGTCAATGATGATATTGTTCCTCTTGATGTTGTCCCGTAAGTTTCTTCAGTTATCTTCAGTTTTAAAATTCTTTTTATTTTTGCTGATTTTTTGGATGTTTTCCACTACCCTACTTTTCGATTCTCTGCTTCATCTGATCCACTGTTGAACCCCTTTATTGTATTTTTATTTTGACTATTGTGTTTTTTAGCTCTATGATTTCAATTTGGAACATTTGTATATTTTCTCTTTGTTGTAGTACTCATTTTATTCATCCATTGTTGTCCTAATTTCAGTGAGCCTCTATTAAGACTGTTGTTTTGAAGTCTTAGGATTGTTTTCCCCGTTATGTCTTGATCCATTAACCAGGGCACATTTCTCTGTCTCCTCCCTTTGTTTGGTACTTCTACATTTATTTCTATATACTATGCTAAACAGTTTTCCTTCCCAGTCCTCACATAGCTACCTTGTGCTAGAATTAAAGGCATATGCCTGGGGTGGTGGCTTTGTGAGATGCTGGGCTTTGTGTACACACATAAATACACACACAGCATTGGATGAAATTACTTCACCAAGCACACCTTGGTGCTTAGGTGCCAGTATGCGGTGGTGGCCCTAGAACCTGACCTATAGGGTGTGGCCAAGATAGGGAAGAGGAGGTTGGTGCTATAGTGTTAGTGTCCAGGGCACAAACCTCCGTGGGGGCTCTGGCTGTTGGAGGTAAAGGAGGGATCTGAGACTACTGTCAGCTGAGAGGTGATTCCACTGGCAGAGTGTTCCCAGGAACTTCTGGCTTCCACTAACCCCTAAAATACTGTCTATCTCTGATTTCAGCAGGTTCTGCGGGCAGAGCTTTTTTCCCCAGGTGCTTACGTGCCATCACAGCTGGCCTGTGAAGACCAGTTGCAGGCCCATGTTGTATTCTTAGTAGCTGATAGACTACCTAGAAGCACATGTCTTCTTGACTCTTAGCCTAATTCATGGTAGTAAAATTGTAGCAGTTACAGTCTTCACATCTTTCAACCATATTCTTAAGAGTTCTATATTCCAAATTTTCATCAAGTCTTTATATTTATTCTAATCACTGTAGGATGGGGCATGTAATATGCTGCTGATTCAGCTCAGATTTGTTTTACTTTTGGTTCAGGCAGTCCATGTACCAGATATCTAAGAACCACATGGATTTTAAATGGAGGGGCAAAGGAGGGCACCGGGTGCTGTGGAGGAGACAGGTGCCGAATGTCCCTTTCGTGAGCTTCCACAGTGCTGAGCCTTTCAAGTTAAACATAGAGTGATAGTAGAAATGTGGTAGAAACAAGTCCCTTTAAATAAAAGATAAAACTGAGTCCAAATAAGTAACTGACTTTATGCCAGTGAAAGTGGAAAATAGTATTTTATAAATTGTACCAAAAAAATTTCTATTTACTCATTCTAGTATATGACTGGAACTGTGAGTCACGTTTATCATTTCCCATTGTGTAATATACAAAACTAATGTATGCCTGTCTGTCTACAACTCAAATTTTATGCATTGAAATATGTTATCTAAAAACAATTTGAGCATGATTCAAATGCTAAAGGACCTTTCCTTTAACTGGATAGTTTGATAAATGGTCAGATTGTTGAGATAATGTACTTAGAACAGTCCTTGGTACAGAGTAAACACTTAAAATGTCCCTTGATTATTATTATTGATGGTGACATTATTATTACTATTGTTATTATTAGGGAAACTACCAGTTCCATTTCATGCTATATCTGTAATTTTAAGGAAACTCCAGAAGCCCAGAATCACCTAAGACTCTGGGGAAATATATATTTATGATATATAAAGTGATATTAAGTGCCAATGCTATTAGAAGTCCTAATAGGGCAATTTTGCATTCCTAGAGAATGTAGGAAATGGTTTTAATCCTAGAATCTACCAGAATGTAATTAGTTCTGGCTAAAGCTATCCCTTGAGAACCATTTGTAGGCAAGAAAGAGAATGAAAAGTTTTCTAATACATAGACTTCACTATTGGAACTGGATTTTCATTTTTTCTCACTAAAGATTTTACAGATTCCTTTCTACAATCTCTCTTTTCTCTTTCACAGTATATGGCCACAATTATACTGCTTGAAAAACTCTTCTACAGATATATAAAATACGTGTTCCCTCATTTCTTTCTAGTCACTTCTAAAATTTATAAGATGTCTGTTCTTACCAATGTATCTAAAATAGCACCCCTTTTGGTCAATAGCTAAATTGCTATCTACCCAACTATGTTGTGTTACATCTTCTCTACCAGGATATTTTGAAAGTAAAAGGAGTATGCTTTTAATATTTTCACCAAAGACAATGGTTATAAAAGTGTAAAGCCCAGGAAAATGTGGATAGATGAGCTCCTTGGTTTTCTTCTTAACACTGATGTATTACTAATTTTTTCTCTCATTAGAATGACTGTTTCATAACAGCAGAGACTTTTTCTGCTTTGTTCATTGTTCTACCTCTTGTATGTAAGGCAATCTAGGGGCCTCCCTTGTGGCACAGGTGGTTGAGCGCCGCACTGTGAGGCTGTGCACAGCCTCTGCAGCGTGGTTTCGATCCCCGCTGGCCGGCGAGAATCCCACATGGTGAAGCAGACCTCTCCTGTCTCTCCCGCTGCTCCCCTCAGCAGTGTGTTTCGTCAGTGTGCCTGTTCTGTTCCCCACTTTGTCTCTGGTGAATCCTCTCACCCTCCCGCACATCTGGCCTGTACCCTGGTTCTTGTATAAATAAATAAATCTTAAAAAAAAAAGGCAATACCAGGCACATACTATTTATTTTATATCCAGGGACTTAAAGGAAATATCATAAATGTATCACATAAAATAGTAATATTTTATGACTGTTGGAACTAGTCTATGGAGACATACCTGTTGGTAGTGTTATAATCCTCTGATTAGGAAATGTATTTTGGATTTGAAAAATTACAATATAATAACCGTTCTGGTCTCATTCCCTGCAATATTGGATAAAGAGAAAATGTGATCTTTATTTATATTGCAATAGATTACTAGGTGTCCCTTTTGCTTTCTCTTGCCTATAGGGAAAAATACCATTTTCATTAGAGCTCCTGCTTCTCAGCTTCTGGGAATTAGTGCTGACATGGCGTTTGGGGTATTGAAAAATGCTTTCAAGTGAATATTTGAAGGCTGAGAATAAATCCTTCAAAAATCTAGGAATGAGAGTATCCTTGGCCTCAATCCTCAGGAGAACTTGTATGACTCGGATTTATATTTCAAATCCACATGCCAAATAGATTCCAACCAATTCACCTTTGTAGTTAGGGCAAGTAAATAGGCATTTAGAGGAAATTATTGTAGCAATTGTTCTTGCTGGTACTGAGGGTTAATAGCATTCTGGCACTCTCCCTTCAAGTATTTACTGTAGCTTTTGATTTGCTGTATATGTGACTAGGATTTCTGGAGTATTGTAGTACATTTACTTTGTAGCTCACACTGAGAGTACGTATGAAAATGAGAACTTTTACAGACGAAATAGCAAAATTGTCATTATTTACTGATAAGGCTTAAAGTAATGTAAAATGAGGTTGATTATGCTGTATGTTCCAGTGAATGTTTATTAACTTACTGTTCAGTGTCCAGCTCCATTAGTTCTTTATAAAAATTTTGCCTTTAATAATTAAGGTCTTGTTTACTTAATTTTTTGCCAAAATATACATTTTAAATATGAAGGAATAGAAAGTTGTTTATAGAAAGAAATCGTTTTTCATAGGAATTAACCTATGTTTTTATGATAAAATAGATATTAAACAAACCCAAGTCTTGACTTCTCAGCTATTTCTTTACAACTGGAGAGTTTCAGTAGCAATGTTGACCTGTATTGTTTGTTACTTCATTTTGCATGGCTGTTCTTGATTGAGTTGATGGTTGATTCAGAAGGTATACAATATGTTGACATAAATTTTACATTTGTTTTTGCTTTAAGTCCTTTGTTTTTGAATTTTATATTTCCTCTGATCTTTGGTATTTTGGAGACCACTGATACTTTTAGCAAACTTAGTGGAATTAAAAACAAATTGTATTTGAACATGTTTTGTTAACAAATTCATTTATTTGTCTTTAATGCAAATTATTGACAGTATTAGTACCTGGAAATACTGTACACCAATGTAATATATTGATGGATATTTTATTGGCTATATTCTGCTTATGTTTGGTCCCTTCCAGAATGACTTTGGTTAGGGCAGGGCCCTTTCCTTTTTACTTAGATTCCTTATAAAAGGGATGCTTCCTTTCTTGACTTTATTTTTAGCTTTTCACTTTTCTTCATGAAATGATTATTTTGCATTTCATAATACTTTTATTATTCTGTAAGACTTGCTCTCAGGCTATATACATATATACATATATACACGCATATATGCATACATGTGTATAGCTACATATAGACATGCATTCATATTTGCAAATATTGGAGTTTTGTCTTTTTAATTTGTTTCTAACTTATATTGAAACTTTTAATCAGTTTAGAATTGTTTTTATATCAGAGTTAAATATAGTCTACAAAGCTTATTACAAAAACAATAATCCTGTAATTTCCTCTTCCCCGCATTTCCCATTCCCATTGGGACTACTTTTCATTTAAAAAAAAAAAAAGTTTTTCTTTGTACTCACCTCCAAATCTCTAACATTCTTATTTTGTACTTAAAACATATTCAGTTTTCAATTTTAGACATTTTCTTTCCTTCCCGGTGGGAAATAAAGATTTTAAATATTTTTTGTATAGTTCCTGCTTACCTCAACACAAATACATTTTTTCTTTCTCCTCTTAATACAACTCTGTAAAAATTTATAGCTGAATCATGTGAGATACACACACACGTGCACACTATAGTTACCTGTCCTGCAACACTTTTATTTTTGCTTGAATTTATAATTATTTTCTCTCTTTTGCTTAGTTGTATAATGTATTTTAAGTTGTTTTTTGTTTGTTTGTTTTTGCTTAATACTAATTTTCCTTGAGGTATGTAAATCATTTTTTCAATTTTTGGTGTACTTTCACTTATAAATTATTGGTTTTTGTCTAAAGTGTTTTTTATTTCTCTTAAAGCCTAGTAATTTCACTATACTCTATCCTGAAGTTGTATTTTATGACTTGGTATTTGTAAATGCAACTTGTTCCTTTTACTTGTAGTTTCTAATTTTTATTCATTTTGGCAAAACCTTCTGAGTTTATTCTTTATGGAGATTGTCTTAGATATTCTTCATACAATAAACTTTCTGAAGTGCATTAATTTTAATCCCAAGTGTATATTTTCAATGATTATTCACACTTGTATATATCCTTTATATCCTTAACAATCACTCATTAAGATATAGATCATTTCCGGTATTTGAAAGGTTTCTTGTGCCTCTACTAGTCAGTATTCCCCTCAAGATAATTACTATTTTGATTTTTATCAGTAGTTTATCTATTCTTGGACTTCAAAGATATTAAACCATACATTATGCATTACTCTGAATATAGCTCCCCCCTCACTCTCCCTTATTTCCAGTTCATCCTTATTTCTATCTTCTTGTCTGTTAGGGACACAATCCAAAGTGTGGAGAACTTAAAGGCCTCCCCTTCTTGACAGACTTTATGGTCATCATGTTTTGCTTTATGTCTGTGTGACTCAAAATCTTAGTTTATCAGCGGTTTTCAGTCTCATCTGCCTTTTCTAGAATTAGCAGTTACCTTTAGGGAGAAAAAAAAGTCTGGCTCATCTTCCTGGCTTTTCTTCTCTCATATCTTAGCCCAGTAATTCTTTACTGCCTATTAACCTCTCTGTCACATCAAACAGATGGGAAAAAATTAATTTGATTAGATATTCTTAGTCTTCTTAATAGGATGTTTGATCTGTTTTTTATATGTTGCTATTATCAAAAGCAGAAATCTCCCCATTAATATCACCCTGTCTCACTGAATTCCTCCAGCCCTCTTGCACCCCATGTTCTCTGTTTCATTATTCTAAATTTTCTATTATTCGGTTGATATCACATAATGATTACATTTTTCTATAATTCAGTTTATTTGATAGACACAATCATATTCTTACATGTTCTTTTTTTCATTTTAATTATATATTAATATTACTTCGCTTTATTTTTAGAACAATAATGGTTCTCAGCAAATGAGTGAAAAGTTGGGAATGTTCTCATATATCCCATGCTCCCACATACACACACATCAATATCTTTCATTCAATATTCCACATCTGAGTAGTGTATTTGTTACAATCAATGAATCCACATTAACACATTATCAACTAAATTCTAGTTTACTTTAGAGTTCTCTCTTGGTGCTGTATATTCTGTGAGTTCTGACAGCTGTAGAATGTCTTTCACCCACCATTGTAATCTCACACAGAATAATTGCACTACCATAAAAATCCTCTTTCCACCTTTTATTTCCACATCCTTCATAGTCATGTGATGTCATCTGAAAAGAGTCATAACCTTTTTCAGGATATCATACAGTAGGAATCATGCAGCATAAAGTCTTCTCAGATCAGCTTCTTTTACTTAGTCATTTACATTTGAGGTATCTCAAGGTCTTTGCATGGCTTGATAACTCATTTCTTTTTTTTTTTTTTAAAGATTTATTTATTTATTTATATAATCACTGGGCACAGTCAGAAGTGTGGGAGGGTGAGAGAATTCACCAGAGCCAGAGCGGGGAGCAGAGCAGGCAGAAGGACCGAAGCACACTGCTGAGGGGAGCAGCGGGCGGCAGGAGAGGTCTGCGCGCCATGTGGGACCCTCCTCCGGTGGCCGGGGAGCAGCCGGGGATCGAACTGGTGCTGCAGATGCTGCGGGCAGCTTCGCAACCCAGCGCTCAACCACTGCGCCACCGGGGAGGCCCGATAACTCATTTCTTTATAGCTCTGAATAACATTCCCCTGTATTGATGTATCGTAGTTTATATATCCACTCGCCTATCAAAAGATAGCTTGGTTGTTTCCTAGTTTTAACAATTATTGATAGAACTAATGCACATGTGCAGTTTTTTTGTGACATGATTTTTTAGCTTCTTTGGATAAATACTATGAAGAGAGATCACTGATATGACAAGAGTTTATTTAGTTTTGTAGGTAACTGCCAGATTGGCTAAATCATTTCATTACATGTTCCTTTTTTCTAGATGAACTTAGAATCATTTCTTAAGGTCTAAGATAAGTTTCTTTGGGTTTTAATTTAATTATATTTTGGGATAATTGGCATTTTTACATTATTCATTCTTCCTATATAGATATGTGACATATATTGATTTATTTTATCTTATGCTTTCTTTCAATCTAAGGTTTTGGGGTGTATGTGTGTGTATACTTTTCATCTATTCCTTATATTTATTTATAACTATTATATGTCTTACAGCTTTTGGGAATAAGGACCCTTTCCTTTTCTTTTATTATGGTTGATATACAAGATAGTGATGGAAAATGCATTTATCTTGAATCCAGTCATTATACTGAATTTTCATATTGAATCCAGTAACTTTTTGTTCTATTCCAAATATTTATTTGTAATTTTTTTATTTAGAAAAATGTTATTTATCTGTATGGCACTAGGGCATGATGTCCATAATACTACTGCTTCTTGAAATTTATTGGTGTTTTCACTAAGCATCTAGGATAGGGATCAAATATAAATATGACTTGGCTATTTAAAAAAGTGGATTGTCCCATCTCTTTTCAAGTCCATGATATCCAATATTTGTTTACTTGTTTCATAACTTATGAACAGTTATGCTCAGTTTCTCAACTTCTTAGCAACCTCTATCAGAATTGTCAGATACCCTAAAGGAAAAGTAGTCTCAAAATGCTAGGCTCATTTCTCTGTGTTTCCTTCATACTAATATTCAGACTTGTAATTTTTTTTTAATCACCTTGTCAGGTCTTGCATGCATTTAAGCAAGTTTTTTATAAGTTAATTTTACCAGGAAGTTTTTTTTTTTTTTGGAACTCATTTTACCCTGCTATGTTCTATTAGAGTCTTTGTATATCCTGTTCCTTTTGGTTGGAAAACTACTTTGCCAGCCCCCAACTCCCAGTTTACACCTATTTATGCTATTGACCATATCCTAAATAGTGCTTCCTTAGCAGTCTCTGATTCCCTGACTCGATTAGGTCCTGTTATTATACTCTTATAGTACTGTTACAGGGCAGGAAGAGGTGTACCCCAGATCCCCCCCAAACCTGCCTGCTCTAAATGGGTTCTGCCATCCGCCGCATCAACAGAAAACATATGAGACTTTAATGGGAAGGAACTTTAATACAATTAGGAAACAATACAGGAAAGGCAAAGAATATAGTTTCTAAATCAAGCACCCAAAATTACCCATCCGCTCGTAGGTAAAACTCCATCCAAATGGGATTGGCCCAGAGCAAGGCCCCAAAGCCTGCCACAAGTCCAAAGCATCTTCCAGTGGGGACCCACAGAAAAGGGTCAGAAACAACCAGACAAGCCCAGAAGGAAAAGAGAAAAATCAACATCAAGATAAAAGCTGCCATTGTCACCTCCCCACGGGTCTCACCCACATCTGTGTCACCCAGTCCACGACCAAAAGACAAGCTCAGTTTCTTCACGTGTCTCTAGGCTCCATGTGCCTCCTCCACATCTCCTTCTGGCTCCATCCTGCTTCCTTCCTCAGTCTCCTCTGCAGCTTCTTTCCTCTCTGCTCAGCTCCACCCTCCATTTGTGTGGGGCAGGGAACCTGGAACCTCCCCCTTTCCTGGGGACTACCCTGTTACAGTACTACCTATAATGCCTTCATGGTCTCTGTAGTTTGTAATTATATTTTGTTGCTGTGTTTACTTCATATTATGTTTTTCTTCTCAATGCATAGAAGGATCTTAAACAAAATGGCCTCAGCTGGTTTTTTTTTTTCCTTATTATATCCTGGCTATGATTTCTTCAGATATTAAATATATTATAGGTATTGGTATTTACCCAAATGAGCTGAAAACTTATGTCCACACAAAACCCTGTTTATGGATGTTGATGGCAGTTTAATTCAGAATTACCAAAACTTGGAAGCAACCAAGTTATCTTTTAGTAGGTACATAAAATGTGGCATATCCAGGCAATGGAGTACTATTTAAAAAAAAAAAAAACAAACAACCTAGCCCATGAAAACACTTGGAAGGACCTGAAATGCATATTAGTAAGTAAAATAAACTAATCTGAAAAGGCTACAAATATAAGATTCCAACTATGTGACACTCTGGAAAAGTCAGAACTATGGATACATAAAAGATCAGTGATTGCCAGGTAATTGGGGAATGGAGGGGGGAAAGAGGTGAATAGGCAGAGCACAGAGAATTTTTAGGGCAGTGAAATATAATGTATAATATTATAATGGTGGATAATATTTTTATACATTTGGCCAAGTCCACATAATAATTATCATCAAGACTTAACCATGAAGTAAACTATGGACTTCAAATGATTATGTATCAGTATAGGTTCATCTTTGGTAAAAATGCACCATTCCTGTAAATGATGTGACAATAGGAGAGGCTATGCATGTGGGGTGGGGAGATGGGAGGGTAGGGAATAATGGGAAATTTCTGTATCTCCCTCTCAATTTTGTTGAAAATCTAAAACTTTTCTAAAAAAAGTAAATCTTAAAAAATCAAGAAAAAACCAGAGAGATTAAAGGGTTAATATCTGCTATAGATTAGTAAAGCCATAAGAGATGTACTAACCAAAATATACACATAAACAGTGTATGAAAATATAAACTGATAGTAGTTTACCCAGCAATTACTTTTAGGCATTTAGATACTTATATGGTAAAGTAATTTATATTTGCTTACAATTAACTAATTTAAGGATTTTTTTTTAAACTTTCAGATGATACAGCATTGTTTGAGTTGATTCAACTAGTTCCACCAGGTACTGTATAATCTTTTAATAAGGTAATTGACATACGAACCCCCTTCAATGAGGCCCTTTTAAAAAAGTCTTGTCTTTTTCCCTTCTCCCCAAATTAAGAACAATGGTGAGTTTCTAGTATTGGTTCACTATGTATATAAAATTGTTAGGGGGAAAAGGATGTCCTAAAGCTAATTCTATACAGGTTTTGTGGACTCCACCCCCACCCCAGGCCAAAGCCTAAGATACTGGGAACTCCAAATCCCATCACCACCAAAGGGAAGGTGGCTGGGACCTGAGGGTGGGGTTAAGCAGCCAGGTTGGTAGGTTGGTATAACGCCAGACATGTGGGCTTTGGAGGGGTCCCCCATTTTGGCTCTCTGCCAGCTCGCAGCATCCAGCCAGCTCGGAGAGTGTTTTTTGGGTTTCCAGGTTGTCGGATCGGGTAGGACGCATTAAAGACTTTATTTCCCTGTTTTCTCCCTGAGTTGTACATTTTCCTTATTTCCTTTTCCCTTGTAAATAAACCTTTTATTAACCTTTTGTGTATGCCTGTAGTGGAGTATTAAGTTCCTTTTAAGCGCGTAGGCGAGGACCCACAGCCAGGCAACCCGTTCAATATCGGAGCTGCCCTATAACAAAAATATCAATAAAACAAAATAATATATACAGAAAAGATGGACATAAATGATATTTGAGCACGTTGTTTTACAATTGAATAAATAATTGAAATCAAAACCAAGTGGACAATAAGGTGATATCTTGCTAGCATATTTTGTGACATTGATAAAGATTGCCTTTTTTACGTCCTTGTGATTTTTCTAAAACTATGTGCTTTTGTTGGTAGTTGTCTTTGTTTTGTGTGCTGCCTCTATTGGGCATGGGGGTGGGGCGAATAAAGCCTTACCCATCAGCAACATCATAAATCCCCAGGATAGGGAGAGTTAAGATATGGAGGATAGTTTAATTTCTGTTATTGATTTCTACGGTGATAGAAGACATCTATTTTAATCAGGCCCTTACTTTATGTGAAAAACAGAGCTATATTTTATGGAAAACTAGTCATCTGAAAGCATTTTAATATTATACCTATATATTAATTCCAGTAACCACAAATTCTAGAAATGTCTATATATTTTTTGCAACATGTAGCCTAATATCTTATAATGGCAGATGAAAAAGAATAGAAGATAGAAAAAAATTGTAAGATGATAATTAAGGTTTAGATGTGTAACGTCACACCTTGATATGTTATTAAAAGGACAGGTTTTTTTTCTAGAGACTCACAGATAGTCACTAAATTGACATAAATATCCCTTTTATATTTTTTTTTTATTTTTTTATCCCTTTTATAAAAGGGGATGGAATTTGTAATATATATTACATTTTTGAATAAGGAAACATGCTAATCCATTTAATATAATTTTCCTTTTATAGAAATAAAAAAAACAAAACATGGCCCCGAAGCAGGTATTTCAGTAAGGCATCAAGCATAACTGTAGTCTACTTGATGATTTTGTTTCCAAATAGAATATTTTGTTTTAATTTGAATCAGGCTATCTTTCTTGTAGTGGGTGAAACACTGTCTACATATGATGAAAATACACGAGATTTCATGTTCCCGGGTCCAAACCAAATTTCTGGACACCATGATTCAAACCGCCAGGTTACCATGAGGAGGATTTCTGGCCTTCGAGTAAGTGCTTTCTGTTTTCTGAACCAATCTGTCATGCAGGATAATTGCCAGAAACCACCACATAGCTCTCAGTACCTGAAATAAGAACAACTAATTCAATGTTTAATTTGGTTTAAAACTGAAGTGTTGTATGAAGTTCTGATGTTAAACTTATTGAAATCTAAAGGAAATAATTAAACAAAACCCCTGTATCTGCCATCTCAAATCAGCAAGTGTCATTTTGCCTTACATTCTTCATATTTCTCTCCCTCCTCCCCCAGTCTGTTTCTCTCAAAAGAATGGCCCAGATGCCAACATCCTGTATTTCAAGCTGAAGTTGTAAAAGGATGATACTTTTATTTTGTAGAGCATGAGTTTTGTTTGCATGTGAAAGGAACAGAAGTAGTTTGTTGTCAGAGGGTAGACTCTGCTGCTTTTAAAACATGTCCCCAAATTTTTTAATGCTCCTTTGCCTAAAATGTATCCTAACTCCTCCATCTTTCAGTGTGGCCTGTACTTAGTGACTAATAAATAGAATGTGGTGGTAGTGACAGTATTAGATTTCCAAGACTGCTTCATCAAACGGATGTGGCTTTCCCCCTGCTTGTCTCGCTCTTGGATCACTCTCTTTGGGAAAAATGGCTGCTATGTCATGAAGATACTCATGCAGCTCTGTGGAGAGGCCATGGATGAGAGCTGAGTCTTCTGGCTAAAAGCTAGAAAATAACAGATGGCTCTAAGACCACAACTGTATGCATAAGCCTTTTCAGTAAGATCATTGATAGGCCTGGTTGAGCCTTCAGATGTCTGCAGCCCAAACGACATCTTGACTGCAATCTCATGCAAGGTTTCAATCTAGAACTCCCAGTTCATCCTCTGCCAGATTCCTGACCTACGGAAACTAGGTGAAATAATAAATGTTTACTGAGCTTTGAACAATAGATTACTAAGTATACTGAACAGCATTAATAAAAGATATGTTTGCAGAAAAAAATAATCATTCAGTTCATTCTTAGACAAATAAGATTTACTTTTTCTGTTTTGTGTGACGTCTGAAACTTGAAAGGTCAAAGGTTGTTCATAGGGGACAAATGTCACACTTCCACTGTATTAGACTGAACCTGCACTACATACAAACAATACATACAAACAATACAAACATCTTCTAATGTTTTGGTGGATTAATAATTTATCTGCTTCCAAATATTTTCTGAAGTCTTTGTTTCTGTTCCTTTGTATTTGACCATTTGCCTTCATTTAACTCAAAACTGTGTTCAAGCTGATCATTGAAATATGTTGCAAGAAATAGAAGCCAGATCCATTCATAGATCTGAATATAAGCTAGATCATGGGGAATGTGTTAAGAATTGTTACAGACTTATTTCCTGTTTTCATGAACTGCATACCTGGGAGCTGTGATTTTTTTTTTTATTTTGTTTTGTTTTTTTGTTTGTTTGTTTGTTTAGCATGAGGAGACTATCCAAAGGATTTATTGTAGTTACAATATAATATTGTGACTGATAAGAAATATACTTTTGGTCATTCAGATGACAAAACTATTTTTTTCTACTAGGTATTCAGTCATGATTCCTGGATCATAGTTCCCAAAGCCCTTGGAACTTCTTGAGCAATAGCTCAAAGCAGTGGGAGCCTCTTTTGTTACAGTATTTAATCTCCTGTCCTTAGTTCCTGAAATCACTTGGGAGACATAAAGCCCCTTTCTACCACAATTTGGTTTATGTTAATGAGGTGATTTTTGGACTGCACCTAGGAATGGGGGCTGGTTGTCAGGGGAACCAAACAAGAATAGAAGGTTGGAACTTTCAGCCCTATTCCCTGATTTCTGCAGTTGAATCAGTCACCAGCAACCGATGATTTAATCATTCACATCTATATCCTGAAGCCTCCATAAAAACCCAAAGGACTGGGTTTGGAGAGCTTCCTGCTTGGTGAACCCATGGAAATTTGGGGAGAGAGGCACAAATTTGGAGAGGGCAGGGATCTCTGTGCTCTTCCCCCATGCCTTGCCCTATGCATCTTTTCTTTCTGACTATTCCTGATTTATATTTTTATAATTATCTGATGATTAGTAAGTAAAATGCTTCCCTGAGTTCTGCAAGCTAACCTAGCAAATTAATCCAACCTAAGGAGAAGATTGTCTCTACAAACAAACAACCTGTTGCCAAACAACCAACCTGTTGCCACTTGGGACTTCTGACTGCATCTGAAGTTGGGGAAGGGTAGATTTATAGGAATGGTTCCTGAAGGGCAGGATCTGATACTATCTCCAGGCAGGCAGACTGAGTTGAAATCTACAACTCAGTATCCCAGGTGCTAGCCAGAGCTTTGCTTTGTGGTGTGGGGAAAGCTCCCTCCCATGTTGAAATTAAGGTCAGAGACATTTTGATATTTAAATGTGCCTGAATTCTAAAAGTATAAATAACTGAAATCCATTAAGAACTTTTATGTATTTATGACTTGAATATTATATCTTAGTTTAAAAATACTGTAGTAATTTGACAGGAAAATACTTGAAAATGAAAAAATATTAATTATTCCATAAAATAATATAGTCACTAGCATATGAATCATCTGAAGTTGTTCTTAACTTTTTGCATTACTATGCTGTCTTATCTTTACTAGGAAATTCAAACTAACAAATGAATCAGTTGAGGCTTGACTACTGTCTGTTACCTTGGGTCATATTTTCACTATTAATAATTATATATATTTTTTAATTAAAGCATCTGATAATTTTCTTTTTCCCCCTCAGGGAATTGCTCCAAAGCTGGAATTTTCTACAACCTCAGTGATTACTGAATGTCTGATAAGTTCAAGGAAATGCCGCACTCAGGTCAAAATCTTTTATTTAAAGTATTTGATGGTTTAATTTATTTCTTCATAGTTATGAATATCAGGCAATCATTATTCTTTTATTTTGGCTGCACCTCTTTTCCCTTTCAATCTTTAGTTTAACTAAAACATCATCATAGACGTGAGAATCTTGGTCCACCTGATAGATGGTGCTGTGATTTTTTTTTTTTAACTTCATTTTTTTTTATCTTTCTTCTTTTAATGCAAAACTGCCAGAAAGATGTTGGGATTAAGAAATCCTACAGAAAATTAGACTGGAGATTTCTATAAATCTTTATAGAAGTTATAGGTTGCTACTAAAGTTTCAAAAGATACTCTTTCTGCAAATGTGACCAAAGGTTCTCAATCTAGGATACTGGTGTGTAGTAGGTGTGGTTTCTTTGTGTCTCTTAATTCCTTAAATTACTTTTGCTCATCTTGTTGGCCATACTGTTACTATCAGAACAAAAGAAGCTTAGGCACTCCAGTCTAAGTACAATTTGTATTTGTAAAAACTGCCTGTGGTAAACTGAACTCATTGAATCACCAGGTGTCCCTGCTGCCTTCTCTGCAGGTTAGCTAGTAACCTGTAGGCATCACTTGCATTATGACCAGGTAACAATGACCAGCCTGTGATGAAGAGCCAGTAAATATCCCAGAGGGCCAATGCAGAGCAGGCCTGGACCTATCATGGAAAGAGTGAGGTGCTAATTTACTGCATTAATTCGGTTTAGAGCACATTTGCTGACGATGGTAACTGTGACCCAAGGTAATAAAGATAAACAAAATTATCAAGGGGATCACTTTTATTTTATTTTTATTTTCTATGCCAGAGTTTGGCTGTAATTATTTATTTTCTAAATGCAAGCTGCAGCATAACTGTTAGAATATTAACAATATATGTTTGCCAAAAGCACAGCCTTGTTACAGGCTGGTTTTTGAGATAAGCACTGTGCATATTTGTAAATTGTTAAAAATGCTCTATTGGAGCACAAAGTTTTTTTCTCCACAGTGAGTATGCCCTTCTAGTGTATGGGTAGAAAAGTTTTTTTTTTTTTTTTTTTTTGCCTGAAGTATAGAGATACACAAAAAAGTGTGCATATTCTCAGTGTACAGCTTGGTGGGAGAGCCCTTCCCAGATGTGAAACTGTCACCGCATTCATTTCGCTGGACTTAGGGACTAACACTTCCTGTGTACAGTTTTGGCAAAACTCTTCATTTCTGTTTTTGACTTTCTATTTCATTGTTTTTCATTTGTTTTTATTGAACAGAGATGTGGAACAGGCTTTGGTAGTCAAACAGCGTTTAAGAATATGATTTAGAGTCAAACAGACCTGGGTTCAAGTTCTACATTGAGAACATATGCCACACGCCTGACACATGACATATAATTAGGAAATCCAGTTGGCTGTTACTCGGTCATTATTATTTTTTAATTAAAATAACTAGGAGAGATATAGAAACCAATAGTTGCAATGTGTAGCATTATTGGGTAGTCACATAGAGATACTGAATCTGAATGCTAACAGCCAGAATTTTAATCTTATTTGATTTTATTTGAGATGTGATAAATCAATTCACTTTGTTTCCAAGTGATTAGCTATAATTAAAAATTTAATGGCTATAAGGTAGCATTTTCAGTTTCAAATGTAAGAATAAGATAATCACTTTTTAAGGGATAAGTAAGTGAGATTAACTGTAAAATTACTGAAGTTTAGAAATGCTTGTGATGATCCTTATTCCTTTTGGCACATTACTTTCAAATTGGATGTTTTGTCAACTATTGAACAGACTGAAAAGATAAAGTGAATTTTAAGTGAATGTCTGGGAAAAAGCCATTTTTCTTATTCCTTTTACCTACTGCAATGTAGAACTTATTAAATAATTAAAAACTGATAGTAGCTTTGTTGATATAAATTTATTAATCTGCTATAAGTGGTCACTTTTGAGGTGAAACAAGCTTTAAAAATGGCATTATGGTTTAAAACAGAATGTTTTGCATAGATGTGTAAGTTGGCTGAGTGATTGTTTTGCTCTGGACTGGCTGGGGTAGGACCGAATGACCCCAGATGGCCCCACTCAGTGTCTGGCAGTTGGCCAGAGTTTTGGTAATTGATGATTTCAGGGGGCATAGTGGCCACAAGACTCATGATCTAGCAGGTTAATTTCCACTCATTCACATGGTAGCAGGGACGTTTTCAAGAATAAGGGAGGTAAGAACTGTTAAGTCTCTCCTCTTGTCATGTGCTCCTGTCTTGTCAGTCAACAGTGGAAGTCATTTGTGAATAGCATAAAAAGAATCATTTAAAATTTTGTTGGGCAAAATATGACATACTGTGGATTGAGTAGAGTTAGATGGCATGTAGCTATAGTAGCTACAGCACAGTCTATAACTTCCTTTGGTAGTGTTCAGTATTCCAAACTAATGAAGTCAGGAGATGAGATTTATTTCTTTAGATTTGGTATCAACAGAAGTGGGTATGAAGAAACTTTACAGCATTGCTGCAAATGGATGTTTATGGGTTCTTCTGGGTCTGGAAGTAAGAGGTGTTAAAAATTTATAAAGATCTGGAGAAAAGAGATCTAAGCACAGCAGAGGTGAGAAAGGCAAGTAACAGATTCAGTCAGAATGAAAGATATAGGTTGAAGAAAAGATGTTTTGGTAAGCAAGAGATTTTCAAATTTTGAGGTGCAGTGAACCTGCATAATGATGAAATCTAAGTTAAAGTAGGAAAAGATAATTAAATTTGAGAAAATAGAAAGTCTGAGTCCAAGGTCAAGGAAAGATTTCCTTGAACATTTTATTAAACCTCAAAGGCTCTTTCATGTGCTAACATTCCTCCTCTGTGAACCAGTGTGATGTCATAAAGATAGATTAAATTGGACAAAGAAAAATTCTAAATATTTGAAGTCATTGTACAAGATGAGAAAAGATCCAGGAGTATATCAAGAGCTGTAAAGGAAAGAAAGATTATGAAATAATTAAATGTTACTACTCTGTCAGACAGAGTCTTAATTTTCTAATTTTCTGTTTATCTACTTTAAAGAAATATTTGCCTCTTCTTTCTGTTTCACGTTTGTGTTTTAATCACTTGAAATTAGTACCCTTGGGATGTGGAGATGAGGCTAAGAATGTAGAGAGGGAGATAGGATTGGTGGTTTTGTTAAAAGGTTAAAATTAGAAAAACATTCAAGGATTCTTAATGGTTTATATTTTCTAATATTAGCAATTTTATAATTCTAGATAAGATGTGAAGTGATACTAATATTTACTTGTAATCCAAATTCTAAGGCAATTATAAGGCAGTCTATTTAAGTAAAATGTTAGCAATACCAAAAAAATTAGATATGTCAATTTTTTAAAGATTTTAGACAGCTAAATAGTTTCATTACGAAGAGTACTGAGTCGTTAAGGCTTATAATGTCTTTTATAAATTTTTATTTCATGAAAGTATGGAACAAAAATTAGGATGTTATAACTTTGCATTATTGAGTTGGCAAAGTTATAGTTTGGAGGAGACCTTAAAATTCCTCATCACCTTGTATAGTCCAAACAATGCACTCCCGTGACAATATGTATGAAATTGTTTTTCAGATTATCACCTTTTGCCTATGTGTGTAATCATAGAAGTGTGAATCAAATGTATTTTAATAGTTTTCTTCCTAAATATTGTATCATCAGCTTACTAGACATAGTATATTTGTAGCATTACCAAACAAAGCCCTCTTAAATTATGTAGCCAATTATTTTGGGGTAATTATAATTGATAAATCAATGTTTGCATTAAGACTTAATAGACTAAAAACCATTTCTGACTTTGTTTCTTATATTTTTCAAATTATTATCAAATATTGGACTTTAATTTCCATAAAAAAAACTTCGTCAGACTTGAAAAGTTTTGTGCAGTATGCTTTATTAACTATCAAATCAAGAGTTATCTATGAAAATATGGATTTGAAATCACCCTGGGATTTACACAGATAGGAAAGAATATACTTATTGGCTTTGTTGATAGATTTTATGTACCTTAATTTACTTTTTAAAGTTTTTCTGCCCATGTTAATTTTTATTTTTATGTTTAGGATAAATATATTTACCATACTGCTCCAATCGAAAAGCCACACAGCAGACTGCAAAGCAGAACATCAAGAACTCAAAAGAAAAAATCCAAGTCACCTGAAAGAAATAGATATTGCATAAATGCAAAAAACTACGAACAGCCTACAATTTCTTCAAAATCACACTCTCCATCTCCCTACACAAAAAGACGCATGTGTGAACTATCAGAAGACACCAGGCGGCGCCTGGCCCATTTAAACCTGGGACCATATGAATTCAAAAAGGAAACAGATAAGCCTCCATTTGTGATTAGACATGTATGTATTCTCTTAGACAAGTATGTATTCTCTTAAACATTTTTCACCTGAAATTGACCTAATCTGTTCTTTCACTAAAATACTCTGATATTTTTCAACTTTTAGTTTATGTGAGTAATTGTCTTTCTTCAGCTTTCACTTAGCAATCTAAAATGGAAAATTAACTTAGAATAAAAGAGTATTCTTTTTTTTAGTCTTTAAACTTTATACAGATCAAGCTCCATTATGAATGCTGTGTTAAATCCCCTAAGTACCCATTTCCTTCCTCCTCATACAGTGGACAGCATAATAACTACAAATTAAACTTAGATATAATTGACATTAGTACTAAAATGCAGAGTACAGTTTTTAAGAGGACCAGGTTTTCTTTATGAAAAGGAAGATTCCTTTTCCCCCACCCCTTTTAAAAATTATAGTGGAAATTTCAAGGTTTCCTTTGAAATTATGCCCCTTAGGTAAATATTATATGATGGATTGTTGAAGCAAATCATGATTTGATGGGAATGGGAAGACTTTTGAAAGGGAAGAGAGTTAACTTAAGGGTAGCCTAGTTGACTCTTTCTGTACAGATACCTGCTTTTGATATGGTTTAAGTTTTGTGCTTCTGTCCAATATGATAACCAAACAGATTGACTGATTTTAAGGGCCTACCTATAATCAGAATAGTCAGTGTAGAATTTTTTCAAAATTTCGGTGGTTTCTTGAATTTTTGTGAATAAATTTTATATTATAAGCAAAAGTTTGCAAAATAATATTATTAATAGGCACAATAATACTACATTTTAAGATACAAGTCCCTTTAGAGGCAAAACAACTTTGTATATCAACAAGTCTATTTCTGATTTTGATGTCTCTCATTTATTATTCCACACTCTAAAATGTAAATATATCTGGGTCTAAAGCACTTTGAACATACACAATCTGAATGTTTAAATTTTCTTTGCTATATTTTAAAAACTATAGATGTGGGGCCTCCCCGGTGGCGCAGCGGTTGAGAGCCAGGTTGCGAAGCTGCCCGCAGCCTCTGCGGCACCAGTTCGATCCCCGGCTGCTCCCCGGCCACCAGAGTAGGGTCCCACATGGCGCACAGACCTCTCCTGCCGCCCGCTGCTCCCCTCAGCAGTGTGCTTCGGTCCTTCTGCCTGCTCTGCTCCCCACTCTGGCTCTGGTGAATTCTCTCACCCTCTGCACTTCTGACTGTACCCAGTGCTTGTACAAATAAATAAATAAATAAATAAATAAAAATAAATCTTAAAAAAAAAAACTATAGATGTGCCTTACATAACATCCTAGCCCATCATTTGACTATGCAAATAATTTATTCCTTTAACTTAAATTAATAGATTTTTTAAAATTGTAACAGGAAATTTATAATGTAATAGGTAATTTTAAATGGTAATATTTTATTAAGATTATGTTATTTCTACGTAATCTGTTGATTCTGGTCACTTTTTTGTTTCTGATATTATGGCAATTTCAGAATACCTTTAATTTTATGTCTGCCCACAATTACAAACTCACTGAAAAAGAGAGGATGTACTAAATTTTAATCTGAAGGAGTGGTAACATTTTAACTAGTGTCTATTTACAAATGTAGGTGGGAATTTTAAGGGGGATTAGCTACATGGAAATAATTGCTCTTAGATGTTTATTGTATCTTTTTCACATCACTGATCAAAATAGATTAAAAATGGAATAATTTTCAAATCAATGTTCAAAATACACTGCTTGATATATATAGTTTGGCATTTTTGTTTAAATGATCCTCCTCTCAGTTTTCTAATGAACTTAAAAATGAATACTTCTACATCTAAAATTTTAAAAATTGCTCAAAATCTGGATTTTCCAATTGTGTTTGTAAACATAGACACCTTTCCCCTTTCCTCCATAACCATTTATGATTTTAAAAGGACTTAACATGTTGGTTACTAACAAAATATTGATTTGATACATACATTTGAAAAGTTTCCACTTCTCAGAAAGACATTCTAGTTTATAGTACATTATATGAAAAGTAATCTTAAAGAAGTAGTAGTGTCAGGACATCAACAAGCATGTTCCCAACTAGTCTGCCCAACCGTCCTAAAGGAGTTAAACACCATTTTTTGTTTCATTTGTACAAAACAGGATTTTTTTTAATATTGGCAATGTATACATATAATGCAAGATTTATTATCTCAATCATTTTAAAGTATATAATTCAGTGGCATAAAATACATTCATATTGTACAACTGTAGTTCCAGAACTTCTGCTTCACCCCAAATGCATGTGAATAGATACATTTGTACAGAAGTTTTAGTTTGAATACCTGTTTAAATTCGTAATTGTTAGCTATAAAATTGTTGTACCATATGGCAATTCTGGGTTTAACTTGTTGAACTGCCAAACTGTTTTCCATAGTGGTTGTTCATTTCTTGTTCCCACCAGCAATGCATAAAAGGTCCAATCTATTCACATTTCCACTAACAGTTATTTTTCATTTTGTTTTGTTTTCATTTCATTATTCCATGCCCATTCATGCTGATGGGTATGAAATGGCACCTCATTGTGATTTTGATTTGCAACTTTTTTTTTTAAGATTTATTTATTTATTTATATAAGCACTGGTATAGTCAGAAGCGTGGGAGGGTGAGAGAATTCACCAGAGCTAGAGCAGGGAACAGAACAGGCAGACTGACGAAATACACTGCTGAGGGGAGCAGTGGGCGCGCCAGGAGAGGTCTGTGCGCCATGTGGGTCCCTCCCTGGCGGCCAGGGATTGAACTGGAGCTTTGTAGCCCAGCGCTCAACCGCTGCGCCACCAGGGCAGCAACTTTCTAATGACCTTAATAATGCTGAGCACCCTCTCATGGGCTTGTTAGCCATTTGTTTATCTTCTTTGAAGAGTGTCTATTATAACGAACATAGGGAAGTACTTGACTAAGCTCTGACTTTGGAATATGCTTGAACCTTATAGGCACTATTCTGTTAACCTGATGAAAGTGGTTATATATTATAGTTGATTTTCTAGGGCTGTGAGACTGAAGGAACACTTAAACTATGTTTTACTTTGGAATCCTTCTTATAGGTTGATCCCCCAAGTCCCAGGGCCGATACTGTATATGGATCTTCTAGCAGAGACTGTGAAAGAGATGGATGGACCAGGATGCATAATGGTGAGCTGTACAAGTTATGTTTCTCATTGCTTTAGTTGCTTTGGCTGCAATCAAGCCTTTAACTTGGCATTCATTAACAAAATCAGAATCTCTGCTGTATTTATTAGTGGATAATATTGGTATAGTGCCACTTTGTACAATTTGTGGGACGACCACATAGGTATTCTCTAAAAATAATACAGGTTACAACATAGCTAAACAGAGAGGCCGATAAGCCTCTTCCCTATGCACAAGCAGAAATTAACTATTACTCAATGAAAATCACACCAGCCATTACCTGCTTTATGGAACTGGCCCACAGATATTTGCTGTGGTGGTAGAATAGGCAACAGTGAAAGGCATTGTGGCCTATATGGTGGATATTCCAGTCAGACAAGCTGGGAGTTTGGCACAGCAAAGGGGAAATGCAGACCTTCATGCGCACTGGGGCCTAGGGCCCATTTATTCAGTCATGGAAAGTCTAACTCAGTAGTACAGACATCTAAATCACTTACCCCCTCTCTTTGGGAATTGAGAAGTTTTCAATTTGGAGAAAGATCTGTTGCATACCACAGAGAGAGTGACAAAGAGGCAGGGACCTGGAAACAGGGGCTTGTGCAGGGATCGGTGTCTGATCTGGCCCCAAGGGCAGAAAAGGCAGTACAGGACTCTCTGCCTCACTTTGGCAGTCTCTGAGACTGAGATCTTAAGACTCACACTTCTCCTCCCTCCTCTACCTGCCACTGAGGTAAATGATATAAATGAATGAAACTAAAGTTATGGCACCTCAATAGGAAAAACTAAATTAGACAACACACATGCTTAGAAAGTAAAGAACCTGGGAACACAAGATATGTAAGGAGAAAGAGAAGAATAATTTTCAAGAACAATCTGAGATACAGAATTGGAGCCTCTATCAGACAGATTTTAGAATAGCTATTGTGAAGTAACTCAGTAAGTCTGAGAATCTCAAACCCCAAAAAGCAGCTTCAGGATCACAGAAAAGAAAAAAAGATGTTCAGGAGCAGAAGGAGTACTTTATCAAAGAAATCGAAGCTATATAAAAACCCTAAGGATGCTGAATGAAATGGAATCAAACACAGAAAGTACAGTAAGTAGACTTAAGCTTACAGAGGAAAGAACCATTGAAATAGAAGATAAATTTGTACAAATAATTCAAGTAGAAGAAAGAGAAATAAGATGTAGGAAACGTGATCTCCGCAAAAATATCAGACTCCATTGGAAGAGAAAACAAAAGGATAATCGATATCCCAGAAGGTGAAATATATTTTCACCTGTAAGTCAGGCTTTGGGAAACACCATAGCAAAAAGAGTTCAAGGTTATGTGTTTTGGACATACATTGAATACACAAGCATTGAATACTTAATCTGCCACTTACTTATAAATTGGGTATTCTTTAACGAATCATTTTAACTATATTGATAATCAGTTTATTAAAGAATAAAATGTTATGTAAATGTTACCATGTAAAATGCCCTAGTACAGGACACATTCTATAAATATCTACTGTCATTATAATATTATTTATATTTTTGAAAAAATAATGTCCTTTCGGTTTATAAGTTTATAAGGCTAAGTTTTCCATCTTTAGTCTAGTCCTCATGGTTAGAAAAGTTAAGTTCAATATGAAGATGATTTTTAATGAAATAAGTTGATTAGTGTGGTAGAATTAAGGATATTTGAATGTTAACTGTCTTAGACATTGGTCAGGCAGTTCAGCAGACATTCACCAGCAGCCTTTTAGTTAATTTACTACACACTGAGAAAGGCAGAAAAGAAAACAAATGAGAGAGTGAAAAGCATAGTCATAACAAGTAATGAACTCTTTCTAAACTGTAGTATGTAATCTTTTTTTTTTTTTAATGGTGAAATGTAACATTCTTCTCTGAGACCATGCAGAGTTGTGCTCATTTGTTTTGCTCTTTTAGTACTAACAGGGAAATAGATGTGCTAATCAATAAGCCTTTTATACCCACAATAGGAGATTATGAGAAATTAGAAACAGATGGTATATTCTGTTTCCCCTCTTGGAAGAAATTTATGGACATGGAAAAAAAATAACAACTTTAAGATCAAGAAAATAAAAAATAACTTCAATGTAGATGTTTCTTTGGAAGATGTTTTTGGAATAGACTTACGTGTCTGATTTCTCTTTTTTTTTTTTTTTTTTTATAGAGGCATGTTTTTATTTTATTTTATTTGTTTGTTTGTTTGTTTTTTGTTTATACATGCACTGGGTACAGTCAGAAGCGCGGGAGGGTGAGAGAATTCACCAGAGCCAGAGCGGGGAGCAGAGCAGGCAGAAGGACCGAAGTACACTGCTGAGGGGAGCAGCGGGCCGCAGGAGAGGTCTGCGCGCCATGTGGGACCCTCCTCCTGTGGCCGGGGAGCAGCCGGGGATTGAACCGGCGTCGCAGAGGCTGCGGGCAGGTTCGCAACCCAGCGCTCAACCGCTGCGCCACCAGGGAGGCCCCTGATTTCTCTTGGCAATTATTATATGCTTGCCAACAGAACTGTTGTAGTTTCTAGTAACTTTTAATTGAAGGTGTCAGTGACTTCTATAGAGATACAGAGACGTTAATAATGTCAAATATTTTGACATAATTTCAAACTACAGAAAAGTTGAAATAGTACAGAGTTCCCATACCCTTTCACCCACAATCTGCAAATATTAATATTTGCTTTACCCTCTCCCTCTTTCTATCTCTTTCCCCTCCCTGCCTCCATCTGTTTTTAGTTCTGTGTATAAACTTGTAACAAGAACATTGCTATGAATTAAATTGTGTCCCTCCAGAATGCACGTTAGATACCTAACCCCCAGTGTAATGGAGATCAGGCCTTTGGGAGGTCATTATATTTAGATAAAGTTGTTAGAGTAGAACCTTCATGATAGGATTAGTTCCCTGATGAGAAGAGACACCTGAGGGCTTACCTTATCTCTCTGCCATGTGAGCATAGTCAGCAACCAGTGGTATTTAGTCTAGAGTGGGATCTCTTACCAGATCTGGCACCCAAATCTTAAACTTCCAGTCTCTAGAACTATGAGAAATAAATGTCTGTTGTTTAAGCCTTTAAGTCAGTGCTATTTTGTTATGATAGAATTTATCATATGTGATTCAGTTGTCAAAGAAGAAAATTAGCAATGATATTAATAAATTCATAAACCTAAAAAAAAATCACACATAGTGCCTCGCCTTCAATTCCTGTATCTTTTGTTTTGTTTAATTTGGATCACTCTCTTGGCCTGTGTTTGTGTTAAATGACGTTGATAATCTTGAGAGTACAGGCCACTTATTTGGTAAAGTCCCTCAGTTTGAGTTTGTTTAGTCTTCCCTCTTGATTGGTATAGTTATTAATTTTCCCCCAGAATACAACAGAAGTGATGTGTTATTCTCAGCATCTTCTCAGAAGATAAGTGATGTTGCTTTGTTGCTGGTGATGTGAATTTGTTCATTTGATTATGACTATGTCTGCTAGTTTCCTATACCCTAAAGGTGCAATTTCTTCTCTTTGCAATTATGGAGAGAGATAGTTTGATACTATGGAATAGATCCTGTTACTCCTCAACTTTAAATCCTTTAGTATACATGAATCATTCTTGCCTGAAACAATTTTATTACTGTGATGTTTACCAAATAGTGATTCAAAAAAAATCCATCATTTGACTTTCTGCTACAAAGAATTGTCCTTCTCATTTTAATGTCCCTATCCTTTTGGCTACATTTATTTTTTCTTGGCTGGCAGCTGAGCAGTTGTGTTTTGAATTCCCATTAGTTAATTTAAATATATGTGGGAATTTCTTACGATAGTCTCTTAAACATGGTGAATTTTCATTTGTGACTATCTTCAATGGAAATTTTTCTTGAATATTTTTACCACTTATCTTGCCTAATAATTCTTAAATTTTTATAGGATACCATTTTCACTATCATTGACTGATTTGGTCCTTATAATAATCATGTGAAGATGGATTTAAGTACATTTGATCAAGACAAGTGACAGAGGCCTAGAGAAGTGAAGTGACTTGTTGGCAAACTATAAAATAGCCCTGCTCAGTCTAGAAGCCAGGTCTCCTAGCCATAAATTTCCTTTCTTTCCCACTGCTTTCCTACCTTTCATTTAGGTGTAATTTCCTTTCTTTCTTTCTTTTTCAAGATTTATTTTTATTTATTTATGCATACAAGAACTGGAGTGTAGGCCAGATGTGCTGGGGATGAAAGGATTCACCAGAGACAGAGTGGGGAACAGAACAGGTGATTGACTTGCAATACACTACCGAGGGGAGCGGTAGGACAGGAGAGGTCTGCTGCACCATGTGGGTTAGCTCCCTTGCTGGGGATTGAACTCTTGCTGCAAGGGGATTGAACTCTTGCTATTGATAGCTTGATAGCACTAAGACATTAACCCCTGTGCCACCAGGGAGGCCCTAGGTGTGATTTTCTTTTAAACTTTTAAAACATATTTTATCCATCTAGAATTTCCATGATCTATTGCTCTAATTGTAATGTGTGCTGTACTTTTGAAAAAGCTCAGTAAATAGCCCTGCAAGAATTTGGAAGCTTTCTCCAATTATTTGCATATTTTGAAGAGGAAATCAAGAGCACCATTTTTACCCAGAAACCTCAACATTGCAGAGGTAGGGTCTTAGAGATGAGGAAGGGTCTGTTTGACATGAAGAGGGCCCTATGTGTAAATCTACATTCCTATGCTGAACTCCTTGGTCAGTCCCCTTTTTGCCTCTGATGAATAATGCCGCTGTGAACTTTGGCATTGTGGTCTCTGTATAGATACCTGTTTTTATTTCTCTTGAATACCTAGGGGTCAGATTGCTGGTTCATATGACAAACTGAACTTTTTAAAGAAATTTCCAGCTGTTTAGTAATGTGACTGTACCACTTTATCTTCCTACTTGCAGATTATAAGGTTTACAGTTTCTTCTTAACATTTGTTATTGCATTTGCATACAAACATTCTCGAGGGTGTATATCCTGTATCATTGGCACTTTAATTTGCACTCCCCTTATGAAGAATGGTGTTAACTTTTTCTTAGAGTGCTGATCAGTTATTTGTGTATCTTTTTTAGTGATCATTACTCTTAAGGTCACTCATAAGCAGGGTACTTGCGTGCTGTTCACTAAACTTCAAACAAGAAGAGTGAGGGGAAAAGTCAGAGGATTTTGTGATTGAAACTTCAGCAGCCTCAGAAATAAGAAAACTAAGAAAATAAGAAAACTTGCCAGTTACAAGGACTGGCAAAACCACTGACCTGATGCTCCATGAACATTCACGAGAGAGCAGAGGTCAACCGTGGAATGTTACAGGGGCATTGGGAGAACAGTGAGGTGAGTCCTGATAAAGGACTCAGGGGCAAATTGTCTTTCCAGGTTCGTATAGGTATATATGAAGGTTCGTATAGGTCTATATGGTATGTCATATATCTAATGGATGGAGGGAGCAAGGCGAACACTGGAGCACAATCTTATGTCTCTTTCAAGGGCACTAGTTTCATCATGAGGGTCTTACCCTCATAACCTTATCTAATCCTAGTAGCCTCCCAATATTTCCATCTCCAAATTCTGTCACTTTGGGGATTAGGGCTTTGATATTTGCATGTTGGGAGGAAACAGACATTCAATCCACAACACTTATTTCATGAGGTTATTGAATAATCAAATAATAGCTAGTATTTTTATATATATATATAGCTAATATACTATACTTTAATGGTTACTTATGAATTTTAGATTCTATTATACACATGAGCTGAACTAGCTCTTTCTTTTTCTTTATACTTTTCTTAAGTGTGACCCCATCATTAAAGTCAAGCTCAGCTTTCTCCTCTTTTAGGAAGTTTTCCCTGATTGCCTTTAGCCTTGATTTCTCTCTGATAAGATTTTTTAATAACATTAATTGCCTGTACCACTCTGTCTTAACCTGTTCTTTTATGCTGCTGTTGTTCAACTTTTATGACTTAACAGGAATAAATTATAAGCACTTCATGACTATAGGCCATGACTCTTATCTCTTTTATCTCCTGCATTTAGAGATAATTTAGAATCAGTGCCTAACTGTTGGTAAGGGTGATTAAATGTGAACATTGGGAAAACTCAGATCAAAGTAACAACTTAATTTGTAAAAATAAAAGAAAATTGCCAACCTGTCGGAATTAGGGTAAGTTTATAGTGGCTTGTAGAAAAGTCAGAAACAAAACAGTGTTTTTATATAGTGACATTTTTAGTATTACATTAGCTGCCAGAAAGCATTACGTTAATTTTCAAAGTGACATGTTTGGAGAATTAGGCTTAGTGTAGGTCATTGTCATCTTTTTATTCTTTCTGTTTCCTATGGCTATGCTGCACATTAGACTCTACAGAAGAGGAATCAGATTGGGATTTATTTTTAATTTTGAAAAGCACTTGAATTAAGTTAAATCTTACATTAAATGAAGTTGACCTTTTATGATAGAAATGAATGTTTCCGTTATCCTCTATAATGGCTCAGAATACTTGGAAAATTAACAACATCTTGTGCCATAAAATAAAATGAATGAATTTATTGAATATGGACTATCCTGGGTCTCTATACGTGAAGTCAATTTTTTTTCTGGACAACATGGTTTGGAAAGGTAAAATGTTGGCATGCTGTTGATGAGAATGCATAAAGAAGAAAGTAGAATTGCAAATTGTTTCTGATTTTTTTAATTGTCAATATAGCAGATTATAATACTTAAAAATTGATTCTTGAAAGTCAATTTCTTTAAGTAATGAGTAAAACCCAAAGTCTGCATCTACAATGTAGTGGGCATTATCTTAGGGACAGATTTAGCATGGCTTAAAATCCATTATGTGACAGATGCTGTTGGTGGGGACTTTCACAAATTGTATAAAGTAATCATCATTATGACTCTCTGAGGTGAGGTAAGCATTTTCTTCTTGAAATGAGGAATGAAACACAAAGTCATTATATAACTTTGCCAAATCAATATATCTGATGAATAGTGGAATCAGAAATTCAACCCAGACTTCTTTGACTTAGAATTCGATTGTAATGATGTTGATGATGGTGTTAGTAATACTAATCAATATTTATTGCCTTTCATAATATCTGATATAATCTTTAAACAGTGTTATAAAAGAGATACATCAGACAGATGAGGAATCTGAGGCTGAGGAAGGTGAAATAATGTGCCCAAGGCCATGCGGAAAGTACAGGAGCCTGGATGATATGCAGATGTGCCTATCAACACAGTCTCTATGGAACAGCATGCTGACACTGGCCAAAGCTGCTCCTGTTGCCATCACACCCACGTGTTTCCAACATGGACGCTGAGAATAGGGGCACATGTAGTTTGACAATATCTACCAAATTTATACATTAACATTTTATTTGATCAAAAACTAATTTATCAATTAAAATTATCTATTTTATATAGGTGCATTGGCTCATCAGCTAAAAATTATTGCAATTTATATGCCAATATCTCCTATTGGAGTGAGAATAGTATTTGTGAAATCACTTAATTACTGATAAACTGAGTCAGTTTTGAACTTGTTTATTATCATATCTTCTTATAAAACATTGTTGGAGGATTTTAAGATATTTTTGAAAACTGCAGTATAAATGGTAATCATAGAAACAGAATGATAGCAGATATAAAAGATGAAGCTAAATTTGCTTCTTTTTGTTTGAAGTATTTATGCTTTATTTCTTCTGTTCATTCTTTTACAGATCATTCTCATCATGGCTGCTACCGATCCAAGGATTACAAAGTATGTAGTATGAATTACAAAATGATAATTGTCCTGTCTTTCAGATAGGAACATAAGCACAAATCCTGTTAGTGTGGGCAGAGATTCTCTTATTCCTTCAGTCAAGAAAATGCACAGTTGTCTTATAATAGAATCTCATTATTTTAGCTACTTAGTCAAGGTAGAATAGGCTTTTCATTGAACGTCTTCCTTACAAGTATTCTGTGGATTTTGCTTGTTCATTTGGATTAATTACATATTAACATGTGTGTCTGTGTATACATGTTAGAGAGAGAGAGAGAGAGAGGTAAGAGGAAGGACAGAAACTAGTGATTACTTTCAGTATTTCCTACACTGTAGTATTTCTTATCTTTCATTATATTTATTGATACAATGTTGGTTTATGACACTGTCTATGTCTTAGGGATATATGTTCATGCTTTTCAATGCGATCATTCCACACCACTCACCAAAGCCTTAACAATCCTCCATCATAGTCCATTGTGCTGGGCTTTCAACCAATCCAAAGATTGGCGCTTGAGAACTACCAATCTAGACTGTGGATATAGCACTTATATTGATAAAATTCTCCATTGCATAGTGTCTATATAGGGTTATATCTGGTGCCTACCCACCCTGTATGTGATGTACTGCACATTGATGATTTATATACACACACAGATGTGCACATACACACTTATCAAAAAACATAATGTTCAGTGTTTTCATAGAATCCAGGGAAGTTGCCTTAACTGTTCTAACTAAATGATAAGTCTGTGATTGTGCATTTCCTTCAAATCATACTTGAGAATTTATATTTAGCATTAAATTTTTTTAAAATTGATTTGCCATTGGTTTATGCAACTATATGTTTTAGGAGTACAGCATCACACCTTGACAAATGTGTGTACTTCACCACAGCCCCCAATAAAGATCTGTGCCATTTACCACTATCATATTGATCCCTTCCACCCATTCCGCCTCTTCTTCTACCACTCCCTCTCTGGTAACCACCATTTTGTTGTTAGGATTTAGGATTTATTTTTGATGAATTTTATTAGCTTGTCCTGTTTCTTTATATTTTACATGATTGAAACCATTTGGTAATTGTCTTTCACTTTCTAACTAATTTGGCTTAGCGCAAGCCAACTTTATTTATTTTCATCTTTGTTTAAAGTCTGCCTGTCTTATTAATATGCAAGTTCTAGGATGGCTTGCCTTAATTGCCTTCTTAATCTTGCTTATTGATAATTGCTAGTGTCTAGCAAATTGTCTGATATACGTATGTAAAATGGCTTTCTAATATACATGTTTATCGTGTGAGTGGGTTATGAAGGGAAAACAAGTAAGCCCAATATGTAAAAATACAGAATGAAGAGAAAGGGATAAAGTTTATGGGACATTAGTCTTTGTCCTAAGGTAACTATAATCCAGCTACACATGACAGGTGCATTTAAGACAGGTGTATGTATTTGAAATCCTCTTTTCTAAATGAATTCTTTGAAAGAACTGCTCTTTCCCCATCTTCAATTCTCTCCTTCACTCACCTTTAAATTCTTTGCTTTTAAGAGAGGGGAGAAAAAGGGAGGGGAAAGGTTATAGATTAGGGCCTCATCTATATGACCTCAATTAACCTTAAATTCATTCTTCCATATACAGTCAAATTTGGGGTTGAAGCTTCAACTATGAACTTGGTGTGGAGAATACGAATCAGTCCATAGCAGGAGCTTTTGGACTGAAGTTTGCAAATCCCCAATGCTGTGTGTAATCAGTATGTGAACAAGTGAGTGGGGGTATGGCTAATAATAGAGTGGTTTTGGAAAGAATTATGGAGCCCATTCTGCCTGTGCCTTTACGGAACTCATCCTGTCTAGCTTCAATTTGGCCTTTGGTGCTGCTTCATGGTCATTTTGTTCCCTTGTTGATCCTATAAAATAGTCCAAAATTTCTAAGCTCTGCTTTGCCTCATTTTCTTTCGTTGTTTTTTTTTTTTTGTTTGTTTGTTTGTTTGTTTGTTTTTTGTGGGACCCTTGCCGTTGGCCTGGGAAGGAACCATTGCTGCAGAGGCTGCGGGCAGCCTCACAGCCCAGCACTCAACTGCTGTGCCACCAGGGGAGGCCCTCACCTCATTTTCTATACATAATTTCACATTCTTCCTTGTAAAGGAAAATGTTGGTCTTTTCTTTTGATGTAGTTGTTCTCCATTGTATTTGTCTCTACTTCAGTCTTTCTGTTAATCTTCACTTTTTCTTTCCATTTTGCCTTCTTAATAATGTTAATGCCTTCTTTGGCATTTCTGATTTCTTTATTATTGGTTCTATCTCTTTGGCCACAAACATAATAAGATGAAATCAACTTATATTTGTATAATAGATTACAATTTTAAAGTTTTTTTATATGGATTATCTCACTGTATTATATATAATCTTACAAATTAAACAGGATTTTTTATCCCCATCTTCAATGACAGAAAACAGATTTTTCAAAGCTCTCTGAAAAAGAACATACCTCTCAGTCTGCCTTCCTGTATCTTTATCATCTCCTTTTTCTTCTTTTCACTGTTAGACATTTAACTGAACATTACTTCCACGTCTTTATCACTTACTCCTAAAATATTTGGGAAAGATATATTTTGTGAGAACTTTCAAAACTGAGGAATTCTTATATCTTTTTTAAAATGATAGGAAATCATCTTAGTAGAATGAGAAGCAAAACTGATTTTAGGCAAATTTATAAAATATACATGGAACATATGTTGATTTCTCATAGCTTTACATCATTTTTGGCATCCTCACATATTAGTGTTGCCTCAATATACTGCCCAGATTAGGACTTCATAGGTTTTTCCAGACCTATGAAGGTTAGTGTAATGTCTGATTCATTCTACCATCACTGGCTAATAAGTCATGGTATCTTGTGGAAACTTACATGTTGTTTGAAAGCATGAATGACTATCACATCAAGTTGAGTCCTCTGCTTAGATTTCTCTTGTCTATAATTAGTACCTTCTACTACTCTTAAACTCACTCTGTTCCCATTATGTTATCACTATCATTCAACTCATGTTTATAGTTTTAACTCTCTATTTTAAGTCACCCGCTTTATAAGAGTGAGCTAGATGTTCTTATACACTCTAGAATTTCAATATCTTAACAGAATAGAAGTTTATTTCTAGTCCAATGGATCTGTGAATTCATGTCTGCTTCTTAAAAGCAGAGCTAACCTAACTCCCTTATATTCCATTGACAAGAACTAGTCACATGACTGAGAAGAGGATGATTAGCAAATGGAGAATCTGGTTAGGCAGGTATTTTCCATAATTCTAGCCTATCGCGGAGGGTCATACATTTTAGTGGACAATTAACCATATCTGATGCAGTCTTCCGATTTGGCCACCAAATAGCTCCCTCAAAAAGAACATCTCATCTTCTACAATACAAGGAAGACCACTCAAAGTTCCATGCACAAACTGATATTTAGCTTGAAGATCAGGATGTTGGATGGTAGACAGACCAGTCCCTCATATTCAGATGAAATTCCTTATGATCTAGTCACCTGTGAACTAAGACAATTATCTCTCCTCCTTCACATTCCTGCCCTATCTGAACCCCATTTCTGACATACTTTGTTAGTGCAAAGACAGAATAACCAGAAAAAAAAAATATTTGGAAAAGAGAGAAATAGAGAATACAAGTAGTTTTTAGTTTATAGCAGTGATAAATCCTGCTTGGTAAGCTATGTGAAGACCTGCTACTCTGCTAAGTAGAGGACTTTCCTTGCTTATACCTTACTCTCCATTACCCCTGACTGTATTCCATGGCATATTTTTTCACATCCATTTATTTTGCAGGGGGTCTGGGGGCTTGGCTCTCTTGGAACTGCTAAGTTTTCTAGTCCACTTCATTTATAAGCTTGGGCCCCAAGAGCTGTTTTCATAGTCAGGCTCTTAAAGGCAAGTTTCTTTATTTATTATTAGGCAATACAATTCCCTCAAAAATAAAGTAGGCCTCTCTCTCATTCACTTCCAGGCAGTTTAATGAGTCAGTAAATACATAGTTTTTTTGAAAGACATAATTCCAAAGTTTAACTGATTTCTTTAGTTCTTATGTCATTTAATGTAGCTTTTTTTGAAGCCATTTAAAGTAGGTTTAGAATGGAAAGGCCCTTTCAGCCAGTTCTTTGTTTTAGGATTTAATTTCCTTGTTTAAAAAGGCTTAATGGACCTTTGTCTGTCTTAACATTATATCTTTTGGGATCCACAATTAGCTCTTGCTTTTCTTGACCCCGAGGACCCCTTCATTACTAGACTCTTTCTGTACTTTTTTGTTTCTGCTCTTTCCTGAGCTCATCACTTTCTTGAAATCCCTTGCTAACTACAAATAAAGGCCAGCACATACTACCACTACTCTTGTTCTTTCCAGCTTTTTTTTTCTAGAGATATAAGCTTGAAAGTTATGTGGTCTGCTAAGCTATTGCAGAGCACGGTTGCATTAAAAGTTTTGTCACTGTATTACATGTGTCTTAAATTTTCCATCCCAGAATATCCAGTCTCTAGCTTCCTGCTCCCGACCCAGAATCCAATGATATATTTAGATTTCTATTAAGGCCAGTACAGTAAGATACCAATTTATGAATTGGCTAAGGTAATGCTGTTTGCTATACAGGTAAATCTCTAAACTTTAGAAGGTTAATTAACATAATGGAAATTTAGTTTTTATTCACATAGCAGTTTGGTTTAAGGTATTTTTGATCTGCATACTATTTTCTGTATGTAGTGACCTATCTTATAACTTTGCGATCTTTAGATGACTGTAAATGAAGAACACAGAAGGCATATCTGTTTCTTTAAAACATTGGCCCAGAACTGACACATAACCTTCTTGCCTATATGCTTTTGCCAAGAAATAATCACAAGGCCACCCCTACATGCAAGGGTGGCTTCTCAGCAGCTGTTCTGCTTTGGGGAAAGAAGATGTGAATTACAGTAAAAGCTGGCAAGCTGGCCATTTCTGTCACAGCCAGAATCCTTTGTCCTTCCTCTCTTCCAACCTCATTTTCTCTTTAAGAAAAATGTGACTGAAACTCTATTATGTTGGAGATAAAAATTTAGGAAAACTAGAAATCATCTTTGCCCTCATGGACATTTCATAATAATGAGGGAGATATTAGCATAGTCACAAAAATCAATACATACCTGGAATTACGATAAATATGGGGACATGTACTAGGACATTACATATTAAGAGGATTTGATCTAGTGAAAGAGATTGGAAAAGCATCTTGAGGATAAGTGATTGCTCTTATGATCTGAAGGTGAAAAGGTATTTACTCTTGAAAAGGAAGAAATGTGCAAGGGGAAAATGGAAATAGTATTTATAAAGTTTCACTGGCTAGGCAGCTAATATAGCAGTGTCACAAAATGTGAAAGACACGAGTAGATGTATGGTATAAGTTGAGAGTGGAGTGATAGGTAGGGAGCAAATCTTTTAGGCACTTTAGGAATTTTGGTAATTATCCTAAGGATGCTGATAAGTAAATTGTTTTATACAGCAAGGTGATGGTGTTAGATTTGTACTTTGAAAACATCACTCCTGGTTGTAGAATGGAAAATAGATTGAACTGGGAAAAGGGTGGATACTCATACACAAGTTAATAGGCCATTGAACAGTCAATTGAGAAATGATAACTTGGACTGGCTGAAATTAATGGAGGTCAGTAGCAGTAGAGATTTTAGATATTTAGGGTTAATGCTGATAGAAATGTAGACTTGACAACTGGAAAAGATATACCATGTTTTTTTCAAAGTAAAAACCTCAGTGTCATAAGATGTTCTCCTGCTTAGAAGAATAATTTAAAAATTAATCAGATTTCAATGAAAATATTCCCAGTCTTAATTCCAGAAGGAGGCAAAAGAGTCAGAAACATTTTGAAAGAAGAGAGCACTGAAAGGAGCTTAGCCCTGCAGTGTTAAGTGATGTAGATTTCTTTCACAACTCCAGTGTTTGATTACATCATCTACTGAGATAGGAAATGTGTGGAGATTGGTTTGAAGTTCATAGAGTTCTGAATTTTGCTGCATATTCTACTTTGTCTTATTTACAATTTAGAGAGTCACTAAAAATGGCTTTTGGTTCAAAAACAGAGCAGAGCTTAAAAATCAGCCATATGATACTGATATTAGGAAGCAGATTTAGCTTTAAGAAGTTATTGAGCTTTTGTTTCTCACCAGTCAGGTGGGGAAGGAAAGCTGACAGGAAGGGCCGGTAGGGAACGTGAGATAATGGAGGCACATAGGACAGGGGATATGGAATAGTGGTTTCTTTCAAGCTGAGATGTGAGGGTATCTGAAAGAGACATTGTCTTCAATTTCCACATTTTTTATTTGCTTTGGGCAGCAAATCTTTGAAGAAAACATTTTTTGCTGGAAGAAGGAATTTTTGTCATGACAGTTAAAAAATGCAGTTTATTGGATTGTGGGATTTTGTTCCTTTTCATTCTAATGCATCTTTCAAGTGAGCAGTTCATATAAAAAATTCTAGAATGGTCAAGAAGCGTACTATTTAAAATTATAGTGTGACTGCATGTAAAAAGCTTGAAACTAACTCAGATGGACCTAAGCTGAAACACACACACAAGAGCCTGGCAAAGTCAGTAGGTTTCTTACGTTTCTGTATAGTGGCCCCAACCCACTGGTTCGTGTCTCAAATTGGAGATCTGCAATTCTAGTACGTTAAAAGGTCTGGGAACAATTTCTTTCTGCGAAACGTTTTCTCCCCTGAAAAAAATCTCTGAGGAAAGTTTTATTGAGAAGTCATTCAGGACAAAATTTTTCCTCTAAGGATTCTGGTAGATTCTGGGAATCTAGTCAGCAAAGTTTGTCCTATGACAAAGAAGAAATTTTAGTGTGGAGAATGTAATACCAGGCACTAAGTAGACTTTCAGCAAATGTTAGTTTGATAAATGAATTTCTGGTTCTGATTATACTTAGTGCTTAATTGTCTCTTCCTTAACCTTGAATTCCCAAAAAATATAATAATTTTGTGGTCATTAATATGATTTAATCTACCTACTTATTATGAAAGCAACTTTTTAGGAATTTTATAAGTATGATACAAACAAGCCATTATATATCACAGATTTGAAAAGTAAGTCATTTACATAATTGCATTACATTTATGTAGTTTTAATGAATTTAGTTGGAATTTTCTATTTGTAACAGTTCCAGATTGGTTAAAATATCATGTTTTTTTTCTCTTGATACATTTCAACATTTGCAATAAGAGTCCTTTAAAAGACTCTTACAATAAACATAACAATAAAAAAAAACTTCTTTATGTTGAAATAGCTGGAAACAGGAAATAAATATCATTGCCTTTTATAAATCTACACCTCTGCTTTGTGTTTTCACTAATTTTGTCTCATTTACTTTTCATTGCAAACTTGTAAGATTATTTCCCCAGTTTATAGTTGTGCCAGGTCACATATTTAACAAGAATTTGAACCTAGATCTTTGAACTCTTAGTCATTATTCTTGAGGAGTAACCTAATGGAACTCTTCGGTGATGAACCAGAGAGATAATATTCCATTTGGTTTTGGGAAGTGAATTAATAACCTGTAGAAAACTTAGAGGAGTTATGGAAACATTTCTTAAGCTGAATCTTTAGGTTGAAAGTTTGAAATGAATTCGTATCAAAGTCTCACTATACTTCCATCCCTCTATTTACATATAAAATTTTCCAAAACAAATACTTAATCTGAATCCGTGGAGAGAATACATCTAAACTCTGTTTGCATGTACACTTGTTGCATATCTATTTAGTTCTAATTTCCTTCCTCACTGTTTTATCATATTTGGTTTTTTTTATGTCTCCCATCTGCTCAGAGGTCTCCTATTTATCTGTGATTGTTGTCTCCTACCTTGTCCAGTATTTTATAAATAGAAGATGCCTATTAGGTACAAATTGGTATTGTCACAACACTTGAGATTCTCTTCAACATCCCCCACTTTGCATCTGTGGTGTGCTGTTACTTTCCTGTACAGTTAGCCACATCATTGTAATCATTGGTTATCTTTCCATGTGCCTGTTTCCCCATTTCAAATAATGTTTCAACCCCTTTTTAATTTATGGTCTCTGTTCCAATCCCACTGAGAACACCACTATTCAGACCATTTGACATCTTTGTCTTCTTATAGCTATTGTCGGTAGGATGTATTTGACAGCATATCACATTTCCAGTTATCTTTGTGATTATGCCCTGTTTCATATGGATTTTGAGTTTAAATTCCTATTCATCTCTAGATTGAATATTAGCTAACTTGCAGAGATTCTCAATGAACAGTCTGATAAAGGAAAAAGTTGTAGTATTTAAAGCATTGCTGAAGTTTGGGGAGAAATTTTAGTAGATAATAGATGAAGTGTTGGGCCTCCCCTGGTGGCGCAGCAGTTGAGCGCTGGGCTACAAAGCTGCCTGCAGCCTCTGTAGCACCAGTTCGATCCCTGGCCCCCCGGTGAGGCACAGACCTCTTCTGCCATACCCGCTGCTCCCCTCAGCAGTGTGTTTCATCAGTCTGCCTGTTCTGCTCCCTGCTCTGGCTCTGGTGAATTCTCTCACTCTCCCTGCGCTTCTGACTGTACCCAGTGCTTGTATAAATAAATAAATAAATCTTTTATAAATAAATAAAGTGTTGAATTTTTAACAGTTCCAGAATTGTGTCATCATGATTCAATTGACAGTGAAATTAACAAAGATGAAATGATCTATTTCTAAGCCAATTGACTCTTATTTGGATTTAATTTTACAAACAGCATTTCATACCGTTTTTCCTTTCCTATCAGTCTCAATATATACAGTTGTATTTGTTGACCCTGGAATTCTTTGAATTGTCTCTGACATTATAGTTTTACTTTGTTAACAGCTAACAATGAAACGACTGTCAGTTTTTTCTTTTACTAAATCTAGATCAAATATTTCTTGATCAGCCATTTGGGATTGTAACTGAATCATTCGAATTACATGCTGTTTGGTTGTGGGACGAAAGTTTGATTTGCTCAGCTGATTTCTGACTCAACATATGTTGTTATAATTCTGGAAAGCAGTGAAAATTGTGGCATTGAAGCAAAAAGCTGTGTTGGACTAGTGTTTTAAAAATAAGTGATTTATGTTTGTTATATAATTTGTACACCTAGACATCCTACAAGATACTTCGAATAAACTATGGAAGTTCTATAAGATACCTAATATAAACCCTATTGTACATATGAGGGAAATGAGTAAAATGAGATAGTTTTCCAAAGGTCAGACTGACCTTAAAGGTCAAACATGTAGTAAGTATTATAGTACTGCTACAACACAAGCTCATAAAGGCTGGGGTTTTGTTGTTATAGTCTCAACACTTATTAAAGCAGTGATTGGAAGTTAAATATTTGTTAAATAAATACAATTACTTTCTATCATTCTTTCTTGAACTCAACTCCAGACCTTCTTGTCACTCTATCAATCTAGTTGATGTCGCTGACAAACTTCTTGCTGAAACCCAACAGGCCTTTCTCAATCTCTTCTAACGACTTATCAGCAATATCATCCAGTTAGCTTGCTTTCCTTCCTCAAAATACCTTCTTGAATTGACTTTCAGAACAATGTATTCTCCTGTTTTTCACCTTCTTCCCTTGTCACTCCTCAATTGACTCTTATCTTTTCAACTTCTAAGTAATGTCCCTAAGACTTGGGTTATGTGGCCTTCACTGAGGTCTTCAGGCCTTTGCTTTTCCGTCTTTACTCTAAGAGATTGTCTTCTTTGTGTGTCCATGCTGACTAAATACCCCTTTGAACACCCCCATCAACACTTCTTGTCTCCTTTCTTGTCTTATTTTCTTCCCATGATATTTAACACCCTTTGATATACTATATATTTTACTTATTCATCTTGGGGTGGGGGGGTGTGTTTAACTATCTCTCCTTACTAGAATGTAATTTTACCACAATATAGGTTCCATGAAGGCAGGAGTCTATTTGTTGATATGGATTTATTCATTTGTCTCCAGAACAAATGATGCAATAAATAAGTATGAGGGCTAGAATATTGTTCTGTTTGGCCTCATAACTAAACTAAGTTATCAATACTTTATGTGTTTTTGTCCTTTGTTTTTTTATATATACCCCTACCTTTATTTAACTCCACTCCTACTCAGAACCCTTTAGACTTGATAGTTTTGTAAATTTTAGGTAAGTAAATAAATGATCCAGATATGTTTAATATTTAATTTTACAGTTTTACAGTGATAATGACTGCTATGTTCTCAAATTTGCCTTCAACACTATAGCTATGACATTAACTTTTTTTTTTTACTTTCACAAAAGGGGTGTGTGCTTGTGTATGTAATACTACTATTAAATAATGTTGTTTGTTTTTTAAACAGGTTATGCGGTCATCCCATGGGAGAGACTACGATGACTCTTTTGAAAGGTGTGATGAGTATTTGAGCTCAAGGTCATGTGGCAAGCCCCAACATTCAGCGAGGACCTTACTAGTCCATTCAGCACCCTCAAATATGCCAAAGCATTCTCCAAGCCCTGTGTTAAATCGAGCTTCTCTCAGGGAAAGGTAATGTCTAGTCTCTATTTCTGTACTAATTTTTTGAATAATCGTTGTTAGAAGAGAGCAGGCAGTAATTATGCATGTGAAGTGATTATTTGTAAAAGTGTAACTCGATTTTTAAAAGCTTAAATTGTTTTTGTTTAGAATATATTGTATATTACCTCGTGTTAGATATTCTTCTCAGCTCAGTTTTTTAATGAGTTTATTAATTATTCGTAAGTTTGTTAGAGTCACTTTAATCCTAAATAAGCTTAACCCTAATTTAGTTCATGAAACTTGAAAAATAGAGGAGGTGACTGTTTGTCTTTACTAGATTCATAGGAATTTAATATAATAGGCATAGCTTATAAAAATAACACAGGTTATATTTTCTTTTGTGATAATGATGATACTATTTATTATTGGTATAATTTCTGCAAATAACATCCCCTGATCTCCCCAAGAGATTCTAAATCGTGTAAAGATTCCACCTCTCCCTCTAAAAATGCAACTGAAGTCAGACATTTGTTATAATTTAAATGTGAAAGAAGTAATTCCTCTTCGTCTGTTTGTTGTTGTTGAATCCAAATTGGAAATTCCTTGCCTCTCTCATACATAGTAACATAGAAAATAAGAGTTGTCATAAATTAAGGGGGAAAAGCAAAACACTCAAACCTGGATAATTTAAACATTTTATAGAAATTTGAAAACCAAAGAGATATACTGTCAACAAACAGCATAAACTATAACTTTCCAAATGGTATCAAAAAGATAAAGTAGCACACTAAATTACTGGAGCATTTTAGTAAAGCCATCAGACTTAATTAACAAAGTTTAAATTAACTGCAGAGAGTCTGAAAAGTTCATTTCGAAACTGATGACTTGAACAAGAGTGTGTCACTTTGGAGTCTGTATTAAAACTTCCCTGTTGTGAGCACATCAATTAATCTATTCCCTCATTAGCCTGGCGAGCTTTCAAAATGAATATAGGGAGGCGTGCTGGAGACCCTAGTCCTCAGATAAGGAATTTTGATCAATGTTGCTTCTAGTCCATCATGCTTCTAATCATCAAGTTCATGGATATAGATACAGCCATATTAGTGTGGGTGTGTATATATATGTATGTATCTATTGATAGTTCTCTCTATGTGTATATATACATACACATATATATTTGTGCTGAGACAAAGAGACAGAGATAACTATAGGCTTTAAAAGTTTAAGAGGAATTCTTGAAGAGAGGTTTTTCTCCTGAATCTGGTAACATGTATCTTAATATCAGGAAATCTTTTTGATTTCTATGCCTGCTCTGATGTTCAGACTGAGTGGTGCTACTCTCTTTTTCTCTATTTAGAATTAAGCACTTGTGGTTTTGTTGATCAGATTCTTTGCCACACCTGTAGATTTTCAAGATTTTTTTAAACCTGTGTCTCCTTGAATATGTTTGCATAAAATCTTCTTTTTTCTTTCTTTTTTTTTTTTAAAGATTTATTTATTTATTTATGCAAGCACTGGGTACAGTCAGAAGCACGGGAGGGTGAGAGAATTAGCCAGAGCGGAGAACAGAACAGGCAGACAGATGGAGAACACTGCTGAGGGGAGCGGCGGGCGTGGCAGGAGAGGTCTGTCGCACCATGTGGGACCCTCGCCGGCGGCCGGGGATCGAACCAGTGCTGCAGAGGATGCAGGCAGCTTCACAGCCCAGCACTCAACCGCTGTGCCACCGGGGAGGCCCTAAAATCTTATTTTTCTACCTTTTCACATATGTTACAGAACTCTCCAGTTGCCTGTCAGTTATAAAGTAATAATTGTAGTCCTATGTTACTTTACCCTTGTGTACAATTTTGTCCAGCTTTTGAAATCTGTTCTTTCCAAGTTGGTAAATTATTTGTGGAGGCTATATTCAAAAATGTTTCTTAGAGGCTAATAGCTAAAGGCAACTGTCCCTTTTTTGTATTTCAGTGCAGGACATAGGTTGGGACAGTTCAGTGGTGCTTGTACATTTATTTTAGCATTAGATGTGGACAAGTTCTTTGCAGGAAGCAAATGTATGATCTATATAATAAGCATTACTTCTTTTACCTATGACTTGAGAAGGGGTGAGATACTTTTAAAACAAAAGAATATAATGGCAATTTAGTTTTGAATACACCATAATAATTAAAATTTTAATAGGGTGCTTTTTTACTTTCATTATGGGAGAATGCCTCTACTTTGAGTGTAGTTCTAAAGAAGAATTTAGATTTAGTAAATAAAGGAAAATATTTTAAAGCATATTCCTAGGAATAGAAACATTTTGCCCTTTTTTGCACACTCCACATCTTTAAATATAAGACATTCTCTGATTTGACTTTTGAGGTCACTGAGCAATATACTTACAGGATGTTTATACAATCTGTTGGAATCAATGAACAGTTTAAACTGGTATAAATGTAGAATTTATGTCCCAGGAAAAATTGCAAGTATGACAATATATAGGTACAGGAGTTTTTATGTAAGGGAATATTCATTAAAATTAAACGTTTTTCCTTTAAGATTTCTCTAAAATGCTGACTCCTTAAATATATATATGAGTAAATAGACTTTAAAAGTTTGTCAGTGATTCTAAGCAAGTAAATTACTTTGATTTATAATGAAGGTGGTTTTTGCTTTAAGTACATTAAAAAAAACAAACTTCCAATAAAGTTAGCATACCATAAAATGGTTTCAATTTTGACTATAATTGTTACATTTTAGAAGCAGTTTTCTTCTCAAAGTATAAATATTAATATTATGACTTTTAATTTGTATAGGCTGTAGAGAGTTATTACCAAAATCAGACTAGCAAATCTAATTAAGAGGGAGCTGATATTCTTTCTAAGCATGCTTAAACTTTTGATTTGGAGCTAAAGATTGTTAAACAATCATTTCTTATACCACAGCACAGACTAGTGGATCTTCTTATAGTATCAGTGAAAATCTTCTTGGAGCTGCATATTTGGATCTGAAGTTTTTAAGATATATTACACAAGTAGCAAATAGTAGAGACTGCCAATATATTTGCATAGATGCAATAACACTTCCTTTTACAAATACAGGAGATTAACATTTACGCATAATTGATCATCTGTTATTGATAGCGTTCTTTAAAACAGATTATGGAAATAATTTATCCTGCTTAATAGTTTATACTTTGTGTAAACAAGTAAAATTGCAACTGTGAGAACTGGTAGATAATATAGGCAAAGATATAAGCAAATCTATTAGCATTTTAATACTCATTTATTTTTAAAGAATATTAACAATGCTTCATATAGATGCATTATAATTGGAAGGGTCTAGAAATATGTATTATTGTATAAAAAATACAGTAGCTTAGTTATAATAATATTAGTTTTGAGTTTTGAAAGGACTTAAGAAAGAATAGTTGCTTTATTTCTTCTTTCATTCCATTCCAAAATTCAGACTTGTCATGTTTTAGTACAAGTCATGTTTTCTTTCCTATTTCAATATTTCTCTTAAAAAAAACTTGTAACACAAAATAGAAAAGTGGTATCTATACTAAGATGTGCCCCCCCCCTTTTTTTTGAAGAAATAGGGCATAATTGGATTCTAAATATTTTCATTATTACAAATACTTTGTTTCTCTTTATAATTAGTTTTATTTTTCTATATGCAGAAAGGAATTTCTGCCACATAATGTAAGGAAGTATGATTAAATTACTGGAGAAGAAATAATTTCAAAGATGCTATACATAGACATCATTCTAATATGAACATCTATATGTTTAGAGCTAAGACTTTAGATCTAAATCTAAATATATATTTAGGGATAAAGGGATTATGTATGGAAATTATTAAAATCATCAGATATATAAGTATGCTCTCCCAAATGCACAACAAATTTTATTAAATATACTGTGAAGACATAATACAATAGCTGAGAATGAGTTCTTGAATTTCTATCGGTCTTTCATCCTTGGTCCAAGAAAGTGGATGTTATTTTAATCTTTATATGTTTTTACACAGGGACAAAGGGAAAAAAAGATTTTCTGTGTCTGACATTTATTTATTTATTTTTTTAATAGAGGCATGTTTTTATTTATTTATTTATTTGTTTGTTTGTTTGTTTATACATGCACTGGGTACAGTCAGAAGCGTGGGAGGGTGAGAGAATTCACCAGAGCCAGAGCGGGGAGCAGAGCAGGCAGAAGGACTGAAGTACACTGCTGAGGGGAGCAGCGGGCGGCAGGAGAGGTCTGCGCACCATGTGGGACCCTCCTCCGGTGGCCGGGGAGCAGCCGGGGATCGAACTGGCGCCACAGAGGCCGCAGGAAGCTTCGCAACCCAGCGCTCAACCGCTGCGCCACCGGGGAGGCCCATGACATTTATTTTTTTAAAGATTTATTTATTTGTGCATACAAGAACTGGGGTACAGGCCAGAGATGCAGAGAGGTGAGAGGATTCACCAGAGACAGAGTGGAGAACAGAACAGGCAGACTGAACTACACTGCTGAGGGGAGCAGCGGGCAAGACAGGAAAGGTCTGCTATGCCATGTGGGTCACCTCCCTGGTGGGGGATCCAACTTGTGCTGCAGTAGTTGTGGATTGCTTCATAGTGCTGAAGCTTAACCTCTTGTGTCACCAGGGAGGCCCCCGTGTCTGCCATTTTAAAAGATTTATTTTTCGCTCCCTCTGGCTACAAGTCACCTTTGTTTTTTATGCCTACAGATTCCATTCTGATTGGTGTTCACCTTCAAACTGCGATGAGATCCATGACCGGGTAAAAAATGTCTTGAAATCACATCAGGCTCATCAAAGACATTTATATGTTAGTTTCTAAATTTCTCTCTTGAAGGCTTTTTGTAACTGGGCAAGACAACCAGCCAAGATGCTTAAAACTTGCAATAGTTAATCACCTGCAAGGAAAAAAAACAGATGGAACCTCTATGTGAAGAAAGTCAGTTGTTTTGCTACAGGCAACATATCTAACTTACTGTTTGACCTGAATCATTATGCAAAATGTTTGACACAGAGCATCTGAACTATAAACAATGTTAGTGATAATTATCTCATAAAGAGTTAAGTAGAGACTTTGTCACAGTTATCTCACAGCCTTCAAAATATGGAAACTCTTCTATGGCCCAATATAAAGCAATTTTATTTCTTGCAAATAGATTTTATTCTAAATGGTACACTGAAGGAGAGGATGAGACATTAGTGTTTTGAAGAAGCTTCCAGCAGATTTTGTGTTATTAAATATTTAAAAGAGGAGTTAAAGAGCAGGTTTATCACGTTTAATGTTAGCAGTAATGTGAGAATATTTTCTGAGCCAAGGCAAATAAACATAAACATGAGAGACAATGGGGGAATAATTGCAGCCCATTGTTATTTTTGTGTTTGGTTCCTTGTTTCATTCATTAATTAAAAAAACAGTCATTTATCATGAGTGTCATGTAGAGCACCAGGCTTGTCTGGAGGATTTGTAAGGATTATGTGACTTGGACATCAGTTTGTTCAGCCTTAGGTTTCTATGTGCATACTGTTTTTAAATTAAAACTGTCTTCAAAGTACAATATACATATAGAAAATGAACAAATCATAAAAAGTAGCTTCATGACTTATAATAAAATCAACAGACTACCTGCCAGATCAAGAAACAAAATAGTATCAGCTCTTTTAGGAGCCCCTTTTGCTTCCTTCCAGCTACTGCCACTCCAAGGTAAACATCCTAACTGCTAATAGAAGATTAGTATTTTGTATTTTGATATTTATATCAATGATGTGTTACAGTACCTTTTCCTTTTTTCTGACATGTTCCACTTTACTTTTACAATTCAGACATTTTTGCTTGTTACATTTGGCAGTAGGTTTTCACTTTTGCTTCAATACTGAATTTCAGTGTATGAAAATACTGCCATTGATGTTTTCATTCCTTTGTTGATGGACATTTGGATTATTTATGGTTTGGGTTATTATAGAGGTGCTAGGAGTAGTTTATTAATATCCTTGGTATCCTTGATACCATTGTGATCACAGAAGACACTTACTATAATTTCAAACATCAAGAATTTTTTGACACTTGTTTTGTGACCTAACATGTGGTCTGTCTATGAGAATGTTTCATGTGAACTTGAGAAGAATGTGTACTCAGCTTTTGGGGGTAGGGGTTGGTGGTCCATGCCTATAAATGTCAATTAAGCCCATCTAGTCTAATTCTCCATTAAAGGTGAGAGTTTCCACGGTGATTTTCTGTGCAGTTGCTCTGCCCATTGATGAAAATGAGGTATTGAAGTCCTCTACTACAATTGTGTTGCTGCCAATATATGTTTTCGATTTTTTTGTGAAAGCAGATATCTTAGAAGTATATATGACCATAAGAGACTACTATAAACAGTTATATGCCCATAAATTGGACAGCCTAGAAGAAATGAACAAATTTTTAGAGCCATACAACCTCCTAAGATTGGAGAAATAGACACCCTTAACAGACCAATTACAATCAAGGAAATTGAAACAGTGATTAAAAGTCTCCCCTTCTCCCACAAAAAAAATGCCTGTGTGCAGACAGTTTCACTGGTGAATTCCATCAAACCTTCAAAGACAAAGTAATACCTATCCTTCTGAAGCTCTTCAAAACAATTGAGGAAGAGGGAATGCTTCCACACACATTTTATGTGGCCAACATGAATATCAAAAGCAGAAAAAAACATGCATAATTCTTATCTTCTCAGCTAGTACTACAGAAGATTCCTTATGCTTTTTCAGAGACTTTTTGCTTAGCTTTTTTCCCTTTACCCTGGTGTCCCTTCATTCTGCCAGTGTCTTGAGGGAACAATAGCTCAGTTTTGCACCCTTTGTGTCTCCTTGGATTTTGCCCTCTCAGATTTTTTATTTTGTCCATCTAGCATAGTTAGGCTGCTAAAACCCTGCTGATTCTTTGTCCTCCAGCAGTGGATCTATGGTTGAACAAAGCATGAATTTGGCACATTTTGTTCTGTGCTCAGAATCTACATAAACCCCCAGGATAAAACAGCAACTCACCTCTTCTCTCAGAAATCTTGCTGTTGTTAAAGCAGCTTTCTAATGACTTTAAAAGAAACTGTGTGTGTGTGTGTGTGTGTGTGTGTGTATACATTACCCTTTATTACTCCTTCCTGCTTAGAAACAAAGATTCCTTGTCTGACTTTCTTGAATGCATGGCAGTAAGGTTGCTCATGTTGACTTATTCTAGGCATTGATCTCAATATCTTAAATTGTTTTACATTAAGAACAGCTGGAACATAAACTCTTAAAATTAGTCATATTTTTCTGCCTGTGTTCACTCACAAAGTATTTATTAAACTCAGTATATGCTGTATGTCTGGCACTATGCAAAGTGCTGGGGAATATTTTCATAAGCTTAACTTTCTGTCCATAAGGAACTGAAGTAATTGAGTGATAATTTAATAACCCAATAAATTAATATAAAAAATGGTGTGGCACATTATATCATAAGTATAATAATAAAAGAACATAAGTAGTAAATGCCATTGTTCTTCCAAAGGACTGCAAACTGATTGCATGAGAATAATAACTTTACTTAATGTCCACCATATGCCAGGCACTGTACATGTATTATTCTATTTACCCTCACAGTAGTCTAACAAAATATTGCAAAAAGAAGTAATATTTTTTGTAGATGAGGAACTGAGATGCTGTTTTATAGATGAGGTACTACTTAATAGATGAGGAAGCTCAGAAAAATTAAATGGCTTAGAAGGTCATATAGCTACTTAAGATGATTGGAACCAAGATTTGAGTATAAGTTAACACACTTTGATCTTTACCATGAAGTAGCAATACACAAAGTGCAAACTGATGCACATAAACCGGTTAATATGCCAAACACAGATGTAAAACCATGAAAACCTAAGATCCACTGATACCATGCATGTTCAGAAAAGACATAAGTACTAAAATAACCAGAAGTAGACATTGTGGGCTGAACAATGGAACACATTTTCAGAACATAGGTCAGAATGAAGTGACATTGGTCCTGCTTGAAGGATACTCAAAAGATATATTGTCTTTAAACATGAAATAATGTTTTTCCTTTTATTTCACAGAGAATTTCAAAAGTATATATAGATATATATATATAAAGGATGTTTTACTTTACAAATAATTTATTTAAATATCAACCTGTTCTGAAACATTGAAAAAATCCTCATGAATCATGAAGTATTTGACTGGTTCATACAGAGGAGAATAAAACAATGTGTTAGATGTTTGACAATCATTAAAAAATGAAGAGAACCCATTTCAAACAAGCTAACAGAAATCAGTAATTAGAAAAGATTCTGTCAAAATTGAAATCCAGGCAAAAAAGGAGAAAATACCCAAGTTTTCAGTTTCACATTTATTCAAGAAAATGTAAGACCACTTCAGTAAAGACCCCAATTCTTTTGCTATTACATCTGAACCACAGACACTGGTGCCTTTTGCAAGAAATAAGTGAATGTAACTTAATCCCATCAGCTTGTCTAGACAGTTCATGTTTGGAGATAAAAATCATGTGGACGTTATGAGGAGTAATCCAGTTAAGGAAGACAGTTCTTGTTGGGCCAGGTCATGGAAAACCAGGGCAAGAAGTTTAGACTTTACCTTGGAATCAGGAGTCATGGAGTCAGATACATTCAAGCATTAGCGTAGGTATTGAGTACTGTGGCCAGGGGAGAAAGACAGTGACCTGTCTAGAGGAGAGAGTCATTGCTCAGGTCTGGTTACATGTTGCCATATAGGAATTCAGACACCCTGTTGAGCATCTTGTCCAACTCTTTTTTTAAGAAGTTGATTTATTTGTAAACCTATTGCTTTCATTCAAATTTTAAAAAGTAAAACATTTTGTTGGCCAAAGCACACATTCCCACTGTGGAAGATGACGGCCTCTACTTTGGAAAAAACAATAATTACTGAGATGTTTAAGTTGTATCATCAGTGTTTTTCTTTAACAAAGTGAATGTGACATTAGTCAGTTGTCTTGGGAGGAAAGTAAGTATTTCAGGTGAGATTTGCCAAAATAATATGTAAAAGACTAAGGTAGGAAGGCTAATTTATGATTTGCAGGTTTATGGATTCCATTTTAGTATTTTGAAGTTGATTCATAAGTTTAAGATTTATTGAATTAACTACACTTTGCCAGCCACTGGCACTAAGTGCTGTTTCATGAAGTGTTCCCTCTGCAATCAAACTGCTGGAAAGTTTCTTCTCTGTCCTAGTTTCCTCTGAGGTCTCCTGTGAATGTTAACAGAGTTAGCATTTGTGACATGCTTTGAGTGACACTGGCATATAGAAAATGTTAACTACATGCTTGCTGTTTTTATTTTTAAATCACTATCTGTGCTTAGTAATAAAATGGAGACTATTATAAGGGACTTAGAAGTCAGTCTCACCAGGGATTTGACGTTTATTATATTTTTTTCTCTGAAAAACCAGCTGTTGATTTTATTGGCTCCGTGGTGCATTTTCCTACATTATTGTTGTTTGCTCTGCATCATTTCCTTCCTCCTTTCTTTAGAATCAGTTTGCTGTTGTTTCTCTTACAAACTTTTGGTGGCTATCTGCATCATTAATTTTTAGGCTTTCTCCCAATATACACTGTGTTAAAAGTGATAAATATCCTTCTAAGCAATGGGTTAGGATAGCTGGATTCTTAAGTTTTAGTGTCATGCTTTGACTGCTATTTGGTTCAAAACATTTTCTAATTTTCATTGCAATTTTTTCTTTTGTCCTTTGATTATTGAAAGGTGTATTGGAAGATTTTCAAACACTCTTTGGGTGAGGGAGAGTGCTTTATTTTTCTTTCTTTCTTTCTTTCTTTTTTTTTGCTTCACCCTACTGTGGTTTGATAACACTTGATTTTTCAGTGTTCCAAAATTGATTGTGACTTAATTTATGTGTGATATATGGTCATTTTTTGGTTCTTAAGTGCACTTCAAAAAAATATAATGTCTGTTGATTGTTGTGTTCTTGACAACTAGGTAAGGTCTGTTCATGTGGCTCAATTTTTCTTTATCCTTACAGATTGTTTTCTTGTCTATAAGTTCTGTCAGATACTGAGACAACAATTTTTATTTTTTTATAATTTATTTATATTTTACATTGTTCATTTTTGTACAATGTTTGCTTTCTCCTCTCAGGTATAGTTTTCATAGGATTCCCACCACCAGTTCACTCATGCACCATCACCATAGTCCCTTGTGCTCTTCCCACCCTTGTTTTGATCCCTCTCGCTCCCCCTACCCTGCAGAATCTCTCTGATTTATAGTTGCCTGTTAATTTTGGGTTTTTTTATTGTTATTATTTTTTTTCCTCTGACCCCTTGTTTGGTTCCCCTACATTCCTCCTATAAGTGAAACCATCCGATATTTTTCTTTTTCCTTCTGACTTATTTCACTGAACATAATCCCTTCTAGCTCCGTCCATGTTCCTGTGACTGGCATGAGTTTATCTTTTTTGATTGTTGTATATATACCATATCTTTTTGATCCATTCATCTATTTTAGGGCATTTGGGTTGTTTCCATATCTTACCTATTGTAAATAGTGCTGCAATAAACATTGGGGCGGCTTTGTTTTTCTATTCTTGTTATTGTTATATTGAAGACTAAAGTAAATATTCTGATTAAAGTTTAATAAAAATGATGTCAGTTTTATCACTCCCCTCCTGATTTAACATACTGTGATGATCCTGTGATTCTGTTGTTTCTATATGTTAACCATCATATTAAATCATATTTTATGTAGGTGATACTCATTTAAATGTAACCATGTTTTATCATTTTGTGGTTCTTCATTTATACTGCCTCTCCAGGTTTGTTCTGTGGTTATTTATTTCTGTGATCATAATACTCTAGTATTTCTTTCAGTGTGGATCTTACTGGATATGAATTCTCCCAGGTTTGTTTGTCTGTTTGTTTGTCTGTCTGTCTATCTGGAAGTTTCCTGATTTTACTGAGATTTTTAGAAGATATTTTTTTCTGGTTGTGAAATTCTAAGTTGGCAGTTATATTCTTTCAGCACTTTTACATTATCATTCTATTGTTTGGGTAGAGAGGTTGTGATTTCAAATAAAGTAGACCTAAAGAAAAAGTATTACTAATTACTAGAAATACAAATATTAAATATATAATACAATTCACTTCAGTGTTACTGTTGCTACTTTGAGTATGTCATTTTTAATTTTAAAACTTTTAAAACAGGTAAATATAATTCAAATACACAAAAAAATTAAATGTCTGGGTGGTTTGTTTTTTTTTTTTTTTAGGTGAACATTCCTTTAACCACCACTCAATTAGGATATAGAGCATAGCCAGCAATCCCAGAAGGCCTCTGTGTAGCATTTTCAAATCACAGCACTCTCTTTTGTAAGCACAATACAATTTCCTGGTTTTTACAGAATTATTTCCTTACTTTTCTTTATGATATTATTCCTCAAGTCAGCATTTTGTTTTTAAAAATTTAAATATACCTCTTCATTTTGTATTAGTCCTTAGTCTCCTCCTCCATTTGTCTTTTATTCCACCACTACTTTTTTTTTCTCTTGCATTTTATTTATTAAATGAACTGGATCGTTTGTCCTATTGAATTTCTAATAAAACATTATTTAGCTGATATAATTCCTGAGCTGTAAACATTTTCCTTTGTCTACAGTATTTCCTTTAAATAGGTAGTGGGATCTGGAGACTTAATCAGATTGCATTTTTGTTTTCAAGAGTATTCTGAGTCTTCAGGTATATAAGCTTCATATTTTCGACTCCCTCCCTCTCTCTCTCAATTCCAATGCCAGCATGTATTAAATATGAGCTACAGAAATGGTGCTATTTCAATCATTTGTCATTTATTTGCTGAAGTCCTTGGAAAAATAGAAGCTTTGCTTCATTTATTTGGTTACTTGGTGGCTGTGTCCATATTTGAAAAGCAAAATAAATGATTCCCTCCCTTTTACAGTTTTCTTAATAAAGACTTGTTCTTTAAAGCCCTCCAAAGGTGAACAATTAGTTTTCCTTTTTATTTGTGTTTAGGGCATTGTAAACTCATAGATTTGAACATATTTGATGTGTGTTGATACACTTCAGCTGTTATTCCTATTGATGCTCAAATACTCCAAACTTGACTTTGGCTAATGGGAAACTCTTCATGTTGGTCGGCTCCAAAGTCATTTTAATATGAGCCTGATAGGCACTAACAGTTCCAGCCTCATCTTGCACATTTCCTTACCCAGACATGAGTACTTTAATATCACCTTTATTGCCTGCAAGGTTTCCACATAAAAGGGGCATACACTTTATAGCTTACTCTTCTCTCTCATTGCCTTTAATATTCTGTCCCTGTCATTGGCTTTCAACAGTTTTATTATAATAAGGGTATAATGTTGGAGTGTGTCGGTCTGGTATTATTTAACTTGCAACTCTTTGGGCCTCTGGGATCAGAATGTCTGGTTTATTTCCCAAATTGATATGGCTCTCAGCAATTATTTCTTTAAATAAATTTTCTATACCTTTCTTTTTCTCTTCTCCTTCTGGGACCCCCATGAGATGCATGTTATTTCTCCTTAGGCTATCCCAAAGGGCTTCTACACTGTTGTCATTTTTTAAAAATTCTTTTTCTCTTAGTATGGTGTCTACCACTATGCTTTTAATTTCATTAATTCTCTCCATTATTTCCATTTGTCTACCTGGTGAGACCCTCCTATTTTATAATTTTGTTATAGTATATTTTAGATCTGTTAGTTCTGTTTGTAACATATTTTCTCAATCTTTATTGTGTTCATGTTTTGTGTTGTCCATCTTTCTAATTCAGGAATCATAGCTAAAATCATTACTTTAAACTCCTCATCAGGCATATTCCACATTTTTATTGGATTGAGACTGCTCTCGGGTGCTTTTGCTCCAGCATTTGTGGTATGCTCTTCTGTCTCCTCGTTTTTATTATTTTTTAAATAATAAATTTTATTTTTATATTCCCCTTACATTTGCAACCCCCCCATTCTGACCCCAATCCCTCCCCTCCCACCCCCCACCCCAAAAAGTGTCTCTGGTTCATAGTTTTTTGTTGATTTTGATTTTCACTTTCTTGTAGTTATTCATTTTCCTGGTCCCTTATTTAAGTTTTCTAGATTCCTGCTATGAGTGAGACCATCCGGTATTTTTCTTTTTCTTTCTGGCTTATTTCGCTGAGCATGATTCCTTCCAGCGCCATCCATGTTGCTGCAAATTGCATGTGTTTATCTGTTTTGAATGCTGAGTAATATTCCATGGTATATATGTACCATATCTTCTTGATCCAGTCTTCTATTTTTGGGCATTTGGGCTGTTTCCAAAGCTTAGCTATTGTAAATAGTGCTGCTATAAACATAGGGGTGCAGGTGTTCTTTGGAATTGATGTTTCTGTGTCCTTTGGGTAAATACCTAGGAGTGAAATTGCTGGATCATATGGAAGCTCTATGGAGAGCTATGTGGAGATTTCTGGACCTACTAAACATAGAGCTTCTTCATTTTTAATTTTTATGGGTTGTAGTAGGGAGCTTCATTTTCTTAATAAATTTACTTTATACCTCTCCTGCAAGAAGCTCAGTATAATCCTAGCATTTTTCCCCAGGATCTTTAGGTCTCTATTCTTTTACAGACTACTAAACTGCCATTGCACCTGTTCAAATACATAGGCAGGAAATGTCACAGTAAGGCACCAAACATTTGCAGTGACCATCAAGTGTTCAAACTTTCTTGTGTAGTGGAGATTCACAGTGATCCCCTAGCCTAAGTCAAGTTCTCAGCAACAGTCATCCTTTTATCTTGTGGGGGTTGTTGACTTTGTTTTGTTATGATTTTGGTTATAAATACAAAGAAGATGTGAATCCAGTGTCTTCTGTCTGCCATCATCCTGATGACTTAACCCCTTATATCTTACATGTATCTTCTTTTTTTAACAATTAAGAGTCTTGATTCTCAAGAGCACCAGAGATGATAAAATTAGAATATAACATAAGTCCTTTTTTGCTTTGTCAAAGAAAATTCTCAGGATAGAAATTGCAAGTTGGTGCCAAAATATCATTGTTGCAAACATTGTATTTTTTCCAAATTTCGTTTTCTTCCCTTCCACTCTTTCACAATTGTAGTCATCTACATCAGAACATATACCATTATATACTATACCTTCTCATTTATAGTCTTTATTTAGAGTTAGTTCTACATGTAAGTATTGACTGTTCATTATTTTATGCCAGTGTCTTAACTCATTTCCTTTTTCTTAAGCTCTTTCTCTAGTAGATTCCTAAGGAAAGGTTTATCAGATTAGTGCCTGAATTACAAATAATTATTTGCCTGTTGTCATTATGCCTGAAAGTTAGTTTGGCTATATGTAAAAATCCTTGGCTTACATTTTATTTATTTTAAATATGTTACTTGAGTTTCTCTGACACAAAATGTTGCTGTCAAAATTTCCTTAAAATTAATTTTTCCTTTGTAAATGAAATTCACATCTCTGTATGTTTCCCCTTTATTTTTAAAGGTCAAAAACAATGTCAGGATACATCATGTTGTTGCTTATTCAAGATGGATTATTTTCCCCATTTAAATTGGGACTATTCATTAAATTTTAGTGAACATTATCTTACCTCAATTATTTTTCTTTTTTGTAGGAATTCCTATTATACATATGTTGGATCTTATGTACATATGTGTTTTCTACTCTTCCTAAATTTCTTTTCATATCCTCATTTCTCTTAAAAAATTTTTTTCTCCTTTTTTATCATTTCCTCTTATGGCATTATATACTATGATAATCCATTCACTTTTATGTTTCTTATTTACTTTTACTCTCAGAAATTATTCTTATTTTTTACATTTAAAAATTTTTTTCTGATTTCTTAAAATATATCATTGTTAGGACTCTCTGCTTTTTTGTTTACTATTAGGGTCTAATAGCCTCTTAGATGGTTGCCAGTGATACTTGCCTACTAGTATTCTTACCCCTGTGTGCTCTCCTCCCACCGTAGGACTGATCCCTATGAACAATAAACTATTATAGAAATTACAGTGTATGACTTCTAAAACTAGATCATAAAGGATATTAAAGTTTCTGTCTTGTTCTCTTATAAGATCACTTATTCTGGGAAGTCAGTTGTGAGGTCATGAGGACATCAATAATACAGTTTCTGACCAAAAAAATACAGTTTCTGCTTTATAATATCTTTTCTGGCATGGTTTAGTTGAGAGCTCCTTATTTGATCTTTCCACTTCCCGCTTTTTAAAAACTTTTAATGCTATAACTCATTTATGATGACTATTTTTTTTGTGAAATTATCTTTTCCTGACTTTTAGAAGGGACATATGCTTTAGATTAACTTTCCTAAATTTATAGCTTGCAAGCTCTTTTTTTTCTGTTTTCATATTTAATTCCAAAATATACCAGTTTCTGAGATTTCCTGGCTTTCTTTTTCTTCCCAACTTTTATATAGCCCCTTTTTTTCCTTTGCTTTTATTTCTGTGTTCAATTTGGATGTTCCTCCCCAGATGTTTCTACTCAATGTAAAGTTTTATCTTGGAAGATGACTTTGGCCTGCTAGTTTTGGGAGTTAATGGGTGCCAGACAGCTCCAACTCCTTCAGAAATTACTGTAAGCCCTTTGTATCCATTACTTTGGAAGGTGGAAAGCATCTTCCAATTTCAGTTATTCTTAAACTGACCAAATGACCTTTTGGGTAAATACTCTGTTATTTGGTTTATCAGATACCTCCATGCTTTCCTGTGACTTCTCCTGCACAGATGCGCTTACCAAAGCATCTCTTGTGGTTTGTCCCCATAGCCTCTATTTTGGGGTTTATAGGCAGAGCTTGTTGCTTCGTTTTGTTGATTTTTCCATGGATAATTTAGTATTGCTATTCTAGGTACTGTTAAATATTTTATTCGAGTATAACATCCATTAAAGTTTTTTCATCTACTTTTCATTTCATTTAGGATTACAGATAATCCTAAATTGTATGACACAATGAGTTTTCACAAGTGAACCCATGTGTGAACCCAGAGGTAGCTCTATTGCCTTTTTCACTCATTACAGTCCTCACTATTCTAATATTTACCAATATATTTAGTTTAGTTTTGTGGGGGTTTTAGCCTTCAGAAGTGGAATCATACAGTATTTATTCTTTTTTATATATGATTTCTTAGGCTGATCACTATGTTCATGACATTCTTGTGCTTCATTTTTATTGCTGTATAGCAAGAGTCAGCAAACTGTGTCCACAGGAAAATTCCAAGCCTTTATATTTTACATAAAGTTTTATTGAAACATGGATAGGCTCATTTGTTTATATACTGTTTATGGTTGTTCTCAAGCCATAATAGCAGAGATAAATAACTATGACAGAGACCACATAACCTGCAAAGATGAATATATACTATTTGGCCCTTCACAAGAATATTTTACCAACCCCTGTTTGCCTGAAGAATTCCCCTCTAGTGTTTTTCAGTGCAGGTCTACTGATGGAAATTTTGTGTTTTCATTTAATTATTGACATAGCTACAAAATCTGTGAAGAATTTTTCCTCATTGGGTCTGGAGGTGTCTGTATTTACACCTCCTGCACTTTGAAAATGTCATTCTGTTATCTTACTACTTCCATCATTCCTTGAGAAGTGTACTGTCCTTTTGACCCTTTGAAGGTATTTAATCTTTGTCTTCTTTTAATATTTTATCTTGGTTTTCAAATATTTGGTTTTATAAATTAACCCTGCCTGGATGCACAGAGCTTCTTGAATCTGTACATTCATGTCTTAAATTAGATTGGGAAATTCTAGCCCATACCTTCCTAAATATGCTTTATGACTTCCATTATTCCTCACTTTTTGGGTGTCCAATGACCTTTTTATTCCTATTGTCTCCCACAAGTTTCCTGCACTCCTTTTTGTATCATTTTATTTTCATTCTTACTGTATTTCCTATGAACCTATGTTTTATTTTACTTATCTAATCTCTACTAATTCCAATATGCTATAAAACTGATGTATGAAGTTCTTTATTTTGACTTTAATTTTCAGGTCTAAAGTGACTGATTTTTTTTTTTTTCTACCAATTTGAGGTGACGTTTAAGTCTGCAGAGTTAGACACAGGAAGTGTGCTTCCAAACATTTCCATTGCTATTGCTTTATTTTTTTTTAATAGTTTTCTATTTATTATCATTGGATAATCAGAGATTACTATGAACATGCATTTTTTTTTGTTTTTTGTTTGTTTTTTTTAGTATCTATTCATTTTATTTTATTTTTATTTTTTATAATAAATTTTATTTTTATATTCCCCATACAATTTCAACCCCCCCATTTTGACCCCAATCCCTCCCCTCCCTCCACCCACCCCCCAAAAGTGTCTCTGGTTCATAGATTTTTGTTGATTTTGATTTTCACTTTCTTATAGTTATTCATTTTCCTGGTCCCTTATTTAAGTTTTCTAGATTCCTGCTATGAGTGAGACCATCCGGTATTTTTCTTTTTCTTTCTGGCTTATTTCGCTGAGCATGATCCCTTCTAGCGCCATCCACGTTGCTGCAAATTGCATGTGTTTATCTGTTTTGAATGCTGAGTAATATTCCATGGTATATATGTACCACATCTTCTTGATCCAGTCATCTATTTTTGGGCATTTGGGCTGTTTCCAAAGCTTAGCTATTGTAAATAGTGCTGCTATAAACATAGGGGTGCAGGTGTTCTTTGGAATTGATGTTTCTGTGTCCTTTGGGTAAATACCTAGGAGTGGAATTGCTAGATCATATGGAAGCTCTATGTTTAGTAGGTCCAGAAATCTCTACACAGCTCTCCATAGTGGTTGGACCAGTTTGCACTCCCACCAACAGTGCAGAAGAGTTCCTTTTTCTCCACACCCTCGCCAACATTTGTTGTTGCTAGTTTTTTTTAATATGTGCCATTCTCACTGGTGTAAGATGGTATCTCATGGTAGTTTTGATTTGCATTTCCCTGATGACAAGTGATGTTGAACATTTTTTCATATGCCTGTTGGCCATTTGCATTTCCTCTTCAGAGAAGTTTCTTTTTAGCTCTTCTGCCCATTTTTTGACAGGATTATTTTCTTTGTTGTTGTTGAGTCTCATCAGCTCTTTGCAGATTTTTGTGATCAGTCCTTTATCATTAGTGTTGTGTGCAAAAATGTTCTCCCAGTTGGTGGGGTTTCTCTTTGTTTTTGTTATTGTCTCTTTTGCTGTGCAGAAGCTCTTTAATTTGATGTAGTCCCAGCTGTTTATCTTTGCCTTCACTATCACTGCTTTGGGTGATGTGTCTGTAAAGATGTCTTTGATGTGCAAATCACGTAGGGTTTTGCCTATATTTCCTTCTATGTATTTTATGGTTTCAGGTTTTATGTCTAGTTCTTTAATCCATTTTGAGTTGGTTTTTGTGTATGGTGTGAGGTAGTAGTCAAGCTTCATTCTTTTGCATGTAGTGGCCCAGTTTTCCCAGCACCATTTATTGAACAGACTTTCTTTGCTCCAATGCATATTCTTTGCTCCTTTGTCAAATATTAGTTGACCATAAATCTGTGGACTGATTTTTTTTTAATAGATCCCAACATTTTTAAAATTGGGGAAATGTTGGTTTAAAATACTATATATGATTTATAGGTATAGGTTCATATCTTCTTTACTCTTTTTTTTTTTTTATAGAGGCATGCCTTTATTTATTTATTTGTTTGTTGTTTTTGTTTTGTTTATACATGCACTGGGTACAGTCAGAAGCGCTGGAGGGTGAGAGAATTCACCAGAGCCAGAGTGGGGAGCAGAGCAGGCAGAAGGACCGAAGTACACTGCTGAGGGGAGCAGCGGGCAGCAGGAGAGGTCTGCGCGCCATGTGGGACCCTCCTCTGGTGGCCGGGGAGCAGCCGGGGATCGAACCGGCGCCGCAGAGGCCGCGGGCAACTTCGCAACCGAGCGCTCAACCGCTGCGCCACCGGGGAGGCCCTCTTCTTTACTCTTGATTACGTCATTATCCTCTTTATGTACCAATTGTTTAATAATTATTTTCTTGACCTCTTTAAAAGAACTTTAGATTTTTTCTTGATGATGAGCAAGTTCCCTCGTTTCCCTACTAGGCAAGCTGCATCAGGAACTGATAACCTTTATTCAAAAGAGATTGAACAAGTTGAGGCTATATTTGACGTTTTGGCAAATCCCAGTGTACCTTAACCAACCTTGCTAAACCATTAACCTTCTTTTTGAACACTAAGTCCCATAGTTTTTAAGTTAGAGCCTATCAGGTTAAAATGAAGTTAGAGCCTTTGTCTTAGTGACAATAAACTGATGCAATTTCTATCTTCTTTATCAGAGGTTTTAGATACCCCTTCATTTATTTGCACACTAGCAAGCTTCAAATGTTATCCATGTATTTGAGTTCCCTTTTGTTTCTGTTTTTGTGATACCAGCTCTGTGCTCAGTGCTAGAAGTTCTCAGGAGTCAGATGCCTTCAGGGTAAATGTGGTTACAAATATTCAAGTGTCAGTTCTCTCCTTTTCAGACCTTTCAACTCTTATCTTCTATATCAAAGTTTTTCTTCTGATAGATATTTGTCTTTTAGATGCTATTTGATTGTAAAGTGTGTATCTTTTTTATTTTCAGTCATTTTGCATTATTTTGTTCATCCCCAACCTGGCATAGCTTCAGAATTTAGCAAATAATTTTGTCAAGTAAATTTTAGTTGAGTTTCTTTCAAGTCTTCAGTTTTACCTTTCTAGCCTGGTGTGGGTCACATAAATATTCTGGTGGATGATCCATCCCATGGATAAACTTTGCCTGAACAAAGACCATTATTTTTTAGTGTAGTAAATCCCAGATTGTCAAGTGCTAGTAGATCTTTCTTAAGCACCATGCAACTGTAGGAATACAGTTGACTTTTTAGATGTCCTGGGGTTAACTTTATACTCCCCAGTTCTATGTAGCTTCATAAGTCAATAAGTGTTGTGACTGAGACTCTCCCTATATGTTTAGGGACCAACTCCAGTGTCATTACTCTATTCTTTACAACCATCAGAGCTTTGTTGTTTCCCTTTCCTATCAATGGCCCTTGTTATGATACAAGTCCTGGTCTGAGCCTCTTACCCCCTGCTCAGGGTGTGCCAATACTTTTAGGAAAAATGGAAGTGTGTATCATCAATCCACCTCTGAAGGGTTTTTCCTCTGAATTTTTAGTGTCTTTAGTCATCGTTTTTCTGCACCTCTCTATAGTTAAAAATATAAAATTTTTCTTTTCTAGTTTTTCATAGGCATATTGGTCTACTATGAGTTATTCCATCTAACCTAAAAAAGTTTCTGTGTGTTTTTGTGAGGGGATTTGTATGTTTGTTTTTTATTGCTACCATAACAAAAGTGTTTCAAATTGATTATCTTAAATTTTTCTAGACTGGAGGTTTGACATGGGTCACACTGGGCTAAAATCAAGGTGTCAGAGGGGCTGTTTTCTTTTTAGAGGCTTCAGGAGAGAATCCAATTCCCAGCCTCTGGCAACTACCCACATTCCTTGGGTTATGGCCACTTTCCACTTTCCTCCATTTGCAAAGCCAGCAACATTGCAGCTCCTGATATTTATCTTAGTTTGATTAACTCCCTTGGTCTGACCACAGCCGTGAAAGATTTCTCTGCTTTTAAAAGAAATCATTTGATTGAACCTAGATAAGCCAAAGTAATCTCCCATTCTCAAGATCCTCACCCTTAATCAAATCTGCAAATTTCCCTACAGCCACACAAAGTAACATGTCCATCAGTTCTGGATTCTGTGGGTGTCTTAATGACATGCACATCTTTGGGAATTATTATTCTGCCACCACAATCTGTCACTAACATCTTCCTAGAATTCCCCTCTTGTGGTTATTTTAAGGAAATTTTTCTTTGTCTTTTATTTTCAACATGTATATAGGTGTGATTTTCTTATTACTTATCCTGTTTGGCATTTGAGGCACTTCCCACAAAAACACATGAGAGTTATTCATTATGTGCCATGTGTCTCTCAAAAGCTTTTGTTTTCATCCCTGGATTTTTTGTAATGGGCATGTTTTATATTATGAATATGTACTAATCTGTGACTTTTGTATGTTGTCTTTCACATACAGTTGTACTATGCATGGGATTTGATTTTTATATATAATGGGAAATTTGGATTAAGGTTTATTTTCCCCCCATATGATTATAACTAACATCTTTGTTTAAACAGCCATTCTTTTACTCACTGTATTTACATGAAGATAGTCCTGGATTCTGTTCTATTTAATGGTACTGTGTATAGATAATAAGTCTCTTTCTAGGTTTTCTTCTATTTTGTTGGTTTAATGGTCTTTTTTATTTTTTTGTAATACTACCACACACTGTCAATTGCTATAGGTTTTTAATGACTCTTAAAAATACCTATCGGTATGCCATTCAGTTTTGCTTGGTTGCATGTTGCTGTGGCTCTTCTTCATCCTTTGAATTTCCATCTGCCTACCAGGAACAACTTGCCATTTTCAAAAAACCTGCTAGGATTTCAATTGGGATTACTGTGGCCCTATTCTTTAATTACGGGAGCTGTGACATCTTTCTAATATTGTGTCTTCTGGTTGATGAAAATTATGACATAATTAATTTAGATCTTTCATTTTTCCTAATTTTTCCCATTTTCATTTTATAAGTCTTGGATTTTTCAGTGGTTTTATTCCTGTGTATTTGGTATCTATGCAATTAGAAATTGTATCTTTTAAAAATTTTGTCTTCTATTTGTTCTTGGTATGTTAAATACATCTTTGCACATTGACCTGGTGCCAGTGACCACCTTACAATTTCATATTAATCACTATCTTACATTTAAATTAGTGATTGTAGTTCCTCCTAAGGTTTTGGTTGGGCTCAGAAAAATAAGTTAGGAAATAGTCCCAGTCATTCTCTGGAATAGCCTATGTAAGATTATTTCTAAAGTATTTTAAATTAACTTATCTTTGTGGGAGAGATTTCAGTAGCAGATTTAATTTCTTTAATATTAGCTACTGAAATTTCTTTTTTCTTACATCACTTAGATGAGTTTAATTTTATAAGAATTATTTCTTTTTACTTTTTTTTAAAGATTTTTATTTATTTATACAAGCACTGGATACAGTCAGAAGCGCAGGAAGGTGAGAGAATTCACCAGAGCCAGAGCGGGGAGCAGAACAGGCAGACTGACGAAGTACACTGCTGAGGGGAGCAGCGGGCGTGGCAGGAGAGGTCTGCGTGCCATGTGGGACCCTCGCCAGGCGGCCGGGGATTGAACCGGCACTGCAGAGGCTGCAGGCAGCTTCGCAGCCCAGCGCTCAACCGCTGCGCCACCTGGGAGGCCCAAGAATTATTTCTTTTTAAATCTATATTATCAAATTGAATGCTATAAAGATTTTCATACTGTCTTCATTTCCTTTTTAACAGCTATAGAATAAATTACTGTGACTCCCTTTTCAATCCTGATGTTGATAATTTGCGTTTTCTTTTTTCTACAAATATCTTGACTCAAAGTTTGTTCATTTTATCAATCTTCCTAAAGAACAATACATGAACATTTTTTACTTATCTGGGGCAAGTCTTTTTATTACATAAACATACTACTTGTTATTCTATATACTCTTATAGTCTTTTAAAATGGAGGCTTAAGTTGTTAATTTGTCTTTTCTAATGTCTACATTTAAGTATATAAATTTCTGTAGGCACTACATTAGCTACGTCTTATAATTCGAATGTTGTATCTTTATTATTATTCACTTCAAAATGTTTTATAATATTTGTGTGATTTCTTTATGGATGCCATTGTAAGTTAGCAGTGTGTTTCTTAATTTCTACCCACTTGACTGTTCTTTCATTTTGTTGTTGCTGTTGTTGACAGCTAGCTGAATTTCTTTATACTAGAAAATACACTCTATATTCATTGGAATTTGTTAAGATTTTCTTATGACCCAGCATCTAGTTAGTTTTAGTGATTCTGTATGTACTGCTCTGACCTTGTAGGGTGCAGAATTCTGTTTAAGTTGAAAATATCTTTATTAATTGATCAGATCTCTATACTTGCAGTAAATTCTGCAAAATTTTTAATGCATCATTTTACTTTCTTCTTTTCATTTATAAAATGTTCTAGCATTCTGTAAGGAAAACATGAGCACTTGAAGTAATGAAAACTAAAAAAGGTCCATTATTATTCCATTACAGTTTCTTTCTTAAAAAAAAATACAAAAAACTTCACTTTCTGTGGCTTGTTACTGCATTTTGACTTATGGGTAGTAATTCTAAGTCATTTCTTGTGTATATCGTAGGTATATGTTATAGTGCTTGCATCTACATAATTTATCCAAATACTTATTCTTCAAAGTGCAGGTATAATCTTTTAGGAGCTCTGATAATAATATATAAGATAGTACTATACATCTTATTATTTATCTTTACACAGATTCATTATCCTTCATTCATTGTTTGAAGAAGCATCTACTGGTTGTCTAGCCTTTGATAAACAGTATTAGCCAAAATATAATAAAATTATGCTAGTTTTATTGAACTGAATAATAAATTCTCTCTTGTTTCTTTCTTTAGAAATCCAAGCATTTAATTCAATTTCTTAGAGTGGAGTAGGGGGAGAACATTTTCCAAAGAAACATAAATGTTGTTTGAATTACAAAATGAATTAATAAAAATCTTTTCATTTTTAAGGATGAGAGAGACCCAGATAAAGATGATGAACTGGAAATGAAAAGAGGTCTTTTATACAGAGACTCTGCCTATGACAGTGACCCTGAATATAGGTATGAACTTTGGTTTTGTTTTTTTTTAAAGATTTTATTTATTTTGCATAGAAGAACTGGGGTTCAGGCCAGAGGTACGAGGGATGAGGGGATGAAAGGATTTACCAGAGACAGAATGGAGAACATAACAGGCAGATCTACTGAAATACACTGCTGAGGGGTGCAGGAGGCAAAACAGAAGAGATCTGCTGCACCATGTGGGTTATCTCCCTGACCAGGGATCAAACTCTGGCCGTCATGGTGGGCCTTTGAGGTGGTAGGGCTGAGATTTAACCCCTAGGCCACAAGGGAGACCCCAGGAATGAACTCTGTACCTTGTTAATGCTGTGTATAAAAAGCATTATAAAAGATCTTCCTCAGAATTGTTATAAAAATCCTGTTTCTTAATCTGCTGAATTGGTGGAGAGTTTAAACTCAAATTGATAATTGTTATTTATTTGTTAAAAATTATATAATTTTTAACTATGTAAAAGCCTATTGAAATATTTCAGTGTTTGCATTACTGAAACTCTTTAATGAAAGTAAATATAGTCATTAAATGGTGAAGATTTACCGTGTATTTGGCTCCCTGCAAATCCACATACCTAGAGCTTATTTCAGGACATACTTATTTTAATCCAAATAACACTTTCTATAGTTTTAGACTACAAGTAAGTCTTTTTTTAATAACAAAGTTAAATTCTAGTCTAAGATTTCATAAGTATTATTAAAAATAATTTTTTCATGGGATCTTATACTAGCAAATCCCATGTAGACTTGAGAAATTCTGTGTCCATTGCCATAAAATGCAGTGTGAAAAGCTGAATGTAAACTGTGGGTTTGTCTAATTAAATGTTCTTGAATCCTTTCACGTTGTACCACTCATTGCTACTTGGCTTCCACCTTCCTGAGTTTCCACAAGAACAATTATAACGGGAAAGCTCCAGATACTGAATCATGTTCATTGCTACCTGGGTCTTTGGACTCAAATCTCTGCTTTTTTGCCCTGGTAAGCTAGGCTAGATGTTCTATGAAGGTGCAGGGACTTCTTCTTCATAGAACCTTTCCCAAAGTTATCGTCTCCCAATCAAGAAGCAACCTGGGCCTCTCATCCAGGTAAACAAAGTATTGCGGAGGAGTGAAAAAGTGTAATCCAAACAAGAAAAGTCCAAGAGAGTGCACACCTTGAGAAAGAAAGATTTTTACCCTTTATTGTGCCTACTTAAAGCTCTGTTACTTGGATTGCTATTTTATGGACTAACATTGCAGTGTGTGGTTCTTAATCCATATAATTCTAATCTAGGTGAGAAATGAATAGCCTAATTAAGCATTAGTTCTAATTAAAGACCAAGCATAAGATGGTGTGTTTTTAGATGGGAGTTGGCCCCTAAAAGAGAAGGGAGGATAAAAATAATTTCAACTTAACACAGGTCAGCAACTTAACATCGGACATGTCCAGAGTTCACCTGGACATGTAGTCCTCTTAAAGAAAACTGTCAGGCAATAAGATTGGTTCTGTGACTAACAACACTTACAGCCCAATTTTTAAAATTCACGATAGGAAAGTAAACCATTGCACTATAATTTTCAGTAAGGATTTATGATTTTATGACTAGTAGGCCATTATGGTGTTAACTATTGGGAAGGTGGACTGCTGACTTGATGAGACATGGAAAAGATTCTTAGCAGCTGTTGCAAATTAGCCTGGGGTTTCATAATAAGTAGTGTCTCATGATATATTAGGTTCAGATTGTACATAGGTGTTTAGGTTTCAGTGATACCGGGTTTTAGGAATAAAAAAAATGTGTTCTTTTTTAATTTAACATGAAAATACTCAAATATTCTGGCTATGTCACACTTTAGGTCAGTTTTATGTCTACTTCTTTTTACTGGAAACAGAGAAAAATCATAAAAGCATAATGAAAAGATATCATTATTTGGCGATAATGATACTGAGTTTAACCTACATTAATGAAACCAGAGAGATGTCTTAAAGTATCACTTTACAGTACTGATTTTAAAGTTTACATAAAGACTGCTTGTCCTCTTTACCCAGATATACACTAAAAATAACACTTGAGGTTAAGGACGATTTTAGAGTAATCTTCATTCTATCTCCCATTCATGGAGAAACCACTTCTGTGGTCTCCATTGTGGGTTCCTTGTTCCCTCCAGGATAAAATTCTCTGACTCTTCACAGTCTCATTCTCTCTTCTATAGCTATCCTTTGTATTTCATGACATTCCAGACTGCTTCATGCCCTGGTTCTGTTACAGGATAATGCCTGGAATAATACAGATTTTCCTGTTTATCAAGTGAACGTGTGCCTACTATTTCACTATTTAGGACTAAGCTCATGTTACTCTCTCTTCTGAGATACCTTTCATGGCCTCAACAGATTGTTTGGCATTTTCTCCTTTGTCCTGTCACTTCCTCTCCTATACACAATTTCAATTAGGCATATTTATCTCACAATGATAACTATTTTACTATCTATGTGTGCTTCCTTCTGTTAAGGGTGCGCTCCTTGAAGGCACACATTTTTTCTTATCTTTGCTTTTGACTGCCTATCAAGGGGTCTGATGTGTACTAGGAGCTCTATTTTAAAAATAGTTCAAATATTTCTGTGTCCTTTGGGTAAATACCTAGGAGTGGAATTGCTGGATCATATGGAAGCTCTATGTTTAGTAGGCCCAGAAATCTCCACACAGCTCTCCATAGTGGTTGGACCAGTTTGCACTCCCACCAACAGTGCAGGAGAGTTCCTTTTTCTCCACACCCTCGCCAACATTTGTTGTTGCTAGTTTTTTTAATATGTGTCATTCTCACTGGTGTAAGATGGTATCTCATGGTAGTTTTGATTTGCATTTCCCTGATGACAAGTGATGTTGAACATTTTTTCATATGCCTGTTGGCCATTTGCATTTCCTCTTCAGAGAAGTTTCTTTTTAGCTCTTCTGCCCATTTTTTGACTGGATTATTTTCTTTGTTGTTGTTGAGTCTCATCAGCTCTTTGCAGATTTTTGTGATCAGTCCTTTATCATTAGTGTTGTGTGCAAAAATGTTCTCCCAGTTGGTGGGGTTTCTCTTTGTTTTTGTTATTGTCTCTTTTGCTGTGCAGAAGCTCTTTAATTTGATGTAGTCCCACATCAATTCCAAAGAACACCTGCACCCCTATGTTTATAGCAGCACTGTTTACAATAGCTAAGCTTTGGAAACAGCCCAAATGCCCAAAAATAGATGACTGGATCAAGAAGATGTGGTACATATATACCATGGAATATTACTCAGCATTCAAAACAGATAAACACATGCAATTTGCAGCAACATGGATGGCGCTGGAAGGAATCATGCTCAGCGAAATAAGCCAAAAAGAAAAAGAAAAATACCGGATGGTCTCACTCATAGCAGGAATCTAGTAAAACTTAAATAAGGGACCAGGAAAATGAATAACTATAAGAAAGTGAAAATCAAAATCAACAAAAAACTATGAACCCAGAGACACTTTTTGGGGCGGGGGCGGGAGGGGAGGGATTGGGTCAGAATGGGGGGCTGCAATTGTATGGGGAATATAAAAATAAAATTATTATTTAAAAAAAATAAATAAAATAAATAAAAATAGTTCAAATATTAAAATTGGATCCTTTATTAATAATTGTCCGTTGAATTGCTGAAACTCTAAGACAGTATTTAAATAAACTCATTTTATGATTGCTGTATTTAATAATATCTCTAGATAATGAATCAAGAGTGGAATTAAGAGGCAGCACTTCTTAAAGCAAATAGTGAAAGCTGTTAGATCTTATTTGTCTTACATAGCTCATTTCTACACATTCTAATTCAGGGAAAGAAAGTAAGTAACCTGTAAGTAACAAGTTTTCAGTAATTAATTTGGATAGACAAAGTTTACTGTATGTTTCTGCTAATAATAAAACAAGATAAATCAGCATGCAGCTTTTTCCCTAAGCTTTTTTTTCTATAGAAAACTAAACCTCTAACTCAGTGCTTCCTAAAGTATAGTTCTTGTACTTGCTAGAAATCCGAAATTTTATATCACAGGCATATTCATTCAGTAACTAAGGAAGGTGAAGCTTAATAATCTGAGTTATGACAAGCCCTTCCTATTTCTCTGGCGCACATTAAAATTTGAGAGCTGCTGCTATAAACTCAGTAAATTTTGATGTTCCTGGTAACATTTTGTGGTTTTATGGTATCTTTAAAAGATAACAAAATGGCTTTTCAGAGTTTGTTATTAGATCTATAACATGACATCTCCCTATCAGCTATTCTGAACTCCCAAAAGTTTGAAAACTTTTATTGTTGCTTTCCACACGTGGCTTCCTGCATATGTGCATACATGCATTGTGTCACCCAGTCCCTGTGACACACACACCCGTCACATCCTCCACTACATGTTTTTGTCAATTGAAGTTTTGCTTGATAGAAACCTTTATTGAGTATTATGGAAAGGAATTCACCTCTTGTGATATGAAACGTCTGATTATAAATACAAATACCAAATGGCTGGGATCTAGGTGTCAGATTTTATTAGGATAAAGCTTGTGGAGGGGCGGGGCGAGGGAGGAGGGGCGGGGCGAGGGGAGGGGCGGGGCGAGGGAGGAGGGCGGGCGAGGAGGAGGGGCGGGGCGAGGGAGGAGGGGCGGGGCGAGGGGAGGAGGGGCGGGGCGAGGGAGGAGGGAGGAGGGGCGGGGCGAGGGAGGAGGAGGGCGGGGCGAGGGGAGGGGCGGGCGAGGAGGCGGGCGAGGGAGGAGGCGGGGCGAGGGAGGAGGGCGGGCGAGGGAGGAGGGCGGGGCGAGGGAGGAGGGGCGGGGAGGAGGGCGGGGCGAGGGAGGAGGGGCGGGGCGAGGGGAGGAGGAGGGGCGGGCGAGGAGGAGGGGCTGAAGCACAGAGCATAGTGGAGCAGCAGGCACAGAGAGAAGGGACCTTCTGCTGCACCACATGCGCTCTAGCTCCATGCCCCCTTGGGGGGGCTAACTCCCACGCTCCTTGTGGGTAGCTCCCTGGCTGGGGTTCGAACTCAGGCCGCAGCGGTGAGAGCGCTGAGACTAACCCCTAGGCCATTCTGGAGGCCCCGCCAGGGCCTATTTAAATGGAGCCTTTAACCTTTATTAGGAGGCTTCAGGAGAACTACTGACAGCTGCTTCTCCAGCAAGTCAGAAGAGACTACGGCTGCCCGGCCCTTCCCTCAGTGATCATCACTGTCTCCTCCTCGGGCCCGTGGGCGCTGAGGGAAGATGGCTTTCAGCGGCACCTCCATGTCTTCATCGGTGACAAGAGGGGGCGAAGTATGGGGATTTTTCAATTCTAAAACAAGTATTTTTCATTGATGAATCAGAAGAAAAACCTACACAGTTCAGAAAGTAATCAGGATTGTACTGATCCTGAAAGATTTCTTTGGTGATGATCATGTGTAAAATCAATATTTAGAAGTTTCTAGAGATTTAAGTATGCAGACTTCTGATGTCCTCATAGAATAATGAATGCTCTTAGCGAGCTGAAGAGACTCAAAAAAAACAAAGTAAATAATCCAATCACAAAATGGGCAGAAGAGCCAAAAAGAAACTTCTCCAAAGAGGAAACGCAAATGGCCAACAGGCATATGAAAAAATGTTCAACATCACTTGCAATCAGGGAAATGCAAATCAAAACTACCATGAGATACCATCTCACACCAGTGAGAATGGCGCGTATTTAAAAAACTAGCAACAACAAATGTTGGCGAGGGTGTGGAGAAAAAGGAACTCTTCTGCACTGTTGGTGGGAGTGCAAACTGGTCCAACCACTATGGAGAGCTGTGTAGAGATTTCTGGACCTACTAAACATAGAGCTTCCATATGATCCAGCAATTCCACTCCTGGGTGTTTACCCAAAGGACACAGAAACATCAATTCCAAAGAACATCTGCACCCCTATGTTTATAGCAGCACTGTTTACAATAGCTAAGCTTTGGAAACAACCCAAATGCCCAAAAATAGATGACTGGATCAAGAAGATGTGGTGCATATACACCATGGAATATCACTCAGCATTCAAAAAAGATAAACACATGCCATTTGCAGCAACATGGATGGCGCTGGAAGGGATCATGCTCAGCGAAATAAGCCAGAAAGAAGACGAAAAACACTGGATGGTCTCACTCATAGCAGGAATTTAGAAACCAGCAAAACACCTGTAGTTCATGACCTTAGTCTATCCTTTGCACTTGTTTTCTTCACGTTGTATAGAAGAAATGGATTAAGTAGAAGAAGCCATACATTTCTGGGCATTAAAGAATAGTTTGAGTGGTTGTTCAGAATCATCTTGGAAGGTGCAGTGATTTATCTCTCCATATCCTCCAGATATTTCTTAGCTCGTAAGTGTCTTCTAGTACCACCGTCTCTTCTCCCATCAATATATATTCTGTTTGCCTTCCTTGCTCCTAGAAGCTGCCCAAGGACATATGACATTTGTTATTAAAAATGCCACCTGCCAACATTCTAAGATCTTTCCAGGCTCTCCATGGATGGCAGTGGTTTCATATCATGCTTAAAAAATCTCCTGAGGTTGCGACCTCGGGGTGCCCCGGCGCTCCCAAATGGCTGGTTTTTTCCTTCTCATGACCTTTCCAATTATTTCTTAGAATTAATGTTCCTTTTAAAAAAAAAAAAAAGATTTATTTATTTATTTATACAAGCACTGGGTACAGTCAGAAGTGCGGGAGGGTGAGAGAATTCAACAGAGCCAGAGCGGGGAACAGAACAGGCAGATTGACAGAACACTGCTGAGGGGAGCAGTGGGCAGCAGGAGAGGTCTGCACGCCATGTGGGGCCCTGACCGGCAGCTGGGGATCGAACCGGTGCTGCAGAGGCTGTGGGCAGCTTCGCAGTCCAGTGCTCAACCGATGCGCCACCAGGGGAGGCCCAGAATTAATATTCTTTAAGTAGCACATCTATCTTACCTTCTGACCTTCTTTTCCATGTATATCACCTCATAGATCTTTTATCTGAATACTGCTTACAGAAATCTAGGCCATAGACTACACGTAGTATATGTTTAGTCTGCATTGGATACAGAAATAGAAAATAAGGTATGAAGTGAGTTCTCACCCTTCTTTAAGCTAAGAAACTAAGTTATGTCCTTTGTCTCCTAGTCATGCTAAGTTGCCTACAACCATTCTCTTCTCTGCTTATAGGCTAGCTTTAAAAATAAATTTACAGGGCCTCCCAGGTGGCACAGCGGGTTGAGCGCTGCCCTGTGAAGCTGTCCGCAGCCTCTGCAGCTGTGAGTTCGATTCCCGGCTAGCCAGGGGGAAATCCACATGATGGGGCAGACCTCTTCTGCCTCACCTGCAGCTCCCCTCAGCAGTGTCTTCCGTCGGTCCGTCCGTCTAACTGTTCTGCTCCCTGCTCTGTGTCTGGTAAATTCTCTTACCCTCCCGCACCTCTAACTGTACCCCAGTACTTGTATACATAAAAATAAACCTTAAAAAAAAGTTTAAATAAATAAATAAATAAATTTACAATTTACACCATGTAATTAAGATTTGAAACTGCTCAGTGTTCAGATATTATACTGGTCTCTGCTCTTTTTCTGTTTTTTTTTTTTTTTTTTCTTTTCTTATTAGCATTGTCATGATTAAATAAAGGGTACCCTTCAACAAAAGTAAGTTTTTAAAAAATACATTGCATTTAATAAAATAACAGTAGTGTACCTAATTTGAACTGATGTAGTACAATGCTGATGCAGTATTTTATAGAATGTAGTAAGAGTTAATAAATGCTTGGAATGAATATGCTAGAGATGTTTATGGTAAAATAAAAGTATAGTTTTTAAAAGCCTATTACAATAATAAAACTTGTTATTATCACTTACACATTTCTTTAAACTTATTGATATACCCAGTAGTGAAAAATCAGATTTGATTCAGGTATGTTCAGAGTTCCTTAATTAGAGAGCCAGTGCTTCCATGTCTAGAAGTAGGATTCTGATACTTTTAGTTTATACTTGACATGGACCATATTGGGCCCTTTCACTGTTCACATCACTTTTTTGTGATCCAGGCTTCCAGACTGAACTGATCCCCAAATTCTCTCCAGAGAACCACTGTACTATTTACTAAATTAGAACATTTTGCATTTTCAATAAAAATTAACTCCCTGCCAAAAAGAACTAAAAACACTACATTGTCCATTTTGACAACTTCAGCTCTTCTTTATAGAACCTGACTGGGTTCATAGTCACCTCTAAAAATTTTTCTGAATTTTCTGTATGGTGTAAGCCATGGGGGTAGTATTATTGTAAAGCAACTTTGAAGCATGAAAGTGTTATCTAATGGAACCAAAGCTGCAGCAAGTCATACCTGGTAACATTGAATATAAAACTTTATGATGGGGATTAAGAACTTGGTTTACAATCTTGGAAAAACTTAGATAATTATTTTTAAACTTAGCAGTTCTGTTGCAGTTTACCTTTCTGAGAGTTGGATAGTGGTGTATGTTGTAAATTTAAACATCCATTAAGTTTTTGTAGTAGAACTATCCTGGAAATTAAAATGGAGAATTCAGAAAAAGACATTATTACTGACCAGTACTATACTAAAAGGTTGATGATTATGGAAAACAGAGAAATGACCAGATCTGTGTTTTATGCAGTATTAATTAGTGCTGACTTGCTATAAAATAAAGCAAAGCAACAGTTAACAACGAATACATTACAACAAGAGGGAATCCTAAAGTGGTGAAGAAACAGAGACAAATGTGGGGGCTTAGGCTGTTAGATAAAGTACATGTTTTCTATTAATATATTTGTTTGTGTGATTTTTCCTATCACTTTACTCAAATTATCAAAACATTGTTTTAAGTGACAGCAGGAGTTAGGCTTGATGAGAAATTGTATGAAAGAAATTGTATTCCATTGTCTGGACTATTTCTTGAGTGAAGCTAATGAAAGAAATATGGCAACTAAATCAAAGCAATAGCACTAAGACTTGCCTAAGGCACTGTGAAACATTGTAAAGATTGCACTGGCTTTATTAGAACTTGTTTTAGAAATTGAATGGACAAGATAGATTCAATGATAAACATGTTTTAAAATTTGTTATCCCAGAGATTATATCATTAAAAAAAATTTTTCCCGTATGAAAGAGGTGGTACTAAGTGTAAAAGAAATTTGACAGTCTCTAGCAAAGATTCGTAGAAAATACAAGATAGACTACTGTTTTAGAAAGTATAGAGATTGGAGGCCTCCCTGATGGTGCAGCGGTTGAGCGCTGGGTTGCAAAGCTGCCTGCAGCCTCTGCAGCGCTGGTTCGATCCGCAGCCACCTGGTGAGGGTCCCATATGGCGTGCAGACCTCTCCTGCTGCCCGCTGCTCCCCTCAGCAGTGTACTTCATCAGTCGGCCTGCTCTGCTCTCCACTCTGACTGGTGAATTCTCTCACCCTCCCGCGCTTCTGACTATACCCAGTGCTTGTATAAATAAATAAATCTTTTTTAAAAAAAGAGAAAGTACAGAGATTGGTTGTCCTGATACATGGAAGTGATTTTTTTTTTAATTACCACTAAATATATCAATTGTTACAGAAGCATATAGTCAATGTTTGCGCATCCTAAATAATAACAATAGTGTTAATAAAAATAATGAATACCAAATTACTCACCATCCAGTTTAGGAAGTAATCATAACCCATATTTCTAAAGCCATCGTAGGCCCCTAATTGTCTCTCTTTCCATAGACATAATTGTGCCTGAGATTTTTTTTTCTGTTAATCCTCCTCTTACTTTTCTTCATAATTATACCATATATGCATCTGTTCTTAAGAAATAAAATAATTTTTCTTATTTTAAACTTTATATAAATGTACTTATAACTATTTCGTTTGAAGCTTGCTTTTCTTCCCATTCAGTTGTTTTTTAGCTTCATCCATGATGATGCAGCAGGAGGTCATTAATGTTCCCCATTGTCTACTGTGCCATTGTATGCATACACCATAATTTATCTGTACGAATGTAGATGGGCATCTAGGTTGTTCTTAACTGTTACAAATAATGTCCTGGTACACATGTGCATCAATTTTGCTGCACCTAAGAGTAGTTGCTCATTCAACCTTAGTTGCTCATTCAACCTTATTTGGTCATGCCAAAATTTTTCGAAGAGTGACTATACAAATATTCTCAATGCTCTACCCCTTCACTGACACTAAAGTCAACTCTTTTTTTTTTTAAGATTTAATTATTTATTTATACAAGCACTGGGTACAGTCAAAAGCATGGGAGGGTGAGAGAATTCACCAGAGCCAGAGCAGGGAACAGAACAGGCAGACTGACGAAATATACTGCTGAGGGGAGCAGCAGGTGTGGCAGGAAAGTTTTGTGCACCATGTGGGACCCTCGCTGGTGGCCGGGTATCGTGGAACTGGCTCTGCAGAGGCTGCAGGCAGCTTCGCAGCCCAGCGCTCAACCGCTGCACCACCAGAGAGACCCTAAAGTCAACTCTTTTAATAAGCAAGGCCACTCTGTGCCTTTTTTTCTTTTGGTCACTTTGATTGTATTCACATAGTAAATTAACTTAAGACCAAACAGCAAATTCTTCTTACAGCTGTGCAGCTCCAAGAATTCTAACATCATAATTGATGGTAGAAGTAACCTCATGGGACTGATAATTCAGGGGAAGAGATTGTGTCAAGTGAGGTTCTAAATATATGAAGAAAATATTTGTAGCATTTAATAGTAGCCAATATATTCAGTTTTATGTTACACAAACTTCATAGTCTCTAACATGCCTGAAATGTCTGATCCATAACAAATATTTCATTTATTGAAGCAACTGCTTATTAAAAAATAAAAAGTCAACTGCTTATTAAAAAATAAAATGAACTCAGTTTTTGAAAAAGTTAATACTTTATTTGTAGCAAATGATACATTAAATTCAGAAATTAATGTCTATGATAATAAAATTATATCCTTGTTACCTTCAAAAACATGCTGTCAAGTCTTCAGGAAGAGTTACTTTCTCTGTTCCCATTAGAACTAGCCTTGTTATTTGATAACTTCCTATTCTTTTATTCCCCTTCAAAATCCTCAAAACCCTATTACTTCAAATTTTGTTTTCCATTTCCCAAAGTGGCCCATATTCACTCTAGGTTTCCTTTATGGAGACCAGCAGCATGGCATACTAGAAGGTCCATAGAGCCACAGACTTAGTGTCTTTTTCCATTCTGCTATTTACTGGCTGAGTGGTAGTCTAAGATAAGTCACTTGCCTTACCCGAGTCTCTTTTTCCAACCTCAGAGGGTTGTAAGATTTATTGACAAATATGTATATAAAACACCAAATTTAGTGCCTCATATTTAGTAATTTGTGTGAGCAAGTTAAGCACTATACTATATACTTTACATAGATTCTCTTTGATTTTTATTATTTTTTTCAAGTTATCCAAAATCACATGTTTTAATTTTTGCCACAGATCCCAAAAGAAAAATTAGTCCATACTGTAAGTTGTCAAGTTTATAGTAATAGGACCCAATTTTCCATAATTCTTTTTTTTCTAATATTTTTTGATGTATTTTTTTTAAATAATAAATTTTATTTTTATATTCCCCATACAATTGCAGCCCCCCCCCCATTCTGACCCCAATCCCTCCCTCCCGCCCCCGCCCCCCAAAAAGTGTCTCTGGTTCATAGTTTTTTGTTGATTTTGATTTTCACTTTCTTATAGTTATTCATTTTCCTGGTCCTTATTTAAGTTTCTAGATTCCTGCTATGAGTGAGACCATCCGGTATTTTTCTTTTTCTTTTTGGCTTATTTCGCTGAGCATGATCCCTTCCAGCGCCATCCATGTTGCTGCAAATTGCATGTGTTTATCTTTTTTGAATGCTGAATAATATCCCATGGTATATATGTACCACATCTTCTTGATCCAGTCATCTATTTTTGGGCATTTGGGTTGTTTCCAAAGCTTAGCTATTGTAAACAGTGCTGCAATAAACATAGGGGTGCAGGTGCTCTTTGGAATTGATGTTTCTGTGTCCTTTGGGTAAATACCTAGGAGTGGAATTGCTGGATCATATGGAAGCTCTATGTTTAGTAGGCCCAGAAATCTCCACACAGCTCTCCATAGTGGTTGGACCAGTTTGCACTCCCACCAACAGTGCAGGAGAGTTCCTTTTTCTCCACACCCTCGCCAACATTTGTTGTTGCTAGTTTTTTTAATATGTGCCATTCTCACTGGTGTAAGATGGTATCTCATGGTAGTTTTGATTTGCATTTCCCTGATGACAAGTGATGTTGAACATTTTTTCATATGCCTGTTGGCCATTTGCATTTCCTCTTCAGAGAAGTTTCTTTTTAGCTCTTCTGCCCATTTTTTGACTGGATTATTTTCTTTGTTGTTGTTGAGTCTCATCAGCTCTTTGCAGATTTTTGTGATCAGTCCTTTATCATTAGTGTGTGTGCAAAAATGTTCTCCAGTTGGTGGGGTTCTCTTTGTTTTGTTATTGTCTCTTTTGCTGTGCAGAGCTCTTAATTTGATGTAGTCCCAGCTGTTTATCTTTGCCTTCACTATCACTGCTTTGGGTGATGTGTCTGTAAAGATGTCTTTGATGTGCAAATCACGTAGTGTTTCGCCTATATTTCCTTCTATATATTTTATGGTTTCAGGTCTTATGTCTAGTTCTTTAATCCATTTTGAGTTGATTTTTGTGTATGGTGTGAGGTAGTGGTCAAGCTTCATTCTTTTGCATGTAGCGACCCAGTTTTCCCAGCACCATTTATTGAACAAACTCTCTTTGCTCCAATGCATAGTCTTTGCTCCTTTGTCAAAGATTAGTTGACCATAAATCTGTGGGTTTATTTCTGGATTTTCTATTCGATTCCATTGGTCTGTATGTCTGTTCTTATTCCAATACCATGCAGTTTTGATGATTATGGCTTTATAGTATAGTTTGAAGTCTGGGAGTGTGATGCCTCCATTCCCTTTTTTTTTCAGGAGAGCTTTGGCTATTCGGGGTTTTTTGTGATTCCATATGAATTTCATCAATAATTGTTCTATTTCTTTGAAGAATGACATTGAAATTTTGATTGGAATAGCATTGAATCTGTAGATTGCTTTTGGTAGGATGGCCATTTTAATAATGTTTATTCTTCCAATCCATGAGCAGGGGATGTCTTTCCATTTCTTTGTGTCTTCTTCTATTTCTTTTAACAGTGTTTTATAGTTTTCTTTGTATAGGTCCTTTACCTCTTTTGTTAGATTTATTCCCAAATATTTGATTTTTTTTGTTTCAATAATAAAAGGGATGGTTTTTTTGATTTCTTCTTCTTCAGATTTATTGTTTGTGTATAGGAAGGCTACTGACTTTTGCATGTTGATTTTGTATCCTGCCACTTTACTGAACTGATTGATGAGTTGAATTAATTTTTCTGTGGAGTTTTTGGGGTCCTCTATGTATATTATCATATCATCTGCAAATAGTGATAGTTTGACTTCTCTTTTCCTATTTGGATTCCTTGGATGTCTTTCTCTTGTCTTATTGCTCTGGCTAGGACTTCCAGTATTATATTGAAAAGCAGTGGTGAGAGTGGACATCCTTGTCTTGTTCCAGATCTTAATGGAATTGCTTTCAGCTTTTCACCATTGAGAATGATACTGGCTGTTGGCTTGTCATAGATGGCCTTTATGATGTTGAGGTATGTTCCTTGTATCCCAAGAATTTCAAGGGCTTTTATCATGAATGGGTGTTGCACTTTGTCGAAAGCTTTCTCAGCATCTATTGATATTATCATATGGTTTTTATATTTCTTTTTGTTGATGTGTTGGATAACGTTGATTGATTTTCGGATGTTAAACCATCCTTGTGTCCCAGGAATGAATCCTACTTGGTCGTGGTGAATTATCTTATGGATATATTGTTGGATTCTGATAGCTAAAATTTTATTGAGGATTTTTGCATCAGTGTTCATTAGGGAGATTGGCCTGTAGTTTTCCTTTTTTGTGTTGTCCTTGTTCGGTTTTGGTATTAGTGTAATGTTGGCTTCATAGAACGTGTTTGGTATTGTCCCTTCCTTCTCAATTTTTTGGAAGAGTTTGTGAAGGATAGGCACTAATTCGTCTCTGAATGTTTGGTAGAATTCATTTGTAAATCCATCAGGTCCTGGGCTTTTGTTTTTGGGGAAGTTTTTGATTACCATTTCAATTTCGCTGCTTGTAATTGGTCTGTTTAGGTGTTCTATTTCTTCTTTATCTAGCTTTGGGTGATTGTATAGTTGTAGGAATTTGTCCATCTCCTCTAGATTGTTAAACTTGTTTCCATATAACTGTTCATAGTAGTTACTGATTATTCTTTTGATCTCTGCTGTGTCCGTTGTGATTTCTCCTCTTTCATTGATGATCCTGTTTATTTGTGCTTTCTCTCCCTTTTTCCTTTCTGAGCCTGGCTAGGGGTTTGTCTATTTTATTGATTTTTTCAAAGAACCAGCTCTTGATTTCATTGATCTTTTGGATTGTTTTTTTAGTTTCAATTTCATTTATTTCTGCTTTGGTTTTATTATTTCTTTTCTTCTACTGGTTTTGGGGTTTTTTTGTTGTTCTTTTTCTAGATCTTTGAGCTTCGAGATTAGGTTGTTTCTTTGAGTTCTTTCTTGTTTCTTGATGTGAGCTTCTATTGCTATATATTTTCCTCTTATTACTGCTTTTGCTGCATCCCATACATTTAGGATATTGGTGTCCTCCTTGTCGTTCAATTCAAAGAATTTTTTAATTTCTTCTTTGATCTCCTCATTAGTCCAGTGGTCTTCCAGTAGTGTGGTTTTTAATCTCCATGAGGTAGGAAAGTTCCTTGCCTTCTTTTTATGGTTTATTTCTAGTTTGATGCCTTCATGGTCAGAAAAGATGGTTGATATGATTTCAATCTTGGTGTATCTGTTGATGTTTGTCTTGTGCCCCAGTATGTGATCGATCCTGGAGAATGATCCGTGTGCGCTTGAGAAAAATGTGTACTCCGTTTTTGGGGTTTAGTGTTCTATAGATGTCTGTTAAGCCCAAATGCTCTAGGTCCTTATTTAGAGCTTTGGTTTCTTTACTTATTTTTTGTCTTGTTGATCTATCCATTGTTGATAGTGGTGTGTTGAAGTCTCCCACTACGTATGTGTTTTTTCTCTGATGTCTGTTTTCAGAGAGGACAACAGTTGTCTGATATATTTTGGTGCTCCTTCGTTTGGTGAGTATATGTTAATGAGTGTTATTTCTTCTTGAAGTATTGTCCCCTTGATCATAATGTAGTGACCATTGGGGTCTCTTTTTATCTTTTTGAGTTTGAAATCTGTTTTATCTGATATAAGTATAGCTGTTCCTGCTTTCTTTTTTGGTCCATTGCTTGTAGGATTGTTTTCCATCCTTTAACTTTGAGCCTATTTTTATCTTTTGTAGCTAAATGTGTTTCCTGGAGACAGCAAAAGGTTGGGTTTTGTTTCTTAATCCAGGCTGCAACTCTGTGTCTTTTTATTGAAGAGTTTAGTCCATTTACATTTAGAGTTAATATTGCTATGTTAGCATCTGTATTTGCCATTGTGTTTGTCTTTCCTTTGATTTTATTTATTTATTCTTTTAATAACTTTTTTTTTTTTTGGCCTTCTTTCATTGTTATTCGTCCCTCTGAGGTTCTGGCTTTAGGACTCCTTGTAGAATTTTTTGGAGTGGGGGTTAGTTGTAATGAAATTCCGGAGTTTCTGTTTGTCTGGGAAGGTCCATATTCTTTCTTCAAAGAGGAAGGAGAGCTTTGCGGGATAGAGTATTCTTGGTTGGCATCTGTTTTCTTGGAGTCTGTTGACTATGTCCCTCCACTCTCTCCTTGCCCGTAGTGTTTCTTCGGAGAAGTCTGATGTCAGCCTGATTGGCTTTCCTTTGAATGTTATCTGTTTCTTCCCTCTTGCCAGCTTCATTATTTTTTCCTTGTCCTGGATTCTTGGGAGCTTTACTATTACGTGTCTTGCTGTATTTTTCCTTTCGTTGTGGAAGTTTGGTGTTCTTCTTGCTTCTTGTATATCAATTTTCAGCTCCTTCTTCACATTTGGGAAGTTCTCTTCAATTATCTCTTTGAATATTTTCTCCGTTCCTACATCTCTCTCCTCTCCTTCTGGTATTCCTATAACTCTTATATTTCCTTTCCTCATGGAGTCAGATAGTTCCCGAAGTCTTTCTTCGTTCTTTTTCCTTCGTACTTCTCTTTCCTTTTCTGTTTTGGTTCTTTTTATTTCTGTGTCTTCAAGAGAACTTATTCGTTCTTCCATTTCATCTATTCTGCTTTCATTGCTTTTCCCAGAATTTTTTAGTTCTTCCATTAACTCTTTGGTCTCCTGCATTTCTTTTACTTCCCTCTTTAGGGACTCAATTTCATTCTTCTGATCGTTGATTATTTTTCCTTTATCATTGTTTTCCTTTATGACTTCTGTCAGTTTTTTAATCACGGCAATTTTAAATTCTCTTTCTGGAAGGCTCAGAAGTTCTTCCAAGTTACTGTCGTTGCCATCTGGGGGCTGGTTTTCTTTTTGTGGTGTGCTTTTTCCCTGGGGAGTTGCTAGGTTGCGTGTGGTTCTTCTCCTCCCTACTGTCTGTTTTCTAATTTGCCGTATGCGTTGGGACACTGTGTTGCTGGGACTGGCCGGCATCTTGGGTGAGCTTCTCTGCTCCCCTCTGGTTCCTCCAGGAGCCATCTGTCAGTTTCAAGCAGTCTTTACTGGAGAAAGGTCCCTGTTCTAAAATGCCGATGTGGGGACACACTCCCCTGTGCGCCTGGTCTGCCCCGGCGGTGGGTTCCTGCTCCCCCTTTGGGCTTGGACTGCAGGCCAGAGGGGGTCTGGCATGGGCGAACTTCCCCCGCTCACCTCTGGCTCCTGAGGAAGACTTCTGCAGGTAGTCTTTACTGAGGAAATGTCCGTGTTCTAAAATGGCGATGTGGGACACACTCCCTGCGCGTCCGGTCTCAGACACACTCTTCTGCGCGCCTGGTCTGCCCCGGCTGTGGGTGCTTGCTCCCACTGTGGGCTCAGACTACTGGTCGGAAGGGGCCAGGTGTGGGCTAACTCCCCAGCTGGCCACTGGGTCCTCCAGGAGCCTCTGCTGGTTCAAGTCGCTAGGTGGCGCCAGAGATCTCTCCTAGAGCCCTTGGGGAGTTGATTTTCCACCCCGTGGGACAGGGAACAGAGCGGGGATGGTAGGGTACACCTCAACAGCTTTGGGGTGCTGTGTCTGCCTTGTGCCCCACCATCGTGGAGAACCCACGCCCCGAGTTTTCGTGCCCCGGGTCTCAGTTCAAAGCCCTCAGGTCCAGGACGCGGGCTGTAGCCCAGTTCAGTGGCGCGGGAATGGCGCCTTTTGAACCCCGCTCCCGTGCCTGGGTGCCTGGTTCCTGCTCACTCAGTGAGGGCCTCCGCGCGTCTCCCCGCAAGCCTAGGTCGCAGGCGCGGGGACCTGGGCAGCCTGGGACCCGCGCAAGCTTACCGGCAGCCCGGGCTGTGTGCGCGTCTCCCGGGGTCTTTGTTCTTCTCTAATGGCGCCCGGAGCCGTTCGCTCGCTACCGCGGCGAATCCTGCAGGGTTCTCCACGGCTCCCGTTCACGGGGTGTGGTGGCTGCAATAGTTCCTTTCCACTCATAGTCCCGCTTGCTGCGTCGTTTGTTCTTGTTGGCCGTTTTGGTTTGTTGTTTTCCTCCTCTCTGCGGGTCGGAGAGTGCCAACTCTGTGGGCGGGGGAGGGGAGCAGGGTTCTGCGCTTCCCTCCCTTCTGGTCCTCTTTTATGGCAACTTTCTTCTTCGGGCAGTTTGCTGGAGTCACCCGTTTATCTTCTGTGTCCCAGTTCTCACTGGGACCTGCCGCTTTTCCTCCCTATTAGCTTTTTTTAATGGGAGATCTTACTCGCAGCGTCTCCTCGCAGCCATGTTGCTCCGCCCTCTCCTCTCTTTGATTTTTAAAACAATAATGCAACAGTTTAGTTAAGGAAGCTGAGACCCCATAGTTCAACCAGTTGTCAAAGATCCGATGGCTTGTGAAAGGGTGAGCTGGAATTCTCTTTCAGTTCCAGAGGCCATTCTCATTCTGGCCATCCCACACCAAGCGTGCTTTCTTTTTCCGTGCTGCGCCTATCTCTCTCCTCTGAATTCCATTTTAACACTTATCTCTCACACACAATTTTCCTTTTATTTTTTCATGCAAATACTATCACTCTTTGAAAACACAGACCTTCTCATATTTTATTTTTCATAGCCCAAACAGGGTATCACATACCCCCAAAGTACACAGCATAGGATTAATGTGGTTATACCACTAATTTAACTATTGTTCATTTATTTATTATATCCTTTTTTTATAGCTCATTTCAGCGGCCGCATGGCTCTTTCCACTTGGATGATGGCGAATATTGGTCCAACAGGGCAGCCTCTTATAAAGGAAAATCCCATCGACCCATCTTTGAGAACAGCATGGACAAGCTATACAGGAACTTGTACAAAAAGGCCTGTAGTTCTGTTTCTCATACACAGGAAAGCTTCTGAGACCATCCGCAATAAACCATATGAATGTCTGTGTCAACTTCTCAATGAAAACATTTGATGTGGTCAAAATCTGTATTCCCTTTAAAAAAAAAAAAAAGAAATAACAGGTGGTTCTAATTGATATAGTAGTTAGAATTAAGTTCATAACTTTAAGTGGTAAATTGTAATAGAAAAGATTTTTTAAATCACAAGAGTGTTGTGTTCCAAAGTCAAAGCTCAGCAACACATCACAAATTCCACTTGATTTTGAGAAGACTTTTTAGTCACATGCATCTTACATAGCCATCTACAAAACCAATAATCAGTTCTCTCTAGAAATGTTCTTCTGTCTTATTCATTTGTAAATTTTATTTTCATCTACTGGACTGATTATCTCATCTGGGTAAGATTTAATTAACTTTTTTCTTGATAATAAGCAAAACTACATACTGAACAGAAATGAATTTCCCAAAACTTTCAGCCAGTTTTAACTTGCAATTATCTCCCTCAGAAAAGGCTGTTTATATTTCTGAGCTTTATAAGAAATAACTTTCTTTAAAGTTTGTATAATCATTCACTTTTTTCTTCTCTAAAAGTGCTACCTAGGTAACCTAAAATGTATAACAATTAGCTAGAAATACCAGTAACTATGTGTGACCCAAAATGTGAATAACTGATTTTTTTTAAGGATAGAATTTTTTTGCTTGAATTTCTTCTAGGTCCATATCTTTTGGTGCAACCAGAATCGGAAAACAGGATGAGGGTATTGTAATTGTAATTCAACCTCTTTAGAGTTTTCATGGACATTGTATGTCCCAGGAAACAACTACCCTCATTTTCAAGTACTCTTAAAATCAGAGAAGGGAATAAAATATTATAGGATTCTTAGTGGTAGGCAGTGAAAAGTGTGTTGGTTAGTAAATTTATTCCTCCCTTACCTTACCAAACACACACCTGTGAGGTCAGTGATGCTATGAAGATATGAAAAATTCATTTACCTCATATTTATCAGAGATTAAGTGGAAGGCAAGCAGACAGTAGGAAATAAATGGACTAATTTACAAGCTTGAAGAGTTAACAACTTTCCTCATTGAATCAATTTTCAGTTTATTCTACTGAAATTAGGATTTAAAAGGAAAAATTAACTTGAATTCCATTTCAATGAAAAGTAGAATATATGATTGGGTGATTTATTTTTGTCTGAGGAGAAAATATATAATACTTGTTACCCAATCAGAGGACATTTTCTTCATGTTGAAAGTATTTAGTATGACAATCTGTGATTTATCAACGGCACCTCAGAAAGAGAGACAGGGAGTCAGGGGCTTTAATCCTATTTCAACCTTTTCTTAGTTGAATCTTTGGTCCTTCGTTTCCTCAGCTGTCAAGTGCAGAGAATAGAGTAGATGAGCATTTCCCAAACTAATCTAGGAGATGATTGTAGGACTGTAGATACAAGTAGTTCATTGATCATTTAAGTTTTGGAAAAATCTGTGCATTACATTTATTGTTCCCCCTCTTAGAGAGTCACAGGTATGATGGTAGGAATGAAAGGGGGGTGCTACTGATGCTGAAACAACAAGTAATAACTGGAACTATCTAGACAAAGAGACATTTGCTCTTGACAGTCACAGCAACACTGGCATAGTGTCTTAGAGACACTAAGAAATCCTGGCTAAGACGTGGGTTTTTCCAGCATCTAGCAGAGAGTCTGGCACATAGCAGGTACACAATGGCACCATATTTCTATCGAGCAAATCCAGAATTTCCTAATGAAACTGACTGTATGACAGTGTTTGTGGTTATGGCCATCTTTCCGCTTTTGCCCACTATTTCAACTCACCGTACTCCCTCTCACCACCAGGCTTAGCTACATGTGGACAACGTTGGGGAAAAGCTGGGCCACACAATTACTGCATTATCTCTGACCGTAAGTTGTATGATATTTTGTAATATAAGCTTTTGAAGATCAACATTGAATAATGTTTTTAAAAAAAAATACATATTCCCAGTGAAATTATATGTGTGTGTGTGTGTGTGTGCGTATAAGCAAATGAAAAATTTTAAAGTTGGCTACGTGATGAGAAGACAATATGAACTTCAAAGAACATATTTTGTTATCATAGGAAATCAATTTCCTGAGTGTTTAAATACTACAAGATTACTTATTGCACCTACATCTGCTAACAGCTATGACAAAGGCAACAAAAATTGGGTCTCAAAGGGGGAACCTCAGAAATTGATATTCTGAAAGACATCTTCCTATTGAATTTGGCAGCTCTGTGAAGGCTAGAGTAGAAATTTCCTGATATTTAGTATCTTTGTGAAGTGTCAATACTTCCATTCCAAAGGGAAAAGACTAGTCTTTGTTGCATTCTGTATTCCTGTGAATTCATACCTTGCATTATCTTTAAAGAGTGGAAACTGTAAGTATGAATAATTGTCTTGTTCTCGTTGATAGAAGCAAAAGGATGCAGTTTTAATTTTCCTTAACCTCTTTTCTATATTTCCTGTAATCTTGTCCTAGTTTTAGCTTTCATATGAAAGATAAATAGACCTTACTTTGCTTTAAGGTATATTTTCCTTTAAATTAAAAAAAAAGGAAATTTTAAAGATAATTTAAGTTCAACAAAGAAAAAAGATGAATAATTGGACTGAAAATGAGTCCTCCTTGGTTCCAATACTTGTAATATAACCTTGTTTAAGTTATTTATCCTTATTGGAGCTTTCTTACCTGTAAGGTGATGAGAGGGTTCATTTGGAATGATCTTCTCACGCCATAACATTTCTGTAATTGTATAATTGATTATACATTGTTTCTAATTTGGAATACCAGGAAGTACTAAGCAACAGAAATTTTCCCAGACTTTGTTGTGACTTCAAATTAAGCTTTCATTAAAAACCCTTAGCAAATAGAGAATTCCCATCATTGTGTTCATTTTATAATAAGTAGCTTTATTGAGATGTACATTTTACATACCATAAAATTCAGCCTTTGAAAATATATAAAATTGAGTATTTTAGTTTATTCACAGAGTTGTGCAGCTATAACAAATAGTTAATCACAGAACATTTCATCACCTCTCATAAACCCTGTACCCACTAACAGTTGCTCCCCAACCTCCTCAACTCCTGGCATCTGCTTACTGTCTCTGCCCATTCTGTACATTTCAGGTAGATGGAATCACACAGCATGTGACCACACAGCATGTATCTGACTTCTTTCCCTTAGTATAACATTTTCAGGGTTAGTCCATGTTGTAAACATGTATCAGCACTTCATTCCTTTATTTTACTCAGTAAGAATCCATTGTATGGATATACACATTTTGTTTATCCATTCGGTTGATGACATTTTCATTGTTTCCACTTTGGGGATGTTATGATAAACTTGGTGAGAATACTTATCTACGCATTTTTGTGAGGACATTTTTATGGTACTCTTGAGTATATACCGAGAGTGGAGTGGTTGCATCATATGGAAATTCTTATGTTTTACATTTTGAGGAACTACCAAACTTTTTTTCCAAAATGACTCTATCATTTTATAATTATTGTTTATTTTTATCTTACTGTAGGACCTTAGGCTAGTTACACATTCAGCCTTCATAGTCACCCATTCATCACATATTTATTGAGCAGTGTTAGGTATAGAGGGATAAAATTTCAAAATATACCTTCCCACAAATGTGAGTTCTATTTTTCAAAGGAGTACTCTTAATTGAGGAAGAGGAAAGTCATAATATGATGGCCTGCCCTTTTGTTTGTTTACAACTTGGCTCACCAAGAAGATCTAGCACATTCGAAGACCAGGACCAGCTCAACTGCCACTGCAAGGGGTGAGAAGTAAAGGGTTTGGCAACAAACCAGGGAAGCAATTGCCTTTAATTGTTTGGAGCACCTTATATTCCAGTACAGTTTTAAATCTCTTCTATGAAATGCAAATATCTTGGTCTTCAAGATAAGTCTTAAATATTTTCCTTCCCAATATCTTTTGTTATTCACAAAGCAGTGCATTTTTGACTGAGTGCTGAATAATTATCTACTAGTCTACAGATGTAACATCCTATTCAGCCTAGAAAGATGGCTCTCTTGATTAAGAATTAGTATGTTTAAGGTATTTATGTGAATATTTAAGCAAAAGTTGTCTTGCTTGCCTTAATGAAATGCAGTCTTTTTTTGTTTTACTAATTCTTGAAATCTTTGTATGTTGCATTCAAAATGTGCTGATTCATAGAAATGAACCTGATGGGAAAGACGGTATCTGCTCTAATTTGTATAGTATATGGATGTTTACAGGGTATTTTGCAGGGGGAGCTGTGGAGGTTGTTTTTATACTTCCCATAGTCCCATAGACTTAGTCTAGTCTTTAAATTTCTTAAAGCAAGGAAATTAGACTAAAATTTATTAAGCATGGTCATCTGTACTTGGTGATGTACATACATTATCTTATTTGATCTTCACAGCCACACTGAGTGCTAGGCCGATATAAGTAATCTCTGATCTGCAGACTGACTGAGCATCAAACTATTATGATTAGCCAGTGATAGACAGTAAATGATAAATTGGATTTGAGTCTAAACCATTCAACTAGAAAAGTTCTTAAATGGTGGTTAGTATTTCTTCAGTAGAACCTCAATGGATTACATTGCAAATTGAACTCATATTGATACAATATAGCCTAAGGCAAATTCCCAACATCCAAACACTAAAAATGAATAGAGAGATTATCTCATTGAACTCTAACGTAGAAGCTGATGGACGCGTGTGAAAGAAGTTTTAACTACTTGAGATTTCATGGTAACCAGAGTTGTTTGGATAGTTCCATGTGAAGGCCCTAAGGTATATTTCTGTGAGCCCTAGTTATTCTCTGATTAACTACATATATAAGCATCACTACATTTTTAACAGCTTTATTGAAATATGATTGATACTCAAAGTACTGTACATATTTAACATATAAAATTTAATGAGTTTGAACATATGCAAATACCAGTATACCATCTTCACACTCAAGGTTAATAAATATATCCAACAACTTCCAGAGTTTCCTTGTGTCCCTTTTTTTTGTAATGGTTTTGTTTGTGGTTTGTGTATGGGCTATAAGAGCACCTCACATAAGATCTACCCGCTTGGCAAATGTTTAGGTATAAATACAGTACTGTTAACCAGACACACTATGCTGTATTAGTTCTTTGGGATGTATTAATATAACAAACGTTGTTATTAATAACACATAAAAGATATCAATGCTTTATCTGATATATGGTTTGCAAGTGTTTTCTCCTATCCCGTATCTTTTTTTTTTTAAGATTTATTTATTTATTTTTATACAAGAGCTGGGGTACAGGCCAGAGTTGCGGGAGGGTGAGAGGATTCACCAGAGACAGAACAGAAATACACTGCTGAGGGGAGCAGCTGGCACAACAGGAGAGGTCTGCCGCACCATGTGGGATTTTCGTCAACCAGCTGGGATCAAACCCGCACTGCCGAGTCCGCGGACAGCTTCACAGTGCGGCATTCAACCCACTGCGCCACTGAGGAGGCCCCCATATCTTCTTTCAAGGAGATATATCTCTGTTTAACCAGATAAGTAATTATAAATTTTAAATTAAAAAAAATAATTACAAAAATGTCCTTTAGAGATTTCCACCTGAGATATAAATAAAGCAAATACAAATACAGAGATTTAAAATATGTGGATCTGGGAATTGCTGGCTAATGAGTTTTCTATTTTAGCTATTACATCTTACTGCACATGAACTAACCACTATCCAGAAAAATAGCCTGTTAGTTGCAGCCTCCAGGGTCACACTGCTAGTTTCAAATCCCAGTTCAACCACTCTTAATAAAAGTGTGACCACAGACAAATTACCTGATTTCTTTGTGTCTCAGTTTTCTCATCTGTAAAATGAAGATAACCTTACCAATCCCATGGGGCCATTGTGAAGATTAAATTAGTGAACAAGTGTAAAGTGCCTGGCACAATGCATGGCATCTGGTAAGAGCTCCAGACATGATTTATTTACTAATGCTAGCGCTAGCAGGCAGCCAAGACCATGATGGTATAACTGGTGGATTGTCTATTACGCTCATCCGAATACATGTATGCTTTCTAAAATTAACTACAGCTCCTTTTCCCCATTTTAAACATTCTGGTACATATAAAAACCTTTACTGGAAAGGAATCTACCACTCAACAAAGAGATGTTAAAAAAATTTTGCACTTGCCTAAAGGATAGAGAAATTATGCTATTTCTGAGTCTCCTTTGTGGCCCAGTAGTTGTTCACAATGATATATTCCTACAGCTGCTGCATAAGAAATGTGTTTTGGCATAGAAGCTACACAATTTGGAGAGGTTTTTGTTGATAATCTTAAACAAAAACAGTCAAACTCACTTCTGTTCCACTGGAAATCCAGGAGGAGAATTGTTTTTGCCAAATGAGAAAAAAGATGCCAGCTTTTGGATTAGGAAGTTTTTTCAAGTGTTTACATTGGGAAAACAGAAGAAAAAGAAAGTTTAACTTCAATGAATTTTCATCTACCAAACAGATAAAGCTGCAGAAACACTACACCCACTATACTTTTATGATAAATAATAGTCTGTAGTTTATATAGCCTGTTAGCAGTTTAAAACATTTTTATATGTGTTGTATCTTCTCCATAACTTATTTGAGAATTAGGTAGTGCAGGGATTATAAACCACATTTTTACAAGTGAGAAAAACTCAAGTTTGAGTTAAGTGTAATTTATAGATCACACGGTAGGAGTGTAAGTGACTGAACTAGGACTTAAATCTATAGGGCTTTTCTCTGCAATTTGATTTGAGCTTTCAGAGATAATGCTTGATCCTCAGTGGTTGATTTACTTCTACATTTGGAGGAGGACTGTTTTACATTACTTAGGTTTTTTTAAATGTAAATAATTTCAAACATTTGCTTTTCCTGATTCCTACTCTGTTCTGACCTGGCCAATTCATGTATTTATTAACCCACCTCCACTCCAATGAATGGTGAGGGGACCTAATTAGCAGCTCTGTTATAAAGGTAGTAAACAGTTCCTTGGGCTTTCAATAATCCAGTGATCTAGTTCCTACAAATAACTAGAAATTGTCATGGTATGGAAAGAACTTTCCCTTATATATACGATTCAGTAACTACCTGAGAGTTCCCGGCATTTAGTTCATCTGTGGCTTATGCATGACTGTAGAACATCCAGATGGAAAGCTGGTTATGTTCAAGTTTGATGCTTCCAAATCCTAACTGATGAATCACTCAGGAAGATGTTAAAAATAGTTTCCTTATTTTACTCTAGACATCCTAATGAATTAAATCTAACTGTATTTTTAAGTCTCTCTAGATAATTATGATGTTTGCCCAGCGTTGAGACCCAGGCCTCCAGCACCTACACATCATTTTTCCTGTCATAAGGAACATACAGGATGAGTGTAGCAGATTTAAATTGCTCTTTCTTTAAAAAAAAAAAAAAAAGTTTTCATTTTATTGACCTTTTTATAATATAAAAGTTGTTTTTTTATTTTAAGTACAAAATGCTTTGAGCTCTAAGAATAATGATTGACTCTTGGTTTTTATATGCATTTTGGTTTATCCTTGGCTAACCTTTAAATGCCAGGGTTTTTTTTTTTTTCTTTCCTCCTTTAAGCAGTTAGCAAGGTCATTCACTTATTTGTACATTCATTAAGGAAACATTGAGTCCCTGCTATGAGCTACATATTATGAGTGGCAAATATTAAAATGGAGAAAGAGAAAACATAAAATATACCCTGACCTTGCTCCTATACGACAATATTGGGTGGTGTTAAATGCTGTGTCTTGTGGATATTGCAAAAGAAGTAAGTGTATGAAGGAGATATTTGAAAGAAGACATTACAAAGGAGTCAGCCATTATCTCCATTCTAAAGGATGCTTTTTAATCAAATGTGTCAGGGCTTGCACGGACATTAAAGAAACAGAATATTCTGGGCACTGTAAGAAGTTTAAGCATAGCTAGAGTGTAGTAAAGGTATGTGGTGAAATGGGGGCCAAAGATGAAATGTAGATTGAAATACATCAAAACCCTTTTACACAAAGCTTAGTAAAGAATTGGAACTTCGCCCTCCTACCAAAAAGGTCTTTAGGTGTTGAAATAATGCTGTTACATTTCCTGTTATCACTCGCCAAACACACCTGCCTCCCCAGTGGCCGTGATAAAGCTAGGGGTGAATGTCTGTGTTTCTCCAGCCATTTTTTTTATCTTTCAGCATATTTATTGAGCACTTGAGAGTCAGACACTTTGGACGATATAAAAATGTTTCTTAAATGTTGTCACAGAACTTTCAGTCTATTTTAGCAGATGACAAACCCTTGAAAAAAGACCCCAGAGAGACACATCACAAAGGAATCCATTATCGGTGGTCATTGAGCAGTAAGAGTTCAAAAGATGGAGAGAAATAAAGTTATCAGAACAGGTTTCGTGAATACAGGGGAGGGAGGTGAGTTGAATCAGAATTGGTTGAAAAGGAGAAAAGTACTTTAAATAAGAAAAAATTGGGCAGTGGCATGAACATGTGGAAATCAAAGCTAATGAAGTGTGTTTGGGAGCAGCCAGCTGATCACTTGCCTGTGATAGAGTCTCCTTTGCTCTCTAGGGAAAGAATTTACCAGCGAGCCCTGAGTGTCTTTGAACCAAGCAAGAGTTTATTAGAGATTTGTGCATTAGGGAGTGTAGGGTAAGGTAAAAGGTATCAGGCTTTTCTGCCCTCCCGCTATTAGGATAGATAACAGATCCTTGAGGTCCCAAATGCATGCCTGATGGCGGGCACCTAGAGTAGGGTGTGGGCATAGGTAGATGGGATTCACCTGGGCTAAGACTGGGCTTTTAAGGGTGGCATCATGGGGACACCAGCAGAAGCTGGGAGCAGAGAAGCCGAGAATCAGAACACTGGAGAGCCCAGAAAGAGTGAAGACTTGCTGGGGGCTGAGAGGCCTGCCAGCCTCTAAGCCACCCAGGACCCCTGCCTGCTGTGTACCTGGTAATCCCAATAAAAGCCTGCAATAAGCCACTGAGGGCTCCAGGACACTCTCCTCCCTTACCCCGTCTGCTGGGATCATAGAAAACCTGCTCAGTGCCCTTCCTGCCCCTTACAGGGAGCTAATTCAGAAAGAGAGAATTTAGCCTAGCTCTTAGATGGCAGTTAGGTATTTTAAGGGTTATTACTGGAGGTGGGATAGAGGTGAGCCGCATCAGAGTTTTTTCTGGGTTGGGCTACACCTGGGCATACGCACATGGTTTGCAACTGCTCACACAGCCTCTCTGGCTTCTCCCTGCAAGAAACTGTGAAATAATCATTATTCAGGACCTAACACTGTTAGTCTATCATTGAGCCTCGAGGTCAACATGGTGGACCAAATTGTCTGCACAGGTGTCTCCAGTCCATGATTTAGTTCACCCATTCAAACAGGCCTTGGGGCAACTCATCCTACCTGCTCGTAATTTCTTTTACCTGGGCTTCGGAGCTAGCTCACCTGGAGCCATGAGTTTCATGTAGGGGGGCCCAAGTGAGATTGGCAATAAATAAATAGGACTTCTAAATAAAATGGAACCTTTGAAAACAGAAATACTGTTTCTGAATTTACTTTTGATTTATGTGAAAGATCTCACATAAAACTCAAATCTCAGCTGAACTTTAAAAAATAAATATTTCATAATATAAGCATATTTTTTGGCATTAAGATACTTTCAAGCACTAAAGTCATTGCCAGAGATTTTCCAACTTAAATTCATGCTGTTTAAATGCATCGGAAAGAGCTTTGGAAAGCCTTTTATGTGTGGCTTAGACTTTTTTTTTTTAAAGAAAAAAATAGAAAGTTATAGCCATTGGCTCTGTGTACACAAAAAGTGTAATTGTCACATCTTCATCTGCTAAATGCCTGCTTCATTCTTTGTTTGCCCTAGCCAGTGGACCTCAAGAATAATTCCTTCTTGCCTTGGACCAAGAAGTATACTACATAGATAAGGGTAACCATTAATAGACACCAAAGATTAATATAAAAATATGTATTTCTGATAAACTTACAATCATTGCTATTTTACAGCAATTTTCTAGGTAAATATTTCAGCTTTGATGGGACTTTCCAAACATTAATTTTTTTTATTTTAAAAAGCAATTCTTCATAAAAATCGCAAGATTATAGAGATGTTCACATGAAATTAAAAATGACAGTTTGGTAATATTTCTCCATATTTCATTTTGCAATATTCTATGCATTTCTACAAAGTTAGTTTTTCACAAACTTTGTAAATTACTACTTTCATGTTAATATGCATATTTCTTCATTTTTCTGAAGTGATTGGTTTACTCTAAAGTGAATTATCTAGCTCTCCAAGGTTGGACAGAAAGTTCTAAGTTTCCTGATCACGTCTATTGTATATTTCAACTGAGGAAAAACCTTTTGCGCCAAAGGTAGGTTACGTGACACACAATGTTTGAGCAGAAACAGGGCGACAGCAGCATTGTTCTCCCTTCCTTGTTTGTTTGTAGCAGAACCCTCTATTGTTTACATACATTTTAGCCTCTTTGCCATTTTCGGAAGCTTTATTTGTCTCACTTACTTGTGGGTTTGGATAAGACTTAAATATAAAATCCATCTGTGAAGCATATTGTATATTCACATTGAAGGCTAGAAACCCATTTTTAATTAAAACTTTATTCACCACTCATGGTTCACTTTGTCCTGTTTTTATTATGAAACACTTCAGTTTTCTTCCTAAAACACATATGTCTTGTACATTTCAAGATGTTCCTTGTTGCTCATGCAGAACTAGTTTCTTTATGCTGTCAGCTCACGGCCATATGTTCCGGCTGTTCATTTTGCTTCCTTTTCTGGCATTTGTGTAGGCGACATCTTGTATGTAATGCAAGTTAGTTTCATTCCCTTCTTTTTTATAAAACTTGTCAGAAGGTAAAATGGCAAACTGGGAACACTGAATAATACTCTGGCATGTTAGGCTATCTGTGATTATAAAGGATGTAGCCTTCCTTAAATTGCCTAATGTTCCTATAAGACATGAAGAGAAAACAATGAGACCTGAGGTTTTGCCCAGATGTGAAGAATTACAATCAAAACGCTAGCGGATGTACTTGGCGTTAGCACACATCACATAAACCGCAATTCTTTAGTATTGATTAGTAAGCCAAATGTGAAGATGGGGCAGGGGGGAAATATAAAAGTCAGATTATTCCATTTATTTTCAGCAACAAACCACCATGAGCTCATTCAAAAGCCTCTCCAGGATTGTCCACACTGTGGAAGTGTGTTTGTTTGTTTTTTAAAGATTTATTTATTTATACAAGCACTGGGTACAATCAGAAGCACGGGAGGGTGAGAGAATTCACCAGAGCCAGAGCAGGGAGCAGAGCAGGCAGAAGGACCGAAGTACATTGCTGAGGGGAGCAGCGGGCGGCAGGAGAGGTCTAGCGTGCCATGTGGGACACTCCTCTGGTGGCCGGGGAGCAGCCGGGGATCGAACCAGCGCTGCAGAGGCTGCGGGCAGCTTTGCAACCCAGCGCTCAACCGCTGCGCCACAGGGGAGGCCCCATGGAAGTGGTTTTTGAGGCAACTGGTGCAAGGATTTAAGTTAGGTGTGGTCAGAGATGAGCTCATTTAGAAAGTAGTGATATTTGAGTTGAGTCTGAACTGGGAAAAAGGATGATATCCAATGGAGTTAGGAAGCTTGCTTTGCCTTAAAGAATTTCTAAGTGGTGATAAACTTTACAGTCTCCACAATGTGATGTGCCAAGATAGCAAAACCTCTACTACTTGAACCCAAATTATTGAGCTTTATCTGAATTTTTCAAATAGTTCTGTTATGCTTCTATTACCTGTAATTTTCTAGCTATTGGCCACAATATTTTCTAAATTTGTCATATTTCTTAGGCACTCCAGACAGGATACTGAATATATTTTAATGCATTCTTAATAATTCTGGCTTACAGTGTATGAACATGGTATCAACAGTATAAATGTAGGACTCTAGAGGCAGAAGGGAACCAGCCTCCACACTAATACAAATACAACTATTTTGTTTCATTTTTACCATCCCTGCTGCCTTGGTGTTTTCCTTCCCTTGCTGACAACTGGCACATCTCATTATTTCAAAATTTCTTTTTCTTCTTCAGATTCTGTGTATGATGTTGAGTACGCTTGTGGACCAGGTTACTGATTTGATAGAATTGTATAAAACAAGAATGAAAATGTCCTGTCCAGGTCCTTTCAAGTACTGATGTCAATTTGTCCATTTTGGTGAGCAAGAGAAGTTTTTGTTTGCTTCTTGTTTCATGCAGATGCATGAACTTGCTGGGTCCAAAGAGTTTAAGTGTTAGTGTACATGTTAACAATCTGTCTCAAATCCGGAGAAACATCTAAGGATAAAATTACTTTGACCTAATGTTCTAATGTAATATACATTTTAATATGAGAAGCATAAGTACATTTAGGCTACATTGAGATTCCTTTATATGATGGTTTACTATAGCACGCCCCTCCCACCCTCCTGATTAAAAGGCATGTCTGTAGTATTGCACAATCTATGATGTGAGATTGATTATTGTTCCAGTATAGTCATTACAGCACATTTTATTGAAATTTATGACATTTTCTCTCTGAAGCAGAAATCTTTGAGTCATACTACAAATGAAAGAGATTATGTGTAGGCTTTTATATACTCTATGCAACTCTTTTGAAATGGGTTAATAAACCTTTTATTCCTTCAGAAACACTTGACCTTAATTTTAATAAATATATTCTGAATGATAGCCTATGGATTTATATAATTGATGAGTTTTTATCTCCATGAACTAAGACACATAGACATACTCATCCAGTAGACAACTTTAACAGGTCACAACGCAGTACTAGGTGTCAAGAAACACGACACAGATATGAATAAAACTTCATCCCTGCTCTTTGGAAACCTGAGTTCTAAGGAGAAAGGCACAAAAAGGTGGGTTACCTTCAATGTGAAAAATACTAAAAAAGCATAAACAAATCCAGTTTCCAATTATAAACACTAGAGACTGAAAGACCAAAAAAATAATAAAGCGGGGGCGGGGGGAAGACAGGGGTTCAGGGTGTAGAGTGTGGGTAAGGGAGCTTGAGAAAATGTTCCTTTCTACAGTTGCTTTCATTAAACTATTTTGAACACTCTTTCTATGCTATCTTGGAAAAACAGAAACCATCCAGGTATAGTGTTCTGTTAGGCAAAAGGGAGGATAAGATTAATTCTGCTAGAAGGAAAGGATCCTCGGGTATTTTTATACGTTTGAGCTGCATTTTAAAGGCTGCAAGAGATTTCAGTAGGCAGAGAGGTACACAGCAGTGCAGGCAAAGGGAAGAGCTAGGACAAACATGGAGGAAGTGGTGGTAATAGAGAAGACAATATCATGCCACAGTTAATTCTTGTATCATAAGGAGATAGCAGAATACACATTGCAGTCGAGTAAGAGCATGGCTTAACCAAGTCAGCCTGATGTGTTGGTGGCAATGTGCTGAATCTTTCTAGGCTTCTAGTTCCTTAATTGAATAAGAGAAAATAACACCTAAAAAGGGAGCTACTAAGTTGTATAACTGCAGGAGGCATCACTGGCCATGGAGACCCTACCTATCTCCAATAGGTTGGGAAATTTAAACAAGATAATACATGTAACGCACTTAACACTGTGGTTGGCACATCATGCTGAAGAAGCACCAGCCACTGTTAACTGGACAGCTACAATAAAGAATGAATCCATTTGAAATCCCTTTTATATGTAAAATTTTATGCATCTCTGTCCTTAGGCAATCTGTGTGTTCCAGAGATTAATTTGAGTAGAAAGCAGGGCTTTGTTTAATTTACTGGGCTCCAAAATTTATTGTGAAGGAAATTCACAAAAACAAAACAAATTAAAAGCAAAATAAAACAACAGCAAAAACATTAAATCCCTCTAAAAGGTTTTGAATGAGCAGCTTTTTGTTCCTAACCTTGGATCTTGTGATTCATGCCAATGGAAAACGAGTCTCATATATATATATATATACATATATATGTATATATTTATATATATATGTATATATATGTGTGTGTGTATATATATATTGATAAAATTTGTCTTTTCTGACCATTCAGTGTTTCCAATGTGAATTTTTTTCTAGTACAATTTTGTGATTCTGAGTTTGAAGAAGATTATTTTTTCCTTCCCTCTTGATATCCAACGGCAATGCTTTTTGGAACGGATTAGTTGATTAGCACATCTGACTCAGAAAATGGGACACCCACGAATTTGCCTGAAGATTCAGAAGAAACATGGCTGGGAGACGTGATTATTACCAGGCTTCAAATGTCAGCACATGCTTGGGGGTTGCAGGGGAGAAAATAAAATACACAATGTTGAATGGCTTTTGCTTTGCAGGTCTTTGGGGCGGCTAAGATGGAATTATTTGCTGAGCACATCATCATTTTTTTGTTTCTTGTCCAATTGTATTCATTGAAGCCTGTTACTTCTTTATCTTGCAAAACAGAAAGCAGCCACTAGCTGCCTGTCCGTGCACGCAGAGGGTGCAGGGTTTGTGGTTCGGCTGGGTATGTCATCACAGCCTGGGTCAGTGTAGCTCAGGATGATAGTGAGTTCCAGGGTAGGTCACGTTGGAGGAGTTTGGTTAGCTGTTTAGACCCCGTCACAGGTTGGACTCAGACTGAGGCTGGAGTTTAGTGTGGAGGGTATTTTTAAGGAATATTATTGGATCCAGACATGTGAAAGGAAAGGGGAATTTGAGCCACTTACAGGCCTGATAGAAGCCTTGGTCAGTCCCCCTGGGGGGACTGGTGCTAAAATGGCCCATCAGAAATGTCTCATGCTGGGTTAAAATGGCTATGCCTTTATTCACTAGTCCCTGGATAGGCACAGTCCTCAGATACGTGGAACCCAGGGGCTCTGCTGCTGAGAAGCCCCTGGTGACACTAACAGCTGATGGCACCCCAGGGGTTGGGATAAAGCCTGCCCTTACTTCTTCCCTCCACCTCCAACTTTTAGTTTAACTCAGATAAACCAAACCAGTCCCTAGAAGCATGCCTAGACAAAGACACCCCACTGTCTCCCCAGTTCCTCCCACAAAATTAACTCTCAAATAACTACTCCAAAAATTATACCAGTGGGCAACACCACCATTCCCAATATATAAACATAGCTCTGACACTAGGTCTGCGAGTGAGGCTGTATTTTTCATAAGCGGGAATAATAAGGATGTTTTACAGCCTTGATCTCTTCACCAAGCTCCAGATACGAAACATTATTTGGGATATCACATGGGTACCTCCATGTACTCAAATCAGAAGTCATCATTTTACTATATTTATTTTAGCATGTATCTATCCATCCACCAATCCTTATTTTTTTATTGTGCTACCATGTAGCAATATTTTATAATTTTAATCATTTGTGAGTGCACCATTCAGCAGCAAGTACATTCACATTGCTGTGTACACACCACCATTTTTTAATCACCCCCAAGATAAAGTGTGCCCTCTTTATCTCCCCCTCTCTCTGCACCCCAATAAGCTCTATTCTACTTTGTGTGTCTGTGATTTTACCTTCTCCAGGTGCCTCATCTAAGCAGGATTATACATTTATCCTGTAAGTGACTTATTCCACTAAGTATATTTTCAAGGTCTTTCCAAGTAGCATACATCAAGATTTTATACCTTCTTAAGTCTGAATAATGGTCCAGTGTGTATATATATATTTTGTTTATGCATTCATTGTTGATGGACTCATTTATTTCCAGAGATACTGCAATAGCCTCATCAATTTCCATCCCTTAACAGCTTCTGACCCTTGAATTTATTTTCTTTCTGTTGCTATAGTGGTCTTTTTAAAACAAATCGTAAGATGTTCCTTGGATGTATTTGTTGCCCTTACTCTGCAGCCTTGGCCCAGCCCAGGCCTGGCTGTACCTTGGCATCCAGTTCCTCATTGCTTGCTGCCACTTAGCATTGCTCTGCCTGCTGCTTCACGCAGATCTGCATTCAGTTTATATGCCTGCTGCTCAGTCTCACCAGCAGCTTACTCTGCCCCAAACACGCCATGCCCTTTCCCTGCTTGTCTTTCTTTGTGCTGTTTCTTCTATCTTGGAATAGAATCCATGACATTTTTCCACACAGAAAACTCAACTCACTCTTCAGCATCCACGTTGAATGTCATGTCTGTGAAGCCCTCCCCAATTCCCCCAGATAATTGTTCCTTTTTTCTGTTTTCTCAAAGTATTTCGTTCCTACTTCTGGTTTCAGCCTTTATTGCAATTACTGCAAGAACTTGCTTACTTGTTTGCCTTTATTTATTTACTTCTTGACCTCTCCGTGGACTGTAGATTTTTTGCATATTTACTCCATGCGTGGGAAATGAATAGCATTCCCGAAGAATGCTGTCCACGGGAGTGGTGCAATGGGGAGAGGCCTGAAAGTGGAATCAGAATTCTGGGTTCAAGGACCATCTCAGCTACTGAGTAGCAGGCCCTGGACAAATCACTTCACCTCTCTGAGTTGGCTTCCTCATTTGCAAGGAATTCAACCTCCTGTAGAGGTATTGGGAACTAAATGTGATGATTGATGTGGACGTATTCATAAAATAACTGTGAGGACTCTTCAAGTTATCAGTTTTATTAGTCTTCATGTACTTCTCATGTCAGTTCAATTTGTACTTCTACAGGGAGCACTCAGTTTTCTAAATTATTCCTTTAAGAATAAATCACGAGCGGTGGGGATGTAATTTTGGAGTAAGTGATTGATTTATTTTTATACTGTTTAGTTGGTGTAAGTGGTTGGACATGCCAGGATGCAGAGTTTAGGCAATAGGAGAATGAACTTTCTAATTGTCTGTGTGGTACAATGAGTGCTCTGTGGCAGGGGTAGGCTGTTCTCTGTTGTCAGAAATGCAAGCAAAGACTGAAGATATTTAACCTTTCTTGTCAGGGAGGCAGAAATTCTGACCTGGACTGTGGAGCAAAAGAACACTAAGTAGCTGGTTTCTCAGTCTCCTTCCCATTCTCCTGTGTATCATTCTAAAATTTACATACAAATCCTAGTGAGAGATGGAGCAAAGCTTTTGTATTCTATCCTATCCAGGGGGTAAGGTATAATAGCTGTTTTTTCTCTTTCCTCTTTAAGTGAAAGTTATAGATTTTATGTAAGATCACAGTAAAAAATCTGACATTTCTACTTTGAGTCCGGGCCAAAGCTAAGATTTGACTTTGAAATATGAAGGTAAACTGTAACTACCTTAATTTAAGTCTCTAGGATTTATATTTATATGTAACCTTTAAAGTTCTCCTAATTTTTCACCCTGGAGAAAAAAAAAGAAATTGCAGTAATCTCACATAGGGCTGGAAGTCTAAAGAGACAACAGTTCTAGGTTAATGGAAAACGGACACTATTATGCCTGGGCGTCTAGCTCTTTCACTTCCTTCTGAATGATGTAAACTCTCACACCTAGGGACATAGTTACAGGTTTCACATATTAAATTAAAAGCTGTTGTGGCCCAAGCTCAATTGCAAATCAGTCTTTAAGAGCATTTCTTCATGATATTTTCAAGAGCTCTATTTGCTCTTAAACATCATCCTTTCACAGTCCAAAGCTGCTGCTTAATGTTATTATTGCTCATGGCAAACACATTTCCGTTCTCTGAAAACTACTTTTCAATGTTTTTCTATTTGCACTGTTTCCTTGCAAGTGTGCTGGCATGTGACTTGCTTCCCCATGTGGCCCCACTATCACCCACCCACGCGTGGCCCCAAGGAGACAAATGTGCCGTTGAGTCTGCAGCACACGTTGTCAGCCTTAGAAGACTCCCTAGATTTTATCTAACTAATTCAAACCTTTGCCTCCCCCTTTTATTAAGGATGAAGAAACTGAGGTATCAGGAAGGGATTGTAAACCGGGGTTGAAGTCAAACACTATTACAGGGGGCGCCCCCTGGAGGGGGCTGCTGGTGAGGCTAGATAGTCCCAGGGGAAATGCAAACAAAGTCGCAGTGGGGGTGGAGACTCTGATAAGAAATATAAGGGACTGCAGAAGCAGCCCTCCCCTCCACGCCCACCATGTTTGGGTTTCAGTGTTTGGATTCAGCATTTGGGGTTTCACACAGGTTTTTTTTCAATCTTTAGCGATTCTGGGGTCAGCCATTTCTGTCCCCACCACCCTGATCTTCCAGAAGGCTGTTGTGGGCCTCCAAAGGACATGGAGAGGCTTCCAGCAGCCAATCTCAGAGAAGAAAAGTTCAGAGGCTTTGCAAGTAGCCAAGCGACTGAAACACTTCCCAACTTTGCTGCTGTTATAGCCTGGAAGGAAAAGGTGAATCCCCAGAGCTGGGTGCCTACTGAGATGCGTGGATGAGGCAGTTTGTTTGGTCGTTTGGCTGCTGCAGCTGCTGCTTTGAGTGTTGCTTGTCTGGTGCTATGCTGGGGCATCTTGGCAGCTACGTGAGCATCTCCTGTTGTGTCTTCTGCTGTCTTCATGAGGTGGATCCCGGCCTATAGTCTGGCTGCCTCATGCTCCAGGTCAGCAGTAGCAGGAAGATGCCATTTTGCAAGTGTTTGTGTTTAGGACTTTAGTACACTGAACACTTCTTCGGGTGAGGTAAATGGCCGTTTGTGGCCTCAGTGACTCTTTGTTTTTCTCTTGTTTGTTAAATAAATCCCATTATTGTTGTTCTCTGAACCTGAGTAGACTTGTAATTGTGTGTGCTGGTCCGTGGGCAGTTTTAGTGCCCCTTGCTGTCCTGTATCAGGATCACAAAGAAAGTCATAGCAAAATTAAGTTTGGACACAAGGAACTGCAAATCTTAGGGGATTCTATAGGTTTGATGTGCCCAGAAACAGTACCTGAAAGCAGCAGCAAGCAGCTTCTTTGGGAAGCCATCATAGGAAATGCCAGCAAAAGCATGGGGACAGAGGGAGAGTGAAGGCTGTTCTTCAGTGTGTAGACGAGCAGGTTAACTCTAGGGGCAACAGTAGTTCATCCCCCCAAGCACCTCCCAAGATGGTTTAGAATAAGCCTCTGAATGTTCCACAAGAGGGGCAAGGAGCTGGCCATGTTTATGCACCAACTCTTGTTTGTCATTGCGTGAGGGCTGCAGCCAAGCCTTTAATTCTAGCATGTTCTATGCAGGGCTGAGCATTTTTCTGCAGCCAGAGAAAGTCTTCAGCAGAGAGTTGTGGGAAGGCACCAAGCAAACAGGACTGGTGAGAGCAGAGGTTGCTTCAGCTAAGGTGCTGGAATGCTCATTTTCCAAGAGTGGCCTCACAGCTCTGCTTTGGGGCAAGAGGCTGAAACAAAGCTTGATTTACATAGATATTTGCAAATGACTAAATATTATCCCTGTTTTGCAGGAATCCCACATGTAATTTTACACCTCAACACATTTACAAAGGCTGTCCCTCTACCTTGTAGGACTTCTAGAAAATGCCTATTCATCCTCCAAAGTCCAACTCCAAGACAAACTTTTCCATTGTGTTGCTCAGGAGGAATTCATTGTTCCCTGCTTTTGCTCTGACTGCATACTGTGCGAGCTCTGAAATAACATGATTATGTAGTGTCAGGCTCCTTGTGGGCCCCTCACCTGCTACTGATGCTAAGAGTAGTAGCTAATGTTCATGTTTAATTATGACTTTAATTATGTGCCAGGCACTGTTTTAAATACTTTATGTGAATAAATGCATTTAATCCTTTTAACAATTCTACAAAGTAGCTGCAATTACCACCTTCATTTTGTAGAATGGAAACAGAGAGAGGTGAAGCAACTTTCTCAATATCATGCAGTTAGCAAATGGCAGAGATGTGAGGCTTCCAAGTGCCTGCTCTTAACCATGGCATAGAACAACCTCTTTCTAGAAGGGGGATCCACAAACTGAAGCTTGGTCTCGTTTCTAGCAGTTTTTGTAGGGTCTCATTGTCAGGGGAAGGCAGGTTTTTATAGGATGGGAAGAGGGAAACCGGGCTTGCAGGTAATGAGGAACAGTTGTTTTCTGATGGTATCAGCAGGTCCTCATTCTCGCCCCTAAGTGGGCTTCCTACCAGATGCCTTTCGCCTTAGTAACTCTGGTTCCCGCCAGACCTTTCACTCATGCCCTACAAAATATGAAAAATCTATGAAATGTTATCTAAAAGAATCTTAAACAAGGGCCTCCCCGGTGGCGTAGCGGTTGAGCACTGGGCTGCAAAGCTGCTTGCGGCCTCTGCAGCGCCGGTTCAATCCCCGGCCGCTGGGTGAGGGTTCCCCATGGCGCACAGACCTCTCCTGCTGCGCCCACTGCTCCTCTCAGCAGTGTATTTTGTCAGTCTGCCTGCTCTGCTCCCCACTCTGGCTCTGGTGAATTCTCTCACCCTCTCGTGCTTCTGACTGTACCCAGTGCTTGTATAAATAAATAAATAAATACTTAAAAAAAAAAAAAAAACAAGAATCTTAAACAAGTGGATGACACAAGATTTAGATTTTACAAAGATCACCCTAGATACAGGGCACAAGGTAAACTGGAAAAGGGAAGATGAGTCAGGAGACTTGCAATAATCCAGGGAAGAAATGCTCAAGTCCCATAGTTAGCAGGGAACTTCCTCTCCGACCCAACAACACCTGCTTGCCTCCCCCACCTCTGTCAGCTACTCCCCAGCAGGGCAGGGCTTCCACTCATGACATACACGTGGTGCCCTACACAGATGCACCTGGCCAAGAGAGTAAAGGGAGAGCAGTGGAGCCTGGTTCCCCGCTGCCACCTATGAGAATTGGCAAGGAGCCACACATGCTGAGAAGGAAGGCTGCCTTTGCTCATGTGCGCAAAGAAGCCACATGGACTAGCAGTGGCATTTTAAACTGCTTTTTGTTTCCTGGTTGCATCATGATTTCCCCCACTTCTGTGTTTTGAGTACTGGTTTTCTCTACTAAGCATAATCATTCATTCATCCATTCCTTTATTTAGCCATTAACACATTATTTTTAGCAAAGTACCAGGTGAATTTCTTGAAAATGGGAACTCAGTGGGAGAGTTACAACCCTGGGGTTGAAATGAATATTAATGAAATAATTGTGAAGATATGCCACTCTGACTCTTTCCTGAAAGGCAGAGTGGGGACTTACTGCTTTGGGATGGGAGTAAAGCCCTGGCTGGAACAATAAGGCTTGCTTGGAACAGGCATAGCTTTTATTTCAACATGGGGGGACAGTGTGAAGAGACAGAGGATAGGGATGGCAAGTGGTCCCTGTAATGGCAGGAGGGACACAGGGCAGGTTTTCTAATCCAGCAGACCTGGTAAAAGAGGAGAGAGTCCTGGAGCCCTTGGTGGCTTCAGGCTTTTATTGGGATTTACCAGGTACACGGCAGGCAGAGGTGCCAGGGGGCCGGGAGGCTGGGGGGCCTCCTAGCCCCCAGCAAGTCTTGACTCTTTCTGGGCTCTCTGGCCTTCTCTCATGTTCTCTCTGCCTGGTTCTCTGCTCTCATTCTGTTTCTGGCCTCCCCCTGACACCGCCCTTATAAGCTCAGTCTCTCGGCCCAGGTGTACCCACTTACGCATGCCCACACGCTACTCCAGGTGCCTGCCATCAGGCATGCACTCAGGACTGCAAGGATCCATCATGAATCCTAATGGTGGGAGGGCAGAAAAGCCTGATATCATTTACTTACCCTACAGTCCCCCTTGCTGCAGTCCCACTATGTTTAACAGAATGCACTTGAGTGTTTGGGTTGGAGAAGATAGGCCTGGAGCCCGGAGTGACTCAGCATAAATAAGGTAGAAGTTGAAGATGAGCGCCCCAGTGGAGGGAGTGGGGAGAAGATCTGCAGGGGAAGGGGGCTGAGAGGGAAGGCGGCAGCAGGAGCTTGGTGAAGACCCTGGGAAACTCTCACAGTAGCTGCTGGGGAACTTTCGAAAATAGGGATGCTCAATATTTAATTTTAAATTGTGCCTCTGTGGCTTAAAAATATTCCCCATCCCAAACCTTTCATACAGCTGGCTGCACAAAAAACGCCTTAGGCAGGGCCTCCCTGGTGGTGCAGCAGTTGAGCACTGGGTTGCGAAGCTGCCAGCAGCCTCTGTAGCGCCGGTTTGATCCCCGGCCACCGGGCGAGAGTTCCACATGGTGCAGCAGACCTCTCCTGCCGCCCGCTGTTCCCCTCAGCAGTGTACTTCATCAGTCTGCCTGTTCTGCTCTCCACCCTGTCTCTGGTGAATTCTCTCACCCTCCTGCGCTTCTGACTATACCCAGTGCTTGTAAAAATAAATATATATAAATCTTAAAAAAAAAAAAAGCCTTAGGCAAATGATTCTGCAAAAAATCTGGGGGAAAAAAATGAGTCCTTAGTAAGGGTCCCTGGGGGACAATGGGAAGAACCGAGTGTAGCTGTGGGAGGTAGCACAGAATGAGGCCGAAAATGAGTGGATGCAGAACTGTGGGGCACCAGCAACAGGAGACATTCACAGAATCAGTTATATTTAAACCTCACAAAGCTAGGATTTCACTTGTAGTCGGTTGCAGGTGGTGATTGGTATAAGATGATGATGAAGGTAACGGTAGAGCAGGGGAGAGTAAGGGAGGCCAGGACAGGGAGATAAAGGAAGGGACGTGCTTATACCTTGTGTCTTTGGCATTGGGATGGGGCAGTAGTTTCCTTCTAGACATCTGTAAACAGTATTAAAACTCCTAGGTAGGGAGATTCCTTCCCACTCACTGGCTCCCCAAGTCACACTACCCAACCACCACCGTGCAAAGCCTACTGGGACTTTGGAGAATGGATCGATCCAACATTTCTTGAACACCTGTTACTTGTAGGTACAAAATCACTTGCAACATGACTCCTGGTCTGTGCCCCTTGGAGTCCTCGTGCTAGTAGGGAGACCAGCATCACCATACCACGATCTAGTATGGAGGCCTGGAGGTGGGGGAGTCGGAGCAGATCGTGACCTGGTTGTGGGCATCAAGGACACTTCCTGGAGGAGGAGCACCTAAGCAGGGCCACAGTGTTTCCCTGTAGGCGGGTGCCTGGCAACTGAGGGGAGGGGCAAAGACCCTGTTGCAGTGACTCCAGGCTGTCTGTGCCGCCCCAGTCAGGGCTTAGCCTTAAGCACAGAACAACCTTCTTGTTTCCAACAAGTCATGTCTTTCCAACTGGACTCTAAGTTCTGCAAGACCATGAAGACTTTGCACATGTGTGGCTGTGAGAGTAGAAAAGGGCAGAATGAGAATACTACCCAGGACAGTCCCTGGCCCTGGCCCCAGGGCCAGCTGTCACCAGGCTGGGGACCACCCTGGTCCTTCACTGCTTGGGGCTTGACAGCCGCCATCATGGAGCCACCTACGGAAGTGTAAGCCACCACCCCCGCACCCCACTCCCACACACACACTGGGCAGAATCCTGCTATAAATCGATGGCTGGGGGCTGGAAGTAGAAAGGAAGAGGAGGAGAGGGGGAGAGGAGATGAGGGTGAGCAAAGAGGCACTTGACTTTTTTCAATGCTCTTGCCACCGCCTTTCTTACATCCATTTTTTTTTTAAACTCAAGACACAGGTAGAGTAAAAGCTCCTTATAGATTTGACAAGAGGGCGGTCCCCTTGTGTTCGAGGTAGGGATGTAATGGCACGAGAGCTGGGGTCAGGAGCCCCAGTGAGGCTGCGGCTGGGACCGAGCAAACCCAGCGCTGGCTCCTGGCCTCTCCATCTTCGCTCGCTCAGTGTGAGGCGGCACTAGCTGCTCTCCGGGGGCTCCTGCAGGCTCAGCTTCTGGGGTCTCCAGTCTGAGCAGCCAGGTGGGAGGAAAGTCTGTCTCCGTGGCTGGTGGAGCAAGGGACGTGGCCTCTCTCTCGGCTGATCTGGGTCTGCAGAGTCACGCGAAATAGCCCCAGAGGAAGACGTTGATGGCTAGCAGGAGGACGGCGTTGAGGTTGCACACGGTCCTCCAGAGCGGCCGCTCCTCGATGCTGGTCAGCTTCTGCTGGAGCGCGGCCTTCTCTGCTGGGCTCAGCGCTGGCTCTGGGGCCCCGGAGAGCCCACAGAACCAGCCCCAAAGCAGCTTCCTCCAGGACCTGCGTGGGGCTGGGGGACAAAAGCCAGGAGGGTAGGAAAGCAGGAGGAGAGAGACAAAGGGTGCAAAAAGGGCAGTGATGAGAGGGGAGAGCAGGGCAAGGTGGTGAGATACCAAATAAAGGGGTGAGATGCACAAAAAGAGGTGGGTGGACAGGACGCTGCCTTTTCTGAAAGCCACAGGCTGGTGTTGAGTTGGGGCCAATTCTAGACTGAGTTCAAATGCTGGGCAGAGCCCCCTAACCATCAGCAGATGAAGCATCCAAGGTGGCAGGGGGTACAGGTGTGTAATGCAGGGTGCACAGCTGCGTGGGGGAGGAGGGGGCGGGGCATAATCTCCCATGGTAGGAGCGAGCAGCGGAGCAGGCAGACCTCTGCTCCGCTGTGGGAAGGGCACCGGGCTGGCAGCCAGATGGCCATTGCAGGGTGCTTCTGCCATGCTCTGACCAAGGCTGCATACAGGTTTCTCACCCAGCCTCTCTGAGCGGCTGGTTCTCTCCCAAATAGGTCAGCAGCCCATGTGGTTGTTTTGCGCATCAAAGGAGAATGGAGAATTGACAGCACTTTAGAAGTCACCAGCACTGGTGCAGTTGGAAGAGGTTCTGGTCAATGTGGGGTTCTAAATGTGCAGGAGATAGTGCTGATGCAGACCAGCACCCCCGGATGCAGAGGGCCTCCTCTTAGGTTGAAAGGTAGCACAATTAAAAAAAAAAAAAAAACAACTAAGTTCAACAGAAGTAATAAAGTAAATATTATAAAGAATTTGTTGTGATAGCAATCCAAAAACCTTGCATTAGGCTGAATAGAATCCATTGGGGATGCTTCATTATCTTAATGCCTTTGGAGTTGGTAGTTGTAAGTTCAGTGCCACTGCAGAGTCAGAGATGGAGCCCCCAATGCCATAGAGTCCGGCTCCCTCCTGAGCTGAAGAGGGAAAAGGCTCAGAGAAAGGGAGGAGCTAAGGCCTCAGGGACCTCAGAAATGCACTGAGCAATCCTGGAAGTTCAAATTTGGGTTGCTCTAGGCATGATCATTTTATAAGCCAGTCCAAATACTCTTTGGATTCACTTTTGTAGTTATTGGGGCACAATGACTCAGCAACTCTACAGCTATCTAAAAGGGGGGATGTGTAAACTTCTGTCAGATCTTCTCAGCTGTCTTTCAACTTCCTATTTTTATGACTTAAAAGTGTGCTGCCATTTTGCTGTGTAACCTGAGATCAGGCTCCATCTGCCCATAGGTCTGGTGGAGGGGGTGCTGCTTCCCCATTCCCTCAAGGAAGGAGATTTTTGCATATCACTGCCCTTGCCTCTCCCTGCCTTTCTCCCTTGGGTGCATGTGTGGGGGGAAGGGAGAGGATGAGGTTGTCTCTTTGAACTTCTTCACTGAGCTGAGCATCCTTCAGAGGCCCCCAGGGCGCAGGTGGTCCCCTGGGGAAGGCATTTCTCTGCTCCGCTGGGGCCAGACTCTGCCCCCTAGCGGGGGGCCAGCCTGGAGAGGCTTCCAGGAAATACCCTGTAGTTCCCTTTCGGGGGCTCAGGTGTGGGATAGTGTAAGCTGTGCCTTTCTTCCTCCATTAGGGGGTCACCTAGCAGCTACCCATCCTCACTCTTCTTTCTCGGTAGCTGCTTGTAAAAAGCATATGTTCTCAGATAGCGTCTTCTGGTCATAAGCTCGTTGGGAGCCAGGACCTGGTCCCTGCTATGATTTGGTGGGAGAAGCCCTTTTGTTTTGAGACCCCACCACCTAGGTCATGGGCCACAAAGCTTGAAAGAAAGACTAGAAGAGGGCCTCCCCGGTGGTGCAGCAGTTGAGCGCCAGGTTGCGAAGCTGCCCGCAGCCTCTGCGGCGCTGGCTCGATCCCCAGCTGCTCCCCGGCCACCGGAGGAGGGTCCCACATGGCGCGCAGACCTCTCCTGCCGCCCGCTGCTCCCCTCAGCAGTGTACTTCAGTCCTTCTGCCTGCTCTGCTCCCCGCTCTGCCTCTGGTGAATTCTCTCACCCTCCCGCGCTTCTGACTGTACCCAGTGCTTGTATAAATAAATAAATAAATAAATAAATAAACCTTTAAAAAAAAAAAAAAGACTAGAAGTTACTACAGAGCAAGGGATGCTTGAACTCAGGAAGGCAACAGATTAGACCTTGGAGGTCTTTGCACGTAAGTGTGCATAGGTGGTGCTTTCTGACCTGAGCCTGTGTGGGTTTTGACCTTGGAAGTTAGTGAAGGAGTCCACTCCCCATCATGGGCAGCTTTTCACAGTCGACTTTTGGCTTTAAAAGCCTGTGAGTCTTCTTTTGAGCAAGAAGCTGTGAGTCTTAGATATTGGGATTCTGACATTTATAATGTTGGGAACTCTAGGAAAGGGGCTGCGCTTCATTGTTTCCACCCTGGCAATGACCAGGAATTATTGAAAGTCAGGCACACCAGAGACTGGCATGGAACTAAGGCTTTTTGAAGCTGGGAGCTGCCAGTTCAATGGGAGAGCACACGGCTGAAGGCCCCAACTCCAGCTGGCACTGGAGCGCCCTCTAACAGGCAGGAAGTAAATCTGGCACTGAAACTTCATTCCATTTGAACTCATGAGGTACGAGAAATTGATTTGGGTTTTCACTTACGATTGAGATACCTTTTTGACTTTAATTTTTCCTTGGGATGTATAATTTGGGAAATCTCTATGATGTCTTATATTGGGATATTGTAATGCTATTTATCACACTGCAGGAGGATTACAGTGGCTTCACGTCTCAAACATTATGCCTTTTGCCAATTTTCAACTTCATATACCCTGTGACTTTGGAATAAATTAATTCATGTGCTAGCTAGCACTTTTAAGAGCCTTCATTGGGCCTCCCTGGTGGCATAAGGGGTTAAGACGTAACCTATGAAACTATCTTCAGCCACTGCAGCAAGAGTTCAATCCCCCACCAGGGAGCTACCACATGGCACAGCGGACCTCTCCTATCTCGCAGTGTATTTCAGTCAATCCTCCTGTTCTGCTCCCAACTCTGTCTCCGGTGAATCCTCTCACCCCCTGCACCCCTGGCCTGTACCCCAGTTCTTGTATGCATAAATAAATCTTAAAAAACAAAAAGAACCTTCAGGAAGCAAAGCCAGCCCACCAGCAGCTCAAGGAGGACACCATAGGGATGGTGGTGGGTCAGGTGAGCCTTGTGAACACAGAACTGCAAGGACATGCAGCTGCTGCCAACCTGCAAAGGACAGTCCTGCTTCTCGTGACCCCTTGGGCTGTTAAGCCCAGTACAAATAAGTATGCGAGTAAACAGGGGTTTCTTCGCCAGGCCTGATGTTCCGTCCATGTGGCATGACCTGATTTCTGCCCTAGACTCATTTAACCCGGGGGAGGTAAAAGGACTTCTCTGTTGGTGGATTTGGTAGGATAAAGAGGTCAAGTTTGCCCCAGTCCCTCCCTCCCTGCCTTGGCAGCACAGTGCTACAACATTATGTAACAGATGGGTACCTCTGTCTAATGTTGGGGTTCAGTATCAGGAAGTGCCTCTCTTCATGGGTCTATATTTTATCAGTAATGAGGGCAATATTTGACTCTCATTTGCCTTACTCCTTTGTCTTGTTTCTCAAATAGTTTAAGAGTCATGTGGGAAGGAAGGAGGATGATTTGGGGGGATGCAATCAGAGACCCCATTCTCAGTGATCACAAATGGGAGCTTTAGGGGACCCAAGATGTGCTATCTGTCCTCATTTCCCCAGTGCTCTTCTATGATGTTCTCCCCCACCCCAAGGGTCCTCCACCTACCTCTGGGCTGCTCAGGGTCCCTGCTGGGGTTTGCTGCCACTGTGCCTCCTACAGGGGGCTCCCCAGAAGGCACCTCTGATAGCCCTGGTGTCTGCTCAGGGGCCTCCTTCTCCAGCTCAGAGCCATGCCAATTTCGTGTCCACCATGTCAGGCGAGCAAGCTGGAGGTAAAGAAAGCACTGACTTCACTCAGCTGCCTTTGGAGAGAATCCTGATTAGTAGAAGAGCCTTCCCAGGAGGCTTTGGAATCTGCTGTCTGAACCTTAGACCCTTCATTGGAAACAAACACTTCCTGGGCTGCAGGCCGGGCTTGTGCAGGGTGCTAGAAAACACTCCGTTGGCATGTAGCTCACAGACTGGGAGGAAGGATGCTGGGGGGGCGGGGGTTGTGGTGGGGAGCACGTGAAGCAGGTGCCCCATAGCATAGGTTTTCAAGGTCAGACTGAAGTGATGATGCTCTTAAAGAAAAACAGCAACACCTCGTAGGCAATGGAGAATCACCGCAGACATCAGGCAAAGGGACGAGACAAGTTCTAGGTTTGAAGCTCTCTCTGAATGAACTGAGGACATGCAGCCCGCAGGCTGCTGCAAAAGGAATGTAAGAAAAATGAGCAGCAGGGAGTGACAGGTAGGAGGCAGCAGTCTCAAGGAACATGAGTGTGAGAATTGAGACATGGGGACTGACTGTGTGCACCAGGAGGGACGGAAGCGGTTAACTGGGCGCTCAGCTTCCTGGCTTGACAGGGTAGGGGTGGTGCCCCCACAGACAGAGGGCAGGAGGAGGGTGCTCTGGTGGTGGAAGCAAGGGAGTAGGGGTGAGGGAGAAGTGGGGAGAGGAGGGAGAAGTAGGGAGAGAATGGAGAGCAGCGGAGGGGAGAGAGAGGGCTCATTCACAGGCACAAATGTGGTGGTGAACTTGGAGAGTGTAGGACCTGGTGGGGAGGTATCCAGGTGAGTGAGGGGAAGCTGTGCCCCAGGCAGCCCTGCACTTCCCTCTCCTTCCTTGGATGACTCAGCAGAGAACACAGCATGTTCTGTGGCTAACATCAGCTGGACCAGCCACGACTACCTGAGCTCTGAACTGTCCCCTTCCAACCAGGCTCTCTTCCTGCCCAGTCTAGGCAGCTCTTTATTAGCAACTGAACCAGCTACGCAGTGCCTTGCCTTGCCGCTTCCGGCAAACACGTCCAGGGGCCCTGTCCCGGGGCACTGCCCCCTGTGCGTGAAGCTCTGCCTCTCTACAGGACCTGGAGAGCCTCCACTGCCTCTTTGCTCATAAATATCTCTCAATAAACTTTATATTTGACTGGACGGAGGGTGAAGGAGACATTGGATTGTGTGGCTGAATCTTGGAAGAGGGGATCTGCTGGAAATGGAGCCTGCAGCATCAGCTCCCTAGAGAGGGTTGCTGAAAGCACAGGTGTGGGTAGGACGGCACAGGGGAGTGTGACTGAGAGTGATCACAGGCCAGAGCCGGGGCCCCAGGGAACAACGACGTGACGGTAATGGAGACAGAAGTCATGGGTTAAATGAGGTCACTAGCATGGTCTTCATCCAGTATGGCTAGTGACTGGATAGAAGAGGCAGGAGGACCACATGAGGGTAAGAGAAGGCAGACACTAGCAGGCCAGGGCCTCACAGAGAACATCCTGCTGACAGCTTGATCTCACGCTTCGTACATCCAGAACTGGGAGAAAAGACCTGTCTGCAGTTTAAGCCACGCTGTCTGTGGTTCTTTGTTATGGCAGCAAACTAACACCTGCTCTAAAGAAAAGAGACTTCAAAAAACTTGACTTTCCGGGCCTCCCTGGTGGTACAAGGAGTTAAACACAGCACCGTGAAGCTGTCCCCAGCCTCTGCAGCTTGAGTTTGATTGTGGATCCCCGGCCGGCCAGGGAGTTACCCACATGGCACAGGGAAGGGAGAGAGAGGGCTCAGCGGACCTCTCCTGTCTCGCCCGCTGCTCCCCTCAGCAGTGTATTTCAGTCAGTCTGCCTGTTCTGCTCCCCACTCTGTCTCTGGTGAATCCTCTCCCCCGCCCCCTACACCTTTGGCCTATACCCCAGTTCCTGTGTGCGTAAATAAAAACTTTAGAAACAACAACAAAAAACCCCTGGACTTCCATGATGGAGGACTAGAATGTCCATCAGCTGAGAGGAGGGAGGAATTCAAATAGCCTCCTCATTGGTAGGCTCTAGCTCCTCCTCATTCTTCAGGGTCCACCTCAAGGTAACCTAGTCAGGGAGAACTCCCAGGCCCCCAGGGGTGCTGCCTCTCCTTTGTGCTCAGCTAGCTCTCCCTATGAGCTTAGTCCTGTACATTCTCTTGGTAAAATAATTGTGAGTATTGGTGTCTGTTTCCATGCAGGTGGACAGTTGCTGGCAGGGACATTTCATCTGTGCAGCTCTATACAGTGTCTGACACACAGTAGGTGTTCACGGAGTCATTTTCCAATTAAATGAATTACACTCACCTGGGGATTAATTAATAACCCAACAAGCTCTCCCTTCCCAGGGCATTTGTATGGCAACAGGGGAGAAGGTAACCCCCAGGGTAAAACTCAAATGGTGGAATTCCATGGGGTTGGGAGGCATAAGGGGGCCCCCTCGATAGGGGCGCTCCACTTACCTTTTCCTTAGGGATGGGGGTTGTGAGGAGGCTGACCATGATGATGACGAAAGCAGTGAGCCCACAGAGGAGGAGCGCAAAGTACAGGTAATGGACGTCTTTCAGCACGGGCGGCCTGCGATCCACCTCCCCACAGGCGGGGGCTGGGTATGAGAACTCCAGGATCATGCGCACCAGCCCCACTGCCAGGCCAAACAGTAGGCCCCAGAAGGCCCCCTATGCAGAGAGAGCAGGCAAGAGCAGAGTGAGAGCCAGATGAGAAACTCTAGGAAGTTCAAGTCACTCCAGCCCCAAATTTGTTATTGTGTTTGCAAATCCATCTTTGTGAGCTCCCCATTAAGGCCGAGGTGTTGTCTTAATTCAAAGGCTTAAGCCAGCTGTAAGCAGTTATAACTGGTTGGAAACACTTAGAAATACTTAGAGCATGTTTGAAGTGGTTGTATCAACATAGAACTGGTTTGAACAAGTGAAAACCAATTTGATCTGGTCTGAACTGGTTTGATTCTGCCAGTTGGTTTGAACCAGTCTGATCTGATCAGAAATGGTTTGAACCAGTCAGAACCAGTTTGAAATGGTCTGATCTAGTTAGAAGTGGTTGAGCCAGATTGAACCAATTTAAGCCAATCAGCACTGGTTGGGTCTGATTTGAGCTGGTTGGAAACAGCTTGGGCCAGCTGGAACTGTCATAAGTCGCATCCATGAGTCTCCATAGAGGATTGATAAATGTTTGTTGACTGAATGACTCTAGATGTGGAGCTGTGGATTGGGAGACTGCCCCTAGAGGGGCAGTTGGTTTGTCCAAAAATCACAGAGAAAGACCAGGTTACAGACAGACCAGCTCTTGACCCTCTGGTATGGGGTGGGGGGCAGGTGGGTGGCTGCACTCACAGGCTCTGTGACCCTCGTGCAGAAGATGGCCAGCAGGAAGAGGGCGGTGATGGGCGGAGCCAGGTAACTGGTAATAGACTGGATGTAGTCGAAGAGCTGCCCGCTATTGGAGCTTTGGATGATGGGGATCCAGAGGATGCTGATGATGACCAGGAACACAATAAACACTCTGTAGGGAGGGCACGAGACACTGTGAGGAGTGCGCAGGGCAAGGCATGGGCACAGCAAAAGTGAAACACAGGAGCCAGGAAGACCCTGAATGTGTGGTGGCTGAATCAGAGAAGGTTTTAAGTTCAGTGTCCCAAACGCTACGATTCCATAGATTTGGACTCTTAAAATTCTAGAATGTCAGAGTTTCACAACTTCAGATTTTTTGAATCACTTGAGGTCATGCATTCCACTGAGTACTCAGGGAGAAGTCTACACCTTTCCCACCTCAGTAAGTGACCTCTGGTGTTAGCTGGAGACCCTGGGCAGGACAGCAACCCCTTTCTCGGAAGCAACTCCAGTCTAGGATATCCTCCCTTCTCTAGGCTCTTTCAACTCTCACCACCTTTCCCTTTCATTGGCTGTCAGCTCAGAGCAGGAGCCCCACATTCTTCTCCTGTCTGCCCCTTATCTGATCCTCCTCAGGTCCAAGTCCCCAAAGCTTACTTTCTGTGTGATCTTTTGCAGGTGTGTTGCTAGAAAAACTTCTCTTGGATGTATTGGGTGCAATACTGAAGATGGCCAGGAGATGGCGTCCAAACACCATCGATGAATGAAATAAGCCTCTTATCAAAGTTCTATTTTGAATCGTGGCAAACAAACCAGAGATAAGGTTCAAATTCTTTAGCTTATTATTTCAAGGCTCTGTGTCATTTGAAGACAGTCTTCCTGTGAACGCCTTCATCGATGCAGTTGCCTCACTGTTTCACCTGCGTTTCTGCCTTTCTCATTAAACTTTGGCAACCTCAGGACAGGGCCATATAAGGGGTCCCTGTGCTCTGCATACAGCACAACAGAATCACACGGGGTGGATGCCCAGGCTGAGTCTGAGGGACTTTCTGCTGTACTGGGGTGACAGCCAGAGCTGGTCTGAAAGCTCTCAGGGCTGAGCTGCTTGCTAACTCACTCCCACTGATACGCCTTTCACTATGTAAAGACCATGAAGTCGTTCACATTTACCTCATTGTTCTATTCCAAGAAAAAGCTCACCAGACAGGGAAGAGATTTTTCTCTCCTTACTCTGGAGGGGGTGGAGTGGTCCCAAGTTGGGGAGGGACATACCTGAGGTTCTGTAGAAAGGTCTGCTAGAACAAGTTTCTCTGCCTGCCTGTGGGGGTGGGCAGGGAGAGTGGTATCTCCCCAGGGAAGCCCAGTGCAGGGAGGACAGGGGTGGGCTGCCATGGAGGGACACGGAAGGATGGGCCAGCACACCTGCCCACCACCATCAGCTCCTGCTCTGTCGCCTTCCTGCGGAAGCGCTGCCACACGTCAATGGTGAACAGGGTGCTGCTGCTGTTGAAGATGGAGGTGAGGGAGCTCATGAGGGCGGCCATGATCACAGCGATCATCAGGCCTCGCAGACCTGGGAAGAAACGAGGTTTGCTCATAGCAGCTGGCAGTGCCCAGCAGATTCAGGAGTTTGTGGGGAAGGGGACGATGGGCTGGGATGGGATTAGGAATCTGGGAGAACTAGAGCCCAGGTCCTGCCCGTGCTTTGTCTCTGCCTTGGGTGGGCCTGTGGCCTTGGGTGGGTCACCTGCCCAGTCTCCCATCCACCTCAGTAAGGGGTGTGCGCCACACAGCCTGCACTGTTCTCCATAGCTTTCCCATCTCAGCCTGGATTTCAGAGGTTATGACACCTGGCTCGTGGGTCCTTGGTAGGGAGGAGTGTGATTGTTACTAACTGAGTGTCTTCACACTAGCAAGATATGTGAATCACTGTGTACACTGAAGCAGTCGCTGCAATAGGTAAGATATGGGAACAACCTGAGTGATAGCTGTGGACAAAGAAAAGGTCTCTCTCTCTCTCTCTCACACACACACACACACACACACACACACACACATCATGCAATGTGGTTCAGTCATCAAAAGAATGAAATCTTGCTCTCTGAGCCAACACAGATGAACCTTGGGGGCATTATGTTAAGTGGAATGCAAAACAGAGAAAAGCTAGTAGCCTTTATCTTCTATGTGGAATGTAAAACAAACCAAAAAGCCCTCAAGCTCCTAGAAACAGAGAACAGCTTGGTGGTTGTCAGAGGTGGGGGTGAGGGAGAAATGGGTGCAGGTCCAGACTTCTAGTTATAAGACCCGTAAGTCCTGGGAAAGTGACGTACAACTTGGCGACTGTGGTTAATAATACTGGATTGGGGGCCTCCCTGGTGGTGCAAGGGGTTAAGCACTGCACTATGAAGCTGTCCGCAGCCTCTGCAGCACAAGTTCGATCCCTGGCCGGCCAGGGAGCTACCCACATGGCACGGCAGACCTCTCCTGACTCACCCGCTGCTCCCCACAGCAGTGTACTTCTGGTGAATCCTCTGGTGAATCTTCTCACCCCCCACATCTCTGGCCTGTACTCCAGCTCTCGTATGCATAAATAAATAAATCTTTTAAAAAAATAATACTGGATTGTACATTTGACAGTTGCTAAGAGGGTAGACCTTAAAGGTCCTTATTGAAAGGAAGAAAACTCATAACTGTGTATGAAGACGGATGCTGCTGTTGATCTTTTCATAGTATTTACAAATAAATATCAGATCCTGACATTGTCCACTTCAAATCAATATAGTGTTTATGTCACTAGGATGTAAATGTCAATAAGAAATACTAATTGAGTGTCTAGTGCCTTGTACCTTGTCCAGGATGCTATGGAATTGGCTAACACACATACCAGGAGGCAGAAGCCCTGATGATTTCTGCAAGGAACTGGCTGTGTGACCTTTGGACTAGCTCCCAGCCCTCCTGGGTCTCTTTCCCACCTGCAGTAATAGAGGGTGGGACCCACTGCTATCTGCAGCCTATGATGCCAATGATTAAGCTTCTAGAAACACAACTGCCAGCCTGGGGAGAGGACCCCCTGCCCACCTCGGTCCTCCATTCCCCAGATCCGCATACATGCAAGCACTTGGAAGATGCAAGCTGTCCCAAACCCAGGCTATCGTCTTTCTCCGGGGCCATTTGTCTCTTCCTTGGGTTAGCAGCGTCTCCTGTCTCCACACCAGCATCTCAGAGCTCCTTCCTCTGCTCTCCTCCACCCACCTCCTTCAAGCAGCCGGCCCTGCTACTGCTCTGGCACTGCTAGGTCTCTCCCCGCCACATCACCACTATATCTCTGATCATTTCTCATCCTTTCGGAGGGAAGAAATAACTCCCACCTCATTGACTTCCCTCCATAATTCTGCCTCCCCTCCTGTACCCAATCTCCATATCTTTGTAAACCCACCTTCTAAAACCCAGGACCAGGAGCCCTGTTTGGTCCCTGCTTTCTTGTCCCTCAAATATAGCCAGTCACCAAGTCTTGCTAATTCTCCTTCACAAATATCCTTTATACTCCTTCTCTCTATCTCCAGAGTCGTCGATGGGTCCAAGAGTCCTCACTACTCACCTGGCCTGCAAACCCTCACTAGTGGGGTCCCTGCACCCCCGCGCCCCACCAGGAGGTCCTTCTGCAGCTCAGATCCCTTCATGCACTCTGGCCTCATCCCCCAGTGGCGCTCCATTGGCCTCCGAGGACAGACACCACTCCAGGAAGGGGGTTCCGCACACTGGGCTGCTCTCAGCCCAAACTTCGTGGTCCTGTCAGCCCTGGGCCTCTGCAGCCCCTCCCCCCAGGGTGGCGTTTCCTATGCCCCTCCACCTCTGCCAGGATGTTCTCAGGACTCAGCTCAGTTTCCCCTGGGAAACTTCCGAAGCTGTCCGGAATGGGTCAGGTGCCTCCTTAGGAATCCTGCAGTCCCGCTGTGTTCCATATTGCCCCGGTCCCCTACAGGCTGCCTGGGGTCTGAGAGCAGATCCTTTATCCCTGCATCCCCTGGGGGCACAGAGCAGGAACCTCACAGATGCTTGTGAAAAAGAGTGTGTATGTGTGTGTGTGTGTGTGTGTGTGTTGGGGAGCGGGGTGCTCAGATGAAGGTTTTGATTCTTCCTAGCCACACCCATCCTTAATGCAGCCCCTCCTGGGCAGTGAGGACTAGAGGAGGCTGGGAGGCCAGGGTGAAGGGAGAGTGGGACTCACCGACGGGCATGAGAGTCATGATCAGCTTGGGGTAGGCAATGTTGGAACATCCTACACGGGCCCCGCAGGTCCTTTGGCAGATGTCAGGGTCCACACAGGCCACCTCATCTGCAGAAGAGGTGATGGCCATTGGTGTTCCGTCATCTCCTGTTTTCCACGGTTGGCCTAATATTTGCTTTCCACCCCCTAGAGAAGAGCTTGCTGGGTCCAGGGGCAAGTGGCTGCTGGGGACCATGGTATAGCTGTCTCTGGTCAACTTCTCCACCATACACTACCCTACAGAGTCTTTGGGTTTTAGATCATCTGTCCTGATAAAAGGCAGCTATCCTGGGAAGCACCTAGAATGCCTTCCTTGGTCTTCCCCTTGTAAAGAGGAAGGAGGGTTTAAAAGTGGCTTTCATTTGAGCTTTGCATTCACTAAAGGAACTAGTGAAATATATCAGTTGTTTCAGAAACAGCATGCTTTCTTTAAAATTAAAACTAAAATGATAATTAAACAGCATTAGAAAATTGCAATGTTGCTCTTTGGGGACTTCTAGTAGCATTGGCAAGGATTCTAACTACATCTATTTCAAATAAGATCTTCCCTCCGGCTGAGGGAGTGGACACACAGGACCCGAGCCTTTCAGCAGGCTGCACTGTATAATTACATATTTTCTGTCAAAATAATAAAATCGAGAGAAACGTCCCCGCTTTATCACTTAGGCCTCCCCCTTACCTTGCACTTTGGTTTTGTCTTTCTCTGCCACCCTCGGGATTCTGTCCTGACTTTTACTATGATTCTGAGTTTTGGCTTTGTAAATGTTGCTTTATTTGTTTCATTATATGAAAAAAATGGTATTTTTCAAAAAATAAAAATGGCGCTCAGATACAATTTCTTCCACTGAAATACTCACTCAATGTCTGGCCCACAAAGCCCAAAACACTTACTAGGTATTGTTAGCAGGCGTGGTGAGCTGTTCCCTGCTCTAGTCCAAAATTGCTCCAGAACGAGAGGCTCTTACCTGGGTACAGGGCCCGGCTGATCATGCCTGGCATGACGATGAAGAACATGGGCAGGATCTTGAGGTAGCCCCCCAGCACGGAGCCTCCCTTGGCGTGGGACAGACTCTTGGCAGAGAGAGACCTCTGCACGATGACCTGAAAGGGTAGTGGGTGGGGGGTTGGGGGGCTCAGCTTAGCTCATTGTGCCCAGGGTGAGCCCCTTTGCCCCGTGAATCCTGGTGCCCAGTTTTCAGGTGGGGATCCCCGCCGGGCAATCTGGGTCAGCAGGGCCAAGCCCGGCTGGGGCATCACCTGGTCCGTACACCAGCACCAGGTGGCCAGCACTGTGAGACCAAAGATGAGGCCTGGCCAAGGGATGTCCCCGCTCACGGGGTCCCGGAGAATGTGGAAGGCGTCGGGCCGGGGGAGGTGACAGGTGGTGTTGGGGACCGTGACATTAGGGATGGCCTGCCTGTACCGCTGCTCCAGGCCGGGGAACCAGCCCACCTCCTGGAAACCTGAGGGAGAGACCACCGTGAGTGGAACATGGGCCTGTCACATCCTCCCACCCCATCCCCTGCACCTCCCAATCCTGCTTGGGGGCCCTGGTATGAGACTGGTATGAGACTTGGGAATGGAGCTCAGGATGGTTTGAAGTGGGCAGTATCCTACTCCTTAGGAGCCCAGCCTGGAAGGGAGAGATGGTTCTGTGCTCTGGAAAGTTCCAGTCAAACCATAGAGGTGTCAGCCAAAGACAGAGAAGAATTTAAGGGTGAGGGTGGGATACAATTCAGGCTCCTCCTTACCCAGAAACATGAGGACCAGGGCTCCCCCCACCATGATCACCGTCTGCAGAGCATCTGTGTAGATCACGGCTGTCAGGCCCCCTGGGGACCAAGGAGAGAGCTCATTAGTCACCAACCCACAGGCAGGGGGTCCCTCCCTGGGTGCCCACCCTGTGCTTGGGCATGCTGGGGAGACCAGAGAAGACACGGAGCCGCTCAGCAAGTGGATTCCACCCAGCAGGATCGGGGCTGCTCACAGTCAATGTGCTCAGCCCTTTCCATCCTGAAGGCCTCTGACAGGCTGTCAGGCTGCAGCGGTTTGCTCGGTGACATCCCTAGTCAAGCTCTTGCTGTAGCTCCACCAGGAGGCTCCTGCCTTCTCCACCCCAAAGCCCACTTAAATCCCTCATCTTTCCAGGCTGGCTTAGCCGTGACTGGTCGGCTCTGGTCAGTCTCCAGGTGCCAGGCCTGTGTGAGGTGTCTGGAGGAGACAGGCAAGCAGGTTTGTGACTTTGTCTGGAGACGCCACAGTGACTCCAGTCAGAGCAGCCGTCTCCTGTCGCTACCCTGCTCCAAGTTACAGTCCCTCAGTGTCTCTCCTTCCCTGTCTCTCTCCAGCTCTGATTCTTCCTGTTTCTCCCTCCGTCGACCCTTTCTGACTCTTCCTTGGATCCTGCATCTCATCTGTCTCTTTGTTTCTGCCTATATCTCAGCCTCTCTCTTAGGGTCAGTTTGCACTCTGTCCATCCTCTTGTCCAGCCCTGCAGTCCTGTGTGTCTCTGCAGTCAGAGTATCTGTCCACCTCTTTGTGTCCCGCAGTCTTTGTTTCCCGGCTGCACCCCAGCATCACCTTCCCTCGCCCTACCTGCGATGGTGTACACGGCGGTCACCACCAGCAGGAGCACTGTGGAGACGTACAGGTTCCAGCCCAGGGCCATCTGGATGAAGAGGGCTCCAGAAAAGATGTCAGTCTGCAGAGAACCAGGACCCGGGAGGCCAGGTCACCTGAGGCCCCGGCGTGGCCACCAGGGAGAGTCTCCTTCCTGCTTAGCAGCACCGGGTGCTGCCGCTCTTATCTGGCAGTGCTGAGAGCACTGGGCTGTCCTCAGGGAGCGTGAGGGAATGAAATGGAAGATGAGGCAGTGAAGCAGGGAGCTGGGGTCGGAGAAGAGACTATGGGGGAGCATAGAACAGGTTCTGGCGGGTTCCTGATTGCCCCTGAGAGCTCGGGCAGCCTCAGCCAGATAGGCCTGGGGCTAAGCTGATGGGGCAGGAGTCCAGAACAGAACCACAGGGCCTGGAGAATCTAGGTGTTCACATTTATTAGAGGATTTGAGGGGTCAACCTTTGCCTAAACTGACTTACTGTTGTTTTTAGGCATGGGTGGAACGTGACGCTACATTTTTCCAGCCCTTTACCCGGCGACTGCCAGCTCCTACAGTGCATGCATGTGATGGCTCCGTGACGGGTGAGCCCATCGCTGGTGCTACCACGTGGCAGTGAAAAAAGACCCAATGGGGCCTTAGGAGCCAAACTGTGGTTCTAGTCCCAGAACTAGCCTTCCTTGTGGACATGGGCAAATCATTTGACACATCTAGAATTTAGGCCAATAAAGGAAGAATAAGGACCTTTGCAGCCATAACATTCTAGGCAATTAGTACATGGTGCTGAATGAGAATTGTTTGATGAAAAATGATGAGTGAACTCTGGAGTATGAGCTTTTTGAATGGAGGGGTTGTCATTCATTCAACAAACATTATTCATCTCTGATTACTCCACTGCTGCAGGGGAGCATGTGTTGAAGGTATGAGGATTCATCCTTCCTTTCTCCTGCCCACCCATCTGCCCTTCCATCCATCCATCCATCCATCCATCCATCCATCCATCCATCCATCCGTCCGCTTATCCATCCATCCACAACAAGCCACGCAAGATAGCTAGATTAGAGTGGAACTCACTGAAATCTTGGTGAAGATATAGAGGATGAGAGACAAGACAGACATGTACACCTGGATCCTCTGGCCCCCAAATCTCTTCTGCAGGTACTGTGGCATGGTGACCACACCGGCTGCTATGTAAACGGGGACGAAGATCCACCCAAGGGCGAGAAGGAGCCAAGTTGCCTGAGAGAGGGGGGAGAAGAAGACAGCCATGTCTCAGATGCAGATGGAGGGTCAGCCCCTCCCCACAGGAGCTGGGCTGTGGGAGAGTCCTGAGCAAGGAGGTAAGGACCTGGGACATGGTGGCCGCTGATGAGCCCTCTGCCTCCTCCAGGCCTTGATTTCCTCATCTGTAAAACGGAATCTCGATTTATGGCACAACCTCCCCAAGCACCTGTGAGGATCTGCTCAGCTCTAAGGCCAGGAATTGGGGGGGGGGGGTTGTTTAGATCCCCAACTTACGTTCCACTCGAAGCCACCCACAGCGAGGCCTCCGGCAGCTCCCGTCCCAGCCAGGCCCATGAACAAGCCACTGCCCACATTGCTGGACATCAGAGATGCGCCAATCTGCAAGGCACAATGGGGTCAAAGGTCAGGGGTCAGTTTCAAACTGATCCAACTGGGATCAGGACCATGAACTTAGGAATGAGAAGGAGGCAAAGAGAGTAGGATCTGGACTCAGGAAATCTGAGAACAGGAAGAGGAGAGGGCAAAAGGGATAGAATTGATATTTATTAGAAACCTACTCTGTGCCAGGCCCTGTGCCAGGCATTTAAATGCACGAATGCATCTCCACAGATATTTGGAGGGGTGGGTTTAATCTTTCCTCCCTATGGAGAAAGGAATTAATGTTCAGAAAAATGAAACATTTGGCCACCGGCCCTCCAGTGAGTGAGTGAGTGGCAAAGTGATCAGGGAGGGAAGACCCCGGAGCAGGTGGGAAGGGCCTGCTCCCCCTGTTCCATAGGCCCAGGACAAGGCCAGATAGAAGGGGGAGCTCAGGGGCTGAGCACAGGCCCAGCCAGCCTTGGAGCTCAGTTAATTTTTCTCCAGGAGGCCAGCCCACTACTCCAGGGCAGTGAGGGGGCGGTGACCACACCCGGCACTGCCACAGCAGGGCCACGGGCTGGATGTGTTCTAATGTGTCAGCTCACCCTGTCCTTGTCACAGCCCCAGAGTTGATCCTCGGAAGGGTTTATCTCCCTTCTTCCTACTGCAGGAAGAGGGAAGTCAGTTTAGAGGACCAAGAGAAATGTGGGGTGGCCAGATGGGAGTGATTAAGGTTCACAGAGGTTCTCAGGGTCAACTCCTGAGGTGGTGGGGCATTTTCCTCTACGAGTCCCCTCATTTCGCTGCTCTTCAGTCTTAAGCTTCTGGGTCCCCTTCTTTAGTCACCTTCTGCTATCTGAGGTGGGAGGCTTCCTGGAGGGGATCACACGCCCCTGCTCTCTGGGCCACAGCCTCGACCTTTTTGCTTATGAGTCTGTCTGCTCAGCTCAGCTCAGCTCTGAGCTCCTCATTCTAGATGTTCTCTGTCAGTCCCTTGTCCAGCTTACAGCCCACACTCAGGAGGTGCCCAGCGGAGGCTGGTCTGCTTAGCAAGATGTCTCAGGTCCTGGGCTGCATTTGGCTAGAGACAAGGAGCCCACTTGGGGTGCTGGTTGTCTTGGTTCAGATGAGAGGAGAGACAGTGGGAGCAGAGGAAGGAGGAAGGAGGAAGGTGAACTCACCGGCCACCAGCTCATGGACTTCCCTGCCAGGAAGTAGCCGCCCACGGTGCCCCGGCTTGCACGGATGGATGACTGGAAAGGAAACGGTAGAGCTGAGGGCGTCCCGAGCCTCTGCAACCTGTGGCCTCACCCAGACTCCTGCCACTTGGCCCAGGCATTGCCTGGGGATGGGGAGGTGAGAGCAGGAATTGCCCTGTTTTTTAGCTAAGCCTCTTCTTTGGGAGGCCCAAGTTCTCCGAGCCTGCCTGCTGCTCTCCCAGGACTGCCGTGAAGACCCAGGGGGCCGAAGGAGGAAGAGCCTCTTCCATGAATGGCCCAGATCACTGAGGGTGCACTCTTGTCCCCTCATCCTGCTCTCTACCCCAGCTTTGCTCCAGGAAGTGATGTGGCATCTCCAACTCAGGCCACCATGGCTGAGGGGAGGCTACCCTATCCCCAACAGCCAGCAGGACCCCCACACCAAGCTGGAGGACTGAAAGCTGCCATTCTGAGGGTGGGTGGGGCTTTGGGCATCTGCAGAGGTAGGTCTCTGTTAGGGGATCATCTAGGGATCATCTCTGCTCAGGATCAACTAGGACTCTGGAACAAGCCTCTTTCCTGCCCAGGCAGGTGGTCAGTTAGTGGCCTGTTTGGGGATGTGACTTGCAGAATAAAGGGGAGTGGGGGTGAAAGCGGTTTCTCTGACAATGCAGGGCTCGGGGGGTGCAGGGCACTGGGGAGGGAAGCAACAACTTGAGGCCCTTGTGAAGACACTGAGGCCAGCAGGTCTGATCAGGTCTGGAGACAGGACCTGCTGGGGAGGAAGAAAAGGGAGAACTTATAGATGTTTCTCTTCTCCCACGGGAATAACTTGTCTGGTCAGCAGGAACATCAGTGAGTGCTGGGCCTGGTGCTGGTGAAGTATTTGCTTGGTTCCTGGAGTCACCTCTAGTCCTCAGGGGAGAGCCAAGGCCCAAAGTCGGGGAGCAGCTTGTGCAAATTTGCTGGAGAGGCAGTGCCTCCCTAGTTGTCTCCCAGGCTCCCTTGTGCCCATTTCTTCCTAATACTGGCTCTGGGAGGCTGGACTGTTCACTCCACTTTACAGATGAGCAAACTGAGGCCAGAAAGGCACAGCCTGGTGAATAACCATAATCTGTCTGACAGTGGAGTCTAAAGGTGCTGGCATTTCTCTTGAAATCTGTGGTGATAACAGCAGCCAGTAAATGCTGCTGGCTGTGCTGGGCACTGGGCCAGGTGCCAAATGCATCTTGTCCTTCAGTGGCCATGACCTCTGTTTGTGTCATCTTGTCACCTCCCTGTCCATGTGAGAAAACAGGCTCCAGGAGGCTTTGCATATTCCCCAGGGCCACCCTGCTCTGGCTGGTGGACTTGGAGGCTGGAGTGAGGGCCCCCTGACTTAGCAGCTGGCCTCTGTCTAGGAGTCTCAGAGAACAAGGGAGAACAAAGGCCTCAGGGTGCACCTAGTTTCTCCCTGTGAGCACACCAGCCCCAGTTCCTTTGGAAAGCACCACTCCTGTGCAGACACCAACTAGAGGAGGGTGGGGTCAGGCCAGGAGTCAAGCTTTTACAGAGTTGGGGATCTTGGCATGGGGATGAGGGCTGGAATGAGGCTGGGCTGCCAGGGGTGGTTGGGGCCAAAGGTAGCAGATGAATAGAGATGGTTTCCTGTGCGACCTCAGGCAGGTCACAGCCCTCTTTGCACCTAGTCTGTCTTAGAAAGGGAGGGGTTGGAGAGAGAGGATGATTCCCCAAGGCCCTTTCACCTCAGGTCCTGTGCTTCTTTGAACCACCTTCATTCTGCTGCCTGAAGGCCCACCTCTGCCCCCAGCTCCAAGACCAGCCTGAGACAAAAGCTTCCCTTGCCTCCCTTGCTGGGCCACGACCACCAGGCTTACCCAGATCCCCACGGCGATGACAAAGACAAAGTAGACGACCAGGACCGTGATGTCGTAGGCGTGCAGGCTGGCTCCAGGGTCCAGGTGTGGGTATGGAGCAGCCTCAGTCCTGGCTCTGTCTCCCAAAGCTCCTGGCCCCATTGCTGCCAGCTCCACGCTCCTCTGCTAGTCAGTCACCAACGGCTGGACTTTGAGGTGCTCCTGGCTCTATCCTTTCCTTTAATGATTAAACAGCCCCGAGTGCCATTAGCTGCTGAGAAAGAGCTGAGCCCTGCTGGCACGTAAAGTCCTTGCCCGCTTTCCTCCTAATCGTCAGCTCATCCTCTGCAAGACTCTCCCTTTGGGCCTCCCCGGTGGCGCAGCGGTTGAGCGCTGGGTTGCGAAGCTGCCCGCAGCCTCTGCGGGGCCAGTTCAATCCCCGGCTGCTCCCCGGCCACCGGAGGAGGGTCCCACATGGCGCGCAGACCCCTCCTGCCGCCCGCTGCTCCCCTCAGCAGTGTACTTCGGTCCTATTGCCTGCTCTGCTCCCCGCTCTGGCTCTGGTGAATTCTCTCACCCTCCCGCGCTTCTGACTGTACCCAGTGCTTGTATAAACAAACAAATAAATAAATCTTTAAAAAAAAAAAAAAAAAAAGACTCTCCCTTTGCCTGCCCTCACTGCAAACACACATACACATATACGACATACATGACTCGCACACACACACTTCACACATACATGCACAGCTACATGTATGCACATGCAACGCACACACACATGCACCCTTGTCACATGCCCTCACACAAACACACACACGCGCACATGGGTGTATGCATCACACGAGTCACATACAGATGTGTGCACTCCTACTCCAGCGAGGAACGGGAGGAAGGAGCGGAGCCCCGAGATCCTGAAGCTGAAAGGGACAAAAGAGTTCAAGCTCCTGCTTGTGTGGAGGGGAAACTGAGACCCAGGGAGGAAATAGCCACACAGGGCAGTAAAGCTGGTCCTAAGTCTAAAGTCCAGGTTTCTTACTGGTGAGTTCCAGGCAGTTTTCCTTATGCCCAGTGGGAGGGAGACAGGGACGGGACGGGGCGAGTCTGCTCTGCCCTCACATGGCGGCAGGGCAAAACATCGCGTGCACCTGCTCCAAGCCACCCAGGTGCCCAGGTGCATTTTCCTTTTTTTTTTTTTTTTTTTAATGCTGTAGGAAACTGAGGCCCAGGAAGAGGCATGATTTACTCCAAGCAAGGAGAGGCACCATCAGTGACAGGGCAGAACCAGAATCCACATCTTCTGGGCCCACATCCTTCCCTGCACCATGACAAATGAACAGTCCTGAAAAGCACGCAAGGGACCTTGGGTCCAGGCAAGACCATTGGTCCCAGGGACCCAGTGGCTCTCACGTCTCACCTCATAGCAGACTGCGGGCAGGTTGCTAAGTGACTCTGCACCTGAGTGTCCTCTCAATGGGCCTGTGCCCTGCCCACCACACAGTGCAGGGAGAGCATGTCTTCCCATCCTCCCCCTGAAGGACCCACTTAGACCTCAGGGTTCTACTGCCACGTGCCTTGCCCACACCCCATCCTCAAAATGCTCCAGGCTGAACTCCAAGCCCTGAACATTTACCTTGTCCTAAGCCAGCAGGCCTGGGTCCTCCGCAGCCACTCCTCAAATGTACCCAAAACCCCAGCTGTTAGCTAGCCAGGGAATCTAGCAAGCTGGAGCCCAGCAGAGTCCTAGGAAGGGAACAAAAGATACTGCACAACAACCAGATAGATATTGTGACATCTATGCAGAGCCCAGCCTTTGCCGTTTGGCTGAGCCCCCAGGCTTACTTCTGCTTTCCTATTTGTGCCCCAGCTCACAACAAGTTGGGAACCTCTCACCAGCGGGAGGGAGGCTGCCAGAGGCAGACAGGCTGTGCAGAGAGAGCAGACAGCTGCTCTTGGTGGTGCCCGGGATTGCACTAAAACCAGATGAGACAGAAAGAATGGTGCAAAATACAGACCCAATGGGATGGAGAGGGCTGTGGCACAGGGTGAGCCCACTCTCATCCCAGAGCATCCTGATCAGCAGCTGAGGCTTCATGTGCATATTGATGGCCAGTATCTCCGAACATTACTGATTTCCTCTTTAGAGGGCTTGGCTTGTGACATCCAGCAAGAAGAGTTGCATGCAGAGTGGTTGAACGTTTTAGGCAGGTGAGGGCAAGCAAAGATGAGGCCTTGTTTTTGCAGTGGGATTCTGGGGATCAGTGGGCCCTGAGGGACCACACTCCCTCCCTGCAGGTAGGGATGCGCTGTGGCCTCCAGCTTCGTGCCTTTCCAACCCTCAGCTAGGAATGGCCAGAGCTTCAATGTGCCCCCCCCACCTCATTTATCTCTCTGAAAGTGCCTACTGATGTGGGTTGTGTCTCCTTACTCGTGAGCCCCTCAAGGGTGGCGACCTGGGTTTGTCAGGGTATTTGGGGCAAAATCAGAGCTTAAAGGATGAAGAATGTTTATAATAGACCATGTGACAGGTGGGTGGGACAATAGGTGCCCCAGAAAGACAGGACAGTGCTTGGGGGGCCTGGGGGAGGCCTGTGAACAGGTGTGATGTGTTCAGGGCTTGTTGTGTTGGGGCTGCAGCCTGGAGTCTGCAGGGAAATGTGTGGGTTATGAGAAGTGGGGGGCGTGGCGGTGAGAATCCCTCTTGGGCCAGCATGGGGTTTGGATGAGAATGAGGAACCTGGCACAATAGTGTAGATGATGCAATCATATCTCAAAATCAAAAAAAAAAAAAAAAAAGGGGAATTTAGTTTAGGTGGAGATGGGTGTCTCGCTGTTCTCATTGAACCGGAGGGGTGCAGACCTTACCCCTGGGGCCCTGCCCCCGCTGTAATGCCAGGGTGGGGGATCTTCCATGTTTGCTTGCCCCCCTTAGTGGTCCTTCCCCTCAGTGACTGCTGTGAAGTGTTTCCCCATCACAGAGCCGTGAGCGAGAAGCTGCCTTGGCTTTGTTCAACCTCAAAGGCACTGACACTGCAACCAGGTCAAGTGGGCTGGGAGGCCTTTGGTCAGGGAAGGAAGCACCAATAGTGAGATCCTGAGCATGAAATGCTGGTGATACAGAGAGGGTGCTGGAGCACACGAATCCATGCCAGGGGATCAGAGTTTTCCACGGGGAGGGAAATCCCCTTCAAGGTGGCTGCCAGAAAGGTGTCTCCTGGCACTCGTGAAGAACCTGGCCCTGTGTGCCTCTGGCTGGCCTTGCCCTGGCATTTGCAGGTTCTTCCTGAAAAACTGCTCTTGGCTAATCTTCCTGCTGGAAACTTCTTGTCCTGGGGAATCACTGGTGACTCCCAGACGACTTGCTTAGCTCTTGAATTCAGACTGAACTCCCTCTAGCAGCTGTGCCACATCACCCTTCCCTTTTCTCCTAGTCCTGTGTCTAGTGAGAGAGGGCACGGAGGTGTGTCCTTCCTTGGTGGGTGGAAACTAGCTCCATTTTGCTCCTTCCATTGGGAGCTCTTAGCAGAGAACCAAGAAGGCTGCACTGGGAACAGCGCCCCATTGGGCCTGGGTTCTGGGGTGTTTTGACTACTCTCCCTCTCCAGCCAGGTTAACTACAAACCAATTCCAGAGACTTTCTCAGCCCCTTTCCTGACACTCAAGCCCTCAGCTGCCCTTTCTTCCCCAACTCCCCCCATCCTGCTTCCCCACTGTTATGGCCCTCTGCTGCATGGCCTAGGGATGCTAATTTTTTTCATGTATTTGTGCTTTTTGCAACTCAAATACAGATGGAATTCCATCTCTCCATCCCTGCCACCCACGGAGCACTCTCTAGGCCTTTGACGGGGCTGGCCTATAACACAACTTGAGGGGGCGCCATTCCCCAAGAATACAGAGTCCCTAGTACCTGACTTTGGGGGAGGCAGTGGCTGTGCTCTCTGCATGGGGAGTGAGAGGTAAGGAGGACCTGGTCCCAGAGGAGGGCCTCTGAGGAGGCGAAACCACAACATCTGAGGAGGCCAGGACTTTGGGGCCTTCCTCCCTGGGCCACAGAGGGCTGAGGCACCTGAAATGCTCAGTTCCTGGTCATGCAGTGGGAAGGATGCTGGATGCTGAATTCCAAGAGAAAGATTCCTAGAGAGGAGGGTAAGACAGTGAAAGACGGTGGCAGAGATCCAGAGGTGGAGAAAAGAGCAAAGTAAAGGAAGAGAGCTAGAGTCACTATGGCTTGAGTCACTAGAACCCACCCCTGCCAGGCCAGTGACCCCTACCTGTGCAGCCTGGCCGAGGCAGAAGCTCCTGGGGCCGTGCGTCTCAGCCTCAGACCCACGCAGCAGCTGCTCAGCCTGGCGTGGCCCTGGCTGACAGAGCCACCAGTTCACGTCAAGAAAGTGGATGAGCCCCGGCTCCTCCCCTGAGGGAGTGGGTGGGAGGGCCCTGAAGTCTCATTCCTGCAGAGGGCCTATGGATTCGTATGGAAAGTGTCTGTCCTTGCTACCAGGTGTGGACCTGGGGATCAAGACCCGGTCCAGGGTCCAGGCTGTGGACTCAGGGCTCTCCAGGACCCCAGGTTCAGGAAGACCGTGGCTCAGAGTCAGCTGAGCAGCAGCACTTGCACCACTGATCCGGGCAAACAGGTTTCTCAGATGAGAGGAGGGGCAGGGCTGACACCAGAAACCTGGGCTTTGCAGTTTACTAGATTTTGGCTTCGGGCCATGGCTCAGCACAGGCGTGGCAGGTGCACACACACATACACACATACACACACGACCAGCGGCTTGTTGGGGGGCGCCGCAGAGTGGTGGTGATGAACAGATGACTACACGCCGCTCACCAGGACGATGGGGGCGAAGCAGGTCCCGCTGCTCTCTCTCATTTTTGTCTTCTACCACATGCGGATAATAGCTGTCTCCCAGGGCTTGGAAGGGTGAGATAAAAACAGTGGAAGTGGAAATGTTTTATAAGGTGCCATGAGCCTGGGAGGCTGCCCTTGTCTGAGCTCCAGGTAGCTGGACCTGGGACATGGCTGGGCCTGGGATGGCAGCGTCAGAGAGGAGCAGAGGCACGACCCCAGGAGGAATGCCTTCTGTGGCTCCCACATCATGGGGGAATTCTTTTTTAATTTTTTTAAATTTTATATTTTAATTTATATATATATATATTATTTTTTTATTATTATTTTTAAAATTTTATATAGTTTTTACATCATTTTTCATTTTTGCACAACGGGAATTCTTAAACCCACTGAGCCTAAGTTTGCCTCTGTCAGTGAAGTAATGATACAAACCTCTTCAAGAGTTGGGAAAATTGGGCCTCCCTGCTGGTGCAGCGGTTGAGCGCTGGGCTGCGAAGCTGCCCGCAGCCTCTGCAGCACCGGTTCGATCCCCGGCCGCCAGGCGAGGGTCCCACGTGGCGCGCAGACCTCTCCTGCCGCCCGCTGCTCCCCTCAGCAGTGTATCATTGGTTTGCCTGTACTGTTTCCCACTCTGGCTCTGGTGAATTCTCTCACCCTCCCATGCTTCTGACTGTACCCAGTGCTTGTATAAATAAATCTTTAAAAAAAAAAAAAAGTTGGGAAAATTAAATGAGATAATATATCATAAGGAGATGTTAAAACAAAGCTCCTTCTGTTGGAGTTTTGTCCGAGGTCCGGCAGGTAAGCACACCTATCAGGTGTCTGCTACCCCCCATTCTAAAAGTGACACCTAGAGAGCCGTGCTGTGGTTGGTGGCTTTGGCAATGCCAGCTCAGAGCCCGCGGCCTGGCCACCACCAGAGAGCCAGCATAGCTGGTGCAGTGTGTGCCCTTCCTGTGCCTGTCCTGTGGGAGATGTGGAGTTGCAGAGACAGGACCAGGCTGGCAAGAGATTTACCAGGGGTGACAGCTAGAGGATGAAAGGGAGGAAGCAGGAACAACCCAGGGGAAAAAGGGGAAGGAAGGTTTGGCAGGAAGAAGCTCAGGTTCCAGGGCAGTTTTTGCCTGGCCCATGAAGAATCCTCCAGACATAAATGTCCAGTCAATAAGCCACACACATTTGTGTACCACCCCGGCCACCCACCTGCAGCCTCAGACGAGTGTCTGTGCACACATGGGAAGTCACTTTGGAAAGAGCTGTTGGAGTGACAGTGATGTGGGAACCCCACTGCCTCCTCGGTCAGACAGGAGGTGGGCTTTCCCTCTCACCTCCAGACGAATGAAGCATGGCAGGGCACAGAATAGGATGCTTCCGTCACAGAATAGGACAGGTAATCAGAACCAAACCATAGATTTAGTCACTGATTTAGAAAACATCTTGACAAGTAATCTACCTGCTCTGACACTGGACAATCACAGTCATGTCTGACACAAATACTGAGCTTATACCCAGCTTCCCTCTGGCCCTACCCAGAATCCTGCAACTGATTTTGATATTGAAGAGTTCTTTTCAGTCTCCAATATCCAGACTCAAACTGAAGCAAGTGAGATTGGCATCATGACCACGGAGCCAGCCTTGGAATCACTGGACATAGAGATCCAAAGTGACTTCTGACTTGCAGACACCCCTGCCCCATCCTACAGCTGCGGGGGAAATTCTGACTTCTTAGGCCTTGAGCTGTTAGATACACAGACACAGACAGACTCTTCCTCCTGTGTGTTGTCCCACTTCGGGGCCTTAGCACATGGTGCTGCCTCTGTCCAGTGAATTTTCCCATCCACTCCCTTGCTTTCTTCTCTCATAGATTCATCTTTTCCCATAAGTTGCAGAGAGTAGAGCCTGGCCTGATTTTGCTCAGTATGTTATCTCCAGGATATTAGCAGATGCATAGTAAATACCTAATGAGGGAAGAAGTACTGAATTTTCTTTCTCGAATGTAAGACATTCCCGCTGTCTTTCGGATTATGCTTCTAGGAAAGTATGTAATATCTGTATTCAATCACTCTTCCTTTTCACTTTTCCAAAGGGTGAAAAATTCTCTTAACTCAAGACTGGAAATGTTTCGCCATTGGTGAAGGGCCAGTGAATAGATGGGGGAGCCAGGAAAGTTTTTGGAGTGTGATGCAGCGGAAAGAGGGAGAATTTTTCCCAGGTCTTGGGAGCCATCTGTTTGTCAATGGTTATGGTCTTGCCAGGCCAGTTTGGGTCCCAGGAGTTTAATCTTAATGAATGGATATGATAAATGCATCCACCCATAGCACCTTAAAGGAGCTAAGACTTCACCAGTGGGATTATCATCTGAGGGGACACCCTAGAAGCCCTGAATCTGCCCATTCTAAATAGGTTCTGCCATCCACCACATCAAGACAAAACATACTCTAGTGCACAAGATCTTTAATGGAAAGGAACTTCAATACAATTAATGTGCAACCTTTGTTACCCAAAGTTACCTGTCCATTCATGGGTAAATGTCCAGACAAACAGGGTTGGCCCAAAGCAGGGTCGCTGAGGCCCGAAAGCCTGCCACAAGTCTAAGGCGCCTCCTGGTGGGGACCCATAGGGAAGGGACAAAATGGCCAGAAAAATCTGGAAGAAAAAGAGTAAAATCAAAATCAAGAACAACGCAGTCATTGTGAACCTCCCCGGGGGTCTCTCACCCCCGTCTGTTTCGCCAGTCCAAGACCAAGAAGCAAGCACAGCTTCTTCACCTGTCTCTCTGCTCCATGTGCCTCCCCCAGGTCTCTTTCTGGCTCTCCATCCTCCTTCCTTCTACAGTTTCCTCCCCAGCTTCCTCTCCTCCCTGCTCAACTCTACCCTTCCTTGGATGGGATAGGGAACCTGGAACCTCCCTTTTCCCTGGGGACCACCCTGTTATATAACCTATACCATATATCTCTTGTGACTTTAAGCCAGGTGTAAATCCCTTCTCAAACCAATTGTTATCCAAAGTATGAAGAGAAACATAAATTTGAATGTCCACTCAGCCATTTATCAACTGCAGTTTCAAGCAAAAATCTAACCCCTTTAAGCCTGTTTTCACTTCTACTAAGTGGTATTATTAATAGTTTCCATTTCATGGGGCTGCAGTGATCATACAAGGAAATATTTCTAAAACACTGAACACCATTCTTTTAACATGATAGTTTATTTCTTGCTCACACTGCAGTACAATGTGATGATTGAGAGAGATGGGATGTAAGTCTCTGCATCCTTTTTGGAATACAGTTGGACAGCATGTATTAACAAAACATTAAAAATAGAACTATCATAGAACCCAGAAATCCCATTTCTGGGTATATCTCTAAAATAATTGAAATGAAGATCTCAAAAGATATCTGCACTTCCACATTCATTGAGCAGTGTTCACAATAACCAAGATAAGAGAAACAGTCCAAGCAATCATGAACACATGAATGAATAAAGGAAATGTGTATATACACACAATGGAATCCTATTACTTTAATTGGATTAGTGGATCACACTTTGCACAATTACCTTCCTGCACTCTCACATTTTCCTTTTACTGGGAAATGTTGCTGTGTCTTTATCCATCGTCCTAGTGAATCTTGTTTCCTGGAAAAATATGACTTTCTTTCATCTCCACTTTGAATGATTCCAGTTTAGTAAATCTGAGAAGGACCTTCTGTACTTTTCAAGCATACAGGTTTGACTCTAAGGTAGGTGTCTGTACTCCTACTACTATAGAGATAAGGAAACAGACTCTCAAAGATTAAATGGTTTGTTCCTGATCACATGATGAGATTCCAAAACTGATTCTCAGATCTAAGGTAATCTCTACTTTTTCTTTTATTCTGTATAGACTTTGTATTTATCCTTTTATCTGTTAATGCTGTTTATTGTCAGTGACATTTTCTATAGTTTTGTGACAATACTTTTGGCAAGTGTGTTTATAATCTGTTTAGTAGGGTGTCTTTTCTTTGGCACTGGACTGGTTCATTAATATGAAGGCTGGATCCCCATTCTCAGTAAATAGTCTCAAGTGTTGATTTAAAAGGGAACTACTACACAAAAGTTGTACATACTAAGTGGAAGGAGGTGATGAATGGTGTGCATGTGTTATCCATTATTATTTACTAATTATTAGTAAACAGAAGCTGAACAGCATGTATATCATGTGGAAAAAATACAGAATTTATGGAAAAAGACTTTTAAGAGTGATTGTTTTAAATAAAAATAGTATATCATGTATTGTGGAAAGAACACAAAATTAAATTCAAAAAGATCTTGGATTCTACTGATGGCTGGTGATATTAGATACCCTGGCAAACAGGAGGCACTGGGAATTTGTTTGATATTGCTTTTATTCTTTTAAAGACATTGTGAAATGTTTGCAAAATGAGAATACCATGCCACTTGTATGTATTTGAGTATGCAAACATTTTTCTACTATGTTATAGCAGCAGCCACTTAAAAATAAAAATCTGCCAACTCCATCATCTAATACAACATTAATGACAAGTGAATTCTGTCTAGAATCCATTGTGTTTTCACTTAAAATCAAATGAGTATTGAATCCAATTCTGATCATGTGGTATCAAGGATTAAAACCTTGGTGAATTCTCCGAAGAAGAAATGATAGAAAACAATTTGATTGATCATAAGCCGTAAAGAGGGAAATTGTTAACCAAAATATGAATAGACAAATCATATTTTCCCAAGTTATTACTTCCAAGTACTTGTCCTGTGCCCTTAAGTAAAATATAACCTGGTTTTCAGGAAGAGACCAGAACGAGTGGGGAGAAGCAGAAAGGCTGGAGAGTACAAGGAAACTCTAAATCACGTTTACAAGAATAACTTGCAAGAATTCCATTAAGTTCTTCCTAGGTTTCTTATGATGTCAAGGAAAGCCCCAAGGGAAAGTGTATAAAGAAACACTCCTTATTTCTCATATTATCTCAGGCAAAGTCATGTCATGGTGGAGCATGTCTGTTGCAAATATAACAAGGAGTCTTTTTGGGTGATGCAAGGTACACCTATAAATTGATTTGAGATTTTATGTCATGTAAAACAGGCATCTTGGCATTTTCTCTGTGAACAGAGATCAAATTCAGATTGATAGGGGGAAAAAATTCATCTGGTAGGCAAAACCCAAAGCTCTGGTGGACTGAGTTCCTGCTTTGCCTGCAGTATATTTGGTAACGACTGGTGTAGAAGCCTGCTGAACCACCTTACACACTGAGGCAATGTTCGGAGGGACCTGGAAAGAAATTTCCTCTGGATTCTGGAGTTCAAGTAAGTGATCAGATTATAATTGATGGTTAGGAAGGAGATTATATCCCACATCCTGAAGTCTGGACTTAGGGATTCTTTTAGCTCTAATTCTGTAATATCTTGCCAATCTTTTCATCATAAAATGATGACAAATGAGGATTTAGAAAGCTTACAGGCCCTAAGCTATTTCAATCGAAATAATCTGCTTTCAAATTTCAGTATAGAATTACCGATAATTAAAAGCTGGTCCTATCTGCCCTGGGTCCTAGAAATGGTGCCACTTTCCCATTCCCTCTCTCTTTTTTTTTAAAAGAACTCAAAGAAAACTTGAAGTGATGGCAATACTTTAGACCTGCAGATGACATGCTAGGTGTTCCCAGCTTCCTCGAAATATAGATGGTATAGTTATTAAGTATATATATGCCCTAAGGTTGTTACTAATACTTTCACTTGTATTTTTAAAACTAGGCTTAAAAATTCATTGAGGTATAACTGACATTCAACAAACTGTATATATTTAAGGTGAATCGTTTTTCATATGTACACACCCACGAAACCACCACTATAATCAATATAGTAAACATATTCATCATTTCCAAAGGTGTCCTTATGTACTTTTGTAATTGCTCCTTCCTATCCCTTCTCTCATCCTCAGGCAATCACTGATCTATCATATAAATTATTTGCATTTTCTCAAATTTTACACACATGAAACGACACAGTATGAGCCATTTTTTTTTTTTTTGTCTGACATTTTTAACTGAGCCCAATTCTTTTGAGGTACATACATCTATCTGTGTAAGTGGGAAGGATGGGATTTCATCAGTGGCTGCTGTTCCTCTCTCCCATTCAGCATCAGGAGGAAAACTGTTTAGGAGTCTCCTGAATAGTCCTCTTCACAGCCTGTTGAGTTTCTAGGGGAGCAGAGTTTGGTAGTTTCTAGGGGAGGAGAGTTTCTAGGTAGAAGAGGGTTTGCAAACCTCTCATATCTGCTGTCCCCAAGGTTTTCATGTTCCACATTAATACACATGTATCCTTTAACACTTTCCTTAACGATTCTAGGTGATTCTTACAGCAAATTTAAATGACATCCTCTAATATCCTCCCAAGATTAGAACATCTTAGATCATATTTCTCCTTGCAGCCATTTTTTTTTTCTAATTTCAAATTAATCATTTGCCTTGTGACATTCTTTGTCTGATGGATTAAAAAAAAGTCATTATTTTCAATTTACCCAGATTATTTTCTGATGTGAGAGTGTGTCACTTTCCCCGCATTCTTCAACTCTGAGCAGAGACCCAAAAATATCTCTCCTATTTTTAGCGAAAATCTGATTAGTAAAATTTATTAATTTAAACATTTCAGCAGATTTTCCTTTTTAATACATAATATATAAAATTATTAACAAGCTATTTTAGTTCAATAGCAATTTGGAATCACTTTAATTGTTCAAGGATAAGAATAAAAAGATACTTTCCTTATTTTAGTAGGCATTTTTAGGAATTCATACCTTTATGCTGGTTGTTTTTGTTCCCCCTCCAATTCATTCACTTAGAATATTCTTTTCAGCTCCATTTGTTACACCTATCAGAGGACATGTTTATTTAGCATTAGGCTACGAGTGAGAGAGAAACAGTAGAATGGGAATTAATGGCAGAAAGAGATTGAGGAAACCTCTCCTCACCAAAACTATGTGGGGTACATGGTCTTTTGTTGAGCACTGAGAAGATTTATTCTCTGGAAATATGTTCCTCTGCAATACAGTTTAATTTAGTGTAACTTGACAATCCCTACCTTATGTCTCATAGGCTTTACCATTATTCTTCTTTACAGACATGTTGAAACCTAAATCCTCTTCTTGTCCTGGGTACAGTGTGGGTTTTCTTCTTCCACAGGTGATGGCATCGACCTCAGGTTAGAAGATGGACTTTTTCTGACTGAGTAACAATTATGGAAAGAACCTGAGATAGATAGCCACTCTCAGACCAATGTTAAGTGTAAGTTATATGTGCCAATTAGCAAAGCTGTGAGACATTTGTCAACCAATACCAAACTTTACCTTGGAAGATTTAGGGCTTGACACCTCTCAATTATGACCTTTCCAGGAAAATGATGGTTTTAATGAATGAGGTCAGTATAGATGTCTCCTGAGCTGTTTAGACCCACAATTTCTTCTGTGCCCCCAAGGCGGTGCTTTCTCTCTAAAGTCTATTCAAAGAAAATGAAGTAGATCCAACACTATTTCACTTAAAATCTTTTAGTGATAGCTGAATCCTGAGTCTTATTCTAGAATGCACTTAATTTTATCATAATGTTTTTGCCTGCATCAATTTTTAAGATACTATCTCCATTCAAGGACCTGAAAAAAATTAATATGACAAAGAGAGCAGTCTATAAACAATGGTTCTTTTACAACCAGGCTCTTCTTGGTTTAAGGACAAAACTTAATAAATATATCACCCTCCAGAATGAATATGTCATTGAATGATATGATACACTGACACTTCAGGTACAAGGACATAAGATACCATTCAGAAAAGCCCTTTTCCCAACCTGTGACCAAGAAAAATAGATACAGTTGAGTAAACTGTTAGGTGGGGGAACATGAATTTGGAGATTGAGGAGACAATTCAATGGAGATGAGTCAAAGAAAAAATTACAATCCATTTTGCCCATTTTCCTCCTAACCCATAAACTCTGTTTCACACCGTATTATTAATTTATCTAAATTAATTATAAAAGGCAGTGCCATCATTGCAACCATTTTATAGATGAGGATGTCATGGATCACATAGCTCATTAGTGGCAGAGCCAAAGTCGGGATGCAGTTATGCTTGGCTCCAGTTCTCAGACTGTAATTGTTATGTTTATTTCTGGTATTTTGTTTCAGGTTTCTGCTTCACAACTCAGTGGTTGAGGAGGTTATTAACTTGCGAGGCAGCCTTTTCCATAGTTATTATGGGAATTTTCTTCATTTAGAAAATCATGTCTATTGATATCTACGAATTATGTCACACTAAGTAGTTCTTTGTCTTCCCCGGGAAAGTCTTTTAAAGACTTGAGATCATATTTTTCTCCGAGTTTCTTTAATAAAAATCTCCTTTTTTCTATTTATTTTCCTTCGAAAGATGATATCAATCAAAGAATAAATTGACACATATTTTAGTAATATGGAGAGAAACATTTTAATAACCTCCATTTAACTTATCAAAATGAACCCCTTGACAAGAGATTCAAGCTGAGAGGTTCCAAAAGTCTGTGGATTCAAGACAGCTATTTTTCCTTCAAACATTTCTTGTTGCCATAGCTATACCAATCCCATAGTCAGAATCCCCAGAAGAGTCCTAGAGGCACTTTCCAGTCTTCCCCACCAGATTAATCTTGTGCTGGATAGGTGGTTAGAATTAGGAAAGGAAGCTGTTCTTAGTCTTAATAGATCTTAAGTCTAATCTTCCTAGGCCATGTCACCAATCACACACTAAACTCACATCCTGAGCCATGGGACAATTACTGTACTTTTTCTGTTATTTGTCTTTATGCCAGTGATGCCCCATATTCCTACACTCCTCATTTTGTTAATTCTCTCTTTGTTCTAGGGTGTCAGTGTGACTTCATTCATTGCTTGAGTTCACCTTGGGCTCTATCAATCATTTTCATAAGCTTGTTTGCAGCATTTATTGTTTATTTGCAATTACAGAACAGAGGTAAATGGGACTGGTGTTGGTGGACTCTCTTGGCACCTCTCTTTTTTCCTGGATATCTATCTCCTGGGGGTTGTTAAGTCAAAATTTAATGACTGTTTCATCATCACCAGGAAACTCATGGTTTGGGTGACATCTCAGAGGATGAAATTCCAACATTAAGATTGTTGTGTGTGTCAAGAACTGAAGTTGCATGACTGCTGCCAGTATGTTCAGCTGCACTTAAGGATGTAGCTCCTGGGCCTCCCTGGTGGTGTGGGCAGCTGAGTGCTGCGCTGTGAAGATGTGAGCGCACTGCAGCCTCTGCAGTGCCGGTTCAATTCCCAGCCAGCCAGGGAGAAACCCACATAGCGAGCAGACCTCTCCTGTCTTGCCCGCTGCTCCCCTCAGCAGTATATTTCCTCAGTCTGCCTGTTCTGTTCCCCACTCTGTCTCTGGTGAATCCTCTCACCCTCCCGTGAATCTGGCCTCTACCCCAGCTCTTTTATAAATTAAAAAAAAAAAAAAAAAGATGTAGCTCCTTATGCTACAAGTCAGAAAGGAACATATTGGTTTCAGAAAATATGATCGGCCCAATCACTCATTTAACTTGCTGTGGCCACTGATGGTGCTCACTCAGATCAATGTTGCCATTCTACTTGGGGCTTATAGAAAGCATAATGCAAATTTAAATGTTTTCTGTTTGCAGCACTCATATATACCGCTTAAGTTTGTATGCAATTTTAGCAGGCTGTGAAACATTGAGATATTTCCTTGAATCTATTGTCTATGAAATAATACCATTGTTGAGAGGTAATGAATTAATATGAGACTCGAAAAAATGAGTTTGACGCTTGATAGTTCTTTGTTATTTAGAGTTCTAAGGGAGATATATCTACAGATATATGATCTTTCCTTCAAAATTTCCTGTAATCAGATTGCAAATCACAAAGTCTTTCTTCATTCTTCTTCCTTTGTACTTCTCTTTCCTTTTCTGTTTTGGTTCGTTTTATTTCTGTGTCTTCGAGAGTACTTATTCGTTCTTCCATTTCATCTATTCTGCTTTCACTGCTTTTCCCAGAGTTCTTTGGCTCCTCCATTAATCCTTTGATCTCCTGCATTGCTTTCACTTCCTCTTTAGGGACTCAGTTTCATTCTTCTGGTCCTTGATTACTTTCCCCTTATCATTGTTTTCTTTTATGACTTCTTTCAGTTTTTTAATCATGGCAATTTTAAATTCTCTATCTGGAAGGCTCAGAAGTTCTTACAAGTCACTGTTGTTGCATTCTGGTGGGTGATTTTTCTTTTTGTGGTGAGTCTTTTCCTTGAGGACTTGCTTGGTTGCTTGTAGTTTTTCTTCTCCCTGCTGCTTATTTTCTGATTTGTCTTATGTGTTGGGACAATGTGTCGCTGGGACTGGCCAGCATATTTTTGGTGTGCTTATTCTGGGATGTTGGGAACTGGGGGTCCAATTGAGTCAAAAACTGTAATGCCAGAAGTCCAGTAGGGCAGTGGTACTATGAATATGTTAGTGGTCGCTGTCACAGAGAATCTCCTCCTTCTGTATTTATTTAACTCCAGAGGTGGGTCTTGCTGTCCCACAGACTGCCCTGGCCATGGCTGGATCGCCCACTGCACTCCAAATTGCTGGATCCCCCTCTGGGCTCTGACTGGTAGCCTGGCTTGTGGGAGCTTTTCAGCTCACCCATGGCTGTGGGGGTAGCCCTTTCCCAGTTCTACGCAGTCTAGGTGGGTCCCTCCAATTTTTCTTAATGTTTTCTTCAGTTCTACCAAGTTTATGTTGGGGTTTAGGATGAATCCCATTACCTGTTTAGTAAGTGCATTCCCTGCACCCTTTCACTGAAAAACTTCAGCTCTTTTCATGTGTTAGAAAGTTGATTATTCCCATTCTGTGTCTCTTATATTTCACATTTTCCAGGTTCTAGAAGGCTAAGAGGATGCAGAATATTATTTGGGAAAAACTTTTAAAGTAAATCCACAGACCTACTCATTGCAATTTCTGATGAGTCTGTAACACAAGCATAATTGTATTGTGCAACAGCTATTTCCAAGCCAACAAACCCAACACACAGTTGATTTACTGTTGGCTGAGTTTTGAGGTTGTAGGGATTAGGGGAAAAAGAGAGAGAGAGAGAAAAAGAGAGAGATTTTTCATTACAATTTCAGCATGATACTCTTTTATTTCAATTGCAAAAAGAAAATGCACTATTTTATATAATAATTTTAATTTATTATTTAAATTGTGATAACATTAGGATTCTCCCCATCAGGAATCACCACTAGAAATTCAATTCAACTCCCTTCTAAAATGTCTTTATGGATTTCCTTCTCACTTTAGAAATTTAATGATTTCTAAATAAAAATTCATTTTTTGTGGCTTTTCTAAAGATATCTTTGACATCCCAGAAAATGTTCTCAATAATTTTTCTTTTAAGCTACTTACTTTTAGTAAGATGAATTTACAATGCCTTGAGTAAATTTTATTTCCTCAACATGTGTCTTAGAAAGTTAAGGAGTTGAACAAGCATCAAAATCTTATCTGGAACTAGGGATACAACAGTGGAACAATAGACTGAGATCTCAGAAGAAAATAACTGTGGCCCCACAATTTTATACAGTCAAATAATTGCCAGGTGGAAGACAAAATATATTTGTATATTCAAACTTGTAGCTTTTTCACAAGCTATGGTAACTAAGAAAATGATGGAAATGTAATCAGAAGATAATACATTAATGGAATAACTAGAATAAAACCAATAATCTAAAATTTGAAGTAACTCTCTAAAAGTAGAAAGAACTATATGTCATTAATTAAATGTCACATGTGTCAGTAATTAAACATGTCAATTAAAGTAAAACTATTATCAAAATTTATGTTTGCAAGAGACTTACCTAAAGTATAGTAGCAGAAAGAAGTTGAAAATACAGGACTGCAAAGAACAAACCTATGCAAATTCCACCAAAAGATAAGTGGAGAAATATATTAATAATGATTTAAAAAAGAATAAAAGGTCACTCACAAAATAAAGAACCATACACCAAAACTTTCCAAAAATTGGTGCACAGTATATATGTGTGTGCATAATACTAATATTACACTCTGAAATCTAGAAAGAAGCATTTAAAGAAATGTATATAAAATATAGTTCTATCAACAATGAGTAATATTTTAATACACTTCTTTGAAGAATTGGCAGATCAAAGCATAGTACCTTCCTCAGAGGTCCCTAATGATGAAGACCAGATTTAATATTTGTCTAGCACTTTTCACAGTGCCTAGTACCAGAAAATTTACTTATAAAATAAAGTGGTATGTGAAAATATTCTTAAAATCACTATTCAGAGTAAATTAAATCCAAATCAATGAGACTTCATCTTACCATTACTAGATAATCATTTAAAAACATTAAACATTTATGATTATTTGGGGAAATTTGGGAACTCACACATTCTGAGTTTTAAGATAAATTTGTTAAAACAAGTTTAACAAATTATACTAATTTAACAATTAGTATAAAACACTTATGCCATAATAAAAAATTAAATGTTTACATTTTCACTTAGAATGGGTGTTTGTTGTGGTGCTGAATGAAATTGTAGAGAGAGAACCATTATTTTTACAATAGAATTAAAACTCAGTAATAAATAAAGAAATTTTCTTATATTAGCATGAATATATCTTAATATATCTTACCTCTTTTTACTTGTTTGTTTTTTGCTCTAGAGTGTTCATGGTCAAAAATTCTTTCCTTAGCCTTGACTTCAAATCACATCTTATTCTATGTATTTGACAAAAACCAACAGAATAGGTGAGGACCCTTGGTATAATCAACAAGGAACAGGAATTAGAATGGAAGGGTCATTTTCAAAATTAGAGACACTGATTTCAGAAGCAAAAAGTAGACATCGTTTAGAAAATGTTGACTTACATAATAATGTATATACATCACAAGGGGCCAGGCAACAAAATTGAAGACCACCTAGAAACATAACAAAAATTCACAAGAAAGTGACATCCCAATAGGACCTTACTAAGATGTCATTTAGGCCTAGTAGTTTAAGAAGGCTCTGTGTGTGTGTGTGTGTGTGTGTGTGTGTGTGTGTGTGTGTGTAAGTGAGGATTAGGATTTGGAATGATATAATATATTATTTTAATTGTTCCATTTCAATAATTAAGAGGCAAGAAAAACCTCACAGGAAATTATGACACATATACAGGGGAAAAAGCAGAAAGTAGAAATGATATTGGGTAGAGTCTTAGGAAATGAGGTCAGTGTAATGGCAGCATAAACTGCTTCCTACTTGTTGCCCTAAATCAACAACAAATCAATCAACTAAGATAAAGAAAGATTACATTTCTCTGCTCATCACCTCATGGTGCTAGAGAGATCAACATGTCTGTGTGGTGGAAGATGAGTGAATTTGGGCTCATGGAGACTATAGACTAGGAGTTGGAGACAGAGCTATCAGGACTGTCACCCTAACCAAAATCCCTGGGGAGGAGAGAGCAGAGACAGTATAGAGACCCACATCCTTAGACCTAGAGAATCCCAAAACAACAAGAAGAGGTTCACCATTGGGTCAAGACCTTAGAAAGAGAGCAATAGAGAGAGTGCTTCAATTATACTCCCTCTCCCAACACACACAGATACACACTGGATGCGTATTGCTCCTTCAAAGTAGGCCAGTTCAGACCTCAGAGAAGAGGGATAGTAGTGGAATTGAGCCAGGTCTCCACCAGCCTGGCTATAGTAGCAGCTAACTCCCTCCCCTCCCAGTGGGACACAGCAGCAGGAAGGTCAACCATCCCTGGGTCAACTGCAGCTCAAAGACCAGAGAGATTTAACAAAAATTAAGCCATAGTGCCACCTTCTGGACAAGAAAAAGAAAAAGCACTACTATATTGCTGATCTACATTTTTCCAATTATGTTTACATAGAAGCAAGCCCAGGTAAGGAACACACTCTAGTCCCATTCAGTAAAAGGCAAGCCCTGCTTCATGGGGTTAGGGTATTAGTGGTTATTTTGGATCCCACCAAATGATGGTCAATTTGGAATTTACCTAATCTCTTTCCAACAGAAGGGATAAAATGAGCCTAGATTTGAATGAGTACAGCTCTTCCGTCTCTTATGTTCCTTCTGCTCTTCTTTCTTGGCATGTGACTCCTACATGGAAATTGCTTGCTATCTGAATGGTTTGCTACCTCTCTGTACATGCTTCTCCATTGTCATATCTGGCAGGAAGCAGAGCCAAAATATAAACCTTGATTGGAGCAAACATAATTTTATCCTGCCTTTCCTATCTTTGTCCTGATTGTATTCCTGACTGCACTGTCCTGGTAAAACTAGTATTCCTTCACATTAGGAGGGTAAAGTTAACAGGATAAGTCTTTACACTTATGAATCTAAGTTATTTGGTATCATTTCAGTTCATGGTCTGAGACTTAGCTCAGATTTAAATAGCAGTAGGTCCAATCTCTACTTACTGAGGTTTGACTATTTTGGAGAAAGTTCTTAATACTGAGAAGAAGCAATTTTTCTGGCCATCGATATGCTTATTATTTCCCGTGGGAATATTGTTGTTGCAATAAGTAGGTAGTAAATAACAAGATTCAAGGATTTAGATTCTGTAATGTTGCCGAAATGTTTCTGCTTCTTGCTATTTTCAATATCTGATTGGAAGAAATGCTTATAAAAGGGACTAAAATTTAGGCATCCTTTATGTGGGAGAAAAGACCCCTAGAAGTAAATCTCAAACTTCAAGTAACATGACAAAAGTTTCAGTAAGTGGGGAACACTGAAATTTTATTCACAGGCTTGAAGTGTAGAGTTTGAAGATACATGAAATCTCAGTTTCCCCTCATTTCATAATCTCTAGGTTCTTAAAGGGAATACATTTACTTATTGATCCCAGATAAGGATGACTGAGTAATTAATTAGTGTTTGGAGGCCTGGAATTTAGGAAGTTATAAAATAAATCTCCATTGGTTACTCTGGCTCTTATGTACCTGCTCTTCCTTTTGTACACGTGTGACTTACCTGGGAATTGCTCATGACTTGGGTGGTATATATTACCCCTCCCAGTACCAGTGTCTTCAATACCCTGTCAAAAGTTTTAGTTGAAGGAAGAGTTCCATGCAGGTATCAGTGAGAACCCTCTCTGTGGATCTTAAACAAGCTTTCAACAATTAATTTGTCAATACCTAAGTGTAATAATTGGGTTGAGGGTTTTCTCTGGTGCCACTGAGTCTTTGATGTAAATGGTATACACCTTAATCTCATACATTTTTTAATCAGTGAAAGGGAATTTTGCAATTTAGTGGAATGAGCACATAGCAAGACATGAAGTAAATCCTAAAATATTCCTGTTCTGCTTGCTGACATAGAAGAGACTATGTGGATAACACAAGCTGGCATTTTCCCCCTAGAGTTTGACTTGAACATTTCATAGAGTACAAGCGAAATGCTCAAGGGATTCAGATGGAAGTATAGGAGAGGACCTCCTCAGCGCTCCCACCCTCGCTGCCCCACTTACCTCTCAGAGACTGAAACAGAAGAGAAATGAGAAGGGTCAAGAACAGCATCAGCACACAATCAGGATCACCTTTATATCTTCCATCCAAGAGTTATACACCAGTAACAGGTTATCTGACACAGAGACTGAAGAGAGAGAAGGTTTAAAAGCTGTGTGTATAAAAGAAAGAGGGAGGAAGTGGGAGAGAGAGAGAGAGAGAGAGAGAGAGAGAGAGAGAGAGAGAGAGAGAGAGAATGCACAAACTGAGCCATGAATGCAAACTGGGAGGCATCTTACCTATTCATTTACCCATAGGTATCTGAAAACACATTCTCATTTGTTTTATAACCTTGGTTAAGAGCCATAGAGGCAAAATGTTCCAGAAATGTCATTGAGATAAAATGTTGGATTCTGAACAGCTGGATAGAACAAAATTTTATTGCATTTCAGTGGTGGAAGATAATATTTTAACATGCAACATGTAATGGATATGCTCATAAAAATGATGGGGCTCAAAGTCAATCCACTGAAGTAACAAATGGGTAGATGGTGATCATGAAAGTAGTTTTGATTACTGAACTCAAATATTTAAAAAAAAAAACTGGTATAGTAATGAGGCCTTTGAAGGACCAGTAGAGAAGTTAAAGGTGCTAGTATTCATTTTATCAATACCAAGCACTGCCATTAAGACGTAAGCTCCAGGAGGGCAGGGTCTTATCATTTTTGTCCAGTGTTGAGTCCCAGTATTTGGAATGTGACTAGTACAAAGTAGGCCCTTATTAAATACTTGTTAAATGAAATAGAACTACAAAGAAAACACTAAGTAGAAATCAGAAACAGATGCAACACAATTTTAGATATTTCCATTACGAGGCAACCTTATAAAACACTGATACATATTATATTCCAAAAATTAAAAGAAAGACTGCATCTCAGGGAAAATATCCTATACTGTGAAAAAATAAACAAGAATGTTTTAAAAATTAAAAATAAACATAAGAAATTTCAACAGCTAGGAAATAACTATAGGACAAAAAAAAAGATAAAATGTAACATGAGACAGTTAACATGAGATAATCATAGAGTCACACATGAACTTGAGAATAGAAGGTGGTCTGCAGAAGGGATCAGGGTCTACTGAGGGTCTGAGAAGGCTGGAGATGCAGAACCTCCCAGCCTTGCAGGAGGGTGGATCCACCAGAATCACCAGAACCTCTCTGTAGGAGGTCTGCCATTGCCAGAGGCTGCAGTTTCTCAAAAGTGACTCTTAATGAGAAGATTATGATCTGCAGCCACAGCTAGAGCTCATCCATGGGGCTGCTGCTATTGTTGGGCAGAGTTTTTTGTGAATGTGAACCAGGTTATTGTAGATTGCCTTGTGTTGAAATCTGATTTTATGACTACTTATCAATTGCTGAATTTTGAAATCTCCAAATAAATGTATGAATTTGCCTATTTTTCCTTTTAGTTCTATCAATATTGCTTTGCACATTTTAAAATTCTGCTGTTAGGTAGATGAATATTTAAAATTTTTATATCTCCTAGTTGAATGTTCTTTGTATAATTATGAAATGATTCCATTTATCACAGATAATCTTTGTTCTGAAATTTATTTTGTCTGATTTTAATATCACCACTCTAGCTATCCTTTGATTAATGATGGCATGGTATATCTTTCCTGACCTTATTACTTAGACCAAATTGTGCCTTTTTATTGAATATAGGCACCATATAATGGATTTTTTAATGTAATCTGACACTTTCAATTAAGGTGTGTAGAACAAGTGCATTTAATATTATCATTGATATGATTAGTTTAAATCTACCATCTTGCCATTTGTTTTTATATATTTTATTCATTCTATTTTTATTTTTCCTCACTTCCTGTCTTTCTTGATTAATTGGATGATTCTGTTATTTTATCTGCTCTGCTGCCCACTAGCTATTACTCAAAATTTAGAAATTGCCTTGACATTTGTGATAAACATATTTATCAGTTTATATTCAAGTAATATTATACCACTTCACAGAAAACTCAAGAAACTTGAACAGTCAACTACTATTTCCCTACCCCAGGCTTTGTGATATTTTTGCCATATATTTTGCCACCATGTATGTTACAAACTAAAATACAAGCAGGAAATGTGTCCTGTAAAAAAAAATGTTCAAATAATTTCTTCAGAGAGAAAGAAAATGAAGTATGTCAGAAATTTGGATCTGTATAACTGAGAATGTGGAGAAGGAATAAATTATCATACAATAAATATTTTTGTTTTCTAATTCTTAATCTGGTTCACTGTTAAACAGTAAGCGCTATATGGAGATGTGCCAGGCAACACTAATTAAATGAAAGCTTAAGTAGTAATAATGTCTACTTCTACTAGAATATTAACTGTAGAAAAAGCAGAATTTGGTAAAAAGAAACTCATCAGGGATAGAGATTTTACATAATGATAAAAGGATCAACAGTCTAAGAAAATATAATAATCCTAAAAGTTTATGTAACTAATAATAGCATATCCAAATATGCAAGGCAAGAACTGATAGAATTGCAAGGAGAAACAGTTGGAAGCTTCAGCGAAACTCATCATTTGGTAATTGATACAACAATCAAGCAAAAATCCGCAAGACTGTGGATACATGGCCTGAACAGCATCACCAATGTTATTTGTTGACATTTGCAGAACACTTTACCACAGCAGACCTCACATTGTACTCAAGTTCATATGGTACATTCATCACAATAGATACATTCTGATCCATAAAATGCCCCTAAAAAACAAGACTAGAGATCAAAGTATGTTTTCCTATAATAATGAATTAAACTACAAATTAATAAAGGAACGATAGTTGAAAGTCCCAACATATTTACAGGTTAAGTGACACACTACTAAATATCATGTGGTTAAGGAAAATTAAGAGAAATTTAAAAATAGTTTTAACTAAGTAAAACAAAAAATCCCAACTTATCAAATTTGAAGGATGCAGTGAAAACAGTGTCTAGAGGGAAATTTATAATGTTAAATGCATATATTAGAGAAGGAGAAATATCAGAAATCTATAATCTTAGCTTCTACCTCAGGAAATAAAAGGGAAAAGGACAATTTAAGCCTAAAGCAAGTAGAAGAAAAAATGTTACATAAAAATCCGTGAAACTGAAAACAGGGAAACAATAAAGGAAATCAGCAAATTCAGAAGTTAGTCCTTTGAAAAGATTAATAAAATTGATAAACCTTAGGTCAACCTAATCAAGAAAAAAAGACAAAAATTAGTCATATCACAAATGAAAACAGTGTCATCAGATTAAACCCATAGACATTAAAAGGATAGAGAAAAGTATTATAATCAAACCTAGTCCCACAAATTGATAATTTAGATAAAATAGATGCAATACTTTAATGACATAAACTACCAAAACTCACACAAAGATTAATAGATAACCTGAATAGGTTATCTATTAAATAAATTGAATCTAGTAAATATTTAGTAAATATCTGTTAAATAAATTGAATCAATAATTAATAACTTTCAAGAAAATAAAGCCACTAGGCCCAAATAGTTTTATTGGTGAATTCCACCAACCATTTAAGGAAGAAATTGTGTTAATTCTCCATGATCACTTCCAGAAAATGGAAACAGCAGAGAGACTTCCAACCTCATTCTATGAGAACAACATAATTCTAATACCCAAGCAGATAAGGGTTTTGTAAGGGAAACTACAGACCAATATCTTTCATGAATATAGATGCAAAACACACAATATTAGCAAATTATTGTGTACAACAAAACTTTTAACCAATGTTATAAAAAGAAATAAAAATCAAATTTTAATTGATAGTCATTTGTTCTCATTCTTTATATACTCTAATATAATATATACTGGTATGCCTCCTTTTTAATATTCTTGGAGGTATGAAGAAGGATTTTTTTCCTCACTTGTTTTCATTGAGTTCTCTAAATTGATCTGTTTCTGTTCTCTATCTTTGAATCTTGGTTCCCTTCATATTGCAGACTTTCTTGCAATCACTTTACCAATTTACATGTAAGATTGAAGACAATGGAAAGCAAAGTTAGAGTGCTAGTAGGTGAATGAGACTGATGGACAATCTAGCTTAATTTGATGGAAAATCAAATTATCAGCTGCCAGGGAACCAGCAGTTTTTCTGGGGCACCACCAAGAGATGGGCGGCATAGTTAGGTAGACAATACCTTCACTTGCTCTGCTAGAGGTGCACGTATGCCTTCTTCAATGTGTTTTAAAAGAACTTCCTTTTATTTGTTTGGGACTTGCCAAGGGATAAATACTGGCTAAACGCCACTCTGGGCAGGGGTTAGGGAGGCAAGTTGACTATTGCACACACAAAGCTTCAACAGATCTCCGTGTTTTCTTCTGCCTCTTTCCTTCCAACTCTTTTCTGCACTCCCAGGCATTTTTACCAGGTAGGTGAGCACCTTTAGCTATAAAAGGACATGAGTGCCACCTAGAGGTTAATTTGGTACTGCATGCTTTTAAAAGACTGCCTATCCAAAAGGGATGGTAGAAATTTGTCCCTGAGACCCCTCAACCTCACGGTCTGTTTGGTACTGCCACAGTCATCAACAAAAATAGTAAGAAGATTTTTCAGATATTGGATCACAATCTGCCTTCACTTTCCCTGACCACGGCAGACCACAGGAACTCCCCCTTCACTGACTTCCTAGCATATTTTCTATATCATTTAACCGGTCTGAAGCCAGAAACTATCAATCTTCAACAAATACTTTTTAATGTAGTCTTTGTTCTAGCCTGTGCTCCCTATGGGCTTATCTGCTAATTCACAAGTTATTTGCCTGGGCTGCAAATAACTGGAGTCCCTCAGTCCCCTCCACAGGAGCACACTGTGCATTTCTCTCTGAAACGTGCTTCCTACCTTTGTCAGGACAGGATCTTCTGGAAAAGCACATCCCACCACCTCCTGGACAGGTAAGAACACTAAGTTTATCACCTAGAAGTGGATCTCAGAACTCTTTAGTTGCACCTCTTAGTTTTTGCAAACAAAAGCTCACAAAGTACGCAGGGAGGTGTGGGCTAGGTCTAACAGGATCCTTGAGCTTTACAAAGGTTGCCCTTTTCCAAACCTTTCAAGACGTGACTAGTTGGAAGAAAGGGCTAAATTTGCAGAGTTGAGAAAATCTCAGGAAGAAGAGGGATTAAAACCAATCCTTTTCAACCGGAGAATCACCAAGATTAGAATCTCTTTGAGAAACAAAGTGCCTCAGGAAGCATCACCAAACCCTTTGTAAGACAGACTGTTCTGGAAAACTCAAGGACACTAGATATTATAGGTATTTAGGTTTAAACAATTAAAGGGGAAGTAAAAGCCTTGCAACATTTCTTAATGCCTCAAAAAGGGGGTCATCCAAGCTTTGCATCTGGATGGGGTACCCTTCAATCAATGGCGGTCCTTACTACTGACATTATTGTTTCACACGGTTTCTTGCTAATCCAAGGCCTAGCTACAGGGCCCTCCGGGTCCCGTAGGCAACCTCGCAGGGAAGGCGCCCTCAGCGACTAGGCCAGAACCCCCTGGGTGACAAGGAGAGACTACCAGGAAGGGGCGTCGAACCAGGTTCTGCACAGACACAGTTCAGAATTCTGAAATATCTTCATATATTTCTCTCTTTCAGTGCACTCTTTTTCCTAGCAAGAGACATTCAAGAAATGACTCAAAATGTTAGGGGGAAAAGGATGTCCTAAAGCTAATTCCATACAGGCTTCGTGGACTCCACCCCCACCCCAGGCCAAAGCCAAAGACACTGGGAACTCCAAATCCCATCACCACCAAAGGGAAGGTGGCTGGGACCTGAGGGTGGGGTTAAGCAGCCAGGTTGATATAAAGCCAGACACGTGGGCTTTGGGGGGCCCTTCTTTTTGGCTCTCCACCCACTAGCAGCGTCCGGCCAGCTCTGAGAGTGACTGGGTTTCCAGGTCGGCGGATCGGGTAGGACGCATTAAAGACTTTATTTCCCTATTTTCTCCCTGAGTTGTACATTTTCCTTATTTCCTTTTCTCTTGTAAATAAACCTTTTATTAACTTTTTGTGTGTGTGTGTAGTGGAGTTTCAATTAGTCCCTTTTAAGCGCGCGGGTGAGGACCCACAGCCAGGAACCTGTTCAATATCGGGGCTGTCCTATAACAAAAATACTGCTTGCTCTTTGGACGTTTCTAGTAAGAACTATTTGCTTTACCAGGTATATCTGAAGGGTAGCCACCCAAGCTGGGATGACTTTTCTTTCCCTTTCCCCCCGCCCCCCAATACCAGACCAGAATTGAGTTTCTAGTACATTTCAGCACAGAACACAAGGAGAACTGACTGCGTCGTGAATGGAGCCATAGCTTTGTGGGTGTGAGGAAGTCCAGGTGCCTCCCATCATCTCTGGAGAGCATACCCCTCTCTCTCCCGGTGACTTGGTGACTTCCGGTGCTTTAAAAATGCACTTTTAAGCACTTGAAACAACACTATGGAAACCTCCACAAAATGGCCCTGGGAAGAAGCCTGCCATTCCTAATTTGCATCTCAATAGAGCAGTTTTCTTTATAATGCACACTTAATTACATTAGCATCCTGGGGAATAAATCATATTCCCTGTTGCCAGTTGTTGGGATTACCTTCTGGACACAAACATCGAGATCTATCTGCGGGTTTACTGGTGACAAATATCAGTCCACTGTCCTAATGGTGAAATAACATCATTTACTACCAGAGGATACAATTAAATTTAGTGAAATTTTTCAAAAAAAAAAATCGCTAAAGCACAAGCAATGGTGGCTTGAAGGATACCGGAAAATTATCCACCCCTTTCTCAGTCTTGGAAGCATATTGTAATCGCCGAGGGAGCTTTTAAAAAACAGCATTGCACAGCACAACCTACCTCCCCCCAGATGTATTAACTCAGGGCTCAGTTACCAGAATACTTAAAAACTTCCCAGGTGATTATTAAGTACAGCCTAGAATGAACACCCCCGATATAACAGCTCATGACTCTCCAGGCAGCAGCTCTGCGATGCAACAGAGAGGGTGACTGGCACGGGATTCCCAGGGTGGTTGAGAGCTGGGTCTAGAGCCTGCTGTTCTGTTCCAGGAGACGCTCTTCCCTCCTGGCTGCTGGCCTTAGCAGGCTCCTTACCCCCAGCCTCCCCATGGCCCATTTCTCTGCCTCCAGGTCTCCATTTCATCCAATGACTCATCGTATTTGTGTGGACCACCTGCTACTTGGCAGATTTCCATTCCTAGAATATCCTCATACATCTTAGGTCAGATTTTTTAGCCTTCTTAGCATTCCTGAAAGTCATTGCCTCCGGCAAGCAACATCTGCAACATTTGAGTCTGACCACAAGAGGGAGCCAAGCGCCCCCACTCCTTTGGACAGATCCACAGGTTGGACTAGCAGGTTGCAGGTGGACACTCCAGGGAAGGGGGAGGGCTTCAAGAAGTGACCTTTGAGCTGTCCACACTGAACAAAGCAGTGGGTTGTCAGAACAGAGCAAGTCTTACAGACTGGCATACACGGGGGCTTAGCGGCTGAGAGGTCACCTCAGACCATCATCAGTAAAATAACCACAGAAGTTTGCTTGAGGATTGAATATGACCGAGTAGGTGGACATGCCTGGAATACAGTAAGTGCCAAAAAAATAGTGAATGACATCTTCTGATGTCCCCCCACCCCCGCCTTGTCTCTCCCCTGTCAACCTCATCTCCTGTGTTCTGAATATCCCACTACCCCAGCCCCATTCACACACTGAGATCCTCACCTACAGTGTGATGGTGTTAGGAAGTGGGGTTTGGGAATGGCGATGAGGTCATGAGGACTGACCCCCTCATGAATGAGATTTAGTGCCATATAAAAATCCCCAGAGCGCTCCGCACCCTCCCTCTGTGGAGCACCCAGCAAGAAGGTGAAAAGAAAGAGTCAGGAGCCAGGCTGCAGGAGGCAGACCCTGCCAGGACTCCAGCCTCCAGAACTGAGAAATAAACTTCACTTGTTTACAAGCCGCCCAGGAATTGATATTTTGTCACAGGAGTCCAAACAGACTGTGACATCATCCTGTTCTCTTTTCTTTCCCTAATAAGCCAAGTTATGCAGGGAAATACTTGGTTGCAGGCTATCCCTGCCCCACTGTAGGCTGGCGTTCATCTGTAGCTTCAAATATGTCATTTACATGTAATTTTTTTAAATGGTAGCTATCTTTTATAATCACCAACTGAAAGAAAGTTGCTTTATTCTATTTCTGAGTGTTTTCAGAAAAAGAGTTTCTTATATTACCCTTGATTCCACATATCTGTTTCAAAGTTCTCATGAGACCACCAGAGGGGGAGGGGTAGAGGGACTTATGTGGGGGGGATGGGGCTCAATGGACTGTGGTGGAGGCTTATGGGTGGTGGTAGATCTGGTAACACACATCTGAAGAAGTGTGACCCTAAACCCCTAAATCATATACAGTGTTGGATACCAGCATTACTTCAAAAAATAATACAATTTTTTTAAATACCCCCAAAACAAAACAAAATGCTTACACTAATTAAAACCTGTATATGGACATTAAATAAATTTCTTATAAAGATCTTCAGTACCTAAACCTAAATGTCCTATAAATTTAAACTATAAACTTTACATTTTCTAATTATGAGAGGGACAAAGCCCCAAAGGCCCACTGGTCACGGATCCTGCCACCAGAAATTTCCTTTCTCAGCCCCCCGCGGCCCCTGGATGAGCAGTGCACTGAGCACTCTGGGCTTGGGACTCGCCACCTCCTGGAGTACCGCATCACCTGTCCCTGGACTAAGCTCACCTGGGCTGTCTCCACCAATGCCTCTGCCTTGAGCCCTAAATCCATCCTGCTCCCCAACACATAGACTGCTGTCTGGTAAGCAACACAGAGCTCAGCTCACTCCACCTCAGAAACCTCTTATGGAAAAATTTCAACCCCTAGATTCCTTTACAAGCAATTATAAACCAGTGCTCCAAGGAAAAGTCAACTGCTCACTCTCAGCCGGCACTGCCAGGGCCGCCCCTGCGCAGGAGGTGGCGTGACTGGTTCCTCCCAGGAACCAAGAGCAAGAACACACTTTCACAGGCCGCATCAGTCCTTCCCCTTCTCCTGCCCTCCCAACATCACGCACATGCGTGCACACACACGCGCTCCTCACAGAGCTGCAGAGCTCTGGGGCCTGCCTGCCTGGGGACTGCCTGCTTCCTCCCCGCGCTCCTAGCGGAGTCAGCACCCAGTAAGTCCTCAGTAAATGTTAGCTGGACTAAAGAGTGCCTCGGGGAAGCCAGTTCAAGCAGCTACTTAAAGCAGCAATGAGAATAAAAACAAGTCCTTTCTGAATTCCCTGCTGATGAAATCCTGCATATAAAGTTCCAACTGGAAGTTTTTAAATTGTACAAACATTTCTGGGAGACCCTCCTCCTTTCCTTTCCCACAAAATTCAGACTCCTTCTTGGCTTTCTCTTATGTGGCCCCTTATCTCTGGGAGGGGCAGCCTTTTGGGGACGGTCTAAGGCAATTCTTTAGGAGTTTCCAGTTCTTCCTTGGCTTACCTGTGTGCCCCCATGAAATACAGGCTCCTGGGAACTCTATTGTCAGACAGCGTCTTCCTCACCAAGAGACCCGTAGTCGAAGGATTCCCGAACCAGCTTGTGCTCGGGCTTGCTTGACTCCAGAGGCTGTGCCTGAATCCACGGGGTGCACAGCCTCCAACACGGTCAGCAGCGAGAGGTGCCCCGAAATGACGAGCCAGGTAGCAGGCTCATGTGCCACAGCAGCAAGTCACAGGAGGGGCTAAGCTCTGTTATCAGATCAACCTCAGCCGCTGGAGGACTATACATAAGGAAATTGATTCATTCCCGAAAAAGAAGGCTTATGGATGATCCAGCAATTCCACTCCTAGGTATTTACCCAAAGGACACAGAAACATCAATTCCAAAGAACACCTGCACCCCTATGTTTATAGCAGTACTGTTTACAATAGCTAAGCTTTGGAAACAACCCAAATGCCCAAAAATAGATGACTGGATCAAGAAGATGTGGTCCATGGAATATTACTCAGCATTCAAAAAAGATAAACACATGCAATTTGCAGCAACATGGATGGTGCTGGAAGGGATCATGCTCAGCGAAATAAGCCAGAAAGAAAAAGAAAAATACCGGATGGTCTCACTCATAGCAGGAATCTAGAAAACTTAAATAAGGGACCAGGAAAAAGAATAACTATAAGAAAGTGAAAATCAAAATCAACAAACAACTATGAACCAGAGACACTCTATGGAGGGTGGGGGGCGGGGAGGGAGGGATTGGGGTCAAAATTAGGGGGTTGCAATTGTATGGGGAATATAAAAATAAAATTTATTTAAAAAAAAAAAGAAGCCTTATGGAATACGGCCGAAGCAGAGTGTAGATTAAGGTAAAAAATCAGGCTTTTCTGCCCTCCCGCCATCAGGATAGATGAGGGAACCCTGTGATCCTGAATGCATGCCTGATGGCGGGCACCTGAAGTGGGTACACCTGCACTAAGGCTGTGCTTTTTAAGGGCGGTGTCACGGGGACGCCAGTAGAAGCAGCAGAAGCCGAAAGATAAGCCGAAAGAGAAGAAGCCCGAAGCAGAAGCAGAGAAGGCCAGAGAGCCCAGATAGAGTGAAGATTTGCTGGGGGCTGGGAGGACTGCCAGCCCCCCAGCACCCCTGCCTGCCACATACCCGCTGAACCCCAATAAAAACCTGCAAAACCACTGAGGGCTCTGACTCCTCCTTTACCCGGTCTGCTGGATCAAAAAACCTGCTCTGTGTCCTGTTCTTGCCTTTACACAGAGGTTCTAAAATCCAACAAAATCATGTGTCAACCTTTGTTCTGCTGCTAAAATCCTCTGTCACCCTGGGCAAGTCACTTGGACCCTCTCATTCTCAGCTGTAAATCTGAGAATAATTACACCCCTATTGCAAAGGTTGTTGAGAAGAGCAAATGAGAATGTAATAAAGTCATTCAATCCCCACCAAGTCCCAGTGAGACAGTGTGGTGCCAGCAAGCATGGGGCAGGTTCTCTATCCACTAGGGCGGACGGATAAAGGAGAGTCCTAGAGCCCTTGGTGGCTTTTTCAGGCTTTAATGCTCTTCCCTCGCTAATTGTTGTGGGGCAAGCCTGCAGGCTGGCAAGGCAGGGAGGCTGGGATGGCCAGGAGGCTGGCAGGCCTCCCAGCCCCCAGCGAATCTTTGCTCTTTCTCTTTGGGCTTTCTAGATCAACGTCTCGTGGTTCTGCCTTCCTGTAGTCACTCGTCCTCTTATAGCCGTTCCACCATAGTCATCTCCCGTCTCTGAGTGATGCTGCCCTTGTAGAGTCAGCCTCCATGTTCAGGTGTGCACACTCACGCATGCCCGCACCACACTCCAGGTGCCCACCATCAGGCATGTGCGCTGTGCGCCCACGCTTTCCAGTGTCTTCTGCATTCAAGACCGCAGGTGATAGCCACAGAGGCCAGTGGAGTAAAAGTCTGAGCAATTCACTAATCCTACAGATAACTATTGTTATCCTTATTTCACAGATGAGGAAACTGAGGCACTCAGAAGGGAAGAGTTTTCCAAGGCTGTGCAGCTTGTTACTGGCAACGTGGGACAGAGGATACAATTCAGGTCAACCTTGCCACTCGTCAGGGTGTGGGGACCTCCGCCTTCTAGGTGCCCAGCCTTGCAGGGCTAAGCATCACTGTGGCCCGAAAAACCAGCCTCGATGTCCTCAGAAGCTGCAGTTGCTTTTTACCCTGGAGTCCTTTGCAGCACCAAAATGGACTTTCCCTGCTCTGCCCCTACTAAGTTTGGAAAGGACAGAAGCCCCACATCCTGCCAGCAACGTCAGCATCGCTAGAGGCTGCCTCTCCTCTGCAGTGGGGAGAAGGTGCTGCTACGCAGCCTCAAGTTTTCTCCTGCTTCAAGAAGCAATCACGGCTGCTCTCATCCATTCTGGAAGCCCCCTGGCTCAGGTCTGCGTGGGCGGGAAGGCCAGGGCTCACGAAAAGCACTGATCAGTTTTCTGCCTCTGGCTGCCAAAGACAGTCACCCCAGTGTGAGCTTGCTAAGCCCCTCAGAGGCCCTGGCCCATCTCCCCTTCTCTCTCCCTCTGCTCATCTCAGGATAGAGGGTGCTGGTTGGCCTCCCCCTCTTCTCTCAACCAGCTTCCACACCCCAAGCACCTGCCTTGGAGTTGGCCTCTCCACATAAGAACTAGACTCTGACTCTAACAGGGCACCGGTGAGAACATGAGACTTACTGTAGGGTAAGGTAAAAGGTATCAGGCTTTTCTGCCTCCCACCATCAGGATAGATGACGGAACCCTGTGGTCCCGAATGCATGCCTGATGGTGGCACCTGGAGTGGGGTGTGGGCATAGGTAGATGGGATTCACCTGGGCTGAGACTGGGCTTTTAAGGGCGGCGTCACGGGGACGCCAGCAGAAGCCAAAAGAGAAGCCGAGAAAGCAGCAGCAGAAGATGAGAAGAGCAGAGAGAATGTGAGAGAAGGCCGGAGAGCCCAGACAGAGTGAAGACTTTCTGGGGGCTGGGATGCCTGCCAGCCTCCCGCCACCCCAGTACCCCTGCCTGCCATGTACCTGGTAAACCCCAATAAAAGCCTGCAAAAGCCACTGAGGACTCTGACTCCTCCTTTACCCGGTCTGCTGGATCATAGAAAACCTGCTCCATGTCCATTCCTGACCCTACGCTCACCTTAGATGGTTGTTTATGACGATTCCCCTGTAAGAGATTCTGATTGGGAAGAGCCTGGGGTGAGGCCCAAGGAGCTTCAGTTTTAAGCAAGGGGACGCCAAACGCCAGCCCCAGGGAGCATGCTGCTTTCATGGCCTGACTGGGGTCTCAGGGCAGGACACCAGCCACTGAAACTCAGCCAGGGGCTCTGAGGTGAAGCTGATAAAGCACAGGCTCCCCGTGTCAGGCAGGCCCGCTTCACATCCCAGCTGCTCCATGTTTGGCCCCATGGCCTGGGTCTGATGATTTGACATCTGCAAGCCTCAGTCACCCTTCCCTGGGTACGCCTCCTTCACGCCTATTTTTAGAGTTGTCGTGAGGATTAAGTGAGGTATTATACATCAGCCGAATGGTCCAGAGCTTGTGAAATCAGATTGCCTTCCATCTCTGCCACCTCGACCACAGGGATCTCATGTCAGCTTAGCATTTGCAATAACAGCTTGCAAATGTCTGGATAGCTCTCCCTTTCCTCAGTAGGCTGTGGGCAACACGAGGCAGGGGGTCAGATTAAATCCTCTATTTCCAGATTCTGATGCAGAGCTAGGAACATAGTAGGGTTTCTGTGAGCTGTGCCTATTTTTATAAGTGTGTTCTTCCACCCTTGGATCCTAGTCAGCTCATGCACGCCTAAAAAAACCCACCAGTGTTTATTAAGCAGCTACTTGGTACCAGGCAGTGGGCTGGGGACTTGGCACACCTGACTTCTAATCCTTCTGAAATCCCAGAGGATACAGATTACTAACCCTCATACCATACCTTTTTTGTTGTTGTTGTTTAACTTAGGCGGGAACAGTGGTTAAGAAAGATAAGGTATCTTTCCCAAGGTCACTGAGCTAGAGTATGTCAGAGAAAAGACTAGATTCAAATCCATTTAACCCCCAAACGTGTGCTGTTCTTACTGCAACAACAGCCTCTCTGGGGTAATCAAGAACCAACCAGCAAATGTGAAGCCAGGAAACAGGGAGGAGGAGGAGAGCCTGGTCAACGTGCAGCTGGAGACTGAAGGTGATCTGATTGCACAAGCCCTGGACCATCGCTGGTGTAAGAACCCTCTTCATTCTCATGATAACTGAAAATAGGCACCAGGGAGGGGACCAGGGCCAGGGTTCCCTGCAGCTCCTTCTCCATCCTCAGGACTTGAGGGGGACATGGTAAAAGGCACCACGGAAGCCCAGCAAATCCCGGGGTCTGCACCAACCCTTAATGCCCGTGTGATACACACTGATCCTCAATTCGTGGCAGACTGAAACTGTAAAATCATAGCCATATTTAGTGTTTCTCCAAGTCTAGCTCTGAGGCGGCTCCATAACTCTTGGCCTGGAATATTATTTCAAATAACTCATGCGGACAGCTGTGTAACCAAGAAGAGAGATAGATGGGTCCCGGAATGCCCCTTTGCTGTAGATCATAACCCCCCACTCCCGCACCCTCCCCCAAGCTGCCTGGACAGAAAGGGTCAATGATTAATTATGCTAAGATAAACAGAGTTAATTTTCTTCCTGGATAAAACTAATTACAACTGTGTTTGTTTTGGTAGGACACGGAATTACTGTCCCTGGTGACAAATCTTCCTAATTGAAAAGAGTGTTTATTTTAAAGGGGTGGGGGCTGGGGTCACTAAACAACAGTTAGCTAGTGTATTCCCCATTTTTCATTTGAAGGGGACAGTGATTAGGTGTTGGCCTCAAAGGAACATGCAGAATCTCTTTCTCTGAGCCCCTCTCTCCTCAAACCTGCCCAAATCCCTCAGCAGAGAAATATTTGGCAGTTTGGAGGGTTCCTAGAACTCCCATCCTGCAGCTGATTAGCTCTTAATCATTGGTAAAATCAGGGCAGCACCCTCTTTGGCCACCCAGCGAGGCACAAGGGAGACGTGTGCTGAACGCCACCAACCACCCACATCATAAGCTCTGGGAGAACATCGGGGCAAGGCCAAGTCTATTCTCTAGTGTTGCGCTAGCTCCAACTCAGTGCTAAGGCACTGGAGAGAGAATGGGAGACAGCAGGGGTCCAAGATCAAAAGAGGAAACCTGGGCAGAGCTGTCAGGTGCAGCCAGGCCAGAGGGGAGGCCATGCGGAAAAGGCGGAAAAGGCGGTGGGAGGGGCGGGCAGGGCTGTCATGCAGAGGGACCATAGGCGTGAGGGTGTGTGGGCCCTGGTGTGTTTAGGGAACTGGAAACCACCAGGATGGCTGAGATAGTAGGGTGATTGGAGGCACATGACTGTCGAAGAGGCTAGAAGGGTAGAAGACACTAGGTACTTGACTCTGGAGGGTAGTCCTTGCAAGTGCTGCCATCTCAAAGTGCCACACACTGGTGACTAAGACAACAGAAGTGACTGTCTCCATTCTAGAGGCTAGAAGTCCGAAATCAAGGAGTCAGCAGGGCCAGGCTCCCCCAAAGCCTCTAGGGGAGGAGCCTTCCTTGTCTTGTCCCTTCATGTGGCCCTCAGCAGTCCTTGGCTGGAGCAGCATAACGCCAGTCTCCACACCCTGCCTCCACACGGCCCTTCTCCCTCTGTCCATGTCCATCGGCCCCTTTTGCAGGCCAGCCGCCATATAGACAGCCCACCTTCCTCCAGCAGGACCTCATTTAAACTTCACTAATTGTATTTCACCCATCCCTTTCTCAAATAAGGTGGCATTCTGAGGCAGCAGGGGTTAGGATCTCAACACAGTTTTGGGGGACACACCTGAAGTCATATCACGGGTTACAGAGGTCACCTTCAAGTGCAGGTTTACCCTGTGGGCAAAGGGGGACGTTGGGAGGGCTGTCTGTGATAAAATAAGTGATAAAGTGGCTTTGTTGGTTTGTTTGGGGGGGGTGGGGGAGGGAGGGGGTGCATAGACGGGTTAACATAGCCTAAGATTGAAAGGCCAGTTGGGAAAAAGTTATATTCATGCAGGGGAGTCTTGATGATACATGAGGTTGAAGATAGCGGAAAAGATGGTTTAGAGAGAAAAGCATCAGTGATGGGGGTAGTTGGAGCTTGGAGAGTCCAGTTCCAGGAACTGGCAGTTACTGGGCTGTGGGAGGAGCAAGGGGAAGGATGAGTCCAGTGACTTCCTGGCATCTGAATGAGCAACTGAACTCCAAGGGGGAAAACCAGCCTGCTGACCGGTGGGGAGATGGTTCTTCCGGACAGTGATGCATGAGCTATTTGGTTATAGATGTTCGGGGTAGTTGGATGTAAAGGTCTAAAATCATAGAAACCCTTTCTTTGGAGATACAGATTTAGAAGCCACGAATAAGCAGATGCTCACAGAAGTGGCTGATACCTCATGTAGCCACCTGGAGATGCCCCACTAACAATCAGGAAAATTTAAAATACTGATAGCAAGAGGGTCCGAGGGTGGCTACAGGGCCACATGAGTGTGGTATGTTGGACAGAATAGTAACTCAGCTTTCTGGACCCAGTTTGTCCTTCTATAAAGTTTGGGACTTCAGCGATAGATTCTCTGAAGTCCTTAGTCTGCTAACTGTCCCAACAAAGTCCAGCTGAAAAGGGGGTTCCAGATGCCTAAGGAACCTGGCACATCAGGGGTTACAGGGAAGGGGAGTCAGAGATTAGGCTGAGAAAACAGCTGGAAAAATAGAACAGCAGCCAAGCTCTGACTACTCAGCCTTCCCAACCGCACACTGCAGTGTGGATGCCCCTGCACCTTCTGCCGGACACGAGTGATCCCCATGGGTGTGTGTCTGTGTCTATGCGTGTGAGTGTCCATCTGCCTGTGTGTGTGTCTCTGTGTGCATGTGTGTGCTCTCCTCCCAAGCTCTGCCAGTACCTGGAGGGCATTATGGACCATGTCTTTCTCTGCTTTTCTTAGATCCCTCACAGCTACGCTAAAAAAAAAAAAAAAAAAAAAAAAAAACCCTCATACACACAAAGCAAGTGCTTACTGCTAAATATGTGATTAAGTGTAAGTAAGTAAATAAACCACCATCACCACCTATTTAGGGTCTATTATGATGAAGGCTCTTTAACAGCAACTTAATACAGAGCCCCTCATAAAGCAGGTACTGGCTACAGGCTGGTAGGAGGAGGCAGGTCAACAGGGTGGGAGAGATGCCCCACTAGCAATCAGGAAAATTTAAAATACTGATAGCAAGAGGCTCCGAGGGTGGCTGCAGGTCCACGTGAGTGTGGTATGTTGGACAGAACAGTAACTCAACTTTCTGGACCCAGTTTGTCCTTCTATAAAGTTTGGGACTTCAGCAATGGATTCTCTGAAGTCCTCAGTCTCCTGCCAACTGTCCCACCAGAGTCCAGCTGAAAAGCACTGCAAGTCAGAGAGGGCACAGAGGAAAGATAATTCCCTCCCACAGTTACACATGATGGCTACTTAAAAAATTTTTTTTTGCACAGAAGAACTGGAGTGTAGGCCAGAGGTGCTGGGGTTGGGGGTGGGGGTGCAGGTAAAAGGATTCACCAGAGACAGAGTGGAGAGCCAAACAGGAGGACTGACTGAAATACACTGCTAAGAGGAGCAGTGGGTCTGCTATGCCATTTTGGGTTAGTTCCCTGGCCGGGTGTTGAACTCAGGCCCCAAGAGGGGATAGTAGACCATCAGGGAGGCCCCCCCCCATACCTACTTTTTTAAATTCAAACATTAATCCTGTCTCCCAGAGGGAGAAACTAAGGCCCAGAAAGGCTTGATTTGCCCCGGGGCTGTGAGAAGCCAGAGAAGGAACAGAGGGAGTTCAGAGTGGGGAGGCAGATAGAGCACCAGGATGGAGGAGGGGGCCAGGTTTGCAGCATAATTAAGAATGTGGCCTCCGGAGCCAGGCTGCCAGGGTGTGAATCCCGAATCAGGCAAAAACATGTTCCACACAGTTGTGAATTATTTAGGGCTTGTAGTTGTTCCAACAGCAACTAAAGGCACTGACTCAGGGAGGAGGGTCCTACTTATAGCTTCCTGCAAAGTATCCTCAGCTCGATGGAACAGAGGGGCACTGGCAGCTTTGTAACTGGAGACCTGCTGGTGGGCAGTTCTCCCTGGCCTCAGGCTCCTTATGATTAGTGCTTCCTCAGGGAACTCAGAGTTCCTTTTCAATTCTGATGCACTGTACGCTTCTCAGTCTCTGAGTTCCAGGAGCCTGCTGGTGAGCTGTGCTCCCAGTTACACACTCATGTTTGTGCATAGCTGCTCTTTGGAATATTCTAGTCATGCTATTCAAATGCAGGTCCTTGCAACAAGCTGAATCGTAATAACCTGTGGAGTTTTTAGAAACATCTATGCCTGGATCTCACACCAAACCAAGGGCATTGGGACCTCAAGGAGGGGCCTGGGCATATCTGTTGCTAGAAATCTCCCAGGTGATTCTGTGCCACCTGCAGAACTGGTTGTGCAGCTCATCACAGAGGGGGCTGGAGAAGGCCTCTAGAATTTCTCATCTGGGCAACTATCCCTCAGACAGAGCTGGGCTCAAATGCTCATTCTGATACCCTCCAGCCCTGTGACCAGAGTTGTACTTAGAAAAGCTGGGCAGATATCCAGTGTCACATGTATGTTTTCTCCCATAATAGCAAAAAAAAAAAAGTTCCCCTTCTTTCTCTTGTGAGTGGAAAAAGTGGTTTTGCTAAATAACTCATGTTTCTTGGGGTGGCCACAGAGATATGGTAAAGAGGGAGGAAGAGTGAAGATGTAGAGCAAAAAAGAAATGCATGTGTTTGGGTGCACTTGAATTATTTTTATTATATAATTTTAAAAGAGTTTTTTATTTATGCATGCAAAAGCTGGGTGTAGACCAGAGATGTAGGGGGGTGAAAGGATTCATCAGAGACGGAGTGGGGAGCAGAGTAGGTAGATCTACTGAAATACACTGCTAAGGGGAACAGCTGGCAAGACAGGAGAGGTCTGCCCCGCCATGTGGGTTAGTTCCCTGGACAGGGATCCAATTCATGCTGTAGTGCTATAGCACTGAGACTTAACCCCTAGGCCACTAGGGAGAATCCACATTTGAATTTTTTTTTCAGCAGTGAAAGAGAACTTCCCCAGTAATGGAGGCAGATTATAATCCTGGCTGTGCTTAGAGCGGAGTATGTGCCACAGATCCTGACCAATGGCCCTATCCGTGTTGACACTTTGTTCCTCACAACAACCTTATAATGTAGACATTGTTACTGCTATGGCCTAAAAATTTGTATTCCCCCACCCCAATCCACATGTTGAATCCTAACCCCCAAGGGTGATGGTATTAGTAGCTGGAGGTTTGGAAAAGTGACTAGGTCACAAGGGTGGAGTCCACATGTGTGAGATTAGTGCCTTTATATAGGAGGCTCCAGAAAGCTCCGTAGGGCCTCCTGCCCTATAAGGACCCAATGAAAGTCTACAGACTGGAAGAGGGCCCTCACCTGAATGAGCTGGTAGCCTGATTTCAGACTTCCAGAGACCAGAGCTGTGGGAAGTAAATTTATGTGGTGTGTAAGCTACCTAATGATACTGAAGAAAGTAGTGAGCAATGAACTCATATAAGGAAACTGGAGGAAAAACAGTCTGGAAAGGTTAGAGAACAATGTTCAACACTGGGGCACTGGGAATATTGCCTCTTCTCTTAGTCACACTGAAGGGAAGGATCATTCCCAGGACAGGGTAGAGTACTCAAGAAAGTGACCAGTAATAGGAAATAATTAGTCCTAGACTGTTGCAGATTTGCCAAATAAATCATAAAAGCAAGACCCAAAAAGATTAAACTGTTTCCAATAACAACATCCCAGAAAAAAAAGCTCAAGATTTACAGGAACAAAAGATATCCACCACCCAACAAAGCAAAAGTCATAGTTCCTGGCATCTAATCAAAGATCACTGGGCATGCAGAGGAGCAGGTCAACACAGTCCCTAATAAGGAGAATAATCAATCTATCAAAACAGCCTAGGAACTTACACAGATATTCAAATTAGCAGACGAAATATGTCAAAATAATTGTTGTAACTGTATTTCCTAGGTTCAAAAAGTAAGTAGAACATAGATGACATCAGAAAGATCCAAATAGGATTTCTAGAGATGAAAACTACAATGCCTTAGATGAAAAACACTCTGGATAAGTGTAAGTACTTATTAAATACAGCAGAAGGAAGGGTTAGTTAACCTGAAGACATTGCAATAATAAATTTTAAAAAACCAATAAGAGCAAGTTAAAACTAAAGAAAAAGCAAAATGATAAAGTTCAGCATGGAAATCAGTAAAACAAGAAAATAAGCAATGAAACAAAAGCTGGTGCTTTGAGAAGACTCATTAAATTTGGCCAGTTTAATAAAGAAAAAACACAAATTACAAAATCAGGATTGAAAGAGGTGACATCATCACAGATTCCACAGATATGAAAAAAAGCAATAAGAGAACAGTATAAGCAACTTTATCTTAAAAATCTTACAATTCGGCTTATGTGAACCAATTCCTCAAAAAATAGAAACTACCAAAGTTTAGACAAGAAATAGATAAACTTAACAGCTATGTATCTATTGAGGAAATATAATTTGTAATTTTAAAGCTTTCCCACAAAGTAAATGCTAGGCCAAATGACTTCCCCATGAATTCTACTAAGCATTAAGGGAAGAAAAAAATACCCCTTCTACATAGACTCTTCCAGAAAGTCCAACAGGAGGGACTGTCTCCCAACTCATTAATGATGCCAGCAGACTGTGATAGCGAAACCAGCTGATGACATAACCAGAAAAGCTAACTACAAACCAGTTAGTATCTTTCAAAAGCACAGCTGCAAAATTTTAAACGATGTTTCAGCAAATCAAATCCAACAACCATATGCGATGTTGTGTGCCAGTGTTACTGCCATAATAAAAAAAAGTACAGTTTTTAAAAAATCTGACAATATATAAGGACAAAGCATAATAACAAGTGGAATTTTTTTCAAAGAATATAGTGTTATTTTAACATCCAAAAATCAGTGCAAGTTCTGGAGACCTATTATAATGATGTGAAGATACTTAATACTACTGAACTTACACTTCAAAATGGTTAGTATCATAAATTTTATATCATGTGTCTTTTTACCATAATTTTAAAAAATGGATAGATGTAATTCACCATAGTAACAAACCGAAAAAGAAAAACCACATGATTATCTTAATAGGTGCAGAAAAAGCATTTAACAAAATCTAACATCTTTATAAAATCCAATCAACCTGGAGAAAAACTTTCAACAAACTAAGAATAGAAGGGAACTTCCTCATCAGAGGAAAGATGCTACAACAACAATAAAACTATAGTTTTACTTTATAGTAAAAATTAAATTTATTCTTTCTAATATCAGGAACCAGAAAAGTATTGTAACTTACAGCTTGGCAATAAAAATGAACTAATGATACACACAGTAACATGGATTAATCTCAAAATATTTAAGCTGAATGGAAGGACTGGGCATGTGAGCATACATGCTGCATGATTCCATTTATGTGAAACTCTACCAATGCAAACAAATTCTCTGGTAACAGAAAACAGATCAGAGTCTGTCTGGGGAGACCAAGAGTGGGATGGGAGGGGTAGTTTGCGAAGGGACAAACTTTTGTAAAGGAAACTTGGGGATGTTGGATCTACTCACTCTCTTCATTGTGGTGATCATTTTATGAACAGACACAGGATGATACTTAGGTAATTTCACACTTTAAATATGTGTAGAAGGTCAACTATACCGTAATAAAGTCATTTTTAAAAGGAAAAAAAAAATGTCAATCTCTGGTTCATGTGTCCCTCAAATGCCAGTGGACAGAGGTCAAGCCCTTCTTCGAAATTTCCTTCCAAGCTCTGCTGTGCTCTAATAGCATGTCTGGGATGGACCTGTAGTTTCAGCACCTCAGCAAGTTTCTAACCAGAGATGTTGCCAGTCCCCTCTTCTCTTAGACACTCCCAATCTCTAGAGGTTTCTTTCTTGGAAACTTCATTCTCACTTAGATTAAGCTATAGGAGAAGTGGAGTGGAGGGAGTGTCCTCTTCATGAGCACGGCACTTCCCACCCTGATTATGACAAATTTCCCCCTCTCTCCTCTTGCAGACTCTGGGGGTGGGGTGCTTCAAAGCTGCAGTGAAGACTGGGTTTGGGTGGGATGTTTATTTACCTGATAAGGGGGTATCTCATCCCAATTGTTAGCAGCTGCAAGGCAATCTCTTGCTCAACAAAGTCCACAGAAGCCAGAAGGAAAGAGATTTGCTGTTTGGCCAAGGCTGTGGAGGGAGGAGGAGGCTTATAATGGGGAGTGGGAAGGGGTAGCCCTGAGCCCAGAAGACTTCAGGCTGCATATTGAGCTAAGTCAACAAGTCTTTAATGACATCTCTCTTGGGGGAATGGAGACTTGGGTCAGCCAGATCTTCAAGTCAGCAGAGTTTTTGTCCAGCCTCTTCCCCCACATTCTTCCTCCCTCTTTTCTCCTCCTTTTAGTGTTGCTGAGTAGGGAGAATAGACAGCTCTTTTATGTCTGATGTTTTTCCACTGTGTGTCCGTTTTAAAACACAATTGATTATCTTAATCAAAAGCAATTTAAATATTCAAATCCTGTATGTGTCATGTTATTTGAAGTAAGTCTTAATGAGGTCCACTGTCTTTTAATTCCTGTTCTGGATGATCTGAGATTAAGAATGAAGTACAGGGGCCTCCCCAGTGGCGCAGCGATTGAGCACTGGGTTGCGAAGCTGCCCGCAGCCTCTGCAGCGCCAGTTCGATCCCCGGCTGCTCCCTTGCCACCAGGTGAGGGTCCCACATGGTGCGCAGACCTCTCCTGCCGCCCGCTGCTCCCCTCAGCAGTGTACTTCATCTGCCTGCTCTGCTCCCCGCTCTGGCTCTGGTGAATTCTCTCACCCTCCCGCGCTTCTGACTATACCTAGTGCTTGTATAAATAAATAAATCAATCCAAAAAAAAGAATGAAGTACCGATTTTCTTGTAAGGATTTTGTAGAAAAGTCTAGGAGGGTTTCTCTTTCCATGTCCACAGACAAACCTCTCACTTCTTTCCTGGCCTGAAATTCTCTGTCTCTTCTTTGAGACTCTGGAGCAGGTCTTCAAGGACATCTGAGACCCTGGTTCCCATCAGGCTGGGGTTAATGTGAAATTTTACAAGCGGATCTGCCAGGGAGCTTTCTTCTGGTTTCCCAATGTTTCCCAAATGAACCATGTTGTCACCACTTATTTCTGAGGAAGTGAGGATAAGTGCCTGGTTATTTGTAACAACCTCCTGAGAATTTGTTCCCCAGGAGAGATATGGTCATTAAACCACCCACCTCTGCTGTGTCTTTTCTTTAAAAATTGTCCCATTCTTCAAGTGAACATTGATGTCATGATAGGGGTTAGATTAGTGGGGGGAGGGACAGAGAAAGAGCACAGAGATAAGCTTATATGGCGCCTCAGAGTTAGAAAGAAGTCATCCTTCCCACTGCGTAACAAGGACTCTAGTGCCCAAAGTGGGAATGCAGCTCAGTTAGCTCAGAGCGGCTAACTGAAAGCTGGGCCAAGTGTCCCACCTGTCAATCAAGGGTCCTTTCCTGCTGTCATTTTTATTTTATTTTGAGTAACTTGGCAATTTGTCAAAATTCTATCTGGAATTAAACCTGGATATTGAAACTCTTGCAAAATCTTTCCTCTCTCTTGGAGAGCTGAAAGTCACAATCAGGATGAAATATTCTTTCCTGGAATGGGACACCTCAGAATCTCTTTCCGACTAGAAGTCACTTCTCAGAATGTAGGTAAAGTGAGGACAGGAGAAACCTTCACAAAGACTATGAGGTCAGTGTTATTTCCTGCATTTTTATAGGAAATAGACAGACAGACAGACAGAGGGCCAAAGTGGTTGAAGAATTTTGCCCTGGTTAGTATTTAAAGTCATGGTTGATTGAATCTGAATGATTGGAAAGATAAAAGAAAATATAGAGTTAAAGACCAAAATAATACCTTTATTGTTTAGAGTAGGAGACAAATGTGTCTTGTATCAGATACTAGGTAGCTGTTCAACAAACCCTCTCCCTCTTCTTCGGCCATGAGCAAGAGTACATGTCCCAGTTGCCTTCATGTTGGGCGTGGCCATGTAACAGGTCCTAGCCAATGGTCTGTGAAAAGAAATGTACATCACTTTCAGGTAAGACCCATAAAATCCTTCCATATATGTCTTTATTCCCCTGCTTGCTCCTTATCTGTTGTCTGAGTTCCCCCAGAAGTTCTCAGAATAGGAATTTTGAGGTTCAGCACTACTGGTATTTTGGGCCAAATATTTCTTTGTTACAGGGGCTGATGTTTGCATTTTAAGATGTTTAGAAGCATCTCAGGTCTCAATACCTACTCAATGCCACTAGCCTCCCCATGCCCTAGTGTGACATCCAAGGTATCTCCAGACACTCTCAAATGTTCCCTTCTATGGCCACTGCTCTAATGATGCCAAAATCATACAACCAAAGGAATTTGATTCCTGAATGACTGCATGGAGTTGAGCATCCTTCCCATATTTGTTAAAACCATGAGCCAAAAATTAACTTTTACTGCATAACGTCACTACAATTTGGGAGTTGTTTGTTGAAAAGTGAGTTTCCCCTCACTGGTATGGTTTTGCTAGAGCCCCATAAAAAGACAGGTTTGCCCAAGAAAGCAAGGCCACATTAGGCCAGGCACCACCCATGCCTACAAAGACCAAGCCCAAGAGGAACAGCAGAAAGTGTGGGTAGACAGTCTCTGAGATAAAGAGAATAGCAAGGCTGAGCTCTGCATTTCCAAATTCACTGATATGTCACTTGTTATCAACAGTGGCAGAGAAATCTGAAATATGCTTGGTGGGAAAGTTTTCATCTCAAAACCAGTATACTCTGGTCTGAGGAACTCCAGATCCCACTGTCTTTTCTCTGCACCAGAAAATCGTCTCAGTACAAAACATGGCCTGTGTTCTGATGTTGTCACTGAATGCCTTACCATAATTTGTTAATGAAGTCAAGGCTCAGTCTTTGGCCAAGGCCAAGGGCTGGTCTGTGACCTGAGTGAGGCATCGCTTTTGTGATCAAGGTCCAAAGTCAGTCCATCAAGGACAGGACTTGGTTTGGAACACAAAATCCCCCAAAACAAAAACAAAATAACAAACAAATGGAACACAGAGGGTAAAACCCACACAGCTTGGCTCCCACTTAATTGGTGAATTTCATCCAGCGCTTCCATCACACAATCCTTTTTTCCCTTGTCCTTTATATTTCCATGTACTAAATAGCCCAGTGATATACTAACTGCCTCCCATAAAGCTGTCAAAGGAATGAAAGGAGTGACCTCAGCCTAGGAGAGGCACAGGAGTGGAAGGAAAATACCTGGCTGGGTGTCAAAAACCATGGATTTGTGTCCAGAGCTGACCTGTCACTAACTGATTGTTACAAACTGGACAAATCACTTTCCTTCTGGAACTTCTTGTTTCCCTAACATAAAGTAAGAACAGTGGGCTAGGAATCTCTTAATTTTTAATGTTAACTTCACTGAGAAGCATTAATCGAGATCCTGTTTATACATCTTCGTGTAATAGTAACCAGGTGCTGCAGCTTTTTCCTCCCTCCTCTCTCACTATCACCAGCTTAAACTTGGATGTTGTGATACTCAACAAACTCTTAATAGCCTTCAGTGGGTCCTCATTTGCCCAGACTCTCCCCAAACTCCAATCTATATGAAAAAGACTGAAATAGATATAGGACCCTAGAATTCTAAGATATTAGTAATCTATTTCTTTGCTATTCTAGCTTCTAGCCTTATTACCTGGGAGCTTAAAATTCTAGAAGCCTAGAAGTCTTAAATTCTAAACTGTTGCATCTAGGATTCTCAGCGTAACTTGAATTTCTCCAAGAAATAAATGAGGTTACATAATAGTAATAATTCAGGTTTTCCCTGGCCCCTGCCCCCATCTGCCCCAAATTCCCAATTGGTATTTCAGGTGTCCTCATGAGCACATTTTGGTCAGTGAGAAAGCCGCCCCTCTGTGCCTCTCCAGCCTACCTAGTAAATGGAAATATAAAGAACAATGAAGAAAGGAGATGGATTTTCCCTCCCCACACCCCACTCAGCATCACTTGCTCAGCCCTCCTCCCACTGACAGGCACCAGTTAGCTAGACGTGCTGATCTCACAGCTGAATGTCCTAGGAAGTTCCCAGAACAGAATTTTTTCCACCCTGGAACTACTGATATTTGGTACCAGATCATTCTTTGTTGTGGGGGCTGTTCTGTGCACTGTAGGATGTTTAGAAACATCTGTGGTCTCCACCTTTAGATGCCACTAGCATCCCCATGCCCTTGTGTAAACCTCAGTGGTAGACAGAGGCCTGGACTCCAGCTAAGCTCCTAACTTCTTAATATTCTTACCATTCAGTGTTTTAGCACTCCATATCTCAAAGTTTCAGAGAGCTTAGAATTCCAAGTCTCTCTTAAGAGCCTGAGTATTCTTAGATATTACTGTCTAGGTTTAAAAAAAATTGATTCAGAAGCACAATGATTCTAAGAGAGCAGAAGATGCTAAGTTATCTCCTAAACACTATCAGGGGCTCTAGGATGACGGAAGGCAAGGAGACCTCAGCCAGCTCCAAGTGAGGCTGCAGGAGGAAGGTGTCAGGGGTGAACGCATCCCCATAGGACACTGTTGTAGACCCAGGAGGAAGGAAGAACAGTCAAGCTTCGTGGCATGTCTAGAGCAGTCACACTGTCACTTGCTTCCCAGGCCCTTGGCCAGCATCAAGAACCAGTTTAACAACTCCAATCAAACATGTTATTTATTTTACAAGTAACTATAAATAGAAAAATAAAACTCAGAGTTTATGCCTGTGAGCAGGTCCCAGAGTTATTCAAGCTGCTCATGGCCATACATTTGGGGAGTTCTCCTGCCAGCGATGAGGGTGGACCCCTGTCCTCTTGCAGGGTCAAAGCCCCACATCTCCCAGGGTTTGGAGCATGGAAGGTTTGATGCTTCCCAACTTGGCTGCAGACCCTTCTGGCTGCGGTGAGCGGGAGGAAGGCGGGGTAGGCTTCAGAGCAGTGGAAGTGATTTAGGCATGTGTCAGGAAGCTGGGGCCCGGCCTGAAGCTCAGATTTCATAAGAAGCCCAGAGGGCTGGCAGAAATTCTTGGCCCCACACATCCCAGAGCCAGGAGCACCATCTGCAGCCAGAAGCAGCAAAGTCCCAGCTTGGAGGAAATTAAGGGCAAAAAGAATCTTCTCTGCTGTGGCAGGGCCTTCAAGAGAAACAACTCCAACATCCACTCTGGTGCTGTGGAGAACTTTTGATGAGTAACTTTACCAGCCTATCAGCTATTAAGAAGCCTAAGCGCCTACTACGTGCCAGTCAATATAGGGAGACAAGAAAGTTTGTTGTTCCTAAAGGCCTCACACAGGCTAGTGCCGTAAGATGAAGCCCCCATCCATAGCCTGGTCTCAAGTCAAGTCTCCTTGAAGTCTGACATCTGGCCTTCTCCATTGTGAGATCCTGGCTCCCTCAGTACCCCCAATCACACCAGGACCTCTCAATCTGCACTCTTGTTCCCTCAGCTGCAGTGTCTTCTTTCCATCTTGTGCTCATTTATCCAACCTCAGCACCAGCTCAAATCCCCACCTGCTCCCCTCGCACCTCTCCTCAGAACTCAAAGCACAAGTCATGATGTTTCACTTCAACGCCAGTCTCCCTATGAGATGGCGCCTTTTCTTACAGCTATATCCCCAAAGCCTACAGCCTGGAACAATATGTATATATATACTTTTTTTCCAGGATATTTTCAGGCATGGAGGAGCAGGTAGTAGAGTAAAAACATGTCTGAATAAAGTGGAATAATCTGTTCAGATTCAATGAAAGCAAAGTGACATCTAAGTGGACAGGCTGGACAGCCCCCAGGACAGACCATGCTAGGTTTCAATCCAGCATGATGTCTGCTTTCAGCAGTCATGATTATGAAGTCACAAGTCTATCATCTGCTCTCCCTCTAGAACCCCTCAAATGTGAGCCCCTGGAGGGCAAGAGTCTATGTCTTGCCTTGATTTAGGGGCTGATCATAAGCAGATTACTTACTCTGACTGTCCTCCTCTGCAAAATGGGGGTGGTCATGAGGATGAACTGAGTTAATACATGTGAACTACTCAGAACAGTGCCTAATGCATAGAAACATTAAAAAAGTAGTAACTTTTGTAGTACTAATAATATTAGAAAGAGCAGTTGTGGTAGCAGAATCATTGTTGTATAGTTCATGGAGAAACAGAAGGCTTTGCTAGCCAGGTTGAAACGGAATATGTATTGGGTTACATTGGAAGCTTCCCATCCCCACCTTGGTGACTCCATCCTGTGACTTTCATGGAAGTTCAAGGGCTCTGCTGAGCTAGGGAGTGAAGTTACAGCCCTCAGTGAGTGAAGAAATGCTTGGGAGCCTGTCAGGTGACAGGGTGCTTGGGACTTATTTTCTTTCAAGTTCTAGTCCTAAGCCTCTCTCTCTCTCTCTCTCTCTCTCTCTCTCTCTCTCTCTCTCTCTCTCAAAGTTTCTTTCCCTTAACTCTCTTTTTCTTAGATTTGACTTTTTTTTCTTGGTTAGCCACCTCTTGTCTACCTTAAGATGACTGATAGCATAGAGTATTTCAAAGAACCCCAATGGGAAATGGCCTGGCTCCAGCTCCAGATCTGTCCTTAACTTCTAATGGATCCTGGGCAAGTCTCTTCTCCCCAAACCTAAGGGCTTCCTCTCAATAAGGAAAATAGGGAGCTGTGTGGGGTTCTAAAGTCCTTTCTTTCTGAGCATCTGTGTGTCTCTGGGGCAATATTCTCTTGTATAGAAAAACTCCTCTGGACCGACGGGAATTGTACGTGGAATTTGGTTTTATTTTTCATTCAGTTAATATTTTCTGAGTACAGATAATATATCAGGCATCCTACCAGGTGCTGGGGGTCATGGGGTGAACAAGCCAGGCAAGGGCTCACATTTGAGGGTGTCTAGAGGAAGATCAGAAGACAGGTTATGACTTCATAATCGTGGACTGCTTAGGAGAAGGGGAAGGTGATGTGTGCTGGTCCCTCTGTGGGCAGGCAGTGTGCACCCACTGACCTAGGCCATCTCAACCAACCCTCTCTGTCACCTTACGATGTAGCACAACTATTACAAAGAAGGACGCAAAGCTGAGACATTCAGTGGTTTGGTCAATGCCACCCAGACAGGCGTGATGAAGATGAGTCTAATACCAGTCACGCCTTCTTTACATGCACGCACTGCTTGGTCCTTCTGGATTCTGAACTCTGAGGCCTGGGCACACCAGGAGAGCAAACCCTGGATCCCACTTCCTAGGAAAGCCCTCCATGGCTATCCCATCCTCCAGTCTGGCTATGGCTTCCTGAGACATCTATGCTTAGACCACGGCCGCTTACACCCTCTGTCCCTCTGTCTTCATAGGGAGGGCTGTGAGATTTGTGGCTGGGTTCTGCCCTCTTGGCCCCTAACCCTATAAAATAGCAAGCAGTCTCCAGGGTAGAAAAAAAGGGGGACAAGACTAAAAAATAAACACTGATGAAGATTGAAAATGACTAGTGAGTCTTGGGGATTTATGTCTCATGAAGTGAGATGGCTGAGGAGGCCAGACAGGGAGCAGACGGCCCTGACGCCTCTGCCTTGTGGATAATTTATCCCAGAAAATAGAGGCCTCTCTGCGACTCACACAGGCAGGGTGGTTCTCTGGGTCTTCCCAGCCCACATCTGAAGAAACCTAGCCTGAATCAGAAGTTTTATTTCTTAGACCAAACCCAAACATTTCTGCTTCTTTTCACATCTGTATTCTTTTCTGAGGTTCACCTTACATCCTGGTGAGGTGACAGAATGGGGGCCTTTATCCCCACTGGTGGGATGAGAAAACTGAAGCTGACAGAAGCTGAATCACAGTGGCAGGCGGGTGGTGGTGGCTGATGCCTCCGGCCCCATCCAGTACCCACTTCCGCTGCTTTTCATTCCCCTTCTTCGATGCCTAACCCACTTCCAGATGATGAGTCACGTCAGCTGACCTCTGCTAGGATCAGTATTCACTAAGAACTCTGCAAACACAGAGATGAACTGGGCTTAAAACAAAGGAAAACTTTTTAACCATGAGGAATGAATAAAGGCCATGATAATAGAAGGCCAACCTTCAATATAATGATCAGAAGATCTGAAAAGGCAGGAAAAAAAATTCAAGTTTTGGAGAGAAGCTGGGAAGAGGATTGAAGCTGGAGGGAAACACACGTGGTCCTATTTGCCAGGAAGCTTCTGCCCAAGTGACCCCTGGGCATGGGGGCTGCACTCGTCCTGGATGACTTCCCCTCCCACAGGCTCAGGAGCAGGAGTGCATTGCCAGAAGCTGACAGTCAGTGCGGACTTTGATGCTGAAACCTGAGTTCACTCTCCTGCTGTCTGCACGATGGGTTCTCCAGTGCTCCCGAGGTGAAGCCCCAGTCTCCGCAGTAGCGCGGGGATATGATTGACCTGGTGTTCAACCCCTACTAGTTACAAGGGTTGATTTCTTAATCTTTCTGTACCTGTTTGCTCATCCATTGAATGGAAATAGTAATATCTACCTCTAAGTTTTGCCTGGGAATGAAAAAAAAATGTAAAGAAAGCCTTGCAATTTAACTACATTAGTTCAGACTGCATGTGAGGCCCCAGGATAATGGAAGACACATTCCCCAGGTGAAATGGGGGACCGATATGCAAGGACTGTGAAAGTGGTGCTGAAAACTGCTTTTCTGGTTTTTTACTGACCACCCATATGGCATATAAAAGAGGTAGGAGAGGCCAAGAACAGAGCTAGAGCTAGATAGAAATACCTGGAAGAGCTGAGAGCACTATGTGCATCTTCATCCACTCCCTCCTAACGCCAAGCCTGGGAAATGACTGGAATAGGATCCTAGGAGAACTCAGTGCTCTCCCTGTGCTTGGGAGATACTGTGGACTGGACCTGACTCCCACTAAGGCTAAAGGGCAGGCGCTGGCTGGCCAGTTCCTCTAACACAGGGGGTGTTGCATGGAGGCAATCCACATCCTTGGAGTTTATCAAGTGGAAAATACAGGAGTATTTTCTCTGAACTGGATCTGGACCACATGAGAACAGGATGGTCCAGGCCATCTTAGATCCTGCCAGAGGACTAACTAGGAGGAAAGACCTGGAAGAGACTGGTGGTGCTGGTATAGGCCTGGGGAAGGAGTCGGAAGCTGCCTGCTGACATAGACATGCCCTCACCCACATCAAGGCACCTCTTCATGGGAAGGGTTGGATTTGTTCCAATGAATACATCTTATCTAGTCTTCAGGACTAGATAGGAAAGAACTTTCCTATCACCCTCTCCTTCTCTCCTTCCCTGATAATGAAGAAATCAAAAATCCACCATGGTTAGCAAGATGTAGAAGCAGAAGTGATGCTTTAGGTGGGAAAAGATGAAACTGAACCACATCCTTAGTAGAGGAGATGAGCCAGCACCAGGCTCGGGTCCAAGTGGGTGGTGAGGAAAAGCATTACCTTAAGTGAGGTTTGAAGTGTTTATTATTATTACTATCACTAACAGCAGTAAGGTGGTACACTGGGCATGAAACAGTGTTTTATGAGTTAAGATAATGGGGAAAACACCCTGATACCTAAGAGGAAACAGAAGAGATGTGGAACAAGTTCAAGATTTCATTCAATGTGATGGGAGAGATTCAGCCCTGCAGGATGAGTGGAAAAAGCTGTCTCTTGATCCTCCCCATCATGAGTCAATGTCACAGCTACATGCCAGAGCTTAACTGTCCCTCGCTAACTGGTGGACCAGCCGTGGGCAAGGTGAATGGATTACAGCACCTTTGAGCACTGCTGTGTACCTGACCTGTGTTCCTTTCCAGTGTAGAAGTTCCAGTTTTAACCCTTGGTAAACACACGGTTCTCATAGACACATCCAGATGAGGTGACTGAGGCCCAAAGCCAGGCAAGAGTTTCCCCATGTTGACTATCTTCTGTCTCTCTTCTAGACCTCCCTGTGATGCCACACAGCCCCCTGGAAACCCAGGAGAGGAATAAAGTGCCAACTTGGCTCATCCGAGGGTGTCTACCAGTTACCATGCTCTGACTTTGGGCAGAGTCTCTTGTGTATGTTAGGCCCGATTCTTGCAATAACCAGGGAGGAGCACTGTTAGCCTTTACACCATGAAACATCTGAGATCCGTGAGACTAAGTGACTTGTCCATAGTCAGATGGCCATTCGGGGGTGGAGATGGGATTCAAACAGGTGAGTCTGTCTCCAAAATCAGTGCTTTTGCCATACAACCATGCCGTCTCTCCCGGGGTCTGCTTGAGTGAGGAAGGAGAGGTGCATGTAGGCTGACAGTGAGCTCTGGGTCCTCAGAGCTTCATAGGGAGACTCAGCTGTCCTGTTGTGCCTTTTTTCAGGATAAGAACCAGTCTAAACTGGTGTCTGGAGCCTCCCTGGTAGCACAGGGGTTAAAGCCTCAGCACTATCAAACCATTGTGGCATGAGTTCAATCCCTGGCCAGGGAGCTGATCCACATGGCACAGCAGACCTCTCCTGTCTCACCTGTTGCTCCCCTCAGCAGTGGATTTCAGTAAATCCACCTGTTCTGTTCCCCACTCTGTCTCTGGTTAGTCCTTTCAACCCCCGCTTCTCTGGTCTAGACCCCAGTTCTTTTATGCATAAATAAATATAATAAATCTTTTTTTAAAAGGTGTGAATAATTTTTTTAATTAATTGGCAAATTATATGGTCAGAGAGCCCCTACTCTGTCCTCTGAAGTAGATATTAACTTTATTAATGCTTTTCCCTTTGCAAGTTAGGGCAGGAGTCATGGCTGGCGTGTACAAGGAGGTTACGCTTAGACTTTTCTTGTGACAGTGGACTTGGCCTCCCTCATTCCCTGCTGAACCCAGTTCTTCTCAGGCGGAAAACAGGGAATTAAAAAAAAAAAGATAAAGAAATAAATGAATTAGAAGGGGGAAAACGACTGAAGAATAAATAATCCTCTTAAAACAGTCACTGGGAGAGGCAGAGAGGGATATCATCTCATAAAGCGATCTGATTTTACAAAAGCACTGTCCTCATATGAAGTTACACCATGTCCCTGACACATGGAACAAGGTCCGTGGGTGTCTCTAGAGCCACACCTGGCAACAGGGGAGGCTTCAGGGTGACATGTGAGAAAAGGATCTCCCTCTGTTGAGCCCCCAGAAAGCACCTGCAGGAGACCTGCGATGTGGGTGTGCAGGTGGAGTATGTGCTGGGGTGTTCACCTCAGGTCAGCAGGTACCGGCACACCTGAGTGTGCACACTGGGGCTGGTCTCTGTGGAGTGGTGTGTATGGATGCTGTGTCCATCTGTGAGAGGGTATATTCTTTCACTCATCCCACAGATGAGTTTTGAGGGTTTCCTGGGTGCTGTGCTCTAAATGTAGGACAGATAGGCTGGTCCCTGCGCATGTGGGAATGTGAGTCCTTACGAGCATGAGGGAGCATTGCCATGGGAATTAAACATTTCCACCTCTAATCATGAAGAATTACCTAAAAGAAGACTGACTGGGCTTCCAAAGTCCCATTCCCTGCTTCTATCAGAGACAGAGCTGCTGTGATCTTCACTAGGGTTCCCGGGTCACCCACACACACTGCAGACTGAGAGCTGGGACACACGACTCCAGTGAATTCACAGTGAAGCTCAGACAATGCCTCATGATGACAGGTCCTTCCAGCCATCAGGGGGTCTATATCCCCAAGTCCACCAGAGACACTGAATGCTTTTCCTTCAGCCACAAGTATGTGGGACCATCAGGGCCTGCCTGGCTTTGCTCTGCCTGACGAGAGCAACACTGAGAAGCTTCACCCTGCACACTCAGAACTGCTCCGTCCCCAGTTCACATTGTCCAACACACAGAGGATAATGAATCTTCCTACCAAAGGTGAGATCTAGAATGTACCTAAGGCTGTTGCCACATTCATTGGCCCTGATACTCCCTAGCCCTGTCACTCTTTCCAGATGATTCCTGCCATCTCCTCTATTTACATTTCTTCCAGTTGCTGACTGCAGTCCTACTATAAACTAGATAGAGCATCTGGAATCTGACCTACAGATGACCAAATAGTTCCCTGCAATTCCGGACCCCAATCAAAGGCCCTTGGAGAGGCATCAGAATGTATGGGCTAGAACATCAGAATCGAAGGGCCAGAACAACCCACCCTGTTCCTCAACTCTGGGCTCCAATACTGGTCACTCTGATGCCCAAAGGCCTTGTCAGCTCCAGCACTATCCTTGCCTTCCCTGCCAGCTTAGCGGCCAACACTCTAACATGCCTTTAGTCAGGCTTACCGAGTTTACCACATTTGAGCTTATTTCTTCTGACTTTTTAGTTCCAGAATCTCCAACCTCACCCCACCCTAGTCCCTGAAACTAATTCCTGGCCCCACTTGAAAGCTTTTTCAGACTGAGTGAAAGTAATCTGTCCCAAGTGCCCTGACATCAAGACATCATGAGTACTTCCTTCCCGACCAGAAATGCCATCAGAGAGTCCAGTCAGGGCTTGGCTCCCTGCCTTCATCAAGGTCTCCTGCATATCCGCTCCAGAAAACAGAGTTGTCAGAAAACACACCCAAGAAACTTGTCAGGGAGCAACCAGTCGTCCGAATTATTTAGTGTCCCCTGGAACATAGCCAACTAGATGCCGGCCATGAGACACTGGGAAAATATTTATGTGAGTCCTGATGGATGCTTGGCCAGGAAGTACTGTGTGCTCTCGTCTTTTCTTCCTGCTGATAAGGCAAAGCTATACATGCCATGCGGCTCTCAGAAAAGGCCCTGTGATGGGGACCTGGCATCTGATCAGAGTGAGAGGTTAACGGCGGCAGCTCTCAGGTCCAGCCCTGTCTCTGCCACCAACTCATTCTATACTTTCCAGGGCCTCAGCAATTCCATTCGCAACATCATGGGGTAGACCAGATGACCTCAATGTCTCTACAATCTTATGAAGTTGTTATTTACACAGTCAGATCTATTTTCCATTCCTGCCATCATGATGCCATTGGCTCATCACAGAGATATTTTTCTTGGCATCCTGGAAACGTTCCTGAAATTCCAACATCCTAGAATTTCTCTTTCCACTGATCTAGTTTCTGTAACCAGATGGGAGAACTCCATGTAGAGAAGGAAGATTTGAGCTTAAAATAAAAGGGTAAAATGGAGGAGGGGAAATTGAGTTCAAACAGCGCTTATCATCTGATCAATAGTTGCGATGCTTGGTGTTGAACCCACAGTGACGGTAAACTGCCCTGTGTCCTGTCCTTTAAGCTGCTCACACTGAGCCCCACTCCTGTTATCTAGAAGCTCATTATAAGGCAGCGAGACACTCATGTTTCTTCCTCCCCATAGATCCCGGGACCTCTATGGGCTGCCTTCCTCAGTCCTGCATTTCTATCCTTGTCCAGCTCCCCGCTTCCTATGAGAGGTTTGACCTCACAGGTCTTTCTCCATTTCAGAGTTTTGTTGGGTTTTTTTTTTTTTCCCTTTCAAAATTTATCTCTCTTCAGGGGTACTGATATCTTCTCTGAGATACTCAATGACCTCTCAGGACCCTTTGCTTGCCTCAGTTTCCCTGAGTGGTGGGCACCCCAGACTTTCTCTCTCATACCCCCACCCCTTCTCTAGGAAGTTCCCCAGTCTGAAAGTGAAACCTGGCAGCTGTGGTGGCCACTGAGAAACTGGGTGTGGGAGGCTTCTAGGCTCTGTGATTGCATTCAAGGGTTATTTCCCCAAAAGAAAAATTGGGACAGGAAGCAGTGGTTGGGCCTAGTGCCACTTAGTTTACCTGGTCTGAAGAATTATTTCTTGGTGACTCTCCATTTCTCCATCCAACACACTCATTTAATACCTGTTCTGTGCCAGACACCATGCAAGGCATGATGTGCAGAGACAGATAAAGCCCTGTTCTCTTGAAGTCAATCCCAGGTGCCTGGTATCCTTGAACCAGGGCCTGGAACATGACCAGGCCAGCCTGTCAGCTTCCGCCCTTCATCACAACTATTCCCTGTTGCCTGCCTCCTGGAATTATGGAATCACAGTAGATCAGAGCCAGAGCACCATCAAAAACTAGCCAATCCACAAAATCTGTGAGGGGAATGCATGATGGAGGTCTTTGCCTCTGCCTGGAAGGTCATGCCCTGCTTGGTACAGTCACATGACCAAGGACCACAGCATTAAAAACTGAATTCTCCTCTGAGTATAATCATTTATAGTACAGATGAGGAAATAGAGAACCAGAGAGAAGCAGGGCGGGGGCCCAGATAGGACGACTGACTAATAGTCCTGAGTCCAGTATAGACACCTCTACAAGGGCCCTAAGAGATAAGTTTTGTTAACATCCCTGTTGTTCAAATAAGGTGAATGACTGAGAAAGAGAAAATATCCAGGTTATACAGCTTTACAGTGGTTACATACAGGTTCATATCTAGTTTGGTTGGTTCTAGAATCTAGGTACTCAGCTGTTTAACAGAATCATGCTAAGCAACCAATGACCACTGTTGCTGCTGTTGATATTGGCTATAACAAGACAGCCACTCCTCCCAGAAAGGGAGAAGTGTTAATTTGAGAAGAAAACTAGCTACAACTCAAACAATGTACCTTGCTACTGTAATGGAAAGAGTGACATCCTGCTACGGAAATCCTGGGGAAACATCAACTAATCATGATGGGGAATCGTCGGGAAGCCCTCTCAAATGGGGCCACATTTAAGCAGGCACTTGAAAGATGAATGGAAATTTACCAACAGGATAGAGGTGAGGAGCTCAGATATGCCAAGCTCAGAGGGTACAAAAAGTCAGCTTCTTGTGTCTGTGAAGCAGTTAATGATGGGAAGAAGGGCGGAGAGGCATCCAAGGAAGAAGATGGAAGCTATAAGCTGAAGGGTCTTAGGTGCAAGACTAGGGGTGGAGGCCTTCATATTTAAGGCCCATAGGCCATCAAAGTTTTTAAGAAGAGAAGCAACTCATCAGTCAAAGATGACTCTGGGGGTAAAAATCAATACATCTCAGGGACAGGAGATCATAATGTTAACACTGGCATTGACAGCTCGCATGTATCATCCTTATTAATCTGAAAATAAAAATCTTCAAGCAACCTTATTCCTAACATCAGTCCTTTGAGGTAACCTTATCCCACATTTACAGAAGGGGCAAGCAACTTCCAAAGTCAATCAGATTCGTTCACCCCAAGACCAGGGCATACCTCTTGAGACAGTCTGTGGGTGGGTGGCTGTGGCAAGTGTGCAAAATGGGCCTGGATGTCTGCCCTGGGTGGCATCTGGAAGAGTGTGCTCACAACTCATCTGATTGTCAAATTCTGAGACTCAGCAGTAGGCTGGCTGCCTCGTGGGTCTGATGGTCTGAGCCGTGGGTGGTCAGGAATGTTTCAGGACTTCCTGGGCCCAGTGTTCCAGGTCGGAGTGTCTGGATTAATGATCCATCTCCAGGCAGAGTGAGCCGACCCTGACGCCAGGCAAGAGCTTCGATTAGACTTTACACTCCCTGCTTGCTTTCATCTGAGACTCTCCGGGTGGGCTGGGGCCTAATAATTAACATTCTCTGAGCCCCACAACATGAGTAAGCTGGAGGGGGGAGAGAATATTCTCTGAATAGGTCCCCATCGGGGTGGAAGGGGGCCCCCAAAGCCTGGGCATGATTGTTTGGCAGACAACCACGTCCGCCCAGCTGACGTTCCAGTCCTGTGTGTGGAGTGTATGCAGTGAGGGGTTTGGGGCTCATCTGTGAGTTTTGTTACATTTCAAGGCAGAAGTAGCCCTAGAATTTCTATCCTCACTGTACACATGGGGAAATTGAGGCCCAGAGAAAGGCAAGGGGTTGCTCAGGGGCTGAGGGACAAGGATTAAGATCCAAATCTCCTGTTTCCCTGCCTGGCATCTTTCCAGTGTCTCTTGCAGAGGGTGTTTAGGCCCTCCTGGCCCCTCAAGGCGAGAGAAGGTGGGGGCATGATAGATTTTCTATATCATTCAAAGGTGCCTTGTTACTCATTCTTGCATTGGTTCAACAAATATTTGCTGATACCTAGTATGTTCCAGTTGTTTTGGCAGGTGCTAAGGAAAGCAGAAAATAGTCCCTGACACTGAGGAACAGTTAACCTGGGAAAAGAGAGAAGTAGGGAAGGTATCAGGGGAGAGGCAGATAAGTAAGTACTAAGTTCAGTGAGGCATGATGGTGCTTTAATAGTAAATCTATTTAATAATACAGAGTACAGGTATGGCTTCCAGAGAGGGCATGACTGTATCCACCCCAAGGGGTGAAGTCCAGAGAGTAGCACAGATGTGATCACACAGGCTTTAGAGGGAAGAGAACACAAAACAGAACCTCAGGAGAGGGCTAGGTGTTCATCAGGCAAACAGACAGAGGAAACAGGTAAAGGTGGGATCATCCCAAAGAAGAGAAGGAAAGACTTGATCTGTGCAAAAATAGAGGGGTGGGAAGTAGCTGAGTTAACTGAGAGCAAGAGAGTTGGCAGAAGAGTGAAGGGTTTACGTTATGGTAGTTGAGACTGGAGAACTAAGCAAAGAACAGATCAAAGGCCTCCTAAACCTGGGTGAGGGGACTGAACTTGATCCTGAAGGATTCAGACAAAGAGCAACATGGTCAGAGCTGTATTTGAGAAGCCTCCCTCCTGCAGTGCTGGTGGAGACGTAACATAGAAAAGACTGATTGGAGTAGACACAGCTGGGAGGCAGAAAAATGATGGTGGTCTGTTTTGATTAGTGTATAGCCACAAAGGACACCAAAAACTCTGTCTGGTCTAGAAAAGCTTATGTCCTGGGAATCTTCTTACATAAAAAAGCACTCTCTGTGATTATCAATTTATACCAGAGTCTATAAATCTGGATCCCTTTCATATCCCTCCAGTGTGAGAAGAAATCACAACATCCTTTTCTCTCTTTATGTATTATAAGAGTCCCCACACCCACTTCTGCAGGTACTCACACTTTCCCATAATGGGTTCCCCACTGAAATGTCACTGCCACCAACATATGGCAGAAAAGCACCACATCTTCATAATCTTCTACTTCAAACTTAAGATGTTTCCACATTATCTGACTGTGACTTTTCATGCAATCAGTATGGATTAATTGAGCATCTACTCTGTACCAGGCATTTCTAGTCATGCCTGGATATGACTTCTGCTCTTACTTTTACCGGATTTATGGTTAAACCCCAAATCCCTTTACTCAGCATTTCAGAACCTTCTTAGAGCTGACCTCCACAGCCTGGTATTCACCCTCTTTCCTTCCAGGACTCTGCACTTTTCATGCTGAGTCAATTGATGATGTCTCAGACCCTTATGCTGTTCTTTGCAAATAGAAACATCTTGTTTTAATAAAATGCTAATACATGCTCGCTCTAATTCAAATAATACCAAAGGTGGAAAGTAGAAAGTAAAATTTGTCTTTCATCCACATCCGCCCACCATCCTATAGTTTTCACCCTCCAGAAATAAATACTGTTAACATGTGGGTAGATTCCCAACAGAATCCCTCCAGATTTTTTTAAAAAAACTCTTATGCCCTAGCACATTATGTTTTCCAAACTCTCACCAATGAGCCCTCCTTCAGGGCTTATTACACCCTCCTCTGCAACTCCATGGGAAGAATCAGGGGCTGCAGTGGAGCCCTTGCCACCCCGAAACTAAGTTCACCTGCACCCATGGTAGACCTCCACCAGCATGAGTGCAAGGCTGTAACCTGGGAGGGCAATCTCTGTGAGGACAGGCTGAGACCATCCTGATTCCCACTATACCCACAGTGCCTTGCACGTCATGGGACTCTACAGTATTTATAAAACACCTGGTGAGTGGATGGTGGATGGAGGGGGGCTTGGTGGACAGATGCAGGTAGGAACACCTATGGCAGGTTCCACAAAATGCACACAGGGAGGTGGTGGGGGGGGCCTGGCCCCGAGTATAGAAAGGAACCAAACTGAGGGTGCCCATCTGCTCTACAGTCTTCTGTGGCTCCCGCCCTCTCTGAGCTTGTATTTCCCTACCCGCAACTGAAAAGTAAGGCTGAGTAGTTCCACAGAAATCTCCCGAACGGATGCCCCAGAATGCTCAACTGGCCCTGGCCCAGCACCCCTATTTCACACCTCTGTAATTACCCACCTGCACGCCTTTTATTATAGACATTGGGGTGGGGGTGGGGGCTCATTAAATAAAGGGCAAAAGGAAATTGCTGGCTTGCCGAAATGACATTGTTGGCATTAACTAGATTAACTTCTGAAATGAAAAGCCCACAAAAGCAAAACCAAAACAGAGAAGGAGCCATGGCTTCCGCTGGGGGGCTTCATGGTTCTCTGCTTCAGCCTGCCTGACCCCAAACCAGGCCCCCAATCCATCCTCCCTGGGGAGATCACGGAAGTCACTTTTCTGCCTCTACTCAGGACTTCATCTCAGCAAGTCCAGAAAAAAAGGCACAGGGCACCCCAAGCCAGAACTTGACAGCTCTTCATGCAGCCTCCAGTCAAAGAGATAGGCAGCAAATAGACCCCACGTAGAGTGAGGAGAGTGGAGCCAGGAAGCCAAGGGCTGCAGGGCTGGAGTCTGGGGATCAGGGAAGGGGCACCCGGGCCCAATGACTAGCAGGTATCCAGACAGGGCTCTGGGAATAGTGTCTGGGAGGGAGAGGAGCACAAGAGGAAGGCCTCTTCACAGTCATGGGCAGAGAGCAGGGGATGACGCTGTTCCACATAGTGGTCCTGGTTGGTCGTGCTTCTCACAGTCTTACTGTGGCCAGGGGAAAACTAGAATATAGAATCTCTGCACCAAGCCAGGGATGCCAACCTGCATCTACGCCCATGTGGCAGCCGTCAGAGGGAGCTGCTGCTCACCTCCATGATGATGCAGGCCGGTGCTGAGACACAAGACAGAAGTAGTGACGGGCTCAGGCCAAGCACTTTCTCAGCTCATAGTGCGTGCAATTATTAGAAGGTGGATGCTGAGGGAGGTAAACCTAACCCTGCTTGTTGCTTTCAGTGCCCACAGGGACAGAAAAGGATGGAACCCTGATGCCTGGCTGAGAACCAAATCTCCCAGGGAGAGCATCAGTCCTTGTAAGAATCTCAGAGCAAGTGAGAAAAATATTCCTCCCCAGTTAACCCCAAATCTACTTGCCCCTACCTCCCTTAGAGGGTGTAGGGTAAATGGTTTTCAGGCTTTTCTACCCTCTCCATTAGGATTGCCCTGCCTGATAGAGCACCTGCAGTTGTTACACTGTTATAAGTTATGTTGTTTACTTTTGTGGGCCTTGACAAGCAGTATTGACATAGTCACCAAGAGAAGTAGAAACAGGAGAAGAGGCAAGAAAAGAGAAAAGGGGAGAAGGAACGCCAGAGAAGCCCAGAATGAAGACTTGCAGGGGGCTTGGAGCCTTGCTGGCCTCCTGTCCCCCACCCCCTCCCCCCAGCAGCCTTGCCTGCCATGTACCTGGTTGCTGCACTACCTGTAAAAGCCCAATAAAAGCCTGAGAAAGCCACCGGGCTCCAGGACTTTCCTTTACCTGGTCTGCTCGAATCATAAAACCTGCCCTGTGACCATCCTGCCGCTACAGAGGGTCAGCTAAGGGGACTGCAAGAAGGCAGAGAACGAGGCAAGAAGCACCTAGTCAGTCCGTGCCTCCTCTGGATAGGATACTTTACTTGACCTGTCCCTTTTATCCTCAAAAGAATTTACAGGGAAGAATTTTTTTCTCCACTTGCTAGAAAACGAAGCTGGGGCTCAGAAAAGATTTCCTAAGCTCTCACAGCTAGTGACTATCCCAGCCAGACTTGGCGCTGAGGGCTGACCAGTTCCAGACTCTCCCACAAGGCTCTGCTCTCCAGCCGCATCCCTGCCTACAAGATCTTTCAGGGTTACCCTGCACATTTGGTGATGCCGACTAGATTAACCTTTGATTAAAATCATGAAACCTTTCATTCCTCTGAGCTGTTGGATACCAGAACTGTCAAAACTGATAGTCTAATGTGTATTTTAAAAACATTTTATATCCTAGCTCCCCGACCAGGCACATTTGTGATGTGACATCCAAGGAGTGACAGCTAGTGACAGGATACCAGGCACTGGTCCTGGAAGGTTATTCCAGTACCCCTCAAACCTCACCCTGGTGCTTACGAGCCCACAGCTGGGCCTGGGGACCAACCACCCCTTCTTGGATCAGTCCTGGTCAGGATCACCAAATGCCAGACGAGGTCACGGTTTATTAATCATTGCCAAGGGGGAAGTTAAACTGAAAGCCAGTTCATTAAAGATTAAGCTTCATCACCACAGCCCTCGGGGAAAGAGAGGTTTGGGTGGAGAGCAAGGTCCTGTTCCAGGAGGTCACCTACTGTGAAAGTCTCCCCAGAGAGCCTGTGGTGAGGTTCCAGTGGCCTGGGTTCCAGTCCTGCTCTGCTCTCCATCTGCATGGGGTGAAAGCGGGGGTGCTTGGGCAGGGCACTCCCCCAGCTGAGCTAGCAATTCCTTCTCTGATGCATGGAAAAACTTCCATCAGTTTCTTTATGATGCTCCAGCATATGTTGCTCTAAGAATAATCTACATGCATTTGCTTTTCTCAGTCTATATTGTCTGTGTCCCCAGGTTGTCCAGTGCAAGCTTGGTCTCTATCTATGTGGCCTTGGAAAGCTGGCAGTAAAACACAAATCCACCAAGAGAGTCAGTACTCAGGGACTCCCACCCCCACCTCCTGGCACCCCAAACTGGCCAGCTGGCATCTCTGGTCCACAACTTGTCCCCTTTGCTTTCGAGGCACTGGCCCAAGTTATTTCTAGAGGAAGGTTCTCTGAGCCCACTGATCCATTGGTTAATTTCTAGGACTTCCCTTTGGTTGGTCCCATCCCAATGGGATCTGTTAAACTAAATCTTGATCCAACACCAACCAAGGCACAACATTTAGTGACCAATGAATGAACAGCTACATTAGCCACTGCGTATCCAACAAGACACGACAATGGAGGCAGGACCCCACTGGTCCCAAATGGAAGTGCCACTGTATGTATTCTGCTTTGTAAGCAGAAATTTCTATTATGGTGAGCTGTCTGAAGATATTGTGGTGAATGATGACATGTTTTAAAATATTCAGATGAGGGAGGCAGTTGGATTGACAACTAATTTCTCCTTCAAGAAAACTCTAATTGCTTTTCTGTCTGTAGATGGCAGCACTGGTCCCTCCGCTCCCCCAGAAAGGAACCATTTTTAACTTGAGAACAAGTAAGTGCTCTAAAGAACAAGCAATGCAAAGATAACAGAAGAGAGCAAATATCCTCACATATTTAAGATGCGAACACATCTGTTGACAGCTGGAAGACAAATAACTGTTCCTTGAGCCAGTTCTGCATCATCCTGAGTCTCATTCAGACATTACCCAAAATTTCTATTCATGGAGGAATCACTGCATGCCCGGCACATCGCCAAACATACTGCATGTCCTCACTACTCCCTGTGCAGGTTCTGTTCCTGCTCCACTTTCAAAGAAGAAACAGCTCTACTCTTAATGCAAGAGTCGAACTTCCAGAACATCCCACCACAACCTGGAACAAACAGGGAAACAAGCCAGTGGAAATCGCAGTTCAGTGTCCTGGGGCTAATCCCTGACAGCAGGATGAGGTCCTGTGCACACCTTAGAAAGAACAGCTTACCAAGCAGTGTGATGATGCACGATGGGGCTGCTGAAATAGGGATAGAAATGGGGATGGCTGGAGAGCCCCTCCTGAGGAGGGAGTCAGGGAGTCTTCTCAGATCCAGTGCCAGCTCTGCCCTGACATGCTGTGTGGCCTCAAGCAAGTCCTTTCACCTCTCTGAGCACCCACACCCTTCCCTGAGCGGGTGGTGAGTATCTAATGAGACACTGGCAAGAAAAAAAGCTTTGAAATGTATTGTATAAAAGCTCTCTTAGAGGTATTGTTATTAATTATTATTATTATCACCATCGTCATCTTTCATGGTTATTAATGACCTGTTACCTGCTAGGGATCTGTCATCCAGGAATTTCTTTAAGCCCTTCTTCAACCTGTTTAGATTCCAGTCTGCAGCACCTCCCTTGTTTTTTGATCCTTGGCGCCCCCAGTCCAGGGAGCTGCAGGCAAACTTCTCTGCCTAGGGCTCTGGGTTTGAACGAGATTTCTCAGTCTCTTTGGTGGGTTCCATCAAGTCGATTGAATTCAGAGCAATACAGCTCACTTCCTCCCCTCAAATCACATTTGTATGCCCACATCAGTGTCAGGAGTCTCAGGAAGAGGGAGAAAGGGAAGATATAGACCTTGTCTTCACTCCCATAAACTCAGGAGCCCCAGAGAGGGTGGGGACATAACACTGCCTCTTAACCATCTATGCTAGGACTGAGAACAGGACCCACACCCCCAGAGGTCACCCAAGGACCCGGTACTTTCAGAGTGTAATTGTCCTTTCTCAGAGACGCACAAGCTAACTGCACAAGCCAAAAACATAAAACAAGCTCAACCAACTTTGCTACCTGCTCTGGGCTAAGCTCTGCAGATTTCAAAGTGAATCCAGCATGGTGGGAACCTATACTCAAGAATTTTATAGTCTGATGGGTGAGACCAAGGCATAAACATCTTGTAAGGCAAAGCTCCAATAGTATTCAAGAAAAGCAGAGGTTTAGGGGAGACTTAACAAACCCTACCTGGGAGAATCAGGAAATGTTTCAATAAGAAGGGCTATTTGAATGAGGTGCTAAAGGGTGGATAGGAGTTGCCAACTAGACAAGGTGGTGAGCAGAAAGGGAGAATTTCTGGAGCAAGGAGGGCTCGCTCACACATTATTCAGGGAATAGAGGCAGGCTGGTCAGAGGATGGAGGGGTGAGAACTCTCCCTGTCACCAAGATTGGCAAATGCCCTCTTCCCCACTCTTCAAAAAAAGACCTCTTGGATTAGTTGCAGAGAATCCAGAAGAAGCAGAGCATCAGTATATCCCAACATCAGGCCTGTGTTGACTTCACCACCTGCAGGTGTCTCCAAAGTCCCAGATGACAAGGGCTAAGACACCCCCACCCCGTTGTTTCCTCCACTCCCCCTTCGTTGCAGGAGAGGGAGCTCAAGGAGAGACAGGGATGCAAGTAGCTTCCAGGCCTCCTACTCCCTGCTCTCCCTTTTCTCACAATGGATTTAAAACTCACTCAATCCAGTTGGAAGAATGCTCCAGACAAATTCAAGGTGATCGTAACAGTAGCATTTGCAGGCAAATTATACTCCACGAGCTAATTAGGAAGGGATTGGGGCCCTCCGCTTTAATTAATATCTAGTCCCTAACAACTTAATCCTGGGTGAGATCATAGCAGGGATCTCCCCCCAATGCCGAAATTCTTTCCTCTGACAAATCACCTATATAAATACATATATTTTAATAGCAGCAATTATAAAGTTCTCTGCCAACTTATGGGGCCGTTTAACATTCCTGGATTGAGGCCACAGTTTTTTCCTTCAGTCTCCTCCCTCCCCACAACCAAAGCCTAATGAATAGTAACTCTTTTGTGGCTCCGCTTTCCATTTAACCAATATCTCCTACCCAATGGGTCTTCACAGGGAGTTAATAAGCAGTCTGGGAGGACTGCCTGAGGAGGTCCATGAACCTAATTGTTAACTGCGAGGCCTAATCAGCATCTGCTTCCCACCCAGAGTCCCCCACAGCTACACAGCCCTGGTCCCCCCAGTAATGGATGGAAAATCGGTGATTTCCTGACAGTTAGCAACCAATTTTCCACCAATTAGAAGAGAGATGGTGGTCTCTGGAGGAAGTTGAATGGCTCCAAAGAGCTGGGACGAGAAGAGAGATGATCCTAGATGCACCAGGGAACCAAAACCTGAGGTGTGGGGGTGGTGTCCCTCCTCCCTTTCCTTCCTTGGGGACCCATCTCCAAGTCAGCCGCAGTTTGCTTTGGTGGACGGGAATGGAGCCGAGCAGAGGCTGTACTGGCACCTCCATCAAAGTCATCTCAGGAGCAGAGGCTGTACCGGCACCTCCATCAAAGTCATCTCACTCAGTGACCCATTGACAATAAACCTGGTCTCCTTCCCTCCCCCAGGGCCAGCCTGACATAAGCATCTCTGCTAGATCTCTCCTCAGGGCTCAGAACAATTGAGAAGGTTCTCCAAGGCAATTGGTATAGAGGGTTAACAAGAGCAAAAGTGCTGGCATTGGGCCCGTGTGCTTGAAATACCCAATTTGTCTCTTTTCAGCTGTGTAACCTTGAGCAAAACATCTAAATTCACTGAGCCTCAGTTTCCTCATTTGTAAAGCAGGATAGTAAGAGCACCTGCCTTGATAGGATAGTCATAAGGCTTAAATGAAATCACGTGAGTAAAGCACTTAATCTCGCACACATAATGCTCAAGAAAGAGGTGCTACTATTATCGTCAGAATGGACAATGTCATTATTAATCAATCTTACTAACAAATGTGTCCCAGACATGGTTATAAACCCACTGAGAACCACTGCCCTAGACATCTTAGACATTTCTCTCGAGCTCCATGGCCCTGCCCTACTTTATCTCCCATCTGGACTAAGGCTACCGCCATCTCCCATCTGGTTTCGACCCCCACCCCAATGCCAAAGCCATCACTCTAAAACAGTCTGGACTGTGCACAAGTGTCTGGTTGCATCAGTTTCCTTCAGCGGCTTTTCTAGCAGACGCCTTCCCTGTGCCCTACAAGCCCTGAGCCATCTCTTCAGACTAATTCCTCATTTTCCCCTCCCACCACTCCTGCCCTCCAGCTTGGTCATCTGTAGTGCCGGCAAGCACGGGGCACATTCTCTATCCACTAGGGCAGATAGATGAAGGAGAGTCCTGGAGCCCTCAGGGGCCTTTTCTGGCTTTAATGGTCTTCCTTCCCCAATTGTTGTGGGGCAAGCCTGCAGGCTGGCAAGGCAGGGAGGAGAGGGGGCAGCCCCCCAGCAAATCTTTGTTCTTTCTCTGGCATCGTCCCATGGTCCTGTCCTCCTGTAGTCACTCGTCTTCTCGTAGCCATTCCGCCATAGTCACCTCCCGTCTCTGAGTGATGCTGCCTTTATAGACAAAGCCTCCAGGCTCAGGTGTGCACATTCATGCATGCCCGCACCACACTCCAGGTGCCCACTATCAGGGTGCATGCCCCATGCCCACGCTCCTCAGTGCCTTCTGCATTCAAAGCCACAGGTGATAGCCACAAGAGGCCAGAGGCATAAAAGCCTGAGCAATTCACTTCCCCTACACATCCTAAAACAGAACTACTTTTTAATGCCCACAGTCCAGAAGTATCCGACCCACCTGTCAGGGAGGAGGCAGTGACATAAAAGAGCTTCACACACAGTAAGTGCACAGCAAAGGTGGCTCATGGAGTCCCAGGCCACAGCTCTGCTCAGAGAGGGGTAATGACGTGGCCACCAGGCTTTTGAGTTGTGACAAAGTCATCCTCATAGTCACGTGGGCATTTATTGGACTTGATTGTACTCTGAATTCTCAGATAATTTGCTATTCTCATCTAGTCATTGTAACTGAATCAGACAGTCTCTCCCTCAAGGAGTTCAGTCTGTGGGGAACAAAATAACAAAAGTGACTATTTAATGAGTACTTATTCTATGCCAGGCACTCTGCTGAGAAACTTTACATGGATTATCTCATGGGATTATCTAATTTGATCTTCATAAGAGCTTCAGGAGTAGGGTGAACATATAATTTATTATACAAACCAAGACACTTCTGAGAGCAAAGGGGGCATTATTGATAATTACGGGGACAACAGGAATAAAGTAGGATTGTCCCAGGCATGCCAGGGCAGATGGATGCCCCGTCTCAGAGGTATAGGCCCTTGGTTTAGAAACTAGGAAGTGGAGGCCCTGGGAGGCTAAGGGCTACATCCACCTTTATATCACTCCCAAGAGCAGGGGTTCTTAAGAATGGGTCCCTTGGGCCTCCCCGGTGGCGCAGCAGTTGAGTGCTGGGTTGCTAAGCTGCCCACAGTCTCTGCTGCGCCGGTTCGATCCCCGGCTGCTCCCCGGCCACTGGAGGAGTGTCCCACATGGAACGCAGACCTCTCCTGCCACGCCAGCTGCTCCCCTCCCCTCAGCAGTGTACTTCAGTCCTTCTGCCTGCTCTGCTCCCAGCTCTGGCTCTGGTGAATTCTCTCACCCTCCCGCTCTTCTGACTGTACCCAGTGCTTGTATAAATAAATAAATAAATAAATAAATCTTAAAAAAAAAAAAAATGGGTCCCTTGGCTTCAGTTACATGGGTGAAGATAATTAAGATTTTTTGCAAGATGTCTCTTAAATTAAAAAAAAGGGGGGGAGTATGGCTCCCTGCTGGAGCTGAGGCAGGAAGAGAGGTGGCAAAGGAGCAAGGGCTGCTGGCCAGGGAGGCACCGGAGCAGAGGAAGGGGCATTCCCAAGGCAGACGGGGAAAGGTTGTGGAAGGGGACCTGGATGAGCTAACAATTGGAGGTAGAGGAGGGAGGTTGTAGTGCAGGCCTGCAGGCAGGCAAGGCAGGGAGCCTGGGGGCCTGCAGCAAGCAAGCCCTCCAGCCCCCAGCGAATCTTTGGGTCCTTTCTCTGGCATTCTCTTGTGATCTCGCCTTTTCTGCAGTCACGCTGCTGGTCCTCTTGTAGCCGTTGCTGTGGCAGATTTTCTCCCAGCCTCTTATATGCGTGCACACCCACACTCCAGGTGTCTACATTCATGCACGCATGCTCACACCCACGCTCCCAAGAGCCTTCTGCATTAACACCATCAAGGATGCAGGTGATGGCCACAGAGGCTAGTGGTCTGATTAATTCACTTACCCTACAGAAGTGCTTGGAGCTGGAGACTAGTTTAGGGTGCTAGAAGAGCTAAGTGCCCCTTCCTTGCTTATAGGGCACATTTGCCCTGAAACCTTCCACAAGCTTCAGATTCTCTCCTTTTCCAAACATACCTTCTGTCTACCTGTGTAGGGGCAGGACAGACCACTGAGCAGGTTTTCTGATCCAGCAGACTGGGGTAAAGGAGGAGTCCTGGAGCCCTTGGTGGCTTTTGCAGGCTTTTATTGGGATTTACCAGGTACACGGCAGGCAGGGGCTCTGGGGTCCGGGAGGCTGGCAGGCCTCCCAGCCCCCAGAAAGTCTTTACTCTGGGCTCTCCAGCCTTCTGTCACATTCTCTCTGCTCTTCTCATGGCTCTGCTCCTCCTCTCTCAACTTCTATTTGGGTCTTGTTCTCAAAAGTGACTCCACCTCTTAAAAGTGATGCCGCCCTTAAAAGCCCAGTCTTAGGCCAAGTGAATCCCACCTACCTATGCCCACACCCTGCTCCAGGTGCCCGCCATCAGGCATGCATTCAGGACCACAGGGTTCCGTCATCTATCCTAATGGCGAGAGGGCAGAAAAGCCTGATACTTTTAGCTTACCCTACAATATGCCTCTTCCCAAGCAGGTCAGAATGACCTGAACCTCAGAGCTCCTCAGAGCTGAACCTCAGAGACAAGAAGGGGCTTCCAATCTTCTTGCACCCCTGCCTTGGGCTGATGTTCTCTGAGTTCTACAGATTTGGGCCTAGATTGGTGGGGGAGGGGAGGTGTCCCAGGCCGGGTCACATCAGGACTTAGGCTCAAAAGGCAACCTCCTCTCTAGGGCTTTGTTTCTCAGACCCCCAGTGCTCATCCCTGTTTTCCGTCACTACCAAACTTGCCCACCTGGGCCTCCATCTCCCTTTCCACAGAACCCAGCAGCCATGAAATTGCTTTTCCAGAGCAAGCTCCTGAGAAAGAATGAGATATTGGGGTCCAGATCTGACAATCTGGCAAATGGTCCATGGATTCCATGCTCTGCAATTGGGGGGAGGTTACCTCATGTTCATCCAGGGAGGACCCAGATGCTCCAGTCCAAGTCTGGGCAGATAACACTCCTGCTGGTGAAGAAGGAAACACACACCAGGCCTAAGGAGCCCCCAGGGGTCTTGTAGGGTTAGGTAAAAGTATCAGGCTTTTCTGCCCTCCCGCCATTAGGATAGATGACGGAACCTTGTGGTCCCGAATGCATGCCTGATGGTGGCACCTGGAGTAGGGTGTGGGCATATGTAGGTGGGATTCACCTGGGCTAAGACTGGGCTTTTAAGGGTGGTGTCATGGGAACACCAGCAGAAGAAGAGAAGAAAAGAAGCAGAGAAGCAGAACAAAAGAAGAACCATGAGCAGAAGCAGAGACCACCAGAGAACACCAGAGAGCCCAGACAGAGTGAAGACTTGCTGGGGGCTGGGAGGCCTGCCAGCCCCCCAGCACCCTTGCCTGCTGTGTAGCTGGTAAATCCCAATAAAAGCCTGCAAAAGCCACCGAGGGCTCCAGGACTCTCTCCTCCTTTATACCATCTGCTGGAATCATAGACAACCCTGCACTGGCCCTTCCTGCCCCTACAGATCTGCATCCACACTCCCTCCAGCTGTGTGGGGAGCAATCCTCCGGCTCCCTGCATCCCAGTCCACCCAGTGCCACTCACCTGGCTCCAACCTCAGAACATATCCCAAAGCAGTGACAATACAGGTGGCTAATGGAGTCTCTTGTCTCATGCCCCCATTCTGAGCCACCTTCACACCTTTACTTTAACGATCATCCTAACAAGTCATGCCCCTCAATGGCACCCTGTCACAACAGGAGAACTGAGCATCTTCACATATAGTCTTGGGACCTTCTAAATCCAGGCCCTGCCCATCTCCCCAACTTTACTTCCTTCCAATTCCCCCAGTCACCTATGCACCTTTATTCAGCCATTGAGTTGCTCATCAGATATGTGTTCAAAATCTTCCCAGGCTAAACCCTGTCTGGGTGCTGAGGATCATTCCTAAAATGATCCTAACACCCAACTCTAACATATGCGTGGGGCTGGTGGGGCACCAGGGTCCACTAGTACTAAGCAATTCTGACACCAGCTGGGTATCCCACCACTCAACTCAGTTCTGACACCACAGTATCAGGTCCGACAGGTGGGCTCCATCTCCGAAGACTGCCCTCCGCCTCAGACACCAATTGACCCCTTGTTAGCCCAGACTGTGGCCTGTGCTTCTGACCAGACAACTACAGATTGGAGGTTCCCAGGACCCCCTCTTTTGTTTCCATTGATTTTCTAGTGTGGCTCACAGGACTCAGAAAACCTGCTTACTCACTAGATTACCTGTTTATTCCAAAGGATACTAAAGAATTGGAATCAACAGCCTACTGAAGAGATATGTCCGATGAGGTCCTAAACAAAGGAGCTTTTGTCCTCCAGAGTCTGGGCCCAGCTCAGCAGCACATGGATGTGTTCTGGTTCACCAGCATGGAAGCTCTCCAAATCTTGTCCATTTGGGGTTTTATGGAGCCTCATTACCTAGGTACCATTGATTAAATAATTGGCCATTGGTGATTGACTCAACCTCCAGATCATTCCCCACCCAGGTGGGGGCCAGGACTGAATGTTCGAACCCTGGAATCACATGGTAGCTCCCCTGGCAATCAGCCCCTACCCTTAGGCGTGGTCCAAAAAGTCACCTCATTAACATAAATCCCCTTGTGGTGAAAGGACTTGTGAATAACAAGATACCCATTTCACTTTTATAACTCAAGTGATTTCAAGAATGGAGACCAAATATTCAAACAAAAACTATTATCATCTGAGAAATTCCAAGGGTTTTGGGAGCTGTGAGCCAGAAACCTGGGATAAAGACCAGCCATGTATGAGAAATATATTTTGATCATCTAAAGGACCAAATATTTTTTTCATATCAGTCACAATATGCATTCCCTGTTCTCCAGCATTTATATGCTGCCTAGGTCTCCGCTTCTAACAACTTCTACCCACATGTCCTCCTAATCACCATCCAGGACCTGGAGCTATAGCCGCCATGCTCACCTCCTTCAGGGTCCCACCAGCTCTTATCATGTCTATTTGGATGTCTGTTTCCTGCGTGGATCTTCTGCTCCTTAAGGGAAGATGTTGCAGCAGGATCTTTGTTGCCACTTTGCAGCAGGAATGTGATCAGGGACACAGCAATCATGGAATAGGTTTGCAAGGCAAGACTCTGCTACTTGAGCAGACATTCTCGTCCATTTATTGAAAGCACGCAGGCTAGAAAGCTGATCACATGACAGTGGTATGAGGAATAAGGTCCGGAGGGTGGGACAGGAATGAGGGACAAAGTTTTACGAGGGACAGGGAAGGAGACATAGTGACCACTATCACTGAAACCTGGAGTCAATATTCTCAGGCACTGTACTAGGCTCAAAAGCACAGAGATATCCAGGAGGATGGGTAAGCTATGGTTCCTTCTGAGATTCCCCATCAACCATAGGCCCACCTAAGTCCCAGCCCCAGGCTGGAGGCTGTGCCTCTCCCTTCCCTTTCCCACCTTGTAGTGTTCCCTCCGAGTCTCAGGTCCTGAATTCCCCAGGCAAAGCCAGCCACATTCCTCGGGCTGGGGTCCAAGTTTACTTAAGAAGAGGAAAATGTTATTATGGAAATTACAACAGCTTTACGAAACAGAGCGTCGCTGTATCAATCCAGGACCACAAGAATGCTCATCAACTTAATAGCTTCCTGTTGGGAGCCTTTCAAGCTATGCCTGAAGCTGGCAGGCACAGGGCGCAAGGCCAAGGAACTGGGTGACACTGCCTCCCCCAGCCCGCCCTCGGGCTGCATGGCGGAGCCCATGGGGACCCAAGGGGAGCCCTCCCTGCCGTCTCCCTGAACAAGACGGCCACTCAGTTTTCCCATTCGCTGAAGTGGAGCCGCGGTGGTAGTGGTGGTGTGTGAGTGTGGGTGTATGTGTGTGTACGTGTGTGTGCACATGCGTGTGTCTGGGGTGATGAGCAGGGAGGAGAGGACTGGGGCTCCCCCTCCAGCCCACACTATTCCAAACCCTCAGCCTAACTCGAGTGCAAACAAGGTTGGCAGCCCTGAGACCTCCCCAGGCCCCATGTGGCAGGGCCTAAATCTAGGTCCAAAAATGAGGACTCCAGGGACTGCTTTCTTTACCTCCTAAGACTAAAGAGAGAGGGGGCCATGGGCCTTAGCTCTTTTTATCTTTCTTTTTCTTTAAGGAAGAAGAAAAGAAAACCATTAAAGTGAAATTCCTGGGCCTGGGAGCAGCCAGGAGTCTGGCACGTGTCTCCTCCTGGGTAATTATCTGGCATTTAGCACCCCTCTTCCCGGCACTTGTAATTAGCAGGGAAATTAAGATGCTGTCATCCTACCTCCCAGCTTCTCTCTGCTATGCCCAGAGGCCTGGGGAGAGGTCTGAAGATGGGGGGTGGGGGGTGCAGGGGGTTGGGGGGGTGGTTTGAGGGCAGCCATGCAACAACTAGCTTGGAGACCAGACACCAAGAAGAGACATTTGACAGGGGAGCAGTGGAGGTCCTTTGGGGAGCATTTCCTGATGTTTCCAGCCACAGCCATCCCTCCGAATTCCTGGAGCATGTGCAGGCCAGGCCAGGCCTCTTTCCATGGGCTGACATGGCTGTGTTCCAGTGGGCCTTCATGGCATTCACCCAAATCTCCCCAAGGTCTTTTGGGTGCCCACCTATATGTTAGAACTTCTAGGACAGGAATGAGTCAGACCCACCAGATGTGTAGGTGTACCCCAGGAAGAAAGAAAGGATGCGTAAGGTGCAAACATAATACAAGGTTGCAAGTGACAAGAGCTGATAGGAGCAGTGCTACATAATTTGGAGGAAATCTAGTGAAAAAGAAAAACAATTAATGATAAATAAAAACAGCAGGGGATGAAGCCTAGTGTGGAGCTCCTCTGAGTGTGGGCCGTGTGTGACTGCACAGGCTGCTTGTCCCTGAGACCAGCCCTGGAGACAGAGCAGAGTGGGTCTTGACAGTTACGGAAGTCTTGGAGGAATCAACATTTGGATTGGTCTGTTTCTAGAGGTCAGTATTGTTTAACAGGTAAAGGTTGCTTTGCCTATCTGGCCTATGTATCCTCAGGATCCAACTCTACACGCCCCCTCCCCTCCCAGGATGCCCACATTACTAACCTCAGGCTGAGTTAGAGCCCTCTGGGATCTCACAGCCCCATTCAGTTCCTCCTTCCCCCCACTAATCCTTCACTGCTGTGGAACACCTATTTGCTTCATGGCAAATGACCTGTTTATGAATCTGCTTTTCCCATGGGCTCCCTAAGGACAAGGCCTATACTCTACTCCTGTCTGTATTTTTACTGCTCTTTGGAACACTCAGTTAAGATAACTACTCAACAGTGGTTGAATGAATGAATGATGGAGAAAAATCAGGCAAAGACTTCTTTTGATTGTGCTTAGGGAAGTTAAATTGGGATTTGATCAAGAAGACCCTAAATGACCAGGCTAGGGAAGACCCTAAATGATCCTAAATGACTAGCACCCTGGGAAGGCCCAAACTTACACAGATTAATCTGGCGGCTCTTTGGAGGGGACAGAGTGGATGGTGGATGGTGGTGGGGAAGGGCCTGGAAACCTGGCAGGGAAGGTGATCAGAAGCTGTAACCACAGTCCTTGGCAATAGTTACTGTAGCCCAGATAAAAAAAGCCCTGGGAGTAGAGAGAAGAAGAGTGAGATGTGAGCTCTGAAGCCCCAACTGCCCCGATGGCAGCAGCACTGGTCACCAGCCAGCTATTCCAATTATTCATAGAAATCAATCTCATCCCAAGGCGGCTCAGATAAAACTTGTGCACAGTAATGGATGGGGAGCTTAGAGCAAGGAGATAAGAGGGCCTGGGAGTGTGGGTGATCAGGTGGGACTTTGCAGGCGGGGGAGGAGTGTTAGAGGTTATCAAGCCTCACTCCCAATAGCCGAGCTCATGGCCAGCCTCCCAGCTGAGGCTGCAGAGGAACAAGCAGGCTCATCCTCTGACCTGGTGGTTATTGGGCAGCAACAGGGAAATCTGGCTCAGCGTGGTTACCCTGAGTCTTATGCTAGAGATCTAGTGCCTTCTACTGGGGTGGGGGTGGAGAGGAGGGGTGAAGGGCAAAGGGCAAGGGTGTAGAGCAGGCAGGGTACCCCCTTCCACCCTCCACACGTGCTGGAAAGGGGTCCACAGAGCCTCCCTCCTCCTGAGTTGAGACAGAGGAGAGAATGAGAGAGGCTTGTCCAGGGGAAGAGAAAGAGAGAGACACAGGGCCTCCCAGAGGAGGGCTGGGGGCCAGGAGGGGTGCCAGGTGAGCCACCAGAGGGTGATGAGCGTGACAAATGATAAATAGGTGACGCATGCACGCTCTGCCGCAGCGCTCACTGCTTTATCTGAGTGAACTGGTGTCATCCTCACAGCTCTCATTCTGGGGAAGAGAGGTCACACAGCAGCTAGAGAAGCTGGAATGGGATTTGAGCCCGGCAGCCTGGGTCTGGGCCCATCTACTACCACACTGAAATGATCGTCCATTTGCTATACCACGCACCACTTTTACTTGCTCCCTGGGAAAGACTTACCCCTACACTTTACAGGTGAAGACACCGAGGCTCAGTGAAGTGATTTGCCCCAGTCCCATTTCAGGGAAAAGGCAGAGCTGGGGCGTGAGTCCACACCCATCTCAGACCCTGCATGCTCCCCCCAGGCTCTGCTGCGCAGCGACTGTGCAATGAATTTAGAAAGCCAGCGAGGGGGCATCTTCGTGGAGGACGGATCCCCAGGGCCCCACCCCCTCCCACTCCTCAGACAGTTTTCCCTCACAGTTGTGGGTGGAGGCAGCCGGAGGTTGGCCCAAGAGGCCCCGTCTGCCGACACTCAGGACTGGGAAGAGATAGCGCTTTTTATCTCGGCAGGGAGTTCAAGAGTTTATTCCCACCCGGGGCAGCAGGGAGCCTGGTGCCCGTTCTTGGAGGGTGTCCAGTGACAGGACAGATGGAAGGGCACTTCCTCCACCTCCCCAACACTTACTCACCCACATGCCTCCATCATCAGGGGTCAGCAGGAAACATTGATGGAAGAAGCCCGCAGACATGGGCGCTGGGCCCAGCGGGAATACTGTTCTGGGGCACCCAGAGGGCTGTGGGTGCAGTCCTTCTGACTGTGTGACCTCAGACACGGTGCTTCCCCTATAAAAAGCTGGCTTATCATTCCTGTCTTGGAGAGTTCTTATCAGGGTTGAAACAGGAAAGATCACATATTTCAGCCACCTGGCGCGCAGCCTGACCTATAGCTGGGACTCTAAAATGACCCCTCCTTTCTCACACACATTACCTGAATGACTCCAGCCAATAAAACAAAGTCCATGCCAGTCCCCCAAAGACAGAGCACAGGAGTTGGCCCCCCTCCTCCACGCACCCCAGGCCCTCCAGGCCTTGTGGAAGGCAGAGCACACCCTCTGCTGGCATTCAGGGCCCCAGGTGCCTGGAGGCTACCTGTCTCTGGGCCTCATTTCCTGCCTCTGGTTCCCCAGGTGACTCATCCTTCCTAAACAAAGCAGGCCCTATCTTCATCCCCAGCGCATCCTTCAAGGCCCAGCTCATCTGCTGCCTCCTCTGAAGCCGCCTCCAGATCCCTGAGGGAGGATGAATCACTCTCCCCGCTGCACTCCAGCTCTGAGCTCACTGCTCTGTGTCACGGGCATAGAAGTGTGTATCCTCAGCAGACTGAGCTCCTCAGGGCAGCAAGGGAGAGCCAGCTTCTTCCAAAACACCCGCACAAAACATGTGCTCAGTTGGCTCAATAAGTAGCATTTAATCAATTAACTAATCAAGCAGAATATCACAGGATCAAAGCATCTCAGAGCTAGTAGCCCTTTCGAGATCACCTAGGTCGAACACCTCATTTTCTAGATGAAGAGGCCTGGGAGTGAGGGAAAATTAGGGTTTGGGGTAGAGGCCAGGACAAAGGTGGCCCTGTGAGATGAATGCAGGGGGGCTCTTAGGATGCAATTTTCCAAGCAAAATAAAGCCAAGGATGTTTGTTTCCTTTCACTATTGGGCAAAGGCCTATCAGTGGCTTTCCCTACCCTCTGGATAAATTTCAAATTTGTTATCCAGCTCCGGGACCTGCACCAGCTGCTCCTCTTACGCCTCCAGGTCCTTCTTGGGACACCCACCATTCCTTTACGTGGCCATATTTTATAATCCTCTGGGTGTAAGTTTGGATGTCGAGGCCTCTGAAAAGCCTCCCTTGTCTCCCCTTGTCCCTCTTCTAGCCCCTGTGATCCCACCTCTGATGCGAGGCTCTAATTGTTTATGGTCTCTCACCAAGTCAGAGATAGTTAAACCTAGACCTCTAGGGCTCCGTCCAAGAGGAATAAATAATGAATGAAGGGTAAAGACTGGAACTCTGGCCCACCTTCAGAGACGACCCCGTGTTAACACCAGAACCTGTGCAAAGGAGAAGGCATGGAGCTGAGTGAGAGGAGGAGGAAGAGGCATGTGCTTTAGGACCACACAGCAGAGACAAAGCTGAGAAAAAGTTGGCAGTGGTGGGACTGTGTCCTATAACCCAAGGAAACAACATCCAGTTTATTGACATGTTATTTTTGGCAAACCTTTGAATCATTGAGAAAGCATTTGGGAGGAAGAACCCCATGGAAAAATCCGTCAGCCCTGTAGCCTGAGCAAGCCCTCCCCGCCCCAGTACCCGGCCCTCCACAGGTCTGGAGGGGCCTGTCCTTTGCGCAGGACTGGAAGGGTATCTGCACTTTGCCAGACAGAGAAGGGAAGACAACCCAGGTAGGAGAAACTGTCTGTGCAATGGCTTGCACAGAAGGAGTGTGGAAGCCAGAAGGAGTGTGGCTTATCCGGGCAATAGTCAAGACTTTGAGAAGAGATGAGTCCAGTGAGTGAGCAGAGTGCACAGAAAAAGGTCTGGGATGCCAGATTACGGGATTCAGACTTCACCATGAGTTTAGCCCCTTTGCCACATGTTCTTTGCACTCCCCCCAGCCCAGCCCCATCTCAGAGAGCTCACAGTCTGATGGGGGAGAGGAGAAAGTTAAGGGGCGCTCAGAATCCAGAGTCAGAAGGGATATGATAACGGGAAACCCAGGAGGACCTGAAAAACGACCTTCTTTTTTCTTCCTTTTTCTTTAATTCTTTCTATGTCTCTTTCTTTCTCACATCCGTTCTCTTATTCTTTTTTTCTTTGTCTGTTTATTCTTTCATTCAACTATTAAACTAATCAACGCTAAAGAACTACTATGTCAACCACTTTGCTAGGTAAGACTATGGAAGGTGAATCAATCAGTTGTATTTTTGGCTACAGAAGATTATAGTTTAATGGGAAATAGATATAATACATATAATCACACCACATATACACACACACCTGTTAAAGCCACAATAAAAGAAATATTTAGGACCATAAAAAAAAAAAATAGCAGACCTGTGGTCCATAGGATGAACGGAGTTGGTCAGCAGAATGTGAAGGATTGCAATTAGGAAGAAGAATAGTACATGTAAAGTTTCAGAAGTGGGAAGAATATCACATGTTCAAGAAAACAAACAATAAACAAGAGAAGGCCAGGACAGCTGGCCAGCCTTGAGCATGAAGGGAAATAACTCAAGATGATTCTTGTGAGTAGGGCATGGGTCAGGCTTCTGTCAGAGAAGCTGAGCTGCCAGAGGTGACTGGCAGGGGAAGTGGGGGCCCTTCACAGTGGAGATAAATACTCCCCTGGGCCAGGAGAAGAAGCAGCAAAGAAGATGTCAGGTGACAGAGGAACTTTGGTCACAGCCCCAGGCCAACATGAATAATTGCATCAGAGCGTGGACCTTGCCCTGCATTATCCTTCCAAGTGTAAAAGACCACTGCTACTTTACTTCCTCCTTCCAAATCTCCAGCAAATGGTTCTTGCTACCCTAGCACCTTGGCGTATGCAGTGAAAGGAATTCTGGGAAATGTAGTTCCAGCACAGCTAACCGGACGCACTCTAAGTTCATCTCAGGTAGGTAGGGACGGATCATATTGGGCCTTGACAAGTATGATACTTTAAGAGCAGTGCCAAATGCTTGATTTGTAGCAGGAAGGTGGGGGAATAACATGATCTGTTTTACATTTTAAAGGGCCTCTTTGGCTGCTGTACAGAGAATGACTTAAAGAGAAGCAGGATGGAGGCAGATTCCAGATAATAGACTCCTCAAAGGATCCCAGCAAGACAGCATGGGGGTCAAGACAGTTGGGGGTGGGGAGGTTGACAGCAGGTTTAGAAAGGAATAGTAAATCAGAATGATGGGGCAAAGGGTTGAGCATGCGGGTGAGAGAGGGGGAAGAGATTACCAGGGTCATTATCATATAACTGGAGAAAACATTCACTCCAGTTAAAAGCCTTCCTGGCTCCGACTGCCACAGGGATAGTGATGTCCAGCCTCCTGCTGGTGGGCCCGGCCCCAAACTGTCCTGGTTCTCTCTGAGTAGCCCTAGTTCCTCTACATGTCCATGCTCACCTCCCTAACTCCTCAACCTTGTGATCTTCATTCACAGTTCACACCAGACACAGCCCCTGCAGGCACAGCTGGAGCCTCGCTCTCTCCCTATGGTAGACTCTACACACCCCGCTCCTTCTCCCTGGACACGCCAGTTTCCTTCCCATATTCCCTTGGTCTAACAAATTCCTACTTAGACTTACAAGTCTTTATGTGACCCCATCACAACTGGATACCTGCTCCTCACCCCCACCACAGCCTTTCATGGACTCTGTGCCAGAGTGCTTGTCTCTTTGCCCCCTCATAAGGCTGAGCCCTCCCTCCCTCCCGTCCTCATAATTTCCAAAGGCTTCATTGGTAAATATGTTTTATAAAACAAAGATTGGGGGCCTCCCTGGTGGCACAGGCGGTTAAGCACCACACTGTGAAGCTGTCCACAGCCTCTGCAGCGTGGGTTCAATATCACATGGCGCAGCAGACCTTTCCTGTCTCGCCCGCTGCTCCCCTCAGCAATGTATTTCGTCAGTCTGCCTGTTTTGCTCCCCGCTCTGTCTCTGGTGAATCCTCTCACCCTCCAGCGCATCTGGCCTGTACCCCAGCTCTTGCATAAATAAAATAAATCTTTAGATAAACAAACAAACAAACAAACAAATAGATAATAAAACAAAGATTGGCCCTATGCTTTCCAGTCAGTGGAATGAAGAGTTGGGCCCAGGGTCACGACAAGGGGTGGTGAAGGGGGCTGTGGTTTCATCCTCCTGTTCATACAGTCAAGTGAAAGCATAGACTTGTAGTCATCCTTTCTTCAGGTTTAAACCATAAGCTGGGCCTCCCGGTGGCGCAGCGGTTGAGCTTTGGGTTGCGAAGCTGCCCGCAGCCTCTGCGGCGCCAGTTTGATCCCCGGCTGCTCCCAGGCCACCGGAGGAGGGTCCCACATGGCGCGCAGACCTCTCCTGCCGCCCGCTGCTCCCCTCAGCAGTGTACTTCGGTCCTTCTGCCTGCTCTGCTCCCCGCTCTGGTGAATTCTCTCACCCTCCCGCGCTTCTGACTGTACCCAGTGCTTGTATAAACAAAACAAACAAACAACCAAACAAATAAATAAATAAAACATGCCTCTATTAAAAAAAAAAAAAAACATAAGCTGACTTCTTTTCTGATTCATCGGCACAAATCATGTTTCTGCCGACATGAATCAGAAGTCCCCTCTAATGGGGCTGGTGGATTCTGCTGGGTGGGTCTCCCTAGCATCACCTGGCTCCATCTTCATCACACCCAGCCCCTCCCTGACTGTGGCCACAGCAGCCCTGAGGCCATGCATTTCACCTAGCCAGGAAGAACCTGTTCCTCAGGTACTCCTCAGAGAGGAAGGAACTTCTAGGCCACTAGCCTAGGCTGGATCTCTCTTCTGGGGATGCTGACCCAGGAAGACCTCCCACCAGGGCACACTGCCTGCCTCCTGCCTTTGGGTGCTGAAGGTGCTGGGCATGTTGGCTGAGGTCCCAGAAGTGGGCAGAGCAAAAGCCAAAAGTCATTTCTTTCTTATTCACCACTATTGCCTTGCTATTATCAGCACAAAACCTGACAGGTGGTAGTGGCTGAAAAACATGCTTACTAATAATTTAAGGGCACTGTGGAGATCTTGGAAGGGAAAATGTTTGTAATATTGGGATAAGTCTCCCCGAGAGAGTCAGAGAGAGCCATGCTTTTCCACATCCTCCTTTGGGATCTGCATTACAAGGGATAGGAGACAGGAGCGGCTCACAGACCATTCCAAGAGCAGAGCCTCCTCCCTGACAGGCAGCAACACAGAGATGCAGAAGTCCTCCCATGGCCCTTTTCCCTACCCCACCTCACTGCACCCACAGGCCACACTGCTGCCTTCTAGCCTCCACAGGCCAGCTGGCCCACCCTGTGCAGATGACTAGGCCTCTTCACTTTCTCCACAGACCAGAGGAGGGGCTGGGCAAACCGTCACTCTCTGCTGAGCCAGACAGAGCACCGACTAGGCCCAGAGCCAGAGAGATAAGAAGATCCAGTCACTCTCAATGTCCCACGAACCTGATGCTCAGTTCCTGTTGCAGGAAAAACAAATCACCTTGCACCCTGGAGATACTAGGAAATCACAGTGTTTCAGAGCCCCTAGTCTGACCTCCCTCCTCAGCTCCCACCCCTGGTGTAAGTGCAGAAACTGAGGCGGAGGGACAGGTGGGGATTTGATCAGGTCCATACTGCGTGCCAGTGAGAGAGGTGAGGCTGTAAACCCAGGCCCACTGCTTCCTGGCTTCCTACCCTTTCCTAGCCCCAAGCTGAGTCAATAGTGGAGAATTCACAGCTGCACCCTGAGGAGCTTCCTTAGTCTCTGTTGGCACATGGCCCATGACAGGGAGCTCGGCACCTCCAGCCATTCTAGAGGGTTCTGTGTTAGAAAGGGCTTCTCTAAATGTACCTCACTACCCTTGGGAACTTGTCTGAGAAGTCACAGGACATAGGGAGATTCAGGTAGAAGGAAAAATGTAGGGAAATTCCTTGGAATTCTCTGAGATGGGGAAAGCAGACTGCAAGGAAAACCAGGAATTGGGACAGGAAGGGTCTTGGGGGTATTCCCTGGACTGCATTTCCCAGAGTCTGGGGAGGGACCACAGGTCAGGAACTTAGAGTTTGGAAGGTAGGGTGGTGTAGGGGCCACAGATAAAAGTTAGAAAAATGTGTAATCCTATCCCCCATAACGTCCCCAATCTTTGGTGAAATGGCAAAGCAAAGAGAAATCTCTGGCACAAATAAGTGTTTATAATAAAAAGAGGAGAAAGTTTTGTGTGTGGTCTGATGGTTTGACATGGCATAAGCAGAAACAGGGGCATGACAAACAACTGCAGAACAGCTGATCAGTCCAGGAATCAGAGCAAGATGCCCCCAAATCTCCCAGGAAAATAGAAGCACCAGGAGCAGCTGCATACAAAGATTATCTGTGTTGTCCACTCAGCCCTTTATCCTTTCATCTGGCAAGTGCTTACTGAATACCAGCAATGATGATGTGCATTAGCTAACGGGGATGTAATTATGGACAGACCAGACTTGATATCGTGGATGTTTTTCCCTCTTTAGCTAATATCTCTGAGGTGTCCCACCTCCCCAAACAGTCCTCAAGGATGGAGCTCATCACTGCCCCCTTCCCCAGCCTCAACACTCATCTCCCTCCACCTCCCCACAAGCACACACCCTTCATATTGAGGATCTAGGGATCTGGTCAGGGGTCTCGAGTGAGGGCCATTTCATCAATCACATCCAGTGATCAGTTAATCATTTCAACACAGCGATAGCCCAATTCATAAATGTCCTTAACCCCTGGAAGTAAATCATTGAGACCCAAGGTCATTGTCTGACTCCAGATCAGGCTAAAATCTAGGCTAGGTAAATATGAGGGACTAGTACAGAGTCGAACAAGCTTCTGAAGTCAGGCTTGACTTGAGCTGGATTCTGCCCCTGTACCACTGTCTGGGTCGCTAGTGTGGTGATACCCATTGACAGCACTTGGGTAACCCTTTTTCTCGCTTGATCCTTATCACAACCTGGAGTTAGGTAAGAAGGTTTCCTTTATCCACATCTAACAGAGGAGGACCATGAAGCTCAGAGAAGTCAAGTGGTCTGCCAAAGGTCACGGAGCTGGTGAGTGGCAGTGCCAGGATTTGAGACCAGGTCTGTCTGGTCCCGAACACCCCCTTTTCCCCTCCAGACCACAGTGTCCTGGGGGACAGCCTCCAGATGCCACTGCGCTGTGTCCAACTGTCAGGAGCCCCCGAGCTGAGCTGATTCATGAACTGATGGTTCGTGCCTCCCTACATTCCCTGTCTGATGAATCTTCTGAGTCTTCCGCTCATCCACCCCCGCCCCGCTGGCCAGTGACCAAGGAGAGGGGATGGGAGGGGGCGGGGGGAGACAGAGCAAAGGCAAACAGAACGGTCTCAGAGCATCCATCACCAGGACCATTTCCCCGGGGCTCTCTGCCTCTGTCTGATCTGCCATGAGCCACATTCCCATCTAGAAGTCGGCCTGCCTCACAGTCTGTCGGCCACTCCCTGGGTGACCTCCTTCCCAGGGTCTCCTGGCACCCAGGCAAACGGGCCCACGTAGCTGTCTCTGACAGGGAATCGAAGCAGCGACTGGAATGCCACCAAGAGGGACCCACGCTGAACTAGCCAAATCTGCCTCCTGCCCAGCCTATTCTCTGAGCACTTTGTCCCAACCCTAAATTCCTTAAGGTCTTTTGCCAAACCATACTGGTTCTTACTGGGCTTATGAGGTGTGACTTCTTGTCAGGCCCGGTTCCCTTCCCTGGCCTTCATCCTCACTCGGTGTGAGTCAGGAGCTCATGCCGTGGCCTCCTGACTTGGCCAGCTTGGCTAGACGTGTGTGGTCCCACACGTCCTGCCTGGTCACTTCCTGTTGGCCACAGAGCACCTTGGGTGAGGAAGCAAGGAGGAAGGAGGACCTGGCCCACAGGCAGGTGCTGCTGCTGGGGTGGAATCTGGTCAGAAGGTAACTGTTCCTATCACAGACTGCAAGACTGAAGCAGGGGGTGGGGTGGGGTGACAGTGCTGTGTTTGCTTCTGATCTGGGGCCATCAGAATGAACATTCACCTTGTTCCCTGAAGCCTGAGTCAGTGGTCACAGATCAGGGTCAGACATAGCCAGCTCCTGAGGCTTTCTAGGCTGTAGGGACAACAACTCAGTAAACAAATAATTAGGATCAAGGTGATAATTGTTCTAAGGGGTGGGAGGTAGGGGGGAAGGAAAGTGGGGGGAGGAGGGGGAGGGAGAGGGGGCAAGGCAGGGGCGGCACTGCCCATCTCACAGGGCTGACCAGGAAAGTGTTTGGTATGAGCCTGCCTTGCCAGGGCGGTGGGGCGGGCGGCACAGGTAGTAGCTGAGCAGCTTCACAGAGAGGAGAAACTGCCTAGTGGCTCAGGCAGGGGGAACTCTGACCCCTCAAGAGAATCAGCCAGGTGACTCCAGAATCAGTCCAGGCAGCACCTCCTGAGAAGCGGGCCCTATCCCCACTCTCTGTGCATCATTGCCTTTGTCTGTGCCTTGAGTTGGGAAGCTGATCAGGAGCTGGGCCTGCCTCATCAGTGCCTGCTGCCGATGGCCAGCACTCACCGCGTGGCCGGTGGACGGCTCTGCAGAACTAACAACAGGAGAAAAGGGAAGAAACAGAAGGGAACTAACCTTTGTAGTCTTCACTGTGTCGGGCACTAAGCTGGTTACTTATGTGTGTAATCAGTTCTCCCAAATGCTGCTCTGTATATATTCCTTCCATTTTACAGATAAGCACACAGAGGCTCCTAAGAGCCCCAGATTCCACGTCCCCTTTGTGGATCTGTGGGGTCCTTTCCATCATTCCAGGCTACTTCCCATTGGCCTACGGATAGCTGGTAATCTCAGCCCAGCCCTACCCACCCTGTACCCCTGCCCCAGCTGTGCAAACAGATCCAGCAGGGAGACTCCCAGGAGAGCTGGAGGAGGAGCTGGAGGGGCTGACAGGTCAGGGTGGGCTGGGCTTTCCTGAAAACAGCTCCACCGAGGTGGCCTAGAATGCATCCTTCGGAAGGTTCAGGAAAGGGACTGGACTGACTGGCTGTGCTGACTCCATGTGCTGTCATCCCAGCCAGTCAGCTGACCAAATGATTCTACCACTCCAAGTACAACAGGAGTCAGCTCTGCGCTGACTGGACTCAGGACAAACCCCAGGTCTGCAGCAAGTCCAGGTGTGTGACAGCTGTGGTCTTGTGCTCCCCCTGCTCGGCCTTGCAGCTGTGTGCCTCTGGAGGCCCAATGCTGCTTCGCTGCTGACTGTGCCCTTCCTCTATCTTCTCTAGGCTCCAGACACTTATCTGTCAAAGCCCCAGCTCCATCCCCCTTCCTTCCCTCCAGGGCTCAGGCAAAGCCAGATGTTATGCTGGGGGCCTGATCACCAGTTCTGCAGAAACCCTAGGCAGGCAGGGAGTGGATGCTAGAGAAAAGACCTTCTGCACCAAGCAAAGCTCGGTGCAAGCACTTGCTGTTTGAACCCCACACTCAGAACCTCCCAGCCTGACATCACAGCACACGGGTTTCCTTAGGGTGATTTTGTCTCTGAAGGACCAGATAATCCACTTCTAGGAGGCGATGGGCACAAAGATTGTTTCACACGAAGACAAACACAGGCTGTTGCACATACATCCGGCAGTAGGAGGCATATGCCTCCCCATCTGCACTTGGCTTTCAGACAAGCAGCTTTCAGTCTTGCACATACCACCCAGAGAGCCAGGAATCCACCCTGCCCAGGGGCTGACACCAGCATAAAGGGAAGTACACCCTTGTTGGGGGATCTCCACTGCCACTCCTCTGAGGCTGACTTGAGCTCTCCCCTTGGAGATCAGGCCCCTGTGAATCAAGGAAGCAGTGTCTGCAGGAGTGAACTTCCCCACTCAAGAAAACACACCTTTTTCTTCCTACAGGTGGAGTGCAAGAAAGCAGCCGGTCTGATTCACACAGATGTCATCAACCACTTAACAGACATTTAATGATCACCTACTATGTGCTAGACCCTTGGGTAGGGGATTGGTGGCAGAGGAACCTATGAGTGTGGGGTAAGAAAATACTGGCCTCGTCACTCCATTAATCATGTCACACTAGGTCAACAAACACTTCTTGCACACCAACTGTGCTGGCCAGTTGACGTGACATTTTAATTCTGGCTATAACTTCTGGCCATCAATTCTATCCTAGGACCCCTGGGGCTCTTGGTCTGGTGTTCAAAGCCCCCTATAAACTGGCACGACTTCCCCTCCTTAATTTCATCTTTCTCTGGTACTTAAACAGAGGCTCTCTTCAGTCACACTGAACAGTTACTACCGCTCCACAATTCTCTTCTTTCCAGATCTTTGTTCAGACTTAATACTTTCAATCCCTGTTTTTGTGAGCTCTGGAGTACCAGGAGGTATAGCCCGGGATACTGCCGCTGAGATAAATCTTAAGATCCATGTGATATAAGAGAGATCATCTCCCTTGAAGTCAGAGCTAAGGCACCAAATCCCAGGTCTGCCACTTAGACTCTGTGACCTTGAACAAGTTATGTAGCCTCCCTGAACTCAAGTGTTCTTATCTGAAAAGTCTGTGTCATAATCCTCACATGGATTACATTGAACAACAGACTGTAGAGAGAGGGTACTCTCCTCCACTTTCAAGTTTTCAGTTCACACACAGAAAATACTTTGAGATAGAGTTTTCTCAATTTTTATTTTCTTCCTTAAGTTATTCCCCACTAGATCTTAACCACACTGAAATCCAATTTAAGAAGGCATACACTCAATAGCAGTCAAGATATTTGCTCATTTTCTATCTCATCTCAACATGTTGCAAGCATCTTAAAAATCACAGGCATGACCTAGAACCTCTTAGAAAATTCTGCTCAATATTATCCCTAATCCTCTCCATCTCTCAAGGCTATCCCCAACAGCTGAATTACAACTGTGGTGCCACCATCTATGTATTGTGAACACCGTGGGGACAGATACTGGGTCTGATTTATTGCACAGAGACAAAGGAAGCATACAATTGGTCTTTGCATGGACCACCATCCACTCCAGCCGTTCATCCTCCCAGCCACCCAATCACTACTCATCCAGTGTGAGTGAAAGACTCTCCCTTGTACTGGTAATTCCCCTTCAAAGGTGAGTGTCTCTACCTTCTTTGTCCTCTTTTGCTTGTCCTCGTGTTCTTTCTTCTCCTGGGATCCTTCCAAGCAACTCTGTCACTCTCTGGGCTCTTCTGTCTTTCCAAATTTGATTTCCACTGCAGATCTTCTCCCAACTCAGCAGGGCCTCACACCTCCGTTCAGGTGCAAGCTGGGACTAGCACCTGGAGAGGAGCATTGTCCCAGGGCCCACAGCTGGAGGCCTCTAAGGACATCTGGATGGACCATCAGTTCCTCTCTCAGCCTCCCAAGCCCCAGGGTGCCAAATCTGAGCCTAAGCAGATAAGGTAGCTAGATTTTCAGGTAGGGGGAGGGGAGGGCTAGGAAAGGGCAGCACCTCAGCCCAGAAAACCCTTATCTGAGTCCTTTGAAGTGGGCGAGCTCTCAGCAGCTGGAGGAGAGTCATTTTTCCATCTCCAAGTCCTCATCATTCCTCAGCTGGAGCGGCTGGGCCCAGTCCTAGAGAAATTCTAGGATCTCAGAAGCTCACAAGTCATTCATTCACTCAGCAAGTGCTTCTGAACCTAGGAAGAGCTGAGTTCTATGCTAAAGGCTAAGGAGGCTGAGATGAATCAGACGCACATGCTTATTCTGCAACCACAAACAATCTCAAATTGCTCCCCGCCCAAGAAGAGATACAGACATGGAAACAGAGACAGTGTGCTGGAGCGCTTACAATCACAGGTCTGGTCTGGCATTCGCTGCCTGTATTTGATGCCCAAACATGCTCTACAATGTTCCAGCAAGCAACGGGGGGTCTCAATCCCCTGCGCATGTGCCTTCCAAGCTGGGGGGAACCGTTCCCTCTTTCCACCCATCTCCAGCAGCCTGTTACAATGCTGGATCCTCTAGCAGACAGTGCTGGCTCCCTGGTTGCTGAAACCTGCCCCTCAGGCTCCTCCCTCTTGCCCAAACTCTGCCCCTGGGGCAGCCAAACCTCTCTGACTGCACCAGTCTCAGGACAGCCCCAAAGAGGATTGGAGGCAATGTCAGGTTCCCACAATGAGTGTTTGGCTACAGAAAGTCCACCCTACCAGCAGGGAGCGGGATGCCTGGGAAGGGATTACTGTGGGCTGGAGTCCAGAAACACACCAGGTGAGAGAGGATTCATCTACAGCCAGGACGAAGGTCACAAAGGGACATTCAAGAGCAGGCCTTATGTTCGTCAGGGAAGGGAGAGGCTAACTTAGAAAACCAGCCTGAGGGAGCGCCTGGCTAAAGAGGGAGCCTTAATTGCTCTCTGGGGTTAACAGAGGGGAAAGACCAGTGAAAATGAGAAAACAGAAAACAGAAGCAGCTTTTCAGCTAGGATCCCCCATCACCCCACTGCTGCCAAAAGTACTCCCCTTCCTCAGTTCCTTCTTCCTAAAGCATTGGTTCTCTGGTTGCTGCAATCAGGAAGGTGAGGGGGCACCTTGTTCCTCTCTGTCCCATCCCAGACCCAGCTGCTCTGACCTGCACGTGGCAGTCTTGGTAGATATGCCCTGAGTAAATTATGGCACCTACATGTGCTGTTCAGAACCAGCGAGAAAGTTGTGGTCTAAGGGGCAACAGTGAGCCAACTTTCGGGTTAGGAGACCAGGTTTTAGCCCTGACTAGCTCAGACCTTCATTTAGTCTGACCAAGGATGACCATGAGTTGGTCTTTTTTTCTTCCATGGGACTCAGCCTCTCTTCTATGAGGACCACACGAGATAATTCTGAGACCCATTAAGTCATAACATGCCCCACAATGGGGGCCCCCTCCACATTTATTTAAGAGATCATATACCTCCTACTGGGGTCACCTGAGACAACCACCATCTCCTTTCTCCCAGGGCAACTCCATCCCCCACCCTTCCAGACTGTTTCTCAGCCCGGGGAACCAAAGGAAGAATGTGTCTGTGAGCTGGGCCAAATTAAGCCAAGTCACCTTTGCTATTTAAAACCTCTCTTTGCAGAAGCCTGTCTATTGAGGCTGGGAGGAAAAGCAAATCCCTAACCATTTAGGAGTCAACTTTGTGGTGACTCTAAATTCCCCAGGATTAAGAGACCTCCAGCACCAGCTTCCCACTGCCCTTTTCTCTAAATTCTCCCCCGAGGGTATTTGGTCGATTGGAATTCAGCCTACCCCCTTGGTGGCCAGGCAGAATAAACACACTCTCTGGGGTCACTCTGCTGGCTGTCCTATTTCCCAGAGTGAATCCACGTTGACATCGCTGGGTGGGCCTGACCCTTCTGAGTGGCCCAAGTTCTGTAGCGCAGAAGGCCTGGATCATCCAGGGATCGAGGGAATGAAGTAGACCAAGACAAGAGACAAGTAAGGATGGAAGGTGGGATCTGGTGTTCGAGCTTTGGAGTCCTAGCATGTTCTATCCAGGAGACACCTTTGGGGTATTGTACCCCCATTGCAAATGGAATACTGAAGCTCAGAGAGGGCATATAACCTATACAAAGTCATACCAAGTGTTTCTCCTGGGGTTAGGGTTCAGACCCAGGTTTCAGCTATTTCAGTCATTTTTTTTTTTTTATAATCATCTCCCAAATCCCAAACTAACACTTGGCATAAGATAAATTTGTATTTATTTAATAAACACGTTTATGAAACTATGTGCTCACTTCTAAGTAATTTATAAATATTCTCTTATTTAATCCTCCTAGGAATCCTGGGGGAAGGTTTGATTATCCTCAATTTACAAATGAGAGGGTTGAAATACTAAGAAATGATATCAGTTTTCCATGGGTACACAATTAAGGAGTGCCCACTTGAGATTTGAACCAGGTTTGTCCTATACTTCTTCCTCTGCTCCTTATCATCCCATTGGATGTTAGAGATATAAGTCCAAGTACTTGCTTGCCAGTAGCGGGGAGTCCAGGTCAGAGGGCAGATGGGTAAGCTCTAAGTCCATTAGGCTCATCCAGCTGGGGAGAGGGCCCAGTGACAGGCCTGGCCCAATGACAGGCCTGCCCCAGCAGTCTTACCTCTGCCCGTGTGTGACCGTGAAGCACAAGTCCAGGGAATGCTCCTGACCTTGCATTTAATGTGAATTGTGCCCCCTGGGGTTGTGCATTGAGTGGCCCAGTCCTCACCTGCACAAGGCTGCTGTCAGCCAGGTGTGAGCCTCAGTCATTCAGTCAGGACTGCTGTTCTGGGGGTGAGGCCTCGCCAACCCCAGAGTAATGTGCGCCAGCTGCTGCTGCAGCCCCCACTAGCTCTGCAAGATCACGCCAAGGGCAGCCTGCGGGTCATATGTCTAGACAGTCAGACTGAGAATGGGGCTCTGCATCTTGGGAGAAGTTTCCTGAATTCCTTCCACCTTCGGGAATGGAAACTGAGCTAACAGGGAATTTGTTCTAATTATAGGGAAGTAAGGAGAATTGAATAAGAGCTCCTCAAGGCTGAGCTCCTCATAGGCTTTCTCCAGCACTCCCCTTGTTCATCTCCCCAGTGAGAAAACCTAGAGCACCAACTTTGTGCCAGCCCTGGACTGGGCACTGGGCACAGAGAGTTAGAATGGGCTCAGCCCCACAGCAGTGTCCACCTAATAAGCAGTAAACAGTGACTGACGAGCTCTCCCACCATGGCTGGGTGCCATCAGCAAGGAAGCGTGGGGTGGGGGAGGGCACCCTGAAGCCCAGCCTGGAGGTCAGGACAGTCTTCCCAAGAAGTGCAAGTTCAGGTATTCTTCCCTCCATTCTCTCTGGTCCAGTTGAAATGCCACCTTCTTTGGGAACTCCAGTTTCTTCAGAACACACTGATGATTGCTCCATACTTACTCATTCAGCAAATACTGATTGAGGATAAAGTAGTGAGCAAGTTCTCCACGTTTCTCACTCTATATCAAGTCTTTAATCACATGTAATCCATTAAACCATCTCAGAGGGTGTGTGTGTGTGTGTGTGTGTGTGTGTTTTCTTGCTCTTTAGCTTTTTACAAAATTTCCTTCTAAAAGTAAGTATTATGATTAAAATCTTAGCCTCTGAAATCAGAAATTCACATTTCAAGTCTGAATTCCATCCTTTGCAATCTTGAGCAAGCCATTTAACATTTTTGAGGCTGAGTTCCATTTGTCAAATTGGTGCAATGATAGTTACTTGAGAAGGCTATGTGGATTCAATGATGGCATCGTGTTAAATGCGTAACCTAGTGCTTGGCTGTTAGTGTTGTGATGTTGGACACAGATAGTCTCTTCTGCTGATCACACAGACCCAAAGGGTGAGAGTCCAGTCTACTTAGTACTTGATAAATGTCTGGTGCTTGACTGCTCTTTTGCAGGGTACAAAGGGTAGATATGTGTGATCTTTCACAAAATTTTTCTTATTGTGATATAACATACATAGCACAAAATTTGCCTTTTTAATCATTTTAAGTATACAATTCTGAGGTATTAAGTATATTCACAGTGTCATATAGCCATCATCACTATCCATTTTTAGAACTTGTTTATCATCCTAAATAGAGAGTCCATACCCAGTAACCTCTAAGGTAGTTCCTATGGATGGGTTTGCCTACCCTAGGTATTTAATGTAAGTGGAAACATACAATATCTGCCCTTTCACATCTGGATTATTTTACTTACCACACCATTTTCAAGGTTCACTAAGTTATAGCTCATATCAAATTTCCCCCTTTTACTGGTTGAATAGTATTCCATTATGAATATGCGCCACATTTTGTTTATCCATTCATCTGTTGATGGGCATTTGGGCTATTCCACTTTTTTGGCTCTTGTGACTAATGCAGCAAAGAACATTTGTATATTACTGAGTCCCCGCTTTTTAATTTGAGGAGTATATTCTGACAAGTGGAATTGCCGGATCATATTATATTCTTTGTTTAATTTTTTAAAAATATTTTATTTTATATAATTCTTACATCATTTTTCATTTTTGCACAATGTATGCATTTTCATTTTGGTTATATTCCCCATACAATTGCATCCCCCCTTCTTTTGACACTAATCCTTCCTCTCCCTGCCCCTTCCCCCCATAGTGTGTCTCTGGTTTATAGTTGCTTGTTGATTTTGATTTTTACTTTGTATTAATTAGTCTTTTTCCCGGTCTCTGATTTAGGTTTTCTAAATTCCTTTTATAAGTGAGACCATCCAGTATTTTTCTTTTTCTTTCTGACTTATTTCTCTGAGCATGATCCCTTCTAGCTCCATCCATGTTGCTGCAAACTGCATGTGTTTATCTTTTTTGATCGCTGAGTAATATTCCATTGTGTATATGGACCACATCGTCTTGATCCAGTCATCTATTTTTGGGCATTTTGGGTTGTTTTCATAGCTTAACTATTGTAAATAGTGCTGCTATAATCTATGTTTAATTTTTTGAGGAATCATACTGTCTCCCACAGCAGCTACCCCATTTTACATTCCCATTAGCAAGATCCATATGGTCTTGAAGTAGGAATTAAATGGGTATGGGAAGGAATTCAGGGACCTGGCATCCTCCTGTGGAGACTTTACCCAAAACAATGGAAGGAGAGTGGTGACAAAAAGGGGAAGCCCAGGAAGGGTGTGGGGGGGCTACACTGAGCAGAAAGGGTGGAAGGAATCTGGTGAGAAGGGCCTGGAGGCATGATGGCTTCTGCTGTCCCTCCACCATGCTGGGAACAGAGAGGGCAGCCCCAGTAGTAATGGGGAGCTACTTGAGTGTTATAAGCACAGAAGCGATACAGTCTGATTCAGAAGGTACTGCTGCTGCACTGAGGAGAGTTTGCAAGGGGACAAGATCAGAGTAGGCAGGCCAGCCCACAGCCTACTGGAACAGAGCAGGCAGGAGATGACTGTGGCTGAACAAGGGTGCTAATAGTGTGGAGGGAGAAAGGACTCAAGTCTGAGATATATTTTGGAGGGACAACCACCTGGGGATTGGGAGAAGGAAGACCTGACAGAGAAGGTGACACTTCTCTGGGTTGTTTATTGCAGAGACAGATGAGGCATCCTTCAGATAGAGAATCAGAAAAATACATTCCAGGTCATTTTTAAAGATTCAGAGGCAAAAATGTGGGTGGTGCTTTCCACATATGGCTATTAGTGGGGTTTTACCAAAAACTCTTCAGGGATGACAAGTGAGATTAGGACATAATGAGCATCATGGGAAGTATTTGGTCATTATTTCTTACAGGTAATAGGGAGCCATTGGAAGTGCTAGCACATGAGTTGTTGGATGGATATGCACTTAAGGGCCATCTGCAGAATCCACAGTTTAAAAAAGTAGCAGGTGCTTTCACAGGTATCTCATGGGACCCATAGAAATCGCCTGTTGCTTATCCTTTATGGAGTCTCCTCTCCCCATGTCAAAGTAACTTGGTGCTCACATTGAGCTCTGGTCTAGGATAAAGTCTGCCTGGGAGGTCGCTGGGCATCCCGTTACCTGTGTTCAGAACCAGGTGGTCAGATGCTAGAAAACAGACACTGGCTCTGGGTCCCAACCTGGCTTCACTATCTATAGGCACCTCAAGAGACATGCTATCCTCACCTACCGTAGGATAGCCCCAACCCCATGTTCCTGTGGCAATTTCACTGACCAATACACAGAGAAGCTTCTGGACATATTCTTCATGGACATTTATGAGTTGAGTTCTTCCAAGATTTTAGAGATACTGATGTGTTCATTCTAGCCATAGTTCAAGTTTCAAACATTTGTTTTAACTCTAGGCAAAGACCTTGCTCTGGGCATCAGTTGCCCTATCTAGAAAATGAAAATATGGGACTTAGTGACTTATAGTATTTTCCAGCTTGGGTATCCACTGACCTATTAACTTTGCTCCTCTCTGTTCTAAATCTATTTCCATGTCTGCTCTTCATTCTGGGGAGCAAAGCCACAGGGTTTGGATGGCTCTGGTTCTGCCCCAGGTTGCAGTCCCAGGGACTGAGAGGCCAAGTCAGATTTCATGGGGAGGGAAAGCAGAACCCTGCAGGAGGCTGCTGTGCCCTGTGGCTTCTGGAAGTGTTGGCAAAGCCTGAATTCTCAGCCCACACACAGGAGCAAGCCATCCCCCCTTTGCAATCTAAGAAGTTGCTGGAACAGCCATTTACCTGTCACATGGTTTTCATAATATCCCTGGCATCTTCGCTAATCACTGAAGCGGGTTTTGCGGGCACCGGGCAAGCTCAAGGGCCAGTCTGAATGTGTTAAATTCTAGCTGGTTTGGAGGTAGAGAATTAGAGCCAAGACCTTGCAGGGCCCCTCCTGAGGGTGTCCACACCAGGAGTCTGCTTATGAATATTTATTTGGGGTCTGTTGACATCCAGGAAGCAAACTGAGTTGTGGAGGGTAAAGAGGATGAGCCTAGAAAGTGGAGTGAGCGAGTGTCAGTGGGGCCCAGCCTCACATGGTGTAAAGAATAGGAAGAACTGTGAAGACAGGGAGCAACTCGGTACTCGAGGATGCAAAACACAAGCTAAGACCTTGGGTCATGCAAACGATACTTCTCAGTCCCTCAGGGTGAAGTGCAGGACACGGTCTCATCCTTTCCTTCTGAAGGGAGGGTAGCAGTGAAGGGAGAGGTCATTGTGCACCCCCCTACTCCAGAGAAGAGGAGCTAAGAGTAGCTTTGGTGGGCCAGGAAGGCTTTGGGAGCAGTGACATGCTGGACACGCTAGGAAAGACACAAAGGGAAATAAACCACTCCGGATCACCAGTGGGGAGAGCTTGGGTTTTGGACCCAGTTGGCTTGTTTCCAAGCTGAGCCTCTGAGGCTTTATTTGCTCATTAGTAAAGTGAGAAACATGATACTCATTTAGGGATGTTACAGAGATTGGATGAATTAAGGAGGAAATGGGCCTCATTCAAAGTGGGGTCTCCTGAAATGGTTGATTGGTTGCTGGGGGGCAGGGGGTAGGAAGTGATAAAAAGTAGGGGTGGGGAGAAAATCTCCAGTATGGTGTCTTCCCCAGTCTTGATTGGGCTCCCCCCCACCACTCTGGTGGCCAGAGTTGGGGTAGGCAGGGTCTAGGCCAGCACCCCAGGTCCTAGCGGCTGGTTTGCCCTGAACTTGCTGTGGGCATCAGTGCCGGCGTCCATGAGCTTGGTGAATTTCCACAAGCCAGCCAGGCCTGCTCTGAGGCTTCCACCTTGGGAACTTGAGATGTTAGCCAAGTTCAGGCTGTGGGAGGGGAGGGCCAGTGCTGTGTTGGCTGGATTCGGTGGGGAAATGGGCCTCCAGGGGAGAAAAGGAAAATAGAGAGGATTCCTGCCGTAGCTTGCTCACAGAGATGCGGCTCTCCAAGCCTCCCACTTTCCGCTCCCTTGTGCTGGCCTTTGTGAGAATGCAGCCCAGCAAAGATGTGCTTCCCCTGTGAAGCCTGCTTGGATGACCCCAGATCTAGGCCTCAGGGGCCCTCACTCCTCCACCCTCGTGGATCTGAGGGAGACTTCACGCTCACATGCCAAGTGCTTGCAGCACACTCTATTTTGTACACTTCACTTTTGACTCAGACTGTAACCTTCCACCTGGACAGGGCCAAAAGGGGAAGAGAAAATAAACATTTATTAAGCCTCTACTGTATACCTCCCCCTGAGCTGAGCACCCTCATATATCATCTCCCTTAGACCTTGCAAATGTCCCCCAAGGTAAGGACCACTATCCCCACTTTCAATGAGAAGAGCGAGGCTCAGGGCAGGAAACCCGATCTGCAGGATTTGGAAGCTCATCCAGTCATCCAGTCAAGGTCCTCTGTGGGGAAGTGTACATGTTGTGCTGAAATGTATATGGAAAATGCTGCTTGTTAAGCATTGCTCTTGAGTCTCCCATCCCACAGTGGCACACTGAAGGTTCTGAGAAGTCCTGCAAGAAGATACCTGGCTGATTTGACTTAGCCCAGGGCTCCCTGAGGATACCCCGTCACATACAACCAGGCACACACTCTGGGATCCCTACATCACACAGAGAACACCAAGGTGGGAGTGGTCAGGACTGGGTTCTCTGAGAAGCATGAGCCTGATTTAGACTTGAGTAAGAGGAGGTAGGAGAAGGGCACACAAGGTGGGCAGAATGGAGCAAGCAAAGGCAGGAGTGCGAGGAGCTATCTGGACGGAGGCAGCAGTCCCAGCTGAAACCCAATATGCTAAGTTCAGAAAGGTCCAACAGCTCTGATCATAAACGCCTGTCTCCACAGCCAGAGCAGAGCGACTCCAGTGCTGTTGGCAACATGGGCGGGAGGAGGTAGCTGATCACAAGCCTGTCTCTGCTGCCGAAGGAGACAGCAGAACGCAGCACAAGGCATTTAGACATCAGTGAGATCACCAGTTACAGCTTCTACCCAGTTCCCCCATAAACCATCTAAGTTAGTCCACTACCCCTCTTTGCTTGCCACACTGGCATATCCCCTTCCTGCCATCTCCAGCTTCCCCCATGCACTCTGCAGCCCATCATGAGAAAGACATTGACCACGCAGTTCCCCCAGTCTTCTCCTGCCCATTTTCCCTCCCAAAGCAGACACTGGAGACTAAGATATTAATGTCAGGACCTGGGATCACCAAAAAAGTGGTCCTGACGAATTCTGCCTGGACTTAGCGTCCCTAGAGGATCACACACACATATACACAGGCAGTCACGCAGTCACAAAGGCTGGTGTGGCCAAGTGCTGATAGCCTACAGAGCAGGGCTCCTGCAAACTAACAGATGAGAGCAGGTAAAGGAAAGTGGGGATTTTGTAGAAGGAAGTGCAACCAAGGCCAAGCTATCTCAAACTTGTCTAGAGCAGTGCTTCTGGAAAAGTGTTTTGAGAACCCGAACCAGCAGCATCAGTATCACCTGGGAACAGGTTAGAAATGCAAAAATGCACATTCTTGCATGCCAACCATCCCAGCCACCTGAGTCAGAAACTCTAGGGTTGCAATAAAGTCTCCTGAGGGTTCTGAAGCAGGCAAAAGCCTGAGCGCCACTAGCTTGTAATAATTTCTGTTCTAAGAATCAGTCCTTAGGAAAAACGTGTTATTCTCCCATGTAGTGGAAAGAGGCCCAGAGGGGACATTTGTTCTGTCCCAGGACTCTGAGCAAATAAGCTGCAGCACTCAGGCTCCCCATTCCGGCATTCTCAGGCTTCCCAGCACAGACAGCTGCTTGCCCAAGGTACTAGGAGAGCTGCTGCCTCGGCCCCAGAGAAAGCCTTAATTGGTTCATTAATAGCTGTGATTAGAGAGAATGGAGAAGCTTTATCTTTGAAGTCCCGAGCTGTGCTAGAAGCCCATGCAGGGAGCTTGCTGTGGCTAATTAAAGCTGAGCTGTGTTTCCTGTCAAGGGCCCAGAGTGTTAATGGCTTCAAGTGAGAAAAATTAAGCTTCCATTTCCATTCATGGATAATGGTTAGAACCAGCAGAATGAAGATGAGAAGGGGCCTTTTAAAGGGGCAGGGCCTCTGGGTTGGAGGCAGAGCGCTAGGTCTCTTGTGAAGTATGTGACCAGAGAGACACTGCGGGCTTTGGGGGGAGGGGGTGCGGTACGAGGGGGTCTCAGATTCCCACAGCAGCAGCCCGACTTCTGACATCATCTTCACGCTTTCTGGTTTATGATTTTTGAGCATTTTAGCTTCTGACCTTGACTGCACCTGCCCAGGTATGAGTGAATTGGAACTGGCGAGGGAGGGCTGGGTGACAGCCCTGGTGGGGACAGGATCTTAGGGGCTGTGAGATTCTGGTCCCCAAAGTCAAATCTGCTGCAGAGCTACAACTATGACTACCCATTTATTAGCTCCCTTTCCTCAAGTCCTAACTAGGTGCCAGACGCAGGATTGAGTGTTTTATATTTTCTCACAGAATGCTCTCAATAACCCTACAGAAGACCAGCAGGTGCAGGTGCATTAATTAATTTGCTCAAGACGTGTGTATGCTAGTTATGGCTGAACTGAAAATCCCTTGTTCTTACCACTAATATAACCAAACCTTCCCAATCCTTGAGCTTCTACTCTGGGGACCTGGATCAATTCAAGCTGAGAATGCTGAAACCACTGGGACCTTCTACTTGAGTAGCTGGAAGCTCTTCTTCTTTCTTATCTCCTTCCCACCCATCAGTCCACTCTGCACAGGGATGGAGACTGAAGGCAGTGCCTCTCCTCATTGTGATTGGGTGAAGAGGGCAAATTAGAACCCAGCTATGTGGATATAAGCACAGAGATGATTTTTCTGAAGGAGAAATCAAGACATGTGGTGTGAAAAATAGCCTGTTCTTATTTGATTCATTTATTTCTCTGAAAAGTTTGATCAAAGCCATCAAATCATAGAAACTTTGTAAGTCTATGTAGTCTTTAATGAGACTGTTACATAAAAATGAGTACAAAAGTCAGCCTAAAATTGATATTTCAGAGCAAATAAGAAGCAGAGTGTATAAATAAGAACTGTCCCAGGACACCATGCAGGAGGTAAATGTGGTTCCCTGACAGTCCAACTTCCTATCTTCAAGCAGTGAGAAGTTTCCCCTTCCTCAAGGCCTCATCAAATACCCTCTCTCTAACCCTCCTCCCCCAGAAATGATTTTTCCCTCACCCCTGCCACTCTATTTCTAAGAACAAAACAGGTGTATTTTCAGTTGCTTTGTATTTATTTGTCTCTGAGATTTTATTTGCCACTCATTTACAGACTATATAATTTGGGGATTATACTTCACATCTCGCTATGTGCCTGCTTCATCTTCCACCAACACCCCAATGCCACAATTCTGCCACTTTCCCTTCCTACTCCCTCCCCCATTCCCTGTGGTAACCAGTATAGTTTTCAAAGTCTAACAATCATCCTTGAAGACAAGTGTATTTGTATTGAACCTCCTGATGCAGAGGACACTGTGGTGAATGACAACACAAATCTATTTTATTTGAAACAAACAAAAGTGTTTACACAGCTCAATGTGTCACTTGGAAACAAACTCCTGCTTGACTGTATAACTGAGCAAAAGCAAAGCGGAAGCACAAATACCCTTCTTCTTTGACATGTATTTGGAGATAGGCAGGAAGACACGGCAAGACTCTTTAAAAACTGGGCTCCCCTTAAGACCTGATCATAGACGCATAAACAGTGCATTACAAGCAAGCTGTCTTATCAGATCTGTGTCACTTGTGTATCCAGAGGTCACACATACACCTGCACCATACCTGGGAAGGGGTGCTGTACAGCCACTCTCTCTCAGGTGGCCCATATCAGGACAGAATGTGGAGACTCACCACCCACCAGTTCTGAGATTCTCAAAAACAGCCTGTCATCTCTGCCTCCCCAGGACCCAGGCCAAATGAACGAATGAATGAATGAATGGCAGAGAGGAATGTTCTGTTTCTTGGGCTAGAATTCATTTCTTGCCTTTCCCCACTCCCCCAGCTTTCTCTGGTCCTTCAGCACAGCTGGTGATTATGGGTCACCTTTCTGAGCCAGGGGTGGTGAACCTATACAGAGCAGAAACTTGCCTCTTTATCCCCAGTGCCCACCCAACCCATGGATGGAGCCCAAGAGACCTAAGAAAGGAGTTGATGAAAGAATGGAATATCAAAAGAACAAAGAAGTTGCATCTAAACAAATTGCCTCTGAAACATTCCTTCCCTGGCAGACACAGTTAACCTGCGTGTGTGAGCCTACCCCTCCCAGTCCAGTCCCCCTCCCAGCACCTAGATCAATTTAGAAGGTGGCCCAGTCCAGGCCGAGCAAACCAGACTGAGCTCTGAGGGTGTGACTAGGGCAGAGCCAAGCTGGGAACCTGGAAGGGCAGAGGGGTAGGGACAAATGCCCACTGTCCCCTAGGGTCTCTCCACCTGGTTGGGGCTGGGTTAGTGTCCCCAGATCCCAACTTGCTCACTGTTCAACTTCGTTGCTGGGTTCCTCAGAGGCCTTTCCTGACCATGGCGGTCCAGGGGATGTCTTTTGAGTACATCTCGACTCTAGACTTTTTCCATTTCCCACCACCCATTTCCCCTCAAGCCACCCCAAACTCGGCTGTTCTTTGCCCATAGCATCCCTTTTGTATTTCTGTTCAGCTTCAGCTCATGCTCTTTCCTCTAACCTGACTCTTCTCTCCAGAACTTTCAACTACTGTAAGGAACTGTGATGCTACCTTCTCTGGGACACCTGTCAGCCTCCTTGATTCTCCCCACCCAAGTCAGAGCCCCTAAATTCTTCCTCTGTACTTGGGATCACAGAAAACTTGGTGTAGGATTTATCATGCTATCTTGTCGCCAGTTTTCAGATGAGTAGCCTTTGCAGGCGACCCTGGCACAATGCAGTGGGATTTGTTAGGCTCCCGGTGCCCACCACAACACACAGCACACAGCACACCCCGTGTGCTCTGCCTGCACCGAGGGTGCGAGGGAACGAGCTCAGGACGCATGGCTGGTTTGGTCGTGCCTGCTTAGCAAGCTCAGCAGTTGTAAAGTTGGTATAATTTGTCTTCAAAATATTTTCCAGCTTCATGTCAACACACTCAACCACTGTATCCAGCTCACGGCTGCTCTTCAGACAGATCCTGACAAGTGACTCTGCCTGTCAATGAGTGACCCGGTGCAGCTGGGAAGGCCTCCCTTCTAGAGGGCCTCCTCTGTTCCAGAGGGAATCCAAAGCCTTCTGCTACAAAGGTTCCAGACATCAAAGCAGCCCTGAGGGATAGCCCTTGTTCACAGGGAGAACTCTCTCTTCTCCTCCCCGTCATGTCAGGTGACACAACCAGCCCACCACACCGCAGGAGATAGTGAGATTTATCCCTGATGGTGCTCCAAGCAGAGAAAAAATAGTCACACACACTCACATACACGCGCACACGCACACACATGCAACAGGACAGCTCTGTGGGTTGACATGAACTCTCAGAGCTCTGGGTCCAACCTCTTAGTTCTTTAGATGGAAGGGGAAAGCCAAGATGTGGACATTGCTGAGATCACAGGGCCCTCACAGGACTCAACCCCTTTTAGTGGGAGGGTCTCACCCTGCCACCCTTCCCCACCTCTCACCCCTTTCCTGCCAGAGAACGGCTGGACTTCCTCTTAACGAGAGCCATGATTTACGATGGCTGGGTCCAATTAGCGCCAAGTTCTCTTGGGCCGCCAAGTGCCCCGCTGGCCAGCAGCTGAGGCCTGTCTGGCAGGACATACTTGGATGATGAAGCTATGCTGCGTGCTAAACGCGGTCCAGGAAAAAAGCAGCTCCACTTGGATGCCAAGGTTGGCTCCTGCCCACGAGTTGGGCAACAGGGCTTTCTGGCAGGGGATAAGGGCAGTGCTTCTAGGGCAAGAGGGTGAGGTTGGCCTGGGAGAGCATCACTCTGGGGCAGGATGCCCTTCCTGGGGTGTGGCAGGGCCCATCAAGCAGAGGCAGTGAGAGGATCCTGAGCTGGAGCCAGAAGATCTGGACTCATATCCAGCTCCTCCACCCACTCCTTGTTGAGGGACCCCACCCCAGGTACAGTCTTCATCTTCCTCTCTGCACCTCAACTTCTGCCCTGTAAAGTGGAAAGGGTTTCCTTGCCTGCCTTGTGGAATGTATGTGTTATCCAAAAAAGTGCCTGCTTGCTTTCATTTTCACTTTCCCCATCCATAAAACGGGACAAGCCTGGCAAAAGTCTCCAGCACAGGCTGACGTGAGGGTTAATACATGGCGCTAGCATGACAAGAGGGGGAGGTCTTACCTATCGCCTCATAAGGATGGTATTGCATTGGGGTAGCCATCGCCTCTCTGGTTCTTAATTTTCTAATACGTCTTCTTAGCATGATTTAAGGGGAAAATAAAATTTGGAAACTGGCCTCATAAAAAAGCTTGTCTAAGTTGGTACAACTGAGAATTGGTAGATCTGGGTTCTGAATTTAAATCTGTCTGATCCTGAAGTTCATGTTGCATCCACAGAGCACCTACCACCCACCTGCTCTCAGACCCTGCTTTCTGTGGCAGGTGTGCAGCTTAGAGCTGGCCCAGAGAGGACAGACATACCAACAGCCATGGCCCTGTGGACGGCCCAGGTCAACCCTGCAATGTGGATGGTCGCACCTCTGAAAAATCCAACCCTCTGGAAGAAATTAAAACAGAAGACAAGGAAGGACCACTCTGAGCAGCCCATGAGGGTGTGCAAGTCCTGAAGACATGACCCCAGACCCCAGGCTCTGCCCTGGCTCCGGGGGCTCTCCTGGTCACACTGGGCCGCCAGTCCTCCTTCTTAGGCTGTCCTGAGTCCTCCTGCAGTACAAGGAGGCTCATACTGAGAAACAGAGCTCATGCATTTCAATCTCAACTCTGTTGCTGATTACAAATGTGGGGGTCTGAGCATCCCTTCTGGAAAGTGGACATGCCATACACAAAGATTGGTGTGGGCGCCCTTCTCATGACAGGAGGTTTTGCTCCCCCAAATATTTGAGTGGCTCAATGACTGATTCCTTTTGGCTTTGTGCTTCACTCTCTTTCTTCAACATCTCTCTGTTTTTCTAAGGCAGCTCCCCCTTCTTCATCTGTTAATGTCTCTGGGACACCCAGCTGGGGGATAAAGAATGCAGGGAAGAGGACTGTGGAGCCCAGATAATCTGCAGCTCTTCATCTCCACTTGGAGGAGGCCACACCAAGGCCCTCGACCAGCCCTGTGAACTTGAGAGCCTGCAACTCCCAGGGAAATAAACATGCTTCAGTGCTACAGAGGAGCCAGCGGAAGTCAATAAGCTCAGAGGGACTTGAGAGAATTTTGGCCCTCTAGGCAGAGTATTAATTCATTTGGGGGGAGTTGTAGGTTGCAAGATCCCAACTGGTCTTGATATTTCTTTTTTTTATTTTTTTAAAGATTTTATTTATTTTTGTGTAGAAGAGCTGGGGTGCAGGCCAGAGGTGCGGGGGGTGAGAGGATGCACCAGAGACAGAGTGGGGAGCAGAAAAGGATCTACTAAAATACACTGCTGAGGGGAGCAGCAGATGAAACAAGAGAGGCCTGCTGTGCCATGTGGGGTAGATCCCTGGCCAGGGATCGAACTCAGAACTCAGGCCTTTGCAGTGGGCCACCAAGGTGGTAGCACTGAGACTTAAGCCCTAGGTCACCAGGGAGGCCCCCAACTGGTCTTGATAAATAAAAAGCTTCCATGCAAGGCTGCTCAGATGTAATTCATCCCAGCCAGAGTCTCTGGGTGAGACCTCTGATAAGTGAGTATGTGTTGGAATGTATGAATATTCAGTGCAAGGACATCAACAGACACCCTGATCCAATCAACTCATAAACGAATGCATGTTTGTTTATTAATCAGCAGATGGTGTCTTTCTGATCTCCCAACTGCTGGGTGTGGGGAACCCAGAGGAGCTGAGACAGAAGGAAAAGATATGTGAGGCTGGAATGAATGCTTGTTTATAAAAAAAGTTAGTCACTGGATGGGGTAAGAAAAGGTCAAAGACAGAAAACAAATTTAACCCTTAGTATTATCATAAAGAATAATAGAACTGAGATTTCCTAATTCGGTAGAAATTCCTTACTTTCCTAGAACTGAATTTTACACATTCTCATCAAATAAATCTTATGTCCACTTTATAGATGGAAAAATTAAGGCAAAAAGCAATAAAGAAGTTTGTTCCAATATCTGATTAGCAAAATCTCTAAAAATCAGTAAAATACTTTGAAACCATAGGATATTATCAACTTGACCAGTTTTATTCCAACATAAGGGGATGTAAAAAGGATTCCAAAAGATTATGAATCATTAAGCAAACTTCCTTCCAAAGTGCCTTTATAAAAACAAAATGCTTTCGTCTTATAAAACACCTGACAGCAGCTTTCCTCTGTAAAACCTTTTCATCTCCCTAATTTTAATTTTAAAAGCCTCATTCCCAGATTCTATTCTTAGTCCTCTTTTCTTATTGTAGGTATTCACTTGCATCATGACTTTAACTGTGTCTTCAAGTGTCCATCTCTAGCATGGATTCTTCTGGGATCCAGACCTGCATGTTCTGCAGGGTGGGTGTTTGACCTGAACATCCCAACAGGGCTTAAAACTAGACATGACAATTTCCCTTCCCCAAGTAGTACTGCTCTTTCCTTTCGTATGAATTATGGGAGGATAGAAAGATAGATAGGAAGAAGGAAGCAAGGCAGAGGGTGAGAGAGGGAAACGTGGGAAGGTAGGGAAAGAAGAAAACTAAAAATATAAGCATACAAAACAGCAGTTTGTAAGAACATATACACACACACACACACACACACACACACACACACGCACACACACAAAACCACATTAAACACATTGCAATTGTTGCCAATGAGGTGGGAAGAAGAAAGATTTAAAGTCAATGACCTGAACTGACATCTTAAAATGAGCACAAGGGAAAACTGAAACTGAAATAAACAGAAAAGAAAGGGAATCCCAAAAATAAAAGAGAAAATAGAAGACAGAGAAACTATGAAGACGATCAATAAAACTTGAAATTGGTTGTTTCTGTACATGAATAAATTTGATAAACCTCTAATTAGATTGACAGGAAAAAAGAAGGACAAAATGTACTAATAATAAAAGAGGGGGGAATATTATTTATAGATCCATATAATCATCTCAATAAATACAGAAAATGCAAGATCATGGGAAAAAAGAACAATACACAAAATTCAGCTTTATTTTATATACTTGGAAAGTCTAATCATTTTTAAAAAATGTTAAATGTTAAAATTTTACCAAAATGTGCAAGTGTATACAATGAAAACCTCAAAATATTGCTGACAGAAGTTAAAGAAAATCTAAAAAGAGATAAACCTTGTTTGTGGATCAGAGGCCACTTCTTTTTTCTAAAGAAAATGCTCTTTCAATACCAAAAATCAAAATTGACTGTTGTTTTTTTTTAAATTGGGGTAACATTATTTTATACCACTATCGATTTCACCAGCAGCTCTATTCATCACACCATGCCCACCACCAAGGGTCTAGTCACCCCACTACCAACCAAGGGGCCCCTCTACCTGTTCTTCCCAACTTCCCCCCACCCGCAACCACCATCCTGTTGTCAGAATTAAAGGGTTTGTTTCTGTTGTTGTTTTGTTTGTTCACTTGCTTTGTTTATCTATTGACATATTCTACATATGACTAGAATCTGATGGTATTTGCCTTTCTCCTTTTGACTTAATTTATTTGGCATAATCCCTTCCAGTTCCTTCCATATTATCCCAAGTGGCAGGATGACATCTGTTTTTTGTGGTTGAATACTATTGCATTGTGTATGTACACCAGATCTTCTTTACCAATGATTCAGAGTCTAGTACTTGGGCTGTTTCCATATGTTAGCTACTGTGAACAGGGCTGCAATGAACATAGGGGTGCATCTGTCCCTTCAAATCAGTAGTTTCATAGTCTTCAGGTAAATATCCAGAAACAGGATTACTGGATCATATGGAAGTTCTATTTTTAATTTTGTTAGGAATCTCCATACTGTTTTCCATACTGGCTACACCAATTTCATTCCCATGGACCGTTGACAAAGTTCAACTTTTGTCAACCTTTATCTCCACATTCTTGCCAACACTTCATGTTTCTTGACTTTCTTTAATAGTCATTCTAACATGTGTGGGGGCACGTCTCACTGTGGTTTTGATTTGCATTTCCCTGCTGATAAGCAATGTAGAGTTTCAAGACTGCACAAATGCTTCTGGGCTATGTCTGTGTGGGTCTTACTGGACTGTCATTGGAGGGCAGTTAGGTAGCAACTTGCTGTCATGAAGCCTACCAGCCAGGCTGCAGGAGGTGGGTTAAGCTGCCAAGGTGTGGTAAGCTGCTGCTGCTGGTAGTTGCAGTACATATTCTTGGGTCTGGTGGCTGGGGACTTGTGGGCAGAGCAGGCCTTTGGGATGCAGTGCAGCTATGCAGCTGGGCCTTGTGAGCACAGCTCAGGCCACAGGACAGGCCTTGCTGGGGGTAAAGCACATGTGTGGCTAGTGGTGGGAGGGCAAGTTTGACTTATTGGTTTTCTATGCTTTGGGAGGCCCATGAGGTGTTTGCCAGCCATAGGGACACTGCTTGCTTGCTAGGCAGGCAGGTGGAGGCTAACAGGTGCCACATCTCTTATTTGTCCTCCAGCCTCTTAATTGTTCTCTGGGCCCCCAGCTGGCTTGGCTCCTTCCTTGGGGTGGGAGGCTCCCATCAGGGATTTGCCCTCTGGGTCTGGTAGTGTGGAGGGTGCTTTCTGGCTTAATTAAAGGCTGATTCTCACTCCAGTTTTCCCTTGGCTTTCCTGTCCTCACTTCTCCCTGACCCTCAGTGGAGGGCTCCAGGGCTCATCTTTACTATTCTGGATCATAAGGTTGAGGTGCTGGGTGTTAGGGTCAGCCCTCCCCCTGTTCTTCAGGGAAAAGTTCCACACCTTAGAGATCTCTTCTGATTTCACCTCATTCCCCCTGCATTTCTCTGTCCCTCCCATCTGTGCTGCCTTTTTATCCTTTGTTGTGGAAGTTCTATTCATCCAGGTGTCCAGGCTGCTTCTGTGTAGATTAGTCCATATTTAGTGTAGGTGTGTTGTGATCGTAGCAGGTTGGAAGCACAAGTTCTCCCTGCTTCACCATCTTAGACCCCCACACTCCAGAGGTATAACTATTAAAATGTAAATTCTCCCCTAATTGATGTAGAGATTTATTGTAATCTCGGCTGGATTTTGTGCAGAAATTGACAAACTGATTCTAAAATTTATAGGAAAATGCAAAGGCCTTAAGGTAGCCAGACAATTTCATTTTGCGATTAATTATAAAACTATAATAATAAAGACAATGTACAGTTGCTGTATACATGGAACATATACATGGAACAGAATAGAGAGACCAAAAATAGACCCTCACATGAATAACCAATTGATTTTTTATAAAAATTCCAAGGCAATTCAATAATGCAGAAAGAGTAATTTTTTTAAACTATGGTGCTGGGATAAAGGATAGACATTTCTAAAAGAGAAGAAGATGGAGGAGGCGCTAAAGGAGGAGTTAGAGAGGGAAGTGGGGGAAGGAAGAAGACAAGGAAGGGGAAGGGGAAGGTAAAGGGAAGTGATGGGGAGGGGAAGAGGCAGGTAACCCTTACCTTATACGTCACACAAAATTAAACTAAAAATGGATCATTGACTTAAATGTAAAACTAAAGACTATAAAAATTCTGGAAAACAAAGGAGAGAAAAATAGGTCCAGATTTCTTAAGTAGGACACAAAAAGTGTAAATTAAACAACAAAAAAATCAATTGTATTTCTTCAAAATTACACCGCTTGCTCTTCAAAAGACACTATTAAGAAAAGGAAAATACAAGCCATGTATTAGAAAATATTTGCAAAACTTGTTTGACAAAGCACTTGTAAGCAGAATATTTCAAGAATTATTATAACTCAACAGCCAAAAGCCAAACAACCTGATAGAAACAATCTGAACCAAGACTTCACTGAAGAAGACCTAGGAATGGCAAATAAACATGTGGAAAGATGAAAAACATTAGTCATTAGAGAGATGCAAATTAAAAGCATAATATCACTTTGCATCCAAAGGATGGCTATAATTACAAAAACCAACAGGACCAAGTGTTGGTGAGGAGGTGGGACAACTGGAATGCATAGATTCTGCATTCTACTAAGTGGCTGACACATAAGAAATGGGCCAGTGTGTTATCAATTAGTCACAGCACCCAAGCGTAGCGGTTGTTGAGAATGTAAACTGTGCACCATGCTAATGAACAACCTTGACATGTTCTCTACCCTCATGAAGCTTGCCTGACCACACCTTTTCCCTGATTAGGGGACAATCCCTAGATTTCAGTCTCCTGAGAACTCATGTTTGCTTACTTCTGAGCTAATGCTTTGTGTGATTGCTAGAAATCATGTTCGGTCCAGCTGCAAAACTTCTGAAAAGTTCTTGAGGAGAAAGGATCTAGAGCCGTGAGTTAGCAATCGACACTGGATAGACAAGCCTGTAAGCATGAGCTGCTGATTTGAGGGAGAGGAGGCTAACTGCTTCTCAACGAGGGCAACTGTGGGGTGTGAAAGAACCCCATCTAGAGTCAGAAGAATGCTCCGTAGCTGGTCACATCCTGGACAAATCACCATGTCTCTCTTAGCCTTCAGTCCCTGGGCACATGGACATTTGATGGATGGTAGTAAATCAAGGAATGAAAAGCCTGTAGAATGTTGGTAACCTTTCTAGACACAGCATTTTTTTTAATAAATTTTATTTTTATATTCCCCATACAATTGCAACCCCCTTATTTTGACCCCAATCCCTCCCCTCCCCACCTCCCACCCCCCATAGAGTGTCTCTGGTTCATAGTTGTTTGTTGATTTTGATTTTCGCTGCCTTACAGTTATTCATTTTCCTGGTCCCTTATTTAAGTTTTCTAGATTCCTGCTATGAGTGAGACCATCCAGTATTTTTCTTTTTCTTTCTGGCTTATTTCGCTGAGCATGATCCCTTCCAGCGCCATCCATGTTGCTGAAAATTGCATGTGTTTATCTTTTTTGAATGCTGAGTAATATTCCGTGGTGTATATGTACTACATCTTGATCCAGTCATCTATTTTTGGGCATTTGGGTTGTTTCCAAAGCTTAGCTATTGTAAATAGTGCTGCTATAAACATAGGGGTGCAGGTGCTCTTTGGAATTGATGTTTCTGTGTCCTTTGGGTAAATACCTAGGAGTGGAATTGCTGGATCATATGGGAGCTCTATGTTTAGTAGGTCCAGAAATCTCCACACAGCTCTCCATAGTGGTTGGACCAGTTTGCACTCCCACCAACAGTGCAGGGGAGTTCCTTTTTCTCCACATCCTCGACAACATTTGTTGTTGCTAGTTTTTTTAATATGTGCTATTCTCACTGGTGTAAGATGGTATCTCATGGTAGTTTTGATTTGCATTTCCCTGATTACAAGCGATGCTGAACATTTTTTCATATGCATGTTGGCCATTTGCTTTTCCTCTTTGGAGAAGTTTCTTTTTAGCTCTTCTGCCCATTTTTTGACAGGATTATTTTCTTTGTTGTTGAGTCTCATCAGCTCTTTGTAGATTTTTGTAATTAGTCCTTTATCATCAGTGTTGTGTGCAAAAATGTTCTCCCAGTCGGTGGGGTTTCTCTTTGTTTTTGTTATTGTCTCTTTTGCTGTGCAGAAGCTCTTTAATTTGAGGTAGTTCCAGCTGTTTATCTTTGCCTTCACTATCACTGATGTGTCTGTAAAGATGTCTTTGATGTGTATATCATGGAGTGTTTCACCTATATTTCCTTCTATGTATTTTATGGTCTCAGGTCTTATGTCTAGTTCTTTAATCCATTTTGAGTTGATTTTTGTGTATGGTGTGAGGTAGTGGTCAAGCTTCATTCTTTTGCATGTAGCGACCCAGTTTCCCCAGCACCATTTATTGAACAAACTTTCTTTGCTCCAATGCATAGTCTTTGCTCCTTTGTCAAAGATTACTTGACCATAAATCTGTGGGTTTATTTCTGGATTTTCTATTCCATTCCATTGGTCTGTGTGTCTGTTCTTGTTCCAATACCATGCAGTTTTGATGATTATGGCTTTGTAGTATAGTTTGAAGTCTGGGAGTGTGATGCCTCCATTCCCTTCTTTTTTTTTTTTTCAGGAGAGCTTTGGCTATTAGGGATTTTTGGTGATTCCATATGAATTTCATCAATAATTGTTCTATTTCTTTGAAGAATGACATTGAAATTTGGATTGGAATAGCATTGAATCTGTATATTGCTTTTGGTAGGATGGCCATTTTAATAATGTTTATTCTTTCAATCCATGAGCAGGGGATGTCTTTCCATTTCTTTGTGTCTAGACACAGCATTTTAAAAAGGATGATCAGGAGAGTAGAAAGAAGCAAAGCCTTTGATCTAAGGAATCAAAGAGAGAACAAGATGACACATGGTGACTTGGTTCTCATGAATCCTTAAGCAGATGTCATGAAAGATGAGCCAGTCCCATAAGCCTCCATAAGGCAGTGGGCTGGGGTGCCATCAAAGCCACTGCCAACCTGTGTGGAACCTTCTGGAATCAAACACAGATGTGGTCCCTTGCCAGGCTCACAACTTGTCCCGGGGGAGTGCTGGCAGGATTTCTAACTCACTTCTCAACAGAACACCCTCATGGAAGCATCCACGTAACAGGTGAATCATGCTCCTTTGTAACTTCTTAGAGGACCATGGAAGTGTTTATCCTAGGAGAAAAGATATTTAGATATCTCTTCTTTTTACTACTATTATTAATAATGATCACCAACGCTACATTCATAGCCCTTCCCAGCACACCAAATGCTTTCACATTCCTCATCTTACTTGATCCCCACAACAAACCTATATGCTAAGCATTACTATCATCCACAGATGAGGAAATTGAGGTTTAAGGGGATTAAGTTATGATGTTATGAAGTCTTCTTATGCAGTATGTATTTTACAGCTATAAACTTAATCACATATAAATGTGTTAATTTACTTGCACAGACCACACGGGCCCTGTGAGAGCCCATGTAAATGGAAAACCCTGAAGAGCACTCAGCGTTTCTAGAAGTAGTTGAAACACCAATAACCCCACTTAACCCACTTTCACTTCACTTAGCTCTTCTTGAATTCTTAATGAAAATCTCAGTAATTTCTCCATCCTACTCTTACATCCTGCCTTGGCCTGGGCCTCTCATTCTAATGGACAGCAACTTGGGGTCCACTTAGATAGTTTCCTGTTCTTGGCTCTCTCCTTCCCTCTGACAGATTCTGAGGGCTCCCCTTCTTGGAAGGCAGCCTTTATATGTTGCCTGATCCTGGTGCAGCTGAACCTCACTTAGCTGCAAGTTTTCTTTTGAGCTGTAGGGATGGGTTATATGTATCCTCCATGGTCTTTTCCAGAGTGTCCGTTATGCACGAAGGGAGATGGTTGGGTAGGGAAGAGCTCAGTCTGCCTCAGTGCTCAGGGTTAGGGCTTAACCAGTGACCCAGGTCAGGGTGCTGTTCTGATAATGATAAAGGTCTGTAATGTCTGAGTCCCATCCCCTTACTCTGCCCTGCAGTCTCTTTGCCCCACCTCCTCTCTTCTTTCCAATGTAACTTCTTAGAATTGTCTCCCTGTGCCCGGAACAGCCCTCATTGCTAGACTTCTGTTTCCTGGCTATGCTAGGTGGTCCCCTTCCAGGCTTTGCCCAGATTGTCCCCTCTGCTGCTAATGCTCTTCCCCAGAGCTCCTCCCGCAGACTCCCTCTTGTTATTCACTGGATGCTCCACTGGTGCTAGTCACCTGGTGCTGCAGCAGGCACCTGCTGGGCACGAGCTCCATCTACCAGGTGGCAGGCTCCAGCCCCTCCCTGGCTGCTTCCAGTCCTGCTCCATCCTGACTTGTTCTGTGACTTTGGGCAAGATTTTGGGCCTCTCCTACCTTCTCTATAACAAGAGGATGGCAATGGTGATTTGCTATGAACAGGTAGAGGCAACACATTTGCATATAGTAACAGGCACACAGTAAATGCTCAACAAAAGTAATAGTTCTATCCTGAAACAGCACCTCTGTGAGACAGGAGCTTTCCATCTCAGGGGTAATTCTTCATTGTGGAAATTACACAATGGATGGGGGGTGTTAAATAGCACCCCAGCCTCTACCACTAGGTGCTGGTAGCATCTTCCCAGTTATGATAACCTACATTGTGTTTAGACATTGCCAAGGGCTCCTGTGGGGGCAGGAAGGGCAAAGGCAATTACTACAAGGTATGTGCTTTTACCCACATGGACAAAAATGAAATTAGAAGTTCACAGATTAAATTATTTTCCCTAGTTCACAGAGCTATAAAGCGGGGGAGCAAGGACTCAAACTCCCTTCTTCCTGGCCCTGCAGCACATGCTCCTTGTTCCATGGCCCGTGCTCCAGCCCCAGCCCCCCTTCCTTTACCCTGGTCGGCTCACACACTCACAGATCCGTGCTAATTACACAGCAGCGTAAAACCTTATATGTGGTTTGTTATTTTATATCCAGGAACACGGTCCACAGCCTTCATTACAGAAAGCAGCTGTGTGTATACTTGGGGTCTAAGTGCTATTTAGTGGTCAGCTTGGTGGGGTATTTTGTTTCAAGCATCACATTTCTTTCCCCCCTTTCCATACATTTATCAAATGCTGAGGAAAGAAGTCTCGTACCACTTGGGCTAAAGTGAAAAACAAAAGTCTTCTAAATGACAATTGTCCCACCATCCTAATTTGATGGGAGCAACAACCCAGAATGTGCCCTATATGGTATGAAAATGTGTGTGTGTGTCCACCAGCCTTACCCAGCCTGGCCAGGGCAGCCTGTACAACATTTCCATTCGTGCATTCATGGAAGCAAGTGGCTGAGTAGAAAGAACTAGACCGAACAGGCTTTCTAGTTATTAGATGCATGACTTGAACATGCCATGTGTCCTGACCCTCTAACATTCAGTTTTCTTATCTTTAAAATGGGGGCAAAAATCTTGTGTCAAGTGTTGTTGAGATCCTTTAGATAAAAGGCCGGCACAGAGCTGGTCTGCAATAACAACAGCTCCTTTTCCTCCTCCACTTGCCAGCACCACTCCAGCCCACTCTCCGGTACCACCCCACTTCTCTGTTCAGAATGTTCTAGTCCCTCCTCCACCTCTGTCCCTTCACTTTCATCATCCTCCTGCCCGGATGCAAGAAAGACTCTTTTCATCTACTTAATCCTCCTTTTCCTTCAACACCTACTTCAGATCCCCATCCCTCCAGGAAGCTGTTCTTGCCACTCCAACTCTCACTGATTTCTCTTGGAATTTGGCCACAGTCTATCACTCACCTGACAGTGCATTTTAACTAGTCACCTGAATATTTTTTGTCTTGTTCAAGAATTACAAGTCGCCTGAGGTCTGGACTCTAACATGTTCACGCAGCGTTTAAGTCCAGGTGAGTTCAGCGTGCACGTCCATCACTGCTGTTATGTTGCTGATAACCCAGCTGGAGTGTGAACAAATTTCATATGGAACCTGACATCTTAGCCACCCTCAGCCAGCACGCGCCGTTCACGCAAAAACGATTATGGCCTCTGAAAGGCTGCTGAGGATGAAGAGATTTATGTCTAACCTTCCCCAACAGTTCTCGTATCCTAACTCTCCCCCATCAGGCGTGCCAAACATTTCCATTCCATGCCTTAGCACACTTTTCCCGCTGTCTGCAATGACTTCCTTTCCTCACCTCCCTCCCCAATCCTGCTCTTCCTTGTAGATAAACCCAAACATCATCTTTGAGGGAAAGGCCTTTGCTGATCTCCTTCTTCCTAAATAAACAGGGTTGCTCGTCCCTCTTTGCTCCCCATTTGTTTCCCAAAGCACCCTATTTGTTTGCATCTCAGGCTCCTTCATGGAGGTTAAGCTCCCTGAGGACAAAGTCCTGGCCTGATTCCTCTGTGACCTTCACTCCCTCAAGGGTCTGGGCCATCTTAAGCTTTTTCATTTTAATGAATGTTATCTTGTATAATCCCTTATTATCTGTGACTTAGTGTTTCCTCCCCCCCCCCAAACTCTTGAGGAAATGCATTTTCCTGGCATCTTTTCTGGTCCTTTCTATCACTGTGTATTGCCTTAAACCCTATTGACTTCTGTATGGTCCTAGAATCTACTTGCCTTTTCCCCTGCCCTTAAGGTGACCAGGACTTCCAATCGCCAAGGATTAACTTCTAGTTAACTAAGGCTGGGGTGGAGAAGACAGGGCCTGGGAAGGGAAGGGAAGGTGGGAGTGAGTGTGGGGGATGGAGGAGACACAAGCAGGGAGATAAGAGTTGAAGCTAGAAATCACACCTGACCAAGTTCATCTGCAAACACCAGAGTGGCCAATGACCAGCAAGAGCAGCCCTCAGGCCCAGAGCAAAGCTCCTCCTTTGGGCCAGCCAAGCAAGAGAGCCCCTCATCAGCCTCCCTGAGAGAGGCCTTTGGGCAGGACCTGGGGCTGCTGGATCTGCTCAAGAGGCAGACTTTGTTGGTTTAGTTACGCTACAAGGCTTCTGTTCCTGCCCTGGCTGTTACAGCCTACAGATTGCTGGTACCCATCTGATTGAACAACTTAATTAAAATGCAATAAAAGGAAAGTGGACCGGATGTGCCTCGGGACAGGAGGCAGGAGTCTTGGTCCACCGTCTGCCCCTGAACCCTGTGCCCCTTGCCATCCTGCCTCAAGCCCCTGGGCAGGTAGTGGCCATGGAACTCTTGTAGTGTTGGGTACAGAAGACCCTTAAGGTGATCTGTTCTGTGAGCTCATTCATACTGACAGTAGGGAAATTCTGTTCCAGAGAGGAGAACTGAACTCCTCACAGCCACTCAGCGGGGCTTGAGCAGAAGCACCATACATTTCCAGGACTTCAGGCTTCTCTCATTACACAAGGTGGAAGAAAAAATGATTTAAAAACACTATGACTCCTGTTCTTGGGGCTCCTTCTTGGGAACCCAAAGTTGTTTGTCCTCCTCCCCTGCTTTTGGGGGGAAACAGCTTTATGGAAATGTAATTCACATATCATACAACTCATTTAAGGATTTATTTTTCGTGTATTCAGAGTTATGCAGTCATCATCACAATGTTAGAATATTTTCATTACTCTCAAAAGAAATGCGTTACCATAGTCATGTCTCCCAATTTCCTCATTCCTCCCATTTTCCCCTCCCCCCACAAATTCCCCATTAGCCACCTCTAATCTACTCTGCCCCTATATAGTTGCCTATTCTGGATATTACATTAAGGGGAATTATACTATAAACATCCTTTCATGACAGAATTGATTTAGCATAAGGTTTTTGAGATGGATCCATATTGCAGCATGTATCCTTTTTTACCACTAAGTAATGTTCCACCATATGATTATAATTATGCCATATTTTGTAGATCTACTCAGTTGAGGGACATTTGGGTTGTTTCTTTCTCTTAGCTACTTTGAATCATGTCACTATCAACACTTGCTTATGTTTTTGTCTGGACATATGCTTTCAATTCTCTTGCGCATCGCAGACCTCTCCTGCCGCCCGCTGCTACCCTCAGCAGTGTACTTCAGTCCTTCTGCCTGCTCTGCTCCCCGCTCTGGCTCTGGTGAATTCTCTCACCCTCCCGCGCTTCTGACTGTACCCTGTGCATGTATAAAACAAAACAAACAAACAAACAAATAAATAAATAAAACATGCCTCTATTAAAAAAAAAAAAAGTCTTATTATCAATTCTCTTGCGCATCTACCTACAACTGAAAAATCCTGTTCTTGCATCTCATTAATGACATCAGTAACAATAGTGGAGATCCTAAAACATTGTTGCATACATTGACTCAGAAAAAAAGTGAAGACAGGAAGCTGGATGGAGAAAGAGAGGCACAAAGAGGTTAATAATTTTGAACCTGGTGACACAGCCATAGGATAGTGCCATGGAGGAGGAAGCCATAGAGGGCACTCTTAACTATGAACTAATGAAAGGTTCATGATTTGGGAACAACTACCCTGGAACATTTTTTAAAATACCCACCCATACTCACATGCCCCAAGAGTTTGTGTGCCTCAATCTTTAACTTGACTGGGTCCTGTTCTGCGACCATCCCAGCCTGGGTAGGTCCATTGTTGGTTCAGGCAGCTTAAAAGACAACCTAGGAGCCTTTGGCATCATCCCCACAGGTTATAGTAATAGCATGCAGAAGAAAACAAGCCAGCAGGGAAATAGCAACTTGGGCCCCTTGAAAAGCTCTAGAAGCTCTTTCCCCTGGGCTTCCTCTCACAGCTGTAGCTCGTAGCTCATCCTCTAGTAGCCATTCTCCACCGCTCTCAGGCCCACTCCATGGCACCGTCCTCTGCTGCACACAGTCCTCTGTGTGACACTGCCCTTGTAGCCTCAGCCGCCAGGCTCAGGAATTCACACTTACTTACGCATGCCCACGCCAGGCATCCAACCACATGCTGATCATAGATGCTAGCAGTGAGAGGGCAGAAAAACACTGATCATTTCCATTTACCCTACAGGACCTTCTTATCCCTTACCTGCCTATGTCTTCTAGTTTCCCACGAACACCATCTCACAACCTCTCAATGGAATTAAATATGCCTTCCACGTCCCAACTCTTTCCCCTCATTCTTAGCAGGGGAGAGGTGGCTTTGTAGGGAGTTCTGGAGCCGTGGAGTGGAGGCTCTTTAAAGGACTGCTCTTTTCATCACAGCTGCAGTTCTCAGAGCCCTATTTAGGGGACGCAGAGGTCAGACTGTTGTGTCACATCACCAGGGCACTCCAGCCTGCTCTGCCTCTATCACTAGGCATGTGCAGGGTGAAAAAGACCGAGCTGGCCCTTGTTGGCTAAAATATATGAATGGTCAACTATTTCTGATCTACATAAAGGGAACCTCATGTGGTTCAGCCTTCAAGTCTCTGGTGTTCCCCCTCCTTTTTGTCTGTGTGCTAACCAACGGCTCCGATCATGGGCTCTGGAAGCCTTTCTGCCTGTCCAGCCCAACTGGTCTTCCTGGGACAAGTTTCTAGAGTGGCCATTCTCCAGTGGCTCAATCTGGTGCCTGAAAGCATGAGGGGGACTAGAGCAAGAACACTGAATGGGAGGCAAGAGACCTCTCCACTCACTGCCCCTCTCCCCACTTGCCCCTCAACCCAGGTCTCTAAAGCACAACTGTCCGGTCACCCTCTATTTCAACTCTTGCAATGACTCCCCAGCACCTAGTACATCTAAAGCACAGGCTCCCAGGCTGGCAGGGGAGGAGGTGGACAGCTTCAGTTTCCACTGCTGGCTTTCTGCTCCAGCCATGCATAACTGCTGGCAGTCCCTGTGCACACCTGCACGCCCCCCTCTACTCCTTGGCGCCTGCTCTTCCTCCACATGGAAGTCTTTGTGCAGTTCCTTCCCTCAGCTACCTGTGACTCCTATAAGACTGCTCCTGAATCTTCTGTGTTACGGGTCCTTCCCCTCTGTTCCCAGTTTTTTCCTCTCCTAGCACTCACTTCCATATTTCAACCAATTCTTTGCAAGCTTCCCTGTCTTCATTTCTCATCTGTGGGTTTCTGATAATTTTGTTAGTTTATTTTGTCTCAATTCAAGGAGGATTTGCCATGCTCCGACTAAGCACACACCCGTGCAGGGAACAGTGGCAACATCCAGAGTTGTAAATAGCGGCTTCCCTGGATTTCCCAGGAGAGCTGCCTTCCCAGGCAGTCAGGGAGCGCCGGCCCACTCCGGTCTCTCGCCCCTCAGCTCTGCGCTCCCACCAGCAGCTGAGCATCAGATGCACTGGGCAAGCGAGGCTAGTCCGGGTCCCCAGATCTGCCATGGCTCGCGCATCTCCAGACCACCTCGGGGCGCCGGGGCTGGTGGCGGGGCCGCGCCCCGGGCGCCCTCTGGCGGCTGCGCGCGGAGGCCGCGGCCGGGCGGGGAGCTGGCTCGGGGCAGGGGAGGGCCGCGGGAGGAGGAGGCGCGGGCAGGGGAGGAGAGGAAAAAGTTGCGCTGGGAAGTTTGGAAAGTTGGGAAGTGGCTGCTGCGGGCTTCGCCTCCCTCCGCGCGTGTGTGAGGGAGCGAGCGAGGGAGCGAGCGGGGAGCGAGCGAGCGCCTGCCATGCCCATCAGACCCCGCCTCGCCGCGCCCGGGCGCGGAGCTCGCCCCGACTCCCTGCGGCCCGGCCCGGCCCGGCGCGGCCCGGCGCGGCCCCGGCCCCCCGCCCCCCGCGCCGGGTCCTCCCCTCCCCCCGCCCCGGCGGCCCCAGCCCCCCGCCCGGCCCGGCTCCGCGCCGCTCTCCCGCCCTCCTCTCTCCCTCCCTCCCGGCCGCGGAGCAGCATGGCGGAGCCCGGGCAGCGGCCGCGCGGCCGCCCGCCGCCCCTCTGAGCCCGGCTCGGGGGCAGCCGGGCGCCCCAGACCCGACCCCCGCGCCCGCAGCGCCCGCCGCCGCACTTGTCCCACTGCGCGCCCCCTGGAGCGCTGCGCACCCCTGGGACTCTGTGCGCCCCGGGTCCCCAACATAACCCCAGGACCCTCGCGCGCTCGGGAGCCCGGGACTGCCCCGGGCACCTCGCGCGCCCCTGGACCCCGACGCAGCTCGGGACCTCCCCGCGCCTCGGGGCGCCCGAGCGCGCTCTCACTGCCCCCAGACTCAGCCAGCCGGGCTGCGCACCCTGGGGAGGGGGCCCCGCCCCAGAGGGTCCCCCTCTCCCAACAGACGGAGCCCCGCCCCAGAGGGACCCCCGAGTCCGGCAGGGACATCCAGCCACGCCCCAGAGGGCTCCCAGCATCCCGTAGCTGGAGCCCCGCGCTCCAGAGGAACCTCGGTGCCCAGCTGGGGACTCTCCGCCCCGCTGAGGGGGCGCCGCCCAGGAGGGTCCCCCGCGCCCCGCGGGCCCCGGCAGGATGCACGCCGCCCTGGCGGGGCCGCTGCTCGCCGCCCTCCTCACCACCGCCCGCGCCCGCCCGCAGCCCCCGCACGGAGGACAGTGCCGGCCGCCCGGATCGGTGAGCGAGCGCCTGCCTGGCCACTCTCTGGCCGCCGGGGCCGTCCAGCCCCGCGGGACGAAGACTCGGGTCCTGCCTTCCGCAGCCACCTTCGCCCACCCGTTCCACCTTCGCCCGCCTGGCGCTGCCGCGGGCACCCGTCCCTGCTTCTGCCCGGGCTGCAGCTCCGTGCCGGGAGCGGAGATGGGGGCTCCCTCGCCGGCTCCCAGGCTGTCGCTCTGAGGCTCTCCTCGACATTCCGCCCCGCCGGACGCTTCCTCTCCGTGCGCCTTTTGACCCGCTTCTTCCTCGCTTTTACCCTGTCTTTGCGCTCTGGACTCTCCCTGGACACATTTAACTGTTTCCACCACTCCTTGCCCTCCGCTCCCCTGACTTCCACCTAGTCCTTCCTCTCTCATTCTCACACTCGGCACCCCTGGCAGAGGCTTTCCTCTTTCCCCTGCTCCCCATCTCTGACCTAAGGCAGGCTTTTCCTGGAGGGGCCCCCCCCTTTACTCCCCCCCACCCCCCGCAGCACCCACTCTCCCAAGTTGCCCCATGTCACAAAAAGAAGGAAGATTCCAGAGCAGAGGAGAAGGAAGGCCAGGGTATGCTGGCCTAGCATTTCCTTGAGGGTTGAGTAATTACCAGTTCTCCTAATTTTCCTTCCAGACCAAGGAAACCCTTGACTTCCCTCAGTATCCCTCCCCCAATGCATGGGAAATCACTCTAATTGGAGCCCAGAGGACTGGGGATGGCTTGGAGGGTCCTTACCCTGCGACCTGCAGGCTGGGAGTTAGTTGACCTTGGGCAAGGTGCTTCCTGACTTGTGCCCACAGTGAGCTGGGTGGCTGGCTGGGCGCGCAGACCTAGTCTATCTCCAGTGGGCTGGGATTTTCAGTTTTTGGTTGTTAGTAAATTGATGTCCTGCTGCTTCACCCCAAGACATACTTTTCATTCGTGCTATTTAATAGAATCAGGCAGGAAAGCGTTGTGAGTTGACCTCAAGCTTGCAGGTGGTAAGTGGGCAGGTCAAGGTTTTTTTATGGATGGAAAATGGCCTTGCCTGAGAGACATGGTGGTTCCTTTCTCATGCCCTTTAACCCTTAAACTGGATCTGGGGAAATGACTGCTGTCTTCATGCCCCTCCTTCACGCACACACACACACTCACAGCTGAGGTCAGAGAAGATGGATTGGGGTAGGAGACCAGGTACATCTCTTTTAGGGAGGAGTCTAGAAAGCACTCGGAATATGTACATTTCTTGGGGCTAATTCTATGGAATCTTCCCCTCCTAAACTGGGGCCTTAAGACTTCACTTAGCCTGCAGGTTTCAAAGCATTTTCTCATCTGTGGTTTCAGCTGGTGAGGCAGAGTAGCTGACACCCCAGACCTGCCCTCCAAAAAAGAAAACTGTATCCACCCTGATGAATGGGAAGTAGCTGTTTAAATAGGTGTGCTATTTTTAATAGGTGTTCTGCTTTCAAAGTGCTCTTGGCGTGTATCTTCTAATGGTTGGATTTAAAAGTTATATGACTTCCTCCCTTCTTGCCAGAGCAGGACTCTTGATCCCCCCCTCTCCCCACCCTCCACGTGAAACCCCACCGGTAAAGGTTTGGCTTGGCCAAGCATGAATATTCTCAGGTGGCCTGGCAGTTCTTGGCATTCATGGCCAAAGCCAGTCACATTGCCTTCATTGCCTTCTTCCTTCCTGCCTGCCTGCCTGCCTTCATTGCTCCTTCCTCTGTGCCTGGCATGCCTCGAAGGGCTTCTGTATGTGTATTGTGCTTCCAAGCCCTCCCGACAACTTCTCATCCCCTCATGTTACTGATAGGGAAACTGAGTCCGTGGGCGCTCAAGGTCATACCCTGAAGGCAGACGAAGCCAGGATCTGCATGTGGGTCTTCCGGATTCTGAAATCCTTGCTCTTTACCATGGTGCCACGTCGGCCCTTATGTCCCCACATCAGTCCTGTGCTACCACCCTTAACCTTGGCTCACTCAGCTGCTGTCAGCCTCAAACTCTCCTTCTTCTCCTCCTGCAGCAGAGGGACCTGAACTCCTTCCTGTGGACTATCCGGCGTGACCCACCAGCCTACCTGTTTGGCACCATCCATGTCCCCTACACCCGCGTCTGGAACTTCATCCCAGACAATTCCAAGGCGGCCTTCCAGGCCAGCGCCCGTGTCTACTTCGAGCTGGACCTGACGGACCCCTACACCATCTCGGCCCTGGCCAGCTGCCAGCTGCTGCCGCATGGGGAGAACCTGCAGGACGTGCTGCCCCGCGAGCTCTACTGGCGCCTGAAGCGCCATCTGGACTATGTGAAGCTGATGATGCCTTCGTGGATGACACCTGCGCAGCGGGGCAAGGGGCTGTACGCCGACTACCTCTTCAATGCCATCGCCGGCAACTGGGAGCGCAAGCGGCCCGTGTGGGTGATGCTCATGGTGAACTCGCTCACGGAGACCGACGTGCGCTCCCGAGGAGTGCCCGTGCTGGACCTCTACCTGGCCCAGCAGGCCGAGAAGATGAAGAAGAGCACTGGAGCTGTGGAGCGGGTGGAGGAGCAGTGCCACCCACTCAATGGGCTCAACTTCTCTCAGGTAGGCAGGCCGCCCCCCCCCCCCAGGCGCCTTTATCTCCACGGATGGTCTTTCTCCTTGGGCAGCCAAAGCCCTGCCCCCATAGGGAGAGAGGCTTTGGGGGCCATGGGGCAGGCCTCCTGCTGCTTTTGTGGTGGTATGAGGGTGAGTGGTATGAGCTGGAATTGGGGCTTGGGTGTTTTTCTCAGTCTCTGTGGTGTTACCTGTTGGGGATATACACCCCCACCTGCTGTGCTTGCCTGAGCAGAAGGAATTCCCTGGGAGCATCAGCCTAATGACAAACAAGAAGAGGGAGGTGCAAGTTTGCTTCTGGCTTTCTGAGGCCCTGGTCTCAAGGGCTGGAGGCTGTTGGGAGGCTGCTGTGTGGGCACCTCCTGGCGGCAGCACATCTGGGGAGAGGAATCAGCGGGTGCACGGTCCGTGGGGCTGGGCACACAGTTAATGTAGTGGACCCGGTATCTGAGTAGCACTGGTTTGCGGTTGCCCCATTTCCAGGCCTTTGCAAAACTCCAGGCAACCCTTGGACTGCCTGCCTAGACTGGGAGACAGTCAGCAAGGGTAGTTTTGGGGTTAACAATTTCAGAGAAGTCTGTTTCCTTAAAAGTTGACAGTTCTGATTTCTGAACCTCAGGAGTGGGAGCAGGGAGAAAGGGCTGGAGGGGCGCTTAGGAGGTTTAAAGTCTCCGATTGCCAGAGACTTGATCCAGCAAACTGTCATTAAAAAGCTCTGTCTCCGTGGGCAGAGGTCACTAGCAACTCACTGGCCCCAAACTCAACTCTGAGGCCCTGGGAACAATGAGTTCACATCTGTGCCTTGAGACCGGCTGTCAATCCCAGGATGGGGACTCTGAGCCAGGCTGGTGGCTCCTGCAAGGAGGCCCCAAGCAGGGCTTGGGCTGGTGCCCTGAGTGAGGCGTGGTCCCTGAGCCCTGCTCTTCCTTTAAGGAGACAACCCCATAAATTGGCCGGGCTGGAAAGTCTACCACTGGGACCAGACCTGTTTGCTGCTCCGGGGATGTTGCAAGCTCTTCACCAGGGAAACCACGGCAGAAACTGATCCCCCTTCAGAGATCTCTGGCTTTTGTTTTTCCAGGGGAAATGCAATATTGTCCCCAGGGAGGTAAGAAGCCAGATTGATTGGCCGGCCAAATGAAAGGCTGGTTTGTCGGTTCTCCTGCTGGCTCTCCCATAATTGTGGCGTCCTTACCCAGAGGGCCCCGGTGGCAGGAATATTGGGGCAGTTAGTCACGCCCCGCGGGGTTCTGACGACGCCTGACTCCTTCTCCACGGGGGAAAATCCTGTGCATTCTCTGGCTCTGGCTGATTCCTCTGAACATACCGGCTCTCTCCCTCTGAAGTGACTTTTCCCTGGCCGGCCTCGGTGCTGATATTATCTGTGTGGGGCTCCCCGGTGCTCACCGCCCAACTCATTTTGGAGGCAGATTTGTGGGAGGGCCCTCTGTTCGGGGCCTCGATATCTTTTTTAAGTTAGGGAAGTGGGTTCCACCATCACTCTCAACACCCTCTTTGTACCAACCACAGAAGAATCGGACGGGGCCCGAAGGGAGCACACCGACCCTCCGGTTACACAGCCCCTGGCTTTAGTCTGTCTCTCTTAAAACAACAAAACTATCTTTCTTCGGGGTCTGGAAACACTGCTGTTCAACTGAGTGATGGTTTTGGTGGGTTGAAAACATTTGCTGGGAAGTGTATGAGGTTATGTTTTAGGAAAAGTTTCTGAGAACCATTCATCGGCCAGCAAGGAGCCCGCTGACAGTCTCCAAAGCCCACATTTGAAGATCAAACAGACTCAAATCTCCAGTTTCAAAAATGTGCCCACCCCATCACCAGCCTGGGCTGCTCTTAAAATTGTTTTGGGGTGCATCTCCTTGAGAGGGCTATAGGAAGCAAGTCCAGAACAAGCGATACAGGACCTCATCTACACACCCTCACCACCTGCCAGAGCGGCCAACCCCACCAATTTGTCCCATTATCATTTTGGAGTCAGGCGGTGAAATCGCTCCTCCGGTCTCTTGGGCAGCCAGGGGCTAATTGGGAATGGTGGGCTACCAGCACCTGGACGGATGGGGTGGTTAGGGATCCCCAACCCCAAAGCCAGAAATGCAATAGCCTCAGTAAAACTGTATGCACGCGTGCACAGTTTGATATGAACATCTGTGATGCATTATTGTACCGAAATATCTGTTAAGTGCATCAGATTTTTATTTTTTCTTTCCTCTCAGCATTACTGTTATTGCAAAATATTTGGGGGGGGGTTGCAATGAGAGAGGAAGGCGGGAAAAAGAAGCCTTAAAAGAGTGTTTTTTTGTTCAGACCTGGGATTTTTGTTTTCATTTTCATATTACTCAAATTGTTGTATTTTCTTCTGGGCAGAAATACCACATTTTCCCTTGTTAAGTGGAGAAAGAAAGCTTACATTTTGGGATTCCATTGGCTGGAGGAGCCACTGAAAAAATTTCTTCTACCTTTGCAACAGCTTGGAAGGGCAAGTTTATTGGCCATGGTCTCTAATTTTAACATTAACTGAGGATGATAGACCCAGCATCACCCTGTTATGTGACCTGGGGCAGGTCAGTTGCCCTCTCTGGGCCTTGTTTTTCCCATCTGTGAAATGAGACCCTGGGATTAGGTCATCTTTCAAGCCCCTTCCAGCCCCGACATTCCTTGGGATGGGTATAATCAATTCCATGTGCTAGGCACCCTGCAGGAGACTCCCATGCTTTTCCATTTTGTTGGATTCTCACAACCTGTGGCTTTCTAAGGTGGGCACTCAGAAGGGTTGGAGGACTTGCCCAAGGTCATATGGCTAATGAGGAACAGAGTCGGTCTGCTTGACTCTAAATGAAAGATGCTTTTCCCCCTGCTCCACACTGACTTTCTATAGGGTAGGTATTTCATGTTCTTCTGTCAGTCTTCTTTCTTCCCTTGAGGACTTCAAATTTTACTTCTTAGAGAATTTATACTTAGACGTTTTTTCCTTTGGCTCTAGGGCTTGTATGGAATTGGAGAAGACATGTCCACTAAGATTTCCAGTGTGTTACAGGCAGCTCAGCATTGTGGGCTGAGAGATAAAAAGATTTACTTCTAGATTTCAGTCCCAGCTCTGACACTAAACCCAAGGACTTGTTTATAAACTTTGGTTTCCCCATCTCTCAGATGGGAGACTAGTGACCAGATTTATGAGACATGCAAGAACACTACCTTCAGGAGGCCTTGTGCTTGGAAAAGAATCTGGGTCACCAGCTCTAGGGCAGGGAAAGTAGAGGCTGCCTGGGAAGCATCAGGTCTGCCCTGTTGGCACCCTCCCTCAGCGGCCATGTCCACTGACCATCTGCTATTAAACAAAGTAGAGCTGGGGTAATAAGAGGATGGCAGCCCCTGCCTTTAGCGGCCTGGGATGCCTGAACCTTGGCTCCAGACCTGTGACAGTCTTGGGACCTGCAGATTTTAATCAGCACTGTGGGCTGCCTGCAGGGACAGGGACTGACCGCCACCAACTCACTGGGCTGGTTAGGAGACCTCCTTTCCCCTCTAGAGGTCCTCAGTCCTCCCCCACCTGCACAGTGAAGGAAGGTGCTGAAGGAGAAGACTGACTTTTGTGGTTCTCCGAGGCATTAAGAAAACGAGGGCCCTGCCATCCTGTGCTTGGCAGGGTTTAATAAGCATGCTGGAGTGGCCATTGCCCATCCAGAGTGCCCATCCAGGCTGGACACTTGGCCATGATGGCCAAGGCATTCAAACCGTTGTAAAGTTCTCCAGGCTCCTCGGTGGGAAGTCAGAGACCGCAGAATCCTCATTTATGACCTCTGTCTCTGTACAGGGTGCTACATTACACCTCAAAAGTGTATCCCATCGAGCCTTAGGGAGCTGTGACAAGTCATCTCGTATCTCTTTTACAGACAGTAAATTGAGGCTTCAAAAGAATAAGACCTTTGGCAGCGATTACATGACCAAGCCAAGTGGACTCAGGAGTCTACCTCTGTGTTTGTCAGGCACCTGTGAGATGAATTAATTTTTAATAGTCAGATTACATTATATGGTGACTTGTGTGTATGTGTGGGGGCAGGGAGGGAGATTAAGTTCTTACTAAAAAAAAAAAAAAATGTCTGGAGAGATCATTGGAAAGTGCTGAAACGGTTTCTCCCTGATTAGTAAATTGGATCTGGCTGTGATTCTAAAATAAGAGTTCCCAAAGCCATCCCGGGAACCAGCTGCCTCCTTGGAATGCTTCCCCAGCTTTCTGAGACTGTTGTGAAGAAGAGCATCCCCTAACCCATGCCAACCAGGCACTGTTGAATAAAGAAGGGCTGCCTTGATTTGTTGTCAGAGCTCCTTTAGCCACACCCTGAGGAGTCAGCAGCACACATCAGGCATTTTGGAGAATGCCTGCCTGAGTGAATGAATGAAGGATCGAAAACCATGACATGACCTGTCCTGCCTCCCAGCCATCCAGCACTATTGAATGAATGAATGAATGAATGAATGAATGAATGAATGAATGAATGAAGGGAACTGTGTAGGTCACAGCGAAGAGCCCCCTCCTTGAATTCTAATAGCTGCCACCTTCCTCCAGGGACACCACTAGCCCTGCCTCCCTCCTTCCTCCCTTGCCTGTGACTTTGGACTGGTCCTTTTCCCTTTCTGACTGAGGTTGCCGCTGTGTCCCTGAAAAGTGTTGGGCTAGATTTCCAGGGTCAGTCCAGGTCTGACTACTCTGGTGCTTATCTTCTGCCCCACATCTTGGAGGCCCTGGGCCATCCCACCCTGAGATTTTGAGCCTGAGTTATCAGCCATCGGGAGAGGCTGGCAGGCTTGTCTCTGGCAGGCTGCTGCTGCTACCTACTTGTCTGGCAGCCTGCTGGTTCCGGTGGGTGATCCTGCTGCCTCTTTCTCTGCCAGTCTACAGAGTGGAGAGAGAGCCCCAGCCTGTCGCAGCATGGTCCGCTGGACACCTGCCCAGGCTTGGATCCTCTCTTTCCTCAGGACTCCTCTCCCTCACTTGCTTTCTTACTCATTCAAGCACAGCATCCACTGTGTGGGGCCCCTGTGGTGCTGGAGAGAGCCCTGAGGAAGGTTTAACCTGTGAAAAGTTCACGGTCTTGGCCTCTATTGGGTGTTTCCGCCCTTCACGGCTGTGGAAACTGAGGCACGGAGCACCTGGCATTAGTGTCTCCGGTGTCCTTGTTCTCCACATTCACCTCGAGACCCTCTTCTTCTTCCCTTCTCCTGTTGCATACTCCCATCTTTGAGAACCCTGCTCTCATACGCACAGAGTGGCCACTTTGGTGGCCTTCCACTCTCTCTGAGCCTGCACCACAGCCACTGCGGCACCCACCGCTGGTTCCTCGAGTTCACAGCCCTTGTCCTTGCTTGTGGCACCCTGTAGGATCTGTGTGCCCTGGTCAGCGTGAAGGATCAGGTGCCTTACCCTAGGCAGCTGGGCACCCCCTCCAGGACCTCAGGCCAGCCACTGTTGGTCACTGTGGGATTAACACACAGGCTGGCCCAGGCCGCACCTTGTAACTCCAGACCCTGCGCTAGGAACTGGGCTTCCGGCTCCACCTCCTGCTGCGGCCTGCCACACCCACTGTCTCTCACACCCAGCCCCGGCACTGTGGTCAGGAGCTGTTCAGCAAATGTCTGTCACGTGATGCGGAGTCCCTCAGGGGACCTTCTAGCTCTGACCCTCAGCATGTGTCATCCCAGATTCTTTCTGTGCCCTGAGAGCTGTTTGCAAAGAGCCCCTGCTGGCGCAGCAGGCTCAGCTGATCTTTCTGACCTGGTTAACCTCAGACTTTAATGTTTAATATATTATCCCAGCATAGAGCAAAAAACAAATGCAGAAGTAGGCACGCAGCTCAGGTGTCTCTGCTGGAGGAGAGTGAGGCCAGAGAGCCTGAGGTGACCAAGAGGGCTGCAGATATTCGAGTCTCAGAATCAGAAGTCCGTAGTAAGAAAATCACCAGCTTTCCAGAATATCCGAATCACGGTTGAGACTCGGAGGCTCAGGGAATCTAAGAATGGTGAAATCTTAGAACATGAGGCTCAGAGGCATTTTTGGACTCGAAGAATCTTCACGTCGTGAAATCCTACCCTCTTAACTTTGAAGAATTTTCAGCACATAGACACAGATTTCTAAACTCGGGGAGTTGGAAGGGACCAGCTCACAAGAATTCCAAGAAGCCCCATCTGCAAACACATTGCTCCCCTTCCTGCAGCCCATCCGCCAGTCAACCTCAAGCCAAGGCGAGAACGCCTGAGCAGCGGCAAAGCACTTTGTGAGGGAGATAAAATGGGAGCGTGCCTTTGTTAATAGTTCCCATTTGGACATCTCTGGAAGCCAGGAAGGGGTCGCCTGGTAATGCAGCTTTCTGAGGGAGGAAACTGAAGAATTCGACAAGCGCGCAGCCTGCCAGCCCGGCTGCCGACGTTCTTTTCCCCCCTCAAGTTTGCTTCTAAATATTATCCACTTCACTCCCTTTTATCTCCCATCACTGGCTCTCTGTCCGCCCACTTAATCCACAGGCAGCTGGTGGCCCAGCCTTCAGTTCTGCTCAGCCGCTGCCAAGCCGTCTCGCCGAGCAGCTCCTCCAGGATCCACAGGCTTTTAAATCTGTGCAGTATATCCGCTGGAACACAAAACTGTTGCCCCAATCTTGGAAAGGCTGTTGCTTGTCCTGGGCCCCCTCCCTCTTCAGGAATTTCCTCCTTTTTTTCTTTTCCTCTGAATCCTGTGAGATCTCCAAGGCTCAATCCAAAGCCGTGCCTCCTCCAGGAAGTCTTCCCAGAGTATTCCTAAGGTTCATCTGCTTGGGAACCTGGTCCATGGCTTTCCTCAATGACTCATTTACATATATTTTTCTCTGTGGGATTTTTTTATGGCAATTGATTTTTTTTAGCACTTACATATTATACTTTATATTATAATCATTACCAAAGCAGTCTTTCCTGGTAGATCCAGATTTAAAACCTAGCTCAAAATATGCTTTTAGTTGATGATAAAGTTGGACTGAATGTGCTGCAGTTATGGAGTTGGGGCTTTGTGTTGTGTTTGGTGGTTGGGATGCTGGCAGCAGGGTTGCTAAAAAGGGACTGCATCTTGCCCTCCATATTCACAAAAGCCTTCACACTTCCCACCTGAGGTGTGCAGATGAGCTAATGTTGCCGGCATCTTTGGTCAGGACTTTAACTCCCATGGGTCCCAGGTCCCTGTTGGGTTTATCTCTTTCATCCTGGAACATTTTGTTGTGTTGGACGCCAGACCAGAGCATCATCTGTTACTTGCAAACAAAGGCCTCTTTTTTTCTTTCTCTTTTTTTACCAGATCACAGCACACATGAGCTACTCTAAGCTAACCCTCTCCCCTCTGCCCCCCCTACATGCACTTTATTTTCATTTTTAAATGTTTAATTTTTTCTGTTACTCGCTGAGTTGGTTTTGAGCTCCAGCGATGCCAACCTGTCCTTGTTCTCCCCCCTCACGCGATCCCTGTCGTGGCCCATGCCTTCGCTCTCACTGCCCTCTGCCTGACTTCCATCTTGCAGCTTTGTAGTCTGGCCAGCTCATACTCCTCTGAAGTGGTGAGTTCTTGAGCACCGTCCATTTTGAAAGCCTGGACTCTTTAAACAAATGCCTTTTGGCAGACAGACTTTTGTCTGAGGTCCCCATATTGGATGACCCCAGTGGGTTGATGCCACCTGATCATAACTCAGCAGGTGGAGTTTAAGTGCAGTGATGTGGCTGCTTTTTAGCTTTGCATTTTAAAATAATTGGTGGGTGTCTTGCTCTGTTTGAACTCCTATTACAGAATCCACAGACTTAGTGGCCTAAACAACAGAAATTTACTTTTTCGTAGTGCTGGAGGCTGGAGAGCTGAGATCAGGGTATCAGCATGGTAGGGTTCTGGCGAGAGCCTGCTTCTTTGCCTGCAGACAGTGCTTTCCCACTGTATTCTCACAGTGTCCTGGCCCCTCTGTTGCCACTGTGACTGTTGAGCTCAGAAAGGTAAGGAAGTTTGCTTCTGGCCACTCAGGGGTTCTGGGGTCCCAGAATCCCAGTAGCTCCCCTGGATCTCCAACTGAGTGATTGCAGCATCCACTGAATTATGGGACATTTTTGAGCCCTAGACCACCCTCTGTTGATATTGAGATGCAGCTTGAGGAGTGATGGGTTGGTCATGGCATAGGTAAATGGAGATACTTTGGGACCTCGGTGATAGTGATGCTTGATCCTTGGGTTTGACTTTGATTGAGATGTTCAGTTGACCTAGCACTGCACAATGCTCATAGCCTGCTAGTGGTCTTGCAGTGATTTTTTATTATTCTGCATCCATCTGTATAGTTTATTGTAGATGTGGTGAGAAAGAAATTCAGGATTCTTAATGGAGACCTGGCAGGTTGAATAGGATTGTGGACCCTGGACATGGGACCAGAAAGGATTAAGGTGGGAAGGAGACTGCTATGTAAAAGTGCTAAATGGGAAAATGTAGTGAATCTGCAAGGAATAGTTTTTCTACCCTTCCCTTCTTTAGCTTTATTGTTGCTGTTCCTATCCAGCTTCTTACAGATCCATTGGTATTTAGTGCCTGTTAGGTACTAGACCTCAGTTTATCACAGTAAATTCCTAAACAGTCCTGAAAGGTAAGTATTATTTTCCCTATTGTGAAGAATTCGAGACTAAAAATCAAAACTACCATGAGATACCATCTCACACCAGTGAGAATGGCACATATTAAAAAAACTAGCAACAACAAATGTTGGCGAGGTTGTGGAGAAAAAGGAACTCTCCTGCACTGTTGGTGGGAGTGCAAACTGGTTCAACCACTATGGAGAGCTGTGTGGAGATTTCTGGACCTTCTAAACATAGAGCTTCCAGATGATCCAGCAATTCCACTCCTAGGTATTTACCCAAAGGACACAGAAACATCAATTCCAAAGAACACCTGTACCCCTATGTTTATAGCAGCACTATTTACAATAGCTAAGCTATGGAAGCAACCCAAATGCCCAAAAATATATGACTGGATCAAGAAGATGTGGTACATATACACCATGGAATATTACTCAGCATTCAAAAAAGATAAACACATGAAGTTTGCAGCAACAGGGATGGAGCTAGAAGGGATCATGCTCAGCGAAATAAGTCAGAAAGAAAAAGAAAAATACCGGATGGTCTCACTCATAGCAGGAATTTAGAAAACCTAAATAAGAGACCAGGAAAAAGACTAATCAATACAAAGTATAAATCAAAATCAACAAGCAACTATAAACCAGAGACACACTACAGGGGGTGGGGAGAGGGAGGGGCGGGGAAAGGAAGGACTAGAGTCAAAAGAAGGGGGGGTGCAATTGTATGGGGAATATAGCCAAAATGAGAATGCATACATTGTGCAAAGATGAAAAAAGATGTAAGAATTATATAAAATAAAATTTTTAAATTAAAAAAAAGAATTCAAGGCTAAGCATTTTGTGCAAACTGATGGAGCAAGGATTTTTATTTAGAGTTTTTGGTATCTTTAGAGATAAACTGGAGTAGAAATCCCAGCTACTCCACATTGGCTGGGTCTGTTCCTACATCTGCAAAAATGGGGCTCCCAGTGGTATTTAGTCCTTGGGGTGTTGTGAGGAGTCAGTGGGATAATGCATATAAACCACGTAGCTGAGTGCTGGGCGTGCGTAGGAAGTGATGGATGTTAACTGGTGGTTTACGTGGTGGTCATTTTAATTGTTATTGTTGGCCCATTTGTCACTGTGTCTTGAGGTGAAGCCCATCCACAGTGAAGAAGGCATGTGATCCCTTAGTCTCACTGAGCATGGGCCAGAGCAGGGCTGGGTGTTGGGTTGGCCTCATTGGAACCCAGTGGCCTGGCGTGTGGTTATTTTTTCTGACCATCAGCGGTATGTAATGTCTGACCATATTTGCTCAGGTCTGGCGTCCAGTGAGCTCCCACCACTCCCTGGCGTGGGGCACATCAGAAGGAGAGATCGAAAACTTTTGACTGGAGACTCCATTCTGAGGCTCAGCACTGCCACTGGTTACAGGGCTCCCTGGGCAGTCCCCTCTCGGAGTGTTCTTCCTCCGGGATGCAGGGGCAGGTTGGCTGTTAATAGCAGCAACTCCGAGTTCTGGGGAGAATCAAGGGAGAAAGCCTGGGAAGGACTTTACTAGCCCTCCAAAGCTCTCTGCACAGTGGCATCTCTTCCGTGTGCAGGTGTTTTTCCTCTTCTCTTTCCCCCAAAGAGAAATATCCTACAAATCTCTGCCACTTGAATTAGTTACTATTAAACTGTTCCTCCATTCACTCATTCCTTCGCTTAGCAAGCTCTGCTGGGAAATGCCATATGCCACACTCAGTTCCAGGTTCTGGGGGTGCAAAGATGAATATGGGGGTGGTCGGGGAAGGAAGAGTGGAAAGACCTGAGAAAGGGAGATTCACAGTAGAGTGCTGGATGTGGTTCTAGTCCTTTCCATGTACTTTTCCTCACCACAGTTTCTCAGGTAGTGCTGTATTTAGCCCCATTTTGCAGGTGAGGAAACTGAGGCCCAAGGAGGCTAATTCATTTACCTGCGGTCATACATCCAGTAAGTGGAGTGTCAGGAATTCAAACTCGGGAAGTCTGGCTGCAGAACTTATGCTCTCAACTTCTTTGTATCTAAAGAAAGGAACTGGAATCTGATAGTGGGGGCTTGGGAGTGGGGGCTTGGGATATAGAAGATTAGCAGAAGCAGAAATTTGAGAGACTCTTGAGGTTTCCTCAGAGGAAGATTACCTCTCCAGGAAGGACCTAGAGTGAAGAGGGGTGTGAGGGGTTGGGAGCAGAAGCTGACTTTGGCAGGTGAAGGTATGGTAGAGAGGCTGAGCCCACATGAAATGACCCCTATCTTACACCATTCAAAAAATCAACTTGAAATGGATTAAAGACCTAAATGTAAGACTGGAAACCATAAACTAAGGAAAACACAGGAGAAAAGCTCCTTGACTTGGGTCTGGGCAGTGACTTTTTTCAATATGACAAAGTACAAGCAACAAAAAAGTAAATAAATGGGACTCTATCAAACTAAAAAGCTTCTGCACAGCATAAGAAAAGATCAACACAATGGAAAGACAACCTAGAGAATGGGAAAAAAAATATTTGCAAAACATATCTGATGAAGGAGTTAATATCCAAAATATATAAAGAAGATATGCATCTCAATAGCAAATGAAAAACAAATAATCCAGCTAAAAAATTTGGAAAGGCTCTGAACAGACTTTTCCCCAAAGAAGAAATACAAATGGTACCTGCAAAGGTGCTCAACATCACTATTCATCAGGAATTGCAATTCAAAACCACAGTGAGCTATCACTTCCCCCATTAGAATAATCATCATTGAAAAGATAAGGGATAGCAAGTGCCGAGAATGGGGAAAGAAGGGAACCCTTGTACACTGTGGTGGAAATGAAATTGGTGGTGCCACTATAGAAAAAGTAGGGAGTTTCCTCAAAAAGTTAAAAAATTGGGCCTCCCCGGCGGCGCAGCAGTTGAGCGCTGGGTTGCAAAGCTGCCCGCAGCCTCTGCAGCGCCGGTTCGATCCCTGGCTGCTCCCCGGCCACTGGAGGAGGGTCCCACATGGCGCACAGACCTCTCCTGCCGCCCGCTGCTCCCCTCAGCAGTGTACTTTGGTCCTTCTGCCTGCTCTGCTCCCCGCTCTGGCTCTGGTGAATTCTCTCACCTTCCTGCGCTTCTGACTGTACCCAGTGCTTGTATAAATAAATAAATAAATAAATAAATAAATAAATAAATAAATAAATAAATAAATAAATAAATATTAAAAAAAAAGTTAAAAAATTGATCCAGCCTAATTGATCCAGCAATTCCATTTCCAGGCATTTATCCCAAGCCAATGAAAACACTATGGCAAAGAGATATCCATGTTCGTAGCAACTTTATTTATAATATCCAAGGCAGAGATACAAGCTCAGTGTTCATCAATAGATAAATGGTTAAAGAGGTCGTGGTGTGTATAATAAGGATATTATTCAGCTATATAAAAAAAAGAAGGAAATCTTGCCATTTGTGACAAGGACAGAACTTGATAGCATCATTCTAAACGAAATAAGCAAAGACGAACTCTATATGTGACTTACTTATATGTGGAATGTTAAAAGAAAGACAAACTTAAAATCAGAACAGATAGAAAAATAGTTAACAATGAGGGGTCGGGATTTAGAGGAAGGTTATCCAAAAGTACCAATTTCCAATTATGGGATAATTAGCTACAATATTATACATCTCCAGGGCTTACATTAACCCTGCAATTGGTACATTTGTAAATTGTTAAGAGAGCAAATCCTAAGAATTCTGAGAAAAATTTTCCCCTCTTTTTGGTATAAGATGATGGATGTTTACTAAGTTTATTGTGGTGATTGTTTCTCAATACATGAAAGTCATCATTATTCTGTACACCTTAAACTTACACAGTACTCTTTGTCACTATATCTCAGTAAAACTGGAGAAGAAATAAAGAAAACAAACAACAACAATAAAAAAGAAGTGGAGGCTGTAAATTTGTGCCAGCACTGGTCTGCGGGGCTGGCATGCTTCCTGCAGTGTCCCCCGTCTGTGCACAGGACTGAGAGCCCTGTGAGGAGCCCCGTTCAGTGCGCCATAATAGCTGGACAGAATTTCAGTTCCCAGCCACCTGTCAGGTTGAACACTCTCTGAGCCTCCACCCCATGCTGGCTGGGACTCTGCAGGTGCTGGAGGACCCTGGAACCCTGCAAATGCTATCAAGCTGGTAGCAAATGTTGCCAAGCTGGTAGCACTGCACGCTCACTGTCCGGGAGTCCTGAGCTAGTGGCATTTTGTGTGTGATGGAGGAGCTCCTTGCCTTAGGGGGATGAGGCATGGCTTTCCTGAGCTTTGGTGCTGAATGTCAAAGGGGGACAGGAAGGATGGTGGAGGCCTCCTTGTAAGCCATGCACTTGATCCTGGGGTCACTGCAGGGCCACTGTCCCCCACTCCCATGTTCTGCAGTTCATTCACTTATGAAACTAAAGCATCTCCCTCAGGCTTGCTGTTAAATGCTCAAGCCCCTTGGCTTAAGGAAGGAGCTGCTGTGTAAGCGTGTTAACCCTCATGAGCTCCAGGGCGCAGTCACGCAGCACAGGCAGAAGAGGACTCTCGGCTTCTGGAACAGACTCTTAGGACCATTTGCTCCTAGAAACTATAGACTGTAAATGTGGCCTGGAGGCTGCTCGAGGCCAGCACAGTTAGACCCCCAGTGTGAGGGAGCCCGAGACCCTGATCACTGGCCTGAGAAGAGCCATTGTGGGACATGACTCTGTATTTCATGGCCGATTTGGGGGATTCCACCTGTTCAGAGTGGGGATGGGGTTCCTGAATGCTCCCCAGTCAGAAGGAGGATGTGCAGCCCAGAAATGGTCTGTAAATAATGAAAGCACTGGATTGGGAGTCCAGTTGCCTGAGCCTGAGCGGCGCCCTCCCCTGCCCGGCCCCTGTGGCGGTATGAGCAGCGTGCTTGGTAAACCATAAATGGCACCCCTGCTGCCGCAAAGCCACTTTCTAAGCTGGCTCTGACCTCACTGGGAAAGGGCATTTTAACATATAAAATTGCCTTTTATATGTTTACATGTCTGTCTCCGCCATAGACTGAAGATCTTTGGGGACAGGAACCTCGTCTAATGAGTCTGGGTTTCCCTAGGCCCTGGCTGCAAGCACACACTCAGGGATGCTGGGGGAGCTGTAAGATTGCCCGCCTCATCTACACATCCTCCTCTGAGTTTCTGGGTGGAAAACAGAAAGCCCCAGTCAGAGCCCCCACACTGTCCCCAGCAGCCGCCTTCACGTCCCACTGTGGCACCCAGGTGGTTGGCCTTGGTGGCTGTGACTGCCACGCACCTTCCAGCTCCCCGTGGGACCACTGATTCATTCCCATGGGGCCTTAAGGGCCTCCACTGGGGAGCCCTGTCTCCTTGGCTTGCAGGCATCCTCTCAGCCCTCCTCGCACCCTCCTCTCTCAAGCTTCTGTGTTTTTTCCAGGGCACAGATTTGAGCTTCTGTTTGCTGGTCAGTCCATGATCCCCACACAGTATAAATGAAAGCTGCTAAAACCAATAAATTCAAACCATGTGTGGGCACTGGGGAAGAGCAGGGACGTCAGAGGGCCTCGGTGTGAGGTGGCGTCAGCGCTGACGGCACCCGAGCTGATTGTGTATGAGAAAAGTAAATATCCAGAGTGGTAAACAGCCCTCGGTCTCTCATCATCGCCGGGAATCAAAGGCATTTAATAGGCACACACACATTCTGTCTCTTGTAAACAGAGCGAGCTGCTCCGTGCTGACCTAAATTCTGCATTTTCATCTTTGGGAAAGCCAGTCAGTCATTCTAGTGGGAGACCGCAGCAGTCTGGGCCGTGGGCTGGGTTGCCTTCTTGCTGGTTTTGGCAGTGGGTCTAACACTTCTGCTTTGCAAAGGGCTACCTTTCATCTCTCTGGCCTCCCAGCAAATGGGTGGGGAGGCCGTTCTCACCCCTGTCCCGAGAAGGAGCAACATGAAGCCTCGAGATGTTAATTGACCCAAAATCACACATCGAATCCGGGCTGAGCCAGGATTCTCTTCCCCTCCAGATCCCTCTCGCCCTTCATCCTTTTTCCCCATGAATGGTACCTCAGTTCTGCCTAACTCTGAATCCCAGAATCCTCATCAACTTCTTCATCATTTCCTCTCCCTCCCAGAGGCTCCTGGAGCCTGGTCTTCCGCTTGGCTCCTGCTCCTTCTGCCTTTTTCTTCAGACCTTCCTGTGTTCAGGAAGACTCTGGAAAGGGGGCCTGGGAGTTTGGGCTTCAGATTTCTCTGCCTGTCAGCTGTGTAACTCCCACCGAGTTCCTTCTCTGAGCCCCTCAAGTTTTCACTTCTGTAAAATGGGCATCAAACCTGCCTCCTTAGGTGGCTGTGAGGCTGACATGGAGCTCACGTCTGTCAGGTGCCCAGCCTGCCCAGTGGCCGGGGGCTACTTCTCTCCACCTCCCTCCCACTCTACACTCTTCACGTGACCTCCTGACTTGCACATTAAAAATGGATTAATCCTTAAGATTGCACAAAACTAAATACACCAACCACGCAGACACTAATGAGTACAGCTAAGAGTGCTGAAGCCCAAGTCACATCAGTGGATTGTGTCTACATCTGTTCGCTGGTTTGGGTATGTACTGTGTGTAGTTATGTGGGATGTTACCACTGGGAGAAGTAGGGAGAAAGATATCATTTCTTGCTACTGCATGTCGTCTACAGTTATCTCAACATTAAAAAAAAAAAAGAATTTGCCTTCCCAAGACTCATTCCCTCACTCGAATATTCTTCTGGGCTCATTTTTTTTTTTTTTTTTTTGGCTCATTCTTGTCTATGCCTGCTGCATCCCAGGTACTGCTTTGGTACTAGGCCTATATTGGTGAACACAAAAGAAAAAAAATTTGCCCCACCTTCAGCAGGTCTCAAAGGTGGTCTGTTTAAAATTCCAAATCACCGCTTTGAATTTTCTATCTTTCCATCTTGCCTTTTCCCTCCAGAGCCCTGTTACCTGGAATTGGCACTCTAGGTATTTGACTACTTATTTCATTTATTGCCTGTCACCCCATCACTGCAATGTCACCTCATGCTGTTATCTGTATCCTTAGCATTTAGAGTGTGCCTAGTACATAGTAGGCACTATGTGTTAATGTTTGTTGAATGACTAAAAGGTGACAGAAAAAATGAATTAGAACCAGTTGAATGTTGGGGGGGAAAAAGGCAGTGGAAGAAGTTGCTGGGAAGAGGAAATGTCAATAGACCCTGGATTTTTCTGCAAATCTTGCAACCTCCCTGTTGTGTAAAGGATAAAGTCCTGGCCTCTTAGATCATGATCTGTTGTGAAGTTCCCTCTATCATTCACCAGGTGTTTCTTTGAGCTATTACTCTGCGCAGAACCCTCTAGAGCAGACTGAAATGAAGCAGAGAAGGATCTTGCCCCCCAACCCCCAAAGCTTACAGGTAGGTAGGAGAGATAGATGCAATGCAAAGAGCATATGAAAAGGCAGAAGGAAGAGGGAGTGAACCAAGTAAGAGTGCTGGGGGAGGGGGGGCTAAGGAGGGAGAACTTCCTTACGTCCAAGGTTTGGGAAGGGCTTCATGGAGGAAGTGTTTCTTACCCTTAATAATCTAGGAGGATTTCAAGACCTTTCCTCACTTGCCCCCTGCTCAGTTTACCAACTTCCTTTGGCTCTCATCAACTGCTCCCTGCACATGGTCCTGGATGCCCTGGCTCTGTTGATGCTGTGACCTCTGTCCTTCTTTTTGTCACTATATTGTTTCCTCTGCTAGATCCTGCTTGACCCTTTGTGCAGGAAGTCTTCCCTGATTGCACCAGTTCAGTCCTCTCTGAACACCTGTGCTCTTTGCAGTCTGTATAAACCATCGGACCTCTTGATGGGCTGCAACCATGGGTGGGACTTGAACCCCCAGCTAGGACAGGAGCTGGCTGATAAACTAAACTTAAACTTGAGTTCACGGAAGGCCCTCAGTGGTGCTTGTGATGAGAGGGACTTGAGAGCAGTGGGAAAATAGGGTTCATCCTCAAAGAGGGCAGCATTTGTTATTTTCGTCAATGACCCAAACTCTCAAAGGCAGTACTACTAGTTCAGTTAGGGGGGCTGGAGTCTGCCTTTACAGTGTTTCAAAGTGTGTTGTTCGCAAAGTAGTGCCACAAACCTAGTGGCCCAGCGTGCTTCACAAGCTAGGATTTCTTCTCTTCTAGCATCCTGCTGGAATCTGTGCTTAGTACATTCTTACAAAAAGACATGAAAATACCTTTGCCGTATTTACTGTTGTATAGTCATTTACCTCACAAATGTGTCTTTTTATGTATTTTTTTTTATTTTAACAGCCTTTGATTTACAAAACTATTGAGGTGACCAACACAGAGAGCTCCTTATTCTCAGTTTTCCCTATTACTGGCATGTATCAATATGGGTAAATTTGTCTTGATGAATGAACCAATATCGAGCCATTATTATTAACCAAGGCTCACACTTTATTCAGATTTCCTTAGTTTTCCCCTAATGTACTTTTCCTCTTCCAGGATCCCATCAGGCACCCCTATGCCATGTAACTGCCCCTCCCCTTCCCCTCTTGGCTCTGGCAATGTCTCAGACTTCCCTGTTTTTGATGAGCTTGACAGCTTTGGGGAGTATGGGTCAGATATTTGTCTTTCCATTGGCATTTGTCTGATTTTTCTCCTTAGGCTTAATCTGTGCATTTGAGGGTGGAAGACCAGAGATCAAGTGCCGTCCTTACCATCTCACAGCGAGGACACATTCTGTGGCATAACTTACCACCATGGGCATTAACCTTGATTGTTGGCAGAGGCATTGTTTCTTGTGTTTCTTTTCTATAAAATTACTCTTTTCCCATTTTCTGTACAGTTCAACTTTGGAAAGAAGTTACTAGGAGCTGCCCACATTTAAGGAGTGGGGAAATTTTCTTCTTCAACCAATATGTTTTGAATGCTTACTATGCGCTGGGCACTGTGACAGATGCTAAAAATACAGCAGTGAACAAAATAGAAAAGATCCTTTTTCTGCATGGAAAAGAGGACTTAACAATGAATAAGTAAATAAGTTTAGAGTATACGGATACAAGGCAACAGGCTAGAGAAGAACCAGGGTGCTATGCGTGGAGGTGGGAGAGGAGCACCTGCATTGTTTTGTTGGGCTCTGGGGAGAATGCATCTTCCCAGCAGAATCCAGGGGGGTGAAGGGGAACCAGCCATGAACACATGTTCTGGCAGGTGGGAACAGCAGGTGCCAAAGCCTTGAGACCCTTTAAGGAACAAAAAGATGTGCCTGGAGCCCTGTACACATCAGGAAAGGGAGCAGCAAGGAGGTGGGTGAGTTCTTGCTGGGCCTACAGCTCACAAGACGGCATTAGGATTTTATTCAACGGTTGAATCCATAGGGTTGAAGCAAAGGGAGATTTGACTTGCTTTTTGGTGTGGAAAATGGCAGATGGCCTTGTCTGTGGTGTGCAGAGAAGGTTCTTCTCAGGGTAAGAATGGAGGAAGCAGGAGAACAAGTATGGATGCTGTTGGAATGGCCCAGGTGAGAGATGATGGGGACTGAGGCCTGGGGAGAGCAGGTGGTGATGGGTTTTGCTGTGTTTTGGAGGTAGAGCTGACCATGCATCTGACGAGTTGCTTGCAGAGAAAGCAAGAAACTGGTATATAATTGCACATTTGCTCTGTGCATTAACCGAAATTAGGAGAAGCTGAGGGAGGAACAAGTTTAGAAGGTAAAATTACCAGCACTGTGGGGTCATTGGAGAAATTCCACCAGAACTTAATATGTAGACACCATAGTTGGCAGTACCTTTGGGTTGCAGCACATCCCTGGAAGGATTAAGTGTTCAGTTTGTTGATACAGGGCTGATTGGGTTGATTCACTGTTCTCCTTAGTAGTCCACACTGTTGAAGTATGACATGCAAAGAGCAGATGTCCATGCAGGCATGGACATGGTAAGGGGACAGACAAGAGAATGGATAGTATGTCCAGCAAAAATGGCACAACCATACATGTACAATTGGCCAGAGGAGAGAAAACATATATCCCCAAGAATACCTAGACATATCTGGGAGGGCTCCCTGGAGGAGGTGGAAAGAGAACTGTAAATTTGAAGTGCTTTGAGCAGATTGGGCATGTGGCCAGGGCTTCTGTTAGGAAATTACAGGGAGAAAGGGTTGCAGAGATAAAAACTATGGCCCATTGTCCACCAGCTCGGGGGTCAGAATTGGTACTCAAACTATTTGTTGGCTGAATGAGTGATTGCAGAGTAGTCTGATGCCACTTCCTGGAGGGCTTCCAAAGAGAGGAGGAAGAGTTCAAGGTCTCCTAAGGGTTGTGGGGAACCACTGCCGGATATAACCAGTATCTTAAGAAAACTGGAAGGAACCAGATGCTTAAGAAAGATTTTTGAATTTCTAGACAGTATTTAATTTACTATAATAATAATGATACTGCTAATAATAACAATAATTTTTGTAACTATTTAATTAGCATTATTTTTGCCGGAAAGACGCAGTTAGTTACATTCTTGGCCCCGGCTATGTGTGATTAGAGGTTTTTTATTGACTGAGACTCTGAGGAGCTTTTTTATCTTGGGGATCCCTTGTTTCCTTTCCTTGCTGGTCTCTGCTGATAGCCCATCTCACCATGGCACTTTATGTTCCATGAGATACCACAAATGCATAATCTTTGACAGGGTCAATATGCCAAATCCTTATTATAACATTTAATCACTTAGGGAGGTTTCATTTTGGGGTGGGGTGGAGGGGTGGTGGGAATACAAGAAAAGTCCAGATTGTTTTGATTAACTGCATTTTTCTTTCTGGGTGAATGGGAAGGCTTTGGTGGAAACCTCAGTCTTTGAGGCTGTTTCCAGGAATGAGTGAGTAAAGCGATGGAGGAGGTTCTGGAGTCTTGGTCGGTTGTATGTATTGAGCACCCATGTGGGCATGGTGCTGCACTGGGTGCTGTCAGGGAGCAGACATCTGACTCCCCGCTAGGACACTGTGAAGGCAGGGAGCTTGGTAGTCCTGCCTGGCACAAGGCAGACCTCAATAAATTTTCTCATTGATTGCAAGAGCCCTTCCCTTAACCGTATGGTGATGAACTGTTTTAAGGATGCAGATTAGTGAGAGAATGCTTCCAACAGCATTTGCTAGCCCGGCCAGGAGGAATTAATATTGTTTGATACAGGCCTTTCTCTGCTGATAACCGTCCCACAGCCAGCCAGCTTCCTGTGGTTTTCTCATGTATTGCAAGGTGGTTTTTCTCCACTTAGTGGCAGAGAGAGCTGATAGTCAGAGTTCTGAGAGCTTCATTCACACCATCAGGAGAGCAGGGACCTGTCCATTTTATTCTACATAGGTTTTCAGTGCACTTGTATCAAATGGATGAAATATTTGCAGCGTTTACGGTATTGGAGGCTCCCCCAAAAGACCATATTGCCCAATTTCATTGGGCAGAGATGGTATGTTTGATTAGATCATTGTTTGAAAACATTTACTCCCTGCCTTCCCCTTCCCTAAACCCCAGTGATGCGTGGTTTAGCCATGTGGCTTGCTTTGAATTCACGTTGGGCAACTGTTCTTCCTTGTTCCTTGATGTGTGCCTTGCCATATGACTTGCTTTTGACCAGTGAGACATTAGCAAACACAAACCCAGCAGAGTCTTAATGCACTTGCCTTAGTAGGGTTTGCCCTTTTGTGTCTCAGCCACCACCATGAAAAGAGATTCCCCCATGTAGCTGCTGCCCCTTTGGCCTGGGTCCCAGAATAAACAGAGCAGACCTGAGCCCAACCCACCATGAAGAACCAAGCCCAAATGAACCCACAGCTTGAGTCTAGCCAAGCCCAACCCAGACCAGCCAACCCCTAGCTGAGCCACAGTGAAATGAACTGATTATTGCTTAAGCTACAAGGCCTTGGAGGGTTTGTAACACAGTAGCAGCAGCTGCCTGATGCAGATGAGTAGGCAGCTCAGGCAGGGCTGACCCATAACATATGTAATGGAAGGAAAAAGTGAGAGACAGGAGATGAGGCTTTGAGTACAGGTTTCAGCTAAATCTCTGAAGGTCTTGAGTGTCAGTGCAGGGAGATTTAATTATACTTCATGTAGGTGATGGGAGGCACTGAAAGTTGTGGAGATCCAACCCTCCTTTTGAAGGATAAATTTGAAAATAATTGCAGAAATGTTAAAATGGAGGAGAGGAGACTAATGGACCAAGGACCCATTGGAAAGCCGCTATTACTTGCTTCTCACTGTACCCCAGAGCCTTCCACCAGATCCTCTAAACAGCAGGTACTCAGTAAGAATTTAATGACTGAATAAACATGTAACAAATTTTCCAGAGTTTGATATTGATACTTGCCTGGCAGATGATAGAATGATAACTCAGCTATTCATTCATTCACCAATGCTTGTTGAGCTCTTACAATGAATAGGAACTTAAATCTGCTTCAGGGCTGGACAGAGCCTGAGGAGAAAAGGGACCAGATGGACAAGGATGAAGGACTAGAATGTGAGAGTGAGGATTGGTGGGAGAGGTGGGGGCTCAATCTGGGAAGGGACAGTTTTGCGTGAGGGCATACTTCCCACCCCAGGTCAGGAGAACATGGTGGGAGCAATCATCACCTCCGCTGGCTTTACCTGCAGTCTGGACAACATCACTTTTCCTCCCTCTCAAACCCAGGGCCAACAAGCTTTGGGGATTTCCATTATATTTGACGTTTCCTTTAAAACAGGCTTTTAGCCTTTGTGTCCGCACCTCCTTTCATTCATCTGCTCTGGGCTAGGCCCCAGGCTGGGCGTGGGAGAGTCATTGATGACTGAGAGGTGGTCCCTTGCTCAGAGGAGCACATACTTCAGTGGCTCTTAAATCCCCAGTATGTGACTTTCATCAAATCTTGGCCCTATCCCAGCCTTTTACTTCATCTGTAAAATAGACATTGGGTTTGAATCCCATCTGCCCCTTACTGACAGTGCAACCTTGAAGAAGTTATTATTTGAGTGTGCCTTTAAAAGGTGGCCTGGTCCCATCCGTGCAGGCGTGACAATCCTGTGGGAAGTGGTGAGTGGGACAGAGGCTGCGCATGAGCTCAGAGGATGGCACTTTTCAAAAGTGTCCAATACCGTTGACATCAGGTCTAAGTCAAGGCCCTATCTGGTACAGGCTGTATCCTTGAGTCCCTGCTTGTGTGAGCTGACTCACCCAGTGAACATTTATTTTCACCTGCCTCAGGTTAGCAGATATCAACCCCTGCCTGTAGATCTGTGAGGGAAAGAAAAACAAACAAGCAAGCAAAACCTCCAGGCTTCAGTAATAATAGCCCCTGCCAGGAGTGGTAGCAGATCCCATTTTCTATGTCAATAAGAAGCTATTAGTTGTGGCTGCCTGAAATCCTGGGGTGCAAATGATTCAGAGGCTCCACCCGACATACTCGATGCAGGGCAGTGATGAGTCAATGATGGGCCCAGAGACACAGCAGGTGGGCAGGCTGTTATCTTTCCTTAGGCTGCAGGATCAGCACCCATTCATTCCACAAATTATCACTGAGCCCCTGCTCTGTGTTGGGGAGTGTCCTGGGTTCTGGGATTGCAACTTCAAAACAAAACAATTTTCAGGGCCTTCAGATCCTACATTCTGGCGGGGACAGACAGGCAGCATATAATAATCATCGAAGTAAATTCAGAAGATAGGCTGGAAGGTAACGTGTGGCAAGGGGAAGGGAGGGGGCTCTGAAGTGCCCTCCCAGGGACCGTCTTGTCTAATGTGGTCAGAGCAGCATAGGGCCCCTGTGACTGGGGCTTCTGCTCCTGGGGCTCAATCACCTGCGGAGGGGCACTGATGCCTTGGGTGGAGTGGGGGGCAAGGAGAGATGTGAATACTTGTGTGTACATGAGAGCACCCGTGCCAGCTGTGTTCCCGAAACCAAGATGAATGACTTTGGATCAACCATTTTTTGGCATTCGCTGTATTTCTTCCAGCTGCCCCATCAACCAAGAGTTATTGTCCCATTGTGGTGGCTCATGCCCCAGATCCCGACTTTTGGCAGCCGGCTTAAGGGTTTGGCAACTCAGGTGGTGGAGAGTGTAAAACCACAATTATTGTCACAGGAGCAGCCTGCAGTTTAGAAAGACTTCATGGATTCTCTAGGAAAAGGATTTGCTGAGCAAATTTGATTTGAAAATAAATATTCATGAGGAAATGTGGATCTGGGTCATGAACTCAGAGTTATCACAAGGCAGGGGTGTTATTTGTTTTGAATCAAATATTAATATGCTGATTCCAACTGTTCTTATCTCTATGAAAGCAGGTAAGGTAAGCGTTTCTACTAGGCCATAGTTTCTTGCCTAGATTGTGTTACCATGGCAATCAGTCAACCAGGCGGTTGCCCACCACAAACCCACCACTGTGCTGTGCATTGTAATCCCCAGTATCATTTGTGCTTGAAAACCTCACTGTACACCATGAGATAACACCAGTGACACCTCATTCAGGTAACTTCAGCTTAGAGTAAGCCCTCCTACCAGAAATGGGTTATCTAGAGAGTGAAATCATTACCCTTATGTATCATGGCGTAAGCTGACATAGCAGCCTTGTCTGAGAAGCTTTTAGAGGTGTTTGTCACACACAACAGTGGACCCTGCTGTGGGAGACTCAGGGTCATCCACGTGGCCCTGGACATCATGGACAGGGTGCAGACTAGTGACCACCTTTTCTCTGGATGACCGTAACCTGGTGACCATCTTTCTCTCATTCCTGGGAGTCAGACCACATCTCAGCCTCCCCCCAGAGCTCCCCTCCACCCCACCCTCACCCCCTTCAGAGTCAGGCTGAACGTTTTGACTTCTTACTGGAGCCAGTATCCTTTGCAACTTATTGTCTGCTTTTAATCACACACCAGGAACCTAGAGAACCAGACCTATTAAAAGTGAGTCCAAAACTAAACTAAACAATTTCAGATGAAGATGTGGAGCATTCTTCTAGGAGTCAAGTGCATAAATGCAATTGGCATAATTCTGTTATTTGAGTGTGTGTTCTGGACACAGGAAGACGAGGTCCCGCTAGATGTGAGACTTTTGGATACAATAATGTATTGCTTTGTGTGTGTGTGTTCATGCTTACTGACATAATCCACATTGTGGGGGTACATCAGTTGTTCAGTTAATTCCATTCCTGAAGGACTTTCTTGGCCCAGGGACCCAGAGAGTTCTTTATGGCCTTGATTAGTGCATTAAAGCCTCCGGGAGGCCAATTTCAGTTGAGTAAAGGAAGAATCTGCTTCTCCAGTACAGTAATCAGTCAGAAAAGTCCAGTTGTGGATTAATGGCCTTCATGGGGGGAGTGAGTAACTACTCATCCGTAGTTAAGATTGACCTGGTTGTTAAATTTTTTTCAACTTTATAAAATATCATCAACATGTTAATATGTTAATATGTCAAGTATAAACTAATATGTACTTGAAAGTTTGACCTGATTGATTTTTAAGACCTGTTTTTAAGATTGGGAAAAGTTATGCTTTCTAGATAAGAATCTGCCTAGCCACTGCACCCTGACCTTCAGACTAGTGACTGGAGGTCTTGAGTAATTGTATCCTCTGAGATTCCTGTGTTGAAGCCCAGACCCCCAATGGGATAGCATTTGGAGGTGGAGGGGGTCTTTGGAAAGTATTTAGTATTAGATGACGTGATGGAGGAGGGACCCCCATGATGGAACTTGTGCTCTTAGGCAATGAGATCCCAGCGAGCTTGCTGTCTCTCTGGCCACAGCTAGACGGGAGGATACAGCTAGACGGTGGCAGAAAGAGTGCCACCCCACCGAGCTGGCACCTGCAGCCTCCAGAACTGTGAGGATTTCTGTTGTTTACACTCCCTGTAACAGCCCAAGCTTACTAAGCCAGGACTCTCTTCCCAGTGGGTGTGAATTACTGAATTTCTGTCCTGCTTCATTCAGCAAGCAGTCCAGTGTCACCTCCATGAAATCTTGAGTATAGATGTGTCTTACCCTGGCTTCTGAGGGGAGACCTTCATATCAAACAACTAGAAGTGGGTGACACTTTCTTTGTCAGGTAACAGCTGGGCAAGTGAAGAACCCAGCTGTAAGACCACAAATACTGACAGAAGCATGTGGAAGGCTCCAGGCTGCATGTGTCATGCTGGGGAGCAGCTGCCTGGGTTCCCAGGTCCTGACCAATGCTTCCAGATGTCATAACACACAGCCCTGCCACCTCCCTGCTGTTTTTGGCCAAGTCACTACATGGGACTCAATCCCATGTAGCTGATGTTCAAAAGGATTTAATGAGCCTTTTTGTCAAAAGTGCCAAGCAGTTGTTCAAGCACATGTATCACTTTGCGTGGCTGATGCCGAGTGCGGCTGGAACTTTCTATTTGTTTGGGTTCTTCCCCCCCCCCCTTATAAACAGTGAGAAGTGTCTGCCTGCAAGAGAGTCTTCTTGGCAGGATAGGGAGGGGAGAGAGTGGGGAATTCTTCTTCTTCTCTGTTCTCCAAGACTCAGGGGCCACCAGAAATTCATCAAAACCAGCTCTCTCTGACCTGAATCCTGAGCAGTTCGAAGTGGGAGGGACTCATATTGATTTAGTGGCTATCAAGAGGGAAGGTGGAACCCCATTTTCTATGTATTGAAATGGGAAAGGGATGTATAGTCACATTTTGATATGGGGCCCCTTGTCAGAGAGGCTGCTGAACAGATCCCCAGAGTTCAGTTTCTGAACTCTGTTGGGGGAGGGGGATGGGCCAGGGGCAGCCAGGCAGCCATCCTCAGGTCAAGGGAGGGAGAGGCAGTCAGAGGTCTGATGTTACTGAGGCCAGCCAAGGGGCTTCTGGCTCGCCTTTCCTCTGCCTGACATCCTCCTAAGAAGTCCACTAGACTCTCTGGCCCCCAAGGGGATTTTTTGCAAGGAAAGGTGCTGAATTACAAATCTAGATCTGTAACTTGGGCCTGCACCTGTCAGATATTACGCCATTACTCTGCAATGCAGAGGTGCAGGCCCCAAGTTCCCAGGAAGGCCAGATTATTCCCTCACTGGGAGCCCTTCCAGCCTCCCATCTGACAGGGGTAGCCCCCTCCTCCAGGGACTTTGGGTGGGAACTGCTACCTGCCCTTGATGCTTCTGTTGAATACACTTGTTCAAGTCCTGGAGTAAAAATCAAAGGCTACTGAAGAAGAATCATATGGGGTACTTAAATCCCTGAATATATCTGTAAACAAAATATGACTTGTTCTCTGAATACCAAGCCAAAGGGCCCAGTGCCCTAAATGGGAAGAAAGGCTCTGACATACTTGGTAGAAGCCTAAGATGAGGAGAAATGATGTCTGCCTGTGGTGGGGCAGTGCCCTCCCTGGGAGTGGGGGGCGAGGGATTGTGGCTTGTAAAAACCTAACAGGGACCTTGTCTTCCATCCCTGAATCTGCAACATGAGAAGCCAGATGATGTGCCCAGCCTGGGCCCCAAGATCCCCCATCCCATAGGTAATAGCTAAAGTTTCAAGGCTGTTCAACATTAAATAAGCTACTAAAGGAATATTATAGTCATTGAAAGCAAAACTGCAAAGATAGCTCAAATGTCAAGTTTTTAACCCCCAAATCTATCAATATCCATGGCTCAAGCTCTGTTTTCTCTTTCCTGATTAGACGGCTGGACTGGCATTTTGACAAAATTACTTGGGACGGGGATGCAGTTTGTTTAGTAAGGGAAAGACATCAAAATATGACACTCCACAGGCCTTGGACGGGAAGTTTTTGCTCAAGAAAAAGTTTAGAAACCGTGTTTCTTGCATTTCTGAATTCTTTCTTTTTTTGTAAGTTTTTTTTTTTTAAATTAAGATCTTTATTTATTTATACAGTCAGAAGCACGGGAGGGTGAGAGAATTCACCAGAGCCAGAGGGAGGAGCAGAACAGGTAGAAGGACTGAAGTACACTGCTGAGGGGAGCAGCGGGCGGCAGGAGAGGTCTGCACACCATGTGGGGCCCTCGCCCCGCGGCCGGGGATTGAACCAGCACTGCAGAGGCTGCAGGCAGCCTCGCAACCCAGCGCTCAACCGCTGCGCCACCGGGGAGGCCCCCATTTCTGAATTCTTAATGGAGGCTGTGTTGTTCCCTCAAAACGATGCTGGCTGGTTTTTGCCAGCCCTTCCAACCTTAAAATTGCAGAGTGGCCAAGAGTTTGGCCTGGAAAGTGCCTTGCCTGCTCATCAGAAGTTCCAAGTCACCTATGGACCCCCTGCCCTCACTCAGGTAGTGATCAAGTGTGTAACATAACCAGAATGTTCCCTTTTCATCTCCATTAATTTCTAAATTGGCTCATTAAATCTATACATTCCAGAGACCCCGGCCAGCACTCCAGGGAACCTTTCCACGGACCCATCAGAGCTGGCGTTCTTTTCAGCAGGAATTGTTTAAGCAGAGGGAGTGTGAAAAAAAAAAAAAATCTCCAGTACAAATCATCTTCGCCTTGCAGAGGAGACCTCAGGCTAAGCCCTGCAGTTGCTACGGCGCCCCCATTCCCACAGTGTCTCACTCAGTCCAGCTGTGGGCCTGGCCCGGGTCTGCTTCCTCACATGTTCCTAGAACTGCTGCCGACAGGACATTGTTAACAAGGCCAGGCAGCGTCAGTGCCGTAAACTCCAGGGTGTCCTCCTCTGTATCGCTGTCAGGACACAGACACGTACGTGTGTTTGGAGCTGCAGAGCGCGGTCACCGGGGAGGTGTCTGTCTTGCTGCCAGATGGACACATAATGCAGTGCGCATGGGGGTAGCAGCGGGGAGCTGTTGCTGGAATTAGCAACCACACAAGAACTGGGAGCAAATAAATAACCCAAGTGTTCAAAGACCCGTTATCAGCTCCGTTTATCTCCTCTGCTAAATGCCAACTTTTTTTCTCCATCTACCTTTCTTTGCCATGCCTCTGAATGTCAGCATTCTTCCTGTGCTAGAGATTTGCCAAAGTGGCTCATGTGCTCTTTATCCCCTTGTTTAAGGGTCTGCTCTTTTCCTCAGCAGTGCCTTTTAGGGAGATTCCTTTCCTGTCCCCTGAGAGGCTTCTCTAGGCAGTGGGGAGTCAGGAGGGATGGCGCTGGTCCCCAGCCTCTCTGCCTCTCTGGTTACCTCCCGTCACCTGCAGGACAGGTAGTGAAGGAAGTCCAGCCTGTCCACCTGCTGGCCGACTGTCTGCCCCTGCCTTCAGTGAGCAGGTCTTGGCTCCGGTGAATGGAGATTGCCAGGCATCTGTCTATGAAGTACTCCCTCTCACAGGAGCCTGCTCACCCCCACTTAGGAGATGGTGCCTCAGATAAGTGTGTACGGATGCTTACATGGGTCTGTGCTCCTCGCTCTCAAGGGACCCGGCTGTTACCTAGAGGTGGCAGGCACAGAGTCAGTATCTACAGAATGAATGAGTGGAGCCAGAATTATAGATATTTAGCTCCAGCACTTGGGCAAAACAGCAACCAGGCTTCCCTTGTTTCATGGCTGGGCAGCAGGCCCCCACTATGTGGTGCTTTTGTGTGACACAGAAGCAGATACCCCTTCCTCTGAGTATGTGCAGTCTTGCACCAGGTGTGTGGCTAGTCCTGCCCTGGGGCAGGCGTCAGACTATTCTAGTGTGTGCGGTTACCCTCTTGAGTGGGAAGGGGTGTAGGGAGAAACGGGCAGAGAGTATAGTCTGAAGTTCACAGAGAGCCCCTGGCCAGGTTTTGAACAGACTGATGATGAACCCAGTGGTGGCTCAGTGTCTCTGCTATCTTGCATGTCTGTCCAGTGGGTGATTGGATCACAGAGGAGGTAGAAGGAACAGGAAACTGGGGGAGGAGCTGACTAGAAGCAGTTAGAGCAGTTTCTCAATTTAATCCTTATAATCAATAGCCTGCAAAAGCAAAGACCTGGTGGAGGCAGAAGAATGGTGAGGAAGGGAGAGATGGGAGAAATATTGGTGAAAGAAAAGCCCTAGGGCCTGGTAGCTGATGAGGTACAGGGGACACACATGTGTATGGAGACTCTAGAGCAGGGGAGGCCATTGTGGGTAGAAATGAATTCCATTTCCATTTCACAGGACAGGAGGTGAAGGCAGAGGACTTCCAAGTGGAATTCTGTCAGGTGGTGAGGCCCTGGGTTGGGAGGCCGGAGCTGGAGGTGGGGATTCAGTGGTCCTCGGGGTAGAGCTGCATTCATGGACAGGGAGGAGATGGAGTACAGAGTGAAGGAGAGGAGACCATGACAGAAGCTGGGACAACAGCTTTCCTGGGTTCAGGGAAGGAGATGTCGCAGCCCCAGGAGGTAGGGATCACAGTGGTCAGAGGCAGACAGGAGAGTGTAGCTGCCTGCTGTGCCCAGTGTCCCAGAACTTCTACCCCGTTGCTGGAATCCATGTCCCCAAGCATGCACACACCCACACACCCATCACAGCCCATCTGAGTCAAATGTCAACTCAAGTATTATCTCCTCTGGAAAACTCTATCATTTGATATTTTGCAATTATCTGCACTATCAGAGGGTCTCCACCAGACTGTGATCTTTGCTGGTCTGACCTCTCCAGTACTGCAGGCCCGGGTGGCAGTTTGGGTCAGCCCTGTGGTCAGTACAGGTGTCAACTGATTGAGGAGAGTTTCCATGAGAAGGCCTGGAAAAGCACTTGGGCTTTTGGCTGTGGCTTCTGAAGCTGCAGCCTGTAGGGTAGGTGGTAGAACAAGAAGTGGACGGAGAGGATGCACTCCATGGTTTCCACTGCCGATTCATTCTCCCTTCCCAAGTTGCTAGTCACCTGCTGTCCACCTGGATCCTAATTTGACCCAATAGCTTTTCCTGTAACTTGGTAGCTTCTGTTACTGCAGTTTTTGGAAGTTGTGACCTGAGTCTCTGTAGCTAGGCATATACTAGGCCCTCAGAAAATGCTTGTTTGATGCATTGTAGCCATCCAATTGTGGACATCCTAGGAGGTCTGCCTGGGGCCAACAGTGACATGAGAACTGTTGAAAGGGAGCTGACAGTCTGAGAAAAGGGGGCTCAGATTGCCTAATTCTCCAAAACTATCACCTGGAAAGAGCTCTGCAGCGGAAGGCAGAGCCTGTGGGTGCCTAGCCCCCACATGGCCACCTGCCTCAGGCTGGGTAGGGGAAGAGACACATTTTCTAGCTCTCTTCTGGAGCCAGGCATGAAGCTAGGCACACTCACAAACAGGAGTTTACTTCATTAACCCACAGGCAAACTTGGGATACCAAATCATATTGATTCATTATCTTCAATATATTTAAGAACATCTGGCAACGCGAAGAGGTGAAGTAAGGAGCTCAGGGTCAGAGAGCTGGGAGGTTGCAGGTAGCCTGATGGTGTGTGTCTTGTATGTCACTGAGTGATTCTCTCCAGAGTGCAGAGCTGCCTGGCCATCCCTCTACAGTCCTGGAGGCCTCTGAAAGTCGGACAGGTTTTCTTTTGCTTGAGAAGAGGCAAGTGTAAACCTTCAGGAAGGGACGGAGCGAGAGGTAGTGTCTCCCATGTTCTGGGAGCCCTGTGAATACATAGGTTTGGGGCCAAGGTTTGTCTCGGATGCCTGGAAACATTTGACATGATGTCATGAAATACTAGGAAAGTGTCCCCAGAACTCCAAAGAAGGAATTGGCCTTTTGCATGTACGTGTGTGTTCGATTTTGGCCTGTCCTCTTTGTCTCAGAAAGGCTCTGGTTCTTCCCTGGAGTTGGTCCAGGCCCCTGGGTCTTCATCTGCATGGGGGAAGGCCTGCAGGCCTGGCTCCTCTTATCCCATTTTCCCAGACTCTGGCCTTTCCTCTGTGGCATTTTTCAATCATGCGCTGTCAGGAGCTAAGAACATTAAAACAAAGCAAACATTCCCCAGACCCTGAGTAAAGCAGGCACTTGCTGAGCTGCCTGTGGATTGAGCTGGAAGCTGGGGTAGGGGATGTGGGCTGAGCAGAGTCCCTCTTCTGTCACAGCAGAATGAGGCCCTCAGAGGGGACAGAACGAGGGGAGACTCAGTCCAGCATGTGGGATCTAAGAGTTGAAAAAGCCCGGAGAGACCAGACCTGCCCTTGGGGAGCCCACAGTGTCGCCCAGGCAGAGACCAGGCAAGTGGGAGAACAGTTGTATGAGGGTGGGGTGGTTCTCACACTCTTCAGAGCTCAGCAAATGCTGAGGTAATGGAGGAGGCAGAGGTCCAGGGGCTCTGGGGCTGCTCTGCTGTCTGAACGTACATCCTTGAAGCACTCACCGTGGAGAGTGCAGGAGTGAGTGATGGGCGCTGAGACAGGGGGGTGTGCTCCAGCCCTGGGCACCAGCAAAGGAGTCCTGTTGTAGAGAAGCCTGACTTCAGGGAAAGAAGAGAAAGGGTATTGGATGCGGGAAGGCAGCCAATAGGTGGGACTTGAGGCCTGAGCAGTTGGGCATGTGTGCAGGTGTGCCTGTTCCCGGTCCCTTCCTAAGGGCCACCAGATGTCCCTGCCCTGGTCTCAGCAGAATCCAGCTGTCAGGACAGGCAACAGAGGATGTAAGGTGGGCTAGACTAGTGGAGTTGGGAGCAACCTTGGAAGGCTTCCTGGAGGAGGAAATATACCTGACATCTCAGTGGAATGTTTGGCTAAGCAGGATGGAAAGCCAATGGGAGCCTATGGGGGTCTATCAGCAGGGGCTGGATGAAAGCAGGGCATGGGGGGGCCTGATTGAGGGGGCCTGGGAGTGGCACATGCACAATGTCAGCTCCCTCAGTTGGTCTGGGAGCTGATTTTCTGAGTGAATGCCAGGGAGGCATCCTTGGGTCAAGAGAAGGCTCTGGCAGTGGGAGTGGCTCCCTGGTCAGATGGCCAAGGCTGTTGAACGTTTGAGTGAGGGTGTCTGAAGACACGGCTTCTGTGGTGGTGACCTTTACTGCCCAGTGCCTCAGTTGACCACTTGGAAACAAGGACATGGGAGGGAGGGATCATTGACATTCTGTGACCACCCCCAGTAGCATTCTGTGACCGAACCCCTCATAACTGTGAGCCACATCTGGGTCTCGGCTGCCTGGATGATCAAGTCAGAGAAGGAAGCGCTGCTGTTGTCACCAGATGGAGCCTCTGGGGTTACCGTGCAGAAGGTGCCGGGGAAATACACAGAGCTCATGCCCAATGATCCTGAGGGGCTGGGAGGTATCGTGTCCGGGAGATGTTTCTGAAAGTGCCAGCACTTTCCTATGGCCAGGCCACAGGTCTTGCTCTGATGTACCCCCACCACCACTGGGTCTGAGGACAGCACAGCCCAGTCAGCCCCACCCCACATCTGGAGGGATGTCCTCAGGCTGCCCCAGAGCCTGCCACCACCCCCCTCACTGATCCACCCACACGCCTGGCAGCAGGAACACAGGCAGGCCCACCTGGCACAGGAGACTGCTGGCCATGGGAGGACGGCGTCCAGTCTGCTCCGGGCCTGGGTCCTGGCTCCAGAGCTCTGAGCTCACCAAGGTTTATTTATTTATCATTTGTTTGGGGTGAAATGGGAGAGAATCAAATCCAATGGGCTGTTTTAGCAGCAGTTGGAGGAAAGAAAGGCATGTCTGTTTCTCCTGCAAGAATCCCCTGCATTGTGGCCCTGGCCCCTTGGTTGGGTTTCGGCAGACAATGCCCTCCTTTTTCCCTGTGCCCGACGGCTCGCCCCCGCCTGCCCGCCCGCCTGTCTGCCCTTGGTCCAGTGGGCCTGCTGCTGCCCGCTTGACTTGGCTGCTGGGAAGAAAGGGAGGGAGACGCCCGAGGCCTTGGCTGATCATTCTAGGCTGGCCTGCCGGGCCCTGCAGGCCTTCTGGGTCCTCCGTGCCTCTGTGCTCCCTCCCCCAGATCAATCTCTTTGTAGCCCCTCAGTCCATAAACATGTAGTGAGGCCCAACCCTGTGCCAAGCACTGCCCACCATAATGAAGCCCTCTTCCCTCCTTGAGCAAAGCCCAAGGCTCAGGTCTCAGGTGAGCCCCGTGCCCTTTGTACCTCTGCCCACTGAGTTTTCACTGCCATTTTGCAGAAAGAGAAAAGGCAACTCTAAGGGGATGGGCAGCCTCCAATTTATACAGTGAAGTGTCAGTGGTGAAATCTGTGGGCATAGCCTTCCACTGCTCTGGGGAGAGGCAAAGCTCAGTGGGTCAGCAGAGGTGTCCCAGGTGTCATCAGCTTTCCCTGCCCGCTTGGCCACAGCCTTCTCTTCTCACCCTCCTGGGTGCCTGGCTGAGGCCTCTCATCATAAGTGGGACAGACAGTCAGAGTCAGGTGGGAGTCAGGTCCCACCTGATACTGCAGCATCACCAGAGCCTCCTTCCTTGGTATTTCAAAACCTCTCTGGTCTTATTCTATTTTTTGAGGGTTTTTTTCTCCTTATCAACTAATTTTCACCTCAGGGCCTTTGCACTGTCTGGATTTCTCTTGCCCCCATGTTGGCAGGACTGGCCCTCAATGGATAAGAGGGACTCTTTTTTTAAAAATGGTCTCCCACTGCCCATAACACTTCTCCTTTGCCTTATCATTTGGCACTTCCTAAAATCATCGTACTTCTACGCTTGCTTGTGTATCTGTCACCCCACTAGGATGTGAACTCCACATCCAGCCCATCCTAGGAACTTGGCCAATCTGTTTATTTTTGGATAAGTGATTGGATGAAATCTGAAATTTTATGTCTTAGTCTTCAGGGACTTTTTCTCAGACTATTTTATTGTTTCATTCAGTAAGTTTCTATGATGTTGGGACACAGATCTGAAGAACCAGTGCCTGGAAAGGCGTATTTATAGGGTTGACTGACAGGGAGAGGCCAGCGAAATTGGACAGAGAAGTTAGATGACCAGGCCTTAAGGCCAAACAGACTGAGGAGAGTTGGACAATTTACTTACCTTTCTGTGCCTCAGTTTCCTCATCTGTAAAGTAGGAATAATAATAGCACTACCCTCAAGGATTGTTTTGATGAGTAAATGAGTTACTAAATGAAGAGTACTGAGAATAATACCTGGCCCATAGTAAGCAATATATTAATATTATCCATGATCACTTATTATTTGATATTTTTACTATTAGTAGTAGTAGTACAGTTGTTATTAAAACTCAGCTCTGGGGCCTCCCCTGGTGGTGCAGCGGTTGAACGCTGGGCTGCGAAGCTGCCCGCAGCCTCTGCAGCGCCGGTTCGATCCCCGGCTGCCGCCAAGGGTCCCACATGGTGCGACAGACCTCTCCTGCCGTACCCACTGCTCCCTTCAGCAGTGTATTTCGTTAGTCTGCCTGTTCTGCTCCCCGCTCTGGCTCTGGTGAATTCTCTCACCCTCCTGCGCATCTGACTGTGCCCAGTGCTTGTATAAATAAATAAATAAATCTTTAAAAAAAAAAAAAAGAAAACTCAGCTCTGACATTTACATTTGCATTCTTACATTAGGTATGGAACCCCCATAAGCCTTGATTTTCTCACTTATTTTCTCAAATGTCCCCCATGGTTAATGGTAATTACTAGCCTTAGAAATTTATCATAAGGCTGTAATGAAAAAAATGTACATCAAGTGCTTAGCAGTCGTGGAAGCTGGAGACATATATGCTGAAGGAGAGAGACTCAGGGGTGAGAGAGAGGGTTGGGAGGCTTGGCCGGAGGTGGGGTAGGGTCTGCAAGCAGTGATTTAGAGGCAGAGAAATGGGGGAGTGTAGGTAACCCGAAGGAAGGCAAACATCTTGGAATTTCAAGAGCGAATATAGGGATTTAGGTGCCAAAAAGGAGGGGAGGGAAAAAGGCACTTGGGAGGGTCTTGAACCTTGTGGGAGGTAAGGATTTAGCATACCTCCTCCCAACAGATCAAGAGCCAAGAAAAGAATTTGGAGTGAGTTCTTTGAGTGGGGCTTCCTCTCCATCACTCTCCTGAAAATCCAAATATGGTCTTAATTTTTAAATCCAGGGAGTGGGGAGAGATGGGGAAGTATCCATTTTTGAGGTTGAAATCTGAAGACCATACTCTAAGCCCAGGGGCATCAGGAGGTGAAATATTAATGGCCCCTGAGAGGTGTATTAACCACAGGTGCTCCAGGTATTGCGGAGTGACTGGGGTGATGGTTGGGGTGACAGGTCTGGAAATTTAATCTTTGGCTCAACACTTTTTTACCTTTTATGAAGCCATTTTGCTTCATAACGGGTCTATCTGCTCCCCCTAAAGGATGTCCTTGGCAAGCCATCCCCCTGAGGAATGCCCTTAGGATGACAGCTCCTTTGCCCAAAATGCTAAAGTCCTTGTCCCCACTGTCCCTGAGCCTGTCACAGGTCTTTGACCAAGATCGTAGAGGTTATGAAGTCAGGACATCAACCTCAAGATTCCAAAGCCCATGGCCTTCAAATTCCAGAATTTTCATTGCCATGATTTTAAGAGTCCACGTCGTCGAAGTCCCAGACCTTTCCAGGGTGCTTCTCTGACTTTAGATCCATGCTCTCCAGTCTGCTCAGTCCCCAGCTCTGCCACTGGCAGGATCCTGGACCAGGAATCAGGTCTGGTCCTGGGGCTGCTGGTAGGTGGAATTTAACCACCATCAAGCCTTTCCCCGGGTTGAGCCTTGGTGTCTTCACGTATAAAATACAGAGAACAAACAACCTCGGAGCATGTTTGCGAGGATGAACAAGATAATGTGCTGGAAAAGAAAGTGCTTCCCATATGTGAGCTGTTCCTGTTTTAGGACCTGTCAGTCCCGCTCAGCATCAGCGTCGTGACACTGGAAAATCCAGCTGCGCGCCCTGCTTGTCTTGGCTTTTACTTGCTCCATGGGCCCTGTCTGCCCTTTGCTGTTTACTCAGATTTTTAACTCAATCTACTCTCTCCAGCTCCTCTAGTTCTCTCATCGAGTTTCACTGTTTCCCTGCTTCCCTGTGCATTTTCCAGGATGCCCACGTCATGATGAGTCCCTCCCCTGCTTCAGCCCCCTCTATTTATACCTCTCAGTACTCTACAAAGCTGCTGTGTATACATGTTGTCTGTGTCTGTGTTAATTATGTTATTATGCCAATTACCCACGCTCCCTGTCATTTGTGGGTCTTTGGTGTCTTACAGTATTGGATGCCCTTGGGTGAGGCCCCCCTGGCCTTTCTGAATCTTAATTTCCTCACTGTTAACATTGGGAAACCTCATAAAGTTGCAGTGATTAACAGTGAGCAGAATACTAGCCTTAAAGCATTTAAAGGACCTGGCATAGCAGGTATTCAAACATTAGGAGGCATGGCAAAATAAGGTGGGAAAAAGTTAAATTTTGAACCTGGATTCAACCACACCTCTGCCCTATGAGAGTTGGTGACTTTAGGCAGGTTACTCAGTCTCCTAAGCCTCCACTTTGTAATCTTTAAAATCCTCAAAAACTGGTATAACGGGATTGTGATAAGGTTTGGTGCTAATATCAGTAAAACATAAGGGAAGGGCAGGCTCTCAATAAATGTAACTGTTGTTATTGTTTCCCATTGCCTCCATGCGGGAGGAACCTAGTCTTAATTTTTGCAAACACTTTGAGATGTTGTGTGTGGTAAAACTTAATCTCTGAGCACAAGTGAATTAGCACAACAGATATCTCAGGTCGAAAGACTGCACAGAGGAGTGGAAGGAGAAAGTAGTGAACTCTGAGAAGCTAGAGCAGGGCACACACCCTCAACTCACCTCCCAACTTTACGAGGCCAGCACTACTCTGACAGCAACAGCAAAGACACTATGGAAAGGAAACTTGGCCCATTCTCCCTGGTTCGTGACTGCAGTAGAGACCGACATTCAGCATGTTATCAATCAAACCCAGCAATATCGAAATAGGATGATGCATTATGGCCAAGTGGGGTTTATCCTGGGAATGCAAGGCTGGTTTAACATTCAAAAGTCAATTAATGTAATTTATCAACAGACTAAAGAAGAAAACCCCATATGATTATCTCCATAGACAGAGAATAATCTTCTGACAACATCTAACACCATTCAGTAACACCCCTTAGAAGGGGACTTTTTTGATCTGGTAAAGGACATCTGCAAAGATCCTATAACTGACATCAATCATAACAGTGGACATGGAATACTTTTCTCCTAAGATCAGGGCAAGGTAAGTTACCTATGTAATAAAAGGGTTTGTCTCCTGAATATATAAAGAACTCTCAAAGTGCAATGATAAAAACACAAATACAGTTTTAAAATGAGCAAAAGATGTAAAGACTTCTCAAAAGTGCTGATGATCATTAGCAGTCAGCAAATTAAAACTACATCCATATTTAATAGAATGACTGCAATGCAACCTCACTGTACCAACTGTTGGTAAGATACTGAGCAACAACAGTGTTCCTAGATTGCTGCTAGGAATGCAAAATGTACACAACCACTTTGTAAAATAGCTTGGTGGCTTCTTATAAAGTTAAACATACATTTAGCACAGCTGGAAATCCCACTCCTAGGTATTTACAGAAGTGAAATCAAAACCTATGTTCACACAGAAACTGTACACAAATGTTTATAGTGGCTTTATCTGAAATCACCCCAATTGGAAGCCACCCAAATGCCCCTAGACCAGGGAATGGATAAACAAACTGTGATATTGGGGTCAAGGGGGAACAAAACAAACAAACATAAAACTGTGATACATCCATGCAATGGAATACACCTCAGCCATGAAAAGGAAAGAGCTGACCCAGACTCACCAATGGATCTCACTTGCACTGTGCTGTGTGAAAGAAGGAGACTCAAAAGTCTACATAATGTATGACCCATTTACATGAAATTTTGGAGAAAGCATAAGCAGAGAAAAAGAGACATTAGTGACTGCCACGGGTGCAGAGTGAGTTTACTGCAAAGGGGCACAGGGGAATTCTTTGGGGGTATTGGAACTGTTTCATACCTCATTTTGAATAATGATGTGACTATGCTCCAAAATTTACAGAACTATATGTAAAGAGTAGTATCTTAATAAGGAAAACAGTAAACGCTCTGAGAGTAGGCTGATGGTATGCAGATATTTGTTGGACCTGCTAATAGGTAGAGAAATCCTAGACTTTTCTAGTTCCCTGCTGAAACTGTCTTCCAGACTAGCTCCAGAGTTACTGCTACCATCCTGTCTAATCCAATATGGGCTCTGGAGGTGGTCATCTCCCTGGAACATGGCAGCAGCCTCATTACTCTCCCTGCCTTCCTCCCTTCTACCTGCCTGCATTTGCTGCCCCAGGGATCTAAGACAGAAATGCATAGGCTCCTCTCAGCCTGTGCTGGGAACACTGACTCCATCCCATAACCCACAAGGTCCTGTGCAACCTCTGCAGTCTGCTCCACCCACTCCCACTTTCCCAGGCCTTCCTGAGCTCCAGAAACCCTCAACTGCTTTGTAATTGCGGCCCAAGCCAGACGCCCACTTTGGTGCCTTTGGGGTTGAGGAGGGGACTCTTTCTTATTCTGAGATTCCAAGCCCCTTTTTTCTATCTTCTCACCCTGCAAGGTCCCCTAAGCCTTTCCTGCCAGGACAGAGTGGCATGCTGCCCCCACTCCCCAGATGTCACACCGCTGACTGCTGCAGCACCTCTGGGATCTGCCCCTTTGAGCCAAATCTGTGCTCTTTTAGACAGCCCCAGCCGCCAGCTGAGCACAGCCTAGGGCCCTGCTTTTGTTCCCCAAACTCTTGTGTGCGATCTTTGGTGGACCCACCAGACATCCTCAGAAGAACTTGGCTGCAGCTTATTCTCCCCAGCCCACTTTCCTCCCTTTTTGTCTTATATAATCTGCATTACAGTCTGAATGCTTCACCTGCTCTGTGCACTCTGCCCATGCCCTTTTGTCAGCATTTACCCCCAGAAAATTGCTTGCACTTCATACTTGATCTTGGCTTCTGCTTCTGGAAGGACTCCTCACTGATTATTCTTCCTTCTCCCATTAAAAATTCATGCATTTGGTCATTCGCTCAACAAATATTTCTCAAGGTCCACCATCACAGTGCCTGCATCCTCGGCTCAATGCCAAGGTTGCTGTCTTCCCAGTGCACGCTTATAGATCTAACTTATCAGCCTTTTCCTGCCCTTCCACCCCCAACACACACAGGAATTCCATGTCTTCCATTCCTGGGCTCATTAATCGCTGGGTCTTACAATGCCATCCTTTATTCCCCAGGTGGGTTCCTCCTCTCAGACCTTCTAGAAGCCTTAGGCAATGGCACCTGGCCTTGTGACTGTCAGTACAGGACACAGCGGATGTTAGGGTCCAGAAATTGCTAGTTGAGTGTCTGGGTGACTCTCACATGACTTGTCAGGGTCGATTAGTAGAGATGATGTATGTAAGGCTGCAAGCATGGATCTTGGCAGCAGCTCTCTCACATATTCCTGGGATATGACATAATGCACAAATCAGAGCTGATGTCCCTTCTATTACATCCTGAGTGCTTTCCCCACTTGGTGCATTTCATATTTTTGGGAAAGAGAGAGATGCTGAAATCTTCTACATTGTGTGTTTTCTTTCTGAGACACAGGAGACAAAATGTGCATGCCGCGTGACTGCTGACACACCAGGCTGGCATCGGGACTGTGTGCCAGCCTGGGGGCTCTGTGGTAGCTGGACCTATGATCCTGTCCTTCTCCAGGCCTCAATTTCCCCATCTGATTTCCACAATCCTTGCAAAGCTAAGACTCTACAATATGGTTCACAACCAGTAGAAATGAACTTGGACTTAGTATTTGCTTGACATTATCTGTGGTTTTTCCTTCCCCCCCACCTCTTTTCTCTATGAAAGGCTAAGAGTTCATCATATGGACTTGTAATCACAGAAGGTAGATAGCATGATGAAATATATATATTAATTTAATTTATATATTATAACTTGATATTAATTACACTTTGCAGTTTCCCTGTGGAAGAACATAGGTGTCTTTCAGTGACCTTTGAAATTACTTATCAAAAATAGGGGAAGAAAATGAACCTCTGCTAAGCATTAGTTGTGGGCCAGGGAGCCAGTGTAGAGATTTTTTTAAAAAAGAATTATTTTTGCATACAAGAACTGGGGAACAGGCCAGAGGTGCAGGGGGTAAGAGGATTCACCAGAGACAGAGTGGGGAACAGAACAGGCAGACTGACTGAAATACACTGCTGAGGGGAGCAGCGGGGGAGGTCAGGAGAGGTCTGCCATGCCATGTGGGTAGCTCCCTGGCCGGCCAGGGATTGAACTCGTGCTGCAGAGTCTGCAGACAGTTTCCCAGTGCTGTGCTTAACCCCTTGTGCCACGAGAGAGGCCTCAGTATAGAGATTTTGGTGCAGATCCTCACTGGACCGTCAGAGCTACATTCTGGGGAAGGTAATGTTATTCTCATGTTTTTCACTGGGAAACCAAGACTCAGGGAGCAGGAGAAACTTTCCTACAGACTCAGAACAACCAAATGATTGAATTTTGAAGCCACTGCTCCCTGGCTCCAAAACCTGCGTTCTTCTTTTGAGGTCAAGTTCTTTTGCATTCAGGCTTTAAAAAAAAAAGAAAGAAAGAACAGGAAGGAAAAGAAAAAAAAAACCAATGAAAACCTCTAAGTTATTTAGGAATAACAAGTCAGTGAATGCCTGGGCATAGAAAATAAAAAACATGCACTCTCAAGAAGCAGACCTGATTGAAATCTCAGCTCTGCCTCCTCCCAGTCTTGCAGCCTTGGGCAAGTTCTTCAACTTGCTCTGTTCCCATTTCTTCATCTGTAAAATGGGCATAATATTAGTAACTACCTCCTAGGTTGTTCTAAGCATCAAATCAGTTAATATGCATAGAGAGTTTATAAAGTGGTGCCTGCCTGCAGCCCTGTAAGTATGCAATAAGCGCTGGGAATTATTCTCATTAGCGTTGTTGTTGTAGTCATCCTTATTTTGATCCAAGCCTGCGACCCGGCAGATTTCTGCTGGCTCTTCTGTTCTGGAGGGCACTAGGTGGGTGGTGAGGGCTGTCCTTCTGGGGAGTGTCATCGCAGCTGTGATCCAGCCCATTGACTCATGGAGAGGAACAAATATCGTCCGAGCCCCGCTTGTCCTGGGAGACCATTGTTTCCTGGAGCAGTGCTTGCTGATTGCTGGAGCAGGACCCTGAACATGATAAACACCCCAGCTATGGAGACACTGCCTCCCCTGCTCGGGCCCCTTCACCCCCTCCCAGCCCTGGCCTCGCTCTGCTCTTAAGTGCTTAAGTGCTCTGGGCTGGTGAGCGGGGAACTGCCCTGCTTATTCTCCGAGAGAGCAAGAGATTTTTGCTCCCTGTGGGTAGAGAGCCTGACAATGTGAGTGGCATATACCAGAAGCCCTTGGTATCCCCAGAGAAGCAGGAGTCCAAAGGGGCTACCAGAAGTCATTTCAGACCAGTTCTCCATCACCAGGTGGGAGTTCGTGCCACGCATCACCCCACTGCCACCGTGTTCGTTCACTCATTGGACAAACATTTCCTGAACTCCCAGTGTTGTGCCAGGCAAAACAAAGTTAATAAGTATAATTTGACAATGATATATTGTTGGCTAACATTTACTGAACACTTATAGTATCCCATTCGTTGTTCTAAGAACTTTACCACTATGAATTCATTTAATCCTGACACAAACACAGTGAATAAATTCTATTATTATCCCGGTTTTAGAAATGAGGTAACTGAGGCATGGAGATGGGAAGAAACTTTCCCAAGGTCACACAGATAGTCTGGGGCAGAGATGGGCCTCAAACCCAAGTAGCTGCCAAATTTTCGGCCTCTCAAAGATGAAGCCCAGTCCGTGCCTTCCCGTGCCTCCTTTTAGCCTCACAACAGCCCTGAGAGATGGACAAGGGTGAGAACCTGCCTCGTAAATGGGAGGGCTGAGCTGTGAAATGACTTGGCCAGGTTCACAGCCAGCCAGTGGCCAGATTAAATAGGAACTCAGGTTTTCCTGGCTCTTAAGGTAGTTTAGATTTTCCTGCACTGGACTGTGTGCACAGGCACACAGGTGCACATGTATACACACCCATGTACCAGTGTTGTGTCTACGTGGCGATGTCTGCATGTGTTTGCATGCGTTTGTGTGTGCTTGCCAGTACATGTTTCTGTGTGCATGTATATGTACAGGTAAATAGGCCTGCCTGTGTGTGTGCGGTTAGGATGGGTTTAGGCTCACTGGAGAGGGTCATGAGACAGAAGGGGCCTGGTGGGAGCTCCGAGGGTTCTAACCTAAAGACCAAGGCATGCATCCTGCCTCTACAACGAGGTCCTGAGACCTTGATAATGTGCCTTCCTCTCTGGTCTCTAGCCCAGGATGAGGGATGGGCAAGGAGTGACTCCAAGGTGTCTTTCCTGGCATTCTCTGCTGCCCAGGGCCACAGAGAGCAGGGAGAGGTTGGGGGCAGGAGGCTGTGCAGAGGATGTGCACCAAGAACAAGCTGTTTGGGACCGAGACGGACAGGCAGGAGTGGGTGAGTGTGGGCGGGGAGTGTCATTCATACGCGCCGACGGCTCCTCTGGGCTGGAGTCCAGGAATAGCTGTGGTGAGAACTACATTTTTAGAGTGGGTCTTAACGTTTTTCACTGCTGGAAAATATGCCATTATGGGCATTTTTCCCCTCCAAATTCCTGGACTGCCATGCCCCCCAAGCTCCCCTCCCACACTTGCCCACTTTATTCCTCCCTGACTAGAGTCTGTTCTGATTCCTGCATGCCACCTCTTCCCCTTGATTGCACACGGGAAAGCCAGGCTAGGGCTTGCACATGTGGCCCCGGCAACTCAGCTCAGTGCTGGGCGGCGCGGCCCCTTCCAGGAGCCAGCCTGGGTGATGGGACGGAGCAGAGCACAGGGTGAAGGAGGCTGCGGAGCTGGCCTGCTGCGCTCCTGTGCACTGTGACGGTCCCTTGGGGACAGTGGAGATGCAGCAGTCGGCATATGGCCTCTTCATCAGATATTGAGCACCAGCGCCGCCTTGCCAAGGTGTGTGAGCCTGAGCAGCCCCCTCTATCTCTCTGGGCCCAATTTTCTCATGAATGAGAACTGAGATAATGAATGAGATAATAATAGTAATGAGAATAATAATGAGAATAGGAATGAGGTAATAACTGAGATCATTATCATGCCTGTCCATAGGAATCCCCCACAAATTCCATCATCCTCTTCATTGCTGTTGAGATGCTCCCGGTCTGATGGTGAGACAGCGTGGGACCAGCAGAGTCCCGCCCGCTGGCCTTCCATCCGGGAGCCAGGGAGGGCTTATAAGCTTGCTCCTTGAAGCGTCAGAGCTGACAGAGCAGACAAGGTGTCAGGGCATTTTAAAGGGGGCAGATGGGTGGGCAGAGAGACCCTGGGGTTGGGGTGGTGCATGGGCCCAGAGAGAAAGTGGGCATCAGGGATGGCGTGGAAAAAGAGGCTGGGAGATTAGTGGGGGGCAGGTTGTGATGAGTCTTTAATGACACTTGTTCCTGGGTCATCTAAGCCCTGCCTGGCTTCTCACTGGGGAAGTGTCCCATCACTCAGAAGGTCACTCAGGGCAATGTGGAGGATGGACTGGAGAGGCTGGAGACAGGAAGGCCAGAGAGGAGCCTGTGGGATAGTCCAGAAGAGGGGTCCCCAGTGCCTGGGCTAGGGCTGGCTCTGCTACAGAAGAGGCTCTAAATAGATATTTAAGTAAATGGTTTGGGAAGGAGGAGATAGGCTCACTGTGTGGCCTTGAGGAAGTCACTTGTCCTCTGTTGGCTTATATTTTTCCATCTGTAACAAAGACACTAAAACAGTCTCATGATTAGTATCTGAGTTAGACCCCCAGCCTGGTTTCCCACTCGTTGGGTGACTTTGGTGAGTTACTTAAACCTCTCAAAGCCGTGGCATCTTTATGAATAAAAGGTGCTAACAGTAGAACCTGTCTTAGGGTTAGTGAGAGGATCAAAAGAAAGATCCAGACAGGGGGCCTCCCTGATGGTGCAAGGGGTTAAGATGCAGCACTGTGAAGCTATCTGCAGCCACTGCAGCATGAGTTCGATTCCCAGCCAGGGAGGTGACCCACATGGCGCAGCAGACCTCTCCTGTCTCGCCTGCTGCTCCCCTAAGCAGTGTATTTCAGTCAGTCCACCTGTACTGTTCCCCACTCTGTCTCTGGTGAATCCTCTCACTCCCCTGCATCTCTGGCCTGCACCCCAGTTCTTGTATGAATAAATAAATCTTAAAAAAGAAAAAAACATCCAGACAGACCAGAGCACAGGGCCTGGAGGATGAAGCCTAGAGAAATGTCTGCTCTCAGAGTCGTGGCTTATTGCTATGTTATTTACCATTATTGTCATTTCATTTAAAGTCCTTTCTTACCATTCATGATTACAAAATGTTTACACAGAACTCCCCTAAGTTAGTCCAGCGCACCCATTCTGCCTCCTTGTCTGCTGTGCTCTGGGCTGTTCATTGTGTCCTCTTTAGGGTCCTATTGGTTTGTATTGGACTTTGACTCACAAAACTTTTAAAACTTTCTGCCTGCTCTTCAATCTCATCTTACCTTGCTAAACCCTGTCCAAAATGGAGCTGATTAATTAGTAATAATTAGAGACTCCCATGGAGCATGGGGATTCAAGGGTCTCGCAGTGTGATCTCTGGGTTCTTGGTTCTTGCTCTCTACCTCTGTGCAGTCACCCCAGGCATAAAGCCCCCTGGAAAGCCCCCTCCCATTTTCACCTCTCTCCCTTACCTGGTGTCTGTCTGCCCTCTGTCCTCATACCTGCACTCACATGCACAAATGCACAGTCACACTTCTCTATCTGTGGGATTCTGAACCTGTCAAAATCAACCTCTGTTCCACTCCTTCCAGAAGTCTTCTCAGATCTCTTTCCAGAAGGAGGGAATCTTGCCCCCCTCCCGCCCCCCAGTCTCATGGAACACAGTTTGACTATTAGGAGTGCTATGTAGAGGAGCTGGGCCTTCTCTCTGGCTGTGTGCCTTGCCGCCATCCTGCACATTTCCAGTGCCATGGGCTTCGTGCTTGACTTGAATTGAATCAGCCCAACTCCACCATTTTACAGATAGGGACACAGAAGTCCACTGAAAGGGCCCTCAACTTCCTACCCCAACCCCAATCCCAGAGAATTCCTGTGAGCCCCTACCCCCACCCCAGTTATTAGTAAGCTGGTCACAGAATACACGCTAGTTCTCGAGGCAGGAGAGAGAAATGTCTTTTCCTGGTGGTTCTAGAAAGAAGGTGGACTGAAGCATCCGTCTTCATGTGCTCCCCTCTGCCTCTTTGCCCCCTGCCTGCCGTTTATGTTTAGGGCAGAATTCAAGGCAGAAGGGACCGATGTTTTCAGCAAAATAGGAGGAAAGAGGAAGAGACTGTGGAAGGCCATATTCCAAAGAGGAGCAGAGTTGGAATTAGAATAGTGTGGAGATTTTGTGACTCCTTCATCCTGTGTTCTCTCTCACTGGGCCCCACTGTTCTCTCATCTACCTGCCCTGCGCACCCCACACTTGTGGCCTTGAACCTGAACTCGTGTGCATAAAACCCCAAAGAGAGATGGTTCCTCTGAGTGGACTGTACATACCCTTGTTTGGTTTCTGGTCTCTTCCAGGCCTGAGTTCCCTTTGGCCTCACCTAATTTCCCTCAACTGTTGCTCTGTGGGCCTGTGCCCGAGGTTTGGTGGCTATGATATGTAATTTAGGCCCTGTTTGTGGCTGGCAAAATACATAATGAGTGGTAGAATTTGAGAATGATAATATTGTTGGAGACTGCTGTGGGAATGAGGTGGGAATTGGAGGGGATTCCGATTTCCTCTTGGAAGAAGGAAGTCATGACAGATGTGTGCCCCCCCCTTGCTGCCTCCTCCAAGTATCCGGGGGGCAGGGTGGGGATGTTGCCCTCTGCGGTTGACCACAGACGGACAGTCAACACCAGGGCACAGGAGGCAGAAAGGTGGATATTGAGCAAAGATATCTATGTAAACCCTGAATGCCCTGGTCTCCAAGTACCGTTCACTCTTATCAGTGATCTCTGGGCTCCTTGTTGTCATAGGGAGCTTGTTTCAAAAAATCCTATACTTGTTAAAAAAATAAGTGTTGGGGCTTAAGTCTCTGAGTCACCCTGAACAAACCCCCTCTTCGGGACTCAGTTTCCTCATCTGTGAAAATGCTGGTGGTGGTGATAATGAGATGGTGGTGAGGATGGTGAGGGTGACCCTTGTGTATTGATCAGTATGTTGTAAATGGTTGCCTAACAACATCCCAATGTGGCAAGTATTGTTATAATGCCTGTTCTTCAACTGAAGCATTGAATAATTAGCTTGACAAGATTATACGACTCATAAATAGGAAGAGTGGAGTGCCTTTAACAAAGGGGATGCTGTGGATTTTTTAAGATTTATTTATTTATTTATATAAGCACTGGGTACAGTCAGAAGCGCGGGAGGGTGAGAGAATTCACCAAAGCCAGAGCGGGGAACAGAACAGGCAGACTGACAAAATACACTGCTGAGGGGAGCAGCGGGCGCAGCAGGAGAGATCTGTTGCGGCATGGGGACCCTTGCCGGCGGCTGGGGATCGTACCAGCGCTGCAGAGGCTGTGGTCAGCTTCGCAGCCCAGTGCTCAACCACTGCGCCACCCGGGGAGGCCCAATGCCGTGGATTTTTTAAACTCCCTTCCAAGTCTAAAATATAATGGCAATAACATTTTCTGGTTTTTATCATGCCTTTTCCTTGGTCTGCATGCTGCCCTTTTGTAGCTGAACCTGCCCTTTCACACAAGTTCTGCTTTTTCCTTAAGAGTCAGCTCTTCCACAATCCTCCCTGACTTCTCCAGCCTGGCAGAGCTCCTCACCGTCATCTGGGTCCCCACAATGTCTGTCCTTCACCCTCATACCTGTAGTATCTCTTCTTCTCCCCCGGTTGCTTTTCTGCTCTCGCACACTGTAGGCTCCCATCTGTACCACTATTTTGCCCTTCTCTCTCTCTCTCTTGCTGCCCTACTTGGGATGGCCTTGGGTAGACTATTTGATCCACACACTTTGTGAGTCAATAAATATTGAAGCAACCAATTTATGATGCCAGACCGAGGTGGGTTCATTTCTCTGTCTGATGCCCTGCCAGAGCATCACACCTTCTGCAGCTGGCTGGGTCTGTTGTTAAGAATCCCTGACTTAGAGGAAGGGACTTCATGTCTCCTGAGCCCCTTCTGGGTGCCAGGCACCATCCTGAGCACTTTCCCATCTGTTCTGGTTACTCCCGAAAGCCCTGCAAGGCAGCAGCTCTTAGCCCCATGTCTGCATTCAAGAGTCAGAGAAGTAATTTGTCCCAGGATTACATAGCTAGTGAGTGGCAGAATTCAAGCACAGATTGACTGCCTCTAAAGGCGATGCTTTTTCTTTTTGGGACTTTATTTCCTAGCTTGTAAATTACAGGCTGGGGTGGAACCTTTGGGATGCCTCTTTGCGACTCAAGATATCATTTGGGAGGCAGTTTAGAAACCTAAATATTGAAATTTCTAGGTCATTCCAGTGATGTAAGAGGCTAGTGGGATATGATATTTGAAACTAGGACTAATCCAGAAAACTCGGGTCGTTCAGTCCCAGTTGAGATACAGCATTTGTCTCTGTGGTCAGGTCTTGCTTGCTCATTAAGCATCTGCTCCGTGCTATTTTTGAGTCTACTTATATTGCCTGCCATTGGGTGCACTGGTTTTATTACCTATTTCGTGCAGCAAGATTTTCTCCACAGGCAGTTCACCTCACAAGCAAACCCTGAGCACCCGCCATGTGTGAGGGTGGCCTGGCACTGCCCCTAGAAGCTCCTTCCCAGCAATGACAGGTGGGAAAGCCAAGAGCATGTGAGACTAAAGTGTTGAATTAGAATCTTCTGAGTTTAAGTTCCACTTCATTATTTGACAGCTGTTTGACCTTAGGCAAAACACTTAACCTCTCTGAGCTTTTGTTGCTTTATCTGTCAATGTGGGTAAACATAGTGCTTCCCCCTCTGGGATGGTGCAAGGATTAGATGAGATAAGGTACCTACCGCACTCCCTGGTGCCTGGCAAAGAGGCGAGCCTGGGTAAACAGCAGGTGTAATTGTTATTATCATCTGCGCTGGGCTAGAGGGGGTTCACAGGGAGCAGAGATGAGCTGCCTGCAGTGGGACAGAGTGTCTTGCAGGAGGTGATACCAAAACTGCCTCCCGAAGGAGTGAGAATTAGCCAGGGAAGGAGGAGAAGGGCGTTGGCAGTTTGACTGGGCTCTCCAGGCTCCTTTCACCCTGAGTTGTAGCGTCTGCTGCTTCTGACTCAGACTCTGCCTTGGGTTTTGAGAGGAGGGCAGCAGGCACATCCAAGTGCCACCTCAAAGATTCTTCAGGATGCAGGAGATGCTTGGTTGGGACTCTTGGAGTTCCAAGATTCCTCTTCTTGCAACCTCACTCCGAGCCCTGCGTCTGTCCTGGAGCAACCCCCCGCCTCTCCAACCTTGGAAATGTAGCTGATGACGAAAGGGAGACATGAGTCCCTTTTGCGGCTCCATCAACTTTGGAAGCAGATCATGGGAATTTTCTGAATCTGGGCCCCCAGCCAGAAGGCATTTATAATCAGACATGGAGCAATCATTAGAGCAGAAACAATAAATTACAACAGCATCGAGAGAACTCCCCAAAGCTACTCACACGAGTGGGTAGGAGCAGAATGCTAGCAGGCTCGGGGCCCTGCCTGCCCCTCCTGCAGGCAGCTGGGGGCCCTCCTACCCCACCACTTAGGCTGTGTCTCTGGGCATTTGCAGGCAAGTGCATTGCAGGGACAGGATGGCTGGGAGAGGGAGGACATTGGGGTGGGAGGGGTCCTCCACAAAAGCACTTTCAGGACCAGGCCCTAAAAAGCTGTGGGGTCAACTTAGTCTGGTGGGAAGACGCAGGGATCTCGCAATCAGAAAACCTGCTGTTCAGTCTTCAAGCTGGGAGACTGTGGCAAGTCATTGCTTTTCTGCAAGACTCAATTTCCTTGTCTGTAAAATAGGAATAATATTTCCCACCTCCCAGGATGGATCATTGTGAAGATGCCCGCATTAAGCAGTCAGCCAGACAAGTTCTAAGTGCTTCCTAATGTCAGTCTTCCCCCAAGCCCTGCTGTCTGCCTCCTACCTGAGCTGTCGAATATAGCAGTCATTAGCCATCTGTAACTATTTAAATTTAATGTAAACTCAATTAAATTAAAAATTCAGTTTCTCAATTGCACCAGTGCATTTCAAGTGCTCCATAACCATGCACACGTGTGGAGCAGTCCTGGCCTGGATAGCCGGGTACCCGCCTGGCTCCACTGCAGAAGCTCTGTGGGACCGTGCTGTTCCCAGATCCATCTGCTACCAGGGAAAAGAAGCAGACATATTCACAGGCCAGGCCCTGGGGTTACAGAGATGATTGAAACCCTGCTCTATCCTTCAAGGAGCAGAGTTTACCAACAGAGATGGGCAAACAGTGTGAGAAATGGCACAATGGTAGGCCTAGAGGAAAGGCACCTGAACAGGTCTAGAGGAAGTGAGAGAAGCTTCTCTGCTGCGTGCATGCATGAGCTGATAATAAGGGATGTCAGGTAGAGACACTCCAGGTAGAGCTCATACCCGTGGATTTTTCCCAGCATTCCCGGGGGGTGAGGATGACTGCCTCCTGCCGTCAGTAGTGGGGCAGGGACTAGCCACTGTGGTCGTGGCCTCTCCTAAGCATAGAGACTCTGCCACATGATGACGGTCACAGCCATAAACTACACCTCCCTGGTTGCTGCATGATACGGTCACACATTCCTTCCCTGACCACATGAGCCTCTGCTCCTGCCCTTACCCTCTCTTCCCGGTGTCCACGCCCCCCTCTCCCACGCACACACGTGCTGTGCTGTTGCCCATCCAGCAGTAAGTCTTTTGCCTCAACATCCTCCCAGGCCTGGCCCCATATCTCAGCTTTCCCTTACAGCTAAGCTCTGACTTGGCCATCCTCGCCGTGCCCTGCCTGGCCTCCCAGTCCCTTCTCATCCTCAATGCTGCTCTGGTGTCACTTCTGTTTAAGATATGACTTCCATTTCACCAAGTCCATTTCACCAGCCCTCCCCTTAATGGACCTTCTCTTTCTATATTCCAGGTCATCCCATCTAGCACCATGGCTTGAACACCGTGTTTGCACTCCCTTTATGCCATCCATGTGTAATGTGGACACATGTGGAGCTATTAGATTTGTCCCAGAATTTGTAAGGGCTCAGTATGAGTGAGCTGGGACGTGCTGTTTACTCCTAAGTTTATATCTCTAGTCCTGGTCTCCAGACTAATGTCTGTTTACTCAGCACGCTTCTTGGCGGTCTATCAGGCATCTTAGATTGAATGTGATCATAAATGAACTCTTGATGTCAAGTGCCCCTCCTGCACCTCCCAGCCTCCTCCTTCCCTAGGCTTCATCTCAGTCAGTGACTCAGCCAGAAACCCCGGAGCCATCTTTGATTCCTCTCTCTCCCTCTGCTCCCCCAGACCCAAGCCATCAGAAAGTCCCAGCAGTGCCCTTTCACAATGCCTTTTGAACCCTGCCTCTTGCCACTGATTTCATCCAGGCCACCTGTGTGACTCGCAGTGGCCTCCCAGTGGGTGTCCTTTGCTCTGGTTCTCATTCCCTATGGTTCTCCTCCTATGGAAGCCAGAAGAACCTCTCTTCCTCTAGATCATTTTGCAGCCCTGTGTAACCCTGCAAGGCCTCTCCCCTTCACACTTAGAATGACGTGCACAGTCCTCTCCACGTGAGGCGAACCTCTTCACCTTACTCTGGCCTCTCTGGCTCTTTGTTGCTCCTTAAAAGAACTGACTCCTTCCCAACCCAGGCTCCTGTGCTTGCTACTGTGCCCATGCCTGGCAGGCTCTGTCCCTGGATCATTCCCTGCTGGCTCTCTCCTCTCATTACGACCTCTGGTTAAATATCACATCCCCAGAAAGGCCCATTCTCAGAGAATAACACCCTGTGTCTCTATATTCCTTTACTCTGTATTATTTTTCCCCAAAGTACTTGTCACTGCTTGATCTTACCTAAAACTGCTTAACAAAATGCCCCAGATTTGGTGACTTAGCAGTGCTTTGATTGTGCTCATGGCCTGTAGGTCAGAGCCTTGGGCAGGGAACTGCTGGGCGTTCTCCACAGCATCCTGGGAGACCCCTCGGGGCTATTTGGTGGCAACAGGGCTGGTGTGGCATGGCAAATTCAAGAGGTTCAATGTGGAAGGCAGCTACAGCAGGAAGACCTTGCCCAGCAGAATGCTCACACTCCCTGTGTAGTGTTGGGGGTGTCCCTGAGCTCTCATTAGAGAGTTACATTTTTGACGAGGTTGCTTCCAGGAAAGTGTATTCCAAGACACAGGAAATGGAAACCATCAGTGCGCGTGTGTCCTGGGCCAGAAAACTGGCACATCTACCCCCCATCTATGTCTCCATCAAAAGTAGCCACAGAACCCACTGAGGTTCAGGGAGCGGGGACACAGGCCACATCCCTCTGATGGGAGGAATGTCAAAGATTCTATGACCACCTTTAACCCTGACATTGTCACTCCAGTCTACTCATTTTATATGTCCGATGTCATTCAGCAGAATTCAGACTCCTGAGGGCTGAGACCTTTTCTCATTACGCTGCTCTATCCCCAGCACAAAAACAGTGCCTGGCACACAGAGGGATCAAAACAACTGATGAATGAATGCATGAATGAATGCATATAGGACAAGAGACTTATCTTGTGAAGTCTTGATTGCTTACTTGGAAAAATGGAGATGGTTATTCTTGTCTGGTCTATTTTTTCTGGCGCCCTAGAGTGTTTTAGAGCAGGGACAACTTTGGAGAGCCTCTGACTCAGCCTGGGAAGATCTTTCTCTATGGCCAGATCTTTCTCTTCCTGCCTCCGGCAGCCACCCCTCACCTTATGTTCCCTCCACCTGGACGGGTGTGCCAAGAAGAGCCTGGGAGAGCCCCAGTCAACAGATATGGAATTTGGCCCCAGTTCTGCTCGTAGCCACTTTGATACCCTGGGTAAGTCCCTTTCCCTCTCTGGACCTGAGTTTTCCTATCTACAGAGTGAGGAATTGGTCCTAAATCACATTCTAACCACCTACGGCCCTGGACATGAAGGCAATTGGGAGGGAGAAAGCTTGTGTGACTAGAAGGCTGGGGATGAGTTTTCTTGGGATACCGGTCTCTGGTAGGGAGACCAGAGGACAAATGGGCATCTGTATGCCGCCAGCTTACAAGCAGAGGTGTCACAGCCGGCTCAGTCTCCTCCACCCACCGGAAGTCTGAGGAGCAGAGTGGCGAGGAAGAGGGTGGGACAAAGTAGATCCAGAGGATGGCCTCGGGCGCAGCTCCCTTCTCTCACCCACCTCCCACACTGCCCTGCCCTGCTCTGTCTCAGGATGCAGAGCTGTGGAGTCAGCTCTGAGCTAAATGCTGATCCAGAGGGATCAAGGTGCAGATACCCGGAGAAACCCCACCGCCCCTCAGGAGGGTCTGTGTATTTTGTTCTGGCCTGCCCTAATCTCTGGGGCTCAAACTCTGTCAGAGCCAACGCGTCCCTCATAAATCACTGGCCTCCTGGTCTTTCTCTTTGGCGTCTTCTGTCAGAAACCAAAAGGCATTCAGGAAATCGAACCCTAAACCTCAGCTGAGGGTAGCTCAGGATCCCCCTTTGGGAGGGAGGTGGGTAGGGAGGAGGGAGCAGTGGGGGTGATGCCAGGCGACTGGGGGGAGGTCTGCAGGTTGAACAGCCTGCGCTCCACACCTAAGCACCTGCATGACTGCATGTTGGGGACCAGAGACCAGGGCGTGCTGGTCCCACTGAGGGCAGTAGAGCGAGGCCTCACTCAGCTTCATCACTAGGTTCTTAGTATCTGCGACTTTAAGCATAATGACATATAAGGAAAGCAGGTTCTCAAATAACATTTTCTTTAACTTCAGAACAGATTTTTCCCCTCATTATAATGCCATGACATTGCATGAAACAATGTCATGGTGACCCGCTGGGTAACAGTCATTGTGTATGTGTGGAGGGACAGAAGTGGGGAGCAGGGGTGAGGTCTGCACAGTGACCAGCTCTTCTCTGCTGGGTCAGTGCATTGTGATCCTGGCGGGGGGCTGGCTCAGGGCAGCTGAAGGATGAAAAGCAGTTAGGTGAAAAGCAGCAGAAGAGAGTGTTCAGGTAAAGGGAACCATATATGCAAAGGCTCAGAGACAAAGAGAAATGCCTGGAGAAAGGAGGTGTCCTCTTGGAATCTGAAAGGGAGGCCTGGTTGGGGGAGAGGAGAGATTCCAACCAGAAAGTGGGCAGTGGTACAGTTATGTGTGTGTATTGGGATTGGAGGGGGGGTGGTAAGAAAGAGAGGACAAGCAATTTTGGGTTGCCAAGCCTACAACGAGAGCAGCCTGGCAGGAGGAGGCAGAGGTGAGGGTGAAAAAGTTGGTCTCACAGAGGATCCAAAAAGCTTTGCTTGAGGAGTTCGGACCTGAACAACTATGAGTTTGCTGCAAAACTTTAAGCAGCAGCGAGCTACAGGCAGACATGTCAGTCCCGCTCTGGCTGAAGAGCAGGACAGGGGGAGGAAGATGAGGGTGTTTTTGGAGTTGTCCAGCCCAAGTCCAGCCCTAGCTGTCCACGGTGCCCAGAGCACCCCCATTAGGGTGTCATCCCCTGGCATGACCCCAATATTTATGAGCCCCACTCCTTGGTAGGTCCTGTGCTAAGCTCTGGGCATACAGAGATAAGAGCTGAGGGATGACTCCCTAAGGGTGTAGGCCAGTGAGAGCACCTTAGGGGTTGTAGAAGGCCAAGATGGTCAGTGCCTGACATTGTGCCTTCTGTGGGATTAAGAGGACAGGAGGGAGAGTGGCACAGTGCTTTGTGCCAGGCTGCAGGAATAAAATAGTGATTAAGTTAGAAGCCTCCTGACTGGAGCTCACAGCACGGAGGGGAGACTGTAAGCCCCAGGCGAGGGCGTGCTCAGGGGAAGGCAGGCGCTGAGGGGGTAGCACAGCAGGGCTCGAATCAGCAGGAGATTCAGGGGAACAGCAAAGGGCCCAGGGTGAGCAAGGGAGGAGCCGAGAATGCAAGCTTTTAGGAGATTCATTTATTCAGGGTCTGCACTGAAGAGAAAGGCCTCCATAAATTTTGTGGTCTAGGGACCTCACCCAAGTCTGGTCCTCTAGGGGAAGATGTGTCTAAACTGACATGGAGGAAGATGTGTCTAAACTGACATGGAGGCAGAACCATAAAGGATGAATAGGAAGCAGTTGAAGAGCAGGTCTGTGTGAAGAGCCTCCTTGGCCAAGGAAGGAGGGTGGGCAGAGGGGCCAGAGTGCCTGTGCTCAGGGACCTGCAGGTCTCCTGGTCTAGCCAAAGGGTCAGAATGTGCCTGAGATGTCACGTGAAAGCAGTCAGGGTTTCACTGAGGAGATTGTTTCACCACGGGAATCAGTATGGATTTCCTGGCTCCGATGACGTGTGGGTCATGGAGAATCCAGACACGGGGAGGCGGAGGAAGTGAGAAAGCTGGAGCCAGCACCGGGCCATGGGGACAATCCGTCACACATTCACATGCATCAGACTGGGTGTATGAGGCACTGGCTGTCTACTATTGGGTAGTGTTTACAGATTGACTTTTTGCTTGAAGATTCGATTGGGTACTGTTGAGAATTAAAAGATAAGACTATCTAAACTTCAAAAGCCTTTGCTACCTACCTACCCATCCTTTCCCCTCTTCTAAGTTCAGCCAGAGGGGAGGTATTGTGGGAGGTAGAAAAGCACTCTCTTCACAGGCCTTGGGCCCAGGAGTCACAGTGTGGAATACAGAGGCAGTGGGTGTGAAGGAGGTAAAGCTTGTGTACACCAGGCTAGATGTGTATGCTAGCATGTCATCTCATTTTAACCCTAAGAGGCAGCTATTCTTGGGGCCTCCCTGGTGGTGCAAGGGGTTAAGCACAGCACTGTGAAGCTATCCACAGCCTCTGCAGCATGAGTTCAATCCCCTGCCAGCCAGGGAGCTCCCCACATGGTGCAGAAGACCTCTCCTATCTCACCCACTGCTCCCCTCAGCAGTGTATCTCAGTGGATCCACCTGTTCTGTTCCCCACTCTGTCTCTGGTGAATGTTCTCACCCCCACACCTCTGGCCTGTACCCCAGCTCTTGTATGCATACATTTTTTAAGAAGAGGTAGCTATTCTTGTACCCACTTTACAGATGGTAATACTAAAGCTCAGTCATGAGCTAACCTTCTCCTGGGTCGCATATTATGGCAGATTTGAACCAAGGTTGCCCTGATTTCAGGCCCTGTCATCATCCTGCCCCTACAGCCAACATCCACCACTGATTAATTTGAGACATCCTGCAAATGACTTATTCCTGCTGAGCCAGTTTCTTCACCACTGACATGGAGGGTTGGATTTGGTAGACTAGAGCAGTCTTTCTCAGACTTTACTGTCCCCACCCGGGGATCTTGTTAAAATGCACATTCTAAGTCAGGTCTGAGTCAGCCTTTTGGACAAGCTCCCAGGCAATGCTGATGCTCCTGGTCCATGGACCACCCTTTGAGTGCAAGGGCTGGACCATGTCCAAACACGCTATCTGTGAGACTAACTTGCGGGAGAGAGTGGAGGTGCTACTCAAACTGAGATCTTTCTGGGGTTCTTTCCCATTGCATTCAGCTTCTGTGCAGAGCTGAGGGTGAGGTGAATGTCTCCTCTTTATAGGAGAGGACCCAGAGGCTCAGAGAGGGCATGAGGCTTGCTCACTCCTGCTGCTGCCCGGCTCATGCTCCTGCCTGTATTCTCTGACTGTCTTTGGGGGGCTTTCTACATTTGGCAGTCTCTTCTTGGCACCCTGGGGGGTCAGCATCTTCAATAAGCACCTCCCATAGCACTTTTCTCTAATGGGGAGCTACCCCCTGATGAAGGTCCTTTGTGACCTGCCCCCCTCCCCCGCAGAGTCTTAACCTAAGAAGGACCTGGCTCTCTGAAGGGGTAGGCTGGGAGGAGGAGTTGGCTGTCCTCCACCCACAGTGGCTCTGTAGTGCTTGGCACTGCCATGCTTACGCTCCCTGGGATGATTTCGGGCTTGTTGACTTGGAAGGGAGAAGGCTCCCCAAGAGTGGATGTTTGCGGATGGATTTACAGACCTCATATTTACCCATATTGTCAGGGAAACGGGCCTGAGGGACTGAGTCACCCAGATCAGGAAGCCTGAGCTTGGCACCTCTGGTGGTCTGAGCCCACCCAGGCCCGGGGCCACTGCTCACAAGTGCCAGGCCTCCACTAAGTGAACTCAGTCTCTGCCCTCACCTTGGCACACCCTGCCCTTGCAAGAATGCCTTGTCTTCTTGTCTTTCTCAATCTGAGTCCTTCCAGGCCCTCCATGGCCCTGGCAGCGGGCTGTCATACCCACTTCCATCTCTCCTTTCTGTGATCTCAGCCTGCGTCATACTATCTGGCTCCTGCCGGCCTGGCTGTGGCGCCTTGTATACATGTGGGCTGCATGGACTTGTCTGTGAGTGAACCTTGCTTTCCATTCACTTCTTGGACTTGGGAACTAGGATTTATGCTGCATCTGCATCTCTCAGCCGAATACAGACCAGCACTTAGATATGGCTCTTAGGATGGGCTTTCCAAAGCCTGAGTGTCAGGGGAAGGGAGAGATGGGGCCCAGAGGTTTGCAGCAACCTGTGGTGCTCCATGCCCCAGGGCAGGCACCTTGGCCTCCTTCCTCTATAAAGTATAGAGGTGGCGCTCCACCCTCCCCAGGCCCAGTGTACACATGGCCATTGGGCAGCACTGACTGTGCCTCTCCACCGGAAAGGGAGCTGCCGCCCAGCTCGCAGCTTAGTCGGCAGGATCTCGCCCAGCTCGCAGCCTCGTGGCAGGATCTGAGCGGTCTGGATGGAATGCAGGAGAAGGTTATAGAAGGACAGCAGGGCCTGGGGCTGCCAGGACCAACAGTCCTATAAGGCAGGAGAGTCCTGGCACATCAAGTGGGGTCATGGCACAAGGCATTCTGTGCTGGGTGCCAGAACCCGTGGGTGGACACTGCCTTTGTGCCTATCTCTGATCCTTCCTCTCCCCAGCCCAGCTGCTCCGAAGCTCTGTGACTGCTAGGGCAGAAGTACAGAGGGGTATGAAGTGCTGCTGCTGTGTGGTGTGTGATGTGGGGTGTCCCTTCCCCACTCACATCCCAGACCTGGGTGCCTTTTCCCCTGTAGCAGGGTGAGAGCTGAGAGGGCAGCAACACACGGCCTCCTCATCGGTCCCTCTTCTGCACTGTGGCAGGCTCAGACTTCAGGGGCACTTGCTTCTCCTTTCTGTAAGGAAGGATTATAATGCTTGTCTTTTAACTTGATCTAAGAATTAGAACATCGCTTGTAAATAGCTTAGCGTGCACTTAGCATAGAGAAAATACTCAACAATGTCTAGCTCTTGCACCCCCATGAAGCAAACGGGATGGCTCAGAGATGTGTCTGTGCCTTGAGATCTAATCTAAACCAAACGAGGCGGAGAGGCTCTCGGCCCCTCTGCAGCAGGTACACGAGGTGATAATGTAACTACCTGTCAGAGCCATGTCAGTGAGGATCATATGAAAGAGTTCAAATAAAGCAGCGCTCAGTAAATGTTTGAGACCAGGTTATTTTCCTCTGCTCACTCAGACATCAGTTCCTGACTCTCATAAAGTGAAATATTAGCCAGAATTATTCTCAATATAAAATATACAAATCCCCGTTCTTTCCTGTCCTTTTAAAAATTTAATTCCCCGGTGGTTTTTTAATTCTTTTTAGTTGAAAAAAAGGAAGCCTCCACGAAGTGCTGATTATCTTTAAATCTATTTTCAATGCCATCCTCATGAATTGTGGAAGGGGACCAGAGAATGGGACAGGATGTTTTGAGGGAAATGAACAAGAAGGAACTGCAAGTACTAGTCATAAACCTGGAATGGAAAGAGATGCCTGTCTGCTCTCGTGATGTAAAGAAGCCGAAATTTCTGGACTGGGTTTCAAAAGGTTTGGTCTGTTTGCTGGCAATATTAGGGGAATTAATCAGTGACTTTCTGGAATTGAATTCACTTCTCAGGAATTGAAGTCTGGGCTCACAACCTGACACTTGACCCTGGCCCCAACAGCTGGAGCCGTGTCCTTTGCACAGTCGCAGATTCTTAGTCACTCCAGCGCCATCACTAGCAAAGGGGAGGATGGCCCCTGCCCCTCCCCACACCAGGCTGTGCAGCTCCGGGCCTCTGCCAGCACCCGCAGAACCTTCTTTCACACAGAGGCAACTGTGCGAGCAGAACAGTAGGCGAGGGCTTGAATTCTGTTCTGTACTTGGTGACTTCCATTGCTCTGTCTAGCTAAGTGCAAGCAAAGTTACTGCTTTAAAAATGCAGACAATTTTGTGGGGCAGTCTAGTATTTCCACCCCAGCCAAGGGCTGAGGAGAAGGCGGGGGCTAGGCAGAGGATAGAGGATCTGGACGCGTCGGCCCTGGTGGATGCGGTCATCTTTTCGCATTCGCTGTCATGTAGTCTCTGCTCTCTTGTCCTGGGAGGAGACTGGCTGGGCTCAAGTTCCTCGGTAGACTGTGTTCCAAGGCAGGGGTCCATGTTCTGAACATCAGGTGTCGGCTAGGGTGAAAAACCTCTCAGCTCAAAAAGCACAGCTGTTTGTCTTCTGCTTTGATCTTGGCCATAGTCAGTGGGTAGCGAGCAGGCAGGGTGGGTGTCACTGGGACCCCGTCACAAGTGGGAACCCAGATGAAGCTCTGGCGTGGGGAAGACCACCCACGTATTCAGTGGCACAGTTGTAACTTTATGTTGGGTCTTCAGGCGCCAGGCTCCACAGCTGCTCCTCGCAGTGAGTCTGAGGACTAAACAAAGTTCAAGAATATTCTAGACCATAAATCTAGGCATCATTTGCATTAGTCAGGATTTTCCAGGGAAAGGGTTCATTTTCTTTGGAGAAACATTTATACACATGTATGTCTATAGAGGGAGAAATTTATTACATGATTGTGGAGGTACAAGTCCAAAATGTACAGGGTGAGCCGGCAGACAGGAGATACGGGGACAAAGTGAGCTGAGTCTGAAAGCAGTCTGCTTGCAGGATTCCTTCCCTCTCCAGGGAGGCCGCTCTTTTTCTATCAAGGGTTTCGACTGATTAGATGAGGCCCACCTCCATGGCTGAAGGTCATCCACTTCATTCAGAGTCCACTGATTTTAATGTTAATCTCATCTGAAAATTACCATCACCAAAACATCTAAAGTGCTTGATCAAATATCTGGGTTCCTGGTCAAAATTAACCATCACACCATTTAGCATCTAAAGACCTAGTGCACATTGTCCATTCATTGCCCAGCCAGCCAGCCAGCCACTTAATCTTTCATTCATTGTTCCATTCTCTCTTTATTTCTATATTTCTTTTATATGTCCACTTACTCACTGGCCTATTTGCTTGCTTTATTGACCCATTGGTTTACCACACAAATACAGAGCCCTAAGCCTGTGCTCACTGGGGAGACCTCCGCAGCACCACTGTGTGGTTCAGACAGTGGGCAGCCTGGAGGGAGCCACTGAAACGGAGAGAATGGACTCCAAGAGACCCCCCCCCCAGAAGGGGGTGTCCCCTTGGACCTCCATGGAGGAGCAGGAGTTCCCCAGGTGAGAGAAGAGGAAGGAATATCCTTTAGCTCCTGGTTCTCTCGGGCCAGTTAGACCTGGGCTGACAGCCTGGGCAGAAAGAACTGAGCCCTGGATCTGTTCCCGTCTGGCCCCGACTCTGTGGCCACGGTCACTGGTGTTCCCCAGACCGGGGGGGGGGGGGGTGTGGGAGGCGGTGAGTCTGGTTGGGCGTGAAGAGCTTGCTCCTCTTTCTTTCCAGCCCCTTCTTGGCCAGTCTTGCAGATGCTTATCTGCAATGCATACTTCCATGTGGCCTCCTCTGCCACTGCTTGTCTGCCTAGGAGGAGAGGGAGAATGGAGAGAGCAAAGTCAACAAAAATGTCTTTATCCGGTAGGGTAGTATTAAGGCCACTGTGTGCAAACACACAAACAGACCTGGATTCAAGTTCTGTTCTGCAGCTTAGTAGCTATGTGATCTTAGTAGCTATGTCCCCAGGAGCCTGTTTCCTTCTCTGAAATGTGGCTAATAGAGTCCAAACCATAGGATTGATCACCTAATGTATGTGCCCATGTTTGACACACCATAGGTTTTCAAAATTTGGTGGCTTGTGCTTTTCATGCATCAACTTGGCACACTATGGTCGAGCCTGCCTGCTTAGACTGAAGGTGCTGGGAGTGTCGAAAAATAAAGCGTCACAGCCCAGCTGCACTTTCCATGAAGTGTGATCAGTCCTGGAAGGTTCTGGAGAGAAGGTGGCATGTTAACTGGGCCTTGAAGCTGAGTAAATGGGAGGTTTTTTTCCTGAGTCCAAATAGCTTCTCGCTGCTCAGTTGCTTTATGCTGACTCTGGGTTCTTTCAACTGCAAAATGGAAATAATAATAACTGTGGTGAAAACAAGGCAGGACAATGCATGTTAACAGGCTTTGTAATGGGAAAGAGCTACTCTTCACTGAACAAAGACAAACCCAGCCTCCAGCTCGGAAGCTCTTCCCTGCTGCACACACGTGCATGCCAACACGCGTGTCGCAGATCAGAACAGGAATTCAGGAGGATTTCCCCAGGAAGAGACTGGGAGGGAGGCAGCTACACTGGTTTCTAGTCCATGAGAGCTTGGGGAGAATGTCACTCCCCACCATGAGTGACGGCGGCTGCCGTTTCTCCTCCCACATTGCCCTGCTGTGTCCCACCCACCCCAAATGCAAGGGGAGATTTTCGTTGTGGTGGGGAAAATAGGTTAGATTCTCAGGTGAGCAACCTGACTTAAGCGCCCAGCATCCAGGCCCACCAGAGTGGTTTCTGATTCCTCTCTGGAGCCCTTGCCCAAGCACTGTGGAGCCCAGACCTGGGGCCCCTGACTCCTGGAAGGCCTCTTGGCCTCTGGTTCCTCTCGGAGCTCCTGCATGAGGGCCCATGCTCTAGCCTGGCTCTTCCAGGCCACCTCACCCTGGGCCACCCGCCATTTCCTGAGCCCGCCTCCCCATTCCTTTCCAGTGAATGGGCCATGTTTGGGGTGTATTGTTCTCCTCTGGTGTGGCCCAGAGGGAACTCATCAGAGGCTCCCTTCTTTCATTCCCAGGACCTGCAGTCCTCCAGGGGAGTGTGGGGTTGGTCTCTGTCCTGGACACAGTATGGGAGCCTTGAGCCCGTGGCCTCTGGATGCAGCCCTGGCTCTGCTCTTCAGGGGCTGTGGGGGAGATCTTGGTCAAATTACTTGGCCTCCTAGAACCTGTTTCATATGCTACACAATGGGGTGATAATAACTACTTCTTAAATGGGCCTTAAGTGCAAACACTGAACTGTATCCAGTGCCCTAGCTGTTGACCGAGACATAGCAGGAGCTTCCAAGTAGTGACTCTTATTATCATAGCTGAGATAAGGCTGGGAGAGAGGTTTAAAAAGAGAAAATGAAAAGAAGAAAAGGAGAAAAGAGAAGAGGGAGAAGTGGGTTTGGCTATGGGGAGAAAAGAGGACCAATGGAGGGTATTAAAGTCGGGCATGAAAAACTTCCCCAGCCTGACTTCTTCCTCTTTCTGGTCCCAAATCCTGCTTATTCCCCAAATGCTTTCTCCAGCCAGCAGGAATTTCCTGCCACTTGTACAGTGTTTTCGCCATTCTCTCAGCCACTGCTTCTCACCCTGCGTGAGCAGTTGCTTTCCCCTTTTCCACCTGTACTGGGACCTTCAGACTATGAAACATTCCTCCTCCTAAAAGCCCTCCTTGGTTGATCCTGTCCCTAGTAGTTAGCACCCCCCCACCCCCATTTTGTCTGCCACTCCCAGCATCTTCTGCTCTGTTCTCTTACACGGCGCTCATCACGCAGTATTCGCTTTGCTGTCCTCCCACCCGACTGTGAGTCTCTTGCAGCCTAGGACATGTTTGATTCATCTTTGTGACTTCAGTGCTTAGTGAAAATTCAGATGATGAATGAGTGAACGAATGAAGACCGAAAGGGTGCGCAGTTAAGCAGAGGAAGCTTCTCTAAGGGCCTGTCCTCATCGTTCTTCTCCCTGTTGCAAGCCTGCACCTCCCCCCCCAACTCCCCACTCATTTTTACAGGAGCCACCAGCTGCCCTGCAGTGTTCATGCTGTCCCTGGTCTGCTTTCCCCTCTGCTTTTCCTCCAGGCCTGTCTGTGTCCTTCTCAGCAACCCCAGGTCCTTGCAGACCTGCAGAAAAAGCTTTCTCCTCCCACTCGCACACTCCCCCAAAACAAACACAACTGCTGCCAGAGAGCCACAGGGGCTTGCAATGAAAAACAGGTGTCTCCTGGAGACCTGTCAGCCTCGGCTGTGTGGCAGCTTGAGGTCACCACCTCAGGAGCAGCTGAGGGGCTGGGGCACCGCAGGACTTACTCTAAGTGCTTGGCTCCCAGGGCCCGGCACAGGGTGCTGTAGTCACCTCATGCCCCTGTCACAGGAGACTGACTGACAGGGCTCCCTCCCCCACACTGCCTGGACCAGAGGAGCCAGGGATTTCTGGTTCTAGGAGGGCCCTCGCCAGAGCAAGCCCTCAGAAGGCAGCTGGGAATAGATAAGACCTGGTCCTGTTCTCACCTCACAATATTTCACCTCCACCCCAAGAAATAAAAAAGTGTGGGTGTCCTGATCACCTGGTTTTGAATCTTTGCTTAGCCCCTTATAAGTTATGTGAGTCCCACCACCTTAATTTTTTTCTTGGCGTCTTCCTTTACTCATCTGTAAAATGGGTTAGTAAAGATTCTCCCAACCAGTTTTGTGGGATTGGACTGGGTGAGGCCATTCTTTGTGCACATGTACACATGACCCAGTGCAGACCTGGGGGTATCACACACTTACTGTAGCACTAGGCCTCTTGCTCTGAAATAATGAGGGACAGTGTGTGAACTTGGGCACGTGCCAACCTAAGTTGGTGTTTTCAACTTTTTGGAGCCTTCGGAAAGTCTGTAGCCTCATTGCCTTACCAGAGCTCCCGAGGAGCAACCAGTGCTAAAGAATTGCTTATAGTACCTCCCCCCATGGGCCACCCCATCTTTTGCACCTCCCAACTTTTATGTGTGATGTTCCTCTGCCTGGAATGCCTCTCTCAAGTGGTCGCACGTGATTGCTGAGTACCTGCTCTGTGCCATGCTTTACGTAATGGAATTCGTGAATGAGTAAGCCCTGCCTGTCCCTCCTTGCACTCCCTCCCCCCTCCGTAACTCTATTCCCTGAACACATCTGCCTTATGCAGTTGGTGTCTGTGCTGGAAGGGGTGGAGGGTGGGTGCAGAAGCCATGTGGGTCTGATTCACTGTGGAATCCCAGCAAGCAGCCACAAAGTCAGGGGTGATCAGGGTCCCGGCCCATTCACTGGAAGGCTAACTTCGTCTCCAGGCTCCCACCAACGTCAAATTCCCCCTGCCGTGGCCTCCTCAACAGCGCTGGTGGGGCACAAGTCCTTTCTCTCCACGAAGGGGGCCTGGAAGGTCTGGCGATGGAGGGAGAGAGGCCCAGTGGGTGCTAGAGTAGTCTTCTGTGTTTGTACTGGACGCCAGCTCCTTCCATACCAGTGTTCACCCCTGATTCCAATTATCCAATTGCACACTGCTGCTAAAATTGCCTGTGGGCAAATGAGCTGGCTTCGGGCCCCTTGCTTCATTAATTCCAACAGTCCATCACACTGCGCCCGGCGCCCTTGCCATCCCCAAGGAGGCCCTGCTTTCCCCCCACCCCATGGCAGGCCCAACAGAAACTGTCCAGGTCGCCAGGGCAGGAACCTGAGAGAAAGAGCGGAGAGGAGGAAATGCCCTAAGAAAAACATTTGTGTTTGGGATAGGTTTCGGGTCAGATCCCTCCCTCTTCCTGACGCTCTGGTGTCTGGGTGTCTGCCTCATGCTTGCATTCTTGGGGCTAGTTCTTTGGCGGCCTGGGCAGGAGTCATATTGCCAAGGTGACTGAGAAGGAAGGTATTTGTGATCTTTGGTCCAGTCTTCAGGGACACGGGCAGGGGTTGGGGGCAGGGGGGTGGGTTGGGGAGGGTCACAGCTTCACCTGCCAGGATTTCAAAAGTGCATAATCTCTCCCCTTTTCCAGTTACCCAGACCCTGCCAAGTAGGGAGCTTAGGAGCACTAAATACAAAAACTCTAGAAGCCCAGGAACAGTCAGAAATTCCAGCCTTCCCCAGGGCAGGAGGCCACGTGGGAGTGTGGATGTGATGCAGGATAGAGACAGGCAGGGCTGGGCTGGGCATCAGTGGCTGAATTGGGCCTATTGATAAACCATCGTGCATCAGTTCCCTCATATGTAAAAAGGCAGCAGTGATCTCCCTCATTAAAATGAATGTGTGAGGTTTTAGAGGGAAGATTTGCCTCTCTTGGCACACAGTAGGTTCTTCCCCCTTTGTCACCCATTTATTTCTTGTTTCTTTGCTGGTTTGTTGCTCTTCTCCTGAAGCCAGGCAATGAGACAGCAAGCCCAGGTAGGAAAGGAAGGGAGGACAGTCTCACCTGTTAAAGTCAGGTGGGGAAGGGTGGGCACGTGTTCTGAGGACAAAGGGCAGAACAGACACTCGATTAGCTGCCAGCTGGATCTGCCAGAACCGTAGCGTTCTTTTGGGGTGTCTCTCTACCATTCACAAAGTCACCATTTAGGTCACTCCCAAGTGTCCCTCTTCCGGCAGGAAAACCACTGGAGACCAGATTGGCTTACCTCAGCCTAATCTGGCTCCCGGCACCCAGGGCAGTGGCAGAAGCCTGTGCCCCCCAGTCTCAGGAATTCAGGTCTGTGCTTGGAGGAGAAGGAAGGAGGTCAGGAGTTGAGCCAAAGCGCCAGGAGTCAAGATGGAGGAGGGATGCTGGGGGAGTCCAGGAGGCTGTCCCCAAAGAGCTGAGAGGTCCCTGCGGCCAAGAGGAAAGACGGTCACAAAGACAGAGCTGGGGCTGTGAGAAAGGGCTTTCTCCCCGTCCAGAGCCGCCCGGCCGCTCGGCTTGGGAACAGTCAGCAACCTGTCGGTGAAGGCAGGCGGGGGTGTTCTGGGATGGGGAGTGTGGCCTGGCAGGGCTGTGCCCTTCCCAGCTTCAGGGTCACACGGAAATCATTTTCTCCCTCTGAGCCTCCCTCACCTCCACTGTTCCCTGGGACCCAGTGCTTCTAGAACATGGCAGGCCTGGAAAGGGGGAGTCCTCCTGCCATTGACAGGCTTGAACTCAGAGGGGCTCCCTTAGAGCACCCCCTCCCAAAGTGACTGGGAGGACCAGGGTCCCGTGCCCCAGCCCTGGGGCTGCCCTCTGCCAGCACCCCCCACACTCCACCCCCACCCCGGATGGCAAATACCCTCCCTATTAGTTGGAACTCCACTGCTACAGGAAATGTTGTTACAAATTGTTTTTCCACCAGAGCACATACTGGATTTTCCATGCCACCTCCAGCACATTTTCGGGAAATCCCAGGTGGTGGTGATGGAGGCTGAGACCCTCTAGAAAGGCCAAGGTCCCTGCAAACCGAAAGACGGCTGGGTTTTATTTAATCCTAAGTTCATATACGTCTCAACCTTTGAATGCTGGAAGGGGGTGGTGGGGAATGCCCGGCAAACCAAAAAAACACACACATCGCTTTGCTTTGGAGAGTAATTACTCTGAATTCAGTTAAACCAACTTGCTCTAGCTAACTAGATTAGTTTACATCTTGTGGTAGAAAAAGAAATACAAATTACTTAGATTGCAATAAACCATGTTTTTCTAACTAAATAGATTAGTTTATATCTTGTGGCAAGAAACAAGGAGAGAGGCTCAGAAATGCCTGCTGCTCGCTCCTGCGCACTCACTTACCCAGGGAAGTTTGCTTTCTGTGTGACCTCTAGTCCCTGAACCCCAGGCTTCCCTCAGCCCCCTCCTCCAAGACACGTAAAGAATTGAGACTGGAGAAAAGAAAACAAAGCCACATCCAGCTCAACCCTGTGATGAGGAGACCAGAGGACTCTGGGTTTGCGTGGTCTACACAGATTTGTCACTTCCACTGACATCTGCTTACTGACTGCCTACTGTGTGCAAGGCAGGGGCCAGGCCATTCTATGGGTGACATAGGACCCTTGCTTGTCAAAATGCTCTGGTGTCACCATTTTGAAATTTTCCATTTATGAACAAGAGACTCTGCATTTTCATTCTGCCCTGCAAATCATGCAGGTGGAGACAAGGAATAGAGGTGTGCAGAGCCTGCACTCTGGCCACGAGGGAAACTATCTCTTGCAAGAGCTCCCAGCTCTCCCCCAGTGCAGGGAGCATGGCCAGGGTCTTGCCCATGTGTGGAATGGATGTTTGCCCATAGAGACTGGCAGTGCATTGTCCTGAGTGATTTCAGAAGCTTCCATGACTTTGGCCTTTGTTCCCCTAAGAACAAAAGACACTCCCCAATGTCCGAGTCTCTCTGTCCTAAGATGACCTGGGGAAATAAATTGTAACCATCCCAGCAGTTTGAGGAAATGTCTTTGGTGGGTATCTCCCCCAGACTGTCTAGAGTGAGTCTCCAAGGATCATTCCAGGGGAGAAAATTTATCTTAACCATCAAAATGCTGCCCACCAATCATGCCCCACTATGTCTGAACACCAAGTGTCTCGTCTAGTCATCCCAGAGGGCTGCTAAGGCTATCAGAAGGAATATGGACTCAGCCTGCAGGCAGAGGGGCTTGCATGGAACATCTTCATCTTCTCTCCTGTGAAATCCTTGCTGGGGAGACGTGCTGCCCCAGGAGGGCCAGGGCTGCTTTTACTTGTTCTATACCTCTAGATGCTACCTTCCATCTGGGGTGCTCCAACATTCCTCCTTCAGTGTTCCAGACCCTTCTGGGTGAGAAGGGGAGAGCTGTGAGAAGGGGAAAGTCTAGAATTAGACTTTCCAGGGCTGTTACATCCCATCAGGCACAGCTGGGCCCCTGGGCCACATGTCACTGCCAGGGAGGCTGAGGAAAGGGGTCTCTTCTGGCCAGCCACAAAATCAGGAGGTTTATTACTGCTGAAAAGAAGAGGGGATATTGGGGGGGGGGGAAGAGCAGTCTGTCACGTGAGATGCCTACTTTTATCTCAGCTTTGTTGGTGAGGAAACAGTATCAGAGAGAAATGATTGGGCCCCTTTGTGCACATGCAGGTCTGGGTGGCTCCTGACTCCCAAACTTGTGCTCCGGGGCCTGGGAGAAGGCCCCTGGACTCCAAGAGGAGGGGCACACCCAGCATGTGCGAGGCCCTGTAGCTGAGGGTTGCTCACTCAGTTTTGGACTCCGTGTGGTAGGATACTCAACAGATGCCCATGGCCTTGCTAGGACCTTGCTGGTTAATTACTATTTCAGTTCCATCGTGACCAGACAGTCCTGGACAGATAGAACTCTGGGGAATAAGAGGAGGGATCCCTGATCTCAGTTGGGGAGTCAAGAAAGCTTTCAAGGAGTTCATACTTTGGGGAATTCAATGTGAAAGGATGAATTGCCAGTCCTTTCACCTTGGCAAAGTTGTTTAACCTCTCTCAGCATCAGCTTCCTCATCTGTCAAATGGAAGCAGTGAGAGTATGTGCCTCCTGCAGGCAAAGGGAGGATGATAATATGTATCCCGACGCATTTCATAGGTGTCCATTATTCTAACTACAGTCCAGCCAAAGGAACAGCAGGAGCAAAGGCAAAGTGGAAAGCAACACCTGGGCCATTCAGGAGGCTAGACTAGAGAATGGGCCGCGGGGGTGGCAGGAGAGGGGTGAAGGGGTCAGGCAGTCCTCCTTCATGCCTGGTCCCCTCTGGCAGCCTTGATCAGTTGGGACAGAGCCATCTGGAGGCTGGCCTCCTTCATGGAGCAGGCCAGGCAATGCCGAAGCCGGTGTTCCAGAATGCTGGGGCTCTCCTCCCTGAAAATGGGTAGGTAAAGGGAGCACTGCAGCCCACGGGGAAATCATCAGGTCTGTGTGCAGCCGAGTCACCTGCAAAGGTTGGCGCAGAGGCGGGGAGGCTGGCGGGAAAGAGTTGCAGACAAGATGGAGAGGGCTTGGGGGAGAGGCGGTGGTGGTGAGACACTGGAGCGGGAGAGTGGGAGCCAGGACATGGAGCTCCCTTTACACATAAAGCAGAGGCTCAGAGGACACTGATTTTCCTAAATATACATAACTGATGACCCGATTGTAGTTTTTTTCCTCCTCTTAAAAAAAGTACTATGTATTACAGCGTATGTAATCTTTATAAAAAGCATAAGCCAAAAATTATAAAATTTCACAACCTGGGGGGATAGCTACTGTTTATGTTTGCTGACTGTCCTTCCAGCTGCTTCCATCTGCAAATCTGTGTCTTTGTACAGGTGCAGCTGAGTGAATATGTATTTATGAAATAGGGGATCACTGCTCCACGTGCTTCTCAGAAACCTTCTTTACTCAACTCCACCTGTCACGCGCGCTTTTCCTCTGTGAAAGCATATCATGTCCACGGGCCACAGGGCCCAGGGAGCTCATTCCCAAGTTTCCACAATGGCATACGTGAAACTATACAATCAAGGCAACTTTTTAATGAGAAAGAAAAGGAAGGTCAGAAACTTCAGCGCTAGGGAAGAGACAAACAACCCAGCCGCTCCTTAGCACACCTGGCGCAGTCACCCTGCTGAAGGGCAGGTGGGGCTGTGCAAAGCCCCCCATGAGTTTTGCAGTCTCTAGTGCGGGGTGACTTTCCACCAGTTACCGCCCATCAGGGGGGGATTTCCAAGGGGGTATCCCAAGGGTTCTCCCACCAACTTGCTCGAGCAAGGGCCCCTTCCTCTGCTTTTCCCGTGGTCTGCAGGTCCCGGATCCTCTGCATGCACCGCTGCCCTGGCTTCTCCCACCCAAAATGGACTGATGGGAAAGTAGGGTCAACTTCCAGCTTCCCTCCATAGTTACAGGGTGATCTTGTGCCCTGATTCACGCCTTAGCCTGTTTCCTCATCTGTTACACAGAAGAGTGGCAGGGAGTGTGAAAGATGGTGGCTCAACAAATTGATTGAATAGTGCTCAACAAATACATTTTGAAATTATGTTAGTTTCTCAGAGAATTTACTTTAAGTGTGTACACCTTTTCTTGGTTAACTATCCCTTTATTCAGTGGCTAAAGGCTAGAAAACAGAATCGTGTGACTAGGAGAATCCCTTGTAAAAATAATCTGTGTTCGTGGCCCAGCCTGTTTTATGAACAAACCTCTCATCTCGAAAGAGTTTCCAGTGAGCATGAAAGTGTATTTGTGAGGGTCTCACAGCCCCGGCCCTGGAGGTGGTGGCATCCCTGCCTGCAAAGCCACACTCTCATGGCTCAAACATGCCTCCGACTCACCCACCTCAGCACAGCAGGTGCCCACGCAGGCTGCTTGTCATGTGCAGGCAGGAGAATTCGAAGCCTGTTGCAGAGATGAGGCTGTGACGTCTGTGGAAGGGCTGAAGCTGGGCAGGCATTGCTCCTAGGGCACTGGCGCCTGTTGCCAGTGAGGGACTGACAGCACAAGGGTTTAGCACTGGCAGGTCCCCCTGCTGAGCTCCGGCTGCCCTTGAGAGCCTGAGCCAAGGGACTTGTATTTACATTGCTACGTTATTAAGCTGTCTTTGACTTTAAAGGTTCCCAGACCTATCATAGTATAGGCCATCCTAGCCAAGATTCTGGGCCCCTGTCCCTTTGAACAGGGGTAGCTGTGGAGAATCATGCCGTTCCCTGCGGGGTGGTTGACAGCCAGCCGACAGCCCCCAGCTAGGCAGCCACCAAGCTGGGTTGCAGCAGAGCAACTCTAGGCTTGGGGAATCAGTCCCGTCGCTATGGGGAGCTCAACCAAGTCCAGGCACACTCAAACCCTGACAGTGGACAGTAGAGCCAAGACAGGGGAAGAAGGGCGCAGGAGGGCCATGGCATAGCACTGGAGCTTGGCACTTAATGGCCTGGGCCAAGTCCATGTCCTCTCGGTTGACCTTTTGCACATTCCTGCACCTCGCTGAGCCTCGGATAAAACCAGAAAGAAAATAGTATCCAGCTCAGGGGTGGTTCTGGAGGTGAACTGAGCTGGATGTTTCTTTGATGCATTCTGCAAAGCACTGAGTCCAGCGACTGGCACATGCTGGCACCACACAAATGTTTTTCCTTTCATGGGACCTTAATGCTGCCAGGGTATGCTGGAGTGGGGGAGCCGTCAGCTGGGAGTCAGAAAACCCAGCTTTTGATCCCATCTCTGCCACAGGCCATGGTGTAATTTTGGCTGATTCTGCCACTCTCTTGGCCATTGCTAACTTGTCTCTGGGTGAGAGCGAGGGAGAGGTGGCAGTCCTGGGGTGAGACTCCCAGCCCAGGAGTAACTCGAGTGCTGGGGCTAGGGAGAGGCAAGTGTGGGGCACGGGGCAGACAAGGCTCCGGGTAGGAATTTGCCAGCCAGTTTGGAGGCCTTCCCCAGAACTAAATCTGGTCTTGCACCTCGCCTCTCTAAAACTAACTCAGTCTTGGAAACACGTGAGGTGACTCTTCCCCATGATAGCTGTCCGTCTGCACTCACTCACATGTGCCAGAGACTTAGGGCTAGGAGCAGGTGGGGGGACCGAGGGGAGAGAAAGAAGAGCTAGAACAAGAGCAAAGAGGTTTTACGTTGAGCAGCAGGGTGGAGTCAGCCCTAAAAGAGGCGGAAGGGTGGATGTCCCATCTGTAGTGGAGGTACAGCCTCAGGAGACAGGGGCAGGGAGTAACTGGTGGAACCACATAGACACAGGGGGCGGGGAGGTGGTAGCACTCGCTGCCCAGAAATCTCCAACCAAAACCAGACTGAGGGAGGCTGAATCAGGGGAGTCTTCTGACATCTTATCTCTGCCTACAGAATAAATCTAAGCTCCTCTGCTCGGCGTCCTTAGATGTGAATACTGACAGCCACTCCGCCCTCGTTTCTTCCCTTCCCCTCTCTGCAAGCTCCCCCTTTGGCTCACCCTGTTCCCATCTCTTTGAATAGACTTTCTGACCCTGACCCATGCCACACCCTTCTTCCTATCCTTCAAGATTAGGTTCCGATTCCTCTTCCAGGAAGCCTTCCTTCATTTAGCCTGCGGCAAATCTCTCTCTCCAGTCAGTGCCCTATAATAGTGTTTTCAACCATCGCAGGCCGGGTAGGTTCACCATCGGTTCTAACAATTTAAAAGAGGACTTTGGAGCCTTATGGCATCATCTTCATAGGCTTTAATCGTAAACAGGAGAAACAAGCCAGTGGGGAGATGGCAACTTGAGCCCCTGCAAATCTCTACATGCTCTTTTCTCTGGGCTTTCTCCGGCATTCTCTCGTGGCCTCTTCCCCTCGTAGCCACGCTATCTCTGAGTAACACCACCCTTATATCCCTGACCTCTAGGCGCAGGTGTGCACACTTGCACATGCGCACACACCCATGCTCGGGTGTACATAGTCGGGCACCCGTGCCCAGTACCCACAAGTCCGCTACATTAACAAGATCAAAGCCGCAGGTGATAACCACAGAGGCCAAAGGTGTAAAAGCCTGACCAACTCCATTTAGCCTACAAATAGCTTCTCATGCCTCATGCTATTTTATACTCAAGTTAGACTTGGGGAGAATGTTCCCCTCTCTCTCCTTCCCCAGAGGCAGCTCCTCGAGAGAGGAGAGGTCATCACAGGGAACCAGACCCAGAGGCAGCCAAGGAGCGTGGGCAATGGAGAGCCACCTAAGGAGGCAGAAGGAGCCGGTAGCCTGGCCTGTTAGAGCCTCTGGCACAGTGGGAGTTAATCAGGGGTACATGTGATCAATAAATATTTACTGGGTGTTAAGTTTTCAGCCATAATGCAGGACTTAGCAGCCATTCTCATTTATGGTAGTGGAAGCACGTGCAACCTAGGGGCTTTGGAGAGGGAACTCCCTCCACTGCCTTCAGGCCAGTTCCAGAATCCCATGTACCCTCCCCCACCCCCACCAACATACACTAACTTTCTAGTCCAGCAAGGTCCAGAAGCCCATGGAGGCAGGACTTTGGCTTTTAGTTATTGTCTTGGACTCTCAAGCCCTGCCTGTGCCCTCCAGGCAGCTCACCTCCCTCATCCTCTCCCTCCATCCCTCCCCACAGAAGCCTGAGTGCTGGGGACACAGACATGGAGCAGACACAGCTGCTTCCTCTCCAGGAGTCCCCATGTTTCTCATGCTGTCATGCCACCATCCCAGGTCGGGCAGGTTCACAATGATTTGGAAGAGAATCTTGGAACCCTTGCCTTTAATGCTGAAGCAGGACACCGGCACTGGGTGCATGGGAAGACCAGCGGAGGAGGCTAGGAGGCAGGCAGCACCCCCACGACTCCAAGCTTCTTCTGGCTTCTCTGTCTCTCTCCATTCTCAGCCCAGGTGTCATTCACGCCCCGCACTCTCTTGCTTCTCGGCCTGGGTGCCCATAATCATTGGTGTGCATGCCCCGTGCTTACGCTCCCAAGTCCTTTTTGTATCAACAGGATACCACGTGGGTGGTGAAACCTGGGAGGAAAACAAAGCTGCAGGTGGCGGCTGTAGAGGCCTGCGGCAGGGAGGGGAAAAGGGCCTGAGTAACTCCATTTTCCTTACACATGTTCTCTGTCCTGAAGTGAGCCTTAGTCCTTTCCTGCCTGGCACTAGCTGGGTCAGTGAGACATAGGTGCCCACATGGGGAGGAGGGAGGGCATAGCTGGACATCTGGGGGAAATGTACAGCTGAGAGGTTGTACAGAAGCTCAGATGTCGGGGACCCAGGAGTAGAGGAGTACAGAAGACCCCGGTGATTTGGTGCACATTCTTGGGGTGCACACTCCCTCAGATCACCACGCTGGAGGCCTCGATGGGGAAATAAACAGGCAAAGCTACACACAGTGGTGCTGTGAGCAGAGGGTGCCCGGGGGCTGTGGGGAGTGGAGGGGTCATCTCATCATTCCAGCATCTGCATCTCCCAGGAAGTAAATCTCGAACTGCATTGTAAAATCAGAGAGCAGGGGAATGGCGTGTTAGGCAGAAGGAGCAGTGTACATCAAAACCCAGAGGCATGGGAAAAAAAATCTGGCGTGTTTGAGAGACTGTGATGGGTCTGTGGCTAGCCCTGTGCTGTCCAGTATGGTAGCCACTAGTATATGAGGCTATTTTAGTTTAAGCTAATGAAAGTTAAACAAAAATTAAAATTCAGGTACTCAGTGGTACAGGCCTGTAGGGTAAATGAAGTTTAAAATCAGGCTTTTTTCCGCTCTCCTGCTGTTAGTGTGGATGCCGGGGGCCGAGGGGTGTGGGCACAGGGCACACGTGCCTTTGATTATGGACACTTAGGCCCAAAGAGCATGGGTGTGCTCATGTGTAAATGCTCACACCTGAGCCTAGAGGCGCGTGCTCACAGCGGTGTGACTGTGGCTGCAGGAGGACTACTCTGATGCTGCGGGAGGACTACTCTGAGGCGAGACCACGAGATGACATGAGACTGAGAATGCCAGAGAGACCAGATAAAGGGCGAAGATTTGCTGGGGGCTGGGAGGTTTGCCAGCCTCCTGGTCCCTTTGCCCAGCCCATGCCTGCCTCCTTGTGTGCCATCCTTTCTGCCTGGTCTGCCTGTTGTACCTGGTTTCCCCGGAGAGCATTAAAGCCCTGTAAAGATCCACCGAGGATCTTTACAGATCCTCTGTCTGTCTGCCCGAATCCAGTGAATCTGCCCTGTGCATGTTTGCACTAGATAGCAAGGTTTCAAATGCTCAGCAGCCATGCAGATATACTGTAGAAGTTTCATCACCAGAAGAAATTGATTGTCTAGAGCTGACCCTAGAGTATGAAGTAGTTGAGACAGCAAGGGGAGACCCTGTAGAGACATTGGGGTCAGAATAGCATACTAAGGACTGTGGGACTCTTCCCTGTAGGAGGGAGGGTGTCAGCTCTTCTCTGGACCCCTGTTTGCTTTTACTCAGACTGCTCAGAGTTCTTACATGAACTCTGACTCTGTGCCCCATATGACTGGTTTACAAGAGAGCCATATACCTGAGAATCTGGCTTTTGGAGACGTGTTAGAAGCTTCCTCAGAAATGGCAAGGCTTGGAGATTACAAGGGTCCTATGAAAAAGCAGCAAGCACAGCATCTATCCATCACCCCACCCCAGCCCACCCCTGCGAATAGAAGGCTGGGTCATAGTGACCTGGTAGTTCATGAACAGTAATACCAGGGTGACCTTGGGAACCTGGCCAAGTGCAGGATGTCTGGGGCATGGACATCATCAGGAGGAGGAGACTGGGCATGGAGAATGCCTGCCTGCCCTACAGCTCTGCCTGCTTAGTATCAGGGTCACTGCCTCTATGAAGCCTTCCCTGATTGCTCAAGAAGCCCCTCCTCCTGGATTTTCATAATGACCCTTGTCCCACAGACTGCCCATATGACTGGTCTCTAACTAGACTGTGGGTTCCTTGAAGGCCCAAACCTGCCTTGTTAATTGTGCTCTTCCTCTGCCCTGAACCATGCTTCTCTCTTCCCCATTATCACCCCTCTTAGAGTGCTCTCACTCTCAGCACTTGCTGTCGGTCTGTCTCCACCATTGGATGACAAACTCCTTGAGCACAGGGGCGGGGTCATTCAGCACCCAAATGGGAGCAAAGTGAAGAGATTGGAGATGGTTCTGTGGAAACCCCGCCTGGTTCAGCTGACTGAATCAGGAGGTGTCTGGGAAGGCCTGGGAGGTGCAGAGAGGCTGGCCAAGTGTCACGGACCCAGCTCCCGGCTGCTGGTTGAGCAGGATCTTCTCTCCTCCCGTCAGACAGACCTAAGCAGACTCTCCTAAGAGGGGGCACCTTGCCCGCTTCTTGTGGGCTCCAGGTTTTCCCTGTGAGGTGGACTGTCTCCTCCCCCTCTGATTGACTGCTGCAGAAGAGATAATGGTAGATCTTTTATTTCTTGAGCCGGCCTTTAGGAAAAAGGAATTGTTCAAAGTGCCACTTGGTGACTCTTGCAAATTGTTCCCGACATCCCCGCAGAAGGCGGCCCATCTGCCTTGCCCTTTTCGCGGGGCGGAAAGGGCTGGGAGGAGAGATATTAGGTTTCCACTTCAGTCAATACTTTGATGTTCAAAGCTGTTTAATATTCATTAAACCAGCCCTTCAGTTGTAATTGCAGCCATTACCCTCCCTTTTATGATTGTCTATAAATGTTATGGGACAGACAGGCACAGCTATCTGAATGACGAAGGGTTTTGATGATGGATAAAAGGTTGAATAGAACGCCTTCAAATCTGTCTCCTGACTCTTTTTACCCACTCGGCCCTCTCTGCTTTCTTTTGCTTTTAAAAGATGGTGTTTGGGTTGAGAGAGCCAGATGGCTCCAGTAGGGTCATGGTTAGTTAATTTTACAGAGACAAGAGTGCTGTCAATAATCTCAGACTGAACCCAAACTCCCACACACACCTTGTCTCAGCCACAGGGGAGACATTGAGCCCCGGCCCCATCCCCATCCCCAGACAGCCTTTGTCTGGCCATCGCCTGAGCTCCCAGCTAGCACCGAGAAAAGAAAATCAGGTTTTCACTTCAACCATTTAGAAAAAGTGGGCCATTCAAGCAGGCTTGGACTTAGAGATCATGCTGTTTTTGCTCTGCTGAGGGTGTGGGCTGCTTTTGGGTAAATACACAGGCTTTGGAGTCAGACTTATCCAGGCTCTGCCCCTTTCCAGGCTGTGCACACCTTGTGCGGTTACTGAAGCTCTCCTGTGTCCAGCTTCCTCATCTATTAAGAAGACAGAATACACGCTAGTAGGTAGAAGATCCAGCTAAATAATAGCTGTGCAGTTCCTTGCCAGTAGTAAGTGTTCTGCTAATGCCAGTTCATACCGTTTGCAGCAGCCCCTTGAGTCCAGGAGAGCAGCCTGGCCACTGTTGAGGCCTCTAAGTCTGCAGGGAGAGGGGTTGTGGGCTGGCCACACCCAGGAATTTCAAGGGCAGGGTGGCCTTTGCCTGCTGCTGCAGCCTTGGTTCCTCTATTCCCTCATGCACTATCTTTTCAGCTTCCCCAGTGTCATATGGGTTGAGTTCTCTGGAAAGCAGACTGCACAGTGTTATTAGGGAGAACTTTGGGACCAACACCTTTGTCTGGAAAAGGAGGGGGCAGGAGGCAAATTGGGCAAAGGAGAAGTCATGCTGAGATGCGGGTCTGAGCGCCTTTCCCTGGGGAAGCCTGGATCTGAATGGCCAGATGGACTTTCGTAAACCCACCTCTGTCCATCCCTGATGTGGGGAGCTCGGGAAGAGGAGGACCTTGACTCAGGTGCCTCTGCAGCTGAGGCAAATGCTGAGGGAGCCGGGAGTTACAGTTGTGTCTGACAGCTCTGCCTAAAGCACCAGTAGCTCAGCCACCTTCATTGATGTGGGATCTGGGGCTGCTGCGCCCTGCCCTCCACAAGCTGGACTCCTCGTTACCCCAGAGCACTTACCTTGGAACACCACACCTAACCCCCCACCACACACACCCTCCCACACCACTGCCAACACCACACAGGATGCCAACACCACACAGATTTCTCTCATATCACCGTGTTCAGAAAGCCTTCCTTGGCTCCCCCATTAGAATGAATTTCTTCTCTCACTGCTCCTAAGGTTCATGGGCAGAGTGCCAGGAAGGCGCATTTCCCCTTACCAGGTAGCAGAGTCATCCGTACCTGGTGTGGTGTGTGATGGGAGTGGGTCAGTGGTGTGCAAGTGACCTTGGCATGGCCTCGATGGAGGGGGCCAGAGCACACAAGAGGCTGACCAGCGCACTCCCACCCTGCTGCTCCCCATGCCTGAGACGCCTCCCTGTGCCACCTGGGTGCCCTGTTTTTCCACGTGTGCGTGAACCCCTTAGAGAGCAGGCTTTCTCCACCTCCGCAGGACACTTCATTTGCTGAGACCCACATGCATGCCCACTCCCATGGGCGTAGTGGAAAAAGATTCAGTCCTGTGCAACCTGGAATGGGGGTCAGGTAGAAACAGGACTGTAGTGAGATAAGTTCAGCAACAGATGTGCAAACTGAGTTTCTCTTGGCCCAGATGAAGGTCTCACTGGTTCAGTGGGCATTTGCCATGAATGAATGGATCATCAGGGCCTCCTCCAACTGCCGTGGTGAAGGTGGTGAAGACTTGCTGAATGAGTGAGTGAGCCAATGAGGGAAGGAGCAAATGAGGAAACAAAGAAATCTACAGCTGAGTCGAGTAGATCCACTCTCCTATCCAAAACCCTAGAAGCCACATTTGTTTCAGAATTCAGTATATTTGGGGTTTTGAGAGTAAAACATGGCGCAACTTCATCTTTCATTGAACACCCCATTGGGACCTGGAGCAGCACCCCTAATCAAACCCATTCATATTTATGCAGCAAAAGGTGAATAGTCGCAAAAATTGGGATAGATCAAGACTCCATATAACCATTTACAGGTTCAGGCCAGGTTACCAAAACCCGTGGTTCTTCAGAGCCTTTTGGGTTCCAGAACTGAGGGAGAGGAGGCCCGTAAGGGAGTGAGCACTGTATTACCAGCGAGGTTCTTTCTGGCGTCAGAAGGCCTTTGGAGATGCAGAATGCCACCTCACCTGCCTGTGCCACCTGACTGCCATTCCATGACTCCCCAACCTCCCCTCAGACCGGAGCTGGCTCTCAGCTCCCTCTTTCAGTGTGTTTTTCATTCTCTGCCTCCAGGGTAAAGCCCCCATCCTGAGGCCATGAAGTGGGAGTCCCCATCAGGTGTGTGATCACACACCATTTGAGCTCTAATGCAACCCTTATCAGCAGGAAAGCCAGTCAGCCTGGACTGGGGTGGCCGGGCCAACCTCCAGGGAGGGGGTGGTGCTGCCTGTTTCTCCAGCATCATTAGGGCTTCTGACTCCCCATTTGTCACAGCCCCTGGCTGACAAATTGCCTCTCCGCAGTCCTCACTGGTACTGTGTCCCAGGTGGGAGACTGTGTGCTTCCATACACGGATTCTTTCTTGCCTTCCTTTGCTTATCCTCGCTTCATCCAACAAAAATGTTCTGAGCATGTACTATGTGCCAACACGGCTGGGGGTTGGTGCAGTGAATCCTGGAACTCAGGACAGTAGAGATGATGGGGAAAACCCCTTTAGGATAAAAGTAAATTTTAGTAATTTTCTCCTATATGAGGTCAATACTATCTAACACTTGTGTTTGTGTGGGTTTGAAGGCATATTTGCAAGTGCTGTTTTCAACCAGCAATCCTGTGAAGATGGGGGCAGGTGTGTACTTGGGAAGAAAAGTAGTGAGTCTGAGCTAGGGAGGCCCACCTTGCCTCAAAGGAGAACAGCTATGTCTTCCTCAGATGCAGTCTGTACATTTTTCCAAAATGTACATCAAAAACTTCCATCTCCCCAGCTCCCCTCCAGGGGACTTGCTCTGTGGAAGTCTATTCTAGAAACACCTCTGAGCCTTCTTGCTCCTGGCTTAGTGAACTCTTCCTCATCCATCCAGGGCTATTTTGCAGGTTGCTTCTCTAAGGTGGCCTAAAAAATAGTTGGACAGTGGCCTCCAGGTCCAGATGCTCAGCTGCCCCTAATTTAGGCTTTTCCTCTCTGATCACCTCCCACCTGACTCCATTCCAGCCCCACTGGCTTCCTGCTGCTTCTCTCTCAAGCCAGGCCCCGCCTCCCCTCAGGGTGTTTGCTCTGCCTGATCCCCAGGCCAAAAACAGACTGCCCTGATGAAGCTGCACCACCAGCTCCCTCATCTCTTCCATGTTTTTATTTAAATGTCATTGCAACCCCCGTGCATCCCTCCCTCCATAAACACCCCTGTCTGGCGTCCTACGGTGTGTGCTCGTGACGTGTTGTACTGTCTGATTCACCCTCTCACGCACAACAGCAGGGAAGACCCAGGAAAGCAGGATTTGGGTCTGTGAGGTGCTAAATATCCCAACCCCTACAACAGTGCCCAGCACACAGTAGGGGCTCAGGATATATTGGCTGAGTCGTTTTTTTGCTGCCTCTCCCGGCATCTCAGAAACCACATGCCTCCTCCTCGTGGCGAGGCTGTGTGTGTGTGTTTCAGATTTTCTTTCCACCTTGCTAACTAGACTGGGAGCTCTGGGGGCTGAGCTAAATACCTCAACTTTCTTCAAAATCCTGACATGAGGAGCGTAAGGAAGGAAGCTGGAAGGATGTGCCTACTCCATGGATGCTTTCACTGGCGCTCTCCTGTTAACCCTCATGAACAAACCATTTGAATTAGTTGCCATGATCTCTACATTTCAGATGAGGAAACTGATGCTAAGGAAGAGTTTCTTGCCCAGGAAAAGGGAGTGCCAGGATCAGAACCCAGGTGGATCGGAATCTAGAGCTACATTCCCCAAGCTGAGGGGTGGAGGCGCCTGAGAGAGAAGCACTCATTCAGCGGGCAGGGAGCAGAAGACTGACTAGTCTGGGGCACCAGGCTCCTGATTTTTATGGACTCACAGGCTAGGCTTCTGTACCCATGCTTGCTTTGCATCTTTGGGAAGCGTGTCCTGGCATCTGAGATCTCTTCTCCTCTCACTTCCCCTCCAGGGAACCTGCTCGTATTGCAGGGGAGAATTTGGGGTCCCTGCTTGCATGGCCAGGTCATCCAAGTAGCTGAGCAGATAATGGCATCAGTGACCAGGTTATGCCCAGTCACTCAGAGAGGGCCCTGGCCTACCCATCAGCTCAGAGTGGGCTGCACCCGCTGGTTGAAGTCAGAGTTTCTTTGTTAACTCGGAGCCTCCACAAACACCATGCTGCCTCCCCTTAACCCGCCCTCCTGTCTATAACCCCAGAGCTCGGAGTTCCCCGTCCTCTCTTCCCTCCGGGCCCCGGGCCAAGCCTCCACTGGCTTCCCTCTGCCAGCCCGTGAATGTCCCTTTGTGCAGCAGCCCTGACGCGAGGGCTTTCCTGGGGAGGTGTTATTTTAATATATGAAGCGCAGTCATTGCATTTCATAAAGATAGCTTGTTTGGAGGAGCCGGCGGGCGCCCGAGAGAGATTGCACTTGACAGATGCAGGGAAGGCCTGCGGCTGGGGCAGGAGATCACCACATGCGCCTCTGCAGCCAGAGCAGGCGCCCCGACAGCCCTCACTGGAATGACCCAGGCTTCTGGGACCAAGGCACCAGGTAGCTCTCCCCTCCAGCAGGGGGGCAAGTCCCGGTGATTGAGATGATGAGCTGTACAGGAGGGGGTCGAACATGGGCACCAGGAAGCCAGTGAAAGGTGGGGGCAGCACGAACCTTCTCCAGTCCCACCTTTGCCCCTCCTTCCCCAGCAGTGGGACCTGAGGAAATCTCTGTCCTCTGAATCCCCATCAGCACAGAGGAACCCCCAAGGGCTTCCTGGCACCGTGATTCCAAGAGGCTTTGACTCCAGCCTCCCCAGAGGGAGATGCTGAGAATAAATGAGGAGTGAACTCTGTCTCCTGCCATCTTGGGTCCTGCAGCCAAGCCGGGGTGATGGACGGGGTGACAGAGTCTGAGCAAGGTTGCTTCCAGGACAGCTCTGGTTTGCTGCCGAGCAAAACACCTGGCCCTTGGGAGCTTGCGATGTGGCGGCAGGCTTCGCACTCCTCTCAACAAGGAGTCTTTCTCTAACTGCGGTGGGGTCCAGGGCCGGGCAGTCTCAGAGCACCCATTGCCAGGCATCAAGGTTGTTAACCTTGGAAATGTGTGTGCTGCCCTCTGCTCTCTGGAGCAGCCCACGACTCGCAGAGGCACGCCACATGGGCCCAGATACAGCCTGTGCTTTATGGGAACTGCAGCAAGAAGCAGGTGTTGGACTGGGCCACCACACAGGGGGTGGAGCCAGGGCACAAGGTGAGACCATCCTCTCCCTGGGCTCAGCCTCCGTGTCGGAGCTGGGGTTGAGGTCAGCATCGGGGGTGGAGGGTAGGGAAGTCAAGCAGTGATGAGGATTGTCCTTGAAATGCAAGTCTCCCTTTACTGGGAGACTATCCCCTGGATAGTGTCAACTCTACTTCTCTGGGTGAGGCAGTCATCACAGGAGCTGATTTTGTCCTGAGAGTTCTTAAATAATCTGCCAGCCCTTTTAAGATGCCATTTTAGACACCTCATAAGATGAAGCTGAGCGAGACTGTGTGGGACATCCCGAGCCTAGTTCCATCCTTGCCTAGTTCAAACCCTGGTATTGTGATGCTTTGTGGGCCAGTCCAGGCATCACCTTGAGCTCAAGTGTCTCATCTGAACCAGCTCTGTGCCCTTAGCACATGCCCAGAGCATGCATCATAGGGGGACCCAAAGTCTGCAGAAAGAGTGACATGCCATGCTCATTTCCATGCCCACATGCTTCACTGCTGTCTTGTTTATTCTCTCCCTGGCAATGTCCCCCTTCACAGCTGGACTCTCACATCCTGCCAGTGGGTGCAAATTGATACAACTGGCAAGATTTACTAAAGTCAGCCATAAGTATACACTACAACCCAAGATTTTCATTCCTGGGTGGAAAAAAAAATCTAACATAATTTCACCCAAAGAATGTGCAAGAATGTTATTAACGCCACTTGTAACAGCAAAAAGTGAAACTACCCAAAAGTTCATCAAGAGTAGAACAGGTATAGTCTCGGTGTAGTCTCACCGCGGACAGATACAACGAGACTGAACAAACTATAGTTACGTGCAATAATTAGAATGAATCACAAATGTGACTTGGGTTTTTTTTTTAAGAAACCAAATACAAAAGAATACACACTGTACAATTGCATCCATATAAAGTTTAAAAGCAGGAAAAATTAATCAATGGCTTTAGAAGTCAGGATAGTGGTTATGCTTGGAGAAACTTGCTTCTGGGGGATTAATAATGTTCTGTTTCTTGATGTGGGTACTGGTTTTATGTCGTCGTCCAGCTGTAACTTATGATTTCTGCATATTTCTTCTGTATGTTCTGTGTCAATAAAATGCTTTTCAAAGTGACAGATTTAAGAGAAAAAAACCCACAAATAATAAGTCAGTGGAATCTGAGTTTGCCTTTACCCTGAAACCAACCTGGCTTATAGGTTTCCCCCTCTCTCGGAAACCTGTTTGGTATGATTTGGTAGGTTATTTGGGGGGTCTGGGAATGCTCACAAATTTTTCCACAGAAGTTAATAGTAATCATGTCCCCAGACACCATTGCTGGCTCCACTACACTGTGTTCTAGAACTTGTGTGTAAATTGGGTGGACAACCCAGTCCTGATGTCTCCGTGCATTCTGGCCTGACCTCCAACCTTACCTCGGTTTCTATGCTCCAGCCCTTTCTCTGCTGCTGGAGTCTGCTTTTGAACTCTGAGCAGGCTGAGGGTGCCAGGGGTGTGAAAGCTTCAGGGAACAGTCTATAGCAATGATAGAGGGGAGCTAGGCAAGCGAGTGTCCCCTCTGAAGTTCACTTTTTCCACAAGCTCCCTGAGTTCCCGGTGGGGATTAACCTGCTCCCCACTCGGGGGACTGCTTCAGAGCCCACCCTTCATTGGCTCATTCCCTGTGTCAGTTCCTCACTCTTCTGTCAATCTTCCTGGGGTCTTCTCCCAAATTATTCCCTTGGGCCTGAATCTTCATCCCCAGGTTTGTTTGAAAGGAACCCAAAGTAAGGAAGGCTAGACCTCCATCTTCATCAGTCACTGTCATTACCCTTTTAGCAGATCCCAAAAAGTATCTGTTGACCGACTAGACAGACAGGCTCTTTTTCTAATCCCCCACATCTGCCTTCCCTTCCTGCAAAAGCTGCTTGTTCTAGAAGCTGTCTGCTCTCAGTGCTCCTGCATGTCCACAGTGCTCCCTGTCTGCCAGGGCAAAATTGGTCACATTCTCATGCCAAGTCAGCAGGACACAGGACTTCACATGGTCCCAGTGCTGAACCCCCTGCACAGCCTAGTTCCTAAATGAGGGGACTTCCCACATCACACAGGCACTGAGATGAACTGGTAGAGCCTTGGGGTCCGAAGACAAAGGGAGCAGCCCTGCAGTTGTCAGTCATGTCAAATCTTCTGCTGCTTCAGTAATAATAGCTACTAACACATGTGAGGCTCTTCGTAGCCCACAGAGAAGCACTTTCCCACACATTTCTCTGTTAAGTCTTTACGGCAGCCCCAATCTTTACAACAGCCCCAAGAACCCACATGACAGATACGAAAATTCCAACTGGGGGATGAGATATGACTGACCCAGGAACATACAGCTCATGTGGGCTGAATCTGCCACTGGAATCTCTGACCCCAAGGTCTCTCTGTGCATTGATAGGCATCTGGTCCAGATGGCCTTTGAGTCTGTACAAGGTTGTCACGCTTGTGTAGCAGATGTGAGCTGTCATGCGTTATTGGTCAGCACTCTGCTCCTTGAGGCGAGATAAGCCGGGTCATCACTGCTCCCATTTCTCAGATGATGAACACTGAGGTCCAAAGAGGGGAAGTGTGGCTGGCAGTAGCTCACACTGTGTGACTGGGGGAGTTGGGATTCAAACTCAGACCCTGGAGTTCTGCCTTTCCTACTGGAGACAGTTTTCTCCTCTCCTGCTCCCGTGAGGCCCCTGGCATTCATAGTAGACATGTTAGAATCTCAGAAAATACTTCTAGCAAAATATAAAATCCAGCCAGCCAGTCCCCCAGGCTCCCGACCAGGAAGATCTCCATAGCACAGTTTGTCCCCAGAGCCTTTCCCGTTCGTGAGGAGTTTGCTAGGTGCTGTGGTTGGTGACACGGGCCTGGAAGACCTCTCCAGTGCTTCATCCTGTCCCTGGGGCTGTGCGGAAGGACAACATGAGTGACATGCCTTGCATGGAATTTGCTAATTGTGCTTGAGATTTGTTCTGTGCCTGCTTCCAGGACCACCCTGGAGATCACAGAACAACACATCCTCACCCTGCCAGGACGCAGCCCCCTCAGTCACAGATGAGAAAAAGAAGGTCGAGAGATGTCAGAGTCCTGGCCCTCTACCACTCTGCCCTGCCTGACCAAGACGAGACCTCCCCAGGCTTGGGGCAAGATGAAAGCAGGGGTGGGAGGTGGAGAATAGGAATGTGCAAGGACAAGGTGGCCTGGAATAACAGAAGCTCCTGAAGTCCTCCCCATCTGCACTAGTGCTTTTCAGAGTTGTGGAAAGGGGAGGTAGAGCAAATAAGAGAAAGGCTTGCTTCCCAATGTGAACCGGCTCACCAGGGCTAGGCACTCAGCCACCACACTCTCTGTTCCCCTGTGGAAACTTCATTCTCCTGAGAGCCACACAACTGGCTCCTTTGTGGTTAGATATTCATTCAGCAGCCTGCTCAATGTCACCTCCTCAGGGAAGCCATCCTGACTAACCTGTCTCCAATAGCACAAGCTAGTCACATTGTGTCCCCTTGTTCTTTGTGGTGCTTATTACTTCCAGCTCTTAGATGGTTATATTGATATCCTGGTCATGTTTCCCCCATGGAATATAACTCCATGAGGACAGGGGCTTTGTCATAGTCACTGCTATGACAATGGCCAGCACTTGAGCATGTGCTAAGTGTCGGGCACTTTGTATGATCGACTCTTTCTGTTCTGCCAAGCCCAGTGAGGTAAGTACCATTATATTTCCATTACACAGATGTGGAAATGGAGGCAGAAAAAAAGGAACTTGGCCAGTGTCACAGTACTAAGTGTCAAGCCAGGGTGTGAATCTAGTGGCTTGGCTCTTCATTCTAGACTTGTGAGTATTCTTGGTACATGTGTCCATGTATCTCAGCCCATACTGCTTACTCCTGTATCCACAGCACACAGAACAGTGTCCCACATATACTAGCCATTTAACAATATTTGGATTATTGAAGTAAAAAAAAAAAAAGAATATGGATGAGTGAATGAGTGAGTGAATGCAGGTTTAAGAAGGAGCGCAGTCCATTCTCAGAGGGTAAATCTATTGCAGGTCATTTGGGAGGGTGGGGTTGTGAGAGCTCTGTCCACAACTGTGAGGATAGTGTGAGACCTGGAACACTCCAGAATCACTTTTGGGAATTCCATCACCACAGCCAGGATTCTGGGGCGGACCTCACAGAGCCTAGGAGCCTCCCTGCCGATGACCCAGGGAGTCCAAAGCATTGCTGAGCCCCTGAGCTGTCAAACTGTGGGGACTTTCTGCTGCCTTTCCTCCTTCAGTTCCTGGAGCGAGCCTGGGAGGGTGGCCGCTGCCCGTTTATTGCACAGCGGTGCTCCTGTGACTGCTTCGAGCAGCGTGCACAGTGACAATCTGAGCACAGGTGCTGCCCTCAAGGAACTTGCAGCCACGCTCTAGACAAGCTATTTGGAGATTCAAAGCCAGGGTGGAATGTGGAACAGCAGGGCTGGAAGGGAACTTAGTGAGCCTGGGGGAAAGGGGTGGGAGGGGGCTTTCCTGAAAAGATGAAACCAGGGAAGCTTAAATTCAGCAAGAGCCTGGGGTATTTGCCCAGCTCCCCCCTGGAGCAGCCTGCCTTGCATATGCTGACCCACCCACTGTCCAGACCCCTGAAAGACCCCGGGGTGGGGTGGGCGGGGAGCCAGGAGTGAGGGTAAGGAGGACATTTCCTCAAAAACAAATCTTTTTGTTTTGAAAATGATACTCAACTGAATCTAATTATGAAACAGAAAATCATAAAGAAGTCAGTGCCTGGACTGCCCCGGGGAGAGGAGCCGTGTCCACCGGCAGGGGAGCCATCTGGCCAGAGAATGCCCCATATGGCCTCCTGGGACCCGTCCAGCACTGACCTCACAGTGGCTGGCGCAGGGTGCCCGGAACCCTCGGCACTTTTTAATGTGGTTCCACCGTGGACGTAAATCAGTCCCCACCAGCTTACCCTTCTTTCCCTTTCCTATTCCTCTGGATGCCCTCATAAAATTTTTAAAGCTCTGCATGTCAGACTGCACTTCCCAGGGCCCTAAAACTGGAGACTCGGCTCATACCTGCTGTTTCATTGCACTGGGCTTCCAGGGGCCGCAGAGACGGCCTGCATTCCGATTATGGCTCCTGTTTCCTCCAGATGACGTGATACCTCCTCCAGCTGTTATCACCTCCTGGCCTTTCGCTCACGTTGATAAATCCAGTGGGCAGTTTTCAGTCCTTATCTCACTCAGCCTATCAGCACGCCTTCCTTCTGGAAACACTTCTTCACTTACTTTCCAGAACCCCACGTTCTCCCTCCCTCCCTACTGCCTCCTCAGTCTCCTTTGCTGCCTCCTCCTCATCCCCTGACCTCTGGCTTTGGAGGGTCCCAACCTTTGGCCCTCTTCTCTTCTTCAACACCCTTTCCACTCTTATCTCCACACCAGAGCAGACTGCATTGATACCTTCAGCCCAGTTCTCCCTTCCTGTGGGCTCCCGGCACCCATCGGTCTGACTCTCATCTGGAATCTCCGCGGGCAAGCGCACATCTCGTGTTTAACAACAGTCCCGGGCTGCTTCTCAGCCAGAGTTTTCAGCTGCATTCTGCCAGTTGTCTAGACCCAAAGTCTTCCATTTATGCTTGAACGCTCCCTTTCTTTCATCTCCTGTGTCATGGACCAGCAGATTCTGTCATCTCTGTTCTCAGTGTGTTGGGGATCCCACTGCTTCTCACCGCCTCTCCTGCTTGCTACCCTGCCCCAAGCCTCCCTCTCAGCTGCATGCAGTAAATAGTCTCCTAACGGGAAGCTTTCTGTTGCCCTCTCACACCCCAGAGTCTGTGCTTCACAGAGCAGCCGGGACCAGCCTTCCAAACATTAAGTTTTTTTTTTTTTATTTTATTTATTTATTTATTTTTAAAGATTTATTTATTTATTTATACAAGCACTGGGTGCAGTCAGAAGCGCGGGAAGGTGAGAGAATTCACCAGAGCCAGAGCGGGGAGCAGAACAGGCAGAAGGACCTAAGTACACTGCTGAGGGGAGCAGTGGGCGCAGCAGGAGAGGTCTGCACACCATGTGGGACCCTCCTCTGGTGGCCGGGGATCGAACTGGCATGGCAGAGGCTGCGGGCAGCTTCGCAGACCAGCCCTCAACCGCTTTGCCACCAGGGGAGGACCCCAAACATTAAGTTTGATCAGCTCTCTCTCCTTTGCTCAGAACTCTCCACTGGTTCCTACTTTTATTCGCTGTAGAAATCAAATCTTTATTGTGGCCTGAAAACTTGTAGATGATCTGATCCCAACTACCTCACTAATCTTTTTTTTAAGATTTATTTATTTATTTATACAAGCACTGGGTACAGTCAGAAGCACAGACACATGGGAGGGTTGGAGAATTCACCAGAGCCAGAGAGGGGAGCAGAACAGGCAGAAGGACCGAAGTACACTGCTGAGGGGAGCAGCGGGCGTGGCAGGAGAGGTCTGTGCACTGTGTGGGACCCTCGCCGGCGGCAGGAGATCAAACCGGCACTGCGGTGGCTACGGGCAGCTTCGCAGCCAAGCGCTCAATCGCTGTGCCACCAGGGGAGGCCCTACCTCACTATTTTTTTTAAAAGATTTATTTATATATGCATGTAAGAGCTGGGGTACAGGCCAGAGGTATGGTGGGTGAGAGGATTCACCAGAGACAGAGTGGGGAACAGAACAGGCAGACTTACTGAAATATACTGCTGAGGGGAGCAGCAGGCGAGACAGGAGAGGTCTGCCTGGCCATGTGGTTGCTCCCTGACCAGCCAGGGATCAAACTCGTGCTGCAGAGGCTGCGGATTGCTTCATAGTGTGGTGCTTCACTCCTTGCGCCAGGGAGGCGCCACTCACTAACTATTTTCTACCCCCCTCACTCAGTCTACTCCAACCACACTGGTCTCTGTTCTTCCTTGAACACACAGGGCGTGTTCCTGCCTCAGGACCTTTGCACTTGCCATTCCCTCTGCTGGGAACCTTTTTTCCCAGGTGGTCACATGGCCTGTACTTATACCTCATTGTACCCAAGCTTCTGTTCAAGTGTCACATCTTCAGGGCCCTCCCTCCCCACACACCAGCCACTCATTACTCTTTATTTCGCCATCTTGATGTTTGCTAAAAGCACCTATTACTACTTGACATATATATTTATGTTCAGCTTTGGTTTCCCCACTAAAATATAAACTCCATGAGAGCTGGAGCTTGGCTTTGCTTATTGCTATGTGACCAATATGTAACCAGGCCTTTGGCATATGCCTTTGGCATATTCTATCCAACTCTTCTATAGCATCACTGGGTGCATCAGCAGCATTCCAGACATTTTGCTATATAATTCACTTAGTCCTCAGAACATACCCACAATATAGGTCCTATTTCTATCCCCCATTTTGCATTTGAAAAAACAAGGCAAAGATGAAGAAACTTGCCCAAGACCCAAGGTTGGGATCCAGTAGTGATTCTTAACCACTGTACCCCTTGCCTTTCCATGGTAGCCCCTCCAAAAATACCCACTGAGTGAAAGGAGTGAAAGCAGTCCAGCACTGAGTGAGTGCTATATCCAGACCCTAAGAACACCCTCACACTCCTATGCAGAGGCCCCCATAGAAGCACCCCCAGTATAAAAGTCCATTCCTGGAAGAAGGTACACTTGAGATTTCTCCCTAGACTTGGCTTTTTAAGATGATGATGACCATTTTATTCTTCTCCAGCATCCACAGTAGGATCCCAGGGAACAGGCATTGAATGAATCGTGAGTGTTAAGGCACAGTGGAAGAAAGAACCCCTAGGTTTGCTTAGGGGATTCCCAAGTGTTCCTTTAGTGTCAGGTTCATGGATCTTTGGCCTACCTGTCAGCGCTTAGTCACCTGTGGACACCTGGGCTCCTCCGGAAGCAGGGTCCTGGAGGAATACTAGCCCCGGAGCGGGCCATGCCACATAGCCTCTCTCAGGAGAAAGCAGATGTGAGGGCCCCATAACAGAAAGGAAGCCAATGTGGCTTGAGTACAGTGACCACTTTTGTCACCTCTTCTGCCATCAGCTTGTTACTTCTGCCACCCCAGTGTCGCTGCCACCTTCAGGACCCTGTGTTGGAAAGGCCAGCATTGCTGCCCACAGCATAGTGACCACTGCCACTGCCCCCGAGGGCTCTCATTGCTGACCCCTTTCTGTGCTCATTGCTCTTGATCCATTGCAGCTGCTGCTGTTGGTGCCACCCATCTTCTCATTGTGTGATGTTTGGTTGCAGTAACTTTTGCCAGCTTGAAGCTACTGCTCTTTCTATTACTGCTACCACGCATGATCGTTGTTGTTCTGTGCTAGTAGATGTCACATATTGTAAGTTTAAAGAGAGACACGTGAACCTTGACTGTTACAGCAGGTTGGTGAGGTGGGCAGATGGGGAAAAGGAGACTCAGGCAGAGACTTTCAGCACCTTGGGCAATGCCATGCAGGTCGTGAAAATCTCAGAAACAGGAGAGCTAATAATTGAGTTTACAGATGATTCTGTCCAGTTTAGACACTGAGATGGGCATCCCCACACATTTTAACCCACTTAGTCGATGGACATGAATATCAGCTCCCCCGTTTTTAACAGAGGGAAGCCAAGGCTCAAGGGGGGTCATGGCTGTACCCAGATGCTCAGTGTTAGGGCGCTGCCTGGCTCCAGGGACTGTCATCAGGGATCGGGTAGGTGTGCTGAGGTGGAAGTGCCCCCTCCAGAATTCCTGAGATCTGCTTGCCTGGCCCCCACTTCTCAGCAGTGGAGGCTATTTGGCCTAGTAATTGAGCCTCTCTGGGTCTTACTTGGCCCATCTTCTGGTGACATCTCCCTTCCAGCCATATTTCCTACACAGTGTGCTATGGGGGAACCAACACTGAGCTGGGTTGCCTCTGAGTTCCCATGCATCCTGCATTCTAAGATTCGGGGGCTGCTGCTAATGTGACTTGCATGCCCATGCACCTCACACTGTGCTTGGCAGGTCCTCCCACACTCCATCCTTTGTTCTCCCCCAGGTCCTGTGTGGTGAAAATTACCACCTGTGCCCAGCTACCAGGTTAGGGAAACTGAGGTCAGAGAAATGGCATGAAATGACCATGGACACTCTACCCCTGCATGGCAGTCAGGGCTGGGATTTAAGCCAGGACTCCTGGCATCACATTCTGGGCTGCTTCCCCCACACTTCCACTCAGATACTGTGGAGAACAAGGGTCTTGGAAGGATAATCTCGACCCTGACAGTCAGTCCCCACAGAGCTGTTCTCTAGGTCCCTGTGTGTAGCAGGTGCTCTGCTGGACCCACGTTGAGTGGCGAAGGAGAGATGGACATCATACAAACTTCTCCATAGCATGAAATGATACCAGGGGAGCTGATAATACCTAGAAGTATGGTAGTTTGGAGGAACCACAGGGACCAAACCTAGGGTGACACTGATAGTTAGAATGACAAACACCAAACTTTAGTGTCTCTGTAGCCCCAGAGTGGGTATTTGCAGTGGGCCAAGGGACAGCTCAGGACCAGGGGTCAGAGACTCTGCCCTGGCAGGGACACACAGCCAGCATTTATGAGAAGGGCCCACACTGGGCCAGGGGGCCGAGGGCCAGGCCTGCAAATGGCCTTACAGTAGTGTGGCCTTGTCTAGCTACAAAGGAGGCTGGCAAAGATCTGACTGTGTGCCAGAAAGATGAGGGCATGGATTTGGTGGGCAGGTGGCGTCTGCTATGCCAAGTTTGGGGTGGCCCAAAGTGGTTTCCCAAAGGAAGTGGCATTTCAGAGGAGACCAGGGATCAGGCTCAACCTCTCTCCAGGCAAAACCCAGCCCAGACCTCACCCTCCTCCCAGGGCCCCAGGGGCCCTCTTGCCTCAGGTGAGAGCTGCACTTTCTGGCTCAGAGCTGGGGCTTCCTCCAGGCAGAGGCCCTGACTCTGCTGCCAGCCTGTTCGAGAGTGTCCTGTGGGGCTCTCTCTAGAGAGAACCCAGATGATCCTCTCCAAGGGTTTTAAGGCTCCTTTGCCGCTAGAAGCGCCTTTCAGACCCGTCAGGCTAAAGATTTTAACCCGAGATTTAAAAGGACCAGAGATGAAAAGCAGGTGCTCCTGGAAGACACTTCAGCCTGCCCAGCCGTCTGGGGGCACGACTACGGGGGAGAAGACAATTCATCACGGAAGCACGCAAGCCCCCGTTCAATAATAAACAGATGTATTATGGGGGGAAAGAAAGGGATGGGTGTCAGCCCCTTGATTCATTTGTCTCCCTCTCCAAATCACCTCCATGCCGGGCTCCAGAGGGCAGGCACGGCCTCTTTGAAGCGGAGACATCATGTCAGGGAAATGGAAACATTTCACATTGTAAATCCTCGGGCTTGACAGTGAAATCCTAATGAGAGAGGAAGCTGCTGGGGGGTGGGGACGGAGGGTGCGGGGTGCAGTGGCAGGGAGCACCCAGGACTAGTCTGGGGGGAGAAGTCCACAGCAATTCTGAGAGACTGGAACCTGGCCCCTTCCCTCCTGGCCCCTGTGCTCTCTCCCCAGCCGTGTTTCCCCAGGGTGCTCTGTCCTACTGTCTGGTGCTTTAGGCCCTGGCAAGATCCGCAGCTTTGCTCTTGTTCAGGCTGACTCCCAGCTTTATCATGCTGTCACCCTCCTCCTCCCTGGGGACTCCACACCTTTCACTTATGGTGAGGAATCTGACAGTCATAGATTTTTTTTTTGTGTGGGACCCTCACCGGTGGCCGGGATCGAACCGGCGCTGCAGAGGCTGCGGGCAGCCTTGCAACCCAGCGCTCAACTGCTGCACCACCAGGGGAGGCCCTGACAGTCATAGATTAAATTGTAATTACCTCCCAAAATAGCATGTCACTTCTTCTCTATTAAGGGAAACTGAGTCATGACCCCCAAGTCCCATGCCACTCAAAGCCACAGATCAAGCCACGGGCCATAATATGTATCCCCTTATTGACTGAAAGAGCTAGTAAAACTGTGAGGCTAAAGTCTGTAGCTTTAGGGTCCATCAGACCTGTTTATGGAATCCCGGTTCTGCCACTTAGAGCTGTATGACCCAAGGCAAACCTTTGAACCTCTCTGAGCCTCAGTTTCTGGGTTATGAAGTGGGACCTCTAGTAATAGGAACTCATGCCCACCACAATGGCTTATTCAAGTTAATGCAAACATGTAATGTGCTGGTCTTTTGAGTAAATTGTTTCTATTATTTCTTCCTGATCTGCCTCTAAGGTAGACTCACAGTAGGTGTGGGTTATTAGCCCATTGAAGCTTAGGGAAAGACTTATCCACATTCAAATAGGAAGCTGGAAGTCAGTCATTCCCAAGGTGTGCTGAAGATGGTATGGAGGTAGAGACCAGTTAAAAGTCTGTTAGGGATGAAGAGGTCCAAACCAAGGCAGTAGCCTTGGGGATATAGAGTGGCAAAGCAATTTGAACAATGATTTAGGAGGTCAACTCTCCACTTTCTGGCTAATTCACCATAGTTTTTTCCTAGTCTCTAGCACATAGGTTGGCAGTGAATAAGCAGAGAATACATATTTTTGTTATTGTTGAAGGGTTGGAAAAATGAACCAATGGATGAATGAGTGAGTGAGTGAATGAATAAGAGGCAGAGAGAGGACTAACAGGTGCCTGGCTTGGCATCGTCACTGAAATGGGGAGCATAGAGAATAGAGCAAAATTTGGGGAGTAATTTATAGTTGCATCAAATAGCTTCTAAATTTTGTGTGCAAGGTCCACAGGCTATATAAATCTAATCCAGTATCATCAAATGGACTTTCACTAACTCCAGCTAGGTGTTCAACAGTGAGGAGCGATAGAGGGCTAAGAGGCAAACCTGCCTGTCCCAGAGGAGCCCTCAACCCAGTGGGATGGCCAGGACTTTGGGGGTAAAGTTCACCCATGGTGCAGAAAGGGAATGTGCCTGGTGTCGTGGGTAGAGAGAGAGGAGTTCACTGGGCAGGGCTCATCACAGAGGGCTCTCTGGAGGAGGTGGGGCCTGAATTGATGGGAGAGAGGATGGAAAGGTTTGGACCGGAAGATGGTCTTGGGCATGTGTCCATGCTGGCATCTCTGACATCCAGTAAAGGCCCTGGCATTACACAGGCAATAAGGAACTTCAAAGTGCCTTGATCTCACTTCCTGTGTTCTGGACCAGTAGCTACAAAACAATGGGTCTCTTTGGCCGTGTGCCTCAAGGTTGAAGGCATTCCAGGCTCATAAATATTTCTAAAACCAACTGATGCATGAAACTAGATTTTGATTAAATATTATAACCGGCATTTGGTAATAGAGCATGAGGCTGTCATTTATCAGTGAGAAACGTAAACATAATAATTCATTAAGCCCCTTTGAGCTTTCTCTGAGCTGAGCACTCAGGACAGAGGGGGTCCGGAGAGGTTATGTTTGCTTCGACTGTTTGTGGGACTCCTTTCCAAACTGCTCCTGAAAACCATTAGCTCTCGGGGAGGCCCAGACTGCTGTCCTCTGAGTGTCCTGGACAGTGATCCACTGAGTCCATTTATCACCATGAATGCCCTGCCTTCTTCCCCCAAGTCAGAGATTTCAGGGGAGGGGACACATGAAAACTTCCCCTGCTTACCAAGTGTCCAACACAGTGATGGGCACTGGGGCTACCGAGGGAGCTCGACAAGCTCAGCCTTTGCTTTCAACAAGTCCACTCCCAAAAGTGGAAACTGCAAATCAGTACAAAGTCCACAGCGCTGCAGCTGTAAATCCTTGAACCTTATCCTGTTTGAGCAGCCTGATGGGGAGGCAGGGGCGGCAGGTACCTGCTGTGATCAGTTTGTGGCTTAAAGAGATGATCCAGGCTGCTGAGTGGAGAATGACAGTGGTGACTGACTCTGGAGACCATCAGAGGTGCTGGGATGAACCAGATGCTCTTCACATTGTATCATTGCCCACCAGCAGATGTGGGCTGTGGGAGGTTGCAGTCAGGACAGCTAGAGCTTGCTGCTGGAACGAGCAACCCTAAAATTTCAAGTAGCTACAAATGAAAAGGGTTGTTTCTCACCTATATTATGAGAGTGCCACAAACCAGCTGAGGGAAGGGGGGAGGGGAGATCTGAGAGCAGCCTCTATCCACAATGTGGAAATAGAATGAGAATGAGTAAATTTCACACTGATTTTTACTGATTTTTTTAAAGCTTCCTCCCAGAAGTGATGCATACCACATTTCACTGGCCAATGCAATGACCATTTTTATTTTCAAAAAGGGTAGGAAAATCCTGTGAGGTTCTTGGTAGATGGGAAAACCAAGCTAGTTCTGGTTGCCCCAGTTACCAGCAACATGGGGCTGGTGGTGCTGCGTCTCTCTTGTGACACAAACTCACAGATGTTTGTGCACTGCTTTTTGAATTTACTTCCAGGCTTTCTAATTTACTGGTCACATTTTATCCTCCTAGCCACCCAGGGAGATGTGCAGTCATCCTGTCCAAACCACCAGGCTCAGCTTCCTAAAATCCCCACAGAGAAAGAGAATTAAGGGTTCAGGGACTTCAGAGCTTCTAGAAAAGTTGGGGTGGGGTGGACCTCCCTCCTAAATGCTTTGCACATATTTTTTTGCTTTCACTAAAGTGAACATAAAAACAACTTGCTGAATAAAGAGAAAGTTGATGATGGCATTTTATGAGATATTATGGAGACGGAACAATGGATTTGCATTTGCTGGCCTTGGTCAGAAACATTGTCAGCCTTCCTGGAGTTGGAACAAAATGAGTGTACATGTGTTTTGCTGTGATGCAGACACTAGACATGCCCCGGAGCATTTTCTTTATTCTGGGACCACTTAACCAGCCACATATCCTGATTTTTTGACACAGCTGAGGCTCCTGGTCCCTCTGGGTTTCAGAGAAGCAGCCCAAGTCACCCCCTTAGGCGGCAAGATCCAGGGCTGTCCCACTTCCACCAGAGTCCCTAGTATTCTCATCTCTGAGCTTCCTTTGCTGCTTGCTGTCCACTAGTTATATCTCCATCTTGTTGCTTTTATTCCCATTTTTTGTTGGGGAAACTGAGGTTCTGCACTAGCCCATGCAGATCTGAGTTTCAATGGAATTAAAATTTTCGAGGTGGCTAAAAATGAACATTGAGCCTATTCATATTCTGAGCTGGAGAACTGAGACAGTGTAGAGCCAGGGAGCTCTGGGGGAAGCAGACTCAAGATTAAATCCTGCCTGCTGCCTGACCAAGTGTGGCCTTAGACAAGACAGCTGACATCACTGCACCCCCATTTGCTCATCTGTGAACTATTGGGGTGCTGTGTAGAGTGCGTGAAATAGGACATGAAAGGACTGGTGTCTGATGAAGTGAGAGCCACCAGGGCATCTGTAGGCTTGGAAAGCACATGCACATTTGGGGAGACATGGCTGTGTCTTACGGGACTCGCTTAAGGTCATCCTGTTAGGTGAGGGGGAGCAGCCTCTCCCCTGACACTCTTCTCTCAATCCGTGGGGCCTCTGCGACCCCTCACCCATCCCTTATAGATCTCCATCTTCTGCTTTGGCTTTCACCTGCCTCTTTGCTCACTCCTTCTGTTCTCATGCCTTAAATGAAAAATTTCCCCACAAACTTCCCACCTCTGGCTATTTCCTCTGGACCTAATTTGGAGGCCCGTGTGATCCCTGCTCTCTTTATTTGGCACCATCATCTGTGTTCACAGAGCCAGTCCCAGCGAAGCCAGCACTGGGACCAGGGCCTGGGGGCTGGGGTGGGGTTCTGCCTGCCTCTCTTCGGGAATGGGCCCTCCGTATCTTCCCAGGTCACTCATGCATGCAGACTCTCCACTGCATGTCATGGTCAATAGACTGTTTCATCGGAAACAAACACCAGACCACTTTGCCTACATTTTAAAACTTGGTCCCTTCTCCTTGGTTCCAGTGAGGAGAGTAAATCACTGGAGGGAGCTGAGAAGAGACCCCTCCCCCCAAGACTTTTGCGGGGGTCCAGGCCAGGTGAGCCCTGAACAGAGAGAAAGATCATAGGGTAGAGAAAAGGGGGTGAGGAGACAGACTGGGGGAGCAGATCCTGGGGAGATGGCCATGGTACAGTGGCCAGGACTGACTTGGTGGGTGCTCAGGCACTCATGTGGTCACCGCAGTGACATCTCAGAGCAGTGGCAGCTGCAGGGGGTGCGAGGTGGGACATGCTTCTGCCTTTGGAACCCTGTGTTTGCTGGTGTTTACATAGGGAGTGGAATTAATTAAATGCTGTAGGGCCTCCTCGGTGGCTGAAAATAAACCCAGCCAGGCCCCCAGCAGCGCGCCCGCCTGCCTGCCTTGCTGCAGTAGAGAGGGCGTCTGTCGGGTTTCTGCAAGCTTCCCCAGGCAGGAGGCACATACAGATCACACCATGGAGATTAATGTGACTGCCACTCCCTCCCCACAGGCAGCGTATCAGAGCCAGATGTGTGTGCCGATGCACGGGCACATGCAGCCAGCCAGAAGTGCACAGATACATGTGGGTTCCTGCAAATAAGCACTGCCCGCCAGGACCTACAGTCACACGGACACATGGACATAAAGACAGATGCCACTGGCACGCAGGGATGCATGGGTGCTTACGGTCACGTGTTCAGATAAGCCCGACACATATGCCATTCAGGACCCCTGGCACATGGTCACACACCCACACACTCACGAGAACATGAGGGTGGGAAACAGGACCGACATGCCTGTTTAGCTATTCTGGTTTCCTTTTTTTAATTGAAATATAGTTGGCATAGAACATAAGTTTAAGGTATACAAAATGATGATCTGATACATTTACATACTGCAATATGATCATCATTGTTGCTAGCTAGCACCTTTGTCAAATCCTGTAACTATCATCTCTTTTCTGTGACAAAAACAATTAAGATCTGGTCTCCTGGCAACTTTGAAGTTTGTGACATTTTGAAGTAGGGTTAACTATGCTCAGCATGTATGCATTGGATCTCCAGGACTAGTTTCTCTGTTGGCCCCAAGTTTGTACCCTTAAACAGTATCTCCCCAATTCTCACTCCTCGGACCCCCAGAACCCTACCAGTCCTGCTGGGTGTTCAGGGCTCTGTGCTGGGCCAGGGGTTTCTCTGCATGTGTGCAGGGTGGTTTCTGGGGAACAGAACTGCATCTTCTTCCTCCATGAATCTGAGCTCCTTTTTCAAGAGGTCTGAGTCCTAGAGATCCAGCATTTTCTACCTCTTCACACCCACCATGCACTCAGACTTCTCGACCCTTTGACTTAATGACTGAGTGTTCCAGGGACAGGACTGGGAGGTAAACAGTCCATGCCGTGGCCCAGGAGCCAGGAATACAGTGAAGTCCTCACTATCTTTGTAGAAGTTTCTCGGAAACTACAACATGAAGGGAAATGACAAAATGACATCTGTCACTTAGCATCTGCAGGGATAGTTTTTCTTCATCATAGAGAATGAAACAGCATTGAATGGAATGACATTATTTGAACTGCTGTAGTTATGGTTCAAGGTCATTTGGACTCAGGCCTCCCCACTGGATCTCTGTGTTCTGCTCACGGCAATAACAACAGCACATTGTTCTGAGAGGGTTTGCATGGCTCCCTTTGAGTCATTTGATGGGGTTTTCCCCAACAGCCCTAAGTTCTCAGGGGAGGACTAGTTGAGGCTTAAAGAGGACAGCCACCTTGTTCAAGGTCACACAGCTACTAAGTGACAAGATCAGACTTGTCTGGCTGCAGACCCTTCATTACTGTTGCTGGAGAAGTGAGGTAGGTGGACTCAGTTTCTGCTGACCTTCTGGAAGGTAGGGGCCCCTCTTGGCTGCGGGGAACACCATTTCCTTTCAGTGTCCCGTCAATCTTGATTCACAGCTGTGAGAAAGCATATCCATCTGCCTTGGATTTGATTTAAGACATCATTCTTTCATACGATGCTTTTGTAAATGTGTATTAAGTGCCTGTGTGGTGCAGCACAGGGTAGAAGGCTGGGGCAGAAACACAAATATGAGTAGATGTGAGTGCATGTAAGAGCCAGGACTGTGGCCAGAGCCGCCACTGGCCAGTGAGTGACTGGGTTCCAGTCTCAGCTGGGGGTCAGATTAGTGCTCTCAGGGGCTTGGGACATAGAGGAAGTCGAGTGACTGTCCCAAGGATGGAGGTTGTCACACTGTCCTTCGCAGAAGAGAAAGCTTGGTGGCATGTAAGCTTCAGACTTTATGGGCAGTATTTCAGAGTGTGTGTGCGCGTGCGTGTGTGTGTGTGTGTGTGTGTGTGTGTGTGTGTGTGTGAGAGAGAGAGAGAGAGAGAGAGAGAGAGAGAGAGAGAGAGAGAGAGAATTCTAGAGAACACTCCCCCCACCCCCAGGCTTTCACTGGACTCTGGAAGAAGTCTCCATGGAGTGCTAACATGCTTTTAACAGCTTGGAACAGAGACTGTTTCCTATCTGGGAGGGATTGATCTCCTTTTAACACCTAAGGCTCAGTCTACCCTAGAGACACATTACAAACCTCCCGCACTGACCTTCCGCAGCGTACAGAGCCTGGGCAACAGCAGCGAATCTGTCTCCAAAACCCCGCAGGACCTGAAAGTCACTCTAAGCAGATATGCTGGGAGTGCCGGAGTTCAGCAGGGAGTGAGGAGGAGAGAAAAACCACTTCTCTTTTCTGGACCTCAGTCTTCTCATCTCTAAAATGGAGCCATTTTATCTCTAAGGGCCTTTCCAGCTCCAGTTTTTATTACTTCAGGTCTCACTGGGCTCAACAGCTGACTCGTACAGGTGTTACCATGATTTCCCACTATCCCTTGGTCTTTCTCTCTGTACTCTTATTTTTTTTCTGCCAAACAGCCATATGAGCTATATTTACTGTGGGGAGGTGGTGAGGGATAGGGGACAGAACTTTTATTCCCATTTTTTGTTGGAAAAATTGAGGTTCTGCACTAGCCCACGCAGCTCCTTGAACAGCCCTGGGCTTGGTGCCACACCTCAGCGGCCCTGCCCCCTACATTCTGCTGGCACCTCGGTACCAGTGTGGAGCATCCAGAAGGCAGGCTCCAGCTGTGAGATTCTGTGATTTTTCTCTCAGTCCAGCCAAGCAGTAAGCCCATGAGGGTTCTCATTCAAGTGCAAGCTGACTTGCCAGCGACCTAGGCCCCCTTCCACTTCATTGCCTGCTGGTAAATTCCTGTTGTCTTTTCAAGTCCAGTTCAGAAGCCCACTTCCTCTGACCTCCTTTGGCCAAATGAGTTGCTGAGTTGCTCACTCATTACCCACTTTGCCTGCTGGGAACTCACTCCCGGCCCCCGCCCGGCTAGAGCGCTCTTGGCCAGCTTCCAGATTCACAAGTTGTGCCCTCTGTCCCGACCTCTGCTAGGCAGGCAGTCTTCTTTCTCCAAGACAAGGTCACAGCCTGGCAGTGGCCTGCTCTGAGGCATGTGACAGCCAGTCTTCCCATCACACTTTCCTCTACCATCAGCATCCTCTCACGTGGCCTGGCTCTTCAGTAGAAATCCAGTGGTTTCTCTTAAAAAGGTAAAAAGGCAAAACCAACTTATTTAGTGTCAAAATGCCCACTAAGCACTCAGCCGGTATTCTGCTCTTGGCACTTTTTCCTGCAGATTCTGACCAATAAAATGATGTGGCAGTCAACATGCTATTCCCAGAGGCTGGCACACAGTAGGTGGTTGGTGTAGCGCTCTCTCAGACTCCACTGGGCCACAAAGGTCCTGCTTTGTTAGGAATGTGCTTGGACCTCCAAAGTTCCACACTGGGGATGGGAAATCTGTCACATGGTCTAGACAGAAAAATCTGGTGGTGTAGACACATCTGAAAGACACTGCTGTGCCTTGAAGCATGGCCAACACTCCCTTCCCTGCCTGTCACAGCCCTGTGGGCTGACTCTGTGTGGCACAGTCCCCTCTCCCCGACCACATACTGATTTTGCTGTCCCTGTCCCTATTTTAAATGAGTTTGTGTTTGCAGCTCTTAACAGTCAGCAGGAAATGGATGTGTCCCCCTGATACATCTGGTCAGGAGCAGCCAATAAAGTCACATGCCTGGCACCACCCATTGGGGAAAACCCCCTTCCTCGCATTTGGGCAGAAGCCACCCTCTTCCCTGACCTGGGCCAGCCTCAAATACAGGAGGAGTCATCCTGGCAGCACAGGAACCCCGGGCATCCCACAGGTAGCAGCTGCTCCCAGGCTGGATGGCCCAGACCCCCAGCTACATGACCTTCCTTCCTCCAGCCTCCAGACCTCCCAAGGGAGGTCTTCTCACTCCCTAAGAGAGCCAGATTCTCCCCATACCTCCTCTTTTTCTTGGAAGGAATAAAAATAACTCTAGGAACCTCTTCCATGACTCCTTCATGGGCTCTTCCAAACAACACTACTGCCCTCCACCCCTCACTGGGACTTTGTATTTCCCCTGTTGTACAACAAGCTGCCTTACATTTCAGAGTCTCAGTTTCTTCTTGTGTAAAATGACATCACACCCCACCCACCCCCATGGAGTTCTTGAAAAGCCTGAGGAGTGCAGCATGCAGTGATTGCCAAGGTGAATGTCAGAGTAGACGGGTGTGGGCAGCACAGGCCAGAGCTCACAGATGCACTCAGGGCTGGTCCACACCGCAGGCTTGCTTCTTCTGAGAGCAATCTGTGGGGACAGTTCCCAGGAAGGCAGGGGTGACCCCTGAGCATGTGGGAATAGCAGCTGTGGGCCAAAAGCTTGCACAGTCGCCCACTTTGGTGACACGCAGGGCACACCATTTCATGCTCAGCGTTCATAGTTAATAGTGAGAGTGAATGCTTGTATGGCACAGTGCACCAGGCTCTGCCTTCAGTACTTGAGATCATATCATATCAGATTATTTAACCTGATAGAACCCCATGAAGTAGGCAGTGGTACCATTCCCCTTCAATTTACAAATGTAAAGTCAAATAGCTTGCTAGTCCCCAGCTAGTAAGTGAATCTGGGCCTTGCGGTCTCTCAGTCAGATATTAAAGCCGGGTGTTAATATTCACAAAGAATGTTCTTAGCAGACACCTCTGTCCTTCTCTCTCTGCTTATCCCTCAGCTTTACTCCACCCTCAATCCACCTTCCATTCTCTCACCCCATCCATACAACTCCCTGCCTGCTTTGGCTTAGCTGCCTCGTGCAGGGCATGTGGGAAGCGGAAGCAAGTTCCTGAGCTAGGAGTTAGGACTCCAGCCTCTAGCTCTGTCTGCCTCTCCTCCTGCTGGGGTTTTGGGCTGCATTTTTTAATCTGTCCAGCCACACTTCTTTTTAAATTTCCCTTGGGTGTCAGGGAGGGTGGCAGCCAGTGAGGTCAGAGGCTATGAGGCACCTATGAGGTCAGAGGATGCAGAGTCTGGTGAAAGTCATCTGAAAACTCCAACAGCCCAGTCACATTGCAGAAAAGAGGTGGAAAGTCATTCTGGGAGACCAAACCCAGGTCCGGAGGGACTGGAGCTAGCTGGACAGTATGTGGCAAAATAGACATGAGCTGATGGAGAGAGGGACCCCAGGAAGGTTGGGAACAGTACTGCTGTGACTCCCCGGGGGCAGCTCTCCTCCCGGTGTGGCTGTGTTGTCAGAGTGCATCAGGAGGACACACCTGGGGTGTCACAGGTATAGCATGCACCTGAACACAGACACCCCTGCTTCCGGGATCTCATAACAGGCTCGTGAGTAGAACTTGTTCCCTGGGGCACACGTGGAATGACTCACGTGTGTCCCAGATGCCCCTGGGACCATACTGGTGCACGGGTCACAGGCTCTGTCATTCTTCTTGGTACCCCCCGCCTCTCCTTGGAGAAACCCCTGATCACTGCAGAGGTCTTTTTGCCTGTTGGTACCAAGGTCTAGGACTTGCTGATGCTGAGAGCTAATGACGTTGCGGGGGCGGGGTGGGGGGGCACACGCAGGAGGAAATGGATGAATGAGGTAAAGAGAGAGCATGTGAAAGGAGGTCAGAGGACCCTCAAGCAGGCTCTGCCACTAATCTGCTCCAGACGAAGGAAACCACTGCTTTCCCTGGGCCTCGCCTTCCCCATCTGTGAAGCAGCGAGGGGCCAGGGCAGCCCCCACTGACATGACCATCTCCCCTCTGAGTGACTGAGCACCAGTGTGAGTCTTACAGGACTCAGCCCAGGGCTCCCCAGCCCCTGGGAGGCTGGCAGCTTGGTCCAGGGTGCCCTGTCCTTTTCTTAAGTCTGCACCAATGAGTGGGGGAGAAAGGGGGGGTAGCGTTTTCTTTTCAACAACAATATAATTTTCTTGGAAATGAATGTATTTCCTTGCTGACTCCAAGCCATCTTGCCTCTTATCAGATTTCAAACCCTGTTCTGGCTCTGGTCCCCATTATAGCAGGGAAAGTGGGCAGGGGAGAGGCTGGGAGGGGCCCCTCTGATTGGCAGGTGTGCAGGGGCTTCTGGGTCCTTCGGGTTTCATCCCCCACCCCACTCCTGCTCACTCTAGCTGGGACCTACACCTTAGCCCTTTCCCATGAGTATGGCCTTGAACAAGTGACTATGCCCAAGTTTCTTCAACTGTAAAATGGAAATAACAGTACCGAAGTCATCATTGTATCAGAGGGCTGATACATATAAAACACCCAGAATCCTGTAGAAAACAATACACGCGTATAGCTGTCATTGCTGCGACTGGGGATTATTGTGCTGCAATGGTCCCCTTGCTGCCCTTGGCCCCCACTTAGCAGGCAGCATCTCCCTGCTTGTCTGTCTCTCACACTAGTCTGAGCCCCTAGAAGGCAGGGACCATATATGTGACTTGTTTGTCTCAGGCCTCTAAGGAAGGCCAGCAGGAGACCTAGGGCAGGGGCATGTCAGTGATGCACATGTCTTCCCCTAAGTGTGTGCTGGATGACAGGAGGGGGCAGTGCAGTGATTCTAATGCCTGTGACAGTGACCCCAGTGGAGGGGTGGACACAGGTGGGTACTCCTGGGAGGGACACATTCTGACCATGGTTGGGGAGGACAGGTAGGAAATTGAGGAAGATGAGCTTATGGGTTTTTACTATTTATGAAAGTGCTTTCAAGGTGTACCTTGTTCTACCGATTCCAATAGAATCCCCATCAGTGCAGCAGTTGTCACCTGCTGGGACCCAGCCTGGTTGTCTCTGTGGCTCCAAAGTGCTATTTGCTTCTGATTTGCCTTGATTCCTGAGACTGCGTGTGCCTGGGAGGGAATGTATGCCATGTGTTTCTGATTCAGCTCTCTGTGCTCAAAGGCACTGTGATTTGGAACGCTATCTGATGGCCTTTGGGCCTCAGAAACCTGTTCTTCAAGCCTTCTTTTCCTGCCCTCTCCCTTCCTTCTCCCTTGACACAGGGGAGGCAGCCCTAGCCAAGAACTGGTCAATACCACAGCCCCAAGCCTTGGCAGAACAGTCCTTGTCTCCCTGTGCTAGCTCCCTGAGCCCCGGAGATGGGGGAACCCCGCAGGGAGCCCAGGATGCACAGTGTGGGGTTTCACTTTCTTTTGGAGGCCACAGGGCACACATCTGCTTAAACAGGCGAACTGCAAGCCCATCTTTGCTGACCCAGTGGTTATGATAGGTTTGCCTTCCAGTGCCTAGTGCTCAAGTCAGAAAATGCTTTGTTCTGTTTTATGTTCTACACGTCTTAAGAGTCTTCTTTCTCCTGCTTATTGGAGCAATAGCTACCCATTCTTTCAGTGAACTTTTATTGTGAACCAGCTAAGTTCTAGGTAATGGAGAATCTGTTTAAAACTGCTCCTGTCCTCCAGGTGGGAGATGGATACTCTAAGAGACAGCGCTGTGATGGGGGCTTCTTTGGGAGAAGCATAAGTAGAGGATGAACTAAGCCCACTGAGGGGGAAGGCAAGATGGAGGGAAGAGTTAAGGGCCATTCAGGGGCATCTTCCCAGCCTTTCCCTGGCTACTGCCAGCGCTCACAGGCAGAATCCAGAGCAAGGCCCATAGGGAAGGAATTGAAGGGGATGAAGAGTCCCCAGGTAACCAACAAGTGAGAGGCTTCTCGGCTCTCAGGAAGATGACTAAGGATGTCCATCTACCAGTTGGGAAAGGCGAGGCCTCCCAGGTCAAAACCCCCACCTGTTTCTAGGCTGATCCCGGCTGAGCAGAGTGATGTTTCCCAATTTGGACCTTGCCTTCCAGTTTACAAAGCAGCCTCACCCCCCTTCCACTCCCCAACCCCTGCCTCGTCCCCCAAGCTCAGTCAGTTCTTCTCCCCCCTGTTTCTCCCTTTGTCCTGTGTGTTTCCTGAGCACCGCCCTCTGGTAGCTGCTGTCACTCAAGAGTGTGGCGTGCGGTTCCCGGGCCATGGCTTCATGCAGCATCTAGTTCGAGAATTCGTGTTATTTTAAACTAAAGAATGAAACTATCCCCCTGGATACCAAATGCCAACAGTGCTTGGCATTTGTTTCCCTTCATTGGTGTTTTCTGGAAAATAGCTTCTGCTCCTTCATTCCACAATAGGAAGGAATTCAGGAGAAAGGAGGAAGGGATAAGGGTTTCTCAGGGAGCCAGTTCAACTCCCACCCCCTTCCCATAAAAGCATTTCCTCTTCCTGCCCTTGAGGTACTGAAGGAAGTCCAAGCTCCACGGACGGCCTCCAGAACTGGAGTCTCCCAAGCATTTTGCCCCGATAAAGCATCACTCTCAATGGTTCATCTCCCAAGTGTTGTTATTGATTCCAGCCATATTGTGCAGCCCTCCTGTTGGTTGCTCATATTTAGCAACAGAATTTTTATGTTGGCTTTTTTTTTTAGTCCGTTTCACGTTGTTTCCCACATATTTCCAGTGAATGAAGAGATTAGTGAATGCATCGTTTTTTTTTTCATAAAGGACGAAAGTTAAACATCCTGTTCTGACTGCAGCGAAATTTTAATGTTTCTGGAATCCATTAAAACCCAAAATGTCAGAGGAAAGCTATTCTGGAGCCTGCAGGAACATAATTTTGCACTTCTGATGTCCATCGGGCATGCTTGCCTGTCCTTGGAAAGGATCACCATTTTCTTTCTTCACTCTTTCCGGCCTTCCTTTTTCCTTCCAGAAAAATGGAAGGAAGCCAACATGTGTAATGTTAAGTACTTTACAAACATTATCTTTCTGAATCCTCCCAACCGCCCCTTCTGAAGCTCAGACACGCTGACAAACTTGACCCAGGTCGCCCGGCCAGGAAGCATCAACCACAGCCTCCCACTGACCATCTCTCTCCTTTTCTACCACCGGCCACTCCTAGTTGCAGCCCTGATGCCCCAGCACCCCCCTCCCCCACTTTGCAGAGAAGGAATGGCTAGGGAGACTGGATGTCTGTGCAAGCCAGAGAGGGACTGACACCTTCGCCTTCCCTCTGGGCTAGAGACCACGTTTTCTCACGTGTAAGCAGATGTGCCACTGCAAACTTTACAGCCAAGAATGACTTCAGAGCATCTGGGTCGACTATCGAGGGCAGCTCTGCACATGCAGTTGTCATTACATATTTTCATTCCTTGCAGGAGACAGGCAGGTGGCTCGAGTCTGACTGTGTAGCTGAGTGGAAGGGACTCTCTTACCAGCTGGTGGGGGGCAGATCAGTTGTGACAGCCTGAGGATCAGGGTCTAGCTGGCTGCAGCTTCGCAGTCAAATCTGGGCATTTGTAATCTACTAATAGTCCATTCCTGGACACAGAGGCCCCGGGGCCTTTCAGCCTGCCTTCATTTGGACGTTTGTTAGAAAATCAGAGAGTAACAGGCTTGGATGGGAAGGGTGGGGTGAGGAGGGTCCAAAAGGAGCAAATCCACTGAATTTCACTGCAGGCACAGCCAAGTTCTAACACATAGGGGGAGCACAGCCAAGGGGCCTCCTGGCTTAGCCTTCACCCTCATCCCAGCACATGCCTTGGGAATTTTCCAGGCCTTTCTTGGACTTGGAAGGGCTTGGGAGGTGATAGTGGGGTTGGCAAGCAAGGAGCATTGTCCTGGCTGGGCCACTCACTGGTCAGGGCCCTCAAGGAGATGAGCCAAAGCCCCTCCCCCAGGCATGAGCCCCATCTTAAGAAGCAGGCAGGATGGGCCCCCTCTTTGCCTCACTGTGCCCCTGAAAGAGGGAGGGTGTCAAGGAACTGTCAAGACTCCCAAAGTCAAGTAATATCTCTTGAGCCTTCTCTGACCTCCTGGGAATTAAAGTCTCCCCTTTGAGACTCACACGGGAATGTGGTCCCTTTGCTCTTGACATTCTCAGCAGCCCTGAGATGGCAGGCCTGCACCTGTCAACACTGGAGTGTGACCTCTGAGGGACAGAGCATCTCAAATGCTGGTCTGAGGACTTGGGTCTGCACCGTCCTGCCTGTTCCCTGAAGCCACTCTGTTGCCAGGCCAGGGGCTCCCAAGCAAGTGGGCTCACCCTGCTGGTGCACAGGGCCAAGCTGGGGGTCCGTGCACCCTAAGTTCTTCCACTTGTGATGGTAACAGCTGTCATTATGACACAAATTAATGTGCTGGTCTAGGTCCTTTATGTCCAGACCTCACCTAACTTCAGTCCGTCCAACAGGCCTTAGTATCTCCCTTTACAGCTGAGGAGACCGAAGCACAGAGAAGTGAAGAAGCCTGCCTGGGTAACACTTAGGAAGTGAGAAGTCGAGATTTGAGCCCAGACCCAACTGAATCCAAATATGCTGTGTGTGCAGTGACATCCTCCCTCCTTCTAGACACACCTGCCGCTCACATGTCTGTGTGTTTGACTTAGAGCACTGGTCTGGCCAGAGTTAGCACCACCACCTAAAGACATAGCAGGCACCCAGGATGCAAGGCTGTGGGGCCATTAGAGTCTGGTCCACAGTCATGATTTTGCATATGAGAAATGAGGCCCAGAGAGCAGATGGGCACTAAACTGGGCAGAGAGCCCGTGTCTTACTTCTGAATCTCCACAGTCATTTTTCCTGACTCTCTGGGATGCTGGTCATGCCATGAAATTTTGTCCTTTCCCACAAAGGTGAACCATCAAATGTCTAGCAAAATCTCATTTAATTGCTATGCCTTCAGTGAAGCTGTCATAAATGTTACTTGGTCGGGTAGATGGAGTCCACCAGCAGCCACAGTGCATAGGTGTCTGCGTGGAAGTTCAGTCCCTGTAAATCTGTACTTGGGGGACATTGGCCTTTAGGTCAGTTTCTAGGAAGAGAAATAGCAAGCAAAGGCAGCAGGCCTGGCAGCAGAGGTAGAACACCACCAGTGAGGAGCATGCCTGGTCTCATTTCCCCCTCCTGACTTCTGTTCCTGCTGTGGGCCAAGGGGAAGAAGGCCCAAGAGGAAGCTGGAGGGAGTGTGATGCTAAAGGCAGCTGGGGCCTCCCAGAAGGCCTATTGCACAAAAGGCCCTTCCTGGGAAGGAGTGCATGGCAAGGCCTGGTGCCCAGTTCTCGTGCCCAGAACCCCCTTGCAACCCTCTCTCTGCCAGCAGCCAGGTCTTCCTATAGCCCCTGGCCTGCCCCACCCATGATCTGAGAGCAGTGGAGGCCAAGAGCAGGTGTGTAACCTAAGATGGGCCAGGGCAGCACACAGGGTGGGCTCAGAAGTGGCTATTTGACAGGAAGAGGAAATCTGGAAGTGACTGGGGTACCCGAGCATCACTTACCCACAGGGAGAGGAAGGAGGAGGGCAGTGGGTCCAGGCAGACAGAGTAGACACTTTCCTCCACAGCACATGCCTCCCTAGGATGAGGGCCCCCTTGGGACAAGCCTGTAATGTCCTCTGCCTGCAGTTTGTAGACCTGCCATGCTGGTCAGGTAGCAAGGTGGGCCAGGTAAGCAAGGCGGAAGCACAGCTTCCCTGGGCCCTCTGTTCTCCCTGCTCTGTCACCCGAGCTCATCTCTTTTCCTCTCTGAGTCTCAATTTCTTGATTTGTAAGCTGGTGACAATCATAGCCACCTTTCAGGACCACTGCACTGAAGGGAAGCCGGCCAGGGTGCCTGGCTCAGAGAAGCAGGCTCCCACTGGTGCTGTTATTAGTTAGATGGTGTCAGGGCTTAGCGCCTATAGGGCCTAAGTGAGTGACTTTGTTTGAGAGCTGCTTTTAAGTGAACAACAGCATCACCTGATTGCTGGGAATGGCTTCTGGTTCTTCCCCTAGTGTAGTTTCTGTACAAATGCCTCTTCTAGGACTAAGGGGAGTAAATAGACGGCGAGTTTGTTCCATGGGAAAGCCTGTAACTCATCACTATACGTCTTCACTCATGCTTCCAATGGGCGTTGTTCCAGCCTGCTCTGTGCCACATTCCGGATGGTTCCTGGCATGCCCAAGATGCAGCCCCTGGCCTGGAGAAGTTCACACCGGGACACAGGGGGCGGGTAGGGGGTATCACTGTGATGATGGTGTCTTCTGGTGCCTGAAGGCAGGTGGCGGCTGTCAGCAACCATGGTGCTGGAACTTATATGACAAGATGAGCCAGAGTCTGACTGTGGGGAAGCAGAGGTGGGTTGGACGCTCCAGGCATGGGCTGCCTGTCCCCACTGCAGGAGATATTGCCAGACACCCAGTGTGGCCCCATTCATGAGCTTCTCAATACAGGGCCTGTGAGACCAGAATAAGAAGGACAGGGCCTCCCATGCAAGCAGAACACTTGTTCCTCATTCTGCAGGCATCAAAGGGCCAGCCAGCAAAGCTTCCTCAGTAGGGGAAGACACTCGGATGTGGCCTAAATACCTTTGTGTCAACGAAAAATGCCCCCCAGACATTGCTGAGCATCTCATGGCAGGGAGGGGCGGGGGCACAAAATTCTCCCAGGTTGAGAACCAGTGCTGTAGATAAATCATGAATTTAGACCCAGAAGGGATTTTGGTGGTCACCTACGCTAGACCAGGTATGGTCCTGATTTGGCCAGGAACCAGCAAACACCTCTGGGCCTTGTCTTCTCTAGTGCACAGGAACTTGAAAGAGATGCTCCCAAGGTTAACATCCCACTGGACCCTCACTTTACTAATCAGATGCCAGGCACAGAGCTAAAGGAAGGTGCCCGCCGTCAGGACTCCAGGACTCATGGGTTCTCTAATATTGGTAACAAAGACTCGACGCCTGGGGCCTCTCCTACATAGACCTAGGCCCTGACTGGGCAATAGGCATTCTCACCAGGTGTCCAGCCCTGTGCCAAGAGGTGCTGGGTAAAAGACAGGGGCAGCAGGAGACAGGGCTGGTCAGGAATGCCAGCTCACAGTCACAAGGCTGGTGCTGGTGCAGGGGGCTGCCTGGAGAAAGGAGACATGCTGAGGGAGCCTTTCGTAAGAAGGCACACAGGAGGGTAGCAGGAGTCCACGACAGTGATGTGAGTCCTTCCAGATGCCTGGCCCTCCAGGAGCATGAAAGCCTCGGGAGTCTGGAGCCTGGGCTGCTGTGTCGGGCTCACAGCCACTGCCAGCACTCCAGGGGACAGGTCTCGGGCGCAGTCACATCCTCCTTCCACTGCAGCCCACCTCCATGAGCTCCTTTTCCACATCTGTCTACAGGCCCTATGGGGTAGTGTGAGGACCATGTGAGCTCATGTGAGCCTGAGGGTTTGCTTGACCAGGAGGAGTTGCCTGGCACGAGGAATATTGATGTTGTAGCAAGTAGAATGAAATCAGCACTGCGATAGGTGGGGAAGGAGAGAGGGGCAGAGACAAAAAGACAGACAGACAGATGTGGCAGGGCTGAAGATACCTAGGCCTTCACCCTCAGGGGACAGTTGGGTGGCCTTGTCCCACTTGGACAGGTGGAGATGGCAGGGAACCGGGCCACTCAAGGCCCCATGGCATGATCCCTGCTTCTCCCAACACGAACAGGCAGGCCTCCCCTGGGCTGTGTCCGCAGGCCTGCTTGTGCATGCAGAAGCCTCCCTTGACCCCAGGGCCAGGCCAGGAAGGGGTGGCTGCAGAAAGACTTCTGAATTCCACAGCCAGGGTTTTAAACAAGTCAAAACCAGGGCAAGTAAAGCCTGAGGGCACATGAGTCTATTCTGACGATGTTGAGAGGCATAAATGGAGGGTAGGAGGCCAGTGGATCGGTGGGGCTGATTCTAGAGGCAGGGGCTGGGGTCTGACTGTCATTCAAGGGGCCAGCTAGTGGTGAGGGGTACTGGTTAGCCACATCCATTTCCCAGCCATGTGTGGTTGGCTCTGAGTAACCACCAGGACCACAGTGTTGGCAGTGGGAGGGCATCCAGAGGTGGGAGGGGCAGGCCAGATGGGGAGAAGAGGGGAGAAGCAGGAAAAAGACAAGAAAGATGGGAAACAAAAGGGGGGGGTTGGTCCTCAAGAATAAAGCACATGTAGCCTCAGGACAGGCTGCCCCTATCCCGAGAAAACCCCCTTGTGCCTCACCAAGTTGAGAAGAGACCACAATTTGTGTCTGCAAAGGCCACCTCCCAGCAGGCTTGAGGGGCTTCATGTGAGTGGGTGCTTGTATGAGGGTGGGGGAGAGGGGGCTGAAGCTGCATTTGATTTAGGAAGCAGATAGGACCACTGCCCTGAGCAAGCCTTGTGGGTCCCCATGCCTACACAGGAGCGCCCCACTGTGCCCACACGCTCCTCCTGCCCCCACTAGGATGCCATTCTGGGGTCCCTCTCTGGGGTGTCTGTAGGCTCAGCCATCCCAGGACAAGGTGAGCCCTTTCTGCCTGGAGCTGCTGGAAAAGGCCTCAGACTCACTGTCACAGTTGCAGGAGGCAGCGTGAAGTCCCCGGGGACTTGGGGGCAGGCGGTCGTGTTGAAATCTGGCTCTGTCCTACCAGCAGTGAGAACTTTGGAAGGCACTTCCCACTGCTGAAGCTTATCCTTGTTGTCTGGCATGGGGCATAATAAATCTTATTTTGTAGACCATCAAAGTATTAAATGAGATATACAGTGCTTGGAGTGGTGCCTGGCACAGGAACTATTAGCAGGACTAACCAGTCACTGGGCATCTGCTGTGTGGCAAAAAGTTTGCTCAAGAGAAGTAAAGGGGAGCCCATGGTCCAGCTGATGGACCCCCTGATGTGGGGAGGATCCCGGGTGAGTTCCGCACTGCCCCACTCTTTCGTCCCCGCTTGGAGGCCTCCCTGCACACAACCTGAGCTGGAGCTGGGACTCTGGCGTGGATCGGACCTGATGACCCAGGAAGTCACCTGAAGGCACAGGCAGGTGACCAGTCAGGCCTCTGGGAGAGCTGTGGGAGGGGCTTGGAGGGGTAAACAGAGGTCAGCGGAGAAAGGGGGTCCTTTGAGGTCTATGGCCCTGTGCCTGGAGAGGCTAGCAGAAGACGCCAGGTGGGTGCAGTGAGCAGCACTTGAGCGTATGGTGCCTGAGCCCAGACACAGGCGTGGTCTGCAAAGCAAGCAGATGAGCATGCAGGCAGCCACTTCTGAGAATGGCTTTAGGAAGGAGGCAGACTCAGGACATGGGGGACCCTGATTAGGGAGCACCTGCAAGGGACCAGGGCTAAGGGGGAGAGGCCACTTTAGGAAAAGCCTCACCAAGCACCAGCACTAACCACTTCGTGCAGAGGTGCCTTTACCATGGTTCAGGCCAAAGCACAAAGGCTAGATACACGAGGCGGTACCAGAAAGCTATTGGAACTTGGCTGGAAAGACCCCAAATCTCTGATTCAGACGTCATCGCCCAGACTCAGAGGGTGCTCAGATTGGCAGCCCTGCCTGAACACCAATGGCCAAGAGCTTCTGGTACTTTTGACTTTTCCTTCTCCTTTCCAGGCCACAGCTCCCCGCCCACCTCTCTGTCTCTCTGCCTGCAGGGCCCAGGCCTCATCATTTATCAAGATAAAAACCGTCCAAGTCTCTGGGAAGGGGAGGATAAAAAGAGTTTGAGGGGGTAATAAATCTCCTTTACCATAGGTGGTGAGCAAGGAATTCATCCCAGGCCATGCTCTTGAAAAATGAGAGGCCATGTACAGACAGTATGCACCCCAGGGGTGGGGGTGGGGGTGCAGAGGGCATGGCTGTCAGCAGCAGAGCTGGGCCTAGAACCAAGAGACGGGAATCCCAGCCCACTACTCAGCGCAGGGAGATGGTTCTAGTCTGGGAACTAATTGCATTCGTCCACTGCATCCTTTCATTATTCATTATTCGTCACTTGTACTTGCGCTTCTCTCTCTTGCATCCAGTACTAACATTGACTGAGCGCCTATTATGTGCTAAGCATGGAGCCTGGGGCAGGGCAGCAGGGATGGAGCGTGCCCCCGGCCCACACCAGAGGCAGAGAGCCCACCAAGCAGGAGCAGGAAGCCCTTCACACTGGGTGTGTGTGCAGGGACTTACTGGAAGGGGCAGGGCTTCTGCCCCATGTTCTCTGTGTCTCCAGGAGATAATACCCAGCTTCTGCTTACAAGGGAGGAGATTGGGCTGCCTTGGCACCACCCACCCAGGCTGAACAGTATCTCAAGGGCCTTTTGTTGAGTTCAGCTTTGTGCTCAGAACAGGACTTGCTCATCTTCCAGGAAAAGTGGCTTCTCTTCTACCATCTCTCTCTGTAATGAGTTTGGCAAGAATGTCATGGGCAAGAGCCTAGGTTGTCTGTCAAATGAATAAATGAAGTGGACCACATCCATGCAGTGGAACCTACATGGCAATTAGAACAGAGGGCCTCCATGTGCCAACACGAATAAACCCCACCTTCTTTGGGGCTCAAAAGGCCAATCATAGTACAATACGTGCAGTCTCCTGCTTATGCAAATTTAAAATCAGAACAACATTCCATATTGTTTATGCACACATATGCATGTAATAAAAGAATAGAAATGCAGACAGGAAGGATGTGCCCCAACCTCAGAAGTGATTACCTCTGAAGGGGAAGTGAGGTGAATAGGATCACAGAGCAGGCAAGGGGACTTCTGATGCTATGATTTTATTTCTTTTAAAAAATAGATGAAAGCAAATATGGTAGAAGATCAATGCGTGTTAAATCTCAGTGGTAAATACATAGGTATTTGCTAGATTCTTCCCTATATTTTTGTTTGTTGGAAATGTTGCATTTTAAATAAAGATATTTAAACAAAACCCAGACAGTCTGACTCGAAAACCACATAAACCACAAGTCCAAGGGCTTCTGAAGACTTAGCCCTGTGCAAGGTGCTTTCTTGAGCATTTTTATATTTAATCACCCCTTTTCACAAAGCAGAAAACAGGCTCAGAATTGGTAAGCAACTTGTCTAATGTCACACAGCTATTAGGTGGAAGATCTGAGCTTCAGACTCTGGTAGGTGTGACCCTAAAGTCGTGCTCTCCCCTCCACCTCCCAGCACCACTCAAGTTGTTTTGATAGATAAAATGTTATAAACTCAAACACCAAACAAAATGAAGACAAGCTCAGGGGTGAGAGGTCAGAGCCTGACCTTGAATTTTGCCTCTGGTGCCAACTGGCTGTGACCTTTGGTGAAGGACTTTCCCTCCCCAAGTGTTACTTGTCCTCACTGCAAAATGCAAACTGAAGCATGGTTTCCCTAGCCGGGCCTTCAGTGCACTTGCCCTTGTCCTGTTGTTAATCCTCATTAAAGTGCCTGTGGCGCCTCACACTTAGGACTGAGACCCCTGCCTTCAGATCCCAGGGACCACGGCTTACTCCAGTTAGCCCGGCGCTTCAGTTTCATTGTCTGGATAAGACACATCTGCCCTGGCTGCATCTTGATTATGACCTCAAGGGAAGGAAATCTTAGTTCAGACACCCAATACTTTCCATTCCTGATCAAAATGGAATTAGAGTCTCTGCAGTGGAGAGATGGGAGGAAGGAAGAGACCAACCAGACTGGAGCTGTGAGCGAGACCAGGAGCGGCTGAGGCCTTCAGACATGCTGTGTTTGGCCCCTTCCCGGTCCTCTGGGTTGCGGTGAAACCAGTCTCCACAATTCTCTAGGTGGTGGGCATCATGCTGAGAAGTTGACATACATTTTTTCTAGATTCATACCCAAGAACCCACCCCCATTATACAGAGGCTGGGAAATTTGAGTGATTTGCCTAAAAGGACAGAGCTATTAATTGGCAGGGTTGCAAGTCATGTCTATCTCACTACAAAACTGTGCTCCTACAATCATGCCCTGTCGTTGTGGGGGGGACATCCAAATGAGAGCAGAGGGAGGAGGAAGCAGTAATGAAATCATTAAGGTCTCTGCAGGCCCTCTGTGGAGCTCGGTTCAAGCCTACAGACATGGGAGCCACAGAGGGATTAGGGAGAGGGAGACCTGATCACCCTTGTGGTTTAGAAAGTTCACTCTGGCCACAGCCTAGAGAATAAATTGCAGGGCTAGAGGGGTGGGGGGGGGGGCAGGTAGGAGGCTATTGCAATTTCGCAGATAAGAGTTTGGGCTTGGGGTAGTGACAGCTGAGAAGACGGACTTCCGGAGCTAGTTCGAGCTTAACAAATAATGGATAGATGGGCAGAGAGATGGATTGCCCGATGAATGGATTGCCAGATGGCTGGCTGGCTGTGTGAATGGATGGATGGGTTGCCAATGAATGGATGGTCGGATGATGCGATGCTGGGGTTTGGAAGGAAAGAAGAGGAATTAAGTTTGATTCCCACGATAACACATATTCACTAACATGGTCTGTAAGCAGGACTGTCAGTCTCTAAGTCTCACAACTTTGAGAGTCTTCCTTGCTCAGCTTTCATGGTTGTGAAATATGTGGAAAGATGAGAGGTCAGACACCATAGGAAATCCCACCCGAGTTTTCCCCAGCCAAGTCCAGTCACCACCCTCCTGTGAGGACGCTCTGGGCCCAGAGTGTTAGGGATGAGCTGCTGGGCAGTGGGAGGCTGGGCTGTCCAAACACAGATGCTGCTGGAGGTGGGACCCAATATAGCCCAGCAAATATTGATCCTGCCCCTTTGCCCAAATCGGGCCACCGCCAGACAATGCCAGGGCGCGGTGGTGGATTGGGGCCCTAGGCTGCAGGCCGAGGAATGTGGACTCCGCAGGGATCTGTTTGCTCATCCCCCAAGAGCCTGCCGTGTCCGGCTCAACCAACCCCCCCCCTCCGCCCCCCGTAAGTGGCCCTGGGCCCCAGTACCAGCAGAGCTCCGGTTGGGGTATTTGCACAGGGGCCGCTCTGTGCAGCCAGCACTCATTAGAAAAAGCTTTTCTCTACTCACATGTTCCCAGGGTGTGCAGGGGCTTTCCCACCAGCCCCCCCTTTACCTGCCTCCTGGAGTTCCGGCTGCCTTTGGGGAGCCATGGCAGTGAAACTCTTCAACATCAAAGAGAGTATGAGAACTCAGCCTGGCCTTTCATGGAGGTATTCTTCCCATCACCCCCATTTTAGAGATAATCAAGAAAATTACACTTTGAGTCTCTCAGCTTTGGGGCAGGTGTGTTGGTGGTTGAGAGCTTTTGAGTCAGAGACACTTGGAAAAGTGAGGTTGGACAAATGGCTTAACCCCAACATCAACAGCACCCAGTTGGTTGGAGATAACAATGTAGCAGCTCCTCCTAAACGAGGCAAAATAATGTTTAAGCAGCACCTGGACATAGCTGGGCCAGGCGAGCAGAAGACATGAAGGGACCCTGCGGGAGCTGAGGGCAGTCACAGGTGCTTGGAGGGTTCTGCAGTATTGGCCCTTGTGGCTGCCAGGACAGCTGGGACCCTTGGTGCTGTATGGGGCCTGCTTCCACCACTCTCCACCTCACACCATTCAAGGGGGATAGTGAAAATCAATCTCATCCTGGGTCTGGCTGGAGGTGGGGGTAACCCAAAGTTCAGTCTGTTCATGGTGGGTTAGATTACTTTGGCCTGGAATTTCTGGTCTCCGGTGTCAACAAAGGCGGTCTTAGAGTCCCTGCTTGGGTCAGGGAGCCTCTCCCTCCCTCCCCATCTTAGGCCTCAGTTTGAACCTAGCTCTCCAGCCAGAGCCCCCAAGATTCTCCGGAGCCCAGCCCCAGCATGGGCCACCATTGTGGCTTGTGGGGTTTTAGGTTTGGGGTTATTTTTGGACAGTTTCTATCTTTCTGTTTTGCTTTCCCGGCTCAGCCCTTAGCAGAGTTCTGAAAGGGCACAGCAGCTGCCCCCGCTTCGGCTTGTGCTGCCTCCTGGCTGCTCCTTCGACATTTCAAGGACCTACTGTGTCAATCCCGTTGATGAGCACAGGTTTTGGATTCCCATGGCTCAGGTTCAAACCCCACCTGTGACACATAGTTGCTGAGTTTTCTGGAGCTCATTACTCAACCTCTCTGAGCCTTGGCTTCCTCATCAGTAATATGGTAATGCTCACAGTTCCTGCCTCACAGGGTACACAGGAGCCTTCAGGAAAAGGATGCATGTCGGCGAGTCCCTCCTGTCTCGCCTCATTCACTCTGTGGCCCTGTGAAGTCAGAACCATCACTCCCACTATGGTTGAGTGTCCTTGCCTGAGCTCACCTGGCAAGGGACAGAGGACTTGAACAGAGGCCTCTGACTAATAAACTGACACTTGCTCAGCTCAAGTATAACTCAAAAATAGGCTGAAACTTCTTGTTGAGCATGTCAAGAATCGACTTCCTTCTCTCCCTTCCCCCACATCTCCATCATGACCCCACACTCTTCATTTACCCCACATTCAACCCTGTGAATCTTAGAGGGACATGGCTACTACCCCAAGAAGCTTCTCACAATACAAGGCTCAGAGATACTCAGTGAATGTTCACTGAGTAGGCGGATCTAGATTCTTTGACTCCTACTCTTTCAAGGCTGGGAAAGGCCTTTGGGGCCATTTGGGCCAACCTTTCACATGATGTTTAGTCCTTTTCCTCATCTTCCTGCAGCAGCTTTCATACCAGCCCCACTGGCAAGCTCGGCCCGGCCACGCACAGTCTGTTCTGACTGTAAGGACGCCTCTCATCACTGTCCTAGTGTCCAGGGCTTTGCCCCTGCCACCACCACCACCACCCCCACCAAGGGGCCTGGGCAGTGTCCCCTGAGGACTTGCACCTGGTAAAAGATGCTTCCGAAACCACACTCTGTCAGTGTCTAGCCACCTCCCTGTTAAGGATGGGAAATCATTTTTTTTTTTTTTTTTTCTGTATAAACAAGTAGCTCAAAGACCAAGGCAGGGAATTTGATCTGGGGTGAACGCCTCAGTTTTGCAATTCTCCTGTGAGTCTGTGGGCCTGTGCTGGCAGGGTCTTCAGCTTCTTCTGGAAGGAACAGGCCTGTGAAACCCCAGGTTGTGCCAAATGCCCCATCAGAGGATTCCACTTGTGGCTGCTGGGGTGCTGACTGCAGCCTGAACAAAGACAAAAGCCCCAGCACCATTTTGCCTTCAGGGTCTAGACCTGTCCTGGCCCTTCCCCCACCCCACCCCCAGTTCCAGAGTGTGGTTCCATCTATCTCCCCTCACCCAGCAAACCAACCTTATAAACTCGCACTTGGTTCAACAACTGCCCCTTCTGCTAGCCACCCCTATGACTAGGGCTGCAGGTACTGAGACAAAGATACAACTTTTGTCATCTTAGGATTTAGGTTCTCTCTTTGTGGAGCTTTGCCAAGTGGGAGTCAGAAGGCTTGGGTTCAGTCTCATTTTGGTAAATTGTAGGTAAACGACTGTCCTGGTCAACCTGGGCTGCCATCACAAATACTACTGACTTGAAGCTTAAACACAGGCCTAGAGGCTGGGAGTCCAGGATCAGGGGGCCGCAGGGTTGGCTTCTTTGGAGGCCTCTGTCCATGGCTTGTAGATGGCCACCGCCTTGCTGCCTCTTTACACGGCCGTCCCTCTGCACACGTGTACTGGTGCCTCTCTGCATCTCCCAGTCTCCTCATGAGGACAGCCATCACTTGGGGTTAGGCCCCACCCTAAAGACCTTTAAAGGTCCTATCTCCAAACACAGATCTTCAACATACACATTTGGGGGTCACAGCTCAGCTCCCATCTGCTCTGCTCTTAAAATGTCTCATCTGTAACCCAGCACTAAGAGGGACCTGTGGAGCTCAGATTAGGCACCTGCACAAAACTAGGTATGAAGGGTTACTAATTGTGTACCCCAAGGGATAGAGGTTCCTGGCATTTCAGGAAGCTGGGGTCATCGAGGAGATGTTTTGGGACATGAAACTCTCTAAGAAGACAGACAAACTCCCCTTTTCCCTTTCTCACTGGGACACATGGTCACAAAGAGCCAGGAGGTTGGCCAGGCTATCACCATGTTCTCACTGCAGAAGAAGTAGGGACAGTTGGAAGTCACACGGGCCAGGGGTTCAGTGGCCTGGAGTCACTTTCCCTGGCCCTCCAGGTCTCTCCGTGGCTGGTGGGGAATACTTGTGGGCCCTCAGTTTCCTCATTTGTATCATGGCAAAGAGAGAATTTAACCTAGAAGTTTTCTAAGTTGTGTAACCCGGGTGCTGACCACAGCTGTAACAAAGGCAAAACCACAAGCTGGCAGCCAAGTTTTGCTTCAGACTCCGTTGACTAGTCTCTGCTGTTATGACTGTGACTCTATATTTTTGGATTCTCTATGGGTCTGTGACCAGGGTTCCTGTCTTCTTGGAATAGCCTGAGCCCTACCCCTGGTCACGGCCTGTATCCTGACCCCAGCCACCAGCTCAGCCCTGACCGTGGCCACAGCCTGATCCCTGACCTTAGTCACAGGCTGGACTTTGATCCTCGTCATTGCCTGAGCCCTGATCCTGAGGAGTATGGATGGCATAATGCACACTGCTCCTATTATAGGGATCATACCCCAAGCTCGAGGTAATATGTGGACCCCCTTCTCTTCGGCACTCCATTTCCTATGAAGGAACTGTTTTAACATGTGGGTCGGACCCTTTCAGGGAGAAGGGAAGCCCCCAGGCCCCCACTCTCTCCATTGTGTTTTTGTGATATAGATTGGGGGGGATCTCCCCTATCTTGCTTCCTCTGGGTACAGCAGAGTCAAGGGGAGTGGGAACATTGCAGGCTTAGAGAGATGTCACTCAAAAGATTTTGTCTCAAGCTCCAGGCACTCAGGTGGCTGGAATTTATGGTGTCAGCCCAGCCCCAGGTCATTAATAAAGGAAAATTAGCCCTCTCTGGGTGAGGACATTTTTCACTGGAATCTGAGGGCTGTAATGAGGCGCTATCAAAGCCCCAACGTGCCATATGAATTTTATATGCCCTGTTTCCTACAAGTTCTGAACAGCTCGGCCGATTTATAAGGTAATGATTTTTCCATCCATAATTTCTTTCGTATGATTTTTGTAATGTGGACATTTCCCCCTCCTGGCTGGGCTGTGCACAGCCTCACTGAGTGGATTAAGGCAGGGCCAGGAGGGAAAACTCTTCTGAAGGCCAGGTTGGCGCACCAGCTGCCTGGAGCTGCAGTGGGTGTAGGGCTTCTATCCTGCATGGGCTGCTGTTGCCCTGCAGTCACCTGGGAGCCCAACCTGACCCCTCTGGGCCTCTGTTTCCCCATGTTTCCTGTAAAAGAGCATTATTTAGAATCCAGCTACGCAATAATGTTAAGAACAGCTCCACTCAGATGTCGTGTGTGACTGCCCCACGCCAGGCACTGCAGCATGAATTGAATTCGGGCCTTCACTCTAAGAGGAGCTCCATGAAAGAAGTTGCATGTTTTTGAGAACACAGAAGTGGCTGTCCTGGCAGAGGAAACCAGGGAAGGCTTCATGGGGGAGGTGCTTACCAGGAGCACCACAAAGGATGGGTCACTGTGCCTGGCTAAGAAGGCCCCGTTTCAGACTTTGTCAGTCCAGGTGACATGCCCTCTGCCCCTGGCAGCAGCCTCGCTGCCTTCAGTGCAGGGCCGCTTCTGGCATACAGAGTAGGAACTGCTTCCAGAGCAAGTCATCTTCTCTCTCCCTTTCCAAGGCCAATGCCTCCTCTCCAGATGCTGGGGGGAGGAGAGGATGAGGGCAGAAACACCTAGGAGGAGCCCCTGCACACCCATAAATCTACCCCTCTCTGGCCTTTGATGTGGACATTGTCTGGGAGGTAGCTATTGAACCGAGGGTCAGAGGGCACCTAGCCCTCATTTTTGAGTGAGCGTGTGTGCTTTAACCTAGCCTGGCCTGCCTTCTGTTAAGCCAGCTGGTCTCACAGGATTTGACTCCCTCCAGGTCTGGGTGGGTGTTGTAGACCCATGTGGTCACCCATTGTCCATGTAGCAACCCAGTGGTGGTTTGAACTGAAAAGCCCAGTAAGTCACCCAGATGCTTAGTCTGTAGGACCCCAAGAACCCCATTGGAGTTTTTGCTTCCTTTTGTGCCCTGAATAGACCACAGTTGCTGGCATCTCTGAGGCCCAGTCTCTTAATTTCATGTGCTTCCCACACTGTCTCACTCAACCTCCCAAGCACCTGAAAGGCAGGGAAGCCATCAGGTGCCACAGTTGAGGAAAAACCTGAACATTTCCCTCCCTGCTGTGGTCTGCAGCAGATCGGGGAAATAGGATCAGCACACAGGGCTTCTGGTTCCTAGACAGGCACCCTGTTTCTAGAAGGTCGAGCCCTCACGGCCTGCAGGCAGGGCCAGTGCATTTCACAGTCCATTCCACGTGGGCGGCCAGGCGAGTATCAGCAGGCCCGAGGAGAGCAGGATGGAGATGAGGATGGGGCAGCTGTGGGCATCCCTCTTCCCCACTTCTCAGAAGTTAGTACTTTTCCTTGGAAAGAAAAACCACTTCAACTTTCCTGTAATAAAGTTTCTAATTAACTGGAGGGGGAAGCATGCTGAATGTATTAACCACATCTTAGCTTATATTGGTTCTGGTTGTTGTTTTTTTTTTAAGCTCCTGCATTGAGAGACTTCAGGAGTCTCTGCATAGCAGCTGTTCAAGTCTTGCCATTGAGACTGACATAGAACATTCACATAGGACACCCACAGCCCCTGTGCAAATGTGCTACTCCACCCCTGCCACTCCCAGCACACAGGTCAGCCCTGGAAGGAAGCCCCCTTTGTGAGACTTGGAGGGGACTCAGTTCATTCCACAAGCATCCACTAAGCACCTACTGTGTGCCAGACATTGTTCTGGGGAGTTAAATAAAACATGTTCATTTTTCTTAAGAAGCCCAAGGTTTAATGGAGACCAAACATATCAAGAGGAAATGACTCAGTTTATAAAAATATATTCTGCACTACAAAAAAATAACAATTTCTTAGCCGCCACCTGCCTCGGGTCATATATGCATATACTTTATATCCAAAACTGCTTAAAGCAGACTATAAACACCCACTCAAATAATGAATTTGCTGCACATACGCCTGGGGAAGGATAGTGCTATAATAATAATAGTTGTTATTATTATTATAGCATGCTATTTTAATGTTATATGTAGTTTGATATTATGTAAATATATATAATGCCTGCCCTGCTGCCCATGTGGTCCTGCTCCTCTGTGAAGTGGACTCTGCCCGGACTCTAGAGGAGTCAACCCTCTAGAAACCATGTGCCCGCCTGGAGTCAGGAGCCCTGAATGCTGATACTCTCTCTTGAGTATGCTGCATGGCTGTAGCAGGCATGCAGCTGTTTGGGGTTGTTTTCCTTTTTATTATTATTATTCCTTCCTTCTAGGGCTGACCTGTGTGCTGGGAGTGGCAGGGGTGGAGCAGCACATTTGCACAGGGGCTGTGGGTGTCCTATGTGAATGTGCTATGTCAGTCTCAATGGCAAGACTTTAAGGAGTCTCTGCACAGCAGCTGTTAAGTCTCTCAATGCAGGAACTTTTGTAATATTCTTATAAAATTATGATTAATCTCATTGCCATCAATAGCAGACTGTGGCGTCAGACTTCCTTAGTCCATGTCCCAGCGCCACAATTTTCTAGCTGGATGATGATGAGCAAATTACTTGATGTCTCCCTACCTCAATCTTCTATATGAAAGGGGTGATTAGTGTCCATAGGTGGTTTAGCAGAAATTGTGCCTGTAGAGCTATCAACTCAATGCTAGGCACTTAGTAAAAGCAAGCTGATTGCTCATTATTGTTACTGTTATCATCCTAATATTAAAGAAGAAATTGTGGCTTAGGGTTGTAGAAATATGTCAGGGTAGGATTAGACAAAGCCCAAGCTCCTAACCAAGTCCGAGTCGGTTATCAATCACTAGCATGGCCCTATCAATCACTATTGTGCGCGGGAGCAGGAGCTCCCCACTAGCGGGAGAGGAGCTTTGCTGGCAGTAAAGAGGCATTGGAACACAGTGGGGGCAGAGCTGGCCACAAGCATGCCCCTGGCCTGTGTCTGGAGATGGATGGCTAGGGACTAGGATGCTGAGCAGATGCCTGTGCAGGATGGAATCCTTGCCGTGACTCCACCCATTTTTGAAGGTGTCACCTGTTGGTGACTGGTAAAGAGCTCCCCAGCCCTGGGGGCATAGAACTGACCGAGTGTGCCTCTGTCTTGCTCCAGAACCTGACATTCTTGCATGCTAGGTCCCATCAGTCTGCGACTCAGCAACCCCAGAGTCTTTGGTTCTGAGTGTCTGAGTCCAGGGGTCTCAGCTTCCTTGAGTAAACTACACCCAATCCCCTGGGCCTTTTGCTCATGCTGCTTCTACCCCCTGGGGTTTCTTTATGCTCTAGTAGTGTCTGTGAGATCTTATCCTTATAGGCCTGTGGGAACATGTATCCCAGAACCCATCAAATCTTCCTTGGAGTTCACATCCCATTATGTCCCTTGCCACTTGTGAAGCTCTTAGTGTCTCTGCACATTCTGACACTTGCCGGGAATGTTAGGGCATACCTCAGCACACTGGCATTTTAACTCCCAGCACAGGGCCATACCCAGTAGATGTTTGCTGAATTGATAATAGATTTGAGACTGGGGTGGGACCGTGTCTGTGGCAGTGGGAGGATCACATCCCAATGACATGAGCTAAAGACACAAAAGATGGATTTCTCCCACCTCCAGGCTTGGCCACTAGCCAGCCCTGGACAGGCCCCAAGTCATATGGACCTTGTCTGAGAAGGCAGCCACCCTCCTGCCCACCACTGAGCAGACGTGGGTGCTCACAACTCCTGTGGGCTGGAGGAGAAAGGGGCCCTTTCAAGGGTGGCCTATAAAACCTCTTAGCTCTCACTCAGAAGCTTATATCACCCTTCAAAGTGCGGTCAGCTCGGTGTTACTGCACTGTGGCTGCAGGGGACGGTGACATGATTTACTTGTGCAATTAACTGGTTGCTGCACCCAAACTCTAAGCAAACACAGTGCACTTGGCTGAAATTACCTGCTTCCGAACTCCAACTTTTCCTTCTGGGGTTCAAAGACATTCCAGGAGTTTGGGCTAAATCGGCTTCTATCGGGGTTTCCTTTCACAGATTCTGGGGCTGGGAGACCATCTACAGAGAGTCAACAGGCAAGTTCCACTGAATTTTCAAAAAGACCCATTCTGAGTTGACATCTTGGGAGAGGGAGGTAAATAGCCTTGTTTTTGGTTCCCTCTGCCTTTTAGGCTCCACACACACTCGTCTGTATTCTCCTGTGGGCGTGTGTAATTGTCAGCAGCCTTTGACTCAGTGGGTAATTTCTTCCTCTTGAAACAACTTCTACTAGGATTTCAGGTCATCCTCTTTTCATTCCCTGCCTGACTGGCCACTCCCCCCACCCCGGTATACTGTTGGCTTCTCCCTAAATCCCTGCCCTCTGCACATCGACAGCTCCAGGGCTCCAGCCTCTCTTTTCTCCATCTTTGCCCATCTTTAAATCATCTCCCAGATGTCTGACTCCATCCTGGACTTCCCTCCCGAATCCCAGACTCATATGCTCAGCTGCCTCCTGACCCCGCCACCTGGTTGTCTAGCAGGAGCTCAGGGTTAGCACACCCCTAACAGAACTCTGAGTCTTGCCCTTTCCCCACACCTGTCCCTCCTGCATCCTTTCTGCCTCAGGAAATGGAGCCTCTGTTCTCTGTTCAGCAGGTGTCAGCTTCAAGCTGCTCTCCACTCACACCCTATGTCCTGTGGGTCAGCAACCCCTCTTGGCTCTGGCTTCATGTTGGATCCAGGGCACCCACTGCTGTCTCTCTGCTGCCCGCCCAGGGCCAGAGCCCCCCCTCATCGCATGGTTGCCTCCTTGCTGCTCCACAGGCATGGTGGCCACACTCCTTCCTCATGATGGAGACTCCCTCTGTCTAGAATGTTCTTCAGACATCCCCAGGGCTGCTTTTACACTCTCTTCAGATTGCTACTCAAATGTCCTCTTCTCCATGAAGCCTTCCCTACTACACAAAATAAAATAGTCCCCCTCTGGCACCTTCTTGCTGTCCCTCACCCCGCCCTATGCTTCTCCGTAGCGGCTGTGCTACCCGCCTGCAGTCTGCTTGCTTGTTTATTAATTCCCATCTCTTCCATTAGAATGTGATGTCAGTGTGTTGGATTTGTTTTGTTCACTGGCATGTCCCCAGAATCTACAGCAATTTCTGAATGGAGGGCCTCCCCGGTGGCGCAGCAGTTGAGCGCTGGGTTGCAAAGCTGCCTGCGGCCTCTGCGGCGCCGGTTCGATCCCCGGCTGCTCCCCGGCCACCGGAGGAGGGTCCTACATGGCGCGCAGAACTCTCCTGCCGCCCCACATGGTGCGCAGAACTCTCCTGCCGCCCGCTGCTCCCCTCAGCAGTGTACTTCGGTCCCTCTGCCTGCTCTGCTCCCCGCTCTGGCTCTGGTGAATTCTCTCACCCTCCCGCGCTTCTGACTGTACCCAGTGCATGTATAAAAACAAAAAACAAACAAATAAAGAAAGAAAGAAAGAAAACATGCCTCTATATATAAAAAAAAAAAATTCTGAATGGAGTATACTCAGAATAAATTCATATAAATAAATTATCCAGGTCACTTTTGTAAGGCTAGTAGATGAGGAAAGGGAAGCTCAGAGAGGTAGACCGCTGGCCCAGGCCGCACAGCTAGCATGTGGCTGTGCTGGAAACTAAATCCAGCTCCAGCCACCGACAGCTGCTGTCACAGAACATGCCTTTTCTCTCCTGGAGTTTGGCCTTCCAGTGTTGCCTGGAAGCTTTCCGCATGCAAAGCAAGGAAAGATGTCTGTAGGACTGCCCCACCACGGGAGGTCACAGCCCCCACGGGGGACCAGGCAGAGCAAGAAGAACAAGGCTGGACATTGGGAGAAGCTGTGGGGAAGGTGCTCAACTTTAGAGAGAATGTGTGAGTTGTGTGCCCTCGGGCAGAGCTTCCCAACAGATGAGCCCAAGTGGGCGCCCTGAGCCCTTGGGCTGTGGCGTAAGACGAAGGTAAGCAGAGCCCCTGCCTTTTACCCCACTGTGTCCTACCAGTGCTGTCATGTTCTCCGTGAGTCTAGATGGGAGAAAGCTTGGAAAGGGAACCTAGTATCAGAGCTGCATAGTACTGGGACTTCTACCAGTTTCTTGTTTAATTGTTCCAACCACCTGCTATGTTATCAAACCAGGCAGAGGAACAGATGGGCAGGCCCTATAGGATCTGTCCAGGAACTCTGGCTCAGGTCTCGGCTCCAGGGATCCTCCCTTCCCTCCACTTCACCCCTCTCCAAGCTCCCCTGCCCCCTGCCTGTGCCTCCTCTGGCCTTTCTGCCCACCCTGTGTGCTTCTGTAGATGGGAAGTCCCTCAGCAGCTGCAGCTCCCTCCATCCCTGCAGCCCACACCCGCGGAGCCTGGTGAGGGGAGGTGTTCAGTGATACTGAGCGGGAGAGGGAATGAATGAGTGCAAGACGTGGGTGGGCGGGATGTCTGGCATGCAGAGCACCAAGTAAGAGACAGTCGGGGATTCAGACTCTCGTCTGGAAGCTCCTGCAGTGTCCAGGCAAGCAGGCCCTCTTGGCCAGTTGCTGTGGCATCTGGTTTGTGTGTGTTGGGCTGGGATGGGCCTGGGCGCACCTTGAAAGACAAGGTAGGTTGAGGCAGACTGCTGTGGGATTCCAGCAAGAGAGCCCCAAAGCCCATATGTCATACCCAGTGTGTTTCTCCTGTCATACATGTCCAGCAGCTCAGGTTCAGAGGACCCAGAAAAGCTTTCCTGGACTCGAGGAGATGGGACTGGGAGGTGACCCACAGCCATAGAGCTTATGGAAGATCCACATCCTTACACTAGAACAATGATTTTTTTCCCTGTGCTTCCTAATCCTAGGAATTGTTGTCGAGCCCCAAGTTGATTCCTCCTCCTTGGGCCCCAATTCAGGCAGAAGCTCGGGGCTGCCAACAGGGAGTTTGGAGCTCATAACTCAACTGTGGCCAGGGCCTGGGGGGCCTGATTCCAATTAAAGATGTCAAATGTATTTATGGATTATGCAATCAACAGGTACACAGCAGCCGTGATAGCCAGCAGGGCCACCCTGGAGGTAGGCCTGGAATTAATTAATCCCAGTGGGTTGACCGAGTTCTGTTCCAAATATGAGTGCTCTGGGGGTCCTGAGACCAAGTCTAGGGCCTGCTTTAGACCCTGTCTGCTGCTTCCAGAAAGGTCAAGGAACTGGGTCTGTATGGTCTATATGAGCAGAGGAAAGAATGATAGACGCAGGGGACCTGGGTTTGAGTCACAGCTCCATCATTTGCCAGCCTAACCCATGTGTCCTTGAGCATATTACCCAGTTCTCAGGCCTAACTTCCTCATGCCCCCTCACCCTAGTGCCTATATATGGGAAGATAGAACAGTGATTTCCCATAAGGATAAACTGCTATAGGAGGCACACACCAGTCCTTAAATACATCCGAGCTCACTTTACATATCTGTGGGGTGGATTTGCCCATCTGACTCTTGCTGCCCTTTGAGCTCCATGGCCCACAGAGGCTCATACAAGATCCTCGGCTTGTTCGCTGATCAGACTCACAATGGCCAGCTCCTGAGACGCACCCAGGGCAGTAATTAATCTAAGGCACACGCAGTCCACAGTGGGGATGCCCACACTGACCAGGATAGACAGGAAGGGACAGGACATGGCAGCAACAGGCTCAGCCATCCTCGGGGTGCCAGAGTCTGCACCCCACACCACCCACATTCTCTCCTTCGTGCTACCAGGTAAACAGGGCTCCGTTTGCAGCTGTGCAGAGTGTCTGAGAGCTTCGGTAGTGCAACAGATGCTAAGCACATGCCCTTCAGCTGCTCAGTTAGCAGTCACACTGCTGGTAGTTGTAGTCGTGGGGATGGGAGACACTGTCTGCATTTCCCAGAGTCACCAAGTGCTGCACCAGGAGCGGGGCCTACTCCAGTGCTGTCCTTAGTTCTTCTCTTCCCTGCAGAGGTAAGATTTGCATTTCACCAATTGCCTCTGGCTACAGGCTGGAGCATACATTGCAGGGATCCAGAGAGGAGGTTCATGTACTAATCCAAGTAGAGGCTGATGAGGCCTAGAGGCAGGCATGCATGGTGGGCCAGAGAGAAAGATGGCAATGGTGCTCCGGGAAATTTAGAGGCCAGCTCAGCCTGCTGGGGGACTGATTAGGTGTGAGTATGCACACATGTATGCACATGCATGCAAGTGTGAGTGAGTACATTAGTGTGGGCATGTGTGCATATTGCATGAGCGTGTGTGAGAACATGTTCAAGTGCTTGGGTATGTGTGTGCATGAATGTGTGTGTGTGGTGGGAAGCGATCAGTGTGGGATGAGAGGGGCTAGCTCCTGGCAGGTGAGGTGGAGAATGGTCCCAGGGAAAGCTGATTCCACTTGCACCTGCCCACTACATTCTTGCCTGAGCTTGGCTGTGTCTTCCAGGGCCCTGCTGTTCCTGCAGCAGTTTCTTCTTTGAGAAGGTTGTGGCCTTTCCTGTAACACCTATACTACGTGATGTCGCACACCCTGACATCAAAGCACTTCGCATCCCTGATCTCACTTAACTTCCCCACCAGACTGTTGAGTGGGTGCTCCTAGCACATTCTAGAGGGCCTGGGGCAGCCTACTCAAGGCTGAGGATGAAGCAGGACCAACAGTCTCTGCCTGTCAGCACCCCTTACTACACAAAGCTATCAGACAGTAACAGGGACCAGTGGGCCAGTGCATGTCCAGCTATGGCCCCTGTTTAAGGCCTTCCATTTCCTTTTGGGGACCAGTCTTGACTGTGATTTGTTCACTCCTCCATTCCATCTCCCACACTTGATCAGGGCCCCAATGTGCTGAATCTGCTGCGTGGCCAATAGTGAGTCCCCTGCCCTCTTGGCTTCTGTTCCCACCTGGCAGTTGTGGTTGCCCCAGGAGATAGGTGAGCCCCTCCCAGGCCTGGCACTTTACCATATACTACATCTCTTTAAAAGTGCCTCCAGAGCAATTTAGTCTTCCCCATGGTGATTGTGGCTGAATATCTAAACCTGGCATCTGTAACTGACCCTAGAAAGCATCATTCAACACCCTTGTATTGCTGAGTAGGAAACAGGCGATTCAGAGAGGTGAATGAAGTGTCTCAGGACAATCAGAAGCCTGCAGGCAAGGAACCTCATAGAACCAGCAGGACCCCAGCTGATAAGCAGTTGCATTGCTTATGTGTGCAGAGATGGGGTACACAGCTCATCCTGATGCTGCATGAATTCACTCAGAGGCCTTCCCTATCTCTGCTATGTCATCATTCAAACAAAGCAATTGACATATGCTTTCTCTAGGACATCTTGTCCTTGGGCGAATGATTCTAGAAAGGTTAGCGTGGATCTCTGACCAGAAGACCAGTGTCCCTGGAGAAGAGGCAGGTGAGAAGGGAGGACAACAACCACGTCTGATCGCAAACAAATTGCACCCTCTCCGGCTCTCTTGCTTTGCTTTCTCCTGGGACGCTGTCATTGAAGCTGATTGTGTTCCCAACATTCAACCCCAGGTTGAGAACTAGCCCTAAATTAGGCTAGCAGAGGCAAGGGCTCTGCTACCCTCTCTGGTCCGCCCCAGCCATTGTCTCCCCTTGAGAGACCTGAGTGGGTTCTGGTCAGGAGCATGGCCTTTGCCCTTCCACTGCTCAGATGCCAGGCCCGGCTCCACCCCCTCCTTCAGTGACTTGAATGAATTATTTAACCTCTCTGTGCCTCTGTTTCCACATAGGATGAACTGGGAATTGTAATAGTATCTGCGTCATATCTGAATATAAAATGAGGAAACTCATGGAAAGAATCTAGAAGAGGCCTGGCTCATAGCGAGCATGAGACTCCTGAGCCCTGCTTATTTGCCCAGGTACGAGTCTCGGGCAATAATTGCCCTCTGGATTATTTTCAACTCCTGGCTTTTAGAGCTCAGCAGGCCTCTTGGGCCATGAATGGTGAACTTCCCAGATGCCCAATTAGCCTCTCTGCAGGTACAGGTTACAGTCAGCCTGGAGCTAAGTCCACAGCTGTGGGCTTGGATTCAGTCGTGAGGAGGCTCTTAAAGGTGAGACAGTGGCTTGGCAGGGAAGGGGATTTGGGAAGTGAAGTTCGCCTGTGAAGGAGAGGAAGACTTCCCAGGGCCTGCGGGGCCAAGGGAGGCTGTGATGTCCCTTTAAGAGATTTTAAACTGGCCTGGTCACCCTTGGATCCCAAATATCTTTCAGGGCCAGGAACCCACTCTCAACAAGATGTTCTAATGTGGGAAAAACGCAGATCCGCCCCCTCTTGGTGCTAAGGTTATGACATTTCCTGCTAAGGAGTCCACTGTACTGCTGGGTCTGGCTGTGGACTCCCAGGCCCACAAATGGATCCTGCCAGCAACTGTCCCTTCTAATTCCAGCCTTGGCCTCATGAGCCCCAGTTCTCTCCCCTGGAGTGTGAACTTTCACAGGATCTTAGGTTTCTGGAACCTTAGTTTAAGGAACACTCCATCTACTGGGCACTTGTTCTATGCCAGACTCTGGGGACCAGAGATGACTAAGGGGGCATCCCTCCCCTTGGGTTGCTCACAGTTAAGAAAAACCAACAGCATTATTGAATACCTATATGCTAGGCACGCTGCCATATAAGAGCAATGCACATGACCCCATTTAACTTCATATGAACTGCTGTTTTGTCACATACAGCAGAAGAAACAGAGGCCAAACTGGTAGCCTGGTGTGATTCTTGCTCCTCGACCCTCTTGGCTGCCAGTTTAGCCTCTCACAAGCCAGAGGAAAGGACCAGCCTCTTCTCTTAAGCAAACACAGCATATTTATTACCTTCTTAGGACATGGAGAAACGTGTGGATTAATTACAGCCATTGAATGATGAGGAAAGATTCAAACACAGGAATTAGCTTGCCCAAAGTCTTCTAGTTATGAAATGACAACCCTGTCATGTGAAAGCATTTTGCATTTTGGTTTCCCTGGGGATTATAATTAACATCTTAATTTATAACAATCTATGTCAGATTAAGAGCAGTTTATTTATGGTACCATTTGAAACTGTTCCAATATAGCTTCTGTCCCTCCTCCCCCTCTTTTGGGCTGTTATTATCTTACAAATTATATCCTTAAGCATTATAATGTTCATCAATACAGATAATTATAGCTGTATGCAGATGGCTTTTAAATTAGATAATAGAAAAGAAAGTTACAAACCAAATAATGTGTACTATCTTTTCTATTTACCTTAAAAGTTACTTTTTTTTAAAGATTTATTTATTTGTACAAGAACCTGGGTACAGGCCAGATGCGTGGGAGGGTGAGAGGATTCACCAGAGACAGAGCAGGGAACAGAACAGGCAGACTGATGAAATTCACTGCTGAGGGAAGGAGCGGGCGAGACAGGAGAGGTCTGTTGCACCATGTGGGACCCTCGCCCGCTGGCTGGGATCAAACCGGCGCTGCAGAGGCTGTGGACAGCTTCACAGCGCTGCACTCAACCCGCTGTGCCACTGGGAAGGCCCCCCTTAAAAATTACTTTTAACATTGTTCTATTTCTTCTTGTGGATTCAAGCTACTATCTAGTGTCCTTTCGTTTTGGCCTGAAGGAATTCCCTCAGTATTTCTTGTAGGGTAGGTGTAATGGCAACAGATTCTCTTAGCTTTTATCTGCATGTCTTCATAAATTTTTTTTTTTTGCAGGATAGTTTTGCTGAATATAGAATTCTTTGTTGACATTCTTTCCCTTTCAGTACATATGTCATGTAACTGTCTTCTGGCTTCTATGACTTCCAGTGAGAAATCAGCTAGCTATTTTATTTAGAAATGTGTTAAGTCATTTCTTTCTTGCTGCTTTCTAGGTGCTTTTCTAATTTTTGACTTTCAGCAATTTGTAGATGGCTTATCTAGGTGTGAATCTTTTTGATTTTATCTTACTAGAGTTCATTGAACTTCTTGGATGTGTAGGTTAATTTTTTCATCAAATTTGGGAAGTTTTCATATACTATTTCTTCAGTGATCTTTCTGGTCTTTCTCACCCTGCCTCTCCTTCCAGGACTCCTGTTAGCTATATGTTGATATGCATCTTGATAGTGTTCATTTTCTTTATTATTTTTTCCTTCTGTTACTCAGACTGAATAATCGCAATTAAATTGACTTATCTTCAAGTTTCAGATTCTTCTGTCTTCTCAGATCTATTTCAGTGAATTTTTCATTCCATTTATTGTACTTTCCAACTGTACATGTGAATATCTATTTGGTCCTTTTTAAAAAATGACATTTCTTTATTGATAGTCTATTTAGTAAGGCGTAATTCTCATATTTTCCTTTAACTCTTTAGACATGATTTCCTAAATCTTTGAACATATTTAAAAGGGAGAATTCAAAATCTTAGTCTACTAGTAAGTACAGCTTCTGGACTTCTCTGGGACACTTTAGATCATTTGCTTTGTTTTTCCTGTTTATGGGCTATGCTTTCTTATTTATATGCATGCCTTATAAATTTTTGTTGAAAACTAGTTATTGAAAATAATGCATTATGACAGCTCTGGAAGTCATTTTCTCCCCTTCTCAGGGAATATTGTTACTAGGTGCAGTTATTACTGTTTGATTTTCTTGCACCATCTGGTAAATATGTCCTCTTTGTCATGTGTGGCCACTGAAATCTCTGCTCAGTTAGCTAAATGGTCAGCAAATGGTCTATCGCTTACCCCATCTACTATGCATTGACTGGGCAAGTATAATGTTAAACAATTGTCTTGGATTGCTTTTTTGACAAATATCCCTAGGGAAAAAGCTGTTAGCACTAGCCCAGCTCCAAGTCAGGTCAAATAGAGCCAGTGTGAGAGCAGTCTTCCAGGGAATCACCAGACAGGTCATAGGGTGATAGTGTTCTAGGAATCAGGCTTTAAAAGAGTGCCAACATCACTTTGCACCCTCCAGTGGCTGCCAGGCTGATGATTTTCACTGTGATTGTAGGTGTTGGTTTTCAAGGCTACTGCCAAGGGAATGTGAGAGATGGGAATAGAACAACTTAAAATGCCACAAAAAATGGCAATTCTTACTGAAATTAAGTTGTTTTTCTTGGATAAATGATCCCTGAATTGCTGCAAGCCTTTGGTTAATTTCCAGAGTTCTGAAAAAGTTGATTCTGACCATTTTTTTCCAGTGTTCTAATTGCTTTTGTGGAGCAGAGAGTTTTTGGAGGTCTTTACACCACTAAGTAAGTGGCTTACTGATGGCTAACTCCTTGTCCTTTTGCCTGGAAGGAGAAAGTTGATTGTAGGGGAATAGGAAGGAAATATTCTGAAGGTATAATGTGTGCCCAAAGTGTCATAGGAATCTTCAGAGGGTATGATCAAGGTAGACAGAAGTGTACAGGTAGATGTTACTGGAGGTGAGGTCCTGAGTTGCTCTGACTACCAAGAGAGGAGGTGCCTTCACCCCTACAGGCATCTTCTGTCACCTCACACACCTCTTCTTCCAGTGGCCATTTGCTGGCCAGACATTTCACCAGGGTCTTTGTTAACTCAACCAAATAACACTGATCCATCTGGGGAAGTCAGGCTTAGTTTTTAAATTTCAGTCTCTCTTCTAGAACCTATCTTTTGACCTGCTCAGCCAGATGGGACTTGAGACTATCTTAATACCTAGAACCATCTTCTCATCTGCGATATGTCCTTTCCCTTGCTGACCAGAGCTTAGGACCAGGTTAAGTCTGGAATTAACCCAGGACTCCCTGTCTCAGAACCTCAGGACCTCTCTGCCACTGTCCCCCACAATTCCTAGAATCTGGCCATTATCAATCATTGCCTTGTCCAAGCATCTATATTTAAAGAAATTCATGGGCTTCCCCAGTGGCGCAGCAGTTGAGCACTGGGTTGCGAAGCTGCCCGCGGCCTCTGCAGCGCTGGTTCGATCCCCGGCTGCTCCCCGGCCACCGGAGGAGGGTCCCACATGGCGCACAGACCTCTCCTGCCGCCCGCTGCTCCCCTCAGCAGTGTACTTCGGTCCTTCTGCCTGCTCTGCTCCCCGCTCTGGCTCTGGTGAATTCTCTCACCCTCCCGCGCTTCTGACTGTACCCAGTGCTTGTATAAACAAAACAAACAAACAAATAAAAAAATAAAAACATGCCTCTATTAAAAAAAAATAAAGAAATTCAGATTTCCTTAAATGCAAGTTCTAAGGAACTACTAACATAGAAATCACACCTGGTAAATTCTGTAACTGTACATAGTACACCCTAAAAACAAAGTTTATATGGTTCTAATTCTAAACCTTTGAAACAAAGCAGGGACCTGAAAAAACCCTGAAAGAATCCTGTGAAAGTCGGAGCCTGTGACTGGCAGCTGGATGGGGTCATTTCTTTAAAGCAGGGCTAGATGTCGCTCAGGGTCCCCACAAGCTCCAGTGCCTGTTTGTGTCTGTGTCTCCCCAGCCACACTGAATTTAACAAGGGCAAGGGCCCTCCCAGATCTGTCTCTGTGCCCCAGACCCCAGCACCAGAGCCAGTATACAGCCAGTGCTCATATAACACCAGTGCCCACTCTGAAGTATAGAGGAACTTGTTAGGGTTTCCTGATAGTCTCATTGCAACTTGTCACATGACTGCTAATATATGTGCAAAAGCCTGTGAAAAAGGGAAGAAGGAAGCTTTACACCCCTTTAAAGTTTACAGATGCATTCACACCAGTCGGTCATTCACTAACACGTGCTTATTAAGTCCCTACTAGTGTCCTGCACTGAGTCATCCCCCCAAGAGGACTGTTGCTGTTAGCCCCATTTTGCAGATTCAGAAACCAAAGTTGTGAGAGATGAAGTGTCTCCTCCACAGTCACAGTAACTGTCAGTCTGACTGGACCTGAGCTCCCAGTCACTGCTCCTACCTCCAGCCTCTTCTGAAAGAGTCTGACTCCCTCAACCCCTGGACAGGCAATGCTGATGATATGAAATGTGAGCTCCAGGGGACAGGAAGTTGTGACTGTATCCCAGTGCCTAAAACAGCACCTGGCACATAGTAGGTGCTCAATAAATGTTGGTTGACTGAATAACTGAATCTTCTCAGATGCAGGTAGAGGATGAGTAAGGACATCCTCTAAAGAAGAGGCCTGGCATGAGAAGGAACCACATGTCCTGAACACCCCGTGTGTCAGACATGTCCCAGACTCCCCTCACTTCCCACAGCAGCCCCAGGGAACCAGCTGGCCCTTAGGCACCTAACCAGCTGCATAGCCAGCTGAGGATCTGAACCCAGGTCTATGCAGTGCTGGGGCCGGGTGCGTCCCATCCTCCACAGCTTTGGAAAGGTTCTTAGGACCAAAATAATTCACTCTCCTCGCTTTCTAGAGAGAGGGGGAATCATCACCTTTGCACACAGCAGCTCAGCTGCCGAGCTACAATTCTTGGCACTCAAAAGTTGCCCAGAGCACACACCCGTGAGGCTGAAATCTCCAGCAAACTCCCTGGGAACTGACAAACGTCTCCAGACCCCAGAGGTGTGCACACACGCCGGCGAACACAAAGCCTGGTCCTGCCGCACCCGCAGTGGCCAAGGAGCCCTAGGCCCCGCTGAGTGTATTTTAAATCCATTCTGACTCCCCAGAAAGTCTGTTTTTGTTATTCACACTGACCTTTTCAACTCCATGCAGCCCTGCATTTTTCCCGAGGCCTTGGTAGGACCTATTAATAATTCCGCTCTCCCACCGAGGCTCTGGGCTGCAGCGGCTCTCTTATGTACAGTAAAAGCCAACCCCCACCCCCCCACCGCTGGCAACTTAGCCCTCCTCTCCAGACAATTAGTGGGAAAGCACAGGTGCCCCCCACCTCCACACCCCCTTCACCCCTCGCAGTGGGGAGAGGAGGCCAAGCGCACTGTCACCATCTATGTTCTTCAAAAGCTGAGGACAGGAGGTCGAGCAGTGACCAAGGACGGGATCGGGGCACTCGATGGCTGGGGGGATGTGGCTGAGCAGGCCCCCTGCCTCTGGCCGCTTTCTCCTCTCTCTGAGCAAACATCTCTGCAAATAAATCTCCTCTTTCTTCCTTTCTCTCTCTCTGCTGGGTTACTGCTTCAGTTTCATTAAAGACGCTGGAAACATTCTTCAGGCTCAGCCGAGATATATAATACGGAGAACAGAGATTTGCTTCATAACCCACAAACTATTAAAAATATTAGTGTCCCCCAGAGAGTCTCTCTTAAAGATTCCTTCTCCCCCTCTGCCTCCCTCTCCCTTGGCTCACAGTGCCAACAATAATGCAGGCGGGCTGGTCTGAGCCATTTCCTTGAAAGAAAATAAAGAAGAGATAACAGGCCTTGGAGAAACCTCTCTTTGTGCATGAATAATACCCACCATCCTACACCTCCAGCTAGAACTTTGTACTTGCCAAAGCTCCTCTTACCCTCTGTTATCTTGTCTGATCCTCAAAGACATGCAAAGTGGAGTCATGTCCCTTTTAGCAGGAGGGGAAACTGAGGCCCTGGAGAAGGGGGTTTTGGTTTTTGGATTTGAGGCAGAGTTGCGACTAAAACCCAGCCCTTTTGATTCCCATCCTAGAGGGTTTTCTTATTCAAGTGAGTGTGTTAAGTTGCTTTATTTCTTGGTAGCAAATGCCTCGATGTGTCTGCAGCCCCTGAACTACCCGGTCACTGTCTCCCAGGGGCATGGATCTGATGTCATTGCTATCTTTCTGCCGCTTGTTCATCCGAGACATGTTGGGGCATCCTCTGGGCCAGGCCCATTGCAGGGTTGCAGATGAGTCCAGGGGTAAATGAGGGTGGAGCGTGTGCTGCTGCCTTCAGTGGGAAGACCCCTGGGCAGGACAGTGAGACCCCAGAAAGACCCGTTTGAGTGCCAATGCTGGAAACGCCTCAGAAGGGATGCTCAGGTGAATTTCTAAGGATGGATAGAAGTTAAGCAGAGGTGTAAGAGAAAAGCAAGTTCAAGAGCCAGAGGCCAATTGGGCTGGATGTTTTGGAAGAGCAGCCAGGGCAAAGCTGTGGGGTGAGCAGTGATAAGAGACAAGGACCAAGAGGCCAGGGGCCCTAACGCTGCATCACAACTTGATTTTGTCCCTAAGAATGGTGTGTGTCATTGTGGTTGATTTTTTTTTATGAGTGTCTTAAGAGTCATTTGTGGATGTATTTTGGAATATTCATCGAATGTACGATGGGTGCTTGTGTTCTGATTTGGGTCCTAGAACTGATGTAAAAGAAAATGAAGGGGACGGGGATGAGCAAGGGAGGACCAGAGAGACAACCTGAACAAAAGCAGGTGCAGAGAGGTGGTGAGATGAAGAGTTGGGAGATACACTGAGGGATCCTGTGGGGGTTGGTGACCAGGAGGGTCACCTGGTCCAGGGTGACTCCCAGACCAAGGCATTTGCTTCTGCAGAAGGATTTGGATGATGAGTGGCAGCTGAGGAAACTGAGTCACAGAGGCATGAAATACCACTTTTCCCCTCTGAGGCCTCATAGGATCTGAGCTTCAGCCCTGGTCCCTCAAACTGTGGCTCACAAGTTCTTCCCCCTCCCTTCTCTCCTGCCCCAGCCCAGCCCCTCTGTCAGGGGAGGCGTGTGAGCCTCTTGGAGACTTCTCCTCCAGGCCAAATAGGGTTCTGTGTCTGTGGGCAGCTTTAGGTCTTAGAAGCCAGCACATCCCTTGGGTCTTGCCCCCTGGGATACTTAAAATTAACTTCTTATAAGAATTTAAAAAGCCAAGGCCTGTCCTGATAACCAAGAATAGGGGACAAAACTGGCACAGGCCTCTATGGGTAACCTTGGGCTGGTCATTCTCCTCTCAAGCCTCAGTTTCCTCAGTTGCAATGACCCTCCCCATGGTGCCCATGTCACAGGCTGGGACAGGCATCAGATGAGATCACCTGTTCCCTCCAGCACCTCTGAGCCCTCTGGCACCATTGTCATGTCCATAGCATGTCACACTGCAAGAGACACAGTAGGCACGGGCGCAAGACAGGCAGGCCAGTGACCAAGGCTCTGCTGTTTGTGCTGAGATCACTCTAGGCTGCTCCACCACCTGAGGGGCTGCAGCTCTCAGATCTCCAAGGACCCCCCGTTTTAAGGGTGTAGGTTCTGAATGTTGGGGCTCACTTTATCATTGGGTTCAATTCGGCCTGTCCAGAATAGGACAGGCCACAGGCTACTTCTGGGAGAGGCTTGGGAACGGAGCAACTCCAGGAGCCCTCATGCTGGCATGGGTGACTGAGAAGGTGGCCCTGGTGAGGGCCTTGCATCTCTGGCCTCTGCCAACTTGGCCGCAAAAGGGAACCATTCACCAAGAGATTTTTCCTCATTATTTGTCCTATGACCTGAAGCCAGGCGTCCCCTCAGAGGCTGCAGCAACTGCTGGCCGAGCGTCCCTCGTGCATGTTTACAGTGACCCTCACCCAAGAAAGAGGGTCTGAGAGGCCATGAAGGGCTGCCATGTGGATCCCCACACCCCTCAAGCATGTTCACAGTGACCTTCATCCAGGAAAGGAGGACCCTGCCTGCACCGTCCTGTCTGTGGGGCCAAACTGCAAAATAAGAGACCCCATTCAGATTCCATGGTGGTTTGTTTTTTTGTTTATTTGTTTGTTTGTTTGACTTTACTCTTTGGGAGACTTCAGAATTGCAGGCACCAGCCCACAGGGTTGAGTGGGAGAATGGGTGAGTGGGAGAGGCATGGGTGGTGGGTGGTATCGGTGTAAGGTGGGGGGGGCAGTGGTGACCCCCCTTCCTAGGCTTTGAGGCCAAGCCTTGTGGTCAGACTTCTGCCGCGGGATGGTCATCCTAGTGGCAGGCTGGTATGGACAGTGACTTTCTTCCTCAGAGCCTTCCTGTCTGCTTTCCAAGACAGCTGCTGTGAGCCTCAGTGAGCACCCAGATCAGAAGTACTTTGGGAGCCACCGAGGGGTCAGCCTTTATTCCTATTTGTGTCATTCTTTGAAACAAAGACATGTAGTTCTAGCCACGGCCTCACCCATGGTCTGCTGTGTGACCTTGGAAAAGTCATTCCCTCCCTCCCCTGGGGAAAAATTGGGCCCTGTGGGCAGTGGTGTGTGTGTGTCGAGGGTGCTGACTGGCTCTGGTGTGCGCTGAGCTCCCTGAGCCTTTTACAGACTGTTTATGATGTGCCACTGCGGTAACTGCCCATGATTAGCTGCTCCACAGGCAGCTCCTGGGCCTGGGAACAATGGAACAAAGTGGAAGGAAAAAACTATTAAAGGTCCCAGAGCCTTGACCATAGCCTCCGTAATTCATCCTGTCACTTGCACCTGCGCTGTCCCTCTTAGATTCAGGGTCCTCTCTCCCACACAGCCCTTCTCCACCCGTGTCCTCTGCTGTCAGCAAGTTGGAGGAGCTGAGTGATGGCGAACCTGTCCGGGCAGGTGGGAAAGGAGACGAGTGCGCAAAGATGAGGATGGGCTGACTAGGCCCTGGGGCCCTCACTGTCCTCATGACAGCAAACCTTGTGGGGTTGCCCCCCATCACTCTCATTCCTTGATCCCACACTGAACCTCCTGCCTCATTCCTTGATCCCAGCCTGAGCCCCAAGCATGCCAGCCCTGTGCTGGGCAATTTCCTTTCGTGTCACTGACCCTCATGAGGAACGAGGAACGTGTAAGGTAGGTGTTAACAGCCTCCGTTTCACAGGAAGGAAATCTGGGTGCAGGAAAGAGGAGAGTCACAGTAGCCCTCCCAGGGCCAATGGCAGGAACCAGGTCCCCAGGATAGGACGCACCTATTCCCAGATACCTGTGACCCCCCGAGAGAGGGAGCAGTGTGCCATTTCGAGCCCTGGGGGAGCCCTAAGAGAGGGAGTGATTCTTGGAGACTTCAAAGTTTGCCCCTTCCATGGCTTCCCAGCAGGAGTTGTGAACAGGAACTCTCAGGCTTGGGGTATGGGTCTAGGTCCCACTTATGCTAACCCACGGAGTTAGACTAGGAGGAAGCAGTTCACGGGCTCACGCAGTGTTGACACTGCTCTTCTGCAGGGAAGCTTGCCTTTTTGGCTGGGCCAGAGACCTGTCTCCCAACCGCTCCATTCTCAGTCTGCAGCAAGACCTTGACTCTCCCCTCAGACCAGCAGCACCCCAGTTCCCCCCGTGCCAGCAAACACACTTACAGTTTCATTCTCAAGAGGCAGCAGTTAAAAAGCAGCAGGCCTACTGGGGAGCCACGGAATAAAGCCTTGGCCTAAGTGAGCTGCCCATCGTGAGGGGAATGCAAGCAGAGGCCTGTGCTCTGGGACAGGGAGGCCAGAAGATGCCTCTGTGGCCTCTCCCCTCCTCCCCGCCCCCCCAAGCCACCAGCAGCAGGCAGTGACCCGAGAATGACCCTGTTGGGGCAGCAAGGCCCTCTTTCTCACTTGGAAGTGAATTCGGAGGACAGGATTTTCAGAGCTTTTGCTCCAAGAATGTGCTGACACTCCACCAACTTGGCAGGCTTTTCACTGTCTGCCTCTGCTGGGCAGCTACGCATTCCGTCCTTCTGCCTTCCCAGCCTGCACCAAGGCCCCAGATAGGTCCCCAGGAGAGCCGTAGTGTCCTGGGGGATGTGTCAGCAGTAGCAAGACCTGCTCACACCCGTGGCTCTGCCAGGCCAGCCCTGCCTCACACTGGACTCCTTGAAGGCCTCTGCCCCCTCAGGGAGAGGAGTCCATACTCTTTGGGGACAGAGGGAGTTTAGGGCACATGATAGCCCAGAAATACTCAGGAAGAGCCATGTGTTCCAGCCTCTGAAAGTAAGAGGGCTTGGGCGGGGGGGTTCCTCCCCTGGCCCAGTGCCCCGGGGACTAGCTTCATTGGACTGTCCAGGCTGAGATGCCAATAGCGCAGTTGCTCCCAGTGATATTATCAGGCTTGCTTGTCAACTACCATAGCTAGTCCTACTCCCCGAAAGCTCCTGATGCCAGTGGGGGTATTAGGGACACACTCTAGGGAAACCAGGGGCCAGGAAATAAGGGTATAACCTAGATTGGTGCCCTCTCTGCTAAGATCTGCTTGATGGGCCCATGGCCCTTCACAACACCTGGATCTGCACATCACCTAGGACCTAAGTACAAGCAGCAGCCCAGGTTCTGGGATTCCTGGATGTCCAGAGGCCAGAGGTAAAGGGACCTCTCCCCAGAGTGAGCCTACTGGGGCTGGGGGGTGAGGGGAGGTAGTAGGGATCCCAGAGCAGTGCATCATCAAGTTTTGGGTGGGCTGGCCTAGAGGTGAGCAGGACCCCCACTGAAGGGGGAGGCAGTGAGAGCAAGAGATGGGCAGTGTGTGTGTTGGTGGGAGCATGTTTGTGAGACAGTGTGCCTGGGTCTGTCCACTGGGGCATGTGACTTCATGACTGCGCGGGGTGGCAGGGATGTGCTCGGGGTGTGGATGAAGCCTGGTGTGTATGAGCATCCACGTGCACATGTGTGTGTGTCTGCAGATGGTCAGAGAGTGAGCACACTCGTCCAGTGCTGGGCTGGGCAGTGGGGTTAATTACATTTTCTGGTTGGCTGGGAGTTAATCAGCAGTGCCTCATTGTTCCAGCCCCTGTAGAATGTTTTCTTTCTCAAATGACTGCATCTGCTTCTGAAGAGGGATGATGACAGCCTGAAGGGTGTACAAAGAGGATGGCCAGGATTGGGGGGTGGGTGGAGGAGAGGTCTGGAATCCATGCAGGCCCTAAGAGAACTGGCTCTGGAGAGGAGCTGACCCACATAGGGGGTATGACTGCCCCAAATTTCTGCAGCCTTTTCAGGATCACAGAGTACACACAAGTTCTGGGATCCCCCTAGGCAGGCAGGGTTCAGTTTGCTGTGAGAAGCACTTTCTAGAAGTTGGTGTGGTCTGAGGGAGCATGAGGTCAGTCTTTTCAGGAATACAGAGCTCTGCCCCAGAGGCACAGCACAGGGGCATGGACCGGGGCCTCCCAATCTGGGACACAGGGTCCTGCCAGTTTCCAGATCCAGAACTGTGGCTCTGCCCCAGCCTTGGAGCTGAGTCCAGGTCCTGGGGGTCCCCACAGCTCCCCCACCAGCCCTGGGATTTCTCATAGCCATTTTTCTTGGTCCTTTCACAAGGACTTGGAGACTCAGAGGCACACTTAACGTGAACCCAGAGCCTGTTTGCCACTGTGATTCTCCTCCCCTTCCATCAAGGCTCCGCGGCAGAGCTTTGTGCAGACCAGCACATGAGGGCGGCTGTTAGCCCATGGCCTACACTCAGCCAGAGCCTGACAGCAAAGCCTCTGTCAGTGCCCAGGGAAAGAACCTGTGTAGGGGGGAGCAATGGGGTAAGGAAAGGTGCCAGGCCAGGCACCTCCATAACAAAACCCAACACAAATCTGGGGAGCGGATGCAAAGACCCCGGAGCAAAGAAAAACTCGGAGGTCAAAACTTCTTCCACTACCTGTGTAACCTTAGCACGATGTACAATCCCCCTGAACCTTTGTTATTTTTAATCTGAAATATTCATAATTATGGGATTTGGGGGAGGATTAAGTGAGATTTTGTATGTGTGCACACAAATGGTATTGTGATTCCCACATGGGGAGGGAGGGCTGGAGATGAAACCGGCAGGCCAGGGTAGGCAAGAGGCAGGTAGAAAGGACAGCCTTGCTACACAGCCTCCAGCCTTGCCCACTGTTGCTGGCCTTGCTAGTGCTCCCAGACCTTCTTTCCTGGTATCTCATGGAACTTGGAGTGAGCCAGGCCCTCACTGGCTGGCCTGGGAGAAGCAGGTCTGCAGGCACATCCTAAGGTCTGTCTGAACATGGGCTTCTGTGCTGTGTGACCGTGGACAGTCCTCTGTCCCTCTCTGAGCTTTGTCAGCCAAGTGAGCAACTGGGCTTGGTGGTGTGTACATACCACACCACCTTTACTTCTCCCCATGCACCAGCGCCCTGCTAATGAAAGCATGGAGGTTTGGAGGGACTAGACTTGCCCAGGAGAACACTGGAATCAGTAGTAAAATGCCACCAGGTTCATTCATTCAGGTGGCAAATGTTTTTTGAGCACATGATATCCTGGAGTACATTTTATACCCTCGTGGAGTGTCTTACCTCCTCATGGGAGGTAATAACTGAATAACTGCCAGTGTTAGACATTCGTTAGTAGAGAAAAATGGTGTCAGAGTAAATGAGGATGGTTGTGGCTGGGGAGGAGGGCCTATCAATTTAAGTCAGGAGTTGAGGATGACCTCACTGGGAGAGTGAGGCTTAAAAGAGAAGGTGTCAGCCACTGGGATCTTCCTGTGAGCTCCCAGGGCCTCTTCTAAGAATTTACCCACTCACTCTGGTCTGTTTCCTGGAGGAGACCTACTATGTCCGACTTCACCTCTGCTTCCCAGAACCCAGCCAGGGCTCAGCCCACAAAGGTGCTGAGAATCCTGTATCTAAAGGATCAATCCTCTGGGTCTGGATCAACCACCTTGAACCTGGGGTATGTAGGCTCTGTCATCCTGCTTCCCCAGAAAGAGATCCTTCCTGGCACCACCGACTCAACCCCAGAGGGAATATGAGCCCATCCAGCCCCAGGCCCTGCCAGGACATACCCAGGGCGACAGACCCTGCTGTGTTCATCGCCCAACGCCACGTCCACACCAGACCCAGAATTCAATCTGCTGCCAAATTGCAGGGCTGGAAATAATGAGCCAAATTGTCCCTCTCCGCTGATTGACTTTCAAGTTACTCTGCTGAACTGGGTGCAGTTGAAGTTTTAGCAAGTCTCCCGGGGAACCCAGGCAGCTTCAGTTTCAGCCTTGTAAAGAACTGTTAAGATCCAATCAAAATAAATAAAATCAGATCCAGGAAAGCGATGTGTTTGTGACTGCAGACGAAACACTCAGGATATTCATGCTGAAGCCCAGCACCCCGCTTTTCGCGGGGATTCCTTACAGCGGACTGGCAGGGACCCATGATCTCACCAGCATCTGCACTTAAAGGCCTGGGGCTGTCTTGAGCCTCCTGCCCCTGTGTGACTGGAGAGGAAAGTGCAGGCCAGCTGGAGCACGGGGCAGAGGACAGACGGCCCAGTGGGAGGAGAGGCCCAGGCCCATGGCCACAGCAGGGGAAAATCCATCCCTGCGGGCCACTCACCACTGGCCTGCATGTGCCTAGGCCTGCAACAGCGTAAATAATGGGAAACTCATGTCCTAGAAGCAGAAATTCCAAATCATGAGATGCCAAAGTCATAAAATTTGAGTGATGGACTTGTGCATCACTGGGGTCATAGGGCATCAGGTCTAGAGCAGGTCAAGTTGGAGGATTCTCTTAGCATCCCTAAGGCCCATTCAATGTTCTCATCTCACCCAAGGATGAGGAAAAAGGCCAAGACAAGGTTGAAGGGAGAAGTACCACCCCGCTCTCTGTGGAGGGGGCTGCTTCCTGCCCAGCCAGTCACCCTCTCACCAGTTCTGCAAACATCCTCGGCTTGATGCTTCAGCTGGAATTTTTGATCAAACCCTGGAAGAAGGTATTTGAGAAAAATCCTATGCTATGCTAAATGCCAAAACCACCTCTCTGCTCTATAGCTCAGAGAAACCAGAAGGAAGCCATTGAGACCTGTCTGCTGTTCAACCTTTGTACCTTGAGAGATTTGAGGAACTCTGAGAAATGACCCTCCTCTTAGAGATAGGAAGGCAGGCCATGAAAAGGAGGATCCTTCGGGTCACTCGGGAGGCTCTCAGAAGTGGGTTTGGAAGCCAGGCCTCCAGTCCCCACTCCCACTCGCCAGCCTGCCCGTCCAGGAGGCGTCGTCCAGTGGCTGCTTGGCACCATGTTTCCATTTGCTGAGCCTCTCCCAGTCCAAGCCATGGGGTCAGATGGGGCCTCCCTCCATCCTGCCGGTGCCAGGCCACGCTTGCAGGCAGGCAGGCCCAAGGCAGAGCAGGTCCTTCCCCGGCTGAGCGCCCGCCTGCTGGGCTGCCCCCCACACTCCGAGCGCTGAAAGGCCCCCTTGTGCGGTGGCCCTGCCTCTCGGCCGCAGTGCACAGCCCTGTTCTCTTACCTCATAAACGGCTAATTTGTTACATATTTTCTGACGCTGTAAATGGGAGAACAAAGACCTTTTCTCTCTCATATTTTCGTTCAATTATGTTTGTGGGGGAACCTGATCCCCTTCAAAGGGGGGCCGAGGAACTGGGGAAAGCGCTCAGGCTTGCTGACCTCCCAGGCCTGCTCTGGGGCCCAGACCCCCAGGGCTGGCTGCAGGCTGCTTGGGGCTGGGTGCAGCCCAGAGGAAGGGCAGCAAGGCCCCCTTCATGTCCTGAGAGGAGACTTGGCCCTGTCTCCAAAGGAACCTGCCCATCTCTGAAGGATGGGTTCCTCCAGCAGGAAATGCTGCCTCCAAGAGGCAGCCATAGGGACTGTAGGAGGAAGGGCCCTTCCAGCGCCCACTTCCTCCAGCTGAGGAAGCTCTCTGCCACCACGCCAGAGCCCCTCTCTTGGTGACTCCAGCCTGTCCCCCAAGGAGACTTGACAGGCACGCAGAGTGGAGTGCACTTCGAAAAGAAATGCCGCCACCACTGGGACCCCCTGGCCTGCACAATTTCTGAGGCCCCCCTCCTAATCCAGAGGTTCTGGTTCAAGTTTGGACTTTTGCCCAGCCCTGGCTCCACATTCAGGTTCCCAGCATGCTCCTTCCAGCCACTTTTGAAAAAGCACTTACTGATTTCCAGCCCTGGCTCTCCCTGATCCAGCAGCCAGGGGCAGGGCAAACGTGGCCTCTAGAGGCTGTGCCTGCGAGCTGGCTGCTCCAGCTTGTCTTTCTAGCAGCCAGCACCCTGGCCTCGCATGCCTCCCTTCCCTTAGCATGTTGCTGCTGGTAGCAAATCCTGCACGGGTACTGGGGATGTGGGGATGAGCCCACATCAAGCCCCTTGTCATCTGCACAGCAAGAGGGGTGGGGTGGGGGGAGATTACTGTTTGGTACATGGCTAAGAAGGCCAGACTATCTTGATTCATCCTGCACTTACTGTGTGAACTCAGGCAAGTCACAGCTATGCTGTGCCTCCTTTGTCTCATATGTATCAATAAAATGAGATTAAAAACAAACTACTTCACTGGGTTGTTGGGGGGTTAAATGAAATAACATTAGTGAAGAGCTTCCCCCAATGTCAGAATGATCAATCACTGGTAGTTGAAATTGTCATTAGAATAAGCAAATATAAAACAAATAATTAAACCCATAAATATATAAAGACAGATTTTCATGGGCACTCTGAAGAGTACAGGAGAGTTTCGAATGGGGCCCCCAAACTGATTTGGGGATCAGGAGTTTGCAGGAGACGATGCTTCAACTGGCTGAAATGTGAGTCGAGCCAACCTGGCAAAAGGGACAGGTGCTGGGAATGGCATACCCGGCAAAAGGACCAGTGCATGCAAAGACCCTAAAGCGGGAAAGAAAGAAACATTCCAAAAAATAGGTAAAGACAGCACGTAGAGATCACAGAGCAAAGTGAATCTGTAGAGCCAGGCAGGGGCCCCCCCAAGCAGAGCCCAGGGATGTGTTAAGGAAGTCAGTCTTGTTCCGTGAGCACAGGGGAGTCATGCAGATTGAAGCCTGGCAGTGCCAGGCATTTTTGGTTTTTAAAGATCACACCCACATCAAGCATTCCCCAGGGGATCCATATCAGGTCAGGGCTGCTCAGGTACAGGACGTAGGCCGGGCCCTACACCTTAGAGCCTAAGATCACCTGTACTGTGCCTGTCGACACCTCGTAGAAATTAAAGTAAAGGGGAGAGAGTGGAAGAGGATGAGTTTGCAGACACAGACATGGCAGAGGCCAGATCACAGAGGGCTTTGGTGAGGCCCCGCTCAGACTGGAACATGGAGAATGATCCGTGGGGCCCCTAGCTGTCAGGAAGTGGGGGACCGAGTGCATTAAACACTTCTTCCTGGATCCTTGCACAACCCATGACCTGGAGGGGATGTTTGTAACACAGGAATGTTAAGTCCCGGTTAGGCTTCTTAATGACATGGATAGTCACAGGGCAGCCCACGCGCTTGTCGTGAATCTATCAGTCATCTATCTATCATGTCGTTACCTCTTTCTTTTACACACACACACACACACACACACACACACATTGTTACACAATCCTGTGTCACTTCAAGTCCCAGACACCCCAGGGCAGAAAGAAATGCTGGCCTGTGACTTTGCAGTTACAGAGGTTCACAAAGGGGTTGACAACATGGACAGGAGCTGCAGGGGGCCCTTCTTAGAAAAGGTGAGTAGGATGAATATGGGGGTGTGGACAGAGCCTTAGGGTAGGTCCAGGCAGGGCAGTGGAATGCCATCATGTGCCTGACACCCCCATTGGAAGGTTGCAGGCAGGGAGCTAAGTGGCTGAGCAGGCCTCCCTCTGCCCATGGTGGATCCTGGAAGCAGATTGGCACTTTAGCAACACTTTGGGGCTCCCCTTGTACTCCATCGGCTCATTCAGCCTGCCCTCCCAGATCAGACCTGCACAGGAGGCCGGGGGATTTCCCGTCTGTACTGTAAGCGGATCTTTGCTCATCCAGAATGTGTCTCACTTCTCTATATTCTTGTCCCCAAATCCAAGGCTCAGATTTCCATTTCACATTCTTTTGCCTCCCGTCTAAAAACATTTTCCCTTTCTGTGGTGGGGGGAGGGAAGGGATAAAAGGGCATAGGAGACCCAAGTAAAGCAGACAGAGCCTTGTTCCTGCCATCGTTATTGTGTGTCCTCTGACATGCTCTGTGGCCTTGGGCGTCCTCCTGCCCTCTCTGGGCTGCAATATCCTCTCTGAACGAGGACCCTCACACAGGCCTGAGGACACTCCCTCGCTTGGCATCCTCTTGGCAGAGCCAAAGTCTCCAGCTCTCCCATCTTGCTGCCAGGATGTGCTTTAAATAGGCAAAATGTGGGAGAAATTAGGATGCATTTTGGTTTTGTCTGTGAGGCCAAGTTCTATGCAGCCAGCTCTTTTGATAAACTCCAGCAGCTCTGTGGCCTGAGTTGTCAAGGCCACTGATCCCATGCTAGGGCCACAGAGTTTTCCATCCTTCCTGCCATTCTGGACCTACTCCTCTTCTGTCCAGTGGTCCCTTAAATAGGGCTCGACACTTCCTTTGGCTTTGCCAAGAGGATGCCAAGCAAGGGAGTGTCCTCAGACCTGTGTGAGGGTCCTCGTTGTTCAGAGAGGATGCTGCAGTCCAGAGAGGGCAGGAAGACGCCCAAGGCCACAGAGCATGTCAGAGGACACAGAAGTGAAGGAGAGGGTGAGGGCTCAGCTCTGATACTCAGGGCATGAAGAGGGGCCGTTGTAAGAAGAGAGGCCCAGAACCATGAGCAGAAGCGTTCTAGAACACCCAAGCCAGCAGGATGGGGGATTCTAGCCTGCCTTCACATCCTCCGTGCATCCCTCACCTCAGCCTGCAGCTGCCGCCTGTGCCCCTCCATCCTCTCTTCATTGCAGCAGCCAGGGACGGTTTCCTAATCAAAAGCCTGACTAGTCATTTACTCCCTGCTCCATAACTCAGTGGCTTCCCATGGTCCCTCGGGTATATTCTGAGCTGTGGTGTCACCTCTGCTGTATTTGCCAGTCACGTGGCCTCCACCAGCCACTCATTGCACTCAGCCCTGGGAATCATTGATAACTCCATGAACGTGCCAGCTTCACCCAAACCTCACACAGGCTGTCACCACTACCTGGTGCTGCTCTCCGTTTTCTTCTGCATGCAAGTGTATGTGTGTGTTCCCAGAGGCATTGCTGTGGAGTCATCTCCCGTGGGAACCCCATTTGTGGCCTTCCCTCTGTGAGCCCCTCCCAATATGCTCCTACAGCACCTTGTCCATCCCTGTGTGTAGCTTGCACACAAGATTGCAAGTCTTCCTTGGGGGCTCCTCCCTTGTCCACTCTAGCCCTGACCTTGAGGATAGAAATTATACCAATTTGATTACACAGCTCCTGTACTCAACACAGTGCCTCACACTAATTTGTACTGAACATTGAGGAGTGAATGAGAATCCAGTCCACGAGCCCGGCTCCTGCCCCTCCTCTGAGCCATCCGACTGCTGCTTAGGCAATGGAGGGTTCTTAAAATGCCCTAGGCAAAAACAATAATTTTAGAATGCTAACTCGTTAGGCAGGCTGGATGAATAGTCTTCTCCCCACTTGTCAGGTAGGTAAACTGAGGCCCAGAGAGGAGGAAGCCCTGTCCCATGCTTTTACAGCACATTACTGAAAGAGCTGGAACAAGAACTTCACAATCTGTATGAGACAGGAGCCTGATTTGAACTCAATTCACAGCCCTGCCCTTTTCTGCTTCTGTACTTGCTTTGTCTCTGCAGCCCTTGGTGGCCTGTGGCTTAGCAGACAAACCATTTCACTCCTCAGCATTGAGGACACTCAGAACCAGCCCCTCACCTCCCGCCCTGGAGTCCTCCCTGGCCACTGCCCAGGATCAGGGAGAGCAGAGGTCCCCACACTGCTGGAGGGCGTGTAAGACACCCCCCTCCTCTCTGCAAATTGGTAATTGCTGTGTGGTCAGACCAGAAGGAATTAGACAAGCCCTCTAGGAATTTCATACTGATTTTGCAAATGAAAATGGAGACTTGCCTTTTGAAGTCTAGGCAGCTGTGTCAGCAGGCAGGTCTGAGAGCAAAAAAAAAAAAAAAATATAAACGACATACTTGGAGCCAGTGGATGCAGCCCCTTCACAATAATAGCAATGATGATGGTCACCATGGCCACCGTCAACGGATGGCCTGCCTCCTAAGACCTCTGAAGGTCTTAGGAGGGGAAGCATGGATGGAGCAGTCTGTCAGCCTGCGCAGGTGACCAGCCCACAGTCAGAAGATCAGGACGAGCTAGACTGGCACAGGTGCAGGGCCCGAGGGCTGAGATTAAATAGCCCCCATCCTTGGGACGCTCTCCCCCAGGCCAAACTCCAGACACATCTTGAACCCCTTTAAACACTCCATGCTGTCCATGGATGCCTCTATTTTGCTTCCCCCTCAACCCTGCCCATCCCACATAGCCCAGCTTCAAGCCCGACCGCTTCACCAACTCTCAGACTCCCATGAGCTCCCACGGGCCCTTTTTCCTTTTATCACGAGCACACCCCTTGGCTTCATAATGACTTGTTTCTCTTCATCTCCTTCATGAACTTCAAGCTCTCAGACCTGTACAACTAAGAGGTCTGACTAGATGATTTGGGACACTTTCTGATATGTTTCGGTCTGTTTTTCTCTCCATGTCCAGATAGTATATATTCAATTTAGGCTCTTGGAGATGGTTGCTGAGGGACAAAGAAACATCCATAGCAGGCAGCTGGCCCCAGGGGCAGAAGATCTTGGCACAGTAAACCTGGGCACAGCCAAGCACTGGGCCTCGTAGCCCCAATACTGGGAACATGGGATGTCCCCTGGTTCGCTGGACCTTGGTTTCCCTGTCTGTGAAATGGATCCAAGAATGTCAGCCTGACAGGACTGTCAAGAATAAATAATGAGTCTCCATATGGAAAGTGCCTGGAACCACAGATGCTTCACTGATAAAATAGTGGGTGCCATGGTCCTAAATTGGTCAACTCATAGAGCGTGGCTTGCAGAGCTTGAGAGATCCTCCATGCTCTCATGTTTCGAAGGGGGACCCTGTGACTCAAAGAGTGGATCCCATAACTGGCCTGGGTCAAAGCCTACAGCCCCAGAATCCAGGTCTGCTGACTTCCTGGAGCTTATCTGATCATAAAACTAAATATGAAGGGAACCCTTTCTCTCTAGTAGGGCAGACCTCACATCATCTCCTTTCCTGAGGACCCCAAGCCTCTGGGCCTGCCCCTCCCCCCAGCCCTAACCCAGCTATCAGCCTCCCTACCCCACAGAATGCTAATCTCCTCATGTGGGTGGCTTCGGATTTATGAGCATTTCCTGGCACGACTTGAAGGACAGAAGAGGAACGCTGGGATCTTTAAGGGTGGTCTTTGGGTGGAGAAACTCGGCATTCAGAGAAAAGAAGGAGAGCGCTAGGGTGAGTCAGCTTCCACTGCCCGCCCAGGAAAGCTCAGAGGGCCCCGCAAGCCCACACTGCAGGGCAGGCAGGGCAGACAGAGGATGTGGTCACACTGCCAGGTCCAGCGGTGGGTGTCTGTGCATGGAGCAGGGACAGCTGCTCGAAGCCAAGTCCATGGTTCCCGGGTTGTGCTGGGGTTTGGGATAGGGTATGAGGAGAGAGCAAGGGAGGGGGTGCTCAGTTCCTCTCCCTGTGGAAGAAGGAGCTGCCCTTATCTTCACTGTGATCTCCTGCCTCCCTGGGTTCCACTAGCAACACAGCTACTGTTGTGTTTCTCCCCTCAGACTCTCCATGACTTCCCAGCTAACTCAGGGAAAAGCCAAAGACCATCACAGATCCCTATGGGATTTGGTCCCAACTGCCCACCCTACCCATACTCCTCTGACCTTTTTCCAAACCCCCTTCACTTCTCCACATGCCCCCTGTGCTGATACATCCCCTGGGCTCCCTTGTCCTGACTGAAATAGAAAGCACTGGCAGGAGATGCGCAAGCAGGAGGAAGAAGCTGGGATATTCCCTGCAGCACCCACTCCCTCCTCCTTGTGCTCATCATCCCTGTCCACATGCCTGTGATTATCACCTCCCTCCCCGGTCACTGCTTTTCAGCCACCCTTCCCGTCGACCTTACTTCCTTGGAAATCATTCACTGCTTGGGCAATGTTTCCTATTGGGTCTGAACTCATCTACAGCTCCCCTCATTCACTCCTGGCCTCTTTCCCGCTCCATCAGATCTGCTTCTGCCTGAGGACCTTAGCACATGCTGCTCACTCCACCCAGAACATTCCTCAGATATCCATGTGCCACCTCCCTGGTCTCCTTTGGATTTCTTCTTACTGTGGACTTTCCTGGACATCTTACCTAGTAGAATGTCAATCCCCAACACACACACACACACACACACACACACACACACACACATTATACTCCTTGCCTTATTTTCTCTTCATCCCTCTGTAACAGATATTTTACCAGTGGCTTTTCTTATTGTCAGCTTTCTTCTACTGGACTGAAAGTTCCAGAAGGGCAGAGATGTTTTTGTTATGTTTATTACTGTACCTGCAGGGCCTGGAATGGCATCTGATACATAAGTGCTCAGTAGGTCTTGGTTCAATGAATGTGTGAATTGGTCTCTATACAGGTGTGTAAACTAAGGCCCAGGAGAGGGAACTGATTTGCCTAGAGCTTCACAGTGGAAATTGGGATGGAGACCAGATCTTGGTCCTATCTGCCAGCCCAGAGCCAGTCCCTGGCTCCAGGAAGCCTTGTGTTTATTTGGGTCCTGCTGCTTAGTAGTCCAGTGTCCAGAGACAGGGCTCTGTACAGAGGCCCTGGGGACCCAGAAGAGTGAGCAGGAAGCAGGGAAGTAGTCGGCAGTGCTTTGTGCTGTCTATGGGGCAAAGAGAATAAATAAATAAACCTCAGCCAGAGCCTGGCAGACTCTAACCTTTGAAGAAATGTCCCCCAGCCTTCCTGTGAGGGAGAACCGCCCTTCACCACAACCCAGAGCTCTAATAGACTGATGTAGCCAGGATTCAGGGGGCTCAGCAATCCTAGTCCTGTGCCTGGGGAGGTACCAGGGTCCTGCGATGGGCAAATCACTCAACTTTTCATTCATTCATTCAGTCAGTCATTCTCTAAGTATATCTCAAGCATCTACTAAATATTAGGCACTATGTTCTCAACTGCAGCTATAACCATGACCAAGTCAGATGACTTGCCTGTCCTCAGAGCATCACCATGGAGCAAGAAGAGCTCAGAATAATCAAGGATCTGAGCATGGTTCCATCAGGCCAGGGCAGAGTGAGAACAGTGCAGGGAGGCTTTGCTCCAGATGGGGTGATCTTGGCAAAAGTGGCCTCTTTCCTCTTCAGGTCTGAACAGGCCCAGGGGCTAAGGCTCTAGCATCCCTCAGCCTCCCCAGTGGACCACTCAGAATTTGGGCCTCACACACTGGCCCCTACTTGTCTGTTTATGTCTGTCCTTTCTACCAATGGTTGGATGGAGACAGCTGGGTGGGTCAGGCCAAGGGGTAGTAGAAGGAAGCCAGGACCTGAGCTGGACCTGCGTCTGAATACGAGCTCCAGTTCTTCAGTGTGAGATTTCATACACGTAACTTCACCATCCTCAAGGCTTTAGTTTGTATATTTGTTATGTAAGAATAACTCTTTTCTGGAAGGATTATGGTGTGGAATGGTTTCTCAATACCCTTCCAGTGCCCACGGAATCTGGCAGGCTAATCAGCCTGATCTCGTGTCCCCCATCACTCTGTTTACTCAGCTCCAGCCACCCTGGCCCCTGATCCTCCTCACATGTGCTTTTCCCCTTCCCTTGTCATTCCTTGTTCTCCTTCCTGTTTCTCTAACTCATACTGCATTTGTGAGGGTGAGAAACAAAACCAATAGAATGTGTAGGTAGATAGGTAGGTAGACAGACAGACAGTTGGATCTAGATGGGTAGATACATGGATTGACTTGTTTTAAGGAATCGGCTCATCCACCATGGAGGCTGGCAAGTCCGAAATCTACAGGGTAGGCTGGCAGACTGAAAACCGAGGGAAGAGCAAAAAGTGCTGCAGGTCAAGGTCAAAGGCAGTCTGCAAGCAGAAATCCCTTGGTTAAGGGAAGTTGGTCTTTTTCTGTTAAAACTTTCAACTTATTAAAAAAAAACAAAACTTTCAACATATTGGATGAGGCCCACCCTCACCCAGTTCTCATGGAACATCATTTGCTTTACTCAAAGTTTACTGATTCAAATGTTCATCTCATCTGAAAAATCTTTAGAGAAACATCTAGAGTAGTGTTCGAGCAAATATTTGGGTACCGCAGACTAGCCTTTTGTCATGTAAAACTGATCACCACATCCCTTGCCAGCTCGGCACTCCTTAACCCATCCTTAAGCCACAAATAAAGACAATAACAAAGCCGTCTTCTCCCTGACATGACACCTGACCTTGTGTATAACCCAAGTGCACTAATGTGTTTAGGAGGATGCAGACTCCTCAATGGGTGATGCTTCCTCTTCCCTTTGATACCCTGTAACTAAAACCCTAGGTTATGAAGTCAATAAGCTTTATGTTACATATTGGGGAACATAAAAAGAAAGAACAAAACAAAGATTTCATATATACACACACACACACACACAGACATGTTGCGAACAAAACCAGGAATACTCCTGACAAAGCGTCCTTGTTCCTGTAACTGATTATGTGGTGGTACCCAGTGTTTGCAGCCTCTTCCCCTATGGCCATGCTCCCCTTGCCTTCCACAAGCACCTTCGCTTGTGATTCATCCTTGGGGGATGACCCACACTTTCACTGCTTGGAGGGTCTGGGCCAATAATAGTCCTGCCTGGACTGGGTTGTTGTAGTTTTCCACTGACATAGGTTAATCTCGGGGTGTGGTAATACTGAGAGATGCCCCAAGGGATTCCTGTGCTGCAGACATACTCCTCTTCTTTACCCGCACCATGGAGTAGAGTCCAATTCCCCTCGGGAGCCAGGGCCAGTCACCCCAGCCAGCACACGTACTCCTTCTTTGCCTGTTGACTCAGAGGCATGAGATGCCCAGAGTAGCCAGGGAGAGTCTTCACTTCCAGCTCAATAGATCCTTTGTTATGTCTGTAAGTATCAGATTAATCATTTGCTAATAACTTAGTTTATTCTGTTGAGCCCCCTAGAAGGTAGGCTTAGTGAGACAGGATTTTTGTCTGTTTGTCCCTGGCCAATCCCCAACGTCTGACCCCATCATGCAGTAGGTGTCAGCAAGCACTGCCTAGGGGGTCGGGGCCTGGCTGAGCTGTCCCAGTGCTTAAGGGTGGCTGAGCGTTGCCCATCTTGGAGCCCCGCCTTAGAGTCAGGCCTGAGCCCAGGAGCCCGGGTCCCCACGCATGTCTTTCCTGACAAAGGGGGTTGCGCTGCCTTCTCATGGTGATGATGCTGGGCCATCAAGCGAACACAAGGCTTTGGTGTTCACCATTCCAGCCATCCTGGACTGTTTATTAGACTAATGTGGAACAATAAACCTGCCCCCACCCTCCTGGCGCCTGCCTCACTCCATCCTGGGCCCAAGTCTGAAGATGTGTTTAAATTCCAGGTCTACACTCAGCAGATGCCACGAGCCAGGTCCTGGCTGGTAAGCCCAGGCGAGGGGGCCGCTGGGGCGCCCAGGGTCTCTTGGTGGCTGAGCCTCCACACAGTCATGGCAGCGAGAGGGGGAGCAAGGCGGCTCTAACTTTTTCCGTGTGTTTGTTATTCCATGTCAAGGCCTTATCATAAACATTATCATAGAGTGGGCCACTGAGGCTACAGGCAGGGAGGGTTTGTTTTTCTAAAGTGGCCAGGAGCAGAAGCCTGGGGGTCTGTGGGCAGCACCAGGCTTGGGAATTCAGGGCAAATGGGGGTGGGGGGCAGAAATCAGAGAGGCACCTCTGTGTCTGTGCACACACCCCTAGAAGCCCCTCTTCTCACCTTCTGTGTAATAGCCTATTGGTATATTTGCCACTAAAATGAACTCCATATGGGAGGGAACCACCTCTTATTAATCCACCCATCTCAGATTCCTGCAAGGGTCAACAGAAAGTAAATGTTTGTTGAATGAATGAATGTAGCTTCCCTGTGTCTGTTGGACACACCATGAATACTTGCAAAGGAGCACTTGTTACTTTGAAGTCCTAGTCCTGGGAACCAACCTGGTCTGGAACTAGACAGACATCCTTTCAAACCATGCAGCTTTGGGACCTGTCTTCCTCTCCACTTCTCTGGCTTCCCCTTGTGACTGGGGAGACCATCCCTGCTGGCTGTCTCTTAGAACAGAGGGAGGCCTAGTGTACATGTTCCATCCCTTCCAGCTTCACCTTTGGTGAGTTAATGTCTTTTGTTGCCCTTGTTTTTTTTTTTTTTTTTAAATCTATTAAATGGTGTGAATACTAGACTTACTAGTTACTGCAAAGATTAAATGCATTAATATGAACTTAGAGGGTTCCTGACACGTGGTGTGCACTCATTCAAGCAAACCTAGCAATGAAGGGATGAGGGCTGCTTCATAAATTGCAAAGGATGGACAGGAAGTGGGAGGCATCGGGAAAAGGGCATGTGATTTGGGGTCAGCATCCTTACTTCAAAAGTAGTTCCTGAGTATGTGCTGCTCCCCATTGAGCAAAGACAGGCTCCCAGCCCACAGCCATCTCTCCGTCTAAACAGGCAGGGAGCAGGAAATTACCCGAGGTGGACACTTCAGGGGGATCATTTCCAAGGTCAAAGGGAAGCGCCATACCCTGAAGAGGTAGGACAGGTTCCCCACTACAGGCCTGGGTTTCATTTCTGGCCCTGCTACACTCTGGCTGTATCATGTTGGGGTGCCTCTAGAATTATATGGCCTTGGTTTTCTCTGTAATGCTAGTAATAAATACTCCCTGGCTATTTCTGGCTATTGCACAAGGCTCCAGAAAGAAAACAGGCATGTCAGTGTATGGGGAATGAGCATGGAACATGCCCATGGACATCCAGAAATCCAGCCCACACAAGGTCCAGGGTCTGCAGGAGCCTGGCTTTGCAGGGGCCAGGACTAGGTGTCAGGAAATGGGTTTGAGCCCACTCTGCCCCAGCTCCCTGGGTATCTCTCCTCCTCTCCTTTATGAAGAGAGCACAGAATGACATCAATGATTCTCAAACTTGGAACCTATGGGTCCCAGAGAAATTTTGGGAGTCCCTGCTCCAAAGCAGCATTGAGCTGGCAGAACTTTAGGATCCAGCCTGCTTCTCTTACATCAATCACGGAAGTTTCCATTTTTATCTGCTCCACATGTTGCATTCCAAGTACAGATCTTTTGGAAAATAACAACTTAAAAGGATTCCATGGCTAAAAAAGGTCTGAAAAACCACTGAACCAGATGACCTCTAAGGGCCCTTCCAGCTCCAATCCAGGAAGATCTGGGCCTATTTTCTTCCAAGTTTACTTAACCAGCATTTATGCAGCCCTTACTCCATGCCAGGACTGTTCTTAGCACCCCACAGATAATAACATGCCTAAGTCACTAAAACACCTCCCAGCGCCTTGAGAGCCACGAGGCTGCGGAAGTGACTCCATGTGCCTCGGAAGGTCCAGGGGAGCCATTTCCCCTCCAGTTGGGTCTTCTGGGCGCCTGAACAGATGACCTCACCACCAGCCAGGCAGTGCTGACTCCAGGAGGGGCAGGGCAGGTGTGTGTAGCAGCAGGGTGTGGTCACAGGAAGTCTGTGTCCCAGCCCCCCCAGAGGAAGGGAAGGTTCCAGCTCGACACGGACGTTTTCATCCTCGGCATGTGCCGTGCAGGAGGAAGCGCCTGTTGCCTTAGCAATGTCCACAGCAACAGGGCCACTGCCTCCTGTGATCCATCCCCAGCCACCCCACTGCCATCGACACCCCGCACCAGGTGGCTACAGATCAGATTTCAGGGGTGGTGGCCAGACCCTGGAGGAGGCCCAGAGGTGGGGCCATGGGGTCTGACATCATCTCTAGCCAGTTCATTATGGGGAGCAGCTTGGGCTGCTTCACCCCATTGCAATCCAGCTCTCTTGCCCTGACAGAAACAAAAGAGGGAGAGGATGGGTGGAGGTGATCTCACAAGGACAAGCTTGGCCCTGTTGTCTATGAGAGTATTTTGGCCAAACCATATGTACCTACTGTGTGAGTTTTTCCATTGAGATTATGTGTTCTGAAACCATGTGACCCCTTGGTAGGAACTTCTGCCACGTGGTGATGACTTTCCCCAAATGCAGAATTTCAGCGTTTCGGGGACTAGTCTAAGGACTTCACCAGCAGCTTTGAACTATGAAGTGTCCAGTGCAGCTGTTAAAGAAAGGACAATTTTAGGCTGTGCGAGCATAACATCTACGCTGCTGGGAGCTTTGCTCTGCATGTGTAGAGGTCTAACCCAGACTGGTAGGGATCTTTACTTCAGAGATGGCTCTGAGTAAATCAATGCATGCAAGAAATAGCTACAAGGACAAACCTCGTGACTTTGCATAGCTGGCATCCAAATACCCAGATTTTAAGCAGCATGTTCAATTAAATCTGAATGGAAGAGTGAGCAGCAGCAGTTCTCCTGCCTGCCTGTGACTATGCAGGTTTATAACACTAAGAAATTACTTGCTGAGGGCCTCCCTGGTGGCACAAGGCATTATGCACTGCACTAGTGAAGCAATCCTCAGCCTCTGCAGCACGAGTTCTATCCCCAGCCAGCCAGAGAGAAACCCACATAGCAAGGCCGACCTCTCCTGTCTCGCCTGCTGCTCCCCTCAGCAGTGTGTTTCAGTTGGTTTGCCTGTTCTGCTCCCCACTCTGTCTCTGGTAAGTCCTCTCGCCCCCACACCTCTGGACTGTACCCCAGCTCTTGTATGCATAAATAGATAAATCTTTAAAAAAAAAAAAAAAAAAAGGACAACTTTCGAAAGAAAGGACAGGATGACAGCCTATCTTTACCAAGCACCAGGGTGTGCTGTGAATACAAAAATGAGTAAGATGCGGCACCTGTGTTCGGGAAGCTCCGAGCTTAATGGGGAAGACAGGTAACTAGATGGCAGTTGCAAGCTCGCGCTCACAGCACTGGGGAGGAGGCGGGGAGGGCTGCTTGTTATCAACACAACTTTCTGTATAGCTACAGCAGCGAGCACACTGGGCAGGCATCTGGCAGGTAGTTCTGCTGGGCTCGCCCCCTAGTCTAGGAGTTGGCAGGTGTTTGCTTCTAAAATGACCTCAGTGAAACGTGATGGGGGCTAGGGAGGAAGAGAAGGCACCACACCTGGCACTGGCTGCACATATGTACTCCATGACCAATGATCCGTTTTCTTTAAACTGAGATTCCCACCCCCATGATGCCTGAATGAGCGCAGGACATTGATGCCATCAGATGTACCATGCAGCTGTGTCCCAGAGCCGGGGGTGGTGGCCTAGGGTGCAGGGGGCCTGAGGAAAGGCGCCACATGCCTGCCTGGGTCTGACTGACAGGGGCCCAGGCTCCTGAGGCCTTTGCCTCGAGTGGGGACGGCTCCTGGAGGAGGGGCATTTAGCTTGGGCCTTGACTTCTAAGTGGGCTGTTTGGTTTGTTCATTTGTTCGTTTTTGCTATATTTGGGGATACTCTTGATTATAAGTGAGCATGTGCTCATTCTAGAACTTTCCCAAAGCCCAAAAAAAGAATGGCCCAAAAAAAGAAAACCTCCTGCATCATTCTCAAACCCAGACACAACTAAGATTCTCAGTTTGCCAGAGTTCTGAGACGTTGACACCCAGAGCAGACGTGGAGCTCTGTGCCGGCAGAAGCCTGGGGATGAGAACAGGCTGAATGTGTTCAGAGGCCACAAAGACAGGGAAATGTGGAAACGTTCAGCACAAGCCAGCTGGTGCGGGGCCCCACACACCTTCTCTGTTTCAGGGCCTGCTGTCCCGAAGCCTAGAGGGAGGAGGCCAGTCCTGGAGGCATCAGGGTCTCCACCAGAGTCCCTGAGCACAGCCCTTAGCCCTGTCTCTTCCTCTGTCCAGGTGCTGTTTGCCCTGAACCAGACCCTGCTGCAGCATGAGAGCGTGCGGGCCGGGAGCCTGCAGGCACCCTACACCACCGAGGACCTCATCAAGCACTACAACTGTGGGGACCTCAATGCTGTCATCTTCAACCATGACACTTCCCAGGTGAGGCACCCTGTCCCTGTCTAGGTCACCAACTCAAAAGACCAAGCCCATGTGAACCCACCTGGCATTGATACCTACTGTGCGCCAGTTCACTGGTGTGAGCAGGTGCTACTGGCAGCTCCATTTTACAAATGGGGAAATTGAGGCTCAGAAAGTGGAAGATATTTGTCTAACATCATGTGACTTATTAGTTGTTACCGAATTACAGAGAACAGCCCTTGAGCCTGGTGTGTAGCTCTGGGACCTGGGCCCTAGAAGCTCAACTTGTAAGAGGAGGGAGGTTCGGTGCAGCATCTGGGGATGCCCAGGGAAGGAGAAGTCCACAGTTGCTTAGACCTGAGACTCAAGTCCAGCCTGAGCACTCTCCCTGGATTTGAATCCTAGAGAGAAGGTTAACCTCAGGCTGTGCTGGCAGTGAGCAGGATCCTGAGGCCTTGACATGGCTCCACCAGACCTCCCATTGCCTTCATAATAAATTCTAAAATCCTAGATCCAACACCTAAGGCCCTCCATCTCCTCCCTCCACTGACCTGTCACAAGCCAGGCCCTCATGACACAGACCTTGTTCTGATCTTAGCAACTTGTAGCTCTTCCCCAGTGTAGTCTGTCCTTTCATCCTGCCAAACCTTTGCTCAGACTTCTCCCTCCTGGTTTCTTCCCACTTGACCATGGCCAGATGTCACCTCCTCTGAGAAGCCCTCCCTGACTCCCTAGATGGAGGGCTCCTAGGTCCCTTATGCTTTCTGAATCATGGTGCTCGGATACCCGTTCATTCAGGATGTAGTTGAACTAGTTCTGAGTAGCCTGCTCCCCACTCAGAACATTGCAAGGGTTCCTCCACTTTTCTCAGGATATTACATCAGGGTCTCTACAATGGCCTGTTTGGCCCTATCATTTTCTGCCCTGCCCTCTCCTCATACATGCCAGTCTCCTAGCCATGCCAAGAGCCCAAATGGGCATCCTTCACCTTTGTCCTGGCTGTTTCCTCTGCCAGGAATGCCCTTCCTTACTCCTTCTCAGTTTTCAAGACTTAACTCAAGTATCATCCCAGTGGGGTGGGCCCCAGCTACCCAAACCTGAACCCACACTCTCATCCCTCTGTCTGTTCTATTTTTCCCCATGGCCTTTATCATCTCCTCGCATGCTTGGATAGCTTCATTCATTGACTTCTTGTCGTCTGTTCTTCACCACTAGAGATAGCCCTCTGAGGGCAGGGATTTATTCATCAGTTATTCCGAGTGACCAAAGCAGTTCCTGGCAGAGAGCAGGGCCCATACATGTTTGGTGAACGTACGAATGAATGTGATAGTTTACAAATGCCTGGCAGAGAGATATGAGAAGGGATTTGAGGGGGGGGGGCGGGCAGAGAGAACTGCCCTCGTGGGACCGATGGTCTCATAGGACAGGTGAAGGGATTCCACAGCGGCTGGTCTGTAGTGTGACCTGCTGTGAGGTTGAGTGGCGGGTGCAGTTGGAGCCTGTGGCAGGAGCAGCTGATTTAGATGGACTTGGGGACAGAGGCTAGGGCTGGAAAGAGAAGCCAAGATTCTGGCAAGATGAGAGGTCAGCCTGAATTGACCAGATAGAAGGGGAAGAATGTTCCAGCATGTGAAACTGCATGCACATGAGCCAGAGGCAAGAGAGAGCAGGAGGTGGGCTGGAGGCATAACCAGGGTGGGCTGTGTCTTCCATCTATGCACACACCCTGCTGGGCCGGAACTGCAGAGGACAAGGGAAGGGGCTGGCAGGCAGAGCTTGGGCAAGTGTGAGGTAAAAGGCATGATTTGCAGAGCAGAGGGCAGACCCACTGTGGGGAGAATGCCCACTGAGGGCAAAAGCCCCAAAGTGTTTGAGATAGAGGGTGGTGTGGTCAGAAAGATGCCTTTGGCTAAAGTGCCAAGGATCCAGAGCAGCTTCTGGAGGCCAGGAAGGACAGGGTAACACTGGAGTCAGCGGCTGGGCTGTGTGCTCCCCACCCTGGGTCCACCTTGTTTTCTCACTCCACCACCCACCTTCACAAGTGGCTGATGGCCCAGGCTCTCTCGCTCCCAGCTCACCGCACTGTCAATACCCCTAGATCAGCAGGGCAATGCAAAGACCTCCCCTGGGAAGCCTTGTCTGCACCCCATGCCAGTGCTAAATATAAAGTAGCCATATGTGTTAATCATCTAAATGCAGACATTTCTGAGAGTGAAAGTCAAGTGTATTTTTAAGACAACAACTAGGAGTCATGAAGCCATCTACCCTAACCATGAGCCTGAGCTGCCCGGGGCAAACAAGACACAGGGTCACCCTGCTAGGTACTTAATCCCTTCCAGAGTCCACATACCCACTGGCCTCTCAGACCAGATGCCCGAGTGTTCTTGTGTGCAAGTCAGATGCCCCCACTGGGCTCTGAGCCTCATCCACAGATGAGGGTGCTCAGTGACCCTCTAGGCCAACACTAAGCCTGGCCTAGGGCCGTTCTCAGAAGGCATCTGTTGGGTGATGGTATAAAGAGAGGGACAAGGCTATCGAGACTGGCACCGTCACCAGACTTGACCTCCAGACCCGACACAGCCCTGGGCCAGGATTGGGAGGGCCTACACTGAACATCCCCCCAGCCCCTCTCAGCTCTTGCGGCCCGTCTACTCATCGCCCCTCTCATATCCATTGCTCGAGGGCCCCGGGGACCTGACGTGTCCTCTTTAAAATGTTATCATGCATCCTGCACTTAAACTTGTCATAGGAGATTTAAGGCTCCCAACAAGTCTAATGACTTCATTAATTTGCTTCCCTTCCACCCCAAACCCAGGCCCCATCCTTGGCATGGAGCCATGGCCTATCCGCATGAAGCGTGCAGAGAATGTCAGCTAGCCGCGGGGGAGCCCAGGGACCAAGTGTTGGGCCCAGCTCCTTCACAGTGTGGAAACTTTACTCTCTGCTTCTTGTCCATGTTCAGCTTTTTTAGTTACCTAAAGAATGGAGATTCCTGTATCCACACATGCACATCCATGGTCAGGAGGCAAAGGAGAGAGGGCTGGACATGTCTACTGACCCAGGGCAAAGGCCTCTGCTTGGACCTGCCAGGAGGCAGGAAGCAGAATGCTGCCTTCATGGTTCCCAGGAGCCATCTCTTGGTCCTCTCCACCTCTGCCCCTGCCCGAGCACTCTTCCCTGTGGCCTCTGCCACCCAGGCAGGTGGGGGAAGGTAGAGAGCCAGCCCCATCCCCCAGGCTAGCTGCATAAAGCTGACTTTAAGACCTTTTGTGCCATGCATTGTGCTAAGCCCCAAACTGACGTTATTCCATTCCTACAACATAGAGAACCCACATATTACCAATTTGGAAACTGAGTCTCAATGAGGCCAAGTGACTTGCTGGAGAGATTACGCCCAACTTTTCCTGGCTGTCCAGCTCCAGGACCCACATTCACAGCCACCACTATTGCCTCTCAGATGTCCGCTCATCCATTTCAGGACTGAATAAACATTTATTTGTTGGCACATCATCTCACAGTCTCTCCCATATCCACAGAAAGAGAAGCCTTTGTGAGAGTCTCCAGAGAGAATCCTTCTGAGTCACATCCCACTTAGAAGCCTGCAGTGTTTCCTAGAGTTCCAAGTATGGCCTGTTTTCCAGCACGGCCATCTTCCCTTGCATGCTAGGGGAAGGACTAAACTCTACTGCTTCACGTATTCATTGCCAAACAGGCCCCTGCACGGACTCCGTGCTGGTCCTGATCAGGCACCGGCAGGGCTGCAGCTTAAGCAGGTTGTGCACTGCCCAAGTTTAGAGTCCCTCGGTCATATCATTGTTCATCCCAGAACAGCCAGTAGACCTTTCTGGCAGAGAAGCACCTTCCCCCATGCCTCCTTGTGGGAAACCTCACCCTTGGCCAGCAGATAGCAGAGACAACTGCCCCAGCCTCTCCAAGGCCCTCAGGGTTTGACACCTCCGTCTTCCTCAGAAAGAATACTGCCAATTTGGCAATGGCTCTTCAAGCCCTGTGGCTGGACTGTATGCCCCTTGAGAAGCTTACACCTGCAAAACATTAGCGTCTTCGTGCCAGACTCTCTAGCTAGCTCATCTGGCAGCTCGGCCGCCTGCCTTGTGATGGGGTTGATAAAATCAGAAATCAGAGGAGGGTGCCAGGTGGACGACAACCTGTGAGCAGGAGCTTGGAGGTTGGGGTGACATTGATGGGTGTGGGGGAGGAGAGGACATGATCTGACCCACTGCTTCAGTTTCTTCAGTTTCTCAGTTTCTTCTCAGCTGCTTGGCCTCCCCTTGGGCGCCACCATGTTGGAGGCAATGGTACTGGAGAGGACTGAAGGCAGCCCCTGTCTTGCCTTTTCAGCTGCCCAACTTTATCAACACCACCCTGCCCCCACACGAGCAGGTGACAGCCCAGGAGATCGACAGCTACTTCCGCCAGGAGCTCATCTACAAGAGGAACGAGCGCATGGGGAGACGAGTCATGGCGTTGCTGCAGGAGAATGAAGACAAGATCTGCTTCTTTGCCTTCGGCGCAGGTTCGAACCCAAGTGGGGCAGGGGTAGGATGTCCTCGGGGGTAGGGAGACTTGCTAGATCCTCTCCTGACCTCTGCTTCATAAAGGGAATAGTTGAGGTCCAGAGCCGGGCAGGACAACCCACATGGCACCCAGCAGAGCTGGGACCCAAGGGGGTTCTCCTGGGATCTTTCATCACCGACCCCTGGGCAAGGGGCCTAACCCTGCCCAACCAGGACAATTTCTGTGGCCTCTTTGTGTGCTGGGAGTCTGTGTTGAAAACTCAGAACGGAAGCCAATTGCCACTGCCGTGCCTAGCCTCAGGCCCAGCCAGGGGAGCCAGGACCCAGCCTGTGAAGGCCAGGGGGCAGGAAAGGGAGCCCCCATATCCCTCAGTCGCAACTCCATTCCTGGCCCAGCCCTATTCAGGCTGCAGAACCTTCTCAGAGCTCAGCCCAGAACTTTCTCAAAGCTCAATCCCTCTTTTGTAAATGGGCAGTGATAGCAATAACACTTTGATGAACTGAAAATATCTACCTAGAGCTATAAAGATTAGTGATAGCATTTAGATAACCTGCCACATAGTAGGAACTCAAAATGACACCTATGGTGATCATCATTATTGTGACGGCAATTAATATAAAAGATGTAGCATCCCAGTGGAGACCATGGACTTGACACTCTTTTTGGAGACTCTGGCCTCTTTGTACAAACATAAACCCAGATGCCCAGGTGCGGGGCTTGCTCAGCATCTCTCTCCCTGCTTTGTCTTATCTTTCTCCTCCTGCTTCTCCCTTATTCTTTCCTCCTTTCTCTGTGGCTGTCCACACTGGAGCCAGGATATTGCATTTGCTTCCTTTCTTACACAGCTTTGGCACCACCAGAGCTGCAAAGACCGATGTGTATTTCTTGTACGTGTTACCTAACCGGTTGTTCTGTGCAAGTGAAACAAGGTGGCTTATGGATGTGCCCAGCCTGTGTGAGCACATGCTGCCCCCCACACCTCCACTTTCCCTGATTGGTCACCCACACACTGCCTCCCAGATCAGGTGGGTTGGGTAGAGATCAAGCAGTCTGACACACAGCGCCTTTATGGGTGCCCCATGTGATCTTGGGGCATGCCCACTGTTTGATGCCAGTCTCCTTCTATTCAACCCCAGACACTTCAAGGGCAAGAACCAGGGCTCATCTGACTGCCCAGCTTCCTCCTCTGTGCCTCCAGCATGGTCAAGACATGTGGGAGGACCTAGAAGCACAGGACCTCTGAGGTCCACTCTTATAGGACCTACTGCTGGGCAGAAAGAGTTCTGGGCTCATCTTGAGCTATGCCAGGGCCCCTGTGGCCTCCCCTCTTGCAGGCACAGCTTACTCATCTGAACAGAAGGAGCCAGGACCCACTTGGGCCATTTGTGAGTACAGTGGCTGTCAGGGTTTCAGAGAAGGGAGGGATTCCTGTAGGGCCTGGAGGAGGCAGAGGAGGACCTTGTCTGACAACACGGAGAAGGCAAGGCTGTTCTCCAGAGCAGGATACCTGCTGGACAGCTGGCATGAATTGGGGCTTGGGGGCTGTGTCGGGAAGTAAGTGCCCCCCAACACACCCTCTCCCTCACCATCCAAATGCCTCCCCATACGCCCTCCTGTGGTTCTCCAGGCAGTGTGTCCTGCTCTGGTGTGGCCCACAGCTGACTGCAAATGGGGACCCACTCTGAGCTCAGGCAGCCCCAGGCACCTCCCCAGGCCCAGAAGGAACCCCTGACAGGCAGGCTGTGGAGGGAGGCCATTGAGCGCTCTGACATCCCACATGCCTCACCCCAGTGCGGGGTGTCCATGCCCCATCTGCCCCGAGGCCCAAAGTTTCCCAAAATGGGGGCTTAGCTAACACCAGCTCTTCCCTGTAGGTAAGAAGACAGAGGAGCCTGGGGGTGAAAATCAGAGAAGGGCAGGCAACCTGGGTACTAACTTCCTTTTCCTGAAACCCCAAATGTCAGGTGCGGATAACCCCTCAGGAACCAGGCCAGCAGGCGAGTATCATGCCCATCTCTGAAATCCAAGGCCTAGGGAGGATGAATGCCTTTGTCAAGGCTGTGCAGACAGACCTCTGACATGAATCTTGGGTCCCATTCCAGGCTGTTTCTCCACCCCCACCCCGCACATGGTTTCCTCAGAATTGCCAGCACCTAGGACATGCTCTATAGAGACATACTAGATGGAATCACTCCATTCAGGTTCATTCTACCCAGTCACATGGTACCTCCTGGCCCCCAGGCTTCAGGGGGCCATCTCAGTCCCAGGCACAGGAAGAAAATGACAATTTGTCCCTAACTCCAGGGAGCTGGGGCTTTCCCTGGATGTGTTTACTTGGTCAGCCTCCTGGCATCCGAAATAGTGAATCATGTAGGAACTGGCAGAGCTGGGTTGGAAACACAAGTCAGACACCAGGCTAGACCAGGTGACTTCTGGGACCTCTTTCTTTCAAACTCTGAGAGCCAGTGGTTAGCACACATTTTATACCCCTAGCGTGCTATTAATCAGGTTATCATCTGAATTTGGGACCAAATCCTTTGATCCCAGAACTTCAGTTGTAACATCATATGGCTCTGGGATCCCAACACCCCACCATCACAGCACCCTGACATTCCAGCACCGCTCTTGGATTCCACAGTGGTGCGATGCTAAGCGCCTTCCAGTCCCACCCTCCAGGTGGGACTGCTCCCACCTGTCCCCACAGGAAGCAGGAGGCAGAAGGAGGACTTGAAGTGTTAAAAGTGGGTTGTGTGGGTGCCAGAGACAGCACACCCTCTGCCAGGCCCACGCCAGCCCCGCTTCCCCTGTTGAAGGGCTGTGGACCCATAATCAGAAACACACCCGTGGGGCTGGAACATAGAAGCAAATCAGCAGTGAGGACCCAGCTTGCGAGGAGAGAGGGAAGCCCAACATACCAGGTACATTAGCATCTTTTTTTATAAATAACAGCAGTAATTGCTCCACAGAGAGTGGCCACATTCCTGCTTGAAGAAAAACCCATGTCCATCAGCTCCTCCGTGTCCTCAGTTCTTCTTGGAGGGAGAATAGAGGGCATTTGTTACTCCATTTGGCAGACGGGTAAATCTAGGTGCAGCTGGGAAGTAAGAGACTCAGGACTGGAGTAAAATGACAGCTGACACTGATGAGGTGGTTCTTCCTTACCACTTGTTGGATGGATGAGCGAACAAATGAATGGGTGCATGAATGAACAGTCCCACCTGCGCAGAAGTCCACCCTATGTCCTCCCACAGTAAAACTGCTCTAGAGCCCACATCTGCTGCCCCCCTATGGGAAAAACCCATGGGGTTCAGCAACACATCTACCCTTAGAAAGGTGAGGGTGAAGTGGCAAATGACAAGACCTCAAAACCAGCCAGAAACAGAGTCACAGGTACTGGTGTTGGTCCAGTCGGAGGCTGGAGGAGCGGGCATTCAGTGCTAAGCACGAGGGTTTTTTGGGAAGGGGAGGCACGAGGAGGGTTAGGAGGGAATCTGAGAAAGGAAAGTGCAAGGGGAGAGGTTAGTCACAGACATGAGGATGGAAAGGGAAACAGCCTGGTGTTATGGAATCTTCTTGTATGCTGAAACCTTCCTATAGCCTTCTCAGAGCCTTCCCTTCAATACCTAGTGAGGAACTTCAACAGCATAAGGGCTAAGGTCCTTTCTAGTCCCCATATCAGTAAGTCCATGCATAACTGAAAAGACTTGAGTGAATGGCACTGAAAGGGTAAGTCAGGGAAGGCTTCCTGGAGGAGGTGAGACCTGTTAAAATTTCCTTCATCATCCCCACCCTCAGGACAAGGGCCACACCCTCCTCTTTCTGCCTTACTTCTTCACTTGATGGCCTCAGGAGCAGAAACCCTTCAGAGTTCATGGCTGGGCACAGAAGAGCAGCATGGCCCCTTCTACCCTTAGAAACAAGGGGCCCAGCAGATAGGCAGCACAGCACATGCCCAGCTGCTTTCTCTTCTCCCAAGCAGATGCCCCAGGGAGAGCAGAGGCCACAGTGTTCGGAAGTGTTTCAGAATTTCCGATGCTGCTTCAAAGGGCCCTGCTGCCCCACCACGGACACATCTGGCAGTTGGCATGCCTGCTCTGGGCTCCGATCCTTGGCCAGAGTCACTGTTCCTGTTTCAGCCCAAAGCAGCCAGCCAGCCAGCAGAACATCCCATCTGCTAGTTTGTCCCTAACTGGAGCCAACTCTGTTCTGAAACAGGGGAGAGTGGAGAATGGAGGACTCCTACGGACCTACCCCAGGCTGGCTCTCCAAGTGAGCCAGGGTTTAGGGAGCATCAGCTGTGGGCTCAGCACTCTTGCTGGGCAGTGTGGGGAGGACAAGAAGAAAATGTCCTAGATTAAGAGCATGGGCTTAGGAACTAGGCTCCCTGAGTTTCTTGAAGTAACTGGGCAGGTCAGGGGCTCAGCTCAGGGCCTGTGCAGCACATTCAGGTGTGCGTGAACACTTGGGTTGTCATTATTTTGAGGTCTATGCCCCCTCAGAGTCCTCTGTCCTCCAAGGTCAGGACTCCCACACAGACCAGAGCAGGGCCATTGAGAGGTGGTGGAAGTGCTCTGTGGCCTCCCAGGACTCAGAAGGGAGACATACAGAGTGGGTCTCTGTGACGATGAGGCTCTGGATTGAGTGGGCCCCTCCCTGCAGTTGACCCATGGAGAGCTCTCGGGGGTCCTGGATGCTGTCACTCTAGGAAAGGGGCTTCTGGAGGTTAGGAGGTGACCCTGGCTCCATCTCCCCATGGCACCTTTTGCTGACCTGCAATAATCACTCTGCATAGGCATGGCCTGGTCCAGAGCTGCCTCAGACCCCAGGTGAAAGGGGCCACATCTGATCCATCTCAGTATCCCCAGGGTCCAATGTAAGAGATCCTGGTTGAGTCTTGTTAGAGAATATACTAGTTCCAGGCCCATAGGCACATGCTGGTGAAACCCCCAGCACTTAGGTCCTCCTCAGTGGGACCAGATGGGGCATATGGAGGAGGCTTCTTCACCCCTACACCAAATAGCCATTGAGATCTGGAGATCTGGCCCAATGGAAATGAAAGACTAACCTGAAGATTTCAGTTGAACTAAAAGAGTTGGCTAGAAGGACAGGCCTGGCAGGGGATGAGGTGGGACTTTCTAAGGAGTAGTTCTCAATTGGGGGAGGCCTTAATAGTGACCCCTAAATTGGGCAACTGTCAAGCAACATCACATGCATTTTAGAGGCCCAGAAGCTCCTACTGCCTGGAAGGGGTAGGAGGATAGGGAAGAAACTGTCCTATGTGGGTATAAAACAAACCTCAGCTCTGCCCATGTGATAATGGATAACCTGTCGCCTTCAGCAGGATTGCTGGGAGGTAACCAAAATGAGAAAATGAACCAAAAATCACGTCATGCAGTCTAAGCTGGGGAGACGGGAGATGGTGTGTAGGTTGCCCTGCTTGTGCATGCGTCTATCTTGGCATTATTCATGGCAGAGCTGAGCTGACCAGCTGAAATCGGGTTCCACCCAAACATGCCCAGCTCCCCAGAGAGTGTCGGTATCCTCTCCACATGGGCCTGAGACACATTCACTTACCCTCTGCTTGCACGCCTCCAGGGATGGGTGTTCATGCCCTTACAGGAGTGGACAGCTGTCTGGGAGAATGTTCTCTGGACCCAGCTGAAACCTGCCCTTGCGTCCTGTCCTGCCACAGATCAAAAACCCAGGGCTCATCCCGATGCCCCACCTCATCTTTCAATTTATATTCTGACAACTCAGAACCACTGTTGGTGCCGCTGTTGGGAAGACACTTCCTCTTCCTCCAATTCACCCGAGGCCCCTCTTGCTGACCCCCTGGGTGGGGTCCTGCCTGTTGGCCCCCAGCAGCCCTCTCATTGCAGGGCTGCTCTGGCCTGTGGTTGTGTGCAGGCCTGTCTCCCCTCCACATTGATCTCCTCTGGGGTGAGGACCATGGGTCTCAGCTCCTGGCAGAAGACTGGGTGCAGGGGAGGTGTCCTCGCAGACCCTGCTGACCAAAGAGGCCCAACCCTGCCCAGGGCTGGCCCACAGGCAGGAGAAAGGAGCACCGCTCGCCAGTGTCCCTCGCAGACCATCCCTGGAGATTGCAAGCCCTGCGGTACCCCAGTTGTCAGTCCCCTGGTCTGTCTGGCCCGGCCTCCTGTCACACTTCCTCAGAAAAACAAACACCCCTGTTGCTTGATATCCGGCCACCGATCCTGGCAGCTAGATTAGCATTTGAAAGTTTCCCTTGCATTAATTTCAGACGGAACATAAATATGGTCTTGGGAGCCCTCTTCCAGGAGAAGAAAACTGGAAAGCCGGGCAGTCACTGGAGAGAAAACATGTGTGCTGGCTGAGGGGAGCCCTGTTACTCTGAAGCCTTTGTGGGAACATATGGTTCTCCACCCCCCCCCCAGCCCCCCAACACTGTCTTGGAATAACCCTGTTAATTGGCTTATTGTTCTTGCTAAGCTCTTTGCGCTCTTCTCTCCAACCTGGTGAACCTTGGAAGGTACACATGCTGCTGACAATTTCCTGCCCCCCAACAGGGACTCGGGGCCCCTCCCAGCCGCCAGTCCTGCAGAGTGGGTGTACTGGAAGGTGCAGTGAGCTGGCCCAAGCTTTGCCTTCCACCAGCTGTGTGACTCTGGGCAGGACCCACTGCAGGTTCCTCATTTGAAACCTGGGGGTACCTGGAGAGGTTGCAGGGATGAAATGTAACATTTGAGAAGCCTCTTGTACCCAGGAGGCTGACTAAGTTGGAATTTGTGTTCGGAGTCATCGAAAGATGGAATTGTGGTGGAGGGAGGAAGACCCATGAGACCAGGTGGGGAAACTGAGGCCCAGGAAAGTCCAGAGAACTGCTCCAGTTCACACAGCCACAGTTGGCTGTTCAGCCTGGCTTTACTGTCCCAACCTAGGGCAGCGTTTTTCTCTGTCCACCCCTGCCTCTATGACAGGACTATGGACTGCGGCCAGCTGATGGGCAGGGGCCAGATCCAGCCCATGCCCCATTTACTGCATCTTGTGCCTGGATAGGGCCCTTTCAGCACTAAAACAATCCAGGGCTGTGCTTGCTCAGAGCAGGGCACCTTCCCTGTTAGTCCACGCGTGCTCTTCAAGGGCGCTCTGGCTTGCTAAGTCAGAGGACATGACCACCAAACAAGTCCCACCATTTCCAAGACCGTTACTCCTCCACCCTTTGCTAGTCCTCTCCTGCATTCCATCTAACACCTGCCCGTGCTGGGAGTCCCGGCCACAGAGCCTCCTCCTCCTGGAAGCCTTCCCTGATGTCCTCCATAGATATCTCTCCACCACACCCTGGTTTTTATTTCTGGATCCTTGTCTCTTTTGTCCACTTTTTCCCTTTGTCTCCTTCCCTCTCTATTCCTGTCTCTTTGTAGCTCTTTCTCTGTCTCACTGTATCTTTTCTTCCTACCACTATGGCTGTAGCTCCTGTCTCTTCTTGCCTATCTCAAGACCTCCCGCTTCTCTCTCTTGTCTTTCTCTTCTCTCTTTCCTTAGGTTCTGGAGCTCTCTTCCCCTGCCCTCCTCTCTCAACACCTCTCCTCTCTCTCACTGCTCCCTGTCTCCTGTCCCTGTCTCTGGGCTCCTTATTTCCCGCCCCCCCGCCCCCCGTCCTCCCTTGCTTTCCTCCTCCTCTCATCCACCCAGCCTCAGCAGATGAAACAGAACTTGCCTTCCTGCAGAGAGCTGGCCAGAGAACATCTGTCAGTGCTGGAAGGAGCTGCTGAGCAGTGGCCAGGAGACCCCAGGAGCCTGGGCGAGCCATGCAGGCTAAGCCTCAACACTGTGGGCTCCTTTGGAAACTTTCCACAACCTTCTAGCAGGTTCCAGGATGGGTGTGGTAGCTTTTTCAGGATCTCTGACCTTGGAAGCAAGCCTCAGCCCTGGCTGCCAGCCTCTGGGGACAACATGAGCTGGGCCCTGACTAAGGCTCGTCCAAGGCCCAAGTCCTGGGATTGGTGGAATCCAGAGGGGTGTCACCGAGAGGCTAGTTTAGGGCTGCAAGGCGGGTGATAGGCAGGTTCAGGTCTCCTGGGAAGAGGATGAGATCATGGAAAGGATATGGAGTAACAGGTTTTGTCACTCATTCATTCAACAAACATTCATGAAGTCACTACCATGTGCCAGACTTGGGCTTGCCCACAGGGACAGAGATGAATCAGGCATGTCCTATGCCCTCCAAAAGCTCTTGATCTCCCCTCAAGTGTCTTGCTGAGAACACATTCTGGCAGAATTAGCACAGGGGTGTGGGAAACTCATTCCGGCTGCAGGGAGGAAGGTGATAACCTGAGCCAGAGTCAGGAGGTTTAGGAGATTAAATCAGGGGACTCTGGTGACTGGTGGTATGTGCATGAGAAGGGAGAGGAAGCATCAAGGCAGGGCCCTCCATCTGACCTGGATAATGGAGCTGTATTGAGACACAGCCTGGGAGGGGAAGTGAATTGAGTTTTGTAGGTTCTAGAGGATGTTGGGGGAGTGGGGTGTCCAATAGGCCACTGCACAAGTGGGTCTGGGTTAGGCAGTATTTCCAGACTGGTCAGCACTGTGTGGTCTTTGAAACCATGTGGATGGATGATTTGTCCACAGTTGTGAGTAGTAGAATGAGAAGAAAAGAGGATCTTGGGTTCCCAGGGGTTCCCACATTTACTGAGCAGGAGAAAGAAAAAACCCGCCGAGAGGAAGAGGGAGCAGTGACAGGAGTATGCAGAGAACCACAGCACATGTCCTGGGCCCCCAGAATATACTGGCTTGACCAACACGATTGTGGGCCCCATGAAACCAAACCCCAAAGAAGGGGAGGAGAGAAAGGTCGTGGACTCGTGGGCTCAAGCGTGAGGCATCAGTCGGAGCATGGGCTGCATGGGAAGGAGCCCCCTGCAGCTGTGCAGGAGCCAGGACGGGAGTAAGACACCATCCTCCCTGCCCTGGAGGATGGAGTTGCAGGCTGCTGTGGCCTTGAGAGGACATGGGAATTTGAGAAAAAAAATCATTGCTGATTGCTTCTAGCTTGTAAAAACATCTTAATGCTTCCATTTAGCATCTTAAGGTTCACAATAAGGGACTGGAACTGCTGAGGTTGAAGGAATGGAGCAGGCACTGCCTAGACACCGAGACATGGAAGGCAGGACTTGGGATCCGGGGCCTCCATCCGCTAAGCCTCACCCTCCCGATGCCCCCTCCGCCAGTCCAGGAACATGCTTTGGAACCGCCTTGTGCCATCAGTAATACTGCTGCTCCTGTGCAGCCTGAGTCAGGCTGTTTTCTCTGGCGGCTCTTGAAATCCTCCAAGCAGACCACTGCTGGGTCTGGAGGCCCTCGTCTTTAGAGGGGTCTCCATGGAGGCAGCGAAGGAACGGTCTTTGCTGCCAGGAGTGGATTTCAAGAGCTATTGGCAGGGAGTGGAGTTCACGCAGCAGCCTGGGGACTGGAGGCCGCCACACCCGCTCACTTCCAGCCGGTTCGTGCTCCAGCCACGGGTGGGGAGGAGGCTAGAGTGGGGGTGACCATGGCCCCTGCCAGGGGCCGGCTCAGCACATCACTCAAAAGTGCACTCTGGACTTTTCCCAGAGACTTTCGCTCTCCTTCCTTGATAGGGCCTTACAGATGCCCCAACAAGTCAACCAAGGGCTTGTGCCCATTCGCCACACAGAAAAACAGCCCGGGAGCGAGGAAGCCACTTGCTCAGGAACATGCACCAGAGACTTAGTCTGGCAGGAGGCTGGGGCTTCTGTCCCTGACAGCAGTGGATCAAGGCCGGAGCCTGGGAGGGCCTGTCAGTTGTCCTCATCTCTCCTGCAGCCAGCTCCCCAACTTGCCCCGCCCACCTCCTCATCTTTGCAGTACCCTCTTCCCTAACTGGAACACCCTCCCTGGGTGCCTCCCTCTCCTGTCCTCGCCTAGCTGGCCTCTGGTCAATTAGCAGTGCCGCCTCAGGGAGGTCATCCCTCACCCCAAGTTTGATTCAGCGCTTCCTGGGTGACCTTAATCCTCATGTGCCCCCTTCAACATAGCCCTTGGCACCTGGATCAGAAGAGCCTGACTCTCAGTGAGTGCCTGGCCCGGAGGCCGCCTGCCCCTCTGCCCAGCACTGGACGAGCACTCAGGCAGTGTTAGTCAGATGAATGAAATGGACGTGGAGAAAAGGCATTAAAGAGAGGGCAAATACATTTCTATGAGGGTCTCTCGCATCAAAAGCCTTCCCTGTAGAATCTGAGAGCTAGAGAAAGTATGCAGCCGCTTCCTACCTTGCACACAGAAATGGAGGCATTTTAGCATAATGGGCTCGCCAAGGTCTCCAAGTGAGCTGGTCCTGAGCCATACCCCACGCCGCGTGTCCAGTGCTCCAGAGGCAGGATCTCAGGGACAGTGGCAGGCGGCAAGAGAGATTGCTGGGCAGGGGGACTCCTTGGGCAGTCCCTAGGTTAGCAAAGCCAAGGCCGCTGGGGAGGGCTGCAGGGCTTTCCCTCGCTCCTGCTGCTATGCTGTCCCAGTTGCACTGGTGGGAACCGCTGTATTCCCCGACAGCTTGTCCACTCTTTGGTCTCCTCAGACCTCCATGGGGCTGTCAACATGCTGACCTTCCAGCCTGTCACCTGTCACCACCCGTCAAGTCAATTAGAGTCGTGGTGCAGGACTCCCCTCCCCAGGGGTCTGGGAGACTGGTAAGCAGGAGGGGAGCACTCTACACGGATGATGGGGCTGACGAACAGCCACACAGGCGGGGCAGGCCCCCGGAGCTCTGGGTAAACACCGGCCACCCCCATCTGCCTACATTGCTACAGTGAACAGTGGGGGCTGCCAGGGAGCTGCCTCACAGCCCAGCCTCAGAGGATGCCTCCTTCCAGAGCCCGGCAAAGCCACCTGTGTTCTCAGCTCTCGGCATGCGTCCTCTGGAGGAGGCTGGCTCCCCCTCTCCTCTGTGTCTGCTGGCTAGGTGATTCATTCCTGTGTTCCCAGTGCCTGGCACAGGGCTGGCCACAGAGTCAGTGCATCCTGAGTGTTTGTTGAATGATTACAGGTTGGGTGTTGAGATGGCCTCTCCCCCTTACACATGAGTGTCTGTGTCTGTGCCACCTCCATGCCCTTGCCACTGCCTCCTGGACCCTGTGATTGGATGGTCACCCCTCCAGGATCTGACACCTTGGTGAGTCTTCAGGGGCTATCCCAGTGCCTGGCCATAGTATCAGTCCATAAATATTAGATAAATGGTGCAAAAATGAATCGGGGAAGGCTCAGATCCAACCAACACTCAGCACATGCCAGGCCTATGCAGAGCAGTGATCCTGCAGTCTGTGCCCCAAGGGACTTGGTGAGGAGACAGACAAGACACGCAGAACAAGGAGCCCGGAGTTGCTGGCGGATCTTACAAAGATGAGCCATAGGTGTGTCGAAGGCTTGCTGGCTTCTTGAAAGAGGTTTCTTTGCGCTTAGCCTTGCGTGATGGCTGGAGGCAACCCCCGCATGGACAGCTGGGCTGATGCAGTGATGCAGCACTAGACCCTTGGGAGCCTTTGCTGTATGCCGGCTGCCACCCCATAATCCGCACAACCTTGCAGGTTGCCACAACAGACATTCCCTCTTTACAGATGGGGAAACAGCCTCAGGGAGGTGCAATTGATGAACAGCAGAACCAGGATTTGGACCCAGGCAGGGTGACACCAGGACATCTTCCCATTAACCTGCCCTGCCTCAGAGTCTGGCACCTCACTTTGCTGTAGGCCCCCAGCCTGGGGCGTGCCCTGCTGCAGGTCACCTGGCATGAGGCTGAGCCCACTTTGTGTCTTGTGTTGCAGGTCACTTTCTGGGGAACAACACCGTCATCGACGTGCTGCGGCAGGCAGGGCTGGAGGTGGAGCACACGCCCGCGGGACAGACCATCCACAGGTCAGCAGCTGCTCACAGGGCGCTTCTAGAGGCGCTTATAACCCCTCGTGTTTGAGTCCTTCCTCTTCTCATCTCTTGAGTCAGCCTGACAAGACTGCTTTTTCTCAGCATCTGAGCGCAGCAAGGCATTCCTCAAGCACCCTGTCAGCCCCAGGGACCTTCACCTTGAAGTTCATTGTGCCAGCCCAGGTCAGGGTGGGAGAGGGGCCGGGAGGCAGGCCACTGAGGCTGCCCCAGCTCCTATTCATTTCAGAGCCCAGGCCTTAAAGAGGGGTCCCTCCATTTCTCCCCCCAGAGCCCTGCTCCAAGGGCGCTCAGCCTGAGTCTTGAGAGCACACTGAAATCCTCTGGTGGGATAAGGGGGAGGGGATGCTAAGGCCACCCCAACAATAAAAGCCATCATCGGCCACAGGTGCTCCCTAGGTCCATCTTTTGTCTGCCTGTTTTGAATTATCTCCCCAGCAGCTGCGGCATCTCCCGGGCCCTGGGAATCTGGGGTTGCCATGGGGGCTGGGGGAGAACAGACTGAGTAGATGGCCTTCTCTCTCTCTCAAGGAGAAAGAAACCCCCCACCACACTGGCATGTGGGAGTGGAGGGAACAGGCTGCTGACTCCTTGGGCACTGTCTCCCCTTGACAGTTCCTGAAACCCTGCCCAAACTTCCCCCAGGGTCAGATGTCCCCCCAGGAATTCCCCTCAGGCCACAGAAAGGAAGGAAAAAGGGAGAGGAGCAGAGGCTACTCCCAGGCTAAGGAGTGTCTGTGTGCACCTCTGTGTGGGTTGAGCTCCACACACGTATTTCCTGTGCCCTGCAGGCCTGCTGCAGCCAGGTTCTTTGCCCATTGGCCAACATCACAGAGAGGCTGGTTATGTGCCAGGTGCTGTTTGAACTCCTCTCCTTCATCCTATGACAGCCCTGTGGGGTCAGTAGTAGCACTTGACAGCAAACTGCTGTTTGGTATGATCATATCACCTGCCCCTCAGTCACAGTCTGCAAGGTGCAGTGTCCTGGTCAAACCCACATCTCTCTACCTCCAGCTTCAGCTCTAACCTGATCAACAATGCCCTGCCTCCCCTGAAACAGGGCTCAGTAAACAGGTGTTTGAATGGACCATTGGACCAATGACATAGCAGTAATATGTTAAAATGCAATATTTGGTGACCTCGACTATGTAATTACTAATGTTAACTGCTTGAGTGCTTCAGCAGCTTGCTCTTTGCCAGGCACTGTTCTGATACTTGGGCTGCATTAACTGTACCACCCTCAGGAGGCCCCTATGAGGTAACAGGCTGTAATGGCCCATTTTCCAGGGCAGCAGATGGAGTCACCACAAGGTTAAGTAACTCACCTAACACCCCTCAGTCCAAGAGCAGGTTGAATGAGTGACCCTGACCAAGATAAGCTGCCCCCCAGAAACCCATGCATGGCTCACTCCCTCACCTCCTACAGCCTGGGCTCAAACGTCACCTGGCAATGACCAGCACCCCGCCCCATGCTCTCTGCTCTCTCTTCTTGATCTTTCTCTTCAGCAGCTAGCCGAAGGACTACCCAAAAGACTGTTTGATGTCCTGTTGTCTTACTTTCCATCGATTTTGAAGTGCACCCTCAGAGAAGGCAGGGAAACATTATCTGTTGGCATCACTGCCAATGCCCAGTTCTGGAAAAGTGTCTGCTGCAGGGCAGATGCTCAATAAGTATGCATCGAATCAGTAAATGAAAGAATAGGTCGGCCTCGCAATACCAGGTGACAGTTGTCCTGGTTACTCTGACCAGCCCCGCATCTCCTCCTGACCTAAGGACTCTCCCAGGGAATTGCACTTCTGTCCCACATGAGAGCCCTGCCCTCCATATGTGTCTCACGTGCCGTTACCCCTTGCAGCCCTGCTGCCCGGAGCCCAGCACCCCCTCCTGAAGGTACCTCGGCGAGCCCAGCCCCGGAGACCCCAGCCACTGCTGTCCTGCCGGTGCCCTCAGCGACACCCACTGCCCCCCCTGAGGAGGAAGACCCCGCCCTGTCCCCTCACCTCCTGCTCCCCGACAGCCTCAGCCAGCTGGAAGAGTTTGGGCGCCAGAAGAAGTGGCACAAGCGACAGAACAAACACCAGCGGCCACGGCAGTTCAATGACCTCTGGGTCCGCATTGAGGACAGGTGAGCCAGAGGTTGGGGGGCAGGGCAGGTCTGCCAGGAGCCTGTCAGCTGACCTTGAACCTGCCCTGGGCCTGGCACTATGTTGCCCAAAGTCCTGCTCTAAGGAAGCTTGGCCAGTGGGTACTTGAGGGGAAACGTGGGCCTGGCTTTCCCCATTCACAGAGGATCCTCTTATTTGGGGCTTCCAGAGCACGCTCATATCTGACTTCTCACAATCTCAAAAAAGAGTGAGCATCTTTTTCTCCATTTTAAAGGTGGGGGAATAGAAGCTTCTGTTAGGTGCAGTGGACAAAAGTCAGCTTTGGTTTTCATTTCCTGGGTCGCACCCAGTTTGTCCCATGGCCAGAAGATGAAACTTGGAGGGCAAGGGGCAGGCTGACTCCATCCCAGGCATGACTCCCTGGCCTGGGCAGCAACACCCTGACAGGGCGGATCCCACTGTGCCAGAGAGAGGACAGGCCTGCCTGCCCGAGCTCGGTCTCATCAGGGTGCAGGGAATCTGCAATAAACCTTGTTGGAAACCAGCAGCTGCAGGAATCCCTCTACTATGCCGCTGCCTCTGCCCTCCTCTGTGTGTCCCTCCTGCCCCACCTTCTGAGCCTGTCTGTTCCCAAAGTTCCTGCTATAACCAGGACAGTCTTCTAAACTTCTAATCCTCCACCTGCAGGATTTGCGGCAGGAATGTCCACCTTTGGTGACCAGTGTCACCGAGCACCTAGGATGTCCCATGGAAGGGTGGTGTCCCAAGCTGCAGCAGCCAGCGAAGGCTTGGGAACCAGACTCCATGGCACAGGAGGCTTCATGTTAAATGTGCACTGCAGATATAGATGAGTCTCCAGATAATGAACAGCTAAGGCCCAGGGTACAAAAGGCTTGTCCAGGGTCACACAGGTGTTGGCTGCTTCCCGCTCTGGCTACTTCATGATCCTCCTTCAGCCAGGTCTGTCACTGATGAAAGGTTGACCACACCCAGTCCACTACCTTAAGGTTCGGTGTATGAACTATCTGTAAGATTTTGAGCAAATAAGCATCAAGCCATCAGCCCGTGAGGCATTGGTTTCAAAGTGCTGGCTTGGACTACTGGGATAGTAACATCTACAGAGCCCTGGTCAGCCCAGCCTGCCTGCCCAAAGCAGAGACACAGCTGTTACCATATTGGCTGTGACACATGTGGTTCACATGCCCAGCAGGGATGCCCCCTTCAAACCAGGGGAGGAGGGCACCGTTAGCAAGCACGCTTCCTTCAGCCCTAGGGAGGGCATGCAGGCTGCCAGGGAGACGAGGGACAAATGGAGGTACTGGCAGCCCATGAAGAGCTCGGATCAGTAGGTCACTGAGAGCCTTGATGAACCCTATGGGTGACCAGAGCCCGGCCAGTGGTGGGTCCAGCCCACCAGGCGACAGGAGGCTGGCTGTCAGCTCAGGCTACGGACCCCCAGCCCCTAACCATGTCTGAAAGGCAAATTTCTGTAAATGGCTCCAAACAGTTTCCTTTTCACAACACATAGTTCTGAAACACAGGCCCCAGTTTCAGGAGAAGAAAACAGCTTTTCTTTGGCAAGAGGGAGCCCCTTCTCAGTCCAAACAGGTAAATTGTGGTTGGATAGAAGAAAGCTTTCTTCTATCTGGTTGGGATGAAGAACAAAGTTTCCACTGATGGGCAGCCTGTTGTTGGAAACCTTGGCTTTGGTTTCCTGGGACACACCCAGTGTGCAAATGGCCCCAATTTGTCCCATGGGCCCTGAGCTCCCCAAGAGGCCGAGGTGCAGGGCCCGGCTCCTGTCCTTCCCCGAGAACTCATCCCCTCCTCTTAGGTTTCCAATTCTCCGAAAGGCCAGAGGAGTGCTATCGGAGGGCCTCAGGCCCGCTTTGTAGCTCTTCGAACAAGGCCCTTTTCCTTGCTGTTTTGCTGTCCCTACTCATCTTCTGCCTGTAAGCCTATGCTGGGGTCCTAACAGGCCTGGTTCCAGGTCTGTGCTTTACATCACCCCCCTCCATGTGAGAGTCTTCGGTGCTCCCTCTCCCCCAGATGATCTTCCTTTTGTCTGCCCAGTTGCAGAGCCTCCACCTCCTTCCCTGCCCACCCGCTGCCCCTCCTGCTAAGAGCCTGCTGCCCCCCCCCCACCCCTGCCAGGCTTGTGTTGCTCTTCAGCAGGCCCTGCCTGACCCCTCCACCCTCCATTCTGCCCTCTCTGCAGAGCCCGGTGCCACTGGCCATGTGTCCAACTCCCATTCTGTGTCAGGCACTTCTTGCCATCATGTCCCCGTTCTGTCAAGAGTCCTGGAAGGAGACCTTATTTGTCAAAATAGAAGAAGCCAAGGCTCTGCGATCAGATACCTTGCCCAAACCCTGTAACAAGTCAGCTGTGGAGTCAGAACTTGCATGCAGCTCTATCTAATCGAAGAGCCACGCCACCACTGCTGGGGTCTCCCTGCTCTCCTCCGCTAGCCCCTGTGGGGGTCCACACAGCACACAGACCTCAATTCCTCACTTGTGTTTCTTGACCAGGAGGCCCTGGAACCCAGATCTGGGTAGATTTCTCTAGGTCATCGGGGGCCTGGCTAATGGTTTGCTCACGTGTGCATGAGTGACAGGTGTGCATGTGCACACACGCTTGTGTGTGTGTGCGCAAGCACCAGGTCAGGACACTACCTGGAGCAGGCTAGCCTCCCCTTGCCCCTCATTACCCAAGATGTAAACACACCCGAGGAGGTTTAGGGAAGCAGCAGTCCGTGGCAGGATGATTTATGGGGGACCGTGAAAGGGCCAAGCGTGTGTCCGCAGAAGGCTACACAGCAGCGACAGCACTCTCCAGGACCGTCACATCTGAGAGCCAGTAGGGGCCAGCAGGGCAGGGTGTGACCAGGGCAAGCGAGGTGGAGACCAATCCCAAGCGGGCTGTGTGCAGGGCATCACCCATGTGTGGCAGCCGTGACCACCCTCAGTTTCTCCTTTTCTGCCATTAGGGCTTTGAATGAAGGTCACACCAGCTCTGTTGTTCTTGAAGTTCACAGGGAGAGGGGGGGGGGGGGGGTGTGTGTGATATGTTGTATAAACACATTGGATAAACAGCGTGTAGAGTTCTGTGCCATCGGGCTGGGAAAGTCACGATGGGGCAGGTGCAGTGAGGGGGTCATTTGCAAGTGTTGGGCCTGGCAGACAGCAAGACACACAGGTGACATCTGTATGTGGTAGACCCAGAGCCTTGTTGGGTCATTGACCTCCTGGGTCTCCATTCCCTCTGGGGGAACCGATGACCAGAAGCCCTGCAGAGGGAAGAGAATCTTGTTCTACACCTCCTGCTGCCCAGGGCTCCCCAGTTCTGGTTTCTCTTAGCACATCCAGACCTTCTCTCGGGATGGTCCAGGGTTATCAGTGTCTCTGTATGAGGCCAGGACATTGTCTGATTAGAGGTCAAAGACTTCCCCAGGAGAAATGGGAAACTGGATCACTCATTGAATAAAAGCACAGATGAATTCAGGCAGAATCAGATTCAAATCCTGGCCTCTCCTTGTACTCGCCTTGTGGCTCAGAGTAAATGAGTATATGCTTAGAATTGGCAGCCGGCAGAGCCCTGGTGTCACCTGCTAACAGCTGTGTCCAGAGTTGGTGGCAGACTTAGTCTAGCCTGAGACACCTCCAGTCTCCCCCTAGCAGAAAACTGCTCCTGAGCCTGCAACATGTCCTAGACTTACAGCCTTAAATGAGCCGCCACTGGGCACAGGGACAGCTTCCCCGAAAGGTCCAGTTGAAAGAGCCCCGGAGCCACAGTCAGCCTGTGCCTGAGAAGGAACCCAGACGACAGATCAGGGGGACCTTAAATGTCCGGAATGATTGAGGGAGGCTGAGGGAAAGGTGAAGGCATTCCCAGCAGAGAAGGCCCTGTGGCCAAAGGCATGCTAGCAGGACGTAGAGCTGCAGGCAAACTGTCAAATTAAGATCTCTGCCTGCATCTGACCTGCTTGGCCCAGCAAGACTAGGGGCCAGCCTGGAATCTAGCGGAGTCTCCTCTAGCCGATCTAATCCACTCCCCAGCAACAGGCCGACCTATCTCCGACACCCCATATGCCCCAAGCTCCATCTCTGCTTTGTCTGCTCAGAACCCTTTAAAAAGTTTGCCCAGGGCACAGCCCAGCAGCCCCTCATATTAGCCAGAAAGCCACAGCCCAGAGACTCCCAGATCCTGCCATCTTCATGCCCTGGGGCTTCAGGCAAAGATCTCACCTTGGATTCTGCTGCAAGAAAACATTTTAAAGACCATGGGTCTATTCCTGCTCCTCCATTGTACACCGAGGGAAAACAGGCTAGAGGACAGGACTTCCCCAAAATCAGACGGCAAATGGGAACACAGGGCAGGCTAGAACGGGGCTTCTTCCAGCCAAGCAAAGGGGCCCTGTCGGCTTAGAGCAGACGCAGCCCCTCGGTGCCAGCCGGCTGTGGAGCCTGGGAACACTCAGAGTGTTTGGTTTGGCTTTGAGGCCACTTTGCCATGAGACAATTTTCCCCAGCATGGGCCGGGGGCAGGGGAGCAAGGGGAGGGGGCATCCCGAGCTGGGGGACTGAGCTTTGTGAGCAGTGGGCTGGGGAGGTGGGGGGAGCATTTGAAGGGGCTTTTCCTCCCTACCCCCCAACCTCAGCCCATTTCCCTGGGACTTCTTCCAAGCAATAAAAACCCCACTCGGGCTCCAAGGGGGAGCTGGCATCTTTGGTTTTCAAAGTGTGAAAGCAAATGCCTTTGGGCGCCTGTGAGGCATAGTTTTCATAACTCCTACTTGGTCTTTCTTCTGACAGAGGGAGCTGACTGAGGCCAAGTGGCATGCCAGCCTCCTCCCAGGCCAGCCCCCTCCCAGCGCTCCCAGCTGCTCAGACTGCAAGGCTCGGGCAGCAGCTAGGTGGAACTTTCCTCGTTGATGTGGGGTTTTCTTTTATTGGAAAAGAAAGGAGGGAAGAAGGTGCTGAGGTAATGGCCCCTGCTGAGGGCAGCTAGGTCAGAGGCCATAGGAGACTTCACCTCTGGCCTCTGATCCCGGCCAGCCTCTACCCCCAGGCAGCAAGGGCTCAACCAGGAGCTTCCCTGCTGTGTTCGTCTCTTTTGCTCAGTCAGGGACACACCCTGGCCCAGCTCAGTCTCAGGGGCCCAAGCGCCAGTGCACATCTGTGTCCTGATTTCCTGTAGCCTTGGTTTCCTCGTCTTGGAAATGGGAATACTACTAAAATGACACGCGTAGAGAATCAAGCACAGTCAGTCAGCACACAGGAAGTGCTCTGTGAATGGAGCACGTTATTAGATGTAATCCTATTAATAACGCTGTTAAAACGAGCCAACACCATATGGCATTTTCGGTGTACTCCCCACCATTCTAAGCACAGCACAGAGAAACCCCTTCACACCTCATACAACTAAAAAGGAATCTCTGACAGTGTGATTGACAAGAAATGTACAAGGTTTAATGGGAGACAACTCTCCTAGGTGGCATTGGGGATGTAGGACAGATCTGAGGCCTCCAGGTGAGGGGGACATTGAGCCAAGCCTTCATAGGTGAGGAGGAAGCTGGCAGCAGGACATTAGATGTGACTGGAGAGGGTGGCTGGGAAAGCCCTGACAGGTAAGGTGAGGCACCTGATCACTGCGAGTCCCAGGCAGGCTGAAGGGAAGCATACCGGTGTGGGTTATGAGGGGCCTTGAAGTCAGCCAAGCTGACTCTCCTGCAGTCCACACACACACACACACACTCTATTCAGGAACATCCCTGTGTCCTTGGTGCGGGGCTGGAGCTTGCTCCCTCCTCCCTGCCAGCTCCTCCGGGGGTTCTGAGATGAGCGCAGACTCCAGGTTGGGAAGAAATGCACACAAGGACAAGGACCAGGACGCAGGCGCCTCCTATGCAGGGAATGTGACCAGGAGTAGAGGGAAGTAGGGGGATGGAGCATGGAGGAGGACCCTTCATTTACTGAGGATGATTGGACATCTGCTGTCAGAACAGAGGCCCCAGCCCAGATGAAGATGGGGGTGCACACTGACTGCTGAGCCCCTGCCCACTGCCCAGGCCGAGGCTGATCCAGGCTGTGTGAGAGGCTCCTGGGCCAGGGCTACAGTGGCACTGGCTGCACTGGTGGTGATGGTAGAGCTCCCACGGGGGTTCCCCCAGTTGTTGGGCCCCCATGGGATCAGGGAGTCATGGGGGAGGCCCTGAGACCCAGGGAGTGAGCAGCCTGTGGGCGAGCACTGGGAAGGAGGGCAGTGTCCCACATGGTGGAGGCCCACCCACAATGCAGACTCCCAGGGGTGGCCCTGCCCGGGTTCTGCCTGCCTGTTCCGTAGGCTGGCCAGGGAGGGCAAGATTTCTGCCCATCCAGTATCTGCTGGTGAGCACCAGCTGCAGGCCCACTTCAGACCCTGGCCCTACTGTGTGTCCTGGAGCAAGTCATTGAACCCCTTAGTGCCTCAGTTTCTTCATCTTTGAAACAGGTATAAGGGCTTACCTGCCTTGAAGTGTTGAGGTTTTGAGTTAGAGTATGGTGAGAACTTGGCACAGGGCCAGGCTCTGTAAGTACTTCTCTCACCCATCAGTGTTCAGCAGCCATGTGCAAGCTACACTCCCTGCCTTCACAGCTGACTGCTAAGAGGTCACCTCTTCCAGGAGGCCTTCCTGGAAGGGGCTTCTGTGTCTCCCTGCTGCCCCTGGGCTTCTCAAAACCTTACCCCTCTGGTGTGATGATATTTGTCAGAACCTGTCTGCATCTCCACCTGCCTCCCAACACCCCACACTACCCAGGTGGGTGTGGACCATGAGCTTTGGGCTCCCAGCCCCATCTCCGTCCCACAGCCTTCCCCGTGGCCTCTCTGTTACACCTTGTGGCTGTTGTGACCTCTCCCCCAGCACGTCTTGCCCGCTGTCCCTCTCAGTTCATCACTTCCTCTCTCTCTGAGCCAGTAACCTGCTCTCGAGTCCTCCCCGCACTTTCCAACCACCCAGTGCCTGCCTCAGGCTGCCAGTTTGTTCTTCATTCGGTCTCTGTGTTTCTGTTTCTCTCCTGCCCTCTTTCTCACACAGGCTTACTTGAGACAACAATCTCACCCGTTACCTCCAAAACTGGATTGCATTTTTATAAGTTCACAAAGAACAGCAGTTTTCACTAAAACCCCCTGTGGTTCCGCCAAGTGAGGCGGGCCTGGGGCTCCAGCCCATGAAGGCTGCCGGCAGCCTCTTGCCTGGAGCCTCTCTCGGCCTCTGTTTTCTCATCTGGTGAAAGAGGGCTGAGACCCGTGTGAAGGTTTGTTTTGAGAACCAGACACACTCAATAAATGGTAGGTGTGATCATGCAGGCGGGAAATGCTGGAGCTGTTTGCATTCTGTTTTATTTTCTGTTTAGCTCAGAGTGAGCAGGGGAGGGACACATAAAGGTCGGGGTGCCTGCATACATCAGTAGGGACTCTTGACGGCCCGAGAGTGACCCAGATCTATCCTTTCCAGTGGCCATAGGGGAAGCCTGTGGCCTTTCTGCCCAGCCCAGTCCCGAGCCTGGCAGGGAGGGTGTGTGGCCTCACGATATGTGTGTGACTCTGGGCTGTTCACTTTTCTTGTCTGAATCCCTTGTTTCTTTCCCCACGTCATGAAAAAAATTCCAAGTCAGGTCTGAACCCTAAGACCAGGGCCCTGGAGAGGACTCCACATTTCGTGTATTTTCTCTCTCCAGCACCACTGGCTCCCCACCGCCACTGCCCCTCCAGTCCACACACAGCTCTGGGACCGCCAAGCCCCCCGTGCAGTTCTCCGACCAGCTCCAACAGCCAGAAGAGACAAGGCCAGCCAGCAGCTCAGTGTCCGGCTGCTCACAAGCCTCCCTGGGTCTCCTGCCCATCATGGCTGCCAGCCTCTCAGCCTGCCTTCTGCTTCACACCCTCTGGCCCTCTTGACCTCCGCCGCTGGGGGCAGAGAAGCCAGAGAAACCACAGGAGGGTCTGTGGCCACACCCACTGCCCCTCCCACCAGCTCCAGGGGTGCCTGACCCCTCCCAGGCAGTCCAAACGGGATCCGTTAGCACACTAGAGCTTTAATGTACCAAGTTACATCTTCTTTTTTGTAGAAGGATCTTAATTTCCCATAGTGCTATGGGGCTCTTTTGTAAAATAAGTGTCCATATTAAAAAAAAAATGTATTTATTCTACCGATAAAACTATCTTTATGTGACCTATGTTAAAAACTCCTAAATTAGCCCCAATGCCAAGCCGGGAGGTGAGGCCAGGTGGCCAGGACATCTGCGATCTTGTGTGAACCGACCATGGCTTTGACCTGGCTGGCTCCTGAATCAGCAGAAGCCTCGAGTCCATGTTTGGTTTCTCCCACCTTGGGGACCTCAGAGTGTAGAGCAGGCAGACAGGCTTAGCTTTTGTGAAGCTGGATTTGGGAGCCAGAGTGAATGGTGACGGTCTTTCCCTCCCCTGAATGCCTCCTGGGGTTGGGAGGATACTTTAGGAAAGAGAATGCTGCTATTTTGAAAACCCTGAGTGTCTGTGAACTGACCCTGCAGAGCTCTTTGGAAAACAAAGTTTCGAACAAAGCCCTATAGAGGGAGAGGGGTGTTGGTGCTGAGAGGGAGGGGGTTCCCTAGTCCCTGAGATCCAAAGAGAGGAAGGTGGGAGATCCAGGTGTGAATCCAGACCTCCCTTGTCCCATCTTGTTAACCCAGCTTGACCAACAGAGCGACTGGTGAAACCACAGCCAGACAGGCGAGCTGGGCTGGAGGACAGGATGGGACAGAGGACAATTTTAGGGACAGGACCCTTGGAGCCCCAGGGTAATCAAGATTGTTCTGTGAGAAGTGAGTGTCCCCTTTTCACAGGTGAGGAAACTGAGCCCCTAAAGAGGTGAAGGGACTTGCTCATGGTCACCCAGCCAGGATGTGGTCCAGGATCAGTGTGATTCAGAAGCCACGTTCTGCCCTGCTCTCTCAGCACAGCGAAGCTCCCAGAGAGGCAGAGCTCACCTAGGGGGCCAGGACCAGCTTCTTGCTCAGCCAAAGGGACCCACAGCCAGTTACCAAGGGGGTCCCTCCAGTGAAAGGGCTCTGACTGCAGGGTGTGTGCTGCATGCCCCATGCCCAGATTTGTCTTGGAACCCATGAAGCCTTCCTGCCAAATCAGAGGTTGGGTGTAGGGGCGACTGCTACGGGGGACCTAGGAGACAGCAGCCCAACAGAGACAGGAAAGGGATGAGACTCAAAGGACTGGCCTAGCTCCTCTGCCCCCAGGCTGGAGACTGAAATGTCAGGCCCAGGGTGGCCTTCACTGTGGCCCAGATACAGAGCCCTAGAGCCCGAGAGTGGAAAGGACCCCTCCCTTTGACACATAGGAAGAGTAAAAATAAGACCAGACCCAGAGAGGGGAGGCACTTCCCCAAGGCTGCACAGTCTGCTGACTCCCAGTCCAGTGCTCTCTAGTGTCACTGCACCATGGCCCATCGTGTCAGATTAGCTCCAACATCGTCATGCCTAGCATGGCAGCTGTCTCTCTGGAGAAGGTAGAATTCTGGGGCAGCTTGTTGGATGGTCAGAGGTCCCAGGGGCAGGTTGGCCAGCAGCTGAATTCTTTTGAGCTCAGCCAGGGATGAATGTGTTTGAGCCTGAGACCTGGCAGGATCTCCGAGTTCTGCTTCAGAGGGTCCAGCCAGCCCCATGGGCACCACGCTCTAAACTGAACTTGACCCCAGCCAGGTCTGGAGTCCGTTTATCCTTGGCAGGAATGCGACTTCCTATTTCTGAGCTGGAAGGGGCTTAGCTGACTTATAAAGCGGGCTCCAAAGGGCTGTTGGACATCAAACAGATTGTGCAGAGCGCTATTTGGATGAGATAAGTGTAAAAGAATTAGAAACACACAGGCCAGATTTCCCTCTGCGCAGGGCAGAGTGTGGCATGAGATGGATGGAGATGGAGCTTGAGGCTAATTAAAGATGAAGCATTTGGGTAAACAGTCCAGGCACCTGACCATGTGCCCAGATCTGTGCCAGGCTCCAGGCCAAAGAGGTAAATGAACTCACTGTGTGATTATGGAGCCCACTCAGTGCCAGGCTCTATGTTAGGCTGAATCTAGCTCCCTTTCCTAGGCTAGAGGAACTCATCACTGAGATGGAACAGCAGCCCAATCCTATGTTCCCAGAAGACTTTAAAGGCTCTTCTGTCCAGGGCCCTGATGGGCAGATTCAGCCCTAGTCTGTCCCAGATCCCTCCTCTGGGGAGATGGGGGGATTCCAAAGTCTCCTTCAACCAAGTACGCAAGTGTTAAAGAAAGATGGATAGGCAGATGGATGGGCTAGCTGATTAGAGAGCCATGTGCCACGGGGCAGCCAAGGCCAATGTGGGTCAGCATCTGCAGCCCGAGTCTGCTAATCCCCAAGGACGGCCCACTGGCCAGTGTTTGAGTCATTTCATCCCAAACCCCCTGACATGTCCCAGAAGACCTGAGGCACAGCTACAGAATCTGCATGGCTGGGACACTTAAGTTCTCTCATCCTGGGCCAGAGATTCCTTCCATAGTCACTCATGCACTTTGGAGTCATCTCTCTGTCAAGGCTGATATTTTTTCCATCATTTTCCATGTGCCTAGCCTCATAAATGCCATTGCTTTGAGAGAATTGTGTGCCTTTCATAGGACTTTCCCATTTGATCTCAGGCAGTCAGGTAAGAAGGATTGAGACCCAGAAGTTTAGGGGACTTCTGTAAGGGGAGGGACATATTAATGATGGTTTTATGTGGCCCTTGCTGTCTCAGGAAAGCTGGCCAAGTGACCAGGGGCTCTCTGGGGCCTGTCAGCAAAACCATGACCTCTAGTCCTCCTCCAGGCTGGACTGGCACACCAATAGGCAGGTAAAGGCAGGGTCAATGTGTGAGGGAACTGCAAATAGCACCCCCAAAACTCTCCAGCTCTGAGATTCAAAAACCCAGCCTCTAGGGAATATGGGAGCTGGTGCTAACTGCCACATTTGCCTTTGCACCTAAGGACCAAGAGCAAATTTGCCTTGTGCTGAATGCTATGCCGTCTACTTCCTGGCCTCCACTACACTAGAGCAAGCCTTGGGGCCCATACCACCTGTCCCTCCCGTCCCACCTACTCACTCTCCAACCTGGTGCCATTGTCACAGCAGGCCTCAGAGAAAGGTCCTTCACACAAAGGCAACTGCAGCTTTGATGGAATCCTATGTGGCAGAGAACAGAACTGGGGCAAGAGATAGTGCTTCAGAGACCATGGGACAAGAACCAAAGTCCTTCTAGCATTCTGGACTCTCCATGGCCTGACCCTATGATCTTTTCCAGTCCATCCTCTCAGCTCTCCTACTCTGTGCCTGGCCAGACTGAATCATATTTGTCATTTGTCAAATAGACAGGATGTTTAACACATGCCACTCTCTTGGCCTGAAAACTCTTTTCCCAAGTGCTCATTCTGTGGGGACCAGCTCAGAGAGGATCTCTTCCAGGAAGCCTTCTGGGATTCCACTGTGCTTTCTTAGCATCTGTCACACAACCAGTTGTGCTGACAGTGTCAGTGTTCACACTGACGGCAGGGGTTATGTGAATTCATCTTTGTATCCTCTGCATACAAACTGATGCAGAGATGGCACCCCAAAGGTGTGTGGAGAGGGAAGAGAAGGGAGAGCGGCAGACCTCAGTTCTGCTAGTGGAACAATCTACAAAGCCAAAAGTGTCTGAGGATGGACAGATGCCCCTGTGGGTAGTGAATTTCCTGCCAGCACAGGTATATAAACAGGGACAGGAGGCCCACTGGTTGGAGAGGTGGCAGAGAGTTGAAGTCTTGGCACAGGACCGGGGTAGATGACAATCGAAGGTTTCTCCTGGCTCTGCAATGCTCAGGTTCTTTGAACATTGTTATTTTTTGAAAAATTCATCTAAGCAGCCAAAAAAACAAAGCAAAGCAAAACAAAACCCGACTGACTGTCTAACACAGTAAAGTTCAGGAATGAGTCCAGCCTCTCTCCCCCACGCCCGCCGCCCTGCATTCTTCAACAGCCCAGCCCTGCGTGGCGTCAACTGGTGAATTGGCTGGTGTGTCGGCAGCCCTTGGGCAGGGGACTTCTGGGCAGCTGGAGAGGACTGGGTTGGAACCCAGAAGCACCTTCCCTCCCTGCCCTCTAGTCATCATGGAGAAGGGAAGAGAGGGCTCATGAGAGGTGACTGAACCCCTACCTGGCCCTTTCCCAGGAGCATCAGCACCCTGACAGCTCTCACTGCCCTTTCTCCAAGCACCGGGTCTTCCTTTCTGGAGATTCTCTGGATATGCCTCCATTTTGCTGGGTGAACATGGCAAGTCCCAACCTGCTATGAGCCTCCGTTTTCTCATCTGTCAAAAGGAGGCTTTATTTCCTGCCCGGGGTGGTTCTGGGGGGGATGGGGAGGACTAGGATAATGCCATGTTCAATCTTGGGGCTTCATAAAGGTGCCACCCTCCCTGGACTCAGTGCACACCTTTTCCCCCGGGACCCGCAGGCTCCCTGGGGCTGGGAACATGTGACTGGCAGGAAAGGGACAGAGTAGCGTGGTAGCCGCTTTCAAGGGCCTCCATCGCCTGTCCCGCTGCAGGGAAAGCGACCTTCGAACAGGACCTAGTCTACGGTGTTTCTTGTGAGGTTCTCAGACATCCTGGGGGTGCAATGGCTGGGGTGGCAGGGGCTGTCTTGGCCGAGGACAGTCCCATTCTAAGGAGGCACGGCTCGACCCCTGCCCCATCCCTGGGTCTCAAAGAGATTGCAGAAGTTCCCAGCCCGACTCACTGTGTGACACAAGCTTCAGATCTTAATGTATTTGAAAGGTATTCATGATGTTGCTCTTTAATCACCTCTCCCTCACCTCTGTGAACGATCTTGAAAAGTTGTTTAAGAATATAATAGAAGACAAAGAAAGATGCTATTAATATTATTTTGCCAAAAATATTTTTGTAGCATAATATATTAATAAAAGACATTATGAATTTCCTGGATGGTGTCGCTGTGTGCTGAAGTCTCCCTTTCCTGCCAGGGGGCATTTGGGAAAATTGCCTCTGCTGGGAGGGCCAAAGGAACTGCAAAGGGCCCATCTTCATGCAGAAATTTGGGCAGGTTCTGGAAGCTGGGGGGGCGGGGGCGGGGGCGGGGGGGGGGCAGTGAGCAAGGGTTCATTGGTTCAAGAGGCCTCACACCAGGCAGGGTCCTGATAGACCCCTCCCCTTAGAATGTGCTGCTAGCCCGTACAGAGGAATTGCCTATCGGGTCACAAATCTAGAACCCAGGGTTCCCTCTGGGGTCTCCCTTTCTCTCCCTCCTTCACTCACTGTTATTTTTTGAAAAATTCATCTAAGCAGCCAAGACCTGGTGAGTCTCCCTTATTCACCCCTCCGTCTCTCTCCACCCCAGTTGCTCCAGCCTTGTCCAGCCCATCCTCACCTGCCTCCTCACCCCTGCCGCCCACAGCTGTGTCCCCTCAGATCACTCCACCTCTGCAGCCGAAGCAAGTGCTAGGCCTCACAAAATGACCAGTTATCTCCCCTGCTTTTACAACACTCTAATGTCCCCCGCTGTTCCCAGGACAAAGGCCAAGGCCACACTAAGCCCTCTGAGACCTGGCCCCTGCCCATGTCTCCAGCATGAAATTCGTATCTGAACAATTCCTCTCCCAGGATTCAACACCCGCGAATTACTGCCTGCCTCAGGGTCTCCCAAATGTAACCTGCCTTCCCTATCCTCTGCCTTTGCACACACTATTCTCTCAATGCTGTCCAGCCTGACTCGTGGACCTGTGGAGCTCCTGCTCTCCCGTGAGGCCCAGCTCCCCCAGTGTCTGCTTTATGGAGTCCCGGGGGCTCTACCAGCCGAGTCAGCAGGTCCTCCCGTCAGTGCCACAGCAGCTTGGTCACTGGGCGCCTGGGTTTTGCAGACATGATCATGCATCTGCCCTTCCCCTTGGCCACGACCACGATTCATCTCTGTATTGTCAGCCCCAAGCATAGATTTGCCATCGTGGGCCCTCCTGGAAGAATGAGGGAGCAAGTGAAGAAGGAGAAGAGGGGCAGGAAGACTTCAGGTAAGAAAATTCTCTTTTCCATCACAGCCTCTGCCACACCTCGTGTTAGCAGGCTGGAGCTCTCTGCGGGCATGGCCACCGGGACTTGGGGGACGGGAGGCAGGTCACTGAGAAGTTGGCAGTGGAGGGGTCTCTGGGTTCTGGACGCGCCTTCGGTGGGGGCCCCTCACCAGCTGTGGTAATGAGTCCTTGCGGGCCCCAGGGAGGGTAACATGGGCTGCCCGAGCAGGCACGCCCCAAAGGCCACAGTGCGATTGGAAACTAACATTTACGGGGCAGATCACCTATCAGACAACGTTCTAAGCATTTAGGTCTTCAATCATTTCATTCGCACAGCTGTTCTTAATTAGCTCTTTTTGCCTACGACATAGCTGAGACAGAGAGGTTAAGGAACTTGACTCCAGTCACACAGCTTGGAAATGTAGGAGCCAGGATTGGAACCCAAGTAGTCAAGTTCCAAGCCTATTCTCTTAACTTGATCCCGGCTGTGCCGTGTGCCTTGTGCAGCCTGCAAGGCAGGTAGGAGGTGATCCCCTCACACAGGCTGGGTGGGCCAGGTCAAGACCTAGGTGGCATCTGGCTTCAGGAGCCCCCCGTGTTCTGGAGTTCGCCCAGACCTTCTACCACCCATCTGACTAGACAACTCTAGAGGGGCAGCTCTGCTCACTCTGCAGAGGTGGTCTTTAGAGCTCACACCAGTGAGGTGAGGATTCTGGCTGTGGCTGTGCCCCGTGCCCTCTGCCCCTGCCCCACCAGCTGTTCCCAGGACAGGAGTCTCCTGTCGTCGTAGCAGCTCAGTGGGAGAGTGAGCCCTGGCCCTCCCTTGGGGAACAGTCCTCAGATCAAGTGCTCCTTGGGGAAAAAAATGTGGCCCAGGAATTGGGTCTCAGGCATGAGGGGACAGGTGACTAAGGGGACAAGAGACAGCTCAGGGACTCTGACACACTGTACCCCATATGGCAGAGGGTGGCAAGCAGGGAGACTTGAGTGCCTGTAACTAGTACACTGAGTGTCTGTAGGCAGGAAAGGGACCAAAAGTGTCTGAGGATGGACAGATGCCCCTGTGGGTAGTGGCTCTGATCTGGCTCCTGATAAAGTGCTCTTCCGGGGAGACACCACATGCTTAGATTCAGGGGCACCCCCATCTCAGCTCTAAACTTTGTAGGGCTTTGTAGCCCAGGATAGGAGGCTTCCCTATTACTACAAATCTCAGAGCTCACTGCCACAGAGGTAGAGTTCAGCAACAAGGTATCGTGTGAGAGGCCAGGGAGCTCTCCTTGAGAAGGTATCCCCCACCCCAGGATAGAGGCTGGAGGCCTGGCTGTCTCCCTCCCTCTCTGTTGATCTCTCAGCCTGTGTCCTCTCTGTCCATCTTCCTCTGTCACCTGAGGCCCCTCCCTCACACCCCCAAACTTCTAGGGCCCTACAGCCTAGCCTTCAGAGACAATGTCAGTCTCCTGCAGCAGATGCACCCCTGCAGCAGACACACCCCTGCAATGAGGACCACAGGCTCTTGACTCCATCTCTGCCTGGCCTGCTGTGTGACCTAGAGCCAGCTCTGCCCTTCTCTGGACTTCTGTCTCCTTGTTTGTGTGACAGGAGGTGAAGCCACCTGTATTTACTAAAATTCCTTGGAGAAAGAGCAGCATCTTTGCTGAGGAGACTTGTTTCCATTGGTCTTGAGGTAGGAAGAGAAAGCACCTCCCCCATCTCAGAGGAAGTGGAAGGAAGATACTCTATGACTTGGGTGGAGAGGAATTTTGTCATTTTTGACCCTGTAAAGGAAGGCAAGGAAAAGAAGAAAGGAAGGGATGCTGGGGCCAAGCTGGCTCAGGGGGAGAGTAGTCATTTTCCTGGCTGCTTTGAGAACCCAAACTCCATCTGCTCTGCCAGTGCAATCAATTCCACATTGCATGTAAAGAGCTGGGATGGGAGAGACCATGGGAAAGGCTGACTTTCATGGCCAAGTTGACAAGGGATAAAGCAGAGGTGGCAAGTTCAAAGAATCTATAGGCAAAGCAGACAAGAGGGTGAGGCCCCAGGGAATGTCAACTCTGGGAGGTCTGGGCACCCCTGCCAGAGCTGGGTGTTCTGAATGATCTCAATAATCAAGTGTGTTGGAGCAGGAATGTGCTGGCCACGTCTGGTTACGAGTGGACAGAAATGGCAAGCTTCGATGTGTCAGCCTTGGCTCCTTTGAGCTGTGTTGTATGGGAGCTCTGGGCTCATGGGGCCAGTTGAGCAGAAACCCTCCACCTTGCCATTGCTTTCCAGGGCCACCATGGCAGAGGAAGCTCCCATGGGTGAGGCAGGGAGGTGGTGGAGGGGGGGACCTCCAGCTGCTGCTCACGACAGCCAGCAAGCCAGGCGAGCTGGACCAGCCACTGTTTCAGCATCGTAAAAAGAAATTATTCTCAGAAAATATTCATAAAACCCTGTTTTATGTCAGTTCCGGGCTTGCAAACGTGTTCCTAGATTTTCTTTTTTCCCATTTTCTATTTCTTTCTGCCCAATCAGGAACACAGTCTGAATGATAAAATTCCTGACCAGAAGTCACAAATCCCCAGACTGCAGACTTGCAGGCTTCCCAGAAGTTTCTCTTCCCAGTTCTCACAGCCACCTCTTCCCTATGACTCCGGAAGGTGGGGAGGGGGCTCAGAGGTTGGTGGGAGAAATGGGAGAGAGGATGCAGGAGGAGCCAGGCAGAAGAGAAAAATACACAGAGACTGAGTGAGGATGCAAAGGAGGGGAGCAACAGAGACGGGGGAAGGACAGCCAGACAGTCCTGGGGAGATATGAAAAGGGGAGAAAAGAGCAGTTGGAAAAGAAAGGAGAGAAAGAAAAACAGAAGAGAGAGGCTCCGGGCAAAGGAGCAGACCGACTGGAGCTGGAACACAGCAGAGACTCTGGGAGTGCATGAGGCCCCAGCAAGGCCTCACAGAGCAGGCTGGGTCTGGGATGAGGGGCCAAGATGGATGGGCCACTGGGGAGCAGCTCCCGCGAGCCAAGCAGCCTCCTTCTCCCAGGGTAACTTGAATCATTTCCAGGGCTGTCCTGACTCCCCAAATTCAGTGGAGCAGCCCCTCACCCCTCTCATCCCACCTTCCCCAGAGGAGGTTTCTCCAGGCTCAGCTAGGGTCCTGAGCAGGTTATCAGGGGGTCTGGGGTCTGACCCAGATACTGCCTTTCTTCTCTCAATCTCTCATCTCTATTTTCCCCCATTTTCTCTTGTCTCATTTCTATAATGGAGATAATAAAAATATTTCTGGCACAGGTTGCAGTCAAGTTTTGATGAGATAATGGATGTAAAAGTGCTTTAGAAACTCTGGCTCAACACAGGTTGAGTGTTATCGCTGCCCCTGCAGACAGCGGAGGCCCGCGGGCAGTGCACAGGCCTCGCATAGAGGCCTGGAAGTGCTTCTGCTTGAGCCTAGCACAATGGGCACATGGTGCTTTCTTGGGAAGGCAGTGGGAGCCACCGTGGCCAGCCATGAACTTGGAGCACATCACTCAAGTTCTCTGTTCCACAGCTGTCCTAGGAGCGAGTGTGTGCCGGGTGCTGGAGCCTGGTCTGTAGAGTGGCCTCAGCGCACTCTTGCTTTGTGGCTTTTGATGGACCTGCGGTTTCACAGATGACCTTGGCCAGCCTGTAGGTCCTGGGCCCGGCAGGAAGGGATGACCTAGGAGGAGGGCAAGACTGACTCCCAGGAGTTGGTTTTCACACTGCATCTCAGCTCTCAGGGGAGGTGGGCAGGAGGAGAAGGGCACCTGTCACAGGGATCTGAAGATCTGACTGACCTGGCAACTGAGGGTGCAGGGAAGGTCATCTGGGCAGTGGGCTGTGTCAGGTGTGAGGGGCACTGTGCCTTTGCCCTGTGAGGGCCAGGGAGCCATAGGGCTGCAGAACAAGGTGTGGTGGCATAGAAAAGCCTTGGAGCCTGTGCCCAAGCTCTTCCTCTAGCTGAGTCTGTTTTCCCATCAGTAAACTGTGAGAGGATGACCCTAACCCCACAGATTTAGGATAAATCTTAGGATACACGTGTGCTTCACAGACCCTGAGTTCTCAGAGTCCTTTGCGATGGTGATGATGGAGATGAAGGATGGTGTCTGTGACCCCTACCTGCCCCCATGCTCAACCTGGTCCCAGGGACTTTCCTCCATGATGAGGAGGTAGGGGTTGGAAGGCATGGGCAGCCCCACTGGGCATGCCCTGGCTGATGACAGAGTTCTCCTCCCAGCTCCCTCTGGAGTAGCCCACTTGACCAGACCCCCAGGCTGCAAACAAAGAAAGTCTCCCCTCCACCCCCTTCATTCTCTGGGGAAGCTTGGACTTGGAGGATACCCAAGGCTCCCTGCCACCTGGCAGCTGCCACCAGGGGGGCAGTGCTGCTTGGGCTAACTCAGCTCTGAACAGGTGACCTGTAGGAGCAAGGTTTCAATGCGGCAGCCAGACAGGACCTGACTGGCCTTTGGGCTCAGGCCCCTCCTGGAACAGATAAGGGGGCCACCAAGAAGAGGAGACTTCTTGGCACGTAGAGGCGGAGCAGGGGTTTCCTGACTCCCACACACCTCTTCAGCTGGGAACAGGGCACTGGGTCAGAGTCCAGTTCACCTTGACTTCAGAAACTTTCCACTCCCCAGACCTGAGTCTGCAGGGGGCAAGCCCTGTGCTCAGAGCTGATCATGTGTAGATTCATTCAATCTTCATCCATTCAAGAAATAATTGAGCACCTACACCAGGGCTCATCACGTGCTTCCAACTAGACAATTCAGTCCTGCCTGCCATCCCAGGGGACACAGGAATTAAGTCACAACCTTGCAATAGGTGAGGTTTCCCAAGGCAGGGACCTTCCTCAAGGAGGTAGAGTTGATATGAAATGCCCCTTTGCTTCCTCTTTCCTTCCCCATCAATCCTACTTCCAGGTTCTCAGCCAGATTGGCTGAAATTCCCAGCTAAGCAATCCAGCCATATACCTCCTTCCTGGTAGCACTACTTGGAGTTCCCTGAACAGAACTCCAATTTCCTGACTCCAGGTATCAGCTCCCAGCGACCCCTCTGCCATCAATTACCTGCTCTCTATTTTTACCTGGAATTTTTCTTCCTGTTCTCTATGGCGCAGTTTAATTCTATCTTAGAGAAATCACCTTGGTTCCCCCAGACTCTTTTCACCTCTTCTGAAGTCCCAGTCAAGGTTTCATATACAACCAGCCTTAGGGCATGGTTTTCTAATCTAAATGATAGTGAAAAGATACTAGAGCCCATCTATGCAAACACCATGTCTCATCTCTGCATTCTTGGGGTGAACAGTCTTTAACATAGAGGACCTGAGACTAACATCTCTCATTAACATTAGGTCTGAAGACTAAGCACTGCCTGAGAGAAGTAAATTTTGTTCACTGAAAGCAAAACTGGAAGAAATGCAAACCTCTGGGAACCCTGCAGGTGACCCTCCCCACAACATGTGTGGCTGCTAAACCAAACCCCCTCCAATCAGAGGTCTTGGGAAATCTGTGGGGGGGGGGAAGATTTTTTACTTTCTCCTACTTGGGGTGGGGGCAGCATGTTTATGGGCCAGAGACACGGTGTCCTGTGAAGAGCTGCACTCAAATGCCCATCACCCCCTCACGCATCATTCTTGCAGCTCTTGCCAGACAGTCATTAGGGGAAGGAAAAATCATTTGTGATTATCTGAGTCTAGAACCACTTATGTAAACTCCAAGTTTGGGGGAACTTTGCAAAGTTTGAGTATCCCCTGGCATCTTGCAGGCATGTGATTGCCTCGTTGTAATTGAGAGAAGGTACTTGGTTTTGTTATAAATTCTACCAAGAGTCATACACCACTTCTGAAAGTCCCTTCCAGACAGCACTGCCTTGTGTATTTGAGGTATCAAGCAGCCCCCTGCACCTCTGCATTTCCGCTGCCACATTCACGGTAGTTCAGCAGACAGGGTGCTTGTGACCCCCGCGCAGTGACAGCGGAATGGCTGTGCTCCAGGCTGACCTCCAAATCCAAATGGCTTTATCAGAAGCCATTTCCCATTGGTCCTCTTTCACTGAGGGCTAGGGCATTAGTTCTAAATCATATTAGTAGGTGTGTTATACATAAATTCCATTTTTAGTATAGGAAGAGGCATTATACTAAAGTGAGACATTAGGCCTGAAAGGGTTGAGTTCCTCTACATGTTTCTCTTAACTATGAGAAGCAAAAAGTCCCGAGATGTCACACCAGCCCCGAGGAGCGGAAGCACTTTCGTTCTACTTTGTACTCCAGGCTTTTTGGTCTGATTTTCCAAAATTGAGTAGCACCTTTGCCAGGGTAGGGAAGTAGTGTGATATATTGCAAAGAGCAACAAGCATGAGCCCAAGACTCTCTGGCCGCTTGCTGGTTTATGCTCCATGGTTTATGCTCCCTGCCTCCTTCTCAGAGACAGCTGCCCAGCCCGCTGCTCTGGCTCCAATACAGCCCTTCCCTTTCAGTTTCTGAATCTCAAAGCAAACCTGAAGCTGACTGCAAACAGATGGATGGGGTAGAAAAATCCCCCGAGCAAAGAGGCTCAAGATTGTAAAAGAGAAGTTTCTTTGGAAAAACATCCCTGCACCCATGCTGGTTCCTGCCCTCTGAGCCCCTTCTCACTCTTTGCTGCAAACATACTAAATGTGTCTTCCTCACCTTCACCTATCCAAGTTCTACCCAGCCTTCAAGGCTCAGCACCGGTCGCAGACTTTCCAAGCAACCTCTGATACCTCTTCTCCCAGGCTCCACTCCTCCCCCAGCCCCCCAGTCAGACTCTTTTTGCCTTTGAGCTCGTGAGTACTAACACCCCTACCCAGCTACCCCTTCACAGGTGTCAACCATGTAGATCTTGGCAATGCTGGCAATTTTTCTACATGTCTTATCTCTCAAAGTAGATTCTAGGGTTAACATCAGAAACCATCTTCCTGTTTGTGACTAATCCAGTGATAAACACCAGGCAGATGTCAAATCAATACTAACTGGATGCTTCCATTTATTGAGGGCTTGCTATGTGCCCTGTGGCCTGTTAAGAGCAACTCAGTTTTAAACACCTCATCCCTGCTTTATAGATAAGGAACTTAAATAATAGCAGACAGGAAGTAGATGGAGTCAGCACTACCTCTAAGCAGCTGCTGTGGGGATTTACTATTATGAAACACAGGAAATGTCATTATACTGAACAGTGGGGGATCCATTTCCAGGGTGGACTCCAAGGAGTAAGTGACTTCACTCAAAGGGATGTCCTATTATGTCCATGTCGTGCAGAAGAACCCTACATGAACGGCAGGACTTAGAGCAGGTTAGGGATGCACAGTGAGCGACAGAGTGCATGTAGGCCCCGGAATCAGACAGACGTGGATGGAATCCCAATTCTATTTTCAAGCTATTTGACCCTGCGCAAGAGACTCAGACTCTGATCTTGGTTTGTTATCTGCAAATGGGAATGATAATATCTATCCTTCTAGGTCATTGAATATCATTCTCATTTATCCTCACACGATAGACATAAGAGTTCTGCAGGACAAGCAAATGGCAGGTGGGAGACATGCTTGATTAGCAAAAAAAAAAAAAAAAACTGACATCTAGTCTGGACTGGAGGAAGAAAGACCATCAAAAATGCGTAGGTAATTGCTTCCATTTATTGAGGGCTTGCTATGTGCCCCATGGCCTGTTAAGAGCACCTCAATCTTAAACACCTCATCCCTGCTTTATGGATGAGGAAAAGAAGGTTCTGGTAGCATAGATAATTTGCCCATGTTCACCTAGCCAATGTCAAACTCCAGCACTAGCGCACTTAAGCACTTTTCTATACTTAAGATAAAAGTTGAGCATTTGAGATAAAGGAACCAACATCTTGTATAACAGGATGTTTCTTGGAACCTTTCCTAGTGTCTGCAGAGACTCCAAAGCTAAAATCTGTGTGTTCCAATCCAGAAGAAGGAAGCCAGACCACCCCGGCAGGACTTGGTGAAGGATAGCAACACTGGCTCTCACCCCCTCCACCACCCTTTCTACCAAACAACAGAGGCTTGAGAGGGCAAGGCCATGAGTGCCTCGGAGCCAGAACTGCAGGGGAACTGGAAGGTGCCGGGCAGGGAGGCTTTGCCCACACCAGGGAGAGCACAGTGGCCCTAAAAAACCTCAACCTTCAACCAAAGACAGGCCAGAATTTAGACATCTGTCACACAAAGGGTGCTATGTCTGTCCTCTTTCCCTTCATCTCATCTCCCACCCAGCCTTTCCTTGCTGGAGGCTGCTTCTGGCTCTGGAAAGAGGCTGTAGGGGCAAACAAACATTTTGAATTTGATGAGAAATTTAGATTGATCAGCAGAGAGCTTTTAATGCACTGAAAGTGTCTCTTCTAATACTTGATGGTGACAGGAAAGCCACTGGATCTACACAAGAGGTCATTCAAGAAGGATCCCATGACCACTTGACAGGAGGATTTGGGGAGGGGAATTAAGATTGTTTCCTCTTTTGCCTTCCCTCAGTATTACTGGGCCCAGGCCCAGGTTGCATTTGGAAAATAGTCTGTGGAGTCGGCCACACGAGTGGCATCAGGCAGGTCAGGGTGAGAAAGAATCCAAACCGGAGCATCACTGAGGTTGCGCCCTGGCACTCAAGCTCACCATCCATGTCAGGGGGCACAGGAGGCCGTTTCCAAGGATGTAGCCCCTAAGAACCATTCAATCCAGTGTGGTTATGTTACCACATAGTTGTGGGCAATTTTCATTCCAGGGTAGAGAATGCAAATATTCCCAAAATGAAAATTCAAGTTATTTTAAAAAGTTAAAAGTAAGAAGCCTGCAGATTTTGTTGTGTGGATGACTGAACCGGGTAGACCATTCAAGTCCAGAAATTCTGGGGTCCAAAGAAGCAAGCCTCACCAAGCAGGCCCCACCACTTGGCGAACCATTTGATCAAAGGGCTTTCCATATGAGACTTGAAAGTGGCTTTTCTTTGGTTTGAAGTAAGATCCATATTTATAAATGTGACCCTCCAGCTCCTATCTCTCGTGGAAAAGGCCTGTATCAAACCTCAAATCAATACCCACTCGCTCAAGACCCCAGTTTTCCCAGCTTTCCTGTGCAGGGTCCTGTGCTTCCTGAAGGTCCTGGGAGTCAACACTACCCGCCCTGTTGGACAGATGCGGGCATGGGGGTTGGAAAGGTGACGGGCCTTTCCCCAGACTACTCAGCTAGGAAATGGCTGCAGGATGAAAATGAAATTCCCTAAGATTCAAAAATCTGTGCTTTTTCCACTACCCTAAGCCAGATGCTAGCTCCTCCCTGCCCCAGCCCTTGTCCCATCCCCTTCCTTTTAAGCCTGGGGCTTTGCCCTGTCCACCTCGGGCCTACTCTCAGCCCCCAGCATAACTCCATCCTTCCCAGAGTGCCAGGCAGGTTCCTTGTCTCTTTGGCCCATCACACTACACTCGTTGCTCAAGTAGTGTGACTTATGTAATCCCACCTCTAGGGAGCCAGGTATTTAGTGGTTCAGGACATCTCCTCTGTCCACACCCATCCCCTGGTGACCTCGGTCAGCCCCACGGCTCTAACTGTACTGTGATATGTTCCAAAGCTGTGCTTCATTCAGCCCAACCTCTCACTGACATCCAGCTGCTGCCAGGGCCTCTGCACTTGGATGACAGGAGGATCTCCAAGTTACCATGTTCAAAACCAAATCTGCTCCTCCCCCAGTATTCCCTTCAGTAAATGGTGCCCCCATTGCCTTAGTCCTTCAGAGAAGGCAGTATGGAGGTGAACTTGACTGCTCTCTCATCCATCATCTCTTCCTTCCTGCAACTTCTACCATCACACACAGGAATGGGCCTGGCACCCCGGCTACTACCCTGGGCCGGGCCAACCTCGTCCCTCCAGCCTCCCAAGTATCTCTCCTGTTGTGGCTCATCCCAATCTATACTGCACAAGGCCAAGGGATTCTTTGAAATATAAGTACGTTCATGGTAGTCCCTGGCTCAAAACTCCCAGCGCTTTCCCATCAGGCTTGCTGACCGTGGCCCAGATCCAGGCGCCTCCAATTCATTCCCCACCCATTTCTTGCTTACTCTGCACCAACGCTACTGCGCTCCACTCACTCCTGGGCATCCCCAGCCTCTTTCAGTGTTTGGATGTTGCACTTGCCCTTCCTGCTGCCCAGAAGGCTCTTCCCCAGATCTTTGCTGACTTCTCACTCCCTTCACATTTCTGCTTAAATGTCACCTTCTCGGCATAATGCTAAGTGAAATAAGCCAGAAGGAGAAAGATAAATACCGGATGGTTTCACTTATATGTGGAAGATAGAGAAGCCAAACAAAGGGTCAGAGAAAGACAAACTTTAAAATCAACCTTTGAAAGCTGATCATGGAACTGAGGCTTCCAGGAGGGTGGAGAGTGGGGGTGAGGGGATGGGGAGAAAAATGGACCACAGTGGAGGACTGTGGGTACCTTGGTGGTCTGTATGCTACAGAGACTACACCTGCAGGAAGAAATCCTATACCTCCAAAACACTAACAGAGATGTAAGCCAATAGTACTACAATAAAAAGTGTATTTTCAAATAAATCCAAAAAATAAAATGTCACCTCCTTGGAGAGATCTTCCCTGGTCACACCATACAAATAATGCCTAGGATTCGCTCTACTCTTTATCCTATAGTAGCTTTCCTCATGTCACTGTCACTACTTGACCTTGCAGAGGTCCTTCACAAGCCCGATGTCTCCACTCATCAGGACTAGATATCAGCTCCTATGGCTGACACTGTCTGCACCCACACATCCCCATCTCCTGCTCAGCTCAGAGCCCACTCTCACTCAAGATATATTTGTGGCATAAATGCTGAAAAATGTTTTTGCGGTGAAATTAGGTTACATATTTTAATAAAGTGTGCATTACTCAGGTAGACTGGAGGCCTGGCCTCCAATCCCAATTCAGGGGCTGACCCACTGGCCAGGTTCACATAAATGTTGTGTCCACCGCTGGCTGAACCCCAAAGACCCACAGAAAAGCAATGCTACATGCTCCTCGCGATATGACCAAATCTGAAAAGAGAACATCCTCTCTGGCTGAGTGAAAAGGAGCAGCAGGGCTTCTTAACCATGGACTGCCACTCACATTTGCACTGTTGAGAGCTTCGTTCTGAGTTACAATGACAGGAACAGTAACCATCACCATGAAGACGCACACTGACTTTGTCCCTCGGCAACTTGGCCCTGCCGGGAGCTCTCAGTCTGCTAAGCAGGTGAGTCCTGCACAGGTCCTGCCTCAGAAGGTTGGGCTAGTGGGACATCAACAAACATGTTGATGGTGGTGATTTACAGATGTGAAAACTGAGGCCCAAACTTCATGCTAGTGAGTGATGGAGAGATGAGTCCAAGAGCAGCCTGGGGAAGGGGAGCAGGAGGTGGCTGGGGGGTGGGGTGCCTCCTTCCACTATACCAGGCTCTGTGCTATGTGCTTCTTCGGAGGGCCTCGTTCTAATATCCCCACAAACCTAGAAAGGAGGTATCGTTGTCCTCTTTAACAGAGAGAAAAACCAAGTCCCAGCGGCAAGGAAAAACCAAGGGAAAAACCAAGTCCCACAGGAGATAGCCTGCAGACTTCTTGGGAGAATGATGGGAACGGACCTCATCAAAGCAAGGAGACAACTAGCAAGGCCATGGCGGCAGGCGGGGGTGGCTGGCAAGAAAAGTAGACCTACCCCATGTCAGTATTCCACCCTGGGTCCCCCGGAGGGCAGGGGACCAATGCCCCTCTGTTACTTAGACACGTGCCTCGGGGACCACACCTTCCTTGAAATAGCCTCTTCAGGCTTCAGTGACATCACCTCTTCCTGACTTTCCCTCTACTCTTCCTGCTTTGTCTGCGTTGCAAGATCATCCTCCTCTACCAAAGCTCAATGCTCCCCGAGGCTCAGTCGAAGGGCCTCTTCTCTCCAGCCCACATTGATCTTTGGCCCTTCCTCTCTGCACTCCAGGCTGCTTCACCTCTGCACCGGGAGGTGGGCACCTCTCCTCCATTCTCAAAGACATGGAACACGGAAATGCAGATAAAAATGGCAGTTTTAGTACCAGGGAGTTTGAATGGGAAATGCTGCTTGGATCCCTATTCCCAAGCCTGATTCCCAAAACTCATCCCCAACTGCAGTCCCTGGGGGTGTTCCACCCAGGGGAGAATTTGGGTGAGCTGAGCAAACAATTCTGCAGAATCATATCTTATACCCACTGAACCATAATAATGGGAGCAAGAAGGGTTTGACTCCAGATAACCCCTAGAGGCAGATGGGACCTCCCCCAAGTGCTTTCCACATCAAAGAGGGAGTAGAGAGAACATATCAACCCTGCAGGCAGGCAGAGCCCCTCAAGAAAGGGCAGATGGCAGGGGCACCCCTGGCCATTGTCACTGTACAAATAGGTAAGTCACTCTCCTTCCTTATGAGGGCAGAGGCCGAATCAGAGGCAGCTTTTCTTCGTTCTTCATGAACCAAGATACACAGCCCAGGAGGAGAGCATGGTTGGCCCGACAAAAGTCTCAAATCAAACACATCCTTGGTCATCTTCCAGGACTCACTGTCTCACTGAAGGCACCACATTCCCCTGTCAGGTGCCCATGGCAGGGCCTAGCAGTGAGGATCATCTTACCCACCCCCCACGTTGTGACAACTTCACTCTCAGTATTTTGGATTCATCCATTCTCCTCCATGCCCACTGCTTGGCTGAAGCAACTCAACTGATTACTGCATAAACTCCAAGCCAGTCTCCTTGTATCTCTCCACCCTTCTCAATCCATTTCTACACTTAAACGAGAGTGAGCCCCAAAACAATGCTGAGCAGGTCCCTTGCCTTGCACTGCACCTTTCAACCCCTTTCCATGCTCTTAGGACAAAGATACACATCTCTGGAGGGAATAAGGTGCTGTGTGTGCACAGGCCCCGAACCCCCTTCCAGCCTCCTCGCTCACCTCCCCTCTCCCCTCTGCTTTGGCCATGATTCTCCTAATTCCTCAAGCATGCCCTGTCTCCTGGAGCCCCTCTCCCCTCCTTCACTCTTAGCTACCTCCCACCTCAAGGGCCTTCCACTGGGCAATCATTTCTGACAACCCTCCCCTCCCTCAAAACCAGATCACCTTCGAGGTGATTCTCTTTGCATCTTCAGGGCACCACTGTTCACTCATATGTGGAGTAAGTCAAGCTGGTCACGCTCCCTTTTTCTGTGCAACAAGGAGATGTAGCTGCTTGGCCCACCATTTTGTCCCCACTGTCTACACAGTAACAAAGACAGACCTCCGCGGATGCTTGTTGGGTGGAGGAAGGAGTCCTCAGTCTCCCCCATCCCTCCTTCCCCGGCTCACCTTCTCTCCAGTCCACTGTTCCTCTTCTTCCCTCTCTTCCTTTCTCCCTCCCAGGTCCCGAGAGCATTGCCAAAATTCCTCAGCCCAAAACTTTTGCAGCCACAGCACCATCTAGAGTCTGTTCCGGAGCCGCGCGACCTCAGAGAGCTGCAGAGCCCCAGGCAGCCCCCCTGTGCCTGGGCCACTATTCCCTGCGCTCCCGGAGAGCTTTGGGTCCGCGCCCTCATTCTCCTAAAGCAGGAGATTGCTTTAGGACATCGCCAGTTCTTCAGCTTCCAAAGTGCCCAGTGCAAACTTTGAGACTGAAAACGACACTTCACAGGGAGGTGTGGACATGCTTCCAAGCGGTATCTGCCACTAACATTTCATCTCAGCTGTCGCTTCCCTCTCCCAGCTCCTACTCAGCATTAGCTGTACCTTCAGCTGACAGGACATTTCACAAATAGTTCATGAGCAGCAACTCCGCCTGAGGCCTGTGCGGGCTTCTCTGCCGACGGGGCTCATGGCACCGTTGAGAGCCGTGTGATTTCAGCGAGCCTGCCACTGAGCCTTCCTCTCCGCTACCATGCTTGGGACAGGGCCTTCAAAATTGTTCACCCGTCTGTGCAGTTTGATGCTCGAGCATTCTCCATGCGTCAGTGTGTGTGACGGCAGAGGTGCAGACACTACCACCTGCCCAGCCAGACTGGCCAAGGCAAGGACGGTGCCCTCCTTGTCTGGCCAGTGCTCAGCCACCCAGCATAAACAGCCAGTGCTGTGCCCCATCATGGGACATACACGTGGCTATCTGGGGGCGAGAGGGAGGTTACAGCTTGAGTGGAAGTGTGATCTCAACTACGTAAAATAGAGACACATGTGGGGGAGAGTAGGCGAGAAGATGCTCAAATATTCTTAGTGGTCATTCTGGGACATCCCCATTTCTCCCCTTTTTTTTTAATTTTCTAAAGTATTTGTAAAGCACTTGGTTTTTTATTTATAATATATTGGAATAAACCCCCAAATTACCAAGATAGTCAGAGAAGAAAAACACAATAAATATGGGTCAAATAGTACTGAGTTGTGTATAAAGCTACTCATCAGAGACTGGGGGGGGTGGGGGGGTCTCTGCATAGACAGAGGGTTCTCAGGTCCTGAGGCTGAGAGAGACAGTCAGTCCACCTGTCACCCAGATGACCAGCCAGAGCCTCCTGGGTGATCTCCGCAGCAGGGAACACATCCCAGCCCCAGGGCACCGCTGGCTCCAGGAACACAGCAGAGGCAGCAGAGAGAAAGCTGCTTCGCAGGATAAATTCCAAATGGATCAAAGATTTAAATGTAGAAACTAAAAGTACTATAAGAAGCACAAAAGTAGTATGATTTTAATCATCTTGGGACAGGGATGACCTTTCTAAATGATACAACTGAGAAGATACGAAAGAAAGTGATGAATTTAACTACACAGAAATAGAGATCTTATCATGGCAAAAACACCCAACAGAAATAAGATGTGAAAGTGACATCACATGACAAAATGTGAAAGTGCTTAAGGAAAAGTAAGCATGCAAAAATATCCATATGTAAAGTTGAAGGAAAATGAGGGAAATATTTTCAACTCATCACAGCCAATAAAGTAAATTTCCTTTGAAATATAACTTGGAAAATCAAAGAGATCAACACTACCTCCTCATACTCTAAAATAAGCAAAGGATATAAAACAAATAATTCAGAGAAAGTAAAATACAAATAATTTTTAAACATATTAAAAGATATCCAATTATTGGGAGAGAAATGCAAATTAAACCTTCGCTAAAATCACGTTTCACATCCCAGTATCATCATTGTAGTATTAAAAAGACAAAGGGTCACTTAAAGCACTTTGCACTGGCAGAGCTGTGATCATCTGAACATCAAAAATGAAAAGCAAGGTGGAGAGGGAAAATGGGACTTATTAGAATCAGGTAAGTAAATGAAAGGCTGTGAATTCATCACCCTCAAAAAAAAAGTGAAGTATACAAAATGTGGTTGCAATTAAAAGGCAAATGTAATAGGCCTGTTCTTTTGTATTATTTAAATAGGTAGGGAATGTTTACATATGGTTATTTTATTTTTTCTAGTAAACGTCTTGATAAGGCACTGTCATGTATCTGGTTCTAACTAGATAAACAGGACAGAAAAACCTCAGGGAGCCCCGAGTAAGCCAAGAAGGCAAGAAAACAGGTAGAAATTACGTTGAGAGCTGAAGAGGCAGATCTCAACCGCCACCAACAGGTAAAAGAGCCCCCAAGGAGCCAGTCCCACCCAAAGAACTGAGACAAGGAGTTTCCTGCCCGCGGCGTCCTACCCTCATGTTTAGCTGAATCTTTTGGAGAGAAAACAAAACGCAGACCCGACCCCTCACATCCTGTGAAGCCTCTAAATGACCCCACTGATAAGAACAGAGGGCATCTAGAAGTGTTAAATGACAGTCAAAGAGCAGAAGTGAGACTTGCAATGTACAAACTTTGGGGGGGATGCACCAGGTTGCAATAAAAGTGAGGACTACGTGAGGCCCAGGCTTAAAAATCTTACTGATATAACAAGATTAAGTGAAAAAATAAGACAGCCCAAGCTACTGACCAGAGGCTCTTTTTGGAAACCCTGGGGAGGAGCAACCACATTCCACATCTACTCAAGAATCAAATGCCAGCCACTATGGAAAACAGTATGAATGCTCCTCAAAAAAAAAAAAAAAAAAAAAAAATAGAACTACCATATGAGCCAATAAGTCCACTTATAGCCAAAAGACACTCATTTGAAAAGATAAATGCACCCCTATGTTCATTGCAGCTTTATTCACAGTAACTGAGCTATGTAAACAACCTAAGTGTCCTTTGATAGATGACTGGATAGAGATGTGGTGTATGCACAAATAGAATATTACTTGGCTATAAAAAAAAAAGGATGAAATCTTGTCATTTGCAACAACATGGTTGGACCTTGGGGTGATTATGCTAAGAGGAAATAAGTCAGACAGAAAAAGACATACTGTATGATTTCCCTTGTATGTGGAATATAAAGAAACAAATCAAAAGAACAAAACAAAACCTTTGATTCTGATGACAAAATGGTAGCTACCAGAGGGGAAGGTGGTGAGGTAAGGGGAACTGGCGGGAGAGGGTGACTGGATGATGGTGAATGGCAACTAGACCTTTGGCATTGGGCATGGTGGTGGTGATTGTTGAGGCATGAAGCTAAACTTATGAAGCTGATGTTGTATAGTAAATCAATGTTACCACAATTAAAAAATAAAAAGCATCTGACAATAGGTAAACTGGATCCTAGTCTGAGTGTTACTTTTCAATTTGCAAAGACATTGAAATATTAGCTAGGTATCAAAATAAATATCTAAAAACTAAGAAGGCATAAAAGTACAGAAATAATGAAGAAATAAATTAACCCATGAGACCCATGGTTTTATGATAAGAATCAGTGTCAACATAGTCAAGTTTTTATAATTGTTTCCTATAGGTTTTATATGTGGGTCATGAGTTTGGAGGGGTCAAAAGTATATTTTAAAATTTTTATGCAGCATAAACTATGCAATGTGCTTACATCAGTTTACAACATGGTTTAAGAATCTAAAAAAGGGCCTCCCCGGTGGCGCAGCGTTTGAGCACTGGGTTGCAAAGCTGCCCGCAGCCTCTGCAGCGCCGGTTCGATCCCTGCCTGCTCCCCGGCCACCGGAGGAGGGTCCCACATGGCGCGCAGACCTCTCCTGCCGCCCGCTGCTCCCCTCAGCAGTGTATGTCATCAGTCTGCCTGTTCTGCTCTCCACTCTGACCCTGGTGAATTCTCTCACCCTCCTGTGCTTCTGACTGTACCCAGTGCTTGTATAAATAAATAAATAAACAAATAAATCTTTAAAAAATTTAAAAAGAATCTAAAAAAACTTGGTTTTAATAGCTTATTAAATATTTTAAAATATTTAATTTATCTGTTATCTAGTGCTGTATACATTTGATCCCAAATTTAATGAGTTAAATCAACAATCATTTCATTATAGTTCTTGGTTTCAAAGGTTTCAGGCAGGTCTTGGCTGGGCAATTCTGCTCCATACAGTGTGAACTGGGATGGAATCAGTGGCTTTTAACTAACAACTGGCAGGGATGGAGGATGCAAGATATTCACCCACATGCCTAGTGCTCTGGTGAGGATGGCTGGAGAGGGGGGGTCTCTGCTGGGCCCCCTTCACGAAGTCTCAGGGTCTCACTGCATAGTCTTTCCTGTTTAAAGTTTAGACTTACTTCATGACAGATCAAGGTCATCAGAGACGGAAGCAGAACCTACCTGTCCCTTTTAAAGGCAGGCCTGGCACTGGCAGAGTACCACTTCTTGCTTTCTAGCCCCACATATTCACACACCACAGGGGTCCCCCAGCTTCACAATAGCCGCTATGGTCCCTTAAGGCCCAACTCCAGAGCAGTAAGTCTTGGCACTTTAAAACAAAGGCTTTGAAATCATAGCCTTAGGTCCAAATCATAGCTGCAGAATTTACTTGCTGTGTGACTTCAAGTAAACCACTTAACCTCTCTGTGCCTCAGTTTGCCCATATATCAATCTTTTAAAATTATTGCAAGGATTTTATGTGTCCATGTGTTTTCCTTAATGAGCAGCGTCTAGTGCCTAGTAATTAATTACTACCCCCAAAATATCCCACCACTGCTTTCACTGTCTTAGCCACACCCATAGACCTACTGCACTTTGACATGCCCTATGACACTGTTTCTTGGGTTGGCACAGCATTCCCTGAACCCTTCCCCAAAGGAGAGTCAAGCAGTTCCCAGCCCTGGCCTGAGGTTTATGCAGCCCCATCCTCTCCTGGGACAGAGACTTGTATTGGTTGGGTACCCGCAGGAGCACAATAAAGACTGATTGGGCTAAATGGCCAATTTATGACTTCTCTTTGAACAGGCCTTAGATGATTACCTTTTATGAGGCTTACACTTTAGACTTCAGATGTAAAACAGAAGCTCAAGTTAAGAGGTAAATCATGGGATATTTTTATGTGCTGATCTGGAGCAAAAGTCCACAGTTTTATTGCAGTGGCTGTAAAAGAACCCGATTGGAAGAGCCGTGATTGAGAAACCCACGGAGAAAAGAGTACTGGGTTGAGAGACAGGAAGCCCAGACTTCCCACTCTGCGGTTGGGCCATTCAAGAGGCACCTTTCCTGCTTGACCTCATGTGCAGAAGGAAGGGGCCCCAGAGACTCAGTCCTCACCTGCCACAGCCTAAGTCTGCAAGCAGGAGATTTTCTCTTCCCAGTATTTCACGATTCCAAAATCTTTGGATTCTCCAGTTTTTAGATTCTAATACACCTCACACATCTATGATGCTAAAATTTTGACATTTTCATTGCACTGTATTAAGATTCAGTAGTGAGATGTGGCAGTTAACACCATGGGGACCTGGAGTCTGGAGACATGGAGTTCACATTTCAAACCACTGGCTGCTACAGTGTATTTTTGCTTGACTCAGATTTGAATTTCCTTGCCTGCATAATAGGAATAAAATCTACCACGTGATTGAATAGGGAGGATTAAAAGAAATAACCCACAAAGCATGCATTGTAGTGCATGCTGGCACAGGGGAAGCTTTCAAGGAATATAACTATTATTGTTGCTCTAATGTGCCACATAGTCAATATCTCTAGAATCCAAAATTGTTGGATCCTAAGAGTGTACCATGCTGTGATCTGATGAGTCGAGTCAAAATTCCAAGGACTCCTGATCCCCTTCTAGGAGCAGGGCTGTCAGCATGGCCATGGCCACCAGGTGGCAGGCTAGGGTCATGGGTCCAGCACAGCCCAGCAGAGCCTGGCACTGTCTCTGACACCAGCCCCTAAGCTGTCCCTGAGGCTCTCACCTAAAAGCTCCTTTCTATGATGGGAACAGAGTAAAGGAAGCAGGAGAGAAATCACTAACTTGCAATTATGGAAGTTTTTCTTATCAATCCAAAGATCAACAAAGCAAAAATGAAAGGTGACCCGAACAAGGCTAGGTGGCTTTATTATCAAAGGAACTTAATATGATGCCATATAAAAACTTAATGGCTGCAGAATGGAAAGCATAACTGGAGCCAGGAAGCTACACCCCATAGTATGGCTTTTCACTGATGTGAGCTGTGCGGTCCTCAGTGGCCTCAGCTCAGACGCACTTTCGTCCTGGAGAACAGGAATGATCACACCACATTTACAGACAAGAAAGTAAAGGACTTAATGGGCTGAGGGTGTGTCCCAGGTCCAGATGGAGAACCTTCCAGTGTCTGTGCTGTGTGCACCATAAGCTGGTGTTGGCAGCAGCTTGCACAGCAGTGTCCCAAGGAAGGGAACCCAACCGGGTTGAGACACATGAGGAAGGGCATGGGTAGGGGGCAGACACCTTCCTGCCTCAGGCTAGAACAGTCACCCAGACTCCCTGGGTATCAGGTTCCGTGCTGGCCACTTGACCTGCACCATCTCTAATGTGATCCTTTCAATACCCCCTGAGGGAAAATGTTAAAAATGCCTGCACTGAGGACTCAGATAGGTAAGGGGTAGGATTTATGCACAGGTAGGATCCAGGTATGGATATGAGGTGTTCCCAGGCCAAACCTGCTCTTTCCCCCCACAGAAGGCATCACCCAGAAGGTCCGGGTGCAAGAGACAGGCAGGAGACCCCAGATTCTGGGCTTGGGCAACCTAAGGTGAGACTGGTCAGGCCTAGGGGCAGCTGGGACAGGATGAGGCCTGGGCAGCTTGGAAAAGGCCCTTGGCTCCCAGGCCAGCAGGGGCTCCCGGGTGCCCCCGGGCGGCGGCGCCGGGGCCAATATTGACTTTGGTAAACACCATTTTGCACAGTGCACAGGGTGAGGGCGGGGGCGCCCTGACCCGGGGGGCGGAGGCAGCGGCTCCGCATTTAGACGAGGCCATTAGCTGCGATCGATGACTGCGCCGCATGCTCCGGCCGCTGGGCGCTCCCAAATGAAGGTTAAGTTTGCTCTGCGCCCGGGCGCAGCCGGCCATGCGCCCGCATAATGGCCCCGGCGCAGTTGGCCCCGCGCCGCCCAGGTTAAAAGACCCAGGGGCTGCACTGGCAGACGGGACAGGACAGCTTGAGCCGACAGACCCGACCACTGCGTGGTTATGAAGGCATGCTTGGGCCCTGGGGTGCAGATCAGGCGTCTGCCTCCTTGTCTCCCTGCAGGCTACGTGGGCCCCTGGCTGGGTTGTGTTGTGTGTGCGGCGCCTGGGCCTCCACCTGCTTGAAGGCAGCCCCCCACCCTTAAATGCATCGCCTGCTTCGGGGTGTTCAGGAGTGCCCAGGTGTGCATCCTTACCTCTGGTACAGCTGAAGTGGGCCCCAGGGAGCAGCCTGGCACACTGAAGGGGGCCCCGCTGGAAGCAGAAGTCCCAGAAGTGCAGTTCTGGTTTCCAGTTGCCTGTCTCCTAGAGCAGTGCTGTGTGCTGCCTGATAGTGCAGCCCTCCTGGCTCCTTTGCTCCACTTTTTATAAATGGGGTAACAGGCCCAGAGAGGGGGAGAAACTTGCTCAGAACCACAAAAGTCAGTAAGTGGACAGCTGGGATTCAGACCATCCTGTCCCTAGCACCCTGGTGCTGCTCACTCTGAGGACAGGTGACAAAATGGCAGATCCTGGGCATGCAGGAGGGGCATGCCGTGTGCACCCTCTTGAGTGGCTAGGTGATGTCTTCTGGTCTCTTTAGAGTCGTTTGTCTCATATAGTTGAGAATGAGCACACTGAGGCTCAAAGAGGGAAGGCAGTTATCTCAGCTGGAGCAGCAGTTGATATCAGAGCAGGGATTAAACCCCCACAGGGTGGGCCCCTATTAGCCTGGGTCCTGGGTGCTGCAAGAGGGGCTCTGCTTCTGGATGGCAGCCATCAGTGTAAATATGGAGAGGTGAAGGGAGGTGGGAGAGGAAAGAGACCCAGTCATTTTCCCCCCTGGGAAATGTGTGCCTTGCTCTCCCGTAGGACAAGACTCAGGCCTCTTGTGGCCTGCTTCCCAAGCAGGACATGAGGCAGATGGACTCATAGGCTCTGAACAGAAGAGGAATGGGGGTGGGTCAAAAGGTTTGCCTATCCCAGGTTTCCCCCACTATCCCGAAAGTAGAGCATCCCATTTAACCCTCTCCCAAACTAGCATGGCCTGCAGGAAGGCAGCATTACCATTAGTTTACATGGAAAACATTTTGAGCTTTCCCAGACCCAAAAATAATCTCCGGAGCTATCCGATCATACCAAATCACATACAAAACCTGAAATAACACTAACATATAGTAAAATCAGGAATGATATGATACATGCACAGCCCATGTAGTTATGTAGTTTCCAGGGGAGGAATTTGGGGGTGGGTTACCTCTGGAACAGCTGCTGTAAAACACTGAACTGTTTTTGCTTTGTACCTTTTGTCCTAAAAGTAAACATCTTTTGATTCCTTTTGGTAACCAAAAACAGATATGGATATAGGCCTTTCATAAAAGATACTTTTATAGAAGTGGTGAAAACACAAACTTTTGGAAATCAGGGAATACCTGTACTACCACCAAGCATTGGGGGTGGGGGGGCATTTTGTGACAGTGGGCGGCTTAAAGAAGCCAATGCCCCACGTGAAAGAACTGACATCCCCAAATGCCACCTGTGCCCAGGAGGACCTGAACAGAGATTCTGGGCTGCCAAGGAAGTAGGTGACCATTTGGCCCCAAGCAGCCCCCCCTGCCCCCGCCAGCAAGCACTTCCTTGATCAACCCCAATTAGATAATGTCCTGCCCAGGCCTCTTTCCTCAGTGCCTCTGCCCCGGTAAATAACTGACAAGTGAATGCAGAGAAAATGGCCCTGGCCCCAAGCCCCATGGCTTACAGCAAGGTAATGCCAGAGGGCCCCCCAAAACTTTCAGAGCTCTGTGGGCTGCAAGGCCACCACCGATGCTCTCTCCCCTGTGTGCCATCTTGCCCTTTGTTCTTCTCCCAGGGCCCACACGAGAAGAGTGACATACCCAGGGCTCAGGCGTGAGTCAAAGGGCTAGGAGCAGGCTTTCTGAATCCCTGCCCAGGGCTCCCCTCAGTGCACCTGCCCTGGCGTGGCCAGTCTTGGCTCGCCAGCCAGATCTTCCCATGGCACGCTCTCGGAGGACCAGTCCTCATCCTGACTCTGCCGTTGAGCGCTGGGCTTTGTGACCCTAGAAGAATAATTCTACCTCTCTAGACCTCGATTTATCCAACTACAAAAGTGATAAGCTAGGTCCCTGACATGAAGAATAAAGGCACATTATTTGTAGTGTTCACCTCTCTGGGAGGCCAAGTTCTCCATCCATCACTGCCACTAGCCTTTGATGCAAGACGTAACATTGTCCTACAGTGACCTTGAAGAGGTCTAGGCTGCTCTCCCCACATCATGCCAGAAGTCCTGAAGGAGTGAGTGGGTGGAAGATGTGAGGTTTATTGGTGGTTACCTTCCCACATGCAATGGAAGCAGAGGGTCCCGACAGATCCTGAACCCCCAAATCTCCCTCAACCACAGCCTGAGAATCTTTCTGCCATCTCCAGAGTCTTCTGCAAATGGACCCTCAACAGCTCCAACCCCTTTTCCACCAGGACCAGGGAGCTTCAGTTTGGAATCAGACTGAGCCAGGAGTCTATGAGCCTCATCTGTCAAGTAATGCAAAGCCCAGAAAGATACAGGTTCTTGCCTCAAGTCACACCATAAACCAAGAGAGGTCAAGGAGGCAGTAGGTGTGTAATGCTTAACCAAGGGGAGCAAGGTGCTCATATCATTGTCAGGGAGGTGGCAGCTGAAGCCAAGGGCATGGTGAGGTTGTCCAGGGAAGGAAGAGAAAATGAAATAAGAAGCAGGAGAAAGACAAAGGCCTGGGGGAGAAGAGGAAGAGCAGCAAAGGGCCAGGGAGAAAGCAGCTGTAACATTGAAACCAAAAAACCCAGTGAGCTCTCCTGGCCCTGGCACATCCTGTCTACAGTCTACACCTGCTCTTTCAGAGCGTGGACTAGGTGCAGTCTCCCCTACGAAGCACCCCTATCCCCTCATCCCCAGAGCTGAGCAGGGCCCTTGGGCTTCACAGAGCCTGCCAGGCAGGAGGCAGTGGAGAGAACAAAGCTTTAGAGCCGGACAGGCTGGCTTCTCGCCCTGGGAAGTGGGCAGGCTGCCCTCCGGAAGCCTCGTCTCCTCCGCTGTCAAGTGGATTAATGAGCACTTGTGGGGCTTATATTTCTGTGAAGATCAAATGAGTAATGTATATCAAACTGTGGCTCATAATAAGCACTCAGTAAATAGAAGCTGCCACTATCTCAGCTCTTACTATGTTATACTGATAGTATCTGTTTGTCTGTTTCCCCTGCCCAGCCACAAGCTCCTTACCTGGCAGGGTGCTGACCATCTCAGCAGCGCCAGAGCCTGGCCTATAGCAGTGCTAGGAGAATTTGAGGGCAGGGAGTGAAGAGCTTGGTCAGAACAGGAGTGTTCAGGCAGACTTCCCACAGGAGGGGGGCTAGAGCCAGGAGGACTCACACTGGGGGCTAGAGCCAGGGCCCTCCCCCCAGCAGTGCAGGACAGGGGAGCAGAGTAGAAGAGAGCATACCAGGAGGGGGGAATAGCTTGAACACATTCCCAGCTAAGGCGCTAGGAAGGACTCTTTAGTGGAACTGTGACCTCCAAGCCACATGTTCTCTGAACTGTCAGGCTGTCTCCAGTCCTGTCACTCCCAGCCTAAGCTGGCCAAAAAGCAAAACAACTTGAGCCCTGGCTCAGAGCCATCCCCAGGGAGCCCCAGGCCCAGACCTGTCTGAGCCCAGCAAGATTGGCTGCCTCCTCCAGCCAGAGGTCTCTAGAGGTTTCTCTTCCAACCTGGGCAGAAGCCCCAAGCAGTGGGCAAAGCTTGGCTCCAGAACTGGACCAAGCTCCAGAACTGCTCCCTGCCACTCACAATGGGGAATTTGGGAAGTTTCATTTCCGTGGGCCTCAGTTTACCTGGAAATGGGGTACAAGGGGCCTATCAGATGGATCACTGTAAGAAGTTCTCACATAAAGTCCATTGTTTATAACTCCTAATGTAGTGATAGCTGGCTTTAGCAAGTCGATCTGAATTTTACTTTCTTTCATTGGTGTCAGTGTCACAATGATATTTATTATCAAATTTATGATAATAAATTGATGTTTGCTGGTTGGTTCCACCAGCATTTCCCAGCCCAGCAAGCATCCCTGGACTGAGGTGTAATTTCCAGGAAGGCTGGATTATGATGGAAAAAGCTCTTCCAAGAGGGGCAATACATTGACAATCACTGGCCCTTCGATGGGGTGTCATGCTTCTCTCTATCCGTGACAGTCATGAAAAACAACTCACATTCTAACGTCTTTAAGCTTGTTACTTATTAGTAGCTAAATGCTACCTCCAGCAAGTAGAAGTGATTAATTCCCTGCTAGGTGTCAAGCATGCCATGTGTATTGTATTTAATCCTCCAAGCAAATGGGAAAGTTCTCCATATTTCACTCATGAAGTTCTGTTTAGAAGGGTCATATAACGTGATTCCAGGGCATGGCTGGCAGGGAGGTGACTGAGCCAGATTAGAACTGAAGTATATCTGTGTCCCCATTCTGCATGAAGTGCACCCCAGTCTAATACCTCATCTTGCTTAGGAAAAATTAAGATAATCCCGAGGGAGTGGTCATCAGTCGGGCATACTAGTTTCCTAAATGACCAATAACAACTTTAGCAACTCACTTTCATTCTCCCAAAGTCTCTAGGCAAGAGATACAGGAGGGCTGTGCTAGGTCCTCTGCTCAGGTTTCCCAAGGGCAAAAATCAAGGTGTCAGGCAGCCTGCTGGAGTAACGTGGGGAGACTCGAAGAATACGCATGCATGTTCATTCAGCTTGTTGGCAAAATTGAGTTCCTTGTGGCTGTGGTCTGAGGTCAAAGCTCCTGCTTCTTAGCATCACTCACTCTCCCTTCCACATGGTCCTCCATTTTCTAAGCAGCTGCAAGGCAAGTCCATCCCATGCTTCCAATACCGCTAACTTCCCGCTGTCTCTTACTCCCCCTTCTGTCCCAAGTGGGGTAAAGTCACCACTTCTAAGGGCTCATGATTAGTAGGACCACCTGCTAGCCTTCCTATCCTCAGGGCAGCTGGGCCACACCGCATAGTGTAAACACAGGAATGAGGTCTCCTAGTCGCCAGTTCCGGGATCGGGACAGGGTGCTTCTGGGAAGCCATTTGAGAATCTGCCTGTGACAAAGGTTAGGCTTCACAGAAATGGGGGTACCAGGGGTTCACTCCAGGAAAGGACTGGAATGAAGAAGTTTCCCCTGGAGACCTTGAACCCCCAGCAAACATTGTGGGGCACCGGGTGGCCAAAAGGAAAGAGCCTAGACCAGAAGTCAGGGTCTGTGGTGGCAGAGAAATAGGAAAGGGCCAGAAAAATGCCAACAAAAGAATGAAGTTCACATCTGTAGAAAAGCTCAAGTTCATTTTGCTCCCTCGTGATGGCTCCCAGAAGATACTTGGTAACATGCATGGAACTGAATCCTTCCTTGCCAGTTTACATGGAATGGGTTGGGTCCAATTTACATGTCATTGGGTAGGTTGGGTCAAGCTGGGGAAGATGGAATTGGGATGAGTTAAATGGTATAGGTTGAGTTGAAAATGACGTGTTTAACAGTTGGCATAATCTGAATTGGGAAGGGCTGCATGGAATTTGAATGGGCTAAGATAGAAAGAGGTGAGCCGGAAACAGATTACTTGGTGTTGGGTTCAGTTGGGTTACATTGATTTGAGTTGGGTTGTTTTGCATCTAGGCTTGGATGGGTTGGGATATGTCTGTTATATTACATGAGGAATGTATATTTACATCGGCAATGGATTGGTTTGGAACAGGTTGGACTGAGTTGATGTAGGGGCCGGACAGGACATAGTGCAGGTTTTCTGATCCCATGCAGACCAGGTAAAGGAGGAGTCAGAGTCCTCAGTGGTTTTGCAGGTTTTTTATTGGGGTTCAACAGGCATATGGCAGGCAGGGGTGCTGGGAGGCTGGCAGGCCTCAGCAAGTCTTCCCTCTGTCTGAGCTCTCTGGAGTTCGTTCTGCTGCTTCTCGGCTTCTCTTTCGGCTTCGGCTTCTACTGCTGCTGCTGGCGTCCCCGTGACGCCGCCCTTAAAAAAAAGCACAGTCTTAGCTCAGCTGAATCCCATCTACCTATGCCCAACCCTATTCCAGGTGCCCGCCATCAGGCATGCATTCAGGACAAGGATCCATCATCTATCCTGATGGCGGGAGGGCAGAAAAGCCTGACATTTTCTTTACCCTACAGTTGAGGACAGGTTAGGTTGGGCATTGGTTAGTGTTTAGTTTCAGAGGCAAATCCAGTCTGGATAATTTGGGCAGTAATCAATGTATGAATGGATATTTAATGGCTTTCAGAAATCTTTGGAGCACTAGAGATTCTCAGCTTCACATCCAGAACCAAGCCCCACAGCTACGCTGCAGAACTGGACCACCAAGGCAGCTGCTCCTCCTGCGTCATCAGGAAGTCGCCCACTGAAATGTGTTACTCTCTGTCTACAGAGACACTCCTGCACATTGTAGACTCCAGAAACATGCTCCTCCATACCAGTGAAATGCACACTTCAGTGTGAACACAGAGTGTTTTCAGGGTGATGGGGAAATGAAAGGAAATATTTTGGATAGATAACCTAAAAGTGGGGAACTGTTCATGACAGCTGACCACAGGGATATATATCCCTGGACCACAGGGATATATACTGTTCTACTTTCACATGTGTTTGATTTTGTGTTGTTCTGAATAGCTCTTATTTCCTGCCTATCCATTTGATTCACTTCTGAATGAAATGCCTTGCATGAGTTTACGGCATTTGGTAAAATCTACAAAACATTCAAAACTAACTGTAGCATAGTCTCAGAGATGCAGTTTTTAACTTCAGCTTCTGTAAGATAAACAGGCACACCAGGGCGAAGAATCGAGAAGAATGAGAGACAGGTAGAGTGAGCCAGCCTGCAGTATCCAGCATCTCCAAGCTTGGTGGGGCTGAGCTAGAATGAGTTGGAACAGGCGAGGCTGGGCCAGGCTAAGAAGGGTGCAGGTGGTTGGACGGGATTAAGTTAGAAGATGTAGGATGTGTGCAGCTGGCATGGACCGAGCTGGGCTTGGCATTGCTGGCAGGGGTTGGAGTAAGTTGGGTCTTCGTGCTGGGGACAGATGTCAACCTGACATAGTTGTCAGGTTCTTCAGTCACGCGTGAAGGTTTGCTCGGCTGGAGCTGGATGGCAGTGGCTGCTCTGTCCTGCTCCTCACTGGGCTCCCTCAGCACCACCTGGGACCAGGACTATGTCCCTTTCACCCGGCCAACCCTGTCCCCAGGCTTCGGGCACTTCTAGTCTTCAGTTCAACCTCTCCTTCCCTCTTTAAAATGAGACTATTAGAGCAAGAGGCTTGGGAAATAAGTTCCAAGCAGAGAAATTTGCAGGATGTGTTGTCTCAGGGCAAAACCAAACCCAAAGTCAGGATATCAGAGCCATATGGTTTCCTCCCCATGTCTCTGGTGGGAGGAGCTGTGGATTTTATGGAATTTGGGACTAGTTCCGGAGTCCCACAGGTGCTGTGCTCACTGAGCCAAGGAAAACGGGTGCTGGCAAGTACATATGTTCACACACACCCAGAGCAATGTGCACGAGTGGGGGCTTTCCAGTGGGCAATACATTTTCAATTTATATCCATTTTCTCAGAATAGCGCTGCGCGGCGGGAGTCATACAGCGTGTCCTCAGCGGACACGCATGTCAGAGGTCAGACATCTTGCCCAAAGGCTCACGGTAGAGCTAAGATTCATGTTTTTCTGTTTACATAAACACTGGCCATCTTCATTGTCAGCCCCCTTTGAGGGTGGCAATTTTGCTCATCCTGTTCAGAGTTGGAGCCCCAGCATCTAGAACAGTCCCAGCACATAGATGTTCAATGTACAGGTGTACTTGTTAAATGAATTAGGAAACCAACCCAAACCTCAAAAACCCACATTCTTTCTACAATGAGACACACCCAGCCCTGTCCCCAGACAGCCTTGAGGTCAGATCCCACCTCCACGCCTGGGGCTACCTGCATCTGTCATTAGATTCATGGCTTCCTGACCCCTAGAGTATCAAGGCAAGAGTGGCTTCTGGATTCAGACCTCCATACAGGCTTGGCATAATCATGGCATGGTCATTGTATGAGGGTCACCCACTTCATCACCTGCCTTCACTTTGACCCTCAGAAGGCAGAGAAGAGGAGAAACCAGGCAATTCTATTTAGAAACCAGGTTTGCCCTTCCAAGAGAGGCCGGGCCCCAGAAAATGTCTGACTCAGCGAACCAGACTGCATGTCTTCCTGCTCACTGGGTGCTCAGAACAGGTGCTCTACTGAGTTTGCGCAGACACCCATGGTGCCGAGACCATGGTCCCCATATATACACATGGGGAAATAGAGTCTCCCAGAAAAGTAACTGAACACCCCAACATCACTTGGCCAAAGAGTGAAAAGCCTGGGTCAGAATGTAAAAGTGTACCTCTGAGGTCTGAGCAATCATGTGATAGCCCCCAGGCCACCCTGCGGGGGTACCTCTCTCCATCACTGGGCTCTGAAGGGCAGGGCTGTGTCCCTCTTCCCTGCATCCTGCCTCTGCTTTCAGCCCAGGTCAGCATGGAGTGGGGGTGGGAGGACATTTCTTGCTGCCTCTGACTGGTATTGACGGATGGAGTGACTATTGTAAATGCTACGGTGTTGTGTAATCAGTAGGAAAATGTGACTCCGTCCCCAGAGATGCCAATGGCATTTTGGAGAAAATCCTATCCTCGACTTTCAGGGCCTGTTTGGATGAAATGTCTGGGTGACAGGGACAGGCTGGGGGGCTCTGATACATGAGGCCTGGGCAGGTCACTTGCTGCTCCAGCTCCTGCCTGGAAAGCACTTGGCAATAGACAGTGTTGGTGGGCAGAGGGGGTACAGGACAGACCAAGGGGCCAGTGCAAGGAGTTCTCGAGTTACACTGTGGGCTCAAATCTCAACTCACTCGGTCTCTCCTCATTTCATTTGCTATGAAATGATGGGGAAAGTGTCCAACCCATTAGTCTGTGATGAGGCTTAGTTGACAAGAGGTCACAAAGCAGCTAGAACCTAGCAGAGTCTGATCTATGACAGGTGCACAATAAATATTTGTTGAATGGATGAATGACTGTTCATGAATGCAAGGAGGGAAGAAGTATGGAACAGCAGAAAGACGATAACATTTGGAATCAAGAGACCCAAATTGAAGCCATGCCTATCACTTCTAGCTGAGTGACCTTGGAGAAGTCACTTAACCTCTCTGAGCTTCAGTTAATAGCAATAATCCCTGCCTCTCAGGTTGTTGTGAGGATTAAATGGAAGTGCAGGGTGGACCTGCTCTGTCAATGATGGGGTACTGTGCAAATGTTAGTTCTAATTATTCTCCACAATTATGATTGCTCTGCGGGAGGCGCGTGTGTGAGTGAGGGTAGGGGAAAGGCCACGCGTGAGGGTGGGTCTATCACCAGGCTGTGTGTGCGTGTGTATTGTGTGTGATGTGTTTGGAGAACTGGGGCCATTAGAAAAGCCATCATCCCCCTAAGTTGTTCTTTCTTTTGCTAAACTCAACCTGCCTGGCTGACATCGGAAGCAGGAATTAGTGGGAAGTCTGGGGGGACAAGATTAGTGGCTGAACTTTCTATTCCTGGAGACCCTCTTTTCTCAGGAGGTCAAAGCAATTTCCATATATTATCCTGCTGGCAGCTTGGGAAGGTCAGGGAAATGGCAGATGCATGACGAGCATTCCTCAGATGGAGAAACTAAGGCAGGAAGGGCAGGCCCTGGCCGCTGAGACCATGCCTGCACTGCCCCAGTTAGACGCACCCTCTGAAGGGCTCTGCAGCCACTGGGGCTGCTCCAGGCCAGGCACTCTCCTGGCCACAGCATTCGTTTGAATATTTATTGCAGTCCCCTCCTTGGGTCTTGTCTCCTTAGAAGGGAACCCTCCCTGCCACTTCTATATTTGTCCTTTTCCCCACCAAGATCTGCCATCCCTCCCCAGTCCCTTTGCACTTCATGACTCTGCGGCAAGGCCCAAGTCTTTCCTTAATGTGCCTTCTAGCTCAAGGTCTGTGCACTGTTCCCACCTTTCCCCCTCAGGAGAAAGCTCCCAAAACCTGCCCAAGGCCCTAGATGAAGTGGCTGGATTGTAGGCTTGTGGGCAGTAGGCAAACAACACGGCTGTTCAACCCCAGCAGCTGTCAGATTTGAGGTGCCAGACTGTGGTTGACTGGGAGGGGAGGGTGAAGTCTTCCATCCCCTGCCTCCCAGCCCAGGAGGTAGTCACCTCAGCGGCATCTTCCAGGATTAAAGCCCCACTATGCAGGTACCAGTCTTTGTGCTCTGGGCTCCCAGGCCCCCACCCTGTCTCACTAATCCACCTGCCCCCCTCACTTTGCTAAAGGGCACCAACATCCCAGACTCAAAACTAAGGTCCAGAGAGCTCTCAGTACAAGACGAGAATGCCAACTTGAGTTTGCCTCCAAAGCTCTTTTCCCTCACCTCATGCCAGCCAGAAGCCTGGCACTGGAGGAGGTCCAGTGTAGGAGAGCAGATGCACTATTCACCAAGAAAAGCTTGGTGAATAATGCCTGCGCTGGTGAATAATGCCTGAATAATGCAGTAATGCCTGTGCTGTCGACCTCATTGGACTCCTAGAAGCACAGGAAAACTGCAGTGGTGTCCAAACGCTGGGACCGAGGGTGCACCATGCTTTGCAGTTTATGAAGTGTACAGTAGGTTAAGCAAATCCGCGTCACCTCAGGTCACCCACTGCTCAGTCAACCCTCTCCTGCACAATCACAAACTGAGGCAGAAGGTGCAGCTACCTTGCTGAGCCTGGCGCCACGGCGAGCCGGTCAGGAACAGGTGCGCTTCCCACCACGAGCGCAAGGGGGCGCCATGGGCCCGCAGCGAGCTGGGGCGCCCGCCCGCAAGGGCTACTGCGCTTCGTTCTGGGCACTCCCCAGCAGCCACGCAGAGAGCTGACTGTGGTGGGGGTTCCAGGGGCTGCCTGAGGGGTAGTGGAGAATAACAGTCTGAACTTGGAGTTTGAATTTCGAAAAAGCAGCGGCCTTTCCCTACTGTGTGGCCCCGAACGAGATGTTGACCTCACTAAGCTTTATCTATAAGTAATAAAATTCCGGTTCCTGCCTCCACTCCAACACCCCCCACCTCACCTCCACCGCTCCACCGCTCCGAAAACCCCCAAATGAAGTCACTGATAAAGGTTAGCAATGCAAACTGTAAAGCCCCATTTGCAAGAGGAATTCACACCTCTTTCCTCCCTGTGGGACCTGTTTTCTGAAGGCCCACACATTGTAGACTCAAAGGGTCAAGAGATCTCGAATTTTGTGGCTCATCCTGGCAGAGACTACTGGGTTCCCTATGGTCTGGTTGCTTCCAGGACACACTCCCTCCAAGCCGAGACCTCGGACGATGGGGACCAGCAGACTCTCCTCGGGTCTTCTGCAAAAGAGGATATGCAGGAGGCAGCCGAGACAATCCAAGAAACAGGACCGAGACTCTTGGCCCATCCTTCCTGGGCCTGCTCAGCACAAGCCTAACAGGTGTTCCAATCCCAGTTCTGGTTCCAGCTTCTAACGCAGCCACGGGCCCGCCATGAGGGGGCTGCCGCGATCCCAGCTCTCGCCTGCTTGTGTGATGAGGGCCGCGCTCTGGAGGTTCAGGCTCCCCGGCTGCCCGGCACCCCAGCCAGTAGCCTGAGTTGCACCAGCAAGCCCAGCTGCTGGGGCAGAATCACCTGGGGTCAGGCAGGAGAACTGGCCCCTGGCCCGAGCCCTTTGCTGCAGCTGTTTGCACACATTGCAATTAGCTCTAATTACCCCAGGCTTTCAGTTCTGACTCTGGGCGGCGGGCTCAGGGTGATGGCGGCCAGGAGCTGCTGTCCCTTCCAGCGAGCCCTCACCATTCAGTCAGGGTTCTTTCTGAGCCCTCCCTACCCCCCAGTCTTGCGTTGTGTGCCTGCGTGTGCCCAAATGTCTACAAAACCATATGTTGGCATATGATTGTCTTTGTGTATCAGTGATTGTGAGTCTACACTTGAACACTTGATGACACCACTGGGAAATGTTCACCTGGCGCAGATGAGAGGAGGGGTCCCACGCACCGCGAGGGGGGAATGGAGGAGGACGAAATGGTTCTCAGCTGTGAAGGAAGGACGAGCTGGAGCCTGGCTCTGTCTGAGTCCTGCATAAACATGAGCCACCCCCACCCCTGGCACCAGCCCTGGTGGAAAATCCCCAAGATTTCTGCTGTAACCGACTAGGGGAGGTGTCAAGGGGCAAGCCGTGTACCTGGGTCCAGCCCATGCCCTTCCCACCCTTGGCCCCAAGTGCTTGACCTGCCACCAGCGCTCCTCATACTGGTAGCATAGCCAGGGCCCAGAGAGGTTAGGGTGCCCCCTTTAGGAGGCACAGCATGTCGAAGGGGGCCAATCTGGAGAATTACAACATGGGGTTCAGGCTAGGCTGGAAAAAACTGGTGTGCTGGGATCTGAGGGAGCGCCTGACTCCCCCGCCCTCTTCTCTGCATTTCCTCATCTCTGATCCTCGGAGCCCGTGGTCCGCCTGTGGAGTGCTGGGTGCTGCTTATGCTTCCTTCCAGTCCTCTCCCTGAGGCCAGTTTAGCCTTGTCTGCGTGGAAGGGAACCCTAGAACCACAGGACAGCCAGCTAAGCTTGGGGGTGGGGGGAGGGCAGAATCTGTTAGTGTTCCCTGCAGGATTTCTTAGCACACACCCCTGCCCTCACCAAGGGGGTTTTGCTCCAGCCTGGCCCCAGGGCCACAGGTCTCTCCCCCTTTCTGGGTTCGCGCTGTCCCAGCTCCCGTGCACTTCGCTCTCTAGCCCGTTTCATCCTTGCTCCCTGACCCTGTTTACTCATTTTCTCACTGTCGCTGTCTCGCTGTGCCTTTGTCTCTGTCTCTGCCTCTCATCTGATCTCTGCCCCCGAAGCCCTCCCTCCCCACCCCCGCAAAGGAACACACACCGGCAGAATCCGCCTTTTCAATAAAAAACGACAACTGGGAAACAGTAAATTAAAAAGCATTAACTTAAAAACAATCCATGTGTCTGCAAATGCGTTCCAAATGGCAGCCCTTCGGCGGGGGTTGGAGGGGGGGCAGGGGGCGTGTAGGCCACATGTTCTGGAGCCCCAAAGTATAGGGGGCTCAGGCCCGGTGGTGGACTTCTCCCTTGAGCCACCTGGTACTCAGGGTCTGGGGCTCCCTTCTCATTGCAGACCCCCACCTGGTTCCCTGGCCCCTTCCATGATGCTGGCATCTGCTGGCCCTTCCTACTGTCTCAGTGTCTCCAAACCTTCCTGGGCTGACCTAGCTCTCCCTATGCACCCCCACCCCCAGATTCCACCCTCTCCCCACCCTAGTGTTCAACCCCATAATCCTTCCGGGACCCTCCCCCCCTCCCCCCCCCCCCCCCCACCGCTTCTGCCCCTAGACCACCCAGCAGCCCTGACTAAGGGAGAAGTGGTTAGCACAAAATCCTCCCTGGGCCTGAAGAGACTCCAGAGAGCTGCGCACAGAACGGGTGCATAGCCCTCACCTGCAGCTGCCCTGTTCTGCCAGGTACTAAAAAACAGGCTCTGAAGGCCTGCCTCTCTCCCCAGGTAAAAGCAGCCAAGTGCCATTTGAATCCCCTAAGAACAGAAACACCCCTCCTTCCCCTCCCACCTGCCCCCCACCACCAAAGTTCACCATACTACCAGCCACGGCTCCCAGCAACCCTCCTTTCTTTGCCCATTTTCCTGGGAAGTGGAAGGTTTGGAGCACATCAGTCAGGGCATAATTAGAGAAGATGAGGCTGGGCGGGATGCCCAGATTTCTACTGTCCCCCACCCCTCAGTGTCTTCCCTACTGGGGAGGAAATCCTGAGCCCATATACCAGATGGAAGGTCTGGATTCTTAGCCTTACTCTAGTATTAATGACATGTTTATAACAAAGATATTAACAGCAATGAATTACATCTAGGTATATCAGCTAACACGTATTGAGCTCCTATTGTATACCCTTCATGCATTAGCTCACAGAATCCCTAATGGCTCTATGACTGAGCAGTTGCTTGCCCTACCTGGGAAATGCAGATTCCCTATCTATAGCAAGAAGGAATGGCACCTTCCAGTTTAGATGAGTCTGTGGTTAGATCAAAACCTGGATAAGTTGCCACCGTTTTTAATGAAGGAAATCAACCAAGAAAAAATTGATGCCCATTATTCTGGTCTTGAAATGGCATAACTATCACTTAAAGTCCTAACAGCTCTCACCAAATCAAACAGTTCTTCCTCTTAATAGTCTGCAGTGAACTGTTTAGTTTCATTTTCAGTTTTAATGATGTCTCTCTAGTCATTATACAAGGCAGCCTTTCAAAATCCATCTGGCTAGCACCTAACCTGAAAGTCTACCAGTTTCTGGAGGAGCCCATTATAAGAACTTGTGCACGCCCTTGTACGATTTCTGAATCTGAAGTCAGATCCCTGATATCTCATATGATGTGGCATCTGATATTGATCTGAGATTCTGAGAAGCACTAATGTGAGGTCCTGAGAATTTGTGTTTCTAAATTGCTTAAGCAGTTTTTGTCTATTCTTGCCAGGAGCCCGTGAAGGGGTGCCACCACATGCATGCAAGCCTAGGTGTATGTCTGCACACATGTGTGCAGGGTGTGCTTTGTGTGTGTAAGGGGGTATCTCTGGGTATTTGTGAGCAGACGTGCTGGATCAGGGCCTACCCCTCTCCCTACATGTCTCTCAGGGTGGGTCCCTACACCTCAGTGAATTTGCAAGGCTGTGTCCTTGTGTCCCGTTTATGGAAACGGGGAGAGATTTGTACTTGCATTGAAGGGCCTGCCATTTTCTGAGGCCTCCAGCAGGACAGGAGTTTCTATGGAGAAGGCGCTCCATCCAGGCCCCTGACATACAGGTTGAGCAGCCGTGGGGCTCCACTGCTCACAGTCAGATTTCCTCTCCTGATCGGGGAAGAGAAATGACAGATTTGAAGCATAAACAGAGCTCTGTGCTGAGCATTCTAATTCTGCAAGTCAAGTAGAGAGCCCGGGCAGCCGCCTGCTAATTAGCTACCCTGGGGAAAAAATTGCCTGTGTTGGAGTGGATAATGTGTTTGCCTGTTTCTGTGGGATCCTTGACCAACTAAATGCCCCCCACCTCTCTTCGTCTCTCCTGTGGGCCTGTCTCACTGCACCCCAGCTCAGAAGTGTGGTGCAGCATTTGGCTCCAATATATCGGCTTTTTCAAATAGGCCAATTGCTAAGCAAATGTCATTTGGGCTGGAGCTCAGAAGGCTATAAATGAATAAATGACCCCTTTGAATAGATGAGAATGGGTCCCATGCTGGATGAAGATGAGCAACTGAAGTTCCCCACATCAAGGACAAGCTCCATGTCCTCTCCCCAAGGATCTGGGGCATGACAGATCCCCAGTCCCAGAGCCTCCAGCACCTCTGCCCATGTCACCTCAGCAGCTGTTACAGGCTGGTGGTGCAAGAAACCCCGCAGGCCAGGTGGAGGGGGCAGCTTACTGGAGTCTGAACGATGCCTTTCTCATGCTTGCACACACACGTGTACACAGCCTGCAGCTGTATCATGGGCACTCACACTTGCCCTGTAGCCTGTGACTATAACCTTCAGGCCTAGACAGAGGTAGACACAAAAGTGTACAAACCCCCGTGCCATCAGCATTCTAACTTGTAATATATAGATTTATACACAACACAGAGGTTCACAAGCAGATCCAGATGTGAACTATACAGAGATCACATATTATGGACTGGATGTTTGCGTCCTGCCAAAATTCCCATGTTGTGGCTTGGACTCCCAATGTGGTGGTGTCAGGGGGTTGGGCTTTTGGTAAGTAAATAGATTTAAGGTGAAGTCTTGAGGGTGGGGTCCCCCTGATGGGATTGATGTCTTTATAAGATGAACTTTCTCCGCTCCCTCCCTCCATGAGATGACCCAGCAAGGAGGATCCTCACCACGATCACCTCTGCGGACACTTTGACCATGGACTTTCCAGCCTCCAGCACTGTGAGAAAAGAAATGTCTGTTGCCCATGGTGTTTTGTTAAAACCACCCAAGTAGGTGATATAGATACAAAGTAGGAATTTTAATGTACACATTTGCACATATTGATCACATATCACCATCACCATAATAAACTCCTAAAGAGATGGCATCAAGTACTGCACTCCAGCCAGCCATACTACAGTTCCCTTCTACCAAATGCTCACTGTACTATTTCACACACTATCCCCAGGACAGCCCCAAGAGGGAGACATTGATTAGCTCCCTTGTCAGAGACTGAAGTTCAAATATAGCGTTCAGGGTTGGATGCACAACCTCTAAGTGGTAGAGCTGGGATTTGAGCCCAGGGCTCTGGGGCCCCAGTGTGCATGCTCTGTAGGTATCTAGCACTAGGAGCTCGGGGAAGGGAGCCTCCCCAGAAAAGAACAATCCTGCCAAGCCCAGGAGGCCAAAGCCCTCATCCCCAGGGCCACCTGACCGCTCGGCCTAGCACCTTATAACTCAATTACTGTAATTAGGTACAGCTGCCTCCCAGAGTGGGCTGGTCTTCCCAAGCTGTGGATCACAGGCATCTTGACACTGTTAGAGGATTGGCTTGTGACTTATTCAAAATAATGACCATGATAAGAGTAATCATATAAACTGATTACAATAGATATCCAGCTTGAATGACAGGCTCAGCTCCAGCACTGACATTTCCCGACAAGATTATTTTATTCTCAGTACCAATTTACTTCTCAGATGAATACAGCTACATGTTCTTAATTAATGGGGTCATTTACTAATGCATTTGCACCTGGATGCTCTTGTTTACAGCTTAGTGGGGCCCAGGGCAAGTTCTGGTGGCTCAGACCACTTCTGGGCTCTATGTCCATCTCTCCTGAAGCTCCTGGTGCCCGTTAAAAGCTGTTCTGCGGGTCTCCTAGTGTCATCAGCTCTGGCTACAGAACCTGTGGGGTGACCCACAGACATGCCGCACTTTCTCACTCCCAGACCAGCACCCCAGCCTGCTACCCCAGGAGAAAAAAATGGTCTCTTGACAGGCAAGCAAAATATTCACATCTGACCCAGGCTGGGAAAGAGGATGTTTGCTCTGGTTATCTGGGAGTGGCCTTCCCTGGCAGGGAGCTCATCGTCCATCTCTGCCTGTGCCCTGTCAGAGAAGAGGTTGCGCTGGCCTGCTCCTTTTTGGAATGTGCTTCAAGAGCAAGAAGCAAACAGGGAGCATTCACCACACTGGGGTCTCGGTCTGTCTCCTGAGGGGCAGTCTGTGTTTGCCGCACTTGGCAAGCGGGCGTACTGGAGTGTGGCCGTGGGGCCAGGCTATTTACTCAGCCCCTCTGCAGGCAGCAGGCCTTGAAACCTAGGGGACAGGCGGGGTAGGTGTCGGAGGAGCCTAGGTCTTCCCACTTTGAAAGGTGCTCAGACCAGAAAGGGTAAACACGTCATGGGGAATCGTGCTTTTCTTTGTGGGCTGTGGCCTGGAAATGGAGCTTCAAGGCCCGGAAAGGTTTTGAAATAACATTTCGGGCCGGAGTCCTCCCTGCCCCCACCTGGAAATAGGTGTTAGGATGGAAAACAGGGCACCTCTCCTCACCATTCATCACCAGTCAGGGTTGTTTGAAATGAAAACAAATTCTTCCTTAAAAGAAAATGTGTTTTCCAAAGTACTGTGAACTCTTCTCTTGACTTCCAAGTCCATGAAAGGCTGCGTGAAGGCCCAATTCTCAGGCTTGGTGCTTCGGAGATTGTTCCGGGAATGAGGGGAGAAGGAGTTATTGGGGGTGCTCTGTGGCAGTACTCATATTTGCTTCACACTATTCACTGGGCCTCTGATGAAAAGATACCAAAATTTCAGGTCACCTAGGCCTGCCTTCAAATTCCTGCTTTATCATGTTGTCCTGGGTAATTCAACATTTTAGTTTTCCCATAAATATATATAAAGTGAGGAATGGGGACAATCATACAGATTTCAAAGGATTGCTACAAAGATTCTACTGAAGCTGACATAGGCAGGTGCCTACCTTAGCACTTGACTCATAGTATTTACAACCCGATGAACTGTGCTGAAGGAGCTCAGAGTTCCTTACAGCCTGAAGAATGGGAAGGAGTGCCTTGGTTTTGCAGTCAATGCCTTCTGGGATCTAAGCCAACCAATTCTGTCACCCAGTGGTCAGGTTTTTCCTACTGAGATCGGTGTGCCAGCCTGCCCTTGGTCCCTCAGTTCATGGCATTGTTGCCACCCCAGATGCCCGTCCATGCTGCCCCACACTCTCCATGCCTTGAAATAGTCTAATTGCTCCTCATTGCATCTTTCCAGTCTGAGTCTTCCGGGATGATGTGTATTGTAACTACCATGTATTGCATGCCTGCCATGTGTCAGGTGGTACACATTATTTTACATCTTCATCTTACAGGGTCAGGAAAGACAGCACCAAGAAAAAATTTCCAGGAGAGTGATATGGTCACATTTATCATAGAGGAAAGGTCACTCTAGGCCAAAGAGGATTCTGAGGGTCAAGGAGGAGGCTGGGAGTCAGAAAACTGAGGGTCAGGGGAAAGGCTGAAGGTCAGGGAGGAGGCTAAGAGCTCAGAAGCAGGCTAGGGGTCAGGGGAGGTATTCAAAAGGAGACTGGGGGAGGGCGGGGGTCAAGGAGGCTACTGCAGTGCCAAGCAAAAGACTGTGGCATTGGCTTTTGGATGGAGAGAAGAGGTTGGATTTGAGACTTGGCTTCAATTTATCCATTCCATACATATTTGGGAGACACCCATCTGTCCATTCCATACATAGTGGGCAGGCCCAAAGCCAGCTGCTGGGTACAGCAGTGAGCAAAGCAGCACAAAATCTGCCTTCCTGGAGTTTATATCCTAGGAGAAATTACCTAAATTAAGAATTATATAGTGGCCACAGGAGGATAGAGGACAACTTTCCAGAGAAGGCCATAGGTGAGGGCTCCCTCTGCAGATACCCAGAGGAAGCCTGGAGAAGAGGATTAGAAAAGGGGGGTGGAGATAAACAAGGGCTGGATTTCATAAGGGCCCTTGTCAGTCCTGGCAGACTCCTGAGGCATCTGAAGTCAGAGGCCTGCGGTGGACAGCCTTGGCAAGCCCTCCTGAGCCTGATTTCTCACTGAGGGAATATTCCTTCTCTCCATTCCAGAAGGTCCCTTCCATGTGCTGAGCAAAACATCAGAACTGGCAGGTTCTGAGCTTCTACACATGAAGGTCTTCAAGGCCTCATGACTTTCAGCGTTCAGTTATCTCAGGTGGTAATTCAGGCACTGCTGGGGACCTCAGGGTGCAGCGGGTCCTGTGCCTAGGGAAGCAGAAGGGGGCAGATTCCAAACAATACTGGCTTCTCTAGGCCTTGCAGCCAGGAACCCTGGGCACATGGCAAGGATTCTTTCCCTCAAGGAAATTCATCTTCATCCATCATTCCTGCCTCCATTTATTCTCCCTGATCTTCATTTATATACTCATTCCCATCTGTTTGCTAATTCCCGTCTTCATTCATTCCTCACTCTTCCCCTTATTTAATAACTAATTTTCCCCTCTCATGGCATGTAATCACAACAGTAACTAAACTAGTAGGGTGTGTGAGCCCCACTTCTCAGCTGAACAGCAAGGCCTGCAGGCAGAGATCTCACCCCACCCCCACCGGGTGCCTGCCCACGGGATGTGCCTGGGAACGGGGACTGTGCCAGTATTCACCCAACATTCAGTGCTTTGGGCCTCTGAAACCTCTACAGGTATGAAAATCTGGCCCATTTAGAACAGGAAAGAATACAGAGATAAATGCTTCCAGCTTCTGCTGCCCATGCATTCATCCACTCACTCATTTAATATTTGCTAATGTCACTCGGTGCCAAATCCTGAGCTGAAATTGTTTCATGCAGGATGACCAAGGCAAGACGAGAAACTGGGCTGGAGCTGGGTCTCCAAGAATGGTTGAAATTTCTGGAGCAGCAGGAAAAAGTAGTCGAAGAGGGAACACAGGCAGGTGGGGAACTGATGTGCTCACAGTCCTGCCCAATGGGGTGCTGGGAGATGCCTGCCCTCAACCTAATTTAGAGAAAACCATCAAGCACTTCCACTGTCAGAAATAAGGTTTGCAGCACTTCTGAGACAACAGTTCCAACTGTGAGCAGGCCAGAGGGGCAAGCAAGTACAAAAGGTTTTAGGTTCAGTTGTTCCTGGTACAGTCTGATTTCCTGTTTTCCCTGCGAGGAAGAAAAGGCCATCAAAAGACGGCTGAGGCTCCCCCACAGGACACACAAGCTGAGACCCCTTATAAAGCTCTGGCTCTAGAAAGCCCTTATAAAGGAAGGGCTTTAATACAAATGCATCAAAAGTACGTGGGTTACATTTCCTTCCCTAGACACAGGAGCTGGTAGAAATCAGAACAGTGTTTAGGGTAGGGACCTGGGTATCCAAACACCTGCCAGAGCCTCCTAGACCCTTTTAGGAAGAGATTGAGGGTGTCTGTGGGAAGGCCGAGCCCCAGCCTAGGTACTCAGGTCCCTTGAGTTCACTTTGAGCCTCTCTTCCACCCAAGACTCACTGAGGTGTCACTTGTGTGGGTGCCAGTGCCAGTCATCAAGCATGGACCCAAATAAGGACAGAGTTCTCAGCCATGGAACGCTAGCTCCAAGTTTCTGGGCCCACCAAGGATCCTGGCAGAACTCCTTGCCTCTCCTTGGTCCTTAGTCCAGGAGAAACTTGCTATTAGGCCTAAGTCTCTGGAGGACACCAGATTCTGAAAGGAGAGTAAAATCAAAAATTAAAAAATCAGGTAAAATTTCAACACTTATTTTTTTCATAAACACATCCAGCTAACAAAGCACCTTCTGAATAAGTATCTCATTCACCCTAAAAAGCCGAGGGAACAGGCGGGGTTGGGGGGCTATGATCCCCATTCTACAGATGAGGAAACAAACCAAGAAGTGAAGCGACTTTCCCCCAAATCACACCTCTGCCAAGGTGTTGAGATGCCCCTTGATCAAACCTCCAGACCAGCAAGAGCCCAGCATCTTCCATGAAAATTGTATCCTGGATATAATAAAAGCACAGCAAGTGGTTCCATAGTGGAGATGTGTCTCAGAGGCTGTGACCTTCCTTGCCTCCTGGGGACCCCTGGGTTAGATGGGAAGGTAACAATTTGTGGCTGGGATCTGGGCTCAATGTGACCAGGGTGTGGGCCCAGCCCAGGTGAACGCACCCAGGTCTCCTGAGCCCAGCCAGCTTACTGCCCCCACATCTGCCCTGGCGCTGGCCTAGAAAGACCCACTCCACTATTTTCAGCCCTCCTTTCTGTGGTGGGTAGCGTGAAAAATGGGCTCAGGAAACTCTCCTGTCCAGGCTGCTCTGATCAGATGGGAGCTCAGGATGGAGGTAGAGAACAAGACAGGAAGTCCCAGGGCTCCAGGGGATGGGGCAGGCCCAGCAGGGGGCATGAGCCACCCTAACACCCCCACACTTGTCCTCTACAACCTAAGGATCACCCACTTCCACATCTTGTTGACTTTTGAATTCACAAGGTGTGCACTTGCCAAGGGCTGGGAAGATTACACACCTGGCCCCACCTTGGGAAAGCACCCCCAGCCCCCCAGGTGGGGCCAGGAGCAGAGGGGACCTCTTGCTGCTGTGAGTTTAAAGAGGAAACAATCAAAAATAGAAAAACAAAGAGCAAGCCCATTCCAGAAAGGGACGGAGAAGCTCCAAGTTCAACTTGATGTTTGCGTCCTGACTCTCTCGCTCTTTATCCCAGGGCTGACTCAGGGCTCAAGCCGGGGTCAAGGATTTTATGGTATTTGCTTGGTTTATTGGCTCCAAGAAGAGAATACAAGGGCCCAAAGAGTTCTCTGGAGACAGAACCCCTCAAGAAAAAGCCAAGATTTATGGTTTCTGGAAACCCTCAAAGTTGTTGGGCTGGGCAGAGCCGGTTTTCCAGGTTTAAGAGCGGGAGGGTCTGGAGGTCAAGGAAACCCCAGACCCTTGATAAGAACAATTACCAAATCACTTTCTCTCCCACCAGGAACCACTCTCCATGATGCTGATGACCCTGCCACCCCAGTAACAATAGGGAAACTGAGGCTGGAAAGCTGCTAGGTCCATCCAGGCCATAGAGTCAGCACCAGAGAGGGAACTCAAACCCATTTCTCAGCTGAGGTCCTCCCTCTGAGCTGGTGCCACTGTCACGGCCTTTGAAGCCCAGTTATGAAATATCTGAACCATCCTGGCTGAAAGAAAATCAGGATGGCTAGAACCCTGGCCTCCCATCACCTCCGTGTCACCCATGCAGGTCCAGGCTAACTAGTGGCCCACGTGACCAGCCCCAGTTCTTGACCTTCCAGGGAATGCCCAGCCCGCCGTTCCTGTGCACACTGGCCCAGTGACTCTGGACACAAGTGTTTTGTTGCCAACCCTACTTCACATGCACAATGGCTGGCTCCTGACATGGCCTTAGAGTCTTCCGTGGCCCCCGAGAGCAGGATAAATTTTATTTCTGGGCTTAATTAGGGGACATGCCATAAATATTCATGCAGCAAAATGAGCCCTGGCTTACAAGTGCAGCTGCTTCTCGCTTGGGGGAAATTAACATTGTTTTCCAGCCTGTGAGTAATGAGGCTCCAGTAATGCTGGAGAGAGGAGCCTTTTCAACAGCCTCTCTAGGACAGAAAAGGGGAGCCACACTCAGGCATCCACACCCTTGGGAGCCATCCCGGCCCTTTTAGGACCTCAGTCTCTCCAAATGGGGTCAGATCTGGGCTCCCGAGGCTCATCCAGAAGGGAGCCCACACCAGAGTGCTCAGCAGAACACAAGACATGAGTTGCTTCCAGAGAACAGGGGTCAGCAAACCATCTACCTGCCACCTGTTTTGTGAATAAAGATTTATTGGAACAAGAGCACATCCATTCATTGGTTACCAGGGCAGAGTTGGGTAGCTGTGTGTAAGGGCAGGAACTGGACACGGTTCAGGTTTTCTGATCCCATGCAGACCGGGTAAAGGAGGAGTCAGAGTCCTCAGTGGTTTTGCAGGTTTTATTGGGGTTCACCAGGCACATGGCAGGCAGGGGTGCTGGGGGGCTGGGAGGCTGGCAGTCCTCCCAGCCCCCAGCAAATCTTTACTCTATCTGGGCTCTCTGGAGTTCTCTGCTTCTGCTTCGGGCTTCTTCTCTTTGGGCTTCTGCTGCTGCTGCTCGCGTCCCCGTGACGCCGCCCTTAAAAGCAGTCTTAACCCAGGTGAATCCCATCTACCTATGCCCACACTGTATTCCAGGTGCCCGCCATCAGACATGCATTCAGGACAAGGATCCATCATCTATCCTGATGGCGGGAGGGCAGAAAAGCCTGACATTTTCTTTACCCTACACTGTGACAGAGACCCTATGGCCCCCAACTATTTACTACCTGGCCCTTTGCAAAGCAAGTTAGCCCGCTCCTGTTCTAGGAACTTCTCATCCTGGACATTAATAAAATTCTGAAATTCTGTGGGGTCTTAGGCACATGGAAATTTTTTTGAAAAAAAGATTTATGAGTTCCGGGCCCGCCCCCGGCCACCGCCCCGCCCACTTCCGGCGCGCCCGCCGCCGATTGGCCGCCGCCCGGGGCCACACGGCGCGCGGTTCGCTTCCGGGCCTGGGCGGGGCCGGCGCGGAGGCTGCCGGGAGCATGGCCCTCCCTGGCGTCAGTGTGAGCTCGGCGGCTGCCGCGTCGGGCTTCGGCCAGCGGAGCGGCCCGTCACCCCCTGCCCCCGAAACGCAGCCTCCAGCGGCTCTTGCGAGGCCCAGGACCCGGGCCGCGTCGCGTCGCTGAGGCCTGAGGATGACGACCGCGGCGAGGCCGACCTTCGCGCCTGCCAGAGGGGGTCGCGGGAAAGGCGAAGGGGACCTGAGCCAGCTCTCCACGCAGTGCTCCAGCCGCGACCTGCCCTCCCACACGAAGGTAAAATACCGACAAGCCACTCAGGATGCCCCTGAGGAGGTTCGCAACCGGGACTGGAGGAGGGAGCTGGAGGAGAGGGCGCGAGCCGCGGCTCGAGAGAAGAACAGAGGCCGGCCAGCTCGGGAACATACCACCTCCTCGTCAGCGTCAGGGAGGCCTCGGGTAGACCAGATTCCCGCTGCGAACCTCGACGCGGACGACCCTCTGACAGGTGAGGACGATGAGGACGAGAGTGATGACGACACTGCGGCCCTCCTCGCCGAGCTGGAGAAGATCAAAAAGGAGAGGGCGGAGGAGCAGGCCAGGAAGGAGCAAGAACAAAAAGCTGAAGAAGAAAGGATTCGAACGGAAAATACCCTCGGTGGAAACCCGCTCCTGAATCTGACCGGGCCAGCCCAGCCGCAGGCCAACGTCAAGGTCAAAAGAAGGTGGGACGACGACGTGGTGTTCAAGAACTGCGCCAAGGGCGCCGACGACCAGAAGGACAAGCGGTTCGTGAACGACACGCTGCGCTCCGAGTTCCACAAGAAGTGCATGGAGAAGTACGTTAAATAGCGCAGTTTTATGTGCTTGACGCAAGACTGAGTCGCAGCTCTTCCCCGTTTCTCGGGGTGACGCGTCTCCCCCGCCCCCGTCGTGCCACCCCCTCGCCGTCCCCCAAACTGCCCCCGGCGGCCTGTCCCCGTGTCCACCCTCTGCGTGCGTGTTTCTGGTCGTGTCCCTCGCACCGGGAGGGTCTGCTCGTAATAAAGCTCTAGTGACCTGTCCCCGTGTCCACCCTCTGCGTGTTTCTGCTCGTGTCCCTCGCACCGGGAGGGTCTGCTCGTAATAAACCTCTAGTGACCGGCCCAAAAAAAAAAAAAAGATTTATGCATATAAAACTGGGGTAGAGGCCAGAGGTGGGGGGGGGGGCGGTGGGTGAGAGGATTCAGAGACGGTGCAGAGCAGAACAGGCAGATCTGTTAGGGGGAAATGATGTCCTGAGTTAATCCCATACAGGCTTTGTGGACCCCACCCCCACTCCAGACTAAAGCCATCAGGACATTGGGAAAGACAAATCCCGTCACCACCAAAGGGAGGGTGGCTGGGACCTGATAGTGGAGTTGGGCAGTCAGGTTGGATATAAAAACCAAACACGTGGGCCTTGGGGTCTCAGGCTCGCCTCCCTGCTTCACGGCTCCTGGCTGGCAGCCAGCTCTCAGAGCGCCATTTTGGGGATTCCTGATCAGCGGATCGGGTAGGACTCATTTAAAACTTTGTCTCCCACTTTTCTCCCTGAGCTGTACATTTCCTCATTTCCCTTTCCCTTGTAAATAAACCTTTTATTAACCTTTCGCGTGTGCCTGCAGTAGAGCATTGATAAGTCCTTTTATGGGCGCGGGTGAGGGCCCACAGTCAGGCACCCCGTTTTGTATCGGGGTTGCTCTACAACTGATCCACTGAAATATACTGAGGGGAGCAGTGGGCAAGTCAGGAGAGGTCCGCTGTGCCATGTGAGTCAGCTCCCTGGCCCGGGATTGAACTCATGCCGCAGTGGCTAGGCTAGCTTGATAGTGGCTGACTTTAACCGCTGCACCACCAGGGAGGCCCGCAATATAGGATCTTAATCCATTACCGATTTCAGCTTGCCTGATCCTAGACAGTGACGGGGACACCACACGCTTCCCGCACTATACTAAGTGCTTTCCAAGCATTGTCCCTAGTCTCCAAGACAACTCTTTCAAGGAATTATTGCTGATCTTGTATGAGGAAATCAGGACTTTACAGTTTTGGAGACTACCCCGAGGTCGTTCAGGTGTGAATCACAAAGCCAGACCTGGAGCCCCAGCGCGCTAACTCCAAAGCCACCTCTCAGCTCTGCCCACCTCCCACCCAGTAACACATCCTCTTCTGTGCCTATCATAGGGTCTGCCAGTGGCCACTGCTGGACACCTGCTGTGTCACAGCAGGTGACACCCTCCACGCCTGGAGACACTCCCCTGGTGGAGTGTGTCAGTACTGAAGCTATTCAAGTTCACACACCCCTTGGGCCTAGTTCTGCCATCTCCTCTCAGCTCTGAGAAGATGGGGTGGAACAAGGGCACCTCTGGGGGTATCTCAACTTGCTGAGAGGCAGCAGCAATTGGGGTGTCAAGGATTTGCAACAAACCACAGCTGGTAGGAAAGACTGGCCCGTGACTTTGGGCAGAACTCCGGAAAGGCCTCCTTGCTACCCACAAGCAGCCAGCACCTCCCTTTCTCAAGGCCCTGACCTAGCCTCTCCTACAGTTCCGTGGCACCACTACGCTCAGTGGGTGCTTGTGGCATTGAGTTCATCCTCATGGCTTTCTCGCCTGGAGGGTCAAGAGCTGTTAACCTTTCTCATGCGGCGATATGATGCCCTGGAGACCCAGAGGGGAGAAGAGGAAGGCGCTGCCACTGGAAAGCCTTCTGTGTGTCAAGCATTGTGCTAAGCCCTTTGTCTGATCCCATAAAGGAAGTAACCCCACTTCAGAGACAACATGGCTCCGAAGGGATCAGACTTTCTCTTGGTCTTGACATTGATCAAATGCCTATAAACTGAGCAGTTTTGCATCTTGGCCTGCTTCACCATCAAACGCACGAAGGGATTTTCATTCTCATTTCCCAGATGTGTACATTAAGTCTCAGAGCTGGGATGGCTTATCTCAGGGGGCAAAGGGCTGGAATCAGGCCTTGCTGGCCGTGGATAAAGCACCCTCACACAACCCCACAGTCCTCATGGGGCTTAGCACGTGTCCTTTTGGGGAGTGGAAAGAAAACGCTGGGCCATTTTACAGGATTTCTGTGCGCATGACAAGGGGCTCCCCAAGGATGGCCGACCTGCCATGGATGGGAGGAACAGTTTATTTTCTCTGTAGGCCACTCTGGAGCCTTTCAAAGGTGTGAAGTCCTGTGGCCTGCAGAGGTGGACTCTGCTGGCTGTCCACAGCAACCCTGCCCAGGCCCCTGCCCTACAGACCCTGGCCTCTCCGTGTGCCGCCCGCAGGGAACTCCCTGGCCCACCTGGCCTCTCGCTTGCTGAAAGGCTGCAGAGTGACAGGCTAGAAACTCGACTCCACTGTTTATTCACCAAACACAGAATCGGCCCTCTGGACTCTCCTCCATCCAGACCCTCTGCTACCCTCAGGGAGAGAAGAATTTCCAGCCCACTCCCAGGCCAAGCCTACCTGGCACACTACCCTCCCCCTCTGGAGGATGGCTGCCAGAAGGTGCTTCCAGGCTGGCCCAATAGCAAGAGACAGAATGGGTAGACACAAGGAAGAAAGTTCTGCCACTGGGAGACGTTCCATTTAGAGAAAGCAGGAGAATCGCCTGGAATCCTAGGCTCTTCCAGTAAGGATTCTGGCTCTTCAGTCTGCGCTTTCTTCCCTCACCCCTACGAGGAAGGGTGAGGCTGCATGCTTCCCAAGCCCCACTCAGCGCTCCTAGCAATGGTATTCTGACATCAAGAGACAAGGGGCAGGCGACAGAGACGCTATCCCAGGTCCACCAGCATCTTCCTGCTCTGGACCCTCGACCTCTCCATCTCCCAAATGGGCCTAATTTCCCCCGGGTGGTTATGAACTAATGGATCTGAAAAAAGCCTACAGCATGTTCTCTGTAAAGCACCCTACTGTGCTGGGCGCTTATTCTTTCCACTTTTCCTTATTGCTTAAGTCCTTTTGCATTCTCCTCCCATTTTTTTTTTTTTGCCCCCTTTTTTAAAAAAAGATTTATGCATATAAGATCTGGGGTACAGGCCAGAGGTATGGGGGGTGAGAGGATTCACCAAAGAGTGGGGAACAGAACAGGTAGATTGATTGAAATACACTGCTGAAGGAAGCAGCGGGTGAGTCAGGAGAGGTCTGCTGTGCCATGTGGGTAGCTCCCTGGCTGGGGATCAAACTCATGCTGCAATGGCTGCAAATAACTTCATAGCTTGTGTCTTAACCCCTTGCACTACCAGGGAGGCACCCCCCCTTCTTTATCACCCTTAAGAGACAGTAACTTCATTCTCTACCAGGCAGATTAACTGAGAAACATTTACAGATTGAGAGGTTTGTTTCATTTGAATTGATTTTAATACATGTACGCATTGAGGAGGGAGGTCAGGTGACAGGGAAATATCCCCAGAGTCCCAGAGCCCCTCGGGCAGCCCCCCCGAGGCACCTGCAGTACTGCCCCGCAGGGGAGTCTCTGGCTAGGTCTGCAAGTAGGACATGCAGTGTGCATGGTCACAGCATCACTGGACTGGACCAAAGGACCATCATGCAGTGGTTCCATTGGACCTCTCAAGCCAGGATAGCAGGGAGCCGTTGGACTGGTGACCTGACTGGTTGGTCCCTTGTATAATAGCCAAGGAAACTTCATGGTTGCTCTTAACTGAGGCTGTTTGTTGCATTTCCCACCCCAACATCTTTTGTAACTCCGACTGTTTCGTGGAGCGTCTTGTTGCTCGTCTAAACTGCCCCATCGCTGGAGGAACTGACGGGTCTTTGTCTATAATGATCAACCGTGGGACCCAGGAAGTTGGTCAGGGCTGTGCTGACAGCTTATTTTGGCAAAACCAAGTGGTCTGGGGCTGCAGTCAAACGAGCCAATACTAACCCACCTCCCCTCAGCCTTCTCCAACCCTGGTCTTTCCAGAGATTCAGTCTCAAATGTTTCAGCAATAAACCTCACCCAACTCCACCATAGAAGTCCTTCTATGCACTGTTGCCATCTGCTTAAGTTGGGCTTCAATTCAATAATGGAGAAAGCCAGAATAAGGAGGCCACACCCAGTCCCCCCCCGATGGCCTGTCACCAGTCCAGCCTGCCTCACTGTCCACACAGCCTGAGCCCTCCAGCCCTGTATCAGGTCTGTTAGGGGATCGCCAAGCCCCCAGCATAGCCCCCTCATTTGCCTCTAACTCCTTCATTGCAGATGGGTCCATGGACTTTCAGTGGACTACATAGCCAAGAGGGTCCTCACTCCCTCCTTGGCCTTTCAGACTCACGGTATAAGGGACTGTCCACAAATTAGGGATCTGCCATTGTTGCCTTTGTAAAGGCTCTCCGTTTCCTGCAGTCCCACCCCTCACATCGCTGGAATCAGCTAGGGTGGCCCCTGAGGCTAAAGATGTAACAGGGCAGGGCCTCCCCGGTGGCGCAGCGGTTGAGCGCTGGGTTGCGAGGCTGCCCACAGCCTCTGCAGTGATGGTTCGATCCCCGGCTGCTCCCCGGCCACCAGAGGAGGGTCCCGCATGGCGCGCAGACCTCTCCTGCCGCCCGCTGCTCCCCTCAGCAGTGTACTTCGGTCCTTCTGCCTGCTCTGCTCCCCGCTCTGGCTCTGGTGAATTCTCTCACCCTCCCACGCTTCTGACTGTACCCAGTGCTTGTATAAAATAAATAATAAATCTTAAAAAAAAAAATGTAACAGGGCAAATGTAGCCAAACCCCTTTAGACTAAGGACTAAATCTGCAGAAACTTGGACTGTTTTGGAGCAGAAGGACAAGATCTAGACTTTCAATATCTAGACTTCTCCCTGCCTCCATCCCCTCCTCATTTTACAGATAGGAAAATTCACAACAAGAGACTCCTTGACACCCAGTTTGCCATCCATTAGCTCATTTCACTCTTTTGGAATTGCAAGGGCAACTGCCTTGTCATTGTGTTAACCCAGTGTTCTTCACCATGAGGAATGCGAACAAAACCCACAGTCAGTAGTCGAAGAAGCGTGGAGTCCTAGTTGTGTTGTTTAGCATTGGAAATCAAAAGCTAGAGCCAAGAAAATAGTAATTCTTGGTTGAACTGCTTCAAAAATAAATAGAAACAGTGGCCTAACTAATTTGAAATTCAACTCAAAAACAAAGCCAAATTGTTCTTTTCCTGTTTCTAATATTTTTGCTCCCACATTAAGATTATTTAATCCACTTCCTATCTGTAGGTGGGCCTACTGTGGCCCGGAGAGAGGGCCTAATAGCCTGAAGGCACCCAGTACACCACAGGCAGGCTGGGCTGGTGTACCTGGGCTGAAATTGTTCTGCCTCTGAGGCAGGCATTTCAGTTTTAGAAAAATCTCGGCTACATGGAAATGCTATTCCTACAAGCAGCTGGGCACTGCTTTTGGATCTGGGGCTTCACAGTTTCTAAACAATTTTAACAAAAGATTTTAAATTGGTGAACAGGATTGTTCACAAAGTTTCATCTGTGGGGAAAACTGCCAAGATTTCTTAGCATTTCTAACTTAAACTGCTCCCTCCCTAAAGTCTTGGGGCACTTGAGGTGAACATGGGGTGTGAACTGAGCCAGAGAAAAGACTGTTCGAGAAACAGTCATTCATGTGGCCACTGCACAGACCCTGTCTTTATGATGCTTGAATTCAAAAATGAGGTTCCATATTTAAATTGTTCATCTCTGGCTAGATCTTTGAGTGTTGGATGAATTCACTGGAAAGTGAATATTTTCTTAAGTGCCAGGGTGTTTCTGAAACTGACTGCTTTTGGTTTATTCCTAAATGTTGTAATAGACTCCCGAGTGTTACCCTGGAGCTGAGCTGATCATCCCCCCCTGGCACCACATGCCCTCCGGAGATTTATAGTTGGTGATGACCCTCCACATCTCTGAACACTGATGAGGACATAGCAATTCATTGCTCAACCATCTACCTCCACCCAGTTTCCATCACCTCCAAAACTGATAACCATCAGAAGCTGTTAATTCTCAACAAACTATCTAATCCACATGCTGTTCAATTTGTGTAAACCCCAGTCTGTGAGGATCATAAAACAAATAAGCATGAAATGCTTTAGCATTTCCAGTCTCTTCTCACCTAGACAGGACAGGTCTCTCAGCTTTCATGGCTGCCACCTCCTTCCAGAAGGAATGGGCAGTGCAGGTTCATGTCTGGACCTGTTAGCTCCTGTGTCTGGGACAGAGGTCACATTCCATCTGCCCCATTCCTCCTGCTCCCCCTACTACACCCCCAAAGGGGACAGAGCTTAAGTTCCCTGACATGTTAATCACTGAATGTCTTGTCCCGCAAAGCACAGGCATGGGGAATCAAGACGCTGGATGAAAAAGGAAATGGTACCTCAAAATACAGAGCATGGAAGGAACTTGTGGTGAGAGAGGAAGAAAAAAAAAAAGTGGGCAGCTCTAGGAGAGGACAAAAAATTCAACTGTCCTGTCTAGACACAAGCACAGGGTGGCCAGGGGCTTGTGGGGGGAGGGCTTGGAGGGGAGTAAGCATAGGTGAAGATTTGGGCTAGGCTAGGAGTGGGGTTGAATTGTTAGGGGGAAATGATGTCCTGAGTTAATCCCATACAGGCTTTGTGGACCCCACCCCCACTCCAGACTAAAGCCATCAGGACATTGGGAAAGACAAATCCCATCACCACCAAGGGAGGGTGGCTGGGACCTGAGGGTGGAGTTGGGCAGCCAGGTTGAATATAAAAACCAGACACCTGGGCCTTGGGCTCTCTCTGGCTCGCGATTGCTCCCCTCCTGGCTTCATGGCTCCTGGCTGGCGGCCAACTCTGAGAGCGCCATTTTGGGATTCCTGATCGGCGGATCGGGTAGGACTCATTTAAAACTTTGTCTCCCACTTTTCTCCCAGAGCTGTACATTTCCTCATTTCCCCTGCCCTTGTAAATAAACCTTTTATTAACCTTTCACGTGTGCCTGCAGTAGAGCATTGATAAGCCCTTTTATGCGCGCGGGTGAGGACCCACAGTCAGGCACCCCGTTTTGTATCGGGGTTGCTCTACAACAGTTTGACCTCTAAATCCCTTGTTGCGCCTCTGAAATTCCTCAAGGCTATGTCCAAAAGCATATAATTCCAAAATTCTGTAGTTCATAGATCCTATACTTCTCTAACAAAACAGACATTTGCTGATTCTCATGCACTGAGTCTAAGTCTGTAATCCAATGAGACTAATTAAAAACTGCTATGATTGTAGAAGTCTATGGCTCTAATTTTACCATTCCAAGATGCTTCTATATACTGTGATTCTAAGATTATATCATTCAATATTTCCTTAATTTAATATTCTTACATTCCACCAGTCTTGCATCCTATGATTCTAAGACCACAATTCTGGATTTCCATTAGTTTATTTCTTCTATATCTCTAATGCTTGAGAAGTCCAATATCCTAAAATTTTTATTCCATAATCCTAATGTTTTATGCTACCGAATATCTAAAGAATCTGATTCTCTGAATTATTTTAAGAATTCCAGAAGTCTACGATTTTAATATTGTGCATTTCTAAGATGCTACAGATGTTTATTCCAAGTTCTAGATCTTGAAGTCTAGCATCCCAAGATTTGGTTCCATGATTTTCACATTATATGCTCTCATTAACTCCAACATGTCTCGATCTTTATTTTCTAATTTTATGATTTTGCTATTACAAACAGGAAGTCCCTCTGTTAGGGGGAAAGGATGTCCTGAGCTAATCCCATATAGGCTTTGTGGACCCCACCCCCACTCCAGACTAAAGCCATCAGGACATTGGAAAAGACAAATCCCATCACCAAAGTGAGGGTGGCTGGGACCTGAGGGTGGAGTTAAGCAGCCAGGTTGGGTATAAAAACCAAACACGGAGGAGGAGGCCCGCGGGCAAGATGGCAGCTACTGCGGCCAGCATGGGCCGGCTGGAAGAAGCAGCTTTGAGGCGAAAAGAACGCCTGAAGTCCCTTCGGGAGAAGACCGGGCGCAAGGACAAAGAAGATGGGGAGCCAAAGACCAAGAAGCTCAGAGAAGGGGAGAAGCACAGGGAACTTAGGCTGAGAAACTATGTCCCAGAGGATGAGGACCTGAAGAGAAGGAGGGTGCCCCAGGCTAAACCAGTTGCAGTGGAAGAAAAGGTGAAGGAACAGCTGGAGGCTGCCAAGCCAGAGCCGGTCATTGAAGAAGTGGACTTGGCCAACCTCGCGCCCCGCAAGCCTGATTGGGACCTCAAGAGAGATGTGGCCAAGAAGCTAGAGAAGCTAGAAAAGCGAACCCAGAGAGCCATTGCTGAGTTGATCCGTGAGAGGCTGAAAGGCCAGGACAGGCTGGCCTCTGCAGTGAATGCCACCACCGAACAAGAGACCTGCGACTCTGACTGAGGCATGTCCATCTCCCCACCTCGCTCCCCATCAGCCCGTCCTATGGGAGATGGTCTTGGAACAAGGGGACAGGGCTTGCCATCCCTTCCAGTTTGGCTTCAAAGCAGTGACTCCCTGCCCTGTTAGCCTGAACCCCACATGGGGTGAATCAGCTCCTCGTCTCCTGACTGGTCCCGCCACCCAGAGTGGGAGCAAAGCTACCAGCAACCTGTGAGCTTGCTGTGTCTGTACATATGTATGTATCTTGAACTGTTTTTTATTCTCAAAATAGAGATAAGCAGACTGTGTATGGCAGGGAAAAAAAAAAAACAAACACGTGGGCCTTGGGGTGGCTGGCTATCGCTCACCTCCTGGCTTCGGCTCCTGGCTCGCGGCCAGCTCTCAGGGTGCCATTTTGGGATTCCTGATCGGCGGATCGGGTAGGACTCATTTAAAACTTTGTCTCCCACTTTTCTCCCAGAGCTGTACATTTCCTCATTTCCCCTTCCCTTGCAAATAAACCTTTTATTAACCTTTCGCGTGTGCCTGCAGTGGAGTGTTGATAAGTCCTTTTAAGCGCGCGGGTGAGGACCCAGTCAGGCACCCCGTTTTGTATCGGGGTTGCTCTGTTGGGGGGAAATTTGTTTTTACATAAGTTAAACCATTTTAATATTTTTTTTTCCTGTGATTTTGACATATCTGCTGTCTTATTCTGGCTAATGCCTCCAGATGTTTTTCTTTCGGCTTGGACTGATGAACTGTTTTTCCAGGAATAGAGGACTTTTGCTTTCTACAATGGACAATACCTGGAGGGATTCGTTTTCTTTCAGACTGGAACCCTGCAAAATTTTCATCTGAGACTGTATCCCAGCATCCATATGTTTGATCTTCATCACCATGGAAATGGTGGCAAAAAGCGAAAGGGAGGGCCTCCCCAGTGGCGCAGCGGTTGAGCGCTGGGTTGCGAAGCTGCCCGCGGCCTCTGCGGCACCGGTTCGATCCCCGGCTGCTCCCCATCCACTGGAGGAGGGTCCCGCATGGCGCGCAGACCTCTCCTGCCGCCCGCTGCTCCCCTCAGCAGTGTACTTCAGTCCTTCTGCCTGCTCTGCACCCCGCTCTGGCTCTGGTGAATTCTCTCACCCTCCCGTGCTTCTGACTGTACCCAGTGCATGTATAAACAAAAACAAACAAATAAAACATGCCTCAAAAAATAAATTAAAAAAAAAAAGCGAAAGGGGGGAATTGTTAGGGGGAAATAATGTCCTGAGTTAATCCCATACAGGCTTTGTGGACCCCACCCCCACTCCAGACTAAAGCCATCAGGACATTGGGAAAGACAAATCCCATCACCACCAAAGGGAGGGTGGCTGGGACCTGAGGGTGGAGTTGGGCAGCCAGGTTGGATATAAAAACCAAACACGTGGGCCTTGGGCTCTCGCTGGCCCGCGATCGCTCGGCTCCTGGCTGGCAGCCAACTCTGAGAGCGCCATTTTGGGATTCCTGATCGGCGGATTGGGTAGGACTCATTTAAAACTTTGTCTCCCTCTTTTCTCCCAGAGCTGTACATTTCCTCATTTCCCCTGCCCTTGTAAATAAACCTTTTATTAACCTTTCACGTGTGCCTGCAGTAGAGCATTGATAAGTCCTTTAAAGCGCGCGGGTGAGGACCCACAGTCAGGCACCCCGGTTTGTATCGGGGTTGCTCTACAACAGTTCTACAACACCTCCATCTACAAAGTCCAGGAATTAAACTAACTGGCCAAGAATCAAGTGTCACAGCTGCCCTCCGGATCAGGTGGTCTGTCCAACGGCAGCCCCATCTTTCCTCCTGGAGGGGACCAGAAAACAGCGGCTTAGCCAGCTTGGTCTTCAGGAGCTGCCCTGAGACAAAGGCATAGGGGGATGGGGGCTTGTCCAGGGTCATGGAGGAATTTGCCCCCCTCCCACACCTCGGGGAGGCCCCTCCTCAACAACAAGGTTTCCAAACATCTGCCAGCATTTGGGTCCCGATTGCTGTCCTTTAAAAGTATCCCTTCTCTCCCTTTCTTGTTCTCCATCAAGGGCCCCCATGACAATCATTTCAAACAGCTAATGAGTTTCAGATGGCCTTCAGGAGCCGGGAGGGGTGAAGCTGGGGGATAAGGGTTCTTAGGCCCCGCTTCAGTGGGCAGGAGGAGGGATGGGGGCGGGGGTCAGAAAGAAAAGTCTTTTGTAGATGAAATGTTACAGGGCCACCCACCCCTCCCAGCCCAGAGAGACCAGAAGGAGCCCTGGTCTCTCTGCCCGCCTGTGTTCTCCCCCAAATTCAGACAGCGCCCCCATCTCCTCAATCAGTTTTGAACTTAGAGGAAATAAAGACCCAGAAGCATCCCATGAAAGCATTCGATTCACCTGGAGGCCAAGATACTGTCCCTCCCTTGGGTGGGGCAGGGAACCTAGAACTTCCCCCTTTCCTGGGGACCACCCTGTTACAATACCATTACTCATCTGCTAAAAGAAGCATCTTTGCAGGAAAAGTCCTGATCAGAAACCGTCTTTTGTGACTCAGTCCAGATGCTGGGGGGAATGCCTGGAAGCTGTTCCACATGCAGGCGGCTCAAAAGTGAGACTTGCAGCAGGCCCTGAGCCCACTGGGTATGGGGTCTGGGAGACTGGGGTCCTCAGCCCACTGCACACAGGCAGCTCCGCGATGCTGTAGCCACCTCCTCCCCAATACTCCTTCCTTTGGGAGCACTCCAGATGCCCCAGCAGTTGGCCTGGGAAGCCACCAGGGCCATGACCCCAAAAAAGGGCTTTTTACCCGCCAGCACCAGGGGGTACGAGACGCAAGAGGGGGCACCCCAGCCTTTATTTCCGTGGCATTCAGGGAGCCCAGGGGGCAGCTAGTGCCCAGAACCTGGCCAGGATTACACAGTGGGTTCTGTGGCGTTCTCCTTCCCCTCCGCCTGGGAACTTCCGCTGCTTTCAAGGTCTAATTTAGGGATGCACTTAAAGCAGAACATTGTTAACGGCACACCAGTGCAGTTCAGAGGAACTTACACATTTCCCGGTCTACCGAGGCCATTCCTGGCCAGGAGTCTAGGGGGACAGTTCAACAGGATGCATAGTTTCAGGTTTGGAGGGGGTCTCTCCTGGCAGAGACCAAACCTTATAATTAAGTAACTCGCCGTTTCCTTTAAGATATCAACAACCACCACCACGTTCTCCCGGTTGCCTAAACAGGACAGATCCCGGGTTAAGCAGTTCCTGGTGGTCCCGCTCGCGCACACACATGTGCAGAGGGAGAGAAAAAAAAACCTGCCTGGAAGCCGGCCTCCCTGCTTCCCAGCAGCCGCCGCCCCTCCCCCGCCCATTCGCAATTAGGGGTAATCTTTTGTTGCCTGGAAAGTGTAAAAATCGCCGGCTTTTCTTTTTGCATGCATAATATCCATTTCCCCTCCAAGTGCGTTATTTGGTTTGGGAATTACCTCTATTTACAAGAGTAGATGTTGCACAAAGGTTGTGTTTATGTGGAAAATTATATCGGTGACACAGGCTGATTGGCATGTGGAGGCTGGGAGAGCAGGCCGAAGAGACCTTCTCATCAGCTTGGAATAACAAAATGATTGTATTTTCAGCAAAGCTAATTGATCACATACCTCGCTGGGCTATCTGTTTACTCAAAGGCCATCCAGGCCCTGGGAAGGTGCAGAGGAGAGAGCCCCAGTGGTGGTCACTGCCAGACCAAGGCAGCCAAGGAAACTGGGGGCTGCTGCCCGGCGCAGACAAGAGAATGGGTGGGGGGTCATAGGCTCATGAGTTGGGTAACAGATGGACTCTCCCACCTCGAGAAATCAGCCCCAGACCTGACGCTGGACCCCAAAAGTCAGAGTGGCACACCATAAGTTCGAGAAGCGCAAGTTGGAGTGGGATTCCGGTTCCCAAAAACTGCATGAGTTAATTATTACCTTCCTCTCTTCCTTTGGTTGGAAAAGCAGACCTCCAAACAGGCTTTTGAGCTGCTGAGCCCTTTGGGAGTGGAAAGCTCTGAAACCTGGCCCCAGATATCTGGCCTGACTAAGGGGTCTCCAGGCTCAGTTATCTTGGGGGCTAGGGACGGGGCGGGCAGGAAAACCTGGACCTGGAGGGGAGAGAACAGTGGGGACCCTAGGGAGTCTGACCAGCATATTCAGCTTCCAAATCTGCAGTTAAAACCCAGCCCAGCCCAACTCTTTTCTGACCCCCTCCTGGAACAAAGACCCTGTGCTTCTTGCCTTTGTGGGAGGAGGTGCTTTAGCTTTCCCCTGAGGACCTGCATTCCTGGGCCCCCAGGCATGAATCAGTGTTTCCTAAGGAACTATTAACTCCCTCAAACTGACCCAACCTGCAGGCCAGGCCTCAGCAGAGAGCTCAAGTAATCCAGACAAGGGGGAGTTAGGATTATTTTTCCTTACCAAAGTTAAAACACCCTGTGGGGGCAGAAAAGCCAACACTTGGATATAGTGAAGTACTAAAATGACCAGTTATTCTAAAAACAACTTGTTGGAATTAGTTAAGGAACTGATTACCATTCAATTTGGCAAACAAAGTTTGAGAACCACCTGTTTAAAATAATCTGACAACCCCCACCTCCACCGCTGCCTATGTTACAAGTATAGCTATTTTGCAAACTTCCAGTTTGGAATCAAACTACTAGTTCCTCTTTGCAAACAAGCAGACAAGCACCAGTCCCTGGCTTGACAGGTTCCAACTGTGATTTGTTCTCATTGATAATCAGCTTCAGATTTAGTTAACTTCTCCCTAAAAGCAAGGATAAGGAAGTTTTGGGAACTATCAAGTTTCCCCCAAGCAATCCTGAAATTCTCAGACCACTGAACCTTCATTCCACAAATGGAGAAACTGAGGCCTGGCATATTGCAGTTTTTGTTGATCCCTGCTGATACATTATGAGGAAGGGTGGGTGTTATTTGGGGGCCCTCACATCAGGTGATGCTGAATAAGCTTCAGGTGCTTTTTATCTAAGCTCAGCCTCATGTTTTCATCTTTCTCCAAGTCTGACCCCACAAGCCCCAATTTGGAACAGACATTTTTGGATTAACCTCCTGGTAGCACCGTGTATGTGCATGTGTTTGTCCACCATTGCCTTTCAAAATTTCTGACTCTTCAGAAAGACAAGCAGTTTATTAATGTGGCGCTCTCAGGATTGTTTTTTAATTGGAAACATTTTGCAATGAAAGAACATTAATAAAACCTGAATCCAAATCAAACTTCTCTGTGTATGTTTTTTTTACTCTGCACTCAAATGCTTTTATTAGATTTAAAACTTTCACTGTGCTTTTTATCTCTAGCTGTATAATGTTCTACAGTTTTAAAAAAAAGGCCCAATGACTCCAAAGTCTGGCAAAATAATATACTTTCTTGGATGTCTCTGTGTGTTGCCAATTAGCTCTGCCGTGAACGCAGGCCCCCATCCATCACCCGCCTCTGGGTGGCTGTAACGGAGACCTAATTTGTTTCATATGCCCCGTGCTTTGAGTCATTTACCAGCGCCTCCAACCTGCTGAGGAGCGGCTGGGCCAAAGGAGAGATGAATGACAAGAAAAACCCCAGACAAGCCAGAGGAACCCCTTATCAGAACAGCCCCCCTCTGCTGGCCCAGTGGGAAAACCTCAGCCTCTATGCCTCCAGCTCCTTCCTCTCAACATCCCACCACCCCTTCTCCCGCTTTCCTCTCCCCTCCACCCTTGCTCCCCTTTTCCGACCCAAAAGACCCAGAGCTCAAAGACAAGGCCCTAGAGGAAAATGGAGGACTTCTCCCCATTCTTAGGCTTCCCAGCTGATGGCCATCCTCTCCCCTCTCCGCCCAATTCTCACCCTCTCCCACCTACTCCTTTTACGAGCCCGACTTTTTAAACCTCCAGTTCCCTAGGAATTTTATGAATGCTCAGCACAAGCCAAAATAAACTCGTAAAGAAAAAGTTTCTAAAGAAGGTCATAGACCCTTACAGCAAGTGCTAAGCGGTAAATACAAAAGTTCTTAGGGTCGCTGGGAGCTGAGTGAGGTCTAGGTGGTGGAAGCTTGGGGGTCAATGGAGGAAAAAGGGGGAGGAGGGATAAAGAATAGAGACTTCTTTTTCCTCTGACAGAAGGGGAATCTCTAAATCCCAGGCTTTTTTTTAAAATACATACCCAGAAGAGCAGGTTTAGCATACAAGAAAAGGGAAAGAGCTGTCCGTTGAAGGGACAGATTTGTGAAGTGACGCCTGCATAGTCACAGGCCGGCAGGCTTGGGAAGAGAGCTACCTCTGCTGCTTTGCAAAGGAAGAAGTTCGGCGAAAAGCACCTGCATAGTCACAGGCGGCAGGAGAGCTGCGTTTGGAAGCGGTAAGTTTAAGAGATGCCTACAGACACGGGTGGCAGGAAAGTTGCCTCACTGAGTATTTTAAAAAGTCCTATTACAGTTTGGCTCAGCATATCGTAGTCCAGAGAAAAGAGGATTTTTTTTTCCCCCCAAGTCATACAAGCTAGCCTATCCTAAAGCCAGAAGCCCTGATTCCCATTCTGGAGCCTTCCCTGAGATACTATTGTGCAACCATGCCAAGCCAGGCAGGTTCATGGTTGCTTCAGGCAAGTGGAAAAGAGAATCTTGGAGCCCTCGGTAGATTTGAAGGGCCTTTAACGCCGAAACAGGTAACCGGCTTAGCACAGGCAGACTAGAAGCAGAGGAGCCAGAAGGTAGGCAGTAGCCATACTTATATGAGCGCATGCCCCGTGCTCTCAGGCATCTCCACCGGTGCCTGTAATCATAGATGCGTGTGCCCCGTGTTCACACTCCCAAGCACTATTTGCAGCAACACGATATCACGTGCAGGTAATGCAAACTGGGAGAGCAACACCACCCCAGGTGGCAGCCTTAGAGGCCAGTGGCAGGAAGAGAAAAAGAGCCTGACTAACTCCATTGTCCTCACAGGTACTGATACAAAGAGGAAAGGAGAGGAAGGGTCTTCAGGGCAGGGGCCTCTTCTGGATCTCAGGGTCACGGCAATGCCTCTTGTAACTCTCTGACGGCACCATCTGATAGAACTTTCTGTGATGATAGAAATGTTCCATATCTGTGCTGCCCAACATAGTAGGCACTTGCTACATGTAGCCATTAAAATTAGGTTAAAAAATAGATGACTGGATCAAGAAGATGTGGCATAGATACACAATGGAATATTACTCAGCAATCAAAAAAGATAAACTCACGCTATTCATAGCAACATGGATGGAGCTAGAGGGAATTATGCTCAGTGAAATTAGCCAGAAAGAAGAAGAAAAATATTGGATGGTTTCACTTATAGCAGGAATATAGGGGAACCAAATAAGACATGAGTGTAAAAAAATAATAACAGTACAAAACACAACAAAGTAAAAAACGGACAATTATAAATCAGATACATCCTGCAGGGGAGGAGGAGGGAGAGGGGTCAGAGGGAGGGAGGGAGGGGCACAGGGGACTGAGGTGAAAGAACAGGGGCACTGGTGAAGGAAACTCTATGGGGACTACACCTGAGTGGGTTGGGGGAAGCAAATACTGTTTAAAAAGGAACAATAATGTAAAAAAAATAATAAAAAAAGAAAAGAAAATATTACAGAGAGGTGGGGGCAGAGTATTATCAATCACAGAAGACCAACCCAATTTGACCCAAAAGTGATAATTTCCACAATAATTTTATCAAAAAATGCTATAAAAGGACACCCAGCCCTTTACAACACAGCTGCCTGCCCATATCTATGCAGGTGTCTCTCTTTCCTTTTTCTCTTTTCCTTAATAAATTTGCTGTGAACTGGGGGGCCTCCCTGGTGGCGCAGCGAGTTGAGTGCAGCGCTGTGAATCTGTCTGCAGCCCCCGCAGCACCGGTTCAATTCCCGCAGCCGGCCAGACCAGGGAGATTCCCACATGGTTGTCTCACCCGCTGCTCCCCTCAGCAGTGCCTTCAGTCTGTCTGCCTGTTCTGCTCCCCGCTGCCTCTGGTGAATCTTCTCACCCTCCCACAACTCTGGCCTGTACCCCAGCTCTTGTATAAATAAAAATAAATCTTTAAAAAAAATACTTCTGTGAACTGAAAAAAAAAAAAATTCAGCTAGGATAAAAATTCCATCACACCAGCCATGTTTTAAGGACTACCATATTGGGTAGCACAGATATAAAATATTTCTGCATCACAGAAAGTTCTGCTAGACAGTGTCACTTTCAAGAGTCAACTTCCTTTTCCCTGGAAACCATCTCCCATCGTGAATGCACCATTGAATAAGAGCCCCTTGGGAGCTGGGTCTCCATCTCTCTTCTCTGTTCACCCCCCTGATATCCAGCACAAGGTAGATTCTCAATGAAGTTCCCCATTTCAGAAACTTGGGGTTGGAAAGGACCTTACAGGAAATTTAACTGAACCACTCCCAGGGCAGGAATCTGCCCCCACAGCCTCCCAGAGGGGCCCACCCACCCACTCTCTGCATACCTCAAGACAGAGAGAGACCTTGCTCTCTCCCCAGACTGCCTCGTCTATTTATGAAAAACATGGCTATTAGAATATGCTTCCTAAAATCTAGCTGATATCTTTCCACTTGCATGCCCCACCCTGACTCTGCCTTCTGGGATCTCACAACATTAATTTGCTTTTCTTTTTCTGGAATGACCCTTTAATGGCTAGAATTCAATTCCTCCCTGTTCCTCTTCAAATATGTGACTCAACTCTGAACAGCCAATTCTAGATGTGGACCGACTGGCCAGTCAAAAAATAGCAAATACTGACCCCCTCTGATCTGGAGAATATTCTTCGGTTCATGGTACCCACACTTTAAACAACTTCATAACTGCATAGTCTCATAGCGGGTTTGGGTTGTGTGAATCACCCAGGCCATATAACTGGCCTCATGACTAAGTTGCCCCAGTGGGGAGCAGGGTGGATATAGTACCAACCAGCACTACTTCTTGACCTGGCAAGTCTGCCTCACATCTCAGGCAGCCCCACACTTCAGAGTGCTTCCCTCAAAGTTTTTAAATCCACCTCCAATGCCTGAGACGGCCTAGGACTGGCAGTTGCATACGGATAGGACATTTTGAGCCCAAACTGAGACCTGCAAAGGCTCTGGTCCATTTCTTCCTTCAGGGTTCTTTTCACCCTGTACTGCACACATGGGGCTGAGCAGACACCCTGAACTCCAGGATGCATTTCTATGGGCCCAGCCTGGGTTTTCATGAGTGGTCCTGGTCCTAGTAGTGCAATCACTTCTGTTAGCAACTTAATGTTTCTTTGGTAGGCAACCATGAAATTGGGTCTCTAGAATATTGTTATCATACTGATTTAGGGTGACTCAGACTGCATTTATAGGCGGGGACCCTAATACCCTAGAGGCAGTCCTGATCCCTATGCTCACAATCCAATGGGAGAAACAGTCTATAGGGTTGTGAGAGAAGTAACATTGGATAATCCTAGAAGAGAGAGCCTGGAGGGCTTCCTATAGGCAGTGATAGCTTAGCTGGGTCTAAAGAACAGGCCAGAAACAAGGGGGAAGGGAGAGAATTTCAGGCAGAGGAAACCATGTACAGAAAGCGGTCTGAATGTGGTTCTGCCTAGTTATACAATCTCAGGCAGATGTTTAACCTTTCTTGAACTCCGGTTTGTCTGTAAAACTAAGAGAACAGTCTACCTCACAGGGTCAGGCTTTTATTCGGTCGTTAAAGAATATCCCAAGAACCATGAAGCCAAGCCTGTGCAGGTGCCAGGGACACCCAAAAAAGCAAGGCAAACCCCTCCTTAAGGTGCTAAAGGCAGCAGGAGTGCAACAGTGTGGAACTAGCTCCCCAGGAGCCCCACAGGAGTTAATTGACCCTGATCAATTAGATCTTAAAGGAAGGTAAGTAAGAGTTGTCAGGGAATGACCTTCCAAGAAGAAGCAACAACATAGAAGGGCCCAGATATCTGAAGACACTTGGGCTCTGGGAAGTAGACCCACATGCTGGTGGGTACGGTGCATGTTGACCGTAGCTGGAATCTGAGGCCAGAGCCTGAAAAATCTTGAATGCCTTTCATCATGTGGGTGGGCTTGAGCTCTGAAGGATTTTAAGCCTGAAAGTCATGTGATCAGATTTGCAGTTTAGAGTTTCTCTGGAGGCCAGTGTGGAGGCTAGGAGATCAAAGGGGATGCTGGCGAGATGTCCAGATGGACAAAGATGAGGCTGCCACCACATGGGTTGGAGGAACAGAGTGGCCAAATTGAAGGCCCAGAGGAGGCAAGTTCACCAGGAACTTGGTAGTTGGCAGTACCAAGAGTGACTCAGGTCTGTGGTGTGCTTGTTTTCTATAAGGAATAACAAACCATAGCTTTACTAGCTAGCACATATTACATACTTAGGCGCTATTACATAATCATGTGCTAGGTAGGATGCTAGGCATTTTACATGCAGATCTCATTTTATCTGCACAAAAATTCTGTAAGGCAGCTACTATTTTATCCCCCATTTTACGTGGCGCAGAAAGGTTAGTTAACTTGCCCAAGGTCACACAGCAGACCCAGTGATAACATTCTGAGCAGCCCTCATCATCCCATCCTTCTCTCCCTCCTACTTTTCTCTCAGGCTCAGGTCCTGGGTTCCAGCCAGGCGTCCACACCCTGAATGGCCACCCAGACACTCAGGCATAGGATGTTTCCCTGCCTGCCGCTGCTTCAGGGCTGCTGACACAGCCGTCAGCTCTCTCCAACTGAGGGAGCACCACACTCACCCCCTCACCCATCTGTCCACCCCCAATACAATTGCTCCATATAATTGCACAGGCCCAGCCATGAGCGGCCATGGAGGGGGGACCAAAGGCAGTAGCAGTCCCCCTTGGACCTGTCTTTACTCCCTGCCCCCACATTCCCCATTACGCCCTGCCAAAGACTGAGCAGTGGGACCCATACTGCGTGCACTTGTACCCTGCTCCTCGCTTTGCTCTCTTACTGAGCTAGAGGTGGTGGTGGTGGCGATAATGACAGCAGACGGCATATTAAGTAGAAATCACGTCTTTCTCCTCCCCTCATAGCTTCCCCGTGCCCTCACCCAGCCCTCGCCCTAACCCAGCAGGGAATGGCTCTGAGCTCATTGTCATGTGTGGCAGGGGAGAAAGAGAGGCAGGCAGTGTTTCTGGTTTTCCTTTCCAAAGAGAAATAGGACTGTGCAGAGAGGCTGAAACAGAAATGGGAGAGACTGGCTTTGAAGACGGGAGTTGCGTAGACTGAGTTTGCTGCACAGAACAAAGCAGAACCTGTGATTCCCCCAGTGGGAGGATTTAGGACTCACCTCCAGGCAGACACACCCCAAAATGACTTGGAGCCCTCTATAGCCTCCAGGCCAGAAGAGACCAGGGCAGGGGAAGGCTGGCTCCTCCAGGTAGCCAGGCCCAAGCCCGCCCACCTCAGCACAGCACAGTGTCCTAGAACCTGGCAGGGCTGACCCCAGGAATGAAAGGGTCACATTTTCTATCAGCTCAGTGAGGAGGGGACTCAAGTGCTCAGTTCCTTGTAGGCCACACAGGCCACTTGCTTTGTCATTGTTGTGGCTAGCAGGCAGGTTGGCAGCCCTGAGCACCCCTCCCCCCCACCCCCCCTGTGAATCTCTTCTCTCTCGTTTGCCTCTCAGCACAGGTGCCTGCACTTACATACACACACGCCCTTCTCTCCGGGCCCAGGTGTCTATAATCATAGGTATGTGTGTGCCCCCGGCCCACGCCCCTCAGCCCCGGCCATCCAAGCCCCCTGGGAGACTGCAAGATTGCAGGTGCCTGCCATAGAGCTGACAGTGGGAGGATGGGAAAAAGCCTGAGTTAATTCCATTTACCCTTCAGTCATACACACCTGAATCATGGGCTAAGCTCCACACCCCCACCATTGGCCTTTGAGGGATCTCCTCAAATCTCAGGGTGGTTCTGAGAGGTTCAATCATTAATCCGTTTCTAGAGATCAAAAAACTGGGCCTCAGAGAAGTTAACTTGTCCCACTTTGTGGCCAAGGCAAGATTCTTAGCCACCTTAATCACTACACCGTGTCACAAAATCCTTCCCATATATCCCAAACCTCAATGCAAATCTGAGAACATATTGACTGTACCCTGCTCCACCCTCCACTGACGTGGTTGGCCTGAGGCAAAAGGTCAGACACCCAACTGATGGCCCCCTCAGGACCTGAACCCTCACCTCTCTCCTTTTCTCTGCTTCTTACTTTTCCCCTCCCTCCAGCCTAGCTCGCCAGCCCCCTGTTTTCAAGACACAGCCTGCTTTCATGCCTCTGCATTTCCATGCTTCTTGCCTGATTGTAGGGTAAAGAAAATATCAGGCTTTTCTGCCCTTCCGCCATCAGGATAGATGATGGATCCTTGTCCTGAATGCATGCCTGATGGCGGGCACCTGGAGTAGGGTGTGGGCATAGGTAGATAGGATTCAGCTGAGCTAAGACTGTGCTTTTAAGGGCGGCGTCACGGGGGGGACGCCAGCAGCCCCAGCCAGCAGCAGCAGAACCTGAAGGAGAAGCCGAAGCAGAAGCAGAGAACGCCAGAGAGCCCAGATAGAGTGAAGACTTGCTGGGGGCTGGGAGGCTGGCAGGCCTCCCAGCCCCCCAGCCAGCACCCCTGCCTGCCATATGCCTGGTGAACCCCAAATAAAAAACCTGCAAAACTACTGAGGACTCTGACTCCTCCTTTACCCGATCTGCATGGGATCAGAAAACCTGCACTGTGCCTGGTCCTGCCCTTACAATTGGCGTATGTCGGCAAGATCCATGCAGACGGGTATTGGAGCCCTCCGAAGACCTGGAGGGACTAAGGAGAACAGACTTTGCCTGTGACGACGCTGGAGGCACCATGGCGGTATAGAAGATGGATACGTCCACGAGCTACAGGATGAGACCTGGCGTGAAGGAGACGCCCGAAAGGACCAGCCAACGACACCGGATAGGACCAGCCAACGACACCGGATAGGACCAGCCAACGAAACCGGAAAGGACCAGCCAATGACCCCTGAGGCAGCAGGCCGTTGCTGAAGCAGGGAGAGGCCAATGGACTTCAACTGATGGACATGGACTGATAAACTTGGACTGACAATCCCGCCAGAAGGCGGAGGACCTTGGCAGGTTGTTTATTTTTTGAGAATCTGGGGGTGGCCAGTGGGCCTAGATGGCCAAAAGCAGCCTGTGCATGCCCAGCAGCCAGGTGGAGGAGAAAAGCCAACTAAGAAAGCAAAAGCTGGTACTGATGATAAGTTGAGAAGCCCTGAGTGGCTGTTAAGCAGCCTGGGTATGCTGAAGCCCTGTGAGTCTCGTAAAATCATCTGTGGGTGATGCCCTGCTCATTCTTGAGTGAGGGTGAGTTGTTGAGGAACCCGTCCTTGGGGGACAGGTGGGGAACGTGGCTTGGGGTGGAACCCAAGCCAAATGTAGAATTTGGATCCCCAACCCATGTGCTTGTGCAGTGGGTTGGCCTGAGTGCAGGGGTCTGTGAGTTGCATTGGTGGCCATGAAGGCCGAGTGTTGGAGCGACTGCAGACAGAAACCCTGAGGGTTGGCGATTACCCCCAACAGAATAAAATTGCCAATCCCAGAGCGAGTGCATCCTGGGGGTGGATGCTGTGTGTGCCTTGTAGCCGAGACTACAGCCAGAGAAGGCCAGGAAGCCTGAAGGCTCCTGGTGTGATATAGTAGATGCCGTGAGTGATTCCCCTCCCTCGTATGAGCAGTGCCTTCGGCAGCAGATTTGGTGGCTCATCTGCTGGTACCAATAATTGTCTTTTGCACTTGGTTGGTGCCCTGCCTGGACTTATTTGTGTTCTGTTGTATTTTGTTATGTTGTATTTTGTTATTTGATGTATTTGCTTTTGTGGGCCATGGCTGCATTGTTTGTTTGCTTAGAAAATTGTATATGTATGTATAGACTGTGTGGCAGAAAACCCTGAGGGGGTGGACTGTAGGGTAAAGAAAATATCAGGCTTTTCTGCCCTTCCGCCATCAGGATAGATGATGGATCCTTGTCCTGAATGCATGCCTGATGGCGGGCACCTGGAGTAGGGTGTGGGCATAGGTAGATAGGATTCAGCTGAGCTAAGACTGTGCTTTTAAGGGCGGCGTCACGGGGGGGACGCCAGCAGCCCCAGCCAGCAGCAGCAGAACCTGAAGGAGAAGCCGAAGCAGAAGCAGAGAACGCCAGAGAGCCCAGATAGAGTGAAGACTTGCTGGGGGCTGGGAGGCTGGCAGGCCTCCCAGCCCCCCAGCCAGCACCCCTGCCTGCCATATGCCTGGTGAACCCCAAATAAAAAACCTGCAAAACTACTGAGGACTCTGACTCCTCCTTTACCCGATCTGCATGGGATCAGAAAACCTGCCTTGTGCCCTGTCCTGCCCCTTACACTGATCCATCTGCCTACAACATCCTTCCTCCAAGTGCAGCTTGTGGACACTACCTCCAGGAAGCCTTTCCTAACTGCCATCTTCCTACCTAGAAGGGGCCTTTAGATCTGCCTGGAATTTCCTTTAGGTTTCCCCAGTTCCCACTACTACTTCCCAAAGAGTCCTATTCACTTTTTACCTTGGATATGTCACAGACTGTGACCTCCCCAGAGTTAAAAACATGTGAGATTCATCCCTTTGGCCTCTGAACACCTAGCACAGAGGGTAGCCCAGTGGAGCCCAGTGTTTGATGAATGAATGAATGATGTTGCTCACCATTCAGGTCACAGCTGAAGTCTTTCTCCTCTACAAATATGACAATAAGCAGGATGGGGAGAGGAAAGGGATGGGTTGTAGACCTTTCAGTCAGTCCCCCTCTCTAGATTCTGAAGCCTCTTTACCTAAATTGGACAAAAAAGTCCCCCTTGATTTAAGAACAAAGAGGTGCTGGCTAGGAACACACTTTGGAGCTACAAGGCCCCAGGAAGCCCCCTAAGTACTGCTCCAGCTCCCTGTGCTGGGCCCACCCTGATCTCTCCCTCTGTGGAGGGGTCTTGGCCTGGCTGCTTGGTGCCTGCCCTTGAGTGTCACTTGCACCCAGGGCCCGTGGCCTCCCCTCTCTGGGCACCAAGTCCAGCATTGCTCGGGCCAGCAGGAGAACCTCAAATTGAGGGCTGAGGGGCCCAGCCGGGAAAGGTCAGGCTGGCAATTTATGGTGTGTGGGACCAGTTCCCTCCTAACACATGATCTATCAAGGCGATGTTTTCCTTGGAAAGCTACTCTTGTGTGGACCCCTCTTCCCGGCAAGCAGCTCTCCCTCAGGTACTCCAGAGTTCATCGGCAGAAGAGGGGGGCTGGGGGGCAGAGGCCTCCTGGGAAGGGGGCTGTTTCCATCAGAAGTGACAAATGTATTTCCTCAGCCCCAGCACATTCCTACAGGCAGAGGCCACGTGCAGGCCCCTGGGCAGATGGAGCCCTGTGTGCTGGGTGGGCAGGCTGGCCTGGCTCTCCTCTGATTCTACTTGGATCCCCTTGGCCTTAGGGGCTGCAGGGAATCTCAGGGAGTCACAGAGACAGGGAGCCAGCCTCAGAGGCCAAGACACAGAGAAGCAGACTGACACGGAGGCAGGATGCCTCTGGACACAGAGGCAGAAAGAGACCGAGTCAGACAAGAGACCTAGAAAAGCAGACATCAAGACAGAGAACAAAGGTGGGTAGAGAAAGCACTCAAGAACAAAATAACATGGGGGTTGAGGGTCTCAGAGACCAAGCAAGACAGAGAAGGGGAAAGAGCACAGCAGGGCCTGAGAAGGCCACAGTGCGGGCATGGACAGCGGAGAGGCAGGAAGCCAGGGAGAGAAAGAGCTTAAACCACACAAGGAACAGACACACAATTAGAGAGAGGCAGGCACAGGGGTGGGGGCGGGGGGGAAGGAGGGAGACCCAGAAGAGACTTGGAAGGAGGGAGGGTGGTTGCTCCTTATAGTCCAGGTAGGAGAATCGCAGTGAGAGAATCAAATCTCCATGACCCCAAATGAAGACTGGGTCAATTTTGCACTGATGTAGACCAAATATACAGACCATTCAAATGCCAGGGCCTGGCATGCAAACCTCCCTTCTTCCTGGAGGCCCCACAGCACAGGGCTCCCCATGGAAGACCTGGAGTGAGGTGGACATAAAGAGGGTCCTGGGCTAGGGAGGACAACAGAGGCCTCAGAGAGAGGGGTGCTGCAGAGGGGGGACCGGGGAGAGAGAGCAGCAGCAGGACTCTGGCTGGGTCCTGCAGGAGCAGTGGTCCCTCCTCCCTCTGGAGCCAGAGGTCACCGCATTAGTCATAGGATCAGACTTGAGTCTGAAAGCCAGGCTGTCTACCCTCCACCTGGCACAGGAACTCACTTGCTAGGGAGCTACTTACTGAGACTCTACCAGGTACCAGGCACTGTCTGCTTGCTGGGGATATCACAATGAAGAGAAGAGGGGAGAAAGTATGCCCTTAGGGAGCTTATTTTCTAGGAGGAGGAGAAAACAAATAAAATAAAGACATGAAATGTGGGTGTGTCAGGTGGAGACACATGCTGTGAATGGAAACAGCAGAGAAGGAGGACAGGGCAGAGGAGCTGGTAATGAAATAGGTGGTCAGGGAAGACCCCACAGAGGAGTTGTGAATAAGCTGGAGGAGCAAGCCGTAAGAAGCTTCTAGAAGAAATGAGGCTGGCATGTCTGTGGAACAGCAAGAATAGTGGGGCCCAAGAGGAGGGAACACAGGGACAAGACGGGAGATGCGGGCAGGTTGGGAAGAAGGTCGAGGTCACGCCTTTCAGGCCCAATGAGCCGTGTAGGTGTTGGCTGCTTTCTGAATGGGATGGGGAGCCATGGCTGGCCTGAGCAGAGGTATGGCATGAAATGATTTCCTCTGCTTCAGAGGTGACTGCCTGCTGCCGGCTGAGCAGAAGATGGCAGTAGTTGGGAGCAGGGCTAATGGGAGAAGGGGGGTGGGGTGGAGCGATGAGAAATGGTCTGGTTCTAGCCCACAAGACAGAGCTAACAGGATTTGGAGGGGGGTTGAATGTGGGTGTGGGATGAAGAGAAACACAGAAGCCACCATCTCCTTGCAAGGGCGCTTCATCTCTCCTCTCACCTCCTGGGGCAGAGCACTTCTCAGCCTTCCCACGCCTTCTCCTTGGGCAGTCCTGCCTGAGAGAAAGTGCTTCCTCTGGCTGGTGCTCAGAACTCCCCATCAAAGGGCCCACTGGTACCTTCCAGCAGGCACGCAGATGGGATGGCGATGACAAAGAGACCCAGAGATCCCCTGCAGACCGCCAGAGAGGCCCAAGGAACCAAGAGGGCACAAGGAGACTGATCCTGCCTTGACAGTTGACAGTAGAGTCCTTGGCCCTGGTGCTGCCCCTGCAGGGGGATTTCCTGCTTGCCTGAAGTACTGGCTGCCTTCTCTGCAAAGGAAAGCACAAGTGATGGCAATAAAAGAATGAAGTGAATTTATAAGAACTAACCTAGATTTAGGTCTGGCACCAAGTCAATATTTAATGAATGTTGTATCTCGTCATCATCACCACCATCAGTGATTAGGAGTCATACAGATCTGGATTCAAGTTCTTGGACACGGTATTTAAGTTCTCTAAGTCTCTAAGTGTGCACCTTCAAAAAAAGGACTTTGCTGAACTTTCCTTACATGGTTGTTATAGTTAAATAAAATAATGCATGCGTAGAATTTGGTACAGAGGAATTGCAGTAATTGGTGGTCAAGTGGTATGTTGAGTAAATTTGTACCATTTTGTGAACTGAATGTTAAATTTTCGGGAATTATAGAAGTCATTTGTTAAAAATAGCTTCTTTTTAAAAAAATCAATGATATAAAGCTGCAATTGAAGGAATCATAGGGGGCCTCCCTGGTGGCGTAGGGGGTTAAGTTTCAGTGCTGTCACTGCAACAGTCTGAGTTCAATCCCCAGCCAGGGAGGTGACCCACATGGCGCAGCAGACTTCTGCGTCTTGCCCGCTGCTCCCCTCAGCAGTGTGTTTTAGTGGATCCACCTGTTCTGCTCCCCACTCTGTCTCTGGTGAATCCTCTCATCCCCCCTCCAAACCTCTGGCCTACATCCCAGTTCTACACAGAAATAAATAAATCTAAAAAATAAAGAAATAATAATAGAAATAATCTTACTACTCAAAACCCACCACTTCCTACTTATTTATATTTCATGATTATCTACATGCTTGGAGTTATTTACATCTCCTGTTTCTGCATATTGGAAACACCTCACAATGAAGCGCTACCCTGCAACCCTCGCCAGTTCTGTGTTTAGTGATGTCAGGTTTGTAGCTTAGAATCAGCCACAGTGGGAGTACACACTCCCATGGAAACAGGTCATACTGCCAAACAGGGTTTAATTTATTGCTTTCTTGTTAATCTAGATTTAAGAAAAGGATGGAGAAAATGTTCACAATGCAAATGAAATTTAAAAATATATTGTCTTTAACATAAAAATTTGAGGAAAAACTCTTCCAAATATTCAAAAACTATCACATAGTTTAGCAAAGAATTTGCGCATGTCAATGAATGGCTAAAGTTATAACATATATTTATAGTTTTACATCTATCTTATTGGTTAATATAAACAAAACTGTCAACCAGTATCTATGTCAAAACTGTATTATTCATCAATTGCAACCATCAATTGACTGTCAATACAAAAATTAACAAAAGCATTCTCTAAGAATTAATTGGTTACATGAAATTAACAATAGAAGTCCTCTATATTTTATTCTTATTTCTAAATTCATTACATCAATAAAATTTATAATAAACACATATACATACACATACACACTTTTAAGGCATGATTCTGAACATTTACCAGGATGCTACAGACACATGATTTTATTATGGTCTGGCTCTGACCATGGGCTGGAGCTGGGGGCAATTAGATACATATGGGTGTGGCATCCAGGCAATGGAGTGAGCTGGAAGTGTGGGCTGGGGCAGCTACTGTCCCAGAGATGCAGTCCATAGTTGTGCTGTGGCTGGGGTGCCAGGCACTGCTCCAGGCACTGACTTAATAGCAAATCTAAGATGCCCAATGACACTTGCATTCTTGGCGAGGGAGACACTCATTAAACAATATAATGCCTGAGTAAAGTATACGATACAGTAGAAGATTACAAGCAGGATTCAAAAAAGAAAACATCAAGCAGCCTGAGGGAGAAGGGAAGTGAAGGGGAACAATTAGTTATAAGCAGGATGATGAGGGTTGGTCTCATGCACAAGAGATGAACACTGAAGTCTTGGAGTGGAGGAGAAATTGGAGAGGGGCTTTAACTGCAGGGGCCTTGGGCATCCTGGAAGTGGCTGAAAATAGCCTACCTGCATGTGCGCCAGCTCCCCAAAGCTCACCACTGGAAGGACACTTAGGGACTCTTGCACCCACCCTCACTCCAATTTATTGCAGGAGTCTGAGGTTGGGGAGAACAAAGAAGATGCTGAAAGATCCCAGGGGCTCAGTGGCTGGCAGCCTCAGCAGCAGGAAGCCAAGCCATGCCATCTCACCGAGGCTGAGTCACTTTGTCATCACTCATGTCTGGAGCAGCTCTGCCTGCAGGGTGGCTGTAAGCTCTATGGGCCACGGGCCATGCCTGACAAGGGCAATACTATATGACAGACAAAGTCCCATTAGCAGGTTCTACCACTTTCCCTCACAAAACTAAGACAACCTTCCCACCACAATTTCAAAATCACGAAGGCCCATTCCAATAAACTGGCAGTTCAGCTATGGCTTCACTGGCATTTGCTTAGCGTGGCCACAGATCCAAATGGCTTTTTGCTGCAGTCAATACGACCTGGGAGGGTGCCTTAACCCAAAGCATGCCCTAACCACAGCCTTTGTCTTTGTCCCTCGGAGATCCTATCCTCCTGTTTCTCCAAAGTAAACGGGATCTTTGAAGACATAAGGTAAGTTAATGAAAGTTTAGAAGAGTCTTCAAAGCCAGAGATAGATAAAATCATTTGCATTCATTTCCATTTAATTAAACAAACATTTACTGATTATCCTCCTAGAGGATAGAGGTCAAGCTCTGCAATGTGCCAAGAGTGACAAATAAAAGATGGCCCCTTCCTGTGGTAGATTGTAAAATGACCACAGATTCTTGCCTTTGCAAGCCTATGTCTTTGCAATGTCACTGCGCAGCAACTCCAATCGAGAAACAGAGTCCCTGTGCCTTCCCTTTGACCCAGGACTGTCCATGTGACTTGGTCTGGCCAATGGAAGTCAATACATGTGACTTGACAGGCCCTTGGATATTGAGAACTGCCGTCTTTCTGCTCTTGAAAATGCTGATACCACACCAGATGAAGACGTCCAGTTTAGCCTGCTAGAAAAAGAGAATCCTGTCCTCAAATTATTGCAGCCAATAGCCAGCCAACTACAGCTGGCCAACACATGAAGAAGCACTCAGATGAGCCCAGGCCAAATTGCTGACTCACAGAATCGTGAGCAAGATCGATGCATGGTTGTTGTTTAAAGCACTAAGGTTTGGGTGGTGTTATGAAGCAAAAAAGAACAGAGGCACTGCTCATACAGTTCTCTTCAGGAGCCAGGCCGGTCAGCAAGTGACACTGGCTTGGTGTAAGACGATAGGGAGTAGTGGAGATGATGGCAAACTGCCCTAGCCTAAAGGAAATGGCTTCCATCCGCTCCTACTCATTGTTGCCACTCAGGAATGTCTCGCCTGTATTACCAGAGAAAATTTAAAGAGAAGTCAAAAATCAGAATATCTGTGTAAGATTTCCCAATATTTAAATGTTGACAATATAATTCTCCATACCACAGTGTAGTTTAAACATCTGCAGGCTTAAACCAGCCCACAGGCTTTTAACTTGCAACTTCTAATTTGATGGAAGAAAGAGAATATCTTAAAACAGTGACAGAATTTTGATGATGGTAATAATAACTTTTAAAAAGGAAGCAGCATGCAGGGAAGGTCAGGCACAGGGCCGTGGGAGAGGCCCCCGCCCCTGTGGGTAGAGTTAGGAGAATCCCCACACCAGGTGACATCCAGGTTGGGTCTTGAAGAAGGAAGAGATGGAAGCCAGGAAAGAAGGTGAGAAAGATGCAGGGTGCATCCTAAGGGCTCAGGTGGCAGTGCCAGCCTCTTGGGGGTGGCATCCCTGTGCTGGAGAGGAAGAGCAGGGAGGTGATGGTCATTCTGGTCACTGAAAATACAGGTCACAGATCTTCCCCAACACCTTGGATTTTTCTTTCTCATGTGATGACCCTTGATATGTTTTGCTTGTGCACAACTACAGCCCTCACTTCATCTACAATTTGCTCTTAAAAACAGCACTGCAGTAAGTAACCTTGCACATCTAAGCATGGGCTCATCTAGGAATTAGATTCCCAGAGGTACAATTTCTCAGTCAAAAGGTATGTGCTTTTTTAAAATTTGCACAAAATTAAAAATTTCCTGCTTTTGTGAAGTGGCTGATGACGGCTATCCCAAAAGACGTAAAAAACACCTCCTTTTCTAGGTTGTGTTTTATCAAGTTTTTTATTCTTTTTATCTTTATATTTTAAAGTAGTATCATTTAACATTCATTGCTTTCATTAGAAGAGTTGACATCTTTGCAAATAAAAGTATGACTTTATCTTGCCTCCTTAGTCCCTGATGCTGTAATCTGCTCATTCCATCCCTAAAACTCACGAGCCGATATAACAGGGTTGCCATTTGGTAGGTAGTCTTTATCTGCCTCTGTTAGCATCTCCTGGGAAAGATTTCTAGAAGTGGAATTCCTGAGGCAGAGGGGATGGCCTTTTTCAGACTCTTGCTGTAAACTGCAAATTGCCACAGGAAGAATTGAGTTACCTCCCACAGCATCCTCTGAGCAAGCTCCCAGACCACGTCCACCCCCAGTGTTTAAACGAGTGCCTGAGAATAAGAAAAATAGGGTCTCGACTTCATTTGCATTTCTCTGATTTCTAATAAGGCAGAGTAAACCTTATTTTTCATATTTTGTGGCCATTTATACAATGCATTTTTTTTAATCTGCATTTCTACTCGTGGTGGTTCTTTAATGACAGATAAAACACTAAATGTTTTTAGGCTAGTCAAATCAGCCTTCCTCTTATTAAATTCCAACTCCGTAGAAAGTACTGAGCTAGGTGTTTTGAGAGACATAAATGAGATGTAATCATTATTCTTAGAAATCTTGTGATTTAGCTAGGCAGACAAGTCCATGCCCAGAGAATGCAATTAGAGAGCAAACTAGACAGTCTGTAATCAAGTGCTAAATGGGCAGCTCGGGTGCTACGTGCCGTGAGAGCTCAAGGAGGAGAGAGTATCCAAGCTGGTGTAATCAGGGAAAGCTTCTTGGAGGAGGAGCCCCACACAGGAGCTGTGACATTTAGAATAGGCCTATTGCACAGTAACACACATTTCTCTTTCCTCCAGCATCAGCCCTCTTAACATGTCCGGAGGCAATCATACTGCGATGAACTAGTTGACTGCTGCCGTGGTTCCACCTGGCCAGCTCGGCTGGCCATTGTCAATTGCCATGGCCAGGACACTGACAACCACTGACATTTATTGGGCTCTTACTGCATGCCAGACACTATGTGCTAAATGCTTTGCACTTATTATCATTTAAGTTACTCCTTTTACAGATGTGAACAAGTAAATTAAATGTCCCTCAAAGGCATCCACACAAGTGAGGCTGAGCTTGGTCTCTGCCCTATATTGCCCAACTCCAGGGAGCGTGCTCTGTGTGCAGGCTGCTGCAACACCTTGGCCAAACTGCCTTTCTCGCACCCCTCACCGTCCCTCCTCCCTCCCACCAGAGCCAGAAGTCACTCTGCTCTGGCAGCTCCTTGGGCATGATTGACAGAATGTCACGGCTGTGATGGAGTTTCTGGCTGCCAGGGGTGAGCGTGAGGAATATGGAGAGTAGAAGGAGGTCCCTAACTCCAAGAGGGGGGAATCAGGAAAATCTCAGAGGAGAGGGTAGCTGAGTCAGCCCCGAGAGACTTCACAGGTTTGTGGTGAGGAGCTTGTGATATAAATAGAACGTGCCCAACTCAGTGTGTGGTGCAGAGCAGCTAGTCAGGCACTGGAGGCATCATTTCTGCACTAAAGTCGGGAAAGATTTCTTGGGAGGGTGCCACATGCTACCCACATTGTCCTCCTGATAGCCGTCGCCTCGGACACGACCTCCTCCCACCACACATGGGGCACTCGCAGGCAGATGTGTGAGTCAGACTCCCACTCTGCTTGGGCCTGCCGCTTCCCAATCAGCAAACTTCTTCCATATAGAGCAATCTTTTCCACTGCTCCCAGCTGCCAGCAGAGGCCGGCATTAGAGAGCGTCTTGGCTCCCACTGGAAGAAAAACAAACTTTGCAGAAAAATAAACATTTTTTAAAAAGTCTTGTGGTTTTACATTCAAGACCTAATAGTTTTTCCTTTCTTTTTTTTCCCAGATACCACAAATCTTCTGCTGGAGGGAGAATAAAGGAAAGGCAACCAGGAAGAGACTTCTAGATTGTTCTTCCAAGCAGACGTGCCCCAAGATGGCCTCACTCAAGGACCAGGGTCCTGTGTCCGTGCTGCAGTCAGGAGTTTGGAGGCCTCTTCCCTGCTCTCCCAACTGCCCCTCCTCCTTTCCTTCACAGTTCTCGAAGGGTAAGTCGGAGAAACATTTCTCACCCACTCAGTGATGATGGGTGGCCCAGATGCTGCAGTGAGCAGACATGGTATAAATGTCAGGGGGCCCAGACAGAGGTGCTCAGTGTGATAGGCTGTGACATTTAACTCCAAAATACAGTCACCTCCCTGCAGTGAGCTGGCTAGACAGAAGCCATCCTCTCCCGGTGACCAGTCTAAAACAGGAAACTGTTTCCTAGAGAAACACAAAACCGTCCCCTCTGAGAACAGCTTGCATGCTGCCCATCCTCAGGTAGCAAAGGGCCGAGTGCCCAGTGAGCCCCGGCAGCACTGGTCTGCCCGTGTGAGCCTCCAGCTGTGCCAACCTGCTGCAGGTCCTGGGGGAGGCAGGTGGCTGAAGACAGCACATGGTGCACCATGTGCAGAGCCAGCATATTTGGGGTGCTCTGCTCATCTCTGTGCCCTCAGAATCAGAGCTCCCGACCCCATGGCCTCAGAAGGTCTGGAGACATTATTCTATGCATGCCTTCTCTCTGGTGAAAGCATTCACTAAAGCCTGCAAAGATTGAGGACCCCAAAAAGCTAGGAGTCATGGCTTTTTAATTCAACTTTTTGATTGAGAGTGGAACTCTTTACAGGCAAGGACCTACGTTATTTGTCTAGGTATCACACAGCTTAGGTGAAGACCTGGCATTCTGAATAGTCAGTGGAATAAATGAAAGAGTGAATTAATGAATGACAAGAGGCTTATTCATTCAGGGATTCAGAGTTGGCACAGGAGATATACAAAGCTTATATAACGCAAGGCAGAAAATACTGAGTCAAAGAAATGGATAACTGAATTGCTGCAGAAGCCCTGGGTAGATGCCGATTTCCCTGGCGAGGTGGGGGATGAACCAGCTGGCGGAGTCTAGCTAGGACGAGAGCGAGGGAGGAAATCCAACAGATAGACTGGGCAGAGAGCTGGGAAGTCATTTCAGGAAATGTGGTGAAAAAACCTCGCAAACGTTCTAGAGACCCGAACTTCTTTAACTGTGGTTTTGCATCCTGGGCCTAATGGCTTTTCCTTGCCTTTCCCATATGAGCTGTCCAGTTTGGCGAGAGGGGAAGGTTACATTCGAGGCAGGGGTGGGAAAGAGGTTTGGAGACAGATGCTGGGGCCAAGTCCTAGGGGATCTCAAACACCAGTCTCCTCTAACCCAGCCCTGAAGTGCAGGGCTGGGCAGCAATGGAGAGGAGCGGGGCAGGGAAGCCCCGGCCAGGCAGGGGCACTGCTGCGGCTCCATCTGAAATGCCCTGGGGTAGCGAGGCCTGGCAGTGTGCTGGGGAAAGGAGACAGATGTGAGGGCAGGAGGGAGCAAGCCCTGGCAAGCGATTTTTTAGGGACTACAATGAGGAAGCTCTTCCTAAGTATCCTTGAGTTTTCCCCAGTCTGAGTGAGTGGCCATTTTTTACATTCAAATAACATTTTAAAAGACTGGAAGCATATATAAAGTGAAATTTAAAAGAAAAAAAGAAGACGAACAAGACTGAAATGCCCAGAGTGGGCACAAACGTGGGCTTTATTCCTGGTCATATTGCTGCTCCGTGACCACTTCCTAAATCTCTGGTTTTCTCCCAGACTTAAGGGCCTTCATCCTGCTGCCTCAATGCTTTTGTTCATGAAAATTCTGCTTTGAAGCCCCATCCCTCACCCTTTCTCAATAACCTCTGATCATGAAGCAGGCACAGTGATATTGACATGAGGTTGGATTTTTCTAAAGGCTTCCAGCCAAGACTTAGCATTATTATAGATAACATATTACAGACTCACACCACTACTCCACTCCCTCCTCATGCTATAGGTGAAGCCTGATTCAATGCAACAACAACACCAATAATAATAGCAGCTGCCACTTCTCTCGGTGCCTACTTCGTGGCTGGCACTGCTCAGGTACTTTACTCATTTAATGCTCACAAAAATCCCTATGGGGTGGGTACTGCCATAATTCTCCCTTACAAATGGTGAAACTGAGGCCCAGGCCTTGGCTTATAAATGGAGAAGCCAAGATGCCAGCCCAGGCTGTCCACCTCGGTGTCCAAGCTGCCAGCCACCACTCTTGACTGCCTCCCATTTGAAACCCAGCTCTTTCACACACACTCATGTGCTGTGTCAGTGGAGTTCATGACTCAGTGGAGTTCAAACGCTCATGAGAAAGAGGTTCATAGGTGATTCTCTATGCCTGCCCTAGTCCTATGAATGCATGCTTGCAAAAATGCTGGAAGAATTACTGAATGTGAGGTGCCTTGGGGAGCAGGAAAATAGCAGTCCCCACAGCCTGTCCTCTCTCTACTCCAGAGCAACATGAGGGGCCGGCCCTGGGCACACTCTGCTGCCTCCACAGGGCAGTCTGAAAACTGGGCTTGCAAAATGGACATAACATAGGCCCCCAGACCCACAAGAAGAACAGAAGTGAGTCTCAAGGGGAAGCATCAGTGATTGGTCTTTTCGAGGCAGGTAAGATCTTCTTAAGAAAGGAATCACAGATCTTTCAGGGAACCTGGTTTTTAATGTGAGAGAAAAGCATGCCATTGGAGAAGACCTGACTAGAAGTGGAGAAATGTAGGTGTCAGTGCTCATTGTCCCACTCAAGCTGTGTGACTGCAAAATAGTCTACCTTCCAAGCTTTGGTTGGCCCATTGAGTCAGTGTGACTGGCCCTTACTTTGTGTCAGTGACTTTGCTCCTTTGTTGCATCCTCTCAAGTTTTCCATCAGTCGAACTTCTATTTGCTCCTCAATGCCCCATTGACATGCCCTCCAAAAAAATTCCAAGTGGGGTTAGTTTCTCTTCCACTTTGTGCAGGGAATACTCATTTCTCTCTCATTGGGACTTACACCTTTTGCTACCCTGTATTTTATATATTTGCCTACTCACTTAAATAGTGTTAAGGAGGAGCTCTCCTGAGCTCCTACTATATGGCAGGATGGTGAGGGTTGCTGGGAATATAATGACTAAGGGGTTGCCATGGGCTGAATTTTGCCCCTCAAAAAAGATAAGTTTAAGTTCTAACTTCCAACCCCTCATAACATGACCTGATTTGGAAATAGATTCCTTACAGATGTAATCGGTTTAGATAGGTCATGGTAGAGCAAGATGGACCCTACCTTAATATAACTGGTGTCCTTATAGAAGAGGCACACAGGGAAGAAGCCATGTGACAACAGAGGCAGAGACTGGAGTTAAGCAGTCACAAGCTGAGGAACTCTTGGGGCTACGAGGAGGTGAATGCGGTGAAGGATTCTCATTCTAAAGTTTCAGAGAGAGAATGGCTAACACCTTGGCCACAGACTTCCCAGTTTCCAGACCCATGACAGAATACACTTCTAGTTTCAAGCCACCCAGTTTGTGATACTTGTTATGGCAACCTAGGAAACTCATACAAAGAATGAAAATGTTCTTTGCTTTCAAGGAACAATACATACCAGATAATTATAAAACAGTGGGAATGCTATAACAAAAAGAAGTGCTCTGTGCAAACATGGAGGACATGGCAAGTAACTCAGCCTTGGAAGAGGATCAGGAAAGATTGGAGCTGGGGTTTCAAGGTTGAGTAGGAGCTCTCTAGGAGAAAGTGCACTCTAGGCAGAAGGAACAGCAGAACCACATGTGTCCCATCTCAGTCTGTACTTTGGGCATGCGCACAAAGCTCTAACCATAACAGATGCTCAGCACATATCTCTTGAATTTGAAGAAAAACTGGACTCTCTAGACAAGAGAGGAAGAAAGGACAGTGTGTGTGGGTGGCTGCCACCTAGAGACAGGAAAAAACTGAAATCATCAGACTCCCCAAATAGAGAGCAGATGGAGGGCAGCAGCAGAGGCCAGAGAAATGAGGCAACCCAAGCAGGGATGACTTTAAAAAAAAAAAAATGGGTTGGTCTCTAGGGCTCTAACTCAGCTGGGAAGGAAAGCAATTTATGACCAAAGGAAGTAGGCTGACAGTAAACAAAAATACAGTGACCCCTGAGTTCCCACTGGACAGAAGATAGATGGTGCTGTCGTAAAAATGAGATTAATTTTAATAAGGGCTTTCACCAAGCAGCAGACCCTGGCGGCCAGAGGCCTGTCACAGGACTGATGACAGGCAGAGTTGCTGATGAATGGGGCTGACCCCAGTGAGCTGAAGACATGGGGAACAATGAGAAGCTTGGGACTGGCCCCTGGCTGTGGATTGGGTAGCTGCTGTTTGTGCAGATTCTTTATCATAATGGTTGGTGTTCCAGAGCTGGATGCCCACACTCCAAATGTCTGAACCATAACTTATCCCCAGCCAGCTTGGCGTGGGACTGTGCTTGCACACCTCCACCAGCAAGGAGCTCACTACCTGTAAAGGCTATAGGGTAATGCTCCCTATGGGGTCACTTGGAAAATGCCCTTTGTCTGGTTCCTTGGCCACAGGACAATCTCACAAAGACTGTGATCACTTTCGATTCAAATCAGCCGAGTTTTATTTAACAAACACTCTCTGAGAGCTCACTGTGCAATAAGATATGAGAAGAAAGATAGTTAAGAACCAGTCTCTGCCTCCAAGAACTTTTAGAAGGGAAACCGACCATGCCCTGCCCTGACCACATCCTGAACCCTGATCCTATTATAGACTCGACCCTAATCCTTGACGGCAAACTGAGCCCTGAACCTAGTAACAGATTAAGCTTCCCGCCCAACTCAACGTGCACCCAGAAGCAGTCTGAATCCTAATCCTTTTATGGACTGAGCCCTGATCCTGGTCACAACTGGGCCCTGACGCTGACCTAGGACCTCACAAACAGGTGCCTATTTTTAACAGGGATGAGGAAGAGGGTGAATGAAAGTTTGTAAATGGGTCAGGGCTCAGCGTGGCTGGAGTAATGTCCAAATCCTTAATGCTTAAGCCAAATGTTTGCAGACCCAGCGGAATTCAAGGTGCAGCCTTTGGAAGTACACATTGACACCTCTCCCCTCACAGCCGTGCCGGCCACGGCGCAGCACTGAGTCACATGTCAATTGGTGTGCATGCCTGCCCGCTGGCTTCTGTTCTCCTAATGACAGGGACTTTGTTGATCTGCTCGTGGGCCAGGCTGCTGTGACCAACTCTTCCTCTCTGCCCCACTCCTGAACACCTACTGTGTGCTGGGTCCTGATCTGGTCAAGGGACATGGGGACAAATAGTCTGATGGCTTGGCACAGACACCAGCAAGGGCCCTGTTAGAGCTTTAATCATTTAGTCAACAAACCAACTAGAGAGATCACCTTGCAGAGAAATGGTGCCCCGTGGGGTTTATGAGCTGAACATCTGCCAACCAAATAAAACCAGTCCCCACGATTATCCAGCACTCAAACCCCCTGGCATCAGACATCCCAATTTCTTGTCAGCCATTTCCCCGATTATGTATCAATAGATGTCACACCATCAAGTCCTGGCTCCCAAGAGAGTGTTTGAAAAGTCAAAGATGTTTGTCTAATGCAAACCGATGTCATGTCGGGAATTAGTTTGACTAATAGGCCTTTAATTAGATCCTTGTGAGGTCTGGGTCCCAAGCAGAGGCTTCCCAAAGTTTTCATTTAGAAGATAAACTATCCCTTCCCCCAGATTGCCACCATAAATCTCTCTTTCAGTGTGCACTCAGAATGGCAGAGAGAGGCATGAGATTTGTTTCTCTTGCCAACTTGAAGAGCTTTGTGCCCAGTCACTCCAGGGTGAAGTGCCAGGAACCCCTGCAGGCCAGGCCCCTCATCGGAGTTGCTGCGGGAGTGCCTGGCTCATGCCATCTGCCCAGATGAGGACCAGCACATCTCACCAGAGCCATGAGGCCACTTCCCAAACATCTTGTCCACCTGAACAGCAATAGCAGGGCCAATTCCAGAGCAGAGAACATGAGGTGAACATCATTCAGGGCATTTCTCTCTCAGGGCATTCCCAGAGGTGTCCTAGGAATGAGTTCACCACGCCATGCTGGCAGGTGGGAGGGATTTCGTGAGAAATGATGCATGTCGCCAAGCAGGTGCTTAATACATGGTGACGTGATGCATGCTGATTCACTCTGCCACCTTGAACTCACCCAAGGAATGCTCAGGTCTATACCACTAAGAGCAGCCCCTGTCCAAGTGCATCCCAGGCTCTGGTGCCAGCCAGTCCCTGGCGGTTTGTACACAGTTTGTTACAAGTTCACAAAAATCTAAAGTCATCCCAAAATGCTCATAGATAGTTGGCATTGCTGTGACAAAATTTATGGTATTTCACATAAGTATTATTGGTCAGCAAAAGATTGAAAGTTAAAAAAAAGTGTCTCATCACAAATAGCTTAAAAGGCAGAACATAGAAATTTCTGAGATGGGTCATATTACCATTTCAAACATGAGAAATTGAAACTCGGGGTGATTCCCTTGCCCAACTCCATCACCTAAGTGGTCTCAAACCCAGGTCCTCCTCACTCTAAAGTTACTTAAAGCCACTTTATTTCAGGGATCAAGTCACATATCTGATGCTATGTTGCTAATAAAAAAGTCACAGTATTGGGTTTAGCTTTGTCAATACCATTGTTTCATTGTTCTATATTCCACATGAGTGAAATCACCTGGTGTTTGTTTTTCTCCTCTGACTTATTTCACTTCACATAACCCCATCCAATTTCATTCCAGTTGTCACAAATAACTAGATTTCCTCTCTCTCTCTTTCTCTCTCTCTCCTTCTCTCTCTCTCTCTCTCTCTAGATAAATAGAGAGATACAATACATACATATGTACATACAATGCATACATACATACATACATACATACATACATACATACAATGCCCTGGGTTATCTCTAGAGATAAATCTGGCCTTCAACTTAGATGTTCACCCTCAAGCCAAACCAGACACACCTAGCACCTTAACAGGAAGTTCCATCCATCCTAGGCAGAGATCACCTCTGGCGCATGAGAATGAAGAGTCAAGCTAGAAGTCACTTGTTTTATTCTAGGGAAAACACTGGTATTGCCCTTTGTCCTCACACACCCCGGTATTCATCCCTTGAGGAACTAGAGACCCTGAAACCTCCCATTCTCTTTGGCAAGAGTTGCAAGGGCCTACCCTATGGCTCTCCCGAGGCCTGTGCTGCTCCAGCTGGCCACATGTTAGGCCTCCACCCTGTCAGAGACACGGCCTGTGCAGGATGGTGTGTGTGCAGTGGTGGCCCATAAATGTCGACTCCCACTCCACCCTATCAGGTGTGCAAGCCTGCCCCAGTGAAAGCTGACCCCCAAGACTCCATCCAACCACCCCCATCCAAACAGAGAAAATAGGCTAGAAAGGAAATCGGCCCATCTATGTGACAGGCTGCCCTTCTACCTCCCTCCCTAAACACTGACTCATCACAGCCTCCTCTAAGCTCTCTGCAACAATCAATTGGCAAGTGGAAAGCTCAGTCTCTGTCAATGCTGGATGGAAAGATTCATTATATTGGGTTGTCGGGAAAGTCATGATGTGCTTTTGCATAGAAATGTAGAAAAGATACATCATGACTTTCCCCACAACCCAATAGATGCAGGGAGTCCCGCAAATTTGGAAATATGTGGAATTTCAGAGCAAAGAATCAGAGAATCAGACAGCAAATGTTTATTGAACATGTGTGAGGGGGTCAGGCCCTGGAGACTTCAAGTACAGAGAAGTCAGGGTCAGAGAATCCTATAAACTTAATGTCATGAGCCCTTAGGGCATTGGAATCATTAAAACTATCAAATAATAGAATCACAAGACATTAAATGAAATCAAGAATCACAGGATTCCACAGAACCCACAGGGGCTATTAGAGGTCTCTTGTTCAACCAGGTCAGGCCAGCCCTCATGACAGGCAAACCCTGAGTCCAGAAGAGAAAAGAAGTTTCTGCTACAATGTCAAGGGTGGGTGGCAACCAGGACAGGTACCATGGGGAGGAAATTGGCCTGAAGGATGAAAATGGAGGCAATTGGCAGGAGCTCTGGTGAGGCATGAAGCTGGCTCTGAAATGTAGATGAAAGTTAGAGTAGGGTAAGATAGGGTCTGAGAATCCTTAGATTCTCAGAATAAGAGTAGATCACAGAATATGAAGAGGTCACAGTGGAGGCAGATCTTCTTGACTTCCCCCATTTCCTGCTAAGGGGGGTGACGGGGTTACCCAGGCCTCAGGTGAAGCTGAAGCAGGTTAGCCCGTTCAACCAAGCTGGGTGGCTCTGGAAGAAAGACTTCGCTTATATGAAGCCAGAATTGACCTCCCCATTCTATCCTGGTTCTGCCCTCTGAAAATTACAGATTAATGGAAGAAGATTCATGATCCTTTGTTCCACTGTGATAAGGGCGCTCCTGGCAGAGGCAAGCACATAGACAAAGGCAGAGAGGCTGGAGGCCTAAGGCATGTAGTATACTCACAGATATGTAGGCATATGGGACAGAAGGTGAATGCCCAGGTATCTTGGGAGGGGAGAGAGAGGATCCTGGAATGGGATATTGAGGTTAAATGATAGAGGTGCCAAAGGCTCAGGGGCTAGACTCTGTCTGCATGTGTCTCCCACTCTCTGTGTGGCATGCCCATAACACAACCAGAGGCCAGAGTGCATGCTGCTTGCATGGTCCCTGATGGGTCACTGGAGGGGACCTCTTATTCTTCCTACAGCAGGTCTGTGGCATGCCCTCTCCCTGCCCCTGGGTGGCTTGATGAGGCCCTGGAGGAACCATGTGGTGGGCTCAAGGTGTAATGTGCAAGCTTAAGTATCTCTAAAACAACTAGTAAAAACCCTGACCAAATCCAAACCAGATGCCCCAGGGCGTGCAGGGTTGAGAGCTGTCAGCACCTTTGCATTTTCACCTGCTCATGTGGGTTGCACCTGTAGGCAACAGAAACACGGAAGAGCTTTAGGCTGCCCACCAAGTTCAGCCCTCTCTGGCCTGCCCGGTGTGAAGGCACTGAGCGGCGGAAGGAGGAAGGCAGCAGACCTCTCTTTGATCTGTCCCCTCCCTCTAATTATGCTCCCCTTTCTCACAGTCCCCAGCACAGGCCCAAGGGATTTATTAGTGTCTGAACTATAGTCCCCAGTCAAAAAGTTAGATAAGTTGCCTCTCCTCTCCAAGACTCAGATATCCTATATGCAACATGGAGATGTTAATAATGACTTCAAGTCTACGGGATGGTTCATTCATTCAGCTGGACAAATATTTATGGGGCATTTATTGCAGGTCAAGCATTGGACTAGGTACTTGGAACATAGCAGTGAACAAAACAGATATTATCCTTGCCTTTATAAGTTTTCAGTCTATAGACTAGACAGGCAAAACAAACTTCCACCTAAGTATCAAGACAATTTACAAATGGAAAATGTGTAAATGCTTTGAAAAGGACTTGCTGGGTGAAAGAGAGCATTCAACTGGGCAGGGGTGAGGAAGACCTTCCCAAAGTAAACATTTAAACTCAGGCCTGGATGTTGAGTAGGAGTAAGACAGAGGGAGAGCTCAGGATAGGGTGGCAGTGGGAAACCTCCAAAGTGTTTCCAAAGGGCCGCCATTGACTCTATTCTTGGAACTTTACAGAATAACTTCAGTGGGGAGTTGGCTCATGGGTGCAGCTTCCTCAACCCTGGCCTGGAAGAACTTCCAGGATGTGAGGGTCCAGAAGCTAAGGGATTGGTCATGCCAATAAATGCCAGGGGCCAGGATATATGCAGCTCTTCCCCCAGGCCTGGCTGCCTCTTGGGATTATAATGTGCATGTCACCATCTTTGCCCTCATTTGGTCCTTCCAACATTGACATGATAGAACAGGGGCCCTTGGGATTATAATGTGCATGTCACCATCTTTGCCCTCATTTGGTCCTTCCAACATTGACATGATAGAACAGGGGCCCTCAGTCTCCACATCTGGTTAAGGAACTGAGGTCCTGAGGTGGGTGGGCTTACACAAATATGCAGCAAGTTAGTAGACTTCACTTCAAGTCCTCTGACTTAAAATTAGATCAGAACATTCCCAAGAAGAAGCACTTGACCAAGATCCCTGCCCCACAGAAATGGAGAGCCTCAAAGGCGGAGATAAAATGTTGGGGAGGGAGAAAGAGATTTTAGAGGCAGAAGTCAGACCAGACCAAGACAGGTTTGAAGCCCGAGGTGCCAAAAAGAAGGTCTGGAGTGATGTGGAATGAACAGAATGGGGCATACCTGAGATCACCTTGCCAAGGACTGACCACTGCATAAACAACCATGCAAAGGAAATGATCACCCTTTATTGGCCCCCCAGGCCTTCTCTGGGGGCCACACCCTATAGCATATCTGCTCCCTCCACCTTATAGCAAGTCCTGGCACAACTGTCCTGGCACCCTGATTTTGAGCAAGTCCTGGCACAACTATCAAACTCCTGTGGCCTTGGTTGTCAGGACAGAGCCTAGCTCCCCATGCCTCTACCAGAGAGGGCCATGGAGCACCCCTCAGGGTTATCTCTGAAGCTGCAGCCTGGACTCAGCAATCATGCCCCACACCCTTGGGGCCACTCTCCCCAACTCCTAGGGGCTGTGGCAGCCCAGCCAACGAACATCAGTGTCTGAAATGGCCGCCCAGCCTCTTTCCCAAAGCACGCCTACCTCGAAGGCCCAGCTCAGTTATCTCCTCCCTGTCCTCCAGAGCTCAGCACAGGCATCAGTGCTCCCAGGAGCCTTCTTATGATGAGTGGACAGCTCCTCTGACTGATAGCCCCTGCCCTGCATCTTCCTCCCCATGGGCTGAGCCTCGTGAGGGCAGCAGCTATGCCTCTCTGGTTTCTGTCTCCCAGAGCCCAGCACATAATAGGAGGTCAGTACATGTCTTTACCCCTCCCCCTTACTTTCTGGAAAGAAGCCCAGCAAAAAACACTGAGCTATGATTTTTAAAGTAGAGTAAAATTGATTCATCGTTGTTTGAATCTTCCAGTGTCTGACCAAACATAGTACTCCTGATCTGATGGCGGACAGGACACTTGAGGCCTTCCCCAGGGTCACGGCACCCCTCCCATGCCCCATGGCAGCCTGGCCAAGGAGGGCCATTCTGTCCCCAGGCTCAGCCTCCAGGTTTCCAGCCTCCCTCTCCTGCAGCTCCCCTGCAGGTCTCTCTTTCGCCAGGTGCCTGGAGGGTGGCATAACCACTCTAACCCTCACCTATTGAAAACAGCCCACTCAGAAAATGTCAGCTTCCCCTTTCCTGCCTTCTCATCCTGTATAAATTGTTTTCCCCCTTCAGAGCCTGGAGCAAATCCCTCTCACCCAGGAAGCCTTTCGACCTCCCCTTTCCATCTGGGCTGAGCCTGAAGCGTAGGTGGCCTGGGGCTGCCTCTCGGCCCCAAGAAAGCTGCAGGGCAGGACTGAGACGCCTCTAAGCCTGGATAAAGGTGAAATCCAACGGTTGGGAGAGGTTATTTTTGGATCTGACACAAATGCTAAATGAAGAGCCCTCAGCCTTCCAAGCAATCTTTGCTTTGTGCTCCAAGGCCCAAAACTAACATTTTCATAATAATTTTCCAGTATCAAAGTGATAGTTTTGATTCAAGACAGCTGAAGCCTGCAAAACTGTGTGGCGGCCTCTGCCGCCCTCGAGCCAAACATGTGCCTCTGTCTCTATTTTAACACCTTTGATAATCATCGAAAAATGCACGGCCCAAGCAGTTTTCTCAGCTTTCTGACCATAACAGCCGCCTCTGGAAGGAGTGCGCTGGAAGTCTGTTTTCCTTCTGCATTACTCTGAGCCCTGGGCTTAGAGCTCCCAGCCGGCCTGGCACTTCAGCCCCCTCTCTACATTCCATTAGTAATGTCTGATGGAGGAATTGGCCTCTCCAGTGCTATTTAAAAAGGGGGGAGCCCAAGAAATACAGTAACACAATCTCGTGGAAAACCGATATAATCTTTTCAAAACTATAAAGATCGCTCACCCGGAGTAACATCTGCATGGAAAAAGAAAAAGATTTTAAACAAACTGGAAAGGGGTCGGGTAACTTGTAAAGGCCGGAGCGTCAGGGACTGCTGGCTCGTCCGAGGCCTGCTGTCACTCGGCCGGGGGGAAGGCCATCCTCAGAGGAGCCAGTTCCCTCACTGAGAGCTCCCACCATCTGGAATTCATTGTAAGAAGGATCACTGCCGTTTGTAAAAAGAACCTCGGCCTTAAAATAATTGTTCCTTAAATCATTAATATGGCCTGCACTCTGCATGGGCAGTCAAAGGACAGTAGGGGCAAGTCAGGGGCCCAGGCCAGAGTCCGAGCCCGCTCCACTGCCCTCTCTCTCGGAAGCCATGGCCATGTCCTCCCAGAAAGATCAGGTCAAATTCTAGGCTCTTCCTCTAGCCTGCCTTTTGCTGCCTTGGAAAGGAAGCTTCTGCAGAATAGTTATTTGCAAAAAATCCTTTTGGCTCTTGGTGCCTTTGGGGCTTAAGGGCTCAGAAAAGGATGAAACTAATGCAACAAAATCCCTGCTGGAGGCCTAATTCTCCAGGCACGCATGTTCCCCAGAGGACTCACAGCACCCGAGGCAAGGACAGTCAAAAAAGTGGCATCTGTCATATCCGGGAAACCTGACGAGAGGTGCAGACAGAGCCAGCAGGGACCCAGCCCAAACTGGGCAACTCAAGCTGTTGGACCACCAGGGTTCTGTAAGGAGGAGGCTAGTGTGGGTCCGGGTCACAGGGACTTAGAAGACAAGATCTGAAGATCTGAGTGTCTGACACTCAGAGAGGTCTGGAATCTTAGATCCTTTGCAGCAGAGGGCTCTGGAAACTTTAGATTTTTCCTGCCTCCCTCTTCAGGACAGTGGGTTCCGAATTCTGAACTTGCGGCCAGGCACATACTGATTTGCTGAAAGGCAGTGGTGAGACCTGCATGCACAGTGGGACTGGAAGGGACTGAGACTCACACAGTCCCCAAGGTCCTGAGCCTCTGGGGACTGTGAGGACCCTGGGACAGCAGAGACACCCTGTCCACTGGAAAAGGAGAGCCTCTAGGCAGCACATTCTGCCCAGCACAGTCCTTCTCCTTGGAGCTTCTTGCTGCCTTTCCACTTCCTTATTTGCTGCCCCAAAACAACCCCCCACACACACACATACTCACAACCCCGTGAGGCTCCAAGTACCATCTCTGTGCTTCCTACCCCAGGTGTCCCACCACCCCAATCTGTCTGACTCTCCCTGTCTTTGGAGTTGAGATTCCTAGACACCCCCTGAACAGCCCAGGCTCACAACACGTGCCTACAGGAATTCCCTCCCCCTAACATGGCTCTTCCCCAGTGTCCCCATCTCAGGAAAGACACTACCGTCCACCAGGGACCCCACTCCTTGGTGAGTCATCCCTGATCTTTCTCGCCCTGTCCTCCCACATTCAGTTCCCAAAACCCAAAGACCTGTCAGTCCTGACCCTCAGGGTTTTCAGTCACATTCACACCTTCCCACCCCCTCTACCACACCCCAGTTCAAGCTTCACCATTTAGGGGCTGGGTCACTGTAGTCTGTCCCAAACTAATGTCCAGACCCTCTACCCTGCCACTAGGCCATGCTTCTAAAACACAAATCTTACCAGTTTCTTGCTGCTTAAAACCCTTTACTAAATTATCAGTAGGATATAGTCTCCACTCAGTCACTGTAGACCAGATGGGTGAGGTCAGGCTGTGGTAATGAACATCTCAGAGATCTCAGAAGCTTACAATATCCATTTCTCATACTACACAGTCACACAGGGTAGATAGGGGCTCTGCTCATCACAGTCACTCAGGGACCTGGGCATCTGGCACAGCCGCCATCTTGAAAGCTGCCAGTCATTGTGTTGGGAGGAGATTGCCATGGAAGGCTTAATTCCAGCAATTAAATATTCAGTCTGGAAATACCGTGTGTTGGTTCTTGCACAGCCCTTTGGCCAGAACCTTATTGAACCATCCCACCACAAGGGGGCCAGGAAGGGCAGTGCTCAGAATGGAGAGCCAGGAAGAGTTGATAGTCCCACAATCCCATACTCTGGTCCGTGCCTATGCTCGCTCTCACCTCTGTGCCCTTCTAAAGGTTGATCACTTTGTCTGAGACCCTCATCCTCACACTTCACTCACCAACCTGGGGCCTCAGCTTAGATATTGTCCACCATGAGACACTGACCTGTACCCCCCCCCCAAATGGGTTCCTCCTCTGGGGTCTCAATTCTTTGTCACACTCTGTCATAATTTTCTATCTAGTGTCTTCTTGGATAATGAACTCTATGAAAGTAGGAGCTTCTGTGCTTGTTATATCACTATGTCACTGGTGCCTGCTCAAGTGCCCATGTGGGAGAATAATCAGAATTGTTGAATAAATGAATGAAACAGATCAAAATCCAGAGTTACCAGGAGAGTCAGGGAGCCTAGAGACTTCAGGAATAAAACCAACAGTCCTTGCTGAGTGTGTTCCAGAAGATGGACATCATGGGCTGTTGGAGCAGGAGGGAGGAAGGCCTCTGATAACACCAGCATGGAGACATCACCATGAAGAATGACATTTAGCTAACCCTGCAGTCAGAAGTCAGAACAGGGTCCATGAGAATCCCCTTGGCCCCAGCAGTCAGGAAGGGGTGGGGCTCAGGTCAGGACCAGCTGATAGAAGTAGGATACCCATGCAGAGCCAGAGCCCAGGCTCTGCAGTGATTTAGTGGGGCGAGAAGTGGGGCTGTGAGAGCACAAAGATAACTTCAATCTGGGGGCATCAGGAAGGACTTCCTGGAAGAGGTGACTATCCAGTATAGAAAGTATCCACTCTGAGGTTGTGTCTAACATGCTATGCAGTATTTAAGCTGGAAAAAGGGATAAGGGAGGATGAGCCCGTTCCAGAAAGAAGGAACAGATTGGAAAAAAAAAACTAGGAGGGAGGAGAGGGCATGGAGTGTCCAGAGAATAGTGGACATCACCTGTCGGGAGCTGAGGGTGGGAGGTGAGGCATGGGTGAGCACAGGAGGTGTCTCTGCTTCTTTTTATCCTGGATGATGGGAGTTTGGGGCTCATGGGGCTAAGAAAGAAGTGCCTTGGACTTGTAGCTCTCCCAGTCTTTATCTCCTGTATGGAATGCCTGACATTTTGGGCTCACAGGAGGCACAGTCTCCTGCCTCCAGCATGCTCCTTTTGTATCTGACTTCCTTGTATAACTGTTGCCAAGGGGCTCTGGAAGTCTGCCCAAGCTGCACAGAAGGTCACTGTCTAACTTCAGGGCACAGGGACGCCATCCCTGGCCTTGCTATCCTCTGTCGGCAAGGGTCACCAGACCCTTTTTCTTGGCAAGCAAATGGGGAACACACCCAGTATTCCAGAAGGAAGCCTGGGTGGAAAGGGCAGTTTGGCCACTTCGTGTCTCTAGACAGGGTCACCAGAGCCTACACGCTGGGGGCACTGCCACCAGACCTCTGCTCAGGCTGGCCGTCCTCCTAGCACAGCCTCCTGGCCCTCCTGACCCTCAGTGAGCTGGATTGCTGGGCTTCAGGAGTGGGGCCCACCTCTACTCTGTTGGGATAGAGACAACTTAACTCACTGCTTAAGAACTTAACCTACTGTGTGCCCCAGCCTTGCTAAGTAAGCACTCAGGAAAAGTGATTGCTTAAATGCCACCTTCACCCTGCTGCCTCACCTGAAGCCGCAGGGGTAATGTGTCCAGAAAGAAATGAGCCCTCCTTAGCATGTATGGGTCACCAGGTGGGGAATTCAGAGGCCTTCTTGACTCCCTCTTCCCTCCCACGACCAGACAGTCACTAAGCCCTGTCACTTCTCCCTCCTAAGTGGGTCTCCAGTCCATCCCTTGATTCTCATCCCATATGCTCCACTGAGTGCAGGTAGTCACCATCCTCCGACAAGTCGCCTCTTCACTGGTTTCCAGGCGCCACATCACAGCCCAAGAGAACCTTTTGACATGGAGATTTAGCCATGGTTTAATTACAAGCATTGCCTTATCATCATTCCCTGTTGACCTTAGGATAAAGTCCAAACTCCTTAGCTTAGTATTTGGGTCTTGTGTTAACTCCCAGACTGCCCCCTTTGCTCCAGCTTACATACCAGATAGTATCTTAGACACTACCTTAGATACCATTCAGTGGATACTTTTTATATAGTTGCCTCCTCCAGGAAGTCCTTTCTGATGCTGGCAGACTGGAGTCATCTTTATGTTCTCATAGCCCCACCTCCAGCCCCCCTAAATCACTGTAGAGGTCACCTGATCATGGCTCATGGCTCCCTTATTCACCACAGCCTGGCACCTCCCCTGCTGAGCTCTGACTTCATGGTTCTTCAGGATGCCACATTCCCTCCTCCTCCTGCCGTCACAGTCTCTTTCTTCAGCCCAGGAAGTCCACTCTGCCCGATCGCCCAGGTAGCACACATTCACTCCTCCTGGCACAGGCCAGAGGTCACTTCCTCAGAGGCTATCCTTGACCACCATGCTACAATGGGCAGGGATCCCCTGTGATAAGCTCCCTTAGCCCCTTGACCTTCCCCTTGGCCACGGCAGCTATATTTCCCTATGATTCAGTGAGGCAATTAAAAGCATGGACCCTGAAGCCAAAATGCCTAGTTCACAGCCCAGCACTGTTGTTTACCAGCTCTGTGTCCTTGGGATGCTTCCTTGACCTCTCTGCACCTCAGTTTCCTCATCCATAAAGTGGGGATAACAAAATCACCTACTCCATCGCAGCCATGCAACTTGCTGTGGCCAATGAAATGTGTGCTGGGTCCTGTGCTACTTCCAGAGGAAGCCTCCAGAGATGCTATGCCGGGTGGCAGGTCCCCTGCCCATGGCCCCCTCAGCCCAGGCCCTAGAGTGAGAAGAAGTGCTGTCCACCTCCCGTTGACCCATCATCAACGTGTGACATAAACATGAAATACACCTTTGTCGTCATATTCCACTGAGATTTGGGGGTTTTTATTTTCTGCTACATAACTATCCTCTCCCAGTTGATAGAAGCATTTGGAATAAAGTCTGGCAGAGAGAAAATTATGGAAGAGTTAGCTATCATTATTTACATGGCTGCCTGCTAGACTCTGCTAGTAAGACCCAGCTTTCTCTTGTTCACTGTGGCAGCCCCCACTGTGGGCACAGTGCCTAGCACGTTAACACTTGCTCAATAAAATACTTCTTGACTCATCCACTGATGGTCAGGCAAGAGCTCTGCTGAGCCCACACACCCACCCCACCCACCTGGCCTGGTCCCCATGGGTGGGTGTCAGGGATCAGCTCTGTCCAGAACCACCCCTCTGCATCACCATAAATCCCAATGGCCCATTTCTTTTGAACAGCCCCCGGAGTTCTTCCATCCTAGCAACGCCTGTCAGTTGTGATGGAATGATTTGGTCTCGCCAAGACTGTGGTCTGGCCTGTCCACTGTGGTTCCCTTGTGGACATTCCTCCTGGCCTGGCACAGGGGGCGGCCATTCCCCCTAGCAGTTATTTGCCAAGAAGTTCCAGGTGGTTTCACTTCTCCCAGTAAGCCCAAACCACTCTCAGTATCTGAGAAAATTCTAGATTCTGATAAAAGGATATAGAGGCATCTGTTCAATCTCCATCCCAAGAGAAACTAACCCCTGCCTGCATATCTCTGTTGATGGGGCTTTTACTACCTGCAGAGTCTGGGCTCTGCCATGGGGTAGTTCTGTTGGCTGAGCTCTTCAATAGATGACTTGCATCTGATCTGCATGCTCAAACCTCATCTTGGTCCCCATGGGCCATGCCCCACACTGACTGAGCCAGACCACAGTTTCTGGCCTGTGACAACTATGTAAAGCAGGACGCCCACTCTGTCACCCTTCACCTCCTCACTTTCTCACAAAGCATTCTCAACTGTTTCCTCCCCCTGGCTTTTTTTTCTTTATCATTGTTATTTTATGAAAAAGTTCCCTGAATTACCCACTTGTGGGATTTTGGTCAAAATTTAATGTTAATCCAGTCCATATTTTGGCCCCAAAATATAGGCTGGTCCTCTGTGTGGCCTCCGCCCAGGGGCTGGGGGGATTAGAAGGCAAAACCCAATACGAACTGGCCTCCTGTGGTCTGCTGTGACTAACAGATCCATCATCAAGTTAAATCCACCCTCAGAGAACTCTTGGTACAGATATAAGTAGTTGTGCTCTAGGAAAGGTATAGAAAGCCTCAGAAATTTTCTCCAGAGGATTCATGGGAAGCTGGGATAGCATTCAAGCCACAACTCCGACTTAATTTTGTGTGATCCTAGGTTAATCCCCTTTATTCCTTAGTACCTAATTTTCCCCATCTCTGCACAATAAGGAAGTTGTACTTAGTCATCTCTAAAGGTCCTATCAACCACCCACTTGTTAGTATGAATTAGCACCTCAGCTTAGCTATAGCAATGACTGTCTCTAAATGGACCACACGTGGGTCTCAGTTGCAGCTAACAGAAGCCAACTCTGGCTAACTTAAAGAAAGAGGTAGATGGGGGGAGGGGGAGAAGAAAAGGAGTGAGGGAGAAGGATGTATTAGAAACTTGTGAATGACCCACAGATTAAGGGAAGACTGAAGAACTAACCTCATAAAATCAACAGGAGCCGGGGAAGGGGGTGGTGGGGGGGAGATGAAAGGGCAGAATCACAGTCAAGGTCATTCCCCAGAAACAATCTGCAAAAACACCTGTCTGCTCCTGCTGGCGTCCAGTCCATGCTGCTGGCCACTCCATCTCCCTGATACTGTCTCTTCTCTGGCTTCTGAGACCCTGCTCACTTCAGCAATCCTGCTGTCCTGCTGTCCTGCCATCCTCTTCACTGGCCACTTCCTTTTCGGATTTCACTCCCCTGACTCTGACCACCCGCCCTGAGCAGGGTGAACAGCAAGGGCTAATGCCCCCAAAGCCAGGGTCGTCTCTCCCGAGTCCTGCTGCCTTTGGCGAGTGATCTTAGACTAATTGTTTAAGCTTTCTGAACTCAGTCGCTTCACCATTAAACTGGGGAGAACTGAGCCACCCCCATGGGCTTGTGAGATTGGGGAGTACTGGCACCGAGGTGCTCAGGACCCCAGCCTGGCCGACAACTTTGTGCTCCTTGGTGGGGCTGGGGTTGAGGATGGGGCACCCCCTCTCTTCCTGCCTTCTGTGGACCACCACCTGCCCCCACCCCACCTCCAGCCCCTGCGTTTGTAGGTGGTCGACACTGAATGGGATTCTCTTCCTCTTTGCACTTTCACTCTTTACATTTCACTTCGTGATGGGAACTGTGAGTGGGAGTGAGATACCCCAAATCTCCACTACATTCTTCCCCTCTACTGGGGTCCGCCTTCGTGCAAGCCACTTGTTCCATCCCCAGGGCTAAGTAGACAATTTCCTGACAGGGAAGGGGGGCAAAGGAGCAGGGCCTTTGGGGTGGGTTTCAAAGAGCCTCTGCCTTTATTGCCGCCTGTCCTCTCCCCTTCCCCTTCTCATCCTGGAGAGCCCATCTCCCCCCAGGCAGGGGAAATTATACCAGGTTCTAATGGGGCTGGAGGGGAGAGCGGCCCCTCTATTCACCGGCGGCTGAGCGGCCTCTCGAGCAGCCATTGTGCCCCCAGCCGCCTCCGCCTGGATTGCGGTCAGGTGGTCCAGCGCGACCCCTCCCCTTGGTCGGCACAGGAATGGGCTCCAGCGACGGGCGGCCCACGGAGCTCTCCGTCCACCCTCTCGAGGCGCTTTTGTTGAATAAAATAGCACCCGCACCCGGCCACTTTAGACCAAGGCCAGGCACTTGAATGTGAAAACGGGGCCCAGCCACGGGGAGTGCGGGGACAATGGCCACCCTCAATTAGCTCACTGAGGTGCCCCAAATGGACTTGGGGAGGGGCGCAACCATAGCCCATTCATGCATATTTATCACAATCTGCTGCACAGACGCTTGCATTGTTGTCATGGCAGCGCTGGGGGTGGGGGCAGAGGGGAGAGGGCTAAGGGGCTCCCTGGGCCTTGCAGGGGTTGTGGCTCAGGGATGCTCTGGCTAGACCCAGCATATTGGAAAGCTCCCCCCCACTCCACGTCCCCCTGCCATTATCTGCCATTATCTGAGACTCATGAGCCAGCCTAAGCAGGGAACCCCGGACTATGAAGAAAGGCACCTTCACATGTGCTGGGCACACCCACTTGACAGGTAGGGAAGCCAAGGCCCAAAGCAGAGTTAGCATTTTCCTTATGTCACTGTGCACCTAGGATGGAAGGGGTCATATTAATAAAGGCATGTACTATATGCCAAGTAAAAAGCTGGTCTGTGCTAAGTGTTCTCTGTTGTCCTATCTATGTGCTCCCATAAATCTGTACTGTCTCCACACAAGAAAAACCACAACTGAGCATAGGGTGGCTACTTTTTCCAAGATCAAGCAGTTGGTGTGAGTAGCAGGGCTGAGACCCTCGCTAAGGTGGTCGCTCTCCACGACCGGGACCTGGCCACAGGTTAAGGAAGTTGGATGGGGGCTATTTCTTGGTCATTAGTGGCTGGGGCCAGGCACTACTTGGTGCCAAGTTCAGGCCACTTCATTTGGCATATAGCAGTGCCAGGGAGAGCTCCATTTACAGACATGGAGGCTGAGGTCTGGAGAAGCGCAGCGCCCTGCAGCAGGCCACACTTGGCTGGCTAACAAGTCACAGGGCCAGCACCATGGGTGGTGGTCCCAGTTTGCCCTCGGGCACTTCCTTTCTTCCTTTCTGGACTGCTAGAAAAAGAAAGCAAACTTGGCTTCCAGATTCTGCTGAGCTGTGGACTTAGTACCCTGCCCCCATGAGAGCCTTGTGCAGGAGGGGGCTGAGCTGGGGCTTCCCTCACAAAGCTCTCAAATGCCATCTGAGATTCCAGCGGGGGTGGCTGCCCCATGTGACTGCTGGGCAGAGCTTCGAAGTTCTCCTCTCTCTGTGGAGCCCAGCTCTTCTAAGGAGCTCACAACATCTGTGGGAATGCAAGCAGATAGAGAAGGGGGCAAAGCTGCCTCCCCATCAGGCATGGCCGCAGTGGCAGGGGCTGTTCCTCCCAGTGGGTGTGGGTTCTGTTGCAGTGTGTTGTTCTAGCAAACTAACTGAGCTTACTGTGCTCCTCCCCCATCACCCCCCACACACACACTCTTGCCTCCACGCCTTTGCTCTTGCTCTTTCTCCTGGTTTGGATTACAAGTTGAGTTGCCAGGAATTAAGGTGAGTGGAGTCTGATTCCATTGGTCTGGGTTGAGTTCTGTTCCTTTCAATTGGTTTGGTAGGGGTTGCACCCGCTGGGTTGATTTGAGGCATGTGTTCATGAGACGAGTTCAGTTCCACGGCATTGAGTTAAGCTGAACTTGAGTTAAGGTAAGTTGAGCTGCATGTAGTGAAAATGAAGAGGAGATGATGACAAGCCTCAAGCTAATAACAACCTCCATGGAACCTCCAACTCTGAAAAACTAGGATTCCAAGGATCAAGAATCTCCCAGGGGCCTCCCTGGTGGCGCAAGTGGTTAAGTCTCAGCACTAGGAAGCTATCTGTAGCCACTGCAGCACAAGTTCAATCCCCAGCCAGGGAGCTACACACATGGCACAGCAGGTCCTCTCCTGTCTCGCCCACTGATCCCTCAGCAGTGTATTTCAGTCAATCTGCCTGTTCTGCTCCCCACTCTCTCTCTGGTGAATCATCTCACCCCCTGTACCTCTTACCTGCACCCCACCTCTTGTATGCATAAATGAAATAAATCTTAAAAAAAAAAAAATCTCCCAAAGCAGAGAAGTTGCCCTTTCCATTCTGTCCTTCTTTTACTGTTGGACATGACTCCTCCTTGGGCTGGAAAGTGGACAAGAGCTTCTGGAAAAATTTCCTTATTTTTATCAGCAGCTCTCTTCAAGGTTGGAGGAGCATATGATGACGACATCTGGTAGAAATCAACATAAATTCTAAAACCCCTGACTCTCAGGAGTATATATTCAAAGGAGCTGAGGCTCTTCTGGCAATAGAAAAATAGATTCAGATGGTCTGATCCTCCCCCATCTCCTATCATCCCCAAGGCCAGGATCCCACCACCACTTCCCTGAAGAGACCAGCAGCCTCTGTTCAGGTGCCAGAGACAGGACACCCCACCTTAAGGGACGGCAGTGTCATCTAGGAGTAAAGAAGTCTGAGTCAGATTTGCAGAGCAGCACCTTGGCTTATCTGCATGGTAACCTGGGCACATAACTTTCCCTTTGGGGGTCTTTGTGAGGAGTGAGTTTTGTGGCGATGAATAAGACAAGATGTGTAAAGCACATAAGGCCCACCATCTGTGAGCACTTCATCAAAGGTAGTTTCTACCATCGCTGATCCTGTTACCACTGACTACGCCTGCTATTGTGACAGTACTGGTCAGTGGGTAGCAGCCTGTTTGTCAGAAAATTCTTCTTCACTCTTGAGCCTCTGGCTCTAGCCCATGTGGAGCCCCATCCCCTCACCTCTTCCCTTCCTTACACAGCCCCTGCCCGCAGGGCCAGCACCCAAACAGCTGACACCCCCTGCTCAGGAGCTGGTGCTAGTCCTGTCTTAGACACTGCTTTGGGGAGCGGGGGAGGCTTGGACACAGCCTTCCTCTTCTCTGGTCTCAGTTTCACAACTCTACAGTGGAGAGTCGAGCCCAATCATCTTAGAGATGAACTCTGGCTAGACCCCCTGGCCACATACCTGAGCCCAGTGCCCCTCTCTCCAGTCTATGGGGAGAAATCTCTGCAATGGCCCCCGCCTCTTCTGGTCAGTCCTGAGGATCTTCTCTGATGAGAATTTGCATCAATATTCTGAATTCTCCACATGTTTGATTCCCAGGAAAAGGCATCAGACCAAGCAAGCACCTCTACCCCCACAGAAACTGCACTCAGCACCACTGTTGACCCACAGGAGTGGGTGTCTGGCAGCTGAGAGGCACCCGCAGGGCCACCAAGCACATCAAAGGCAAAATGCAGGCCTCAAATCCCAGTCTCCTAACTTGCAGTCCAACCCTCCCTCTTCCATCCATAGAATACACAAAAATTGATCACTGACTATGTACCAAATACTGCTAGGCACCGGAATTCAAGGTGAGAGGAACGTGGCCTATGTTATTAAGGAGTTTCAAGAAAGTTCCTGGAGAGAGATTCATTCATTCATTCATTCATTCATTCACCCAATAAACACACAAGCAGCTACACAAAAGTCATAAGACCAGCTCGGACCCAAAGCCCAGCTCCCTGGCCTCCCACCGCTGGCCGCTGTGTGCGGGTGAGGTGGTGGTTCTCTAGGCCACCCACCGCCGCCCCGAGGGACTGGCAGGCATGAGCTCATGTCTGAGAAGCCCTGCGGCTCTCAGAGCAGGCTGGGAACACAAGGCCTCCTTGTGATGCAGGAGAGATGCCTCTCGGGGCGGCGGCCCTGAAGCCCTGGGCACTGTGGAGCTGTCAGCAGACACTCCCTGGCCCAGGGTGCCAGGCTTTGATATGGCATTAATGCGCTAATATCTTAATCTGGCCACCACCCGCCAGCTGCCTGGCCACACAGTGGGGCCCTGGGGACAGGGTTTCCAAATTACATTATTGAATGTTTACCTAGTGAGCTGTCCAAAGAGTGTTTAACACCAGCTGAGGGGAGCGCATGTGCACGGAGAGCCCCGCACCCACGGCCCTCATACATACCACACACCCTCACACACTGCCTGCCCCAACTCAGGCACGTGCATTCACAGAGGCCGACATGCAGCAGGTCTGTGAAAAACACATGTGTGTGTACACACGCCCCCCACAGAGACCCCACCATGCACGCACACACATTCCTTGCGCACTCACACCGCCCTCCAGTGCCGCCACCCAGGACGCCTGCTTTTCCTCACCTTGCACAGCCTCCCTGCACAGGCTCTGTAGGCTGAGCCTGGGACTGGTGGTGGTGGGATGTTAAGCCTGAGTGTGCCCTGGAAATTTGCTGCTGTCAGCCCTCCCCAGGCCCCCTGGCCCCATTTCTGAGTTCAGACACCCCAGTCCTTGTGGATGGTGCTATTAATATGGTCACAGGCAGAGCCCCAGCCAGGTATTCAACCCTCAGAGGAAAGCAGGGTGGGTTTCACACCTGGTCCAGCCCTGCTGTGGGCCCCCCCCACACACACCACCCCTCAGCCCCCATTCTTTCTCGCCCCTGCTAAGCAGACTCCCCTCTTCGAAGGCTTTCCAAATGCTGTTTCCTCCACCTGGAACAGCCTCCAATCTTATATCCTCCAGTCCAAATGGTTCTCTTCAAAGTGAGCTCTCCTCCCCTCTTCTAGAAGTTCTCCCCACTCCAGTCAGCAGAGGGGGGCCACTCTCCCTCAGGGATGCCCTCATTGGGCCCTGACGTAAGGGCAGGCACTGCTATGACATGAGGATGGTAACAAGGCTGCCCCCCACAGGGTCACGCTAAGGAATGAGCATTAATCCCAGGACGGCATACGGTCGTCGCTGGATGACAGTCGGCATTGCGCACACATACTAGTAGCAGGTGGTGCAGCAATGGTGCAGCCATAGGACTGTGATTGCTGATGCCTGTGTCCACCTCTGCCCTCCCTACACGTTCAGTTCCAAGAGGCAGATCTGACATCCCTCCAGCCCTTGTGGGAACCAATGCTAGTTGAATGACTAAGAAATCTACTTCTCATCTCTGCCTTTTTATAACCAGAGAATGATTTTTCCCAGAAACACCCAATTGAGAGGCAAATCGAAAAAACTCACTGAACTGAGTGGAGGTGCCTATATCCACCTAATCCTCATTCTGCCACAACACTCTGTGCACTCAGGTAAGTCCGCCCCTCTTTCTGGGATTTCCTTCCCTCATTTGTCAAATAAAGAATTTGGTAGCCAAGTTTCCAGGTTCCTTTAGGTCTGAAGTTTGGGAATTTTAAGTCCCAGGCATGACCAGGCCACGAGGGCAACAGTCCAGTTGGGAAATAGGACAAGCCAGCAGAAGTGGTCAGCCCTGGCAGGACCATCTGGAAAAGACTATAGAGGTAAGATAGGAGCAAAGGCCTGAGGAGGAAGAGCACCTGGTATACCACAGGAGCCAGCCGGGCGTGGTGGGGGTGGGGCATAATGGCACCAGTGACATTACAGAGGTTAATATGGGCTGGGTCAGGCAAAAACTTCTAAACCATGGCCAGAAATGTGCATTTTATTTAAGTACAATGGAGACTTTTTAAGCTGAAGAGTGATTTGATTTATGTTTTAAAAAATCCCTCCAGCAGCTATAAGGAGAATGGATTGTAGGGGGAGTAATAAAGGAACGGGGTGAGGGGTGTGGAACCTACTGGGAAGGCCATTAATCCATGAGGGTGGCAGCAGGGTAGGCAGAGAGGTGGACAAATTTAAAAGGCACTTAGGTAGCACTGATTCCACAGGCAGATGGATGGGTTTTGGGGGACAGCAAGAAGACGGGGGAGTTTAAGAGTACAACCAGATTTCTGCCTGTTAAAACTAGGTAGATGATGGTGCCACTTACTGAGCTGGGGAAGCCTGGGGAGGCTCGGGGTGCCCTGTTCAAGTGTGCATGGCACATGAGATTCACACACACACCCCATATCAAAAGATACTTAAGCAAGCCTCCTGCTAGAACTCTTAGTTGTTGCCTTTCCCACACAGGCCTGGGGTTCTCCAGCCTCCTTGCCGAATACTGATCTCAGGAAAGAATGAGATAGTGATCAGACTCCACTTTCTTCCAGGAAGATCCCCCCAGGACCTTTCCCCAGGGAGTCTGCATATAGCTTGGATTTAAGAACACAGAGTCTGGAGTCAGATACCTGGGTTCAAATCCCAGCCCTGCAAGTTCCTGACTGTGTGACCCCAGGCAAATTTTTTACCCTCTCTGTGCCTCTGCTTCCCTATAAAACATGGGATGATAGCAGCACCTCCTTCATAATGTTGATGTGAGAACTGACTAAGTGCAGTGCTTTGCTTCGGAAGTACTTAGAAAACCTGCACAGAGTAGCAGTCAAAAAGTGTTAGCAAGTGCTATCAGGTGCCACTAACCATTTGATCCTGCAGGCCACCTTCATTTGTTAGGAACCCAAGAGTCTCAGTGGTCAGAATACTGGCCTTAGCACATCTGGGCCCCGTCCCACCTCTTCCATTTAGTGTCTGCACGGCTTTGAGCAAGTTACCCTAAGGTGGTCTAAATGCTTTCTGACCACCCTCTTCCTGAGCTCGGGCCTGGACTCAGAGAGACCCAACATGGAAGCGTGCTGTGCCCGTAGGTTCCACACAGTACATGTAGGTGTGTCAGTTACTGGTCTGGACCTCAAATGCACAGGGGGTGAGGTACCAGCTCAGGGCTGGCCTGTAGGCTCCAGCCTGTCTCCCTCTGCTGAGTTCCCAGAGCCAGGACCTAGCTTGACTGTCCTTTGGGAACAGAACAGAGATGTTCAAGGCACTTTCTTTTTCTTCATGAGACCTTTATAGGATACAGTCACGCCCCATAATCTCTTTTGACTCACAGCTTTGGAGCAGGTCAGGGAGCTGCCTCTGCATCTGGGGATGAGACACTGAGGACAAGAGAGGTGTACAGTCCTGCAGAGTTCACAGCAGGGTGGACCTGGCTTCAGACACCCAGCCTGAAGCGCTTCCGCCACCACACATGCCTCCCACCAGCCCCTGTGGAGTTTTCTGTTACTCAAACTGGCTTCAGCTTGACTCTGCCCCACTGCTGCTTCCTCAATTTCTTTCATATCTTCTCCTCTACTTAAGAAACCCCTCAGAGACATTTCTGAGGCTGCAGAGCTGGAATTTCTGGGTCCGGATTCTCAGCCTCCTCCTCTATGTGTACCTATTGAATCACCAGCCTTTCCTGGAGCGTCTGCCTGGGTGATACCCACTCCCCAGTTTTCCACAATTGGCTTTCATTTCTCAGGAGGCTAGCAGGCTCCACACAGTTCTAGTTCAGTCTCCGAAGGGAGAGATGAAAGAGAAACAGAAAAAGAAATAAAATTCCCTCCCCTCCCCCAACCACACATTTTTATAACTCACAGCAAGCTCCTCTGATATAAGTGACTTAATGTTGACTGCTTTACAAGCACCTTAAGCCCTTAAAATGGATGGGAGGAGATGGGATGTGAAGGGATTTCTGAAGTAACTCACCGAAGCCCAAGAAGAGACTCAGCCCACACAGACTACCAGACGCAGCCTCCTGCTTTCTCTTCCCACCCAGCTCAGATCCTCTGGGCTCCAGAGGCAGGAACGGGGTGGGCAGAGTCTTAGCCTGGGAAACAGAAGACTCAGCCTCCAGACCCCAATCTGCCTTCTTTGGGTCTCAGTCTTTCCATATACGGGGACAGGGGGATGCTAGGTTGCTGGATTAGATGACCTTTAAAAGATTTGTATTACCAGACCTCTCTGGTGGTGCAAGGGGTTAAGATGCAGCACTATGGAGCTATCCTTAGCCACTGCAGCATGAGTTCGAGCCCCGGCCAGGGAGGTGACACACATGGCGAAGCAGATCTCTCCTGTCTCACCTGCAGCTCCCCTCAGCAGTGTATTTCAGTGGATCTGCCTGTTCTGCTCCCCACTCTGTCTCTGGTGAATCCTCTCACCCCTGCACCTCCGGCCTGTACCCCAGTTCTTGTATGTATAATAAATAACTCTTTAAAAAAAAAAAAAGATTTGTATTACTCTAGAGGACAGGGGTTAAGATATGGAATCTGCATAGCATGAAAATGAACAAAAATCCATGCTGGATACTGGACCAACTGTGAAACACCCAGAGAAAAATTGCTAGTAGCCCCTGGTCAGACTGGGGCCTTTCCTACAGGGAGGAAAGATGGCAAATCAGTTGTCACTCCCCTGCAAAGAAAAAATCTTCAATAGCTCTGCATTGCCCTTAGGAAGAAAAAGTGCAAACTCTTTACAACAACCCTCAAGTGCCTTTCCAGCCCCCTTAGCTGACATAGCCCACCTGAAGTGTTCAGTTTCATTGACAAGCATGCTCCCCTGTGTTCTTGCTCACATGTGCTCTTGGCCTAGATACTCCCCAGTTTCCTGTTTGGTCAGCATCCACCTGTGGGAAGCACCCGGCTCTACTGCTTAGCACTGATCTAGCTCCTTGACTGTGATCGGGTGTTTGCACATTTGCCTTCCCAGCCACCCCCAGCCTGTGCAGTGCCCTTGGAGATCAGAATGAAGATCTCCAAAGCCCAGTGTGTGGCCTGGAAGCGAGGGTGTGGGATGGCCCAACGCATGTTGACACAGGATAGAGGCAGAAGCATTAGCATTCCAGATAGGCTCGCCACACAGGGACAGTGCACCAGGGTGGTGGGAATAAGATTAAGATGAGGCCGGAGAAGGCCGTCCATTCCTGCCAGGTCCCCATTTTATAGATGTCTAAGCCAAATGGTCTTGTCCATCACCAAGCAGTGATGAAAGTTTGAGGACTGGGGTGCTAACTCCAAAGTCCATGTTCTTTCTCCTCCAATGCAAGAAAACTATGAAGCTGAGAATCGAAATCTTAGCGTTTTAGGAAGTTCTGGCAAAAGCACTCTCTCTTTAACCTGAGTAGACTCCTGTTGGCTGACAAGGAGGGAGAGAGATAGCCCCACTCCACAGATGGAGAGGTGGAGGACCAGGGCAATTAAGCATCTTGCCCCTGATCACACCGCACGCGGGGCAAAGGGCAGCATTTAAAGGAGGAGGAATGCTTTAAAATAATACTGGCATCTAAAAATAGTGTGTGGCTTGGCCTGCTGACTCAAAGGGGTCATGTTTTATGGCTGCCCCCATCTGCTTTTCTGGGACGGTGCAGCTCAGGCTGCTCTGGTTATAGTTTTTCCATGAGCTTGGCTCAAATTTCCCTGTCCCAGTGGTGAGCCCATGGGTCAGTGCCTAATTTTCCAACGTTTATCTTTCCCATTTACAATTTCCCCATGCAAAGGGCCAACTCCTATCCCTTGTGTTTCAGATGCCAGGTTTGGAATTAGGATTAACCAGGCATACAGCTGCCCCCGACTTCTCAGAAGGCCCTATGGCTATTTGTAAGGGCCTGACATGAGCTGTTCCCCATGCCCCCATCCCCCAGAGGCCCGCCAGCCCACCTCATTGGCTGTAGTGCTGGCAGGGCCTGGGCCTCATTTCCTACTTTTAGCCCTCCTCTGCAGGCCACCTCCACACTGAGCATCCATCCATGCTAAGGAGACAAACTTGCTCTCAGCACGTCCCTGCCCTCACAGTGCCCACACTCCAGAAGGAGACAGGTCAGCAGGCATGTGGGGGAGATGGCAGCTTGACCAGGACATGTGACCCCAGAGGAGAGGTAGGAATGTCTGCTCTGCATTTGGATTTGAGGATCTGGGGCCCAATGGAAAAGTCTGGATCACTGTATCCTGGTCTGTCTCAGCCTACTGTTTACCTAAACACTGGGTTTGGGTCCTGGATACACACTCTAGACCTGGGTTCCACCTAGGTCTGTTGGATCTGGTCACAGCTGTTTCCTGGGTGACTGTCTCACCTCCCCAGAGCCCATCACAGAGTCCACACGGAGTGAGAACAGGTATACCCCACAGACTGGAGTTGAATAGAAAACCTAGCTATGTCACTATCATCTTTAGGGGGAAAGGAAAAGGGTAGAATGAAAGTAAGGCCTGTAGTTCTGTAGGTTCAGCTCACCGTCCATAGAGGCTGTGGGCCTGGCAGATAAGAGGCTGGGTCCCCAGAAAGAGGGAGGTAGAAATGGAGCTGCTCTGGTTCCTTCTCACAAACCAGGCAATCAGGTAGGTCCCCCTCTCCTCCCTTCAGCTCCCCAGCGAGGCCAGGAGAGGGAGTGTCTGGGAAGAGCAGAAAAAGTCTCAAAAAGGAGGCCACTGAAGGATGGATTTGAAACTGGTCAGGATCTATGACCTGAGTTAGCATGTTCTATCAAAATCTTGAGGGAAACCCATTTTGAAGAATATCAAAGTATCTAAACCATCTTGTTTTCTTCTTGAGACACCCCAAAGCAACAGTGCAAGCCCGCATGCTCATACTGTGCTCACAGTCATTAATTCACCCATTTTCTGGTGAACACTATTGTTTCATTATACAGATAAGTAAAACAGAGGCTCAGTGACCAGCAGTCACTAGAGAACTAACAGAAATAAATACTGATCTCCCCAGAAGTCTCCTCTGCTTTCCCCCGGTTGGCCTGCAAGATCCACACAAGGCTGGACTTTGAACTTGCTGGTTTGAAAGAGAACCATGGCTGACTCAGAATTGTATCTGGTTTCCCCTGGCTCATCTGAATTTTGCCCTCCCACTCTGTGATCTCAGCCAGTCTCCAGTCTCGTGGCTTTAAATATTATCTATATGCTATTGATACCAATTCTAAATCCATAGCCATGAACGGCAGATGCCCTGAGCATCTAACTGGCATCTTTTTTTTTTTTTTTGGCTGTATTTTTTAAATTTTTTTTAATATTTTATTTTATATAATTCTTACATCATTTTTCATCTTTGTACAATGTATGCATTTTCATTTCAGTTATATTCCCCATACAATTGCATCCCCCCCACCTTATTTTGACTCTACTTCTTCCTCTCCCCGCCCCTCCCTAATCCCCACCACCCCCCACCCCGCGTAGTGTGTCTCTGGTTTATAGTTGCTTGTTGATTTTGATTATTACCTTGCATTGATTAGTCTTTTTCCTGGTCTCTTATTTAGGTTTTCTAAATTCCTGCTATGAGTGAGACCATCTGGCTAACTGGCATCTTCCACTTGACTAGCCAACTCTCTGACCTCCAAATCCTACTGCTCCCCTGTCTTCCTGCACCTCACCAAAGGATCCTGCATGCTCACCTGCATGCTCACCAAAGGATCATCTTTGATTTCGCTGTGCCTCATGCCCCTCCATCAGAGAGCTTCATTGCAGGTAAACACTGCTGCCGATAGTTCAGTCAAGCCTTTCTCCCCGAATTTCTGCTTCCCTTGTACTGCCTCCTCAAACAACATTCTCCATTCCATAGCCAAAGCCATCTTTACAAACACAGATCAGCTCAAGGCACACCTTGGCTCCCCACTGCACAACCTTTCTACAAGGGCCATTGAAGCCAGCACCTGCCCCCAACCTCATCAACTTGCCTGCCCCCCTTATCTTAGTCTAACTTTCTGCCCCCTCGCTCCTCTCCCCTGTATGAGGAGCCTGTATGGAATGCTTTCTCCGCTCCCCTCCCATATCAACACTCCTTGGTCATTCCACATAGGTTCACAGGACACCTACCCTCTTCCAGACCACTCTTTGGCAGATCTCCATCCTGGCCCTCAACCACACCAAGGCCATTCCAGGCCCAGGACCTTTGCAGCAACTGCCCTCTCTGCTTGGAATGTTCCTCCCCAGGAACACTACACAGTCAGCTCCTATCTCTCCATGTCCCCGCCCTTCCTGGTCTTGCTCTCTGTTTCTGCTTCCTGTGGTCTGGTGTCCCCACGCTTAGTGGGGCTGGGCCCAGGGCAGGTGTTGAGTGACCAAGTGGTTGCATAAATGAAGCTGCTCACACCTCAAGCAAGTTCATGACTCTCTTCTGGTCTCACTCGTCTCATAAGCCCTAGTCATTTGCTGCTTAGAAGTCACAAAGGACCAAGATAGGGCCTGACTCCACCACTTACAACTTTATGATCTGGGGCTGATTCTTGTCTCCTGAGTAAAGTCTCCATTTTTCAACGGTGCTAACCGCCTAGATAGCACTTACCTCCTAGAGGAGATGAGAACAAAATCACAAGAAGATGCCTCGCCCTGGGATGGGCACTCCATAGGTGCTGGGAAGTGACCACCGACGTCTGTCCGCACATGCCTGCGCATGCATGCACTCACACACGCACGCTAGGCTCCTCTCTTGGCTGGGTCCGAGAGCTACCGATTTGAACTCTAGGAATGGAATCAATTAGAATTATTTTTAAAACCTCATCTGTTTTGATTTAACAGGAAGCTTCTGTTCAATGAAATGCAGCATTAGTCAATGCAAAATCAAAGGCCCTGGATTTCGGGGCTCGGCTGTTCATGAAGGCTGAGCAGAGGCTCCCAGATCCCCCCAGGACCTCCTGGGGTCATACACAAGTGCTTTCTCCCAGCCTGGCCATGTCCTCAGGGAGCTCAAGAGGACAAGGGTTCATCTGGCTCAGGCCAAGGACTTCTGCCTACTGTCATGGCCCTCTGAGTCCCGGGTATCCATCCGGGACAACGGATGTCAGTGACTGCAAGTATCTGTTTGTTTCTCCTGATCACTGCCCATAGTGAGGACAATGCTGTATGATTTATACCTGTGACTCCAGTGCCCAGCCCAATGCTTGGTGCAGAAAAAGCACTAGGTGAAATTTTTACAGAGAAAAATGAGTGATAATTGAATCCATACACAAATAATTTAGTTACCAATGATCATTATTATAACTAGTATTTACTATGCCGTTTACCATCATGCCGTGAAATGTTTTAAGTGCTTTTCATGTACTGACTGAGTCTTCATAGCAACACCAGGAGGTGGACACTCCCACAAAACTGGAGAGAAGCTAACACACAGGAAGCTGTGTAACTTGCCCAGAGTCACACACACATGCTGTGTATCCATCACAAGTGAGCCTGCTCCTTCCTGGCGCCCTCTCAGTCTTGTCCTCTCTCCCAGCGACTCTCCCTCCCTATCTCCCTCTCCAGCCCTCTCAGGACCTTCCCTCCTTCTCGTTGGCCAAGCCCGGAGTTCTGGTCTTAGCTCAGCCACTGAGCTGCTGTACACCGCGGCTGGGTCTCATTTCCTTCTTTTGTAAATTGAAAATGAACATATACACTGATGAATAAGCAGCTTTTTGTTAATTCTGTTAACAGAAGGCTCCTGACCTTTCAGAAGCCCCAACAAAGTCAAAACGTGAAAGGCCACCTCGGGCTGGTACATTGAACCATCAGAATTGATCCCATTTAATCCACATGCTGTCGGTGAGACCCACGTGATTCTAGGCAATAGCTCATAAAATGGAGAAAATATCAATTGTCCCCATTGAAGAACAGGGTAAGGGTGAGGAGAGAAGGAAATTTTGCTTGGTACTACATTGAGTTTATAGAATAATTTTGGGGAGAACAGCCATGCAGTCCATCAAAATGATATATGAATTATTTTAATAGGGTTTTCTTTTTTGGCATTAGACTAAGGTGTTCCATTTTTCTTCATAAAGTTCTTATACATTCTTGGTTATTCTTAGGTACTTAAGTCTCTCTTGCTATCATAAAAAATCAAAAGATATCTTGTCCTCTTGCTGGTCTTTATTAAGGAACACGATCTTTTGCAATTGGAAAGCATGCAATTATAAAATACCTTTTGCAGAAGGCATGGAACACCCACATACCCACCACCCAGACTAAAAATAAAATGATTCAAATAAAGCTGAAGACCTTTCTCCCAATCCCATTTCTTTTCCACCCCACTAGAGGTTATCATACTTCCATACAATGTTTCCTTTTCATTCATATCTTTATGAATGCTCTTGGGCTCATATTGTAGCCCTCCACACATTAGATTAAGTTCAGATGATCATAAACTTTATATAGCATCATTTTGCCTGCCTTTAAACTTCATAAAAATGGTGTACTGTATGTCCTTTTACAAGTTGTTTTATTTTTGTTCAGTACCATGTTAGTGAAATTCACCCACATTGATTTACGTAGCTCTGGTTCTGTTCACAAATTTATCATCCAAAGTAAAATTATCTGACAGCTTGCTCATCAATTTGGCTCTTTAGATACACATATATAATATTTAGATTGCATTCAATATTTTTTATTCTTTCAAACAATGTTGCAAGAATATTCCTGTGCATAACATAGACATATATATATACATATGTGTATATATATATGGAATGTGAGTGTGTATATCTTTATCAGATAGTGCCAGCTTGCTCTTAAAGTAGTTTTACAAATATACACCCCCATCTGTAGCATATGAGCATGCCCATCGTCCTATAGTCTCTTCAGCACTTAAAATTGCCAGACGTTCATGTTTTTGCAAATCTGATGTGTACATAACATAATCACTGTCTGGTTTTAGTTGTTTTTTTATCATTAGTAGTGCATTCAAGCACTGTTTCAAATATATTTTAGTCATTCACGTATTTCCGTCTATTCACTGACTTATTTTTCTGTAGGTCCTTGGTATTACCTAATTGATTTGTAAGTTTTTTTATACATTCTGGATACAAGTCACTTTTTTTTTTTTTATTTTATGTGTTGCAAATATCCGTTCCCAGTCTGTGACTTCTCTTTTTACTGTGTTTATAGTGTCTTTTGATGAACATAAATGTTTAAATTTTAATGCAGTCAAATCTATCCATCTTTTTCCATCCCTGTTTGTGTTTTTTTGTGACTTGTTTAAGAAATCCTTTCATACCCTGAGGTCATAAAAATATTCTCTTATGTTTTCTTCTAAATGTGTTGTTTTTGTTTGCCATACTTTTCCATAGTGAGTCTAAAATTAATTTTTGTCACAGTGAGAGTGAGCAGTCTAACTTTTTTTACTTTTTCCATGAAGATAACAACTTTAAGGACACAACTGATTGAATTGTCCTGTATTTTTCCACTGGTTTGCTGTGCCACCTCTAATTGTGTTAAAAGTTTCCACATAAGTAGGGGTCTGTTTCGAGTCTCTCTATTCTGATCCATTATCCTATTATCTAAACTTGTGCCAAGTATATTTTTTCACTTATGAGGTTTTTAAAATTGCATTAAAGTATTTAATCATTTGAACAGGTAACACTGGCATAGGACAAAATTCAAGTTTTCGTCCTACATCTGTACCCAATCCACTTCTAAACAGATAAACACAAACTTTTTAATGTACATTCAAGCAAATATCAATATATATAGCCTTCCCTTGGTCTTTCTACACAAATGGTAATGTACCATACACACTAGGTTTTTCATCCAATACTAGGTCCTGGAGATCTTTCCACATCAGTACACTGAGAGTATCTTCATTCTGGTATAGTTTCAAGGCTTTCTTTTCTACAGGTGTAATATGTGTACAACAGCTTTTTAAAAACCAGTCCCCTAATGATGGACACTTAGGTTGCTTCCAATCTTAGCTATTACAAAACACTCTGCATATGTCATTTCCTTTATATACCAATTTATTTTTAGAGTAAATTCTTAGAAGTGAAATTGTTAGGTCAGTGAATATGATTAAATTTATGTGTCAACACAAGCAGACTAAGGGATGCCCACATATCTTGTCACACATTATTTCTGGGTGTTTATAAGATCGTCTCTGGAAGAGACTAGCATTTGACACAGTGGACTTCATGAGAAGATGGTTCTGGGTGAGGGTGTATGGATGGGCACCATCCAGGCTGCTGAGGGCCCACGTGGAACCCAAAGGTGTACGAAGAGCAGATTCTCTCGGATGTCCACCTTTTCCTGCCCTTAAACACCGGAGCTCAGACACTGGGACTGAACCCGTTCATAAGTCTTCCACCTCAGACTGAGAGTTACACTGTCTGTTCTCCTGGTTCAGACTCAGACTGAATTTTTACCACAGGCTTTCCCAGTTCTCTCTGCTTACAGAAGGCGGATTGTGGGACTTCTTGGCCTCCACAACCATGTGAACCAATCCCTGTTGTAAAGAATGGTGATAGATAGGCAGATAGATGACAGTTATGTAGGTAGGTAGAAAGATAGATAGATAGATAGATAGATAGATAGATAGATAGATAGATAGATAGATAGATAGATAGATAGATAGACAGACAGATCTTCTGTTGGCCGTTTCTCTGGAAAACCCTCACTAACAAAGAGAATAAATATTTGCAATTTGAAGAGGGTTTTCCCCGGCTGCCTTCCATGGGGACTGTACTGATTCACTCACTGCCAGCTCTGTTTCCAACAGAGCATGTTTTCAAGTTCTGAGATTTATTTTTTATCATTCTGACAGGCAAAAAATGACATCTTGGTTTAGTTTTCACCTATATTTCCATCATTGTGGGTGAGGTAGAAGCTTTTTCTATGACCCATTTGTTCATATCCTGTGCCTATTTTTCTATTGTGCTTTTGGTCCTTTATCTCCTTATTTCTATGACAACGTTATAAGTTCAGGAAATTAATTTTCTGATGAAATATGAGTATCAAATAGGATTTCCTGTTTATTTATCCTTTGGCCTTTTGGCTTTGTTTGTATTTTTGGCATAAAGTCTTTTATCTCTAAAGTCTTCTCTATTTTGAGGCATAATTTGAAAGTGCTTCCTGACTTATTCCAAGATTATAAGAGGACGCGCTCATGTTTTCTTCTAGGATATTTGTGGCATTATTTTTATTTTTAAATCTTTGACCCATTTGGAATTTATCCTAGTGTATGGTGCAAGGTACAAACTTAACTTTAATATTTTTTCCACATGGCAATCCAGTGACCCCAGCCACATTTATGGCATAGTTAATCATTTTCCCCACTGATTTTAGAGGTTAATTTTTTCATCTGAAGCTCCCATGTGTGTATTCACTTCTATTTCTAGCCTTTCTATTATGGTTGATTGGCCTGTCCTACTATTCATACATCAGTTCCTCCCTGTTTCAATTATTGAGACTTGTACTATGTCATAATGTCTGGTAGAGCTAGTCCCCTGACATTACTCTTCTTTCCAGAGTTTTCTTGAATGTTTTGTTTCTTTATTTTTTTCACATGAACTTTTGAATCAGCTTGTCTCATTTTTAAAAAACGGTTGGTATTCAATTGGGATTCCCATTAAATTTAGAAATTAACTTCGGAAGAATTGACATCTTTATGATGATGAGTCTTCCTAGCCAAAAGCAGGGTCTTTTTGTCCAGTCTGTGTTGTTTAGGAGTGTTTCTCCATTTTCCTTGTATGAGTCTTGCTCCTCCATGTTAACTTGATTGCAAAGTAGTTGACTATGTTGTTGTCATTGCCCTTCAGATCTTTTCTTTAACTGTATCTTCCAAGTGATTTTATTTATACATGAAAGCAACTGTTGCTTTTTAACATTACATCTCCATCTCACTTAATCCTCTAATGTTGGCAAGTTTTTCAGTGGATTCTTTAGGTTTTCCAGGAATAATTTATCTCTAAATAGTGATAAATTGAGATCTTTTCCTTTATAGCATTTACACCTCCATTTTATTCTTTTGCCCATTGCATCATTTAGTAGATCTACTGAGGTCTTGGGGAAACCTAAAATAAATAACACTCCTGTTTGCCCAAATTCTGAACCAACTAAGAGTAACACAGGTGGCGGCCAAGTTATCACTTTATTACAGAGACAGGTTAGGTTTAGGAGGATGACTTCTATCTGACTTACCCACTCACTCATTAGCAGCACAAAGCTAGAAGCACCACCAGCTGTGTGCCATGGGCTCTGGCATATAATGTTTTCAGCACATTTAATTTTCTAAATAGTTTTCAATTTTGGTTTTGATTTTTCCTTTGTCCCAAGACTTTTGTTATTATTGCTGTTTGTTTTAATTTCATAAGGGCCCTTTTTGTTTTCTGATTTTACTATTAAATTTCTGCTTTAGATTTAGTTTAACCATAAAAAACATGGTTAAACTATTTTTATTTTCTTTGTTATTTATCAAGGTTTTCTTTGTGGCCCAATACTAATTTGCATGAATGTTTTCTGGGCAATTGAAATAGGTAGATCTATCTTTATCTATATTTACAATGCAGATTTTAAAATGATATTTAGTCTTCTCTATCTCTAACTATTATTCACTTGCTTTATGATGTACTAAGAAAGTATACAATGAGCACTTGTATACTGAATAAATCTGTTACTAGTGTATTTGATTTATTTCCTCTTGTATTATGAATGTTCATGCTGTATTATTTTGTGTTTAGATAGATATTCATATCTATAATGGACAATGCTTCCTGGCATTTGCATATATTGTATTGGCATTTGCATTATTGTATAGAACACGGCAGAAGTGATGATACAGATCACTTCGTCTTGGGCTCTCTCCCCTCTGTGTATACACGTGCACTCAACACACCCGCACCGCTTGCTGTGGGGGAAGCCAGCTGCTATGTATCATGCAGCCCCACATGGTGAGGACCTGCAGCTCCCTACGGCAGGAGGTGAGTGCACTGGGAAGTGAAAGTGCCAGGCCGGGTGAAGCCTTCAGCAGTGCAGCCCTGGGCCAACAACTTGACTGCAATTTCATTAGAGATACTGAAATAGAACCCGCAGCTCAGCTGCTACAGACTTCCTGACCTTCAGAAGCTCTATGGGGTAACAAAAATTCACTGTTTTAAACTGCTAACTTTCAGGGTGATTGGCTATGCAGCAATAGGTAACTAATAAATATGTTTAATTGCACACAGGAAGCTTTGCATGATAGTATGTCTACCTTTGACTCATTCAGTGCTTTTTGACAGGCAGTCCTTTTTGTCTGAGTATGTCTACTTTCTTTGTGCCTGAATTTGACTGATCTATCTTTGCCAAAACTTTTTTTTTAGCCTCTCTGAATCACTTTGTCTTATGTGTGTCTCTTTTATATATCATAAAAATTTTTTGCTTTGTGATCTGAAAGTCTTTTTCTTTTAATTGGTTATTTAGCCTGTTCACATTTATCGATATGACTGATATATCTGGTCTTGGTTACTGCAGCCTGCCCCATCCATGTCCCCTGTATGCCTGGGCTCAGCTTGATTCATCCCTCAGGCCCCCAGGACTATGCTACCTTCTGCATCCCCAGGGGGGCTCCCATAATTTTTATCATCTGAAATTAACCCATACCTCTTTGAATTTGTGGATATCTCCAGGGTGCAGCTTTGGGGAGGGATCCAGCACCTGGCTAACTTTATCATGTTGTCAGATACCAGGCTGTGTGTTTGGATTTGTCTGTGCCCAGAATATCTCTTTACACATAGGGTCATGAGTTCCCTGAGAACAGAGATCATGTCTAGTAAGGCACTGAACCCTCATCACGTGACACCACCTTGACACACCGTAGGGAGAAAAAGGAGCAAAGTGCTGGAACAAGTCTAGCTTTGCTGCTCACTAACTACAGGACTTTGGGGAGATTCCTGAACTTTGCTATGCTCACAGTCCTCACCTCATCTGTAAAATGGTAATTAGATTAGGATATGTCTTAAATGCATATATTTTTGATCTAAAAGAAGTCCTCAACAAATGGTAGCTAGTATTATAAGATACTCAGAAAAGTTTGTTAAATAAATGAAGCCTGGGTTCAATAGCAACTATGTTAAGCACACTGAATGGGACCTTGGGGTTGTTTAGAGTAAGTGTCAAGATTTCTGCCCTAAAAAATTCACAATATTTTCAGAAAGTATACTCATGTTACAGGTAAGCAATAATTCTCATGTATTTCTAATCTAGTACTTTGTGTCTATAGATACCTGCAGAAGAGATACAGATGAACTCAGTGGTTTGTGTGGGCTCAGATTATTATGGTAGCAATCAGCTGCTCATTTTGCTAATGGGGGAGAATAAGAGGTCCAAGTTAAGAACAGGAAAAAGTCATATCATGCCACAGAAGGACCAGATGGGATGAGAATTTAGAGTTTGTGTCTCCTCCACCACCAGATCCATTGATAACAGGGAGAGAGCAGGCACTGAAGCAATGAACATGCAGCCTCTCTCGGCTCTCCATTTCCTCCTGGAGTCTTCCATTGGCTGAACATGGCACGAAGTCATGGGACATGGGAGCCCAGGGGATGCACTCCAGAGAATTAGATAGCTGGGGAACAGAGCAAGGCAGAAAACGGGCTGTAGAATGTCACACAGTGGGTGGGAGAAAGAGGGGATTATTAGCTCAGTGAGTAAACAACTATATTAAATGCCTACTATATTGCAGAAACTATAGTGATGCACAGACACTGCACCCTGAATAATCCTTTAAGGTGATAGCCTGGCCCAACTTATAGACAGGAAATTGAGGCAGAGAAGAAATCTACCTGCCCAAAGTCCTATACCCAGTGAACAAAGCTGGGATTTGAACACAAGTCTCCACTGCTCGAAGTCCCAAGCTCTCTCCAGTGCATCACAGCATCACCCCAAGGCCTGGTGGTGGGAGCTGCTGGCCTGGGAAATCAGAGGGGTGCCCGGATCCACGACTGGTTTGGCGCCCTCGGCTCTCTCGGTGGAGACGTCCTCCATGGAAGCCAGAACTTTCACATCAATGGAACTGTCATTTGGGGCTGGTTTCTTTTTTAAAGCAAAAAATGGACCAGAAATGGTCTCATTTGATGGTCTGCTTTCCAATTGCTGCCTTTTTATCAACCCAAACCTCAGCTCTGGGGAGATTTAGAAGATCATACGCTTCCTGTATTTGTTTAGTGTCTTAATCAGGTCCCGCCAGCCCTCTTCTCCAGTCCCAGCTCACAGAGCCCTCCACAATCCCACAACAAACCCCCAAGAGGCCTCTAACACACAGAGTTCCAAGATTTTCCAAAGTTGCCACACAGACACTCATGACCCACACCATCCCCCCGCACCCCTGCCACACGCACACCCCAGCACAAAGGTGGACGCAGGTGGAAGAGATGCCCAGGAAATGGTCTGGATCTTGGAAGAGCAGAGCTGGCAGAGGTGAAGCCCCCAAAGCTCTGGCGTGACTTCTGGTGCCGGTTCTCTACTGTCCTAGCCAGAGCTCAGAGCCTGAGGCCACCGCCTCCTGCCCGGGCACCGGCTGCCGGGGGTGGCAGCAGAACCATGTTCCCTCTCAGAGGGACCACAGACTTCAACGATTTCTTTGATACCATGAGATAGAGAAACAGGGAGAGAAGAGAGGCCAAGAGCCTCTGAGACCAAGGGAGTTGAGAGGTTGCACGGAGGGGCTGGGAGAGCAGCCCCAAGGTGCGCGCCTTCCTCGCTGTGCCCCGTGCGGTCCAGCCAGGCGGCAAACTGGAAACAGCTGCAGAGGTTTTGGGTTTCTACCCGTCCTCCCTCTAGCCCCTGGCTTGGGCCCACCAGAGCAGTTCCCCTTAATCCCGCTCTCCCAGGAAGCTGTGCTGTGAAAATCCTCTGCCCTGCTTGGCGAGGTCAGCCCCATGCAGGCAGTGGCAGGACACAGGGCAGGAGGGCGCAGGACTCAACCCCCCTCCAACCTACCTCCCGCCATGTCCAGCCAGCACCCTTCCCTTCCACTGCACCCTCCACCTCTCAGCTCCCTTTCCAACCTGAGCTTCCCTCATCCCCATCCTTTAAGTGGAGACTAGGGATGCCTCCGACTGGGGAGAAGGGTGGGAATGATGATTGGGGCTTAGTGGAAAGTGCCCAAGGTCTTCTTTGACACCTGCTAGGTGCCCCTAGCACCTTCACTGGCCCCATTGCCATGAAAGGTCTACCCATAAGTGACAGTTTTTTGTAATTGGGACAAAGATACCCTAAGGGGTAGTTCCCAAAGCCTGAGGCTAAGATCTGTTCCCAGCTCTGTCCTCTGATGCATACACCCGGTAGCCTTCCCCCAGAAAGCACAAGTCCCCACTCCAGCTCAGCAAGCACTTTCAGCGACCTTACTGTACGCACATCCTGCTGGAGCCATTCAGCTCCTTCCAGAGAGCTCAGAAATTTGCTTCACTGGATCATGGCACTTGACCACTGGAGCGCTGAGATCATGTAGGCCTCTGAGCTTGAGGCAAGAGAGCATGCAGGTAACACAACCACCATCATCCAGAGAAGCAGGGGCTTTCTCAAAGGCTCACAGCAGGTTTGTAACAGAGTTGGGCTGTGGCCACGCCTTCTGCCCTCCAGTTTTATTTTGTTTTGAACCCTGGGCTATCTCCTCCAAATAGCCAGATTGGGATTTAAGCCCCTGCCCCAGCACACAGGGAGGGCTACTGACAGCTCCAAAAGTCACTCACCTGGCAAGGCTTTCCTGAGTCCCAACCCCAGGCCAACAAGCAGTGGGGAGCTGCACAGTTTAGGAGCAGCCTGAGTTAGGAGCAGCCCGGGTTAGGAGAAGGCCGGGTTAGGAGGAGCCCAGGTTAGTTGCTCCACAGGTTAGGACCAGCACGGGTTAGGACCAGCACGGGTTAGGAGCTGCATGGATTGCAGGCAGAGCTCCTGGCAGAGAGGCTGAAGCACAGGGTCTAGGCTCCTGAGGACTGAGGTGAGTTAGTGTTGAAGGGGAGACCTCTGAGGGTCTTGGCCTTCCTGACCCCTGAGAAAGGGCTTCTGGGCTCAGTGCTGGCCCCTCAGTTCCAGCTCTCAGTCTGCCCCTTATCTTCCTGCCACTGGTTCCAGATGAGTCTCAGAGAGAGCTGGGTCACCAGAAAGCAGGTTTTTTCTCCCAGGCCTCCCGCCCCAACAAGGCTCCCGTGCCACATGCTGTGTACACGGCCCCCGCATGGGTGATGCATGCATGTTCACAGGCACCTCCCACACACACACCTGCACACACGCATCCTTGCACACCGTGGTCTCCCAGTCTCACTCACCCTCACAGCCCAACACACATCCTCCTGTCCACACGCACACAGCCCCACGCTCTCACACCTTTCTCGCCTGTCTTATTCTCACACAGCTGCTCCCGACACAAAGCTCCCTGGGAGCCCACAGCAGCACAGTGAGGGTGACCCTGACGTCTCCCCCAGCAGTACACCTGGCCCGGCCTCCCTCGCCCACTGGCCCCAGCAGGCTGGCCCCTGTGGAGACAGTTCTGGGTGGGATTTACCACAGCAGACTGTGGTTAGGCGGCCCGGTCCCGGGTCGGATGCTTGCCCGCTGCTCTATGGCTCCCAAACATGAGCTCATTGTTCTTCCACAGGCTGAAGGCTCACAGTCTGTCCCCAACACCTCCCACCCCACCCTGCCCAGCAGCCTGCCAGCTGCTCCCCAGCAGAGGAGAGAAATCATCCTCACACCGTCCGCCACCCCACCCCAGACTCACACCCGCTCATCCACCCTCATTTACCAGAGAGGCCTTCCCAAAGCCCACTCTGACCGTGTCACCCCCGGATCAGACACCATCCATGGCTAATTCTGTTGCGAGGCACAGCCTGGGACACCCTGCTAGGAGCATGAGTGGAAGCTGAAATCCAGCACATGTGCTGCTCCCCAAACTATGTGCATGGCCATGAGGCTATATTTTCTGGGGGGGAAAAGAGGGGGCCTTCTCTTTCCATGTTGCATGAAAAGACCATCCATTTTCCACCAGTCAGGCTGTGAGCCCACTAGGCTACACCTGCTTGGAGGCACTGTTTCTACTCTTACAAGATGTGTGAGCACAGTCTCTGGGAGTGAGTCAAGAAAGCTATAGGTGCACCTTTTTTCCAAAGAATCTAACAAATGAGAGAGGTACAAGCATAGACCAGAGGCTTTTTGTAGGAAAAAAAACTCTTTGGTACTCAGGATGTGGGCCAAAGAAATCTAAGAAATCCTCCAGTTTAGAGTCCCTCCCTTAAAACTTGGGGTAACCCCTAGGTCATCTTACTCTGTCCCCTCATTTTTCATGTAAGACAACAGAGGGCTAGGAAAGTCACATGGCTTCCCTCAAGGCACACAGCAAAGCTTAGGACAGAGCCAGAGCCCCCCCACCAACCCCCATAGCTTAGTTTCTCCTTTGCATCCCCTACCTGGCCCATCTCAAGGATCCCTCGTGTGACCCCCTCTGGGAAGAGCTCAGACCTTCCTTCCGGGGCCTCCATTACAGGTGCACATGCACACTGATATCTACCTACATCCAGCATCTACCTGGCATCCACCTGGCAACCACATCCAGCACAGGACAGGGCCAGGCTCCCCGGCCAGCACACTGTCAACACTGGAGTCCCAGAATCTTTCCCAGAAGCCCTAAGGGATTTCAACTTCTTTTTGTTTTTATTTAAATATGTTCCTGTGCCTTATCTTACAGGAAACTGGTTAGCACCTCTCCCAGAGGGCTAAGAGGCCCAAGGGAAAATCCAAGCTTCCCAGGACAATATTACCAGGCATGGGGGTGGTGGGGGGGTGTCCCATGAGACAGAAGGAAGAGACAATCTCATGCTCCTCACAAAGACCCAGTTCCCTGAGTCCCTGCCATCTCCTCCTGTCCCCAGCCTGGACCTGCACACTGCTCACCGGAAGAAGGGTGATTATGGGAGGGACACAACCGTTTAACTGGAGACCCACAGACTTTGCACATGGGCTTCTTTCTTATTGCTAATGCTGACGTGGGTGTTTCTGAGCAATGACTGCTCTCCATCTCACTACTTGTTATCCCTTTTCTAAATTTCTTGATTGCTGCACCTCAGAGGGTCTGTGAGGCTAGAAGAAAGAGGCCACCCCCAGTCAGGGTCACCTAACTGGGGACAGACAAGGAGCTGCCCACGTGCTGGCATTTGAGGAGTAATACCAAAAGCAGTGAGCATGTGACTTGACTCTTTTTAACCTCTTTATTGTAAAATAACAGGAAACCACACAAAGCAAACATGTAACTTAATAAATCATTATCAAGCGAACACTCTTGTAACCATTATGAAGCATGGAGGGTGTGAGCCGCCCAAGAGCCCTCGTTCCAATCACCAAAAGCAACCACAATCCTCACCTGCATAATTACCATTTTCTTGCTTTTCCTTATAATTTTATCACTCACATGTACATGCCTAGACACTGTCATTTAGTTGTGCCCACTTCCTAGATTTGGGTTTACAATAGAAGCTATTCTTCATGCCTTAATGTCCATCATAGGTTTTGGTGCTAGGGAAAAGTGGGTGTCTCAGCATCGAGAAAGGGACAGTGATGGGACATGTCCAGCCTTAAATCTCTTAGGAACTTAGGATACGAGTCCTGGAAGTACCTCAAAGGTGAAGTCCACTCCAGCTACCCACCCAGAACAAGGAACATCGCTTCAGCCTCTTAATAACTGGCTATTGTCAGCCCCTATAGCACACTTCATGGATCTGGAAGTGCAATACTTTCCAAGTCAACCCATCCCATCCTTGGAAAATTCTGACTCTGGGAGGGTCTGTCTTCAAGCTTTAAATTGCCACCTAATGCCCTCTCTCTGGGTCCAGTCTGCTCACTCCACCAGAGAATGGCCTTTCAAAGACTCCTCCCCCGGGAAGTCTTCCAGCTGTTCTTCTCCCTCTTCCTCTTCTTCTGACTGTAATTTCACATAAAATCCCTGGCTATGGAACTTTGACTGATGTTTGCTCAAAATCCCAATGCCGGCTTATCTATAATTTTCAAAAGGCAGACAGTCATTTGGAGGCAATCTGGTTCAAGTGTCAAATGCTAATGCTCCGTCTCCAAGCCCAGTCTCACCACAGCCCTTGCCGACCACGGCAAAGGAAAGCTCCTGGGCGGGTCTTCCATTGTGTAACCCTCCACATCCACACGGAAAAGCCACATTTCACAGACACCCAGATGGGAGACAGCAGAGATGGATGAGGCAGCCCACACGCCCTCTTCTCCTGGCACTTGGCACAACTAGAGAGCATGAATCAAAAATAAAATCCACACAACTCAGAAAATGTGGGTCAATTTGTAATAGAAAGTTGCTTTTGAAAGGGAGGTCTTGAAGCCATCATCTTTCCCTCTCCTCTTGAAGCCCCTGTTGTCCCGTCGGTTAATAACATCACCTTCCACACAGAGTCTCCAACACATAACCTGACTCATCCCCACAGCTTCCCTCGTCCCCAGCCCCCACATTCAGTTACTCACCATGCAGCCACGAGGCTTCAGGGGCCTCTCTGCAGACAGCTTACACTTTTTTGGCTTTACACTAGCTGTTCCACCAACCCAAATGAACTCCCCCTCCCCCATCTGATAAGCACCTACCCTCCCCCCCATCTCTGAACCTCATTCCCAAGCACCTATTCTGGACCCTGGCTCCCTGCAAAAGCAAGCCTCTTCCAAGCAGCTTCTCGGAGCTGTTTATAGAATAAATAAATGGGTTTGCTAATTTCATAAACATCTCTATTCACTATTCTAGGTACTGAGGATCTAGTAATAAAAGTAATAGATAAAACTCCTCTTCGTAAAAGTTGTCAGAGTCAGATGATAAATTTAAAAAATCAATAAATTACAGAAGTATAATGGGAAGGTGCTATGGAGAAGAGTAAACCAGGGAAAGGGCTTTTCCTGTGGTATGGGAGGGAGTGGGGCCTCTCTGCTAGTGTGATTTTTGAGAAAAAGGCTTGAAAGGGGAAGAAGCAGACCTATGTAAATGGATGAAGAGGAAATGAATGAGTGAATAAACAAGTGCTTGAATACAGTGAATGAGGAAATCACTGAATGAGTAAACGAATGAGTGAATGAAAAGTAGGAACTGTGTCTAGTTTATCTGCTACAGTGAACTGAAGTGAATTAAATTGAATTGGTTAATGACACCGACTGGAAATAAGCCACCAGCTATTTCCATGAATTCCTGGAGCCCATTCAGGCCTTGAAAATGTGCCTAGTGAACTTGTGAAGTGGTTCCAGAGGGTTTTTTTTTCTCTAGTGGCCTCCAAGCCTTCTGCAGGAGACACCAGCTAGCTCATGGCCAGACTGGCAGCAACAGAATGGCAAGCAGCGCAGGGCAGGTCTACAGCCAAGGCCTGCTCTGGCTCGGGAGGTCTCTGTGGCCATATGTGCAATGCCCCATGTGCCTATACCAAATGCGAAGAAAGAGAAGGTGGTAAATGGTTGCCTCTTCAACCCCAAGGGGCAGGTGCAACAAGTGAGTCAGTGGAGGCCCCAATCCACTCGAGGGATTGTCATGTGGGCTAGACAAAACTGGAATATATATGAAGGAGTCTGCCTTTGCATTTACCCATGTTGGGTAGAATCTTGTCAGTCAAGACAGAGGGCAAATTGGAGGCAAGAGGAAAGACCAGAAGAGGAGCAGAGGGGTGGGATGGCAGAACCAAAGACTAAGTATTGGGTGCTCCAGCCTCAACACCAGCCATGTGAGGGCCGTGCTCACCCCCACCCCAAAGAGGGCACTCGTTAGGAGGCAGGATAGCACAGCACCTGAAGTCAGACAAGCACAGATTCTAAGCCAAGCTTTGTGACTTTGAAGGAGCTAATTTCTCTAGTTACAGCTTTCTCTAAAATGGGTACAGTAATAACTACGTAATAGAGGAGTAAATGATTCTATGTTTATAAAGCATTGAGCATAATGCTGGCACAGAGTGATCATTCACAGATCATTCACAATTATTGTTAATGTAGTCTAAGATGATACTACTAATACTAACATGTAGTGATAAATGGTGTACTATATACACTATTATATATATATGAATGATATTGTTAATAATTAATTGAGTAAGCAGTGTATTGGGGCTAATTAAAAGGAACAAATGTGGGCTTGGCCTAAATTAATAGATGTCAAGGGTGCAAAAGAAGGGAGCAAATGGATCAGTTTTCCTCTGAGCTACTTGGTTAGCTCCCAGTTGGTGTGCTATGTTGGACCCTGGTCTGCCCCTTGGCAGAACAGAGATAGCAGGGGTGGATGCAAAGGAGCTGGCTAGGACCTATGGGAGTGGGTACTGCTGCTCATCCTCATCATCTTACAACTTTGAGAAGTGGCCCAGAGCCAATGGAGGGGAAGCACTGGGTTGAGAGCCAGATGGAAGAACTGGGGCTAGGGGAAGTGGGAAAGCTACAAGAAGACAGGTTGCAGCTCCTGCAAGGAAGAACTTTGCTTCAGGTCAACAAGACCCTGCCCCAGTGACTAGCCCTGTAAGGAGGGCGTTCCCTACAACCGAAGGCATTTCAGAAGAGGCTTGTATAAGCTCTACAGAGTCAAGAGGGAGCATTCCCAAAAAAAGAGGATGGTCTGCATCAATACCTACCCATTTCGGGCCTGATACTCGATGTCAGCAGCCTGACATCTGCCCTCACTGAAGTCTTGGATACACAGACATTATTCATCCAGCCACTCAGTCATTCCCATTCTGCTGTGGTCAGTGCCAAATATACAACAAACATAAAGTCTGCTTCCTCTGGCTTACACTCTGGAATAGTGACTCTCAAACTCTGTGTGCAAAGAGAGACAACTGGATGGCCAACTGCAAAAGAATACAGTTGAACCTTCACCTCATATCATATGCAACAATTAATTTGCATGAAAGGCCTCAATGCAAGAACGAAAACTCTAAAACTCTTGGAAGAAAACATAGGGTAAATCTTTGTGACCTTGGAGTTGGCACTAGATTCTCAGTTATAACACCAAAAGCATAAGCAACTAAAGAAAAAATGAACTGGACTTCATCAAAATTGAAAATGTTTGCACTTCAAAGGATACCATCAAAAGTGAAAAGACAGCCCATAGAATGGGGGGAAAACATACATTGGATAAGCACTTGTATCTAGAACACCGTAATCTTAAAATTCAATAATATTAAAAACCAATTTTAAATAAATGAAGGATTTCTTAAAAAGAGAAATAAGTGGTCAACAGCACATATAAAATGTTCATCAGGCAAATGGAAATCAAAGCCATAATGCAATAAACCATACCCACTAGGATGAAAGCAAAAAGCGAGACAATAACACGTGTTAGCAAGGATATGGTGATATCAGAACCCTCAAACACTGCAGGTAGGAATATAAAATAGTGCAAACTATGGAAACCAGTCTGGCTTTTCTTCAAAAAGTGAAAGAATTACCATTTAACACAACAGTTTTTCTCCTAGATTTACAGCCCAGGGAAATGAAAACATATGTTCACACAAAAACTTGTACAGGAATATTCATAAGAGCATTAATGTATATCAACAAATGAATATAAACATAAGCAAAATGTGGTATATCCATTCAATGGAATATTATCCATTGAATACACACACACACACACACACACACACATATTAGTCAATATTTACATGAAAAACCCGGAATAATCCTATAGAAAAAGAAACCAGATTCATGGTTGGTCAGGACTGTGTGGATTAACAAGAGGGGAAAGGATAACAAAAGGACATAAAAGCTCTTTTTTCTTTTAACCCCTTTTACCTGATTTACCCACCCCTTACCTCTTCCCTAATATAACCACTATTTTGTTCTTGTGGTCTAAAAGCTGGTTTTTGTTTTGTTCTGTTCCTTCGTTTGTAAAACAGATTCTTTGTCAGATTTTAAAAACAAATTTACATGAAGTAAAAATGTAAATGTCTGCTATTTCTTGGAAGTCATTTTAAAATAGTATGTTCTGTTATGTTTGTATATATTTATTTTGATTTTTAAATAAAAATGTGACCTTACCAGGTGTATTACTTTCCAATTTGTTTCCTTTTGATGGAGCAATTTTACACTTTATTAATTTTTCTTTCTCTAAGGTTTTCTCTCCCTCTCCCCTTTAATCCCAGAAACCTCACTTTTTTTATTGATGTCTGCTAGTTTTCACAAGAATTTTACTTTGCCAAATCATCTGCAATGTATATATCAAATGTTTCTTTGTCATTTTCATTTGCTTTACTATGTATAATTCCCTTAAACTCCTTCCATTTTGTTGTCAATGGCATTTCAATTTTCTATCGGTGGATATACCACATCTTTTTGACCCAGTATTCTATCAATGGCCATTCAGGTTGCCTCATGTCCTTGCTTTGGTAAATAATGCAGCAATAAATATTGTAGAACATACAGTTGTTGAGTCAGTGGTTTCATGGCTCCTGGGTATCTCCCCAAGAGTTTCTTTGTTATATTCTTGGGATTGCTGGGTCATATGGTATTTCCATTTTTCATTTCTAAGGTGAATCCAGATCAATTTCCAAATTGGCTGTATCAGTTTATATTCCCACCAGCAGTGTAATAGGGATGGATCCTCCTTCTCTGCATCCTCTCCAGCACTTATTGTTGGAAGTCTTTTTAATATGTGCCATTCTTGTGGTGTGAGATAACATTTCATTGTGGTTTTAACCTGCATTTCACTTATCAGAAGCAATGCAGAACATTTTTCCATGTATCTATTGACTTGGAAATCCTCTTTGGTGAATTGTCTGCTCAAATCTACCACCCATTTATTAATTGGGTTTTTTTTAATTATTGAATTATACACGTTTTTATGTATATTTCGGATATTAACCTCTTTTTGGTTGTGTCATATGTAAATATTTTCTCCCATTCAATAGGATGCCCTTTTAACCTACTTATATTTTCACTGTGTAAAACCTTTTTAATTTGAGATTATCCCAATTGTTTATATTTACTTTTATTCCCCTGGCCATAGGGCTTGAGTCTCCAAAAACATCTTTACCATTGATGTCATGGCACATATCACCAGTGTTTTCTTTTTAAAATTATTTGTTAATCTAACTGAGGTAATATTGGGGTATTCCAATATTGGGGTATCAGGTATTACCACCACAGTGCATCTACCTCCAACTCACCCATATAGTGCTTGCTTCTGTATACTTTATTGTTGCAGGTCTTACATCTAAATCTTTAACCCACTTAGAATTCATTTTTGTGCAAGGAGTTAGACCATGATCTTACTGCATTCTTTCACATGTAACCATTCAGTTTTCCCAATAACACTATTTGTTAAAGAGATTCTCCTTTCTCCACTATATGTTTGTGGCTGCTTTACCATAAACTAAATATTGATATATGTATGTGGATTTATTTCTGGGCCTTCACTAATGTTCTACTGATCCATGTCTGTTTTTATATCAGGACCATGTTGTTTTAATTACTGTTGCTTTATAGTAAAGTTTAACATTGGGTAATGTGATACCTCCCTGATTCTCTCCTTTTTTCTCAGGATGATTTTTGCAATTCAAAGCTTTTTATGGCTCCATATAAATTTCAATATTTTTGTTCAATTTCTTTGAAGAATATTGCTGGCATTTTGATAGGGATTGTGTTAAATTTAGCCATATAGCTTTAAGTAGAATAGCCCTTCTGATTATATTGATTCTCCCCATCCACAAGCGTGGTATATCTTTCCGTCTCCTATGGAGTTTCTTTTTGAGGTGATAAAATGTTCTAAAATTGATAGTGGTGATGACTACTCTACTCCGTGGATGTACTAAAAACTATTGAATTTTATGCTTTAAGTTGGTGAATTAAACGATACATGAATTATATCTCAATAAAGCTGTTACTAGGAAGGACTCACCCAAGGAGCACTTTGAAGCATCACTGTCAAAGCTGCAGGCCTGTAAGCATGTACTGAAAGTGGCCTGGAGCGGAATCTGAGAATGGGTAGTGTCAGCACCACCAGAATTGTTCCAAGGTTGAGAACCACTGTTCAGGGAAGCCAATACCTCCCATTTCCTGAAAGTCTGCAAGCAGCTTTACAGAGATAGCTGCACAGCCTCTTGTCGGCTCTGTAACCCCATCCCACAGACATGACAGGTACACATTCTTTATCCATAATTTGGAAACCCAAGAAGTACTGAAAAAAGAGTTTTTCAAAAATTCGCAGAAATTCATTCAGTGTCAAAAATGCCAAACTGAACTACACAAGGTAATGATCTTTACCTTTAATTTCAGTTCATCTGACGATTCATACGTGTCACTGGAGAAATCACCATGAACCAGCATCACAGGCTGCTCCCTTGCCCTGCTGGGGGTCTTTTATATAGTATAACACACACAACCATACTTTGTAAACATCTGAAGAATTCTAATGTCCAAACCACATCTGGCCCCAAGCATGCCAGAAAGGGACTATAGCCCTGTATTTTTTCCCATTTTACAGATAGTGGAAGTTGAGTCTGAAAGAAGGAAAACAACTTACTTAATGTCTCAGAGACAGGACCCTCACCTTGGTCCTTCCTGCAGCCATATGACCCTCTATAGCTTGCCTGCATCCTTCCCTACTATCCTTGTTGGCACAGGACGCTCAGGGGTTCCCGTGTACTCCCACATATGGGTGCCTGTTGCTCCCGGCCCACCTCCCCACCCTCAGAGTGTCTCACCCAGCTCAAGCAGGAACTGGAATAGAAGCCTGCTTTGTAATTTTCTCTGCCTGCCCGCCCTCCCTCCCAGCTGAAAATGGAAAATCCAAGAAGGTGGTCTGCTTTTCTGGCAGACGTGAGCCCTAGCCAGCCGAGGACAGTGCAGCGTGGCAGGGAAGGGCTGCTGCAGAGTCTGGCAGAGGGGCCTTTGCTAGGTTGGAAGCACATCCTGGTGGAATTAGCTGAGAGAAAGAATGTTAATTCTGCAACACCGAGACCCCATACAAAATAGCTTGTCAGCAAGAAACAACAGAGAAGATGACAAGCTGAGGGCGACTCTTTCATGCCTCTCACAGGCCGGTGGCATTTGTTAATATAATTAATGGTAATAATAGAAGCTACTGTGTAATGAGCTCTGGACCAGGGCCTGGACTCAGCACTTTTCAGACATTGGCATGACTTTGCCCCAACCTAGGGGGAGTGTTACTGTTCAGTTTTTCAGAACAAAAGCTGAGGTTCCCAGAGATGGTGTGAATTTCCTGGGGCCACCCAGCAAGGACAGCTGAGCAGGACTGGACCCACCTCCTCATGGCTTGAAGGTCAGCTCTCCTCCCCACCCCCACACAGAGGCAGAGCTACTCACCCAAGGACAGGCAGTAAGTCAACTTCAGTTTGCTTCCTTCTCTCCCCTTTTAGACTAGGAATGTCTCCAAAACATGTGTCCATCTGCACCTCAGGAGGCTTCAGCGATGAGTTACTAGCCCATTTCACAAGTGAGGCCTGCAGAGAGGAAGTGCTTGCACCAAGCCACAGGCCCAGACTCCTGCTCCGGGTAAGAGGCCTACTCCATCAGAACCACAATCCCTCTGCTCTGAGGCTCAGTCTAAGATGGTAGGAGTCACAGGAGGGCACTGCCATACATGCATCTACAATTCATTCTTTCACTCATTCATTCACTCCTTCAGAAACCCTGGATTCTCTTCTCTGAGCACTAAGTGGTTACTAGGCAGACAGCAAGGGATCCAACAGTTCCCGACTTGTGGGAGCTCAGCATCAAGTCCACCAACCTCCAAACCCATAATTCCAGCCCCTCAGAGTACAAGCTACTGTGGGGTCCTCAAAGATCCAGAAGAAACACAGACGGTGCCTCCAGGCTGCTGGCAGTAGTCAGGGAAGGCTTCACAGAAGGAAGCACTGGAGCTGGGAGCTGAAGATGAAGTAGACTTTGGCCTGGTGGGCAAGCTGGAGAAAGGGCTCAGACCCAGAGGTGGGACGGACAATGGGGGCCCGTAGCAGATTGGGGTGGCTGAAGCACAGAGTGAAATCTGACCAAGGTCTGGGGCCCTCCTCTTGCCCCAGGTGACCATGGAGAGTCAGGGTCGGGAGGGCCCACAGGAGGAGCACGTTTGAGGGTGGCTGTTACTCTGAGAGCTGCAGTATCCTTAAGTAAATCATCCCACCAAGGAGAAGACCCTACCCTGAGCCCCAAAGTCTGGGCAGCCCCTGTGGCTTTGGACGAGCCAGTGACTACTTCTCTTGGTCATTAATCTCAGCATGTGCTAATGTTTGATAAATTGCCCAACAGTTGCATTAGCTAATAACTCCCCGAACAAAACCAGAGAGTTCATCTGTTTTTATAAGACGCCCAAGAGCATCCTGGGAACAGGCACGGTGGTCGTGAATAAAAGAGAAACATTCATTTATGGTAATTGGTTTCAGCTCCTCTCTTGGCTGCTTGTCCTGACCTAAATGTATCCAGTTGTTCCCTTTGCCTCGCTCTGGTTTAGGGGTCACTCCTAATGGTTTAATTCAACAAAAAATGTCTGCCATTTCCTGTAACCTCTGTCTTTTTTCACCCTCCTCCCAAACGGTTTTCTTGCAAGCAGCATCTCTCTTAAGTCCCTCCCGGAGCTGTTTCCTTCTCAGGGAACAAAGTCAAGATTGTTGACAGAGAAAAAAGGTCTTAACTCCCCGCCAAGAAAAGAAGGTGGGGGAGGGGATACATGAAGGTAATAGTCATTTGTTTGTCTTCCACCCCCACTCCACAAAGCAGGTTTTGTCTGAGGCCGGTGGTCAGGGACTCTGACACAGAACATGGCCCCGGTGACCAGGGGCAATTTATGGGAGGGGACGAATACAAATCCTCATTCATGGAGCAGGCCTTGGAGGAAGTGACCGAGGAGGTCCATTGCTCTGGGCAGCCAGGCCCTCCCTCCTACTCTCCTACCAATCTGAAGCAGCAAGGGCTAGGGAGAGGCACTCTGGGTGCTGTGAGTTTTGGCTAAACTTCAAAACCAAGTGTGGCCCTGCCCCTCCTCAGGACGACATACTTTCCCGCCCCCTTCCCCACCCACCCCATTCATGAGCTCAGACTTGTCCTTATAGACTCTGCCCAGAGAGGGTATGAGATGGGCTGGTCCCGGGTACCCAGCTGGCTCCCCTCAGGTGGATTCGAGAGTCTCTGTTGACTTTGGGCCTTGGGGACCAAGGCTGAGGGGGTGGGAGGAGGGATAGGCCAGGCCAGGAGTGGATCTGGAATACATTGAGTAGTCAGCGGGGACAGCGTGTAAACTTTGTTGGGATGCATCTGGTAGAAAGGCGTTGTATAAATATCAGATCATTATCAGCATATCGTGTTTCCAGCTCGGGCGGAGGAGGGGCTGGCGGGCCCCAGACGCCTTTTGTCAAGAAGACAAGGATGGCTTCGAGAAGTCCTTGGAAGGTCGCTGCTGGCCTGTGGGCAGTTTCCAGGGTCAGGGCTTAGAAACCCAGGGAGGGCAGAGGTAACTGCCAGCCCCTTAGCCCAGGGTCTCCCTGGAGAGAATGCCCACCAGGCTGAAGTGGTACCAGGACCTGACGGTGGAACAGAGAAGTCCAGCTGATATAGCTGCAGGGACCACTGTGTCCCTCTCTACAGAACCTTTCTGCATCTGAATGGCCATGAAGGGATCTGATTTTTATGATATATCTGTTCAGTGTCACCTTGCATGGGTACCAGTGAAACAATGGTGGGTCCAGCCCCATGATGGCGACCTCGACGACTTCAGTCCCCTTTCAGCCTGGGCTGCTGTAACAGGGGCAATCTTTATTGTGGAGCTCTTTCCACTTACCAAGAACACTAAGCAGCCCACCTCCCAGTGTCTGTGCATTTTGACTTGAGGAAGTATTTGCAAGTCAATTGCAAGCAGCACTCAGTGGGAAGCAGGGACTGAATAGTGCCCTCTGCAACATCAAATCACTGTCACACCATCTTTATCATCAAACCCTGCTCCTCCTGCTGGTCCTCCTGACCCTGACTTTCCATGGTCACCTGGGGCAGGAGGAGGGCCCCTGACCTTGGTCAGATTTCACGCTACGCTTCAGCCACCCCAGTCTGCTACGGACCCCCATTGTCCTTCCCACCTCCGGGTCTGGGCCCTTTCTCCAGCTTGCCCACCTGGCCAAAGTCTACCCATCTTCAGCTCCCAGCTCCAGTGCTTCCTTCTCTGTGAAGCCTTCCCTGACTACCACCAGCAGCCTGGAGATGCCTTCTATGTTTCGTCTGGATCTCTGATGACCCCACAGCAGCTTGTGCTCTGTCAGGCTGGAATTGTTTGATCCTTTGCTGTGTACCTAGCTGCCAGTTGGAGCTCAGAGAAGAGTCCGGGGTTTTTGAAGGAATGAATGAACAAACGAATGAATGTTATCATCATCAACAGGCTAGTTTGGGTGGTTCCTGGGAGGTGGACTTGAAACACGTCATTTGTTTTATACCATTTTCAACATTAAGTCAAACACCTTATTTTCACAGCATAGTTACGCATGTGTCCATTTCAAGTTAAGAAAACTAAGGTTCAAGGTCATATTACTAGTAAGCCTTTAAACTCAGGTTTGTCTCCCCCATGTTGATAAGAAGATTTTCTGTTAGCAGGCACCACCAGGTGCCAGGAGCCTGAAGACGGAGCCAGCTGTGCCCACAGCTCTGGGAGGACCACTAGAGGAGGACCTACAGGATGAGTAAGGATTTGAAAAGGAACCCTGCTGAAGATAGACACCGCCCCCCTCTCCAAGGAGCCTGACTCCCCAGCCACCTCTGCCTTCCCATCTCTGATCTCTGTTACTCCCAACCCACCTGCCCTATGCTGCCTTCTACAGTCTTATTCCTTAAAGTCTGGCCTCCTGCCCATGGGGTCACCTCCAATCCCTTCAGCAATTCCTTAAGGTGACATTATCATATACTGACAGGAACGTGAAAACACCAGCAACTTAGTTTGCCCCAAGTCTCAAAGCCTGTAAGTGCAGGACTCAAACCCCTTCAGTACTTGAGTGTGCTCTGGGACAGGATAGACACAGAGCATCCTGGACTCCAGAGCCGCCTCTAGTGCTGTCTCAGCTGTGGCCTCAACCAGGGACCCTCTCCCTAGACCTCAGTTTAGAACACCTAAGGGATGAGGTTGGGAACCATGGAAAAGCACTGGGAGCTGAGAGCTCCTTCACAGCCAGCTTAGACACCCAGAGTCTATCATGAAATCTGCCCTTGGAGGTCCCTCCTAGCCCTGGTCTCGCAGTTAGGGGAGCGCTATCCCAGGACAGAGCTCGGGCCTTCCCTGCCCCCTTGCTTCTACGGTAACCCTAACCCCGACAAGCCACCCACGAAGGGTGCCTGCTGCAAAGAACACGCTGGGCCACTTCGAAATTTGGAATAGGGCACCCTCAAGCCCCTTGGAATTCCAGGCCCTGCTATTTTTAGACTGATCAGCTGTTCCAACCAACTCCCCTACCCCAGGCCCCCCAAGCAGATTTCTCGAGCAATCAAATCCATGTGTTGCCAGTTCTGGCCCTGGTGCTTGGTGAGGTGAGTGCTGGATGCTACGGTGCCACCAAGCGACACGTGCCCTGCCTAGGCTGCAACAGTCCTGCCTTTCCTGGAGGTCAGACCCCAGGCTCTCCCACCCCTCTCTATCTTGGGCTGGACTTGAGACACTTCAAAGGCCTTCAACACCTCCCAGGAACCCCCCAAACTAGCCCATTAGGCAGAGAAGCTCATTGGGGAACAGAGAGAGGTTTGGGGATGCCCAAAGTCCTCGCCCAGGTTCAGTCATGCCGCAAAACATAGTTACTTGCTTCCTGTCTGAGCTGGGCTGGGCCAGACTGGTGGTGGCTTCTGCTCTGCCTGTTTCCCAGAAAGTGGCCTGGTGCTGAGAGTAACGCAGTCTGATATGGACCTGGGATCTAGTTCCTGCTTGGCCACTTACAGAAGACCTTGAACCATGGCCTTCACCCCCTCGAGTCCATTCCCTCATCTCTGAAGCATAGGTAAGAGCAGGCCCTCACCCACTGTGAGATTTCAATGACAAGTGTGCAAAAGAATTCACACAGGAAGGAGTTGGCATCTGAGACATTTTAAGTTATTATTACTTCATAATGATGTCAAGAGAGGAGTGCAGGCATTTCAGAAGTCTCATTTAATGGGGAGAGAGGCAGCAAGTTTATTCCTGGAGTTTTGCAGGAGTGGGCACATCTATGTGATCCCTGCCCCCCTCAGCACTGCCACTGGGATTCTTGTCTGGAGCACCCGTCCCTAGCAGTGCAATCCGTGGGGACCTGGGCTACAACCACTCCTGCAGCAGTGGCTGCTCAAACCACACCTATAGGTGCCAGAGACCCCAGCACAATGGAACTGACTATTCCCTGAACCTCAGCTCCCCAGTTCCATGAGAAAAGAGACCACCACACCCACCTACCCCCCAGCCCACAGGGTCAGGTATGCAGCAAACACATGAGTCCTGAGGAGCAGGACTTCTGGAAGGGCACAGGGAAGCTGAAGGTCATGGTGGCCCCACCATTTCCTACCTGTGTGACTCCCAACAGTCCCGTCCTCTCCCTGAGGCTCTGTCTCCTCATCTATAAAATAGGTGTGAGAATAGCCACGGTGCAGTAGTTGTTGTCCGGGACAAAGAGAGCAGACATGAGGCAGGCAAAGATCTGCACCCTAGATGGTCCACTCAATAGCAGCTCTGCAAAGAAAATGGAAACCTGGAAAGGAGAGGGGACCCCCAAAGTTACATACAGAATCGTCAGCCTCGGACCCAAGAGCAAGGTTCCAGACTGGACCCTTTCCACATACGATGAGCAGAATCTTTAACAAGTACAAAAAAGGAAACTACTGAAGGCTTCTCCCTTCAGAAAGACTATGAGGACAGTTGGGGAGAAAGGTTTTCTGGGTAGACCCTACCCACGAGTCCCTAGGACAGCATCCGAGCATCCAGGGCCACGTCCCACGTTGGCACACACACACACAGTGCCAATGTGTTAGGGCTTATGCACGGTCCCCACCATGGGAACCAGCCACCTCCCTTTGCCAGCAGCCCCTAATGCTTCCAATGTGGCCGAGAGCTAGTGAGACTCTGAGGGAGGGAGGGGGAAGAGGAGGAGCAAGACCACCTCTGCTGACAGCTCGTTTACAGGCCGCCCATCAAGCACACTTTCCCTGCAGGGACCCAGCCCCTGGGAGCTAAGAAGCTGGGGGGCCAGCTCACAGCTACCAATGACACATTGCAGGCATTGGGGGGACTTCTGACCCCTGTCACTCAGAGTAACCCTGGGGACTGCCACAGCTGGCCAGAACCAGGAAAGAACGGGTTAGCCCAGCCCACCAGCAGAGCCTGGAGGCTCTGGAACAGGCCTAAGCAGGAAAATGACAACTCCTCATCCTCTAGTCCAAACCCAGCCCCACAGTCTGGCATGGAATATCAGTGGGTCCTGGTACAGCAGGGCTAGCTGGGCTGGCTGGACAGGTAAGGGGTGAGGGGTAGGCAAGGAGGTCAGTGATTCAGAGCAGGTTGCCCATGGAATAAGTCTCCATGGGCAGCTCCTGGATGAGTGAGACCATGTGAATTGCTAACCGGCACCAGGATATCAGGCTTCTGTTCCTAGTCTTCCCACCCTACCCTACACCCCACCTGTCACCCCACCATCTACTGTGTAACTCTGGATTGGATGCAGTCTCTCTGGATCTCTGAAGAGGGAGCGAGAATGCCTTTCTCTAGGGAGAATGAACTAAGATTCCAGAGAGTAGAAAATGTCAGAAGCAACTGTTTGCCATGCAGAACCCCAGGCACCCTCCTCTGGTTCGAACTATCCTGGGACGCGGAGGGTGAGTTGGGATTTGGGTGTGGATGGTTTTGAACGCTGTCTGGAATTCAGACAACATTCACTGATGTTAAGCATTAGACAATGCTGAGATGGCTCAGCCATAGTTTCTACCCTCAGGACCTCCCAGTCTGGTTAAGGATTCCTAGTGACAAAAGGCAAACTGACAGGTGCGATACTTAAGGAATATTGTCCAAGAAGAAACAAGGATAAGCAACCAGTTTCCACAAGGGAAGCTGGGGAAAATCACCTAGAGGAGATGGCAGTTGGGGCGGGCCTTAAGGGGGATGGTTCTCTTGTACATGGCTCAGAGCAGGGACAAAGGGGAAGACTGGCTAGACAGATGGATGGATAGATGGATGGATGGATGGATGATGGATGGATGGAATCATGGATGATGGATGGATGGATGGATGATGGATGGATGGATGGATGGATGGATGGATGGATGGATGGATGGATAGATGGATGGATGGATGATGGATGGATGGATGGATGAATGGATGGATGACTGGGAGGATGTTAGTTATTCAAAATGGCAGACAGATGTTTCATTAAATTGATTTTGCAACAATTCTGCCAAGTATGGAAGTGACAGTCTCCTTCCCCAGATTACTGACGTGAACACCTGAGGCAGAGAGAGGTAAAGTAACTTGTTTAAGGTGCATAAATTAATAGCAACTCCAGGACCAGGATTCAAGACTCCTGACTCATATCCAGGACTCTTTCACTCCACAAGATCCACCTATTCTATTTTACTCCCCTCCTCCTCTGCATAACTATTTTTAGAAAGAAGGAAGAAAAGGAAAGAGTGAACGGGGGAGAGAAGGGAAGCATTATAATTACGTGGTAAGCGTCCTGAGTTCTGGCTTCTGGCCTTGGACAAGTCATTTCACTTGCTTGGCCTTTTCCTCTATCAGTAAAATGGACGGTGTACACCTTCTTAGAGCACAGGCAGAAAACATGTTTTTATTTTTTTTTAAATGTTTTTTTTTTAATAGAGGTATGTTTTATTTATTTATTTGTTTGTTTGTTTTGTTTATACAAGCACTGGGTACAGTCAGAAGCGCGGGAGGGTGAGAGAATTCACCAGAGCCAGAGCGGGGAGCAGAGCAGGCAGAAGGACCGAAGTACACTGCTGAGGGGAGCAGCGGGCGGCAGGAGAGGTCTGCGCGCCATGTGGGACCCGCCTCCGGTGGCCGGGGAGCAGCCGGGAATCAAACCAGCGCCGCAGAGGTCACCGGCAGCTTCGCAACCCAGCGCTCAACCGCTGCGCCACCGGGGAGGCCCCTGGAAAACATGTTTTGAAAGTTAGGGAAAGTGCTGTGTTTGCTTCGGCAGCACATACACTAAAAAAAAAAAAAAAAAGTAGGGAAAGTGCTTTGAAAGTCGGGAAAAGCCCCTACCAACAGGCAGAGAAGGAAGAGAATCTTTTTCTTCATGGTTCCTCACAGATGGAGGGATGTTCCCCACCCTCTGGACAGAGGTGAGTCCTGGGTAAGTCCAGGTCAGGAAAACAATCCCCAAGTTCACCCACACATGGAGGACAGGGGGTTGGCAAGCTGGGAGCAGGGCGTGGCGTGCAGGTGACAGCAGGTGTGGTGTTGGTGGCTGGTGTTGGCTGATGGGTGAGCAAGAAGAATCACGGCTCTGACACTGGTCTCAGGGCTCTGTGGTAAGAGGAAAAGCCAGGGTGGAGGGGCGCCACCAGCTTTCTGCTACCAAGGCAGCCACTGGGGCAGAAGCAGGAAGAGTCCAAAGCAGCAGGAAAGCCCCCATTTCTAGTCGACTTCTCATTCACTCACTTGTCACACATTTCCTGAGGGAAGGGAAGCGACTACCCAGGTACTGAGCAAGTGCCACAGGCAGGCGTGGCGTTCAACATCTAACAGTGGTTTTCCTGCCCAATCCTTGTCACGAAACAGCATACAAGGAACAGCGATGACCGGGGTCACCGCTGCAGAGTCCAGAACACAACCTCAGGTGGTCATTTTGGAGACTGGCCAGTCCTTAACTCTCTCGCTGGGTCTCAGTCTCGTCACCAGGGAAGTGCTGGCCTCCAAGGGGCAGCTATCATGGGAGGCAGTTCCAGGCCAGCCTTTGCTGCATAGATGGGGTCCTGTCACCTGTGCAGAGAGGGAAGTGCTGAGGTGGGCCCCCACAGAGATGGCCTGCCTGCCCTGGGGCGGGCGGGGTCGGCCATCTTCTCCACCTCTGTGGGCTTTGCCTGCGTGCATTTCCCTGATCCTGCAGCAGGGAGAGAGCAGGCTGTTTGCACTACTTTGTTTTACTAGCGCAGTGATGTCAAAGAGTGACTCTGCCCTTCACCCCATCACACTTCCCCTTCTCATAAAAACAAGATTGTTGGAAGGCCTCCCTGGTGGTGCAAGGGGTTAAGTTCTGCACTATGAAGAAATCCGCAGCCTCTACAGCACTAGTTCAATTCCCGGCCTGCCAGGGAGCAACCCACATGGCGCAGCAGACCTCTCCTGTCTTGCCCACTGCTCCCCTCAGCCATGTATTTCAGTCGCTCTGCCTGTTCTGTTCCCCACCCTGTCTCTGGTGAATCCTGTCACCTCCCGCATCTCTGGCCTGTACCCCAGTTCTTGTATGCATAAATAAATAAATATAGAAAAAAAAAAAGGTTTTTGGACTGTGGCACTGGAGCCAAGTGCCTGAATTTGAATCCAGGCTTCACCCATTCTTAGCTGTGTGACCCTAAATAAGTCACTATATATCTATGGCCTCAATTGCCTACTGTGTAAAATGGGGGAAATGATAACACTGGCCTCCCAGAGTTACTATGAAGATTAAATGACTTACCAGGTGCAGAAGGCTTGGGCAGCACCTGCACCCCCGTGAGCACAATCTAAGTGTCAGCTGTTAATAATATCCCCTGATGTTCACCCTTGGAGTAAAGTCCTCCAGGAAGCTTTCCTGACCCCACAGGTTCCTTATACCCCCACAGGTCACTGTGCTTCCTCTCACAAGGTCTTTATCTTCTCATTGAGTCTTGTTCTCGGTCCCATTTTACAGATGGGGAAACAGAGGCCCACAGAAGCAAAATGATTTGTCTCCCTTCCCTGACCTGCCACATCTTTGGCTAACATACTTCCCATAACAGGAAACCCCTCTCTACCCAGCCTGGGGAGGCAGTGCATTCATATTGAGTTTTGTAGGGCAAGCGTTAATAGAGGAAGTTGTGGGTGAGAAAGGAGGCATTACAGCTCAGCAGGACCAGAGCATTAGCAGTTGGTAGTGCTGGAGCTCAAAAAGCAAGACTGGACCGGCAAAGGACAAGGAAGCAGAGGGAGGCTCTACCACATCACAAGGGTCTGCATCCCCAGCCAGGGTCTCCAATGTGATGCTACAGCAACAGGCAAGCCATTAGACCATTTACAGCAGACACGGAAATGGCTCGATTTCCATTTGGGGCCCTCAGTGAGCTATAAACACCGTGCAAAGCTAACTATTATGGCTAATAATGGTTTATCACCCTGCGCCATAATTGCCGTTTACACGCCCATCTCCCATGAGCTCACAAAGCCCGCTAGGGCAGGATCTGTGGGTCGACTACAGCCTGTGTCCCTGGGCTTGGCACAGGGTAGACGCTCAGAAGCTGTGGAATTAATTAATTAAAATGAAGCACATGCTGCCAACTATTGCAAATTGTTTTGCAAAAGAAAAACTTTAGAGTCGAGTGACTTCGATGCCAACTCTAACTGCACGATGGCTTTGGCAAGTTGAGTCACATTTCTTGAGACTCAGCTTCCTACTTCTCCAAATGAGTTCAGTCATTTCTTCCTGCCCGGTGGTGGTGGAGCTCCCAGCAGAGCGCTGACACCGTGGAGACCCACAGTCAAATGCAGCTAAAAGAACAACATGAAGACCTTAGGGCACAGAGGGGCAAAGCCACTACCAGGTAAACGTCAGCGAGCTGAAAGCAGAGTATAAGGGATAGAATTTGAAGCTCGAGGACCTGGGTTTGCACACTAGCCCTAGCTGTACAACCCTAAGGAAGGTTCCTCTTCTGTTCCATCTGAGTATTGACAATAACATCCACCTCCAGGACTCGCGGCATGAATGCAAGAGATCACAGATGTGAACGTGCTTAGTGTACACACATGTGGGAGATGATGATTATTATCATGACTGCTCATAAAACCCGGGTGGAGCTTGCTGTTTTAAACACTCTTCCTCGCCCCACCCGCAGGCCAGGGGCTGGCTCTGGGCTTTGTTCCCAGGAAGGGCATAGCTGGAGGGGCCGACAGGGCTGGGGCAGAGGCCAACACGGACTTTTTGCTCCCACCATCTGCACCACGGGATCGGCCCATCTGTCCAGCAGCGGGCACACATGTGGCCTCATTGGAGGGCACGGGGTCATTGGGGTCAAGCAGGAGAAAATTGGGGGCAGATGAGGGGAAGGGTCCAGCTTATTTTTAGAAAAGGGGGGAAAGATAGGAAGACAGGAAGGCCCTTGTTCCTTGGCACTTCCACCATGTGGCTGGCAGGCAGGAGGCAGACAGGCAGGCAGGCAGGGCTGGAGACAAAGATGCATCCACTTCTGTGGCTGCTGCCACGTCTGCTGCAGCACCTAAATGACTGCAGAGTACAGCCTGGCTGCACACAGTGGGAACTCTCATGCCGCAGAGCCCAGAACCATGAGGGAGATGGCACCATCCAGAGGTGCTGAGCGAGTAGGGCATGTGGGACAAATGCGTCACCCTCCAGCTGCAGTGTAGAAGAGAGGTAGTTAGGGAAACATGGCGGGAGGGAGGCCAGTGGGCACAATCAGCACAGGGTTTGGCACACAGTGGGCCCATGGAGGTACAACTCTACTCCTTCTGGTTCTCCCTGGGGTTGTAAGGGCCTTCCCCCCTCCAGGTTAATATGCCCTGTGTCACAGGAGGCAGCACAGCAGAGCAATTATGATGGTGACTCTGGAGCTGGATTGTTAACTATGAATCCTGGCTCTTCCACTTCCTGGCTGTGTGACTTAGAGTCAGTTGCTTTCCCTCTCTGTGCTTCAGTTTCTGTCTGTAAAATGGATAGCACCATAGTTTATACCACATTGGTTTATGGTAAAAATAAATTGGTACATGCATAGCACTTAGGATCCCACAGCACTCAGTGCCAGCCGTTTTTGTCAGCCTAGAGCAAGGTGTGCCCCAGGGCGGGGAGTGGGGAGGGGGTGGCCAGGTCTGTGGGAGGAGCAGTGAGCAGAGTGTGCATGGCGCGCTCCAGCACATCCCCTCAGTGGGGGTGAGTGTGCTGGGCAAGATGTCAGTGAACAAGCCATTCTGGGCCTTGGGGAGGGAGAAGCTGAGGCTGGACATTGGCTGGCCCCACTGTGGCTCCCTTGGGGCATCTTTGGAAAGAACTCAAAAATGACAGGAATTTTCCAAATCGCCTGTTTTTCCACTCTCAGGCCCCCAGCCCTTATTCTCAGATCTAACTCTGAATCAAACTTTGAAATGTGCCAGGAATAAGAAGGTGAAAGTGTGAAAACCCTAGGGAGAACTTCTAATCCCAAGTCTGGGGGGTGCCACACCTGCCAGAGCTGACAGCCAAAAAGCATGAGAGAGTAAGTTTGGAGGAATATGCGGACATGTGTGCACAAGTGAGCATGCACATGTGAGCATGCACATGTGAATATGCCCATGCCCCTGGAAAAGCACCCACCAGGACACAGGAGTTGACGTGCCTGTCAGCAAGTGGCCACAGATGTGACACTCGTACCCCATGTCCATGCATGCATGAGACTGTCCACATGAGGGTACATGGGCTGCGTCTTAGCGTGAGGGGCAGCATGTGCTAAGCATTTACCACCCCAACACACAGTAGGTGCTATCAAGCATGTGCCCTGTGCCCATTCACCTAAGTGTGTAAATGCAGAAATATGCAGGCCCATATGTATGGTTGGCTGTGTTTGACCCCAGTGCCTGCCAGAATCTGGACCTGGATAAGACAGAGAAGACCTGCCCTGTTTGTGAGTGTCCCCCACCTGCTCCCTGTCTTGGAGGAGCTGGAGGCTAAGGGGCAGGTCCTCAGGTGTAACTCAAAGGCCTTTCTTTTCCGCATCACCCCGGAAGGGGGCTAAAGCTCTGCTGGGAGGCTAGAGACCAAGCTCTGGCCCCAGCCTGACAACAGCTGGCGTTAAGCAAGCATTTGCTTCTCTCTGAACCTCAGTTTCCCCACCCTGACCAGGAAGGGTAAGAATCTCAACTCTCTCTCCCGAGTCCAAAGACCCCGGCTCCAGTGGGGAGCAATTGAAAGCAACTGCCACTTGCACAGGCATGGGGGCCCTGGATGGCGTCACTGGACTTCCCAGCCGCCGGACACTGCCCCATGGTTTATGTCAAATTGTCAGCCCCAATCCTACTTTCCTCCTGGGCAAGGCCGCCCTCAGTGGACCTCGGGAGAAGTGGCCTGTCCAGTCTCTGTGTTTACAGTGCTCAGACGCCGCCGGGAACCTGATCTAGGCAGACCAGGGTGGGCTGCCCCACTGGGCCCAAGTCGTGTCCACACTCATTTCCCCGAGACTGAACACGGCCAGCCCACCCGCCTCGCAGCGTCCAGCTGCCCAGCCACCCGCCCACGGAAGGCCCAGTGTCTGGCAGGCAAACACCTTGGACGGCCATAGAATGTGCCAGGGCCAGAGAGCCATAGGACAGAGTTGGGGTGGTGCCAGTACAGATGGAGAGAGGAAGGGCACTGTGCTCCTGACAGGTTCATACTGAGGGTGTTCTCGGGATGGGACTCACCTGCTCACGGCCTGACTCGACCATACCCCCACCATCTGGATTGGGGTCAGCCCACTATGGCCCTGGGGTCAAATCCAGCCACCACCTGTGAGTCAAGAGTGCCTTTTACATTTTTGAAATGGTTGGAGGGAAAGAAATGAAAAGAAGAATATTTTAAGGCACGTGAAAATTATATGGAATTTAAATTTCGGCATCAATAAAGTTTTTTTGGGACCCCAGCTTCACTCATCATGTATGTATCATCTCTGGCTGCTTTTGCCCTGAGGGCAGGGTAAGTACCTGCAACGAGACCAGATGACACAGTCCACAAAGCTAGGGCCGCTTAGTCTCTGTCTACTGTGTATATTCTGAGGTATTTGCTGCACTCGCCCAGAAGACATCTGTCAATGTTGATGTCAATCATTCATGAGTGGCAGTAGAAATGGATTAAGGAGTAAGAGGGTTCAAGAAATGTTACTTTTTTTTCTTTCCTGCAACTGAATTTCTTGCCTCCATTTCTGGGGTGATTCTGCATTTCAGGGATCTTACATGATATCAAGATGTGGAGTTCAGGGAAGAGCACTAAGTCCCTGAGTCCCTCACATGACCCTGTGTGTCTGGTCACCAACTGCCTGTGTGTCACCCCACAGCCCTTCCTCTGGGACACTTATCACCTTCCAGCAAAGTTGCTAAGGACACACGGGTTTGGCTGCCTCTCTTCTCCTCTCCTCCCTTTTATATTTCTTCAAACCACTGTTAATCCTTCCTCCTTCAGCACCCCTTGACTCCCTCCATAAACACTCCATTCCAAAAGCTAGGAGACTTGGAGAACAACAGCTAGAGGGGCTTGCAGGTCGTCTGTGATCAGCCTTGTCACCTCCCTCCCCTGAGGCAATGAGCCCCAGGGCTGGGAGGAAGAGGAGATCCTGGAGGAAGATCAGACAGACATTTGGGAGCTCCAAAGGGCCCGTCACACACCCATCCATGGCTCTGTGCCACCATCCAAGAGGTCATCAATTCATTCCCCTGCTCACCCAGTCAGCCACCACTCCTGTGGGACAGCCTGTGCCCCTGTAGACACGAGAGGAAGGCCTGCCTCAGGCCTCACACTGCCCACGCTCCAGGGCAATGGAGAGTGGCAAATGTCTAACAACTGCCCTGGGGAGGGCTAGGGTCCCTGCTGTCCTGCTCTCTGTGATGCAAACATTCCCACTGTGCCCAGCTCCAAGGTGCACACCTGAGGACACTGAGCACTGAGCTGGTAGAGACACTCCTCAGCTCTCACTCGCTGGGAGGAGCAGGCTCCAGCGCAACTCTGCTCCCGGGCTCCATGGGTAAACAGGAGCCACACACAGGGTGGGAAGGATGAATGACAAAAGCATGGGAGCATGGAAGAGGAGCCCCAAACTGGGCTCAGAATGTCCACCCCACAGGGGCTTTTTAGAGGAGACAACATTTAGAATTGGACCTGCAAGGAGAGTAGGAGTTTGCGGGGCAAGGGATGGAAGTAAGGGTCTTCAGACCAGCTCACTGCCACCTGTCCCTTCCTTCTCTGCACTCCTCTGTAACCCCACAGCCTGAGCTAAATGCTTTTGTCCATATTGGGTATCTCTTGAAAATCAGAAATCCTTTACCTGGGCCATGCCAGGTTGCAGACGGAGCTGGCCTGTGTGGATGGCAGTGGTGCTCCTGCTTATTTACCTCCTCCCCTGCAAGAAGCTTCTGCATCCCCACCCACAGCCAGGTAGCTCACAGTGCGCCCGTGGGAGGGGCTGACACTGGACTCAGTCATGTGACACTCTTTGACCAATAGGACATGAGTAAAAATGACATGAGTAGCTATTGTGTTTTTCACCCTTTGTGCTCTCTGCCCTGAGTGTGCCATGTCCCAAACAGGGACAGCTGCTTCATGAGGATCCTCAAATAAGAGGACATATGGAGCAGAGCCACAGTCAACCCACAGCCACCACAGACGAAATATAATGTGGGCGAAAAATAAACTTGTTATTGTAAAGTCCCTATTTGGGGCACACTATGGTATGTCTGTTACCACAACATAATCTAGGAAAAAAAAATGACTAATGTTCAGCTCATCCCCATTCAGAGCTGGCTCAGACCCCAACATCCCTCTGTGAGCCCCAGAGACACAATTCAGCTGTGCCTCCCCCACTTTTGAATAAAGGTTTATCCAGCTTAGGCTGATGAGGCAAATAAAGTATCCCTGAATTGTCCAGAATCATCTACAGTCTAGGGTCAGCTCATGGTCCTGGAGAAAGCAAATGGAACCATTTGCTAATGAAGTCCCCAATTCCACTCTCCAATCTCAGAATTAATATTTCAAAGTATCTTTGGCACAAATAAAAATGCTCCCAATCTCAATATGAAGTCACGCCTCACATTAACAATTCTCTCTTCTTTGAGAAACAGAACAAATTTGAGAAACCTGTGCAAAAGGAGAATCAGCGTGAGGTGGACAGTAAGCAGATTCTGGGCCAATGCTTGGGACAGAATCAGGTCCATCCTGACCCTCAGGAAGTCTCGCTCCCAGGCTGGTGGACAGACAGACACATGAATAAGCCCACGCAATGGAGATCTCTGGTGTTCCTCTGCTTTACAAAGTGCTGTGGGATTCTAGAGAAGGCAGCAACTAACCCTCCCCAGATGGCTAGAATCCTTCAGAAGCTAAGGGACAAAGGGATGCATAGAACATGACTGGATGGATGGATGGATGGATGGATGGATGGATGGATGGATGGATGGATGGATATAATGTTGGGCTCAGACATCACTTTTTCTAGGAAGACTTCCCAGGAAAGTTCCCCTGAATTCCTATAGGCTCATAGGATGACCATGTCCCCAGGCATAGAACATGCTGCTTTGGGGTGGCCTCTAGGCATTTCTGCCCCCTCACTGAGTCCAAAGTGCCCCATTCAGTATCAGTTCTTCCAAGGGCAGACGTGGACTCCCTAGCTCCCAGCTCAGTACCAGCTGAGAGCTAGGGACTCGCCCAGGGGAAGGAGTCAGAGAGGACTTGATTAGTAAATATACATGTTTCAGATGAGATCATCCCCAGGATAGCTGAGGGCTCCAGTCATAGGAAGCCACTCAGAAATAGCAGTAGCCCTCCAGGCCACCAGGGGGGTCAGAACAGAAGTTAAGCAGGAATCATGTGGAATGCCTCCCTCTCCCCCTGGTGGTCCAAGCGAATTACTGCAGCTCCCAAGGGCCTGGCTCATCCCAAGGAGTGGTGAAGTCTTGGGAGAATCTGGACTGAATTCTGGGACCACAGAATCCTGGAATAATAGGGCCAGAGGGATTTTATATCTTAGAGACCTTTGCACCGTGCCTGCCCTCATTTAACAGATGGAAAAACTGAGGTCCAGAAAGAGGACATAGACTCAAAGGGAGAAAGCTGAACTACAACCCCCGTCTCCTGGGGAAAATGGAAAGGATTTAGAGGGCAGGAACATCCCAAGTGATGGACTTCCAGCTTACACTGCTGCCAGATCTGTCCCTAGGTTGTTTTATGTCTTCACCCAGACGCCATGCAGTTGGGCTCTGGGCACATCAGATACTTGTTAATTAACCCATCCAGAGTCCTCTTTTTTGAACATCATTGTGTGCCTGGAAGGTGGGTTCTGGGTCTTCCTCTGTCCATGACCCTTTGTGTGACTTTTTCCACTGCTGTCATTCTCAATTCCAAACTGGACAGCAGGCTAGAAGGAAGCAAATATGCTTCCTTTCAATGCCCATGTTGAAGGGTTCATTGTGGCTTCTGCATAGGCACAAGGGAGGGAGTGCTGTGACTGATTAGGGATGGAGGTCACGGGCCAAGGGGTGACTTGACTGGCTCCTAAGACCCCTGACCCTCCAGCTCCAGTCATGTAGACTTCTTGCTTTTCCAGTCTCTAGCCTGACCGTCAATAGCAGTATCAATCTCTGTGCTGGGTACAAAGTGTCCAGAGATAATCAAACAAGAACTCCACCCAAGAAGCTAACAGTTTGATCATAGACATTTGCCTAAGTTCACATAGAAACTAGTCTTAGGGAGAAAGGAGCTTAGAGGGCCTGATGACTGCAGGAACCCTCTTGACCAGCAATTCATCATCCCCCACACCCCACCACTCACAGGCCTTCCCATCAGGATGATATGGCATTCCGTATAGCCACTAGCATCACCCAATGGAGATTTCAGGCCCTGCGGCCTCAGTTCACATGCAGGCTCTGCCACTTTCCAGTAATGTGATCTCGAACAAGTCACTGTACCTCTCTGCATCTCCATGCATATCTGTAGCGAGGCCTGGTAAATTGCAGGGCAGGCAGGAAGCCCACAGTCAAGGTGGGCTGGCAGTATGATTCTCTCACCTCCTTAGCATTCCCCTATGTGCTCTGGGGAGACACAGACATGTCTGCTCCAAGCCCCAGGACAGCTCAGTAGGGAACTGGGACACAAACAGGGACCCACCAGTACTTCCCTCCTTGAGATCCACACATTGACAACTCCACTGCTGCCCCATGAACACTGACTGGGCAGAGTGCCCCATTCAGAAATCAGAGCCTGGGCCTCCCCAGAAAGTCCAGATCCCTGGAGAGCAGCGGATGCTCTGAGAAGCTCGCTGCCCCCTCCCTGGCTGCTGTCCACACCCTCAGCGGCCTGCCTGGAGGCTGTCCTTCCCCGACGCCCCCCCACCAGAGCCCTCTCCAGGCAGCGGGTCTGCGCCGCCCCCATTTGGGTCAGAATGTTTGCCCTTCCTCCTCTCCCGGAATCGTGCACCGTTCAGCAGTCACGTGGCCAGCATGGCCCGCCAACCTTGGCACTTCTGCTCTGATCCCGTTTGTTTTTCTAATATAAAACTAATATGACATAATGTATAATCTAATTTGGAAATTACCATTTGCTTGGCTGGCCCACACTGCCAGCCAATACCAACAGCAAGAGAAATTATTTAAGAATGTTTCTTTTCCTTCGGAACACGGCTGATAATTTATTTTTCCGTCAGAAGATTACTTTTCTCTTTACGACATTTCCTGCCCGGGTGATTTGCGTTAGCGTTCAATAAAATGCTCTGTGCTTAGTGTGGGGAGTAAGTCAACACGCCTTTCCTTGAATGAAAGGAGGGTGTCAATTGTGCTCAATAGCAGGCTCAGACCCGATGCCCAGGTACAGGAGGCAGGCGCCAAGGGGGCTCCGAGTGGCAAGGGCTGCACAGATGTCTGCAAGTTACCTGTCCCCTTAAATCTGCCTGCCAGTCCGGGTCCACGGCCTCACGGGGGAGCAGGTAATACTCATTTGGCATCCCTGTGCAAGAGGCTTAGCACTAGGGTGAACTCTAAGTTGAGAGTGTGCTCCACTGAGGGTCAAGATTCCAACATGTCTACACCTGAGTTTCCACTGGCTTGAAGTACCTCTTCTCTTACAGCTGCTACAAATACGCGCGCGCGCACACACACATACACCCCCCACCCCGCCCCCAGCCCCGCTCTCTCTCTCTCTCTGGTGCAGTTCCGGCCAAATCACTCCATTTTTGTTGCAGTGTTTTGAAGTGGGAGTTGTTTTCAAATCCTGGGCCCTGCCACTTCATAGTTCTGGGGTCTTAACAACTTTCTTCCTCTGAATTCCCATAAGCCTCATCTGTGAAACTGAGGTAATAAGAGAACTGACTGCCTAGATCTTTGTAAAGATCCCATAGATAAAGTACAAGAAGGGATTACTTAGCCTAGTGGCTAGCAGTAAGAGCTTAATAATGTTGCTGTCATTATTATTCTCCGAACAATGGGGTTTCGTGGTGACCAGGACTTGATGCGCATTCTGGCCCAGCAGCAGGGCTCAGATCCTGGAAACCAGGCTCATGCTGTGGAGCCAACACCTTGTTCAGAGTATTAACTAACTCAATACCCCAGGTCCTGGCTCACAGCTAGGTCACTGCAGGCCCTGAGCTGCCTCACTACCCCTCAAGGGTCTGGTTGCTGGAAAAAGTATTCCCACCCCAAATACTTGCCAATAAAGGACACTGGCAGGGACTTCTTCCCACCCCAAGGCAGGCCAGAGGAAGGACAGAAACAGCTTTCTTAAATCTTCTCCCCCTCCGCCCATGACGGAGAAATTCAATCTCCATGTTAGAAAGTTTATTTACCCAATCGAGTGACAGGTCTGATTTCTTTCTGGATGTTTTGAGAATGACCTGATGGGCGTTCTGGTAAAGTACAAAGAGGAGAATGATTCCCTCGCTGTGTCCCCCACCTCTTCTAGTGTTGCTGGCCCAGGAATGCCGGGCAGAGTCGAGGTGCTCTCTAAGCCCTTGGCCTTGTCATTAATTCAACCAAGTTAAGTGGTTGTTTTGGTTTCCCAGTATTGAAGCAACTGACTCCTCATAGAATTGACTGAATGTTTAGACACGGCCTCTCCTGCTTGAGAGGTTGTTTGACAGAACGGAGTGGGTGTTTTGTTACTGCTTGGTGACCAGTGTGACCTGTTGCTTTTGCTTAGTTTGATTGGGTTGACTGCTTGTTTGGCTGTGGTGACTGGTGGTTTCACCAAGTTGACCAGTTGTCCCATCATGGTTGGGACCGTTTGACTGGCTAAGTTGGATGGGTGTTTTGGTATTCATTAACTGAGTTGACTGGGTTTGATTGAACTGGCGGGATGTTTGAGTGAATTAATCCAAATATTTTGACATTGTTTGAGGCAGCCGATTGGCTGTTTATAGCAGACTGGGTGTGTTGCTATTATTTGACCCAAATGACCCATTGTTCTGGCATTGTCTGACCTCGTGGCTCAGTTGTTGCATTGGTTCAGTGTTCTGGCTTTGTTTAAATCTAAAGACAGGTTGTTTGATCAAACTGATTGCTTGTTTGACTAAGCTGAACAATGGCTTTGGTATTATTTGACCAAATTGACTCGTTGTTCAAACCGAGAGGATGTTTTGTTATCACTTGACCCAGTTGTTTTGAAGGTACCCATTTTTAGGACCAAGTCAATAAGCTGTTTTGGCGCTGTTTAGACAGTCAACTGATATTTAACCCTCTTGACCAGTCTGGGCTCTGCTTTGCCCATTTCAGCTGTTGTTTAGCGAACCTGACTTATGTTGGACTGAGTCAGTCAAGTATTTAGGCAGTTTCCAAAGCTGACCAGCTTTTTACCAGGTTACCCAGCTGTTTGCAAACAGGCAGAAGCAGTGGGGGCCAGTGCAGACCTGCATTTACAGAGAAGTCACACTGGAGGCTCCCTCATGTGGGAAGAGGAAGGAAAAGGTCTTAGGAGACCCCAAGTCTCCAGCGCAAGCTCAAGCAGGTGAGAACAGGAAGGCTGGTTGGCAGCGAGACGGCTGAATGCAAAATGCTCAGGAGCTGTGGTCTCCCAAGCTGGAGATGAATGCCTTTGGCAGAACCCTTCAAGAATGCAACCTCTGGGTTAAGTGGTTGAAATTAGGCCCAATGGGGCTGTTTTACTGAGAATTTATAGTCGCTTATAGAACTCAGCCCCGATCAAGTGAGAGCCCCTCTTGCCAAGACAGATTCGCTCCCAGACCAAGGGGGTTTGCTGACGAAAGCATACCTCTCCAGCCTCGGATTAGTCCTAATCTGTGTACCTCCAAGTGCTGACCATGTGGGTGCTAATGCTTGTACTCCTTGTGGGCGGGTGCCTTTCCCTAAAATCTGCAGGTGGTACAGGAAGGATTATTGTCCCCATTGGCTTCCTGGCAGAGGCTTTGGCTGAAGAGAACTGTCTACACCATGTGTGAGGTGAGTGACACCAGCAAAACCTCAATCATAATGGAAGATCACAGGAATAGAAATGCCCACCTTGTGCACTCAGCACATCAGATATCAGGGCTGGAGGGAGCTGTAGAGGGAAGTCACACTGACCGCCTCATTTCACATAGGGGAAACTGAGTCCTAGAGAGAGAGATAGAAGTTTCTGAGCCCGGCCTTAGGGCACTCGAATTAATTAACCCTTTTCAGTATAGAGAAGTTGAAATTGGAAAGCGCTGGTCAGGGAGCTTAAGTTCTGGTGGAACATCAAGGAAGGGGAAAGGAAAGCCTACAGCCAGGATGAGACTGGAACTGGAGTCCAATACTCTAACTCACTGTGTGACTTAATGCAAGTGACTTCACGAGAGGATGAATGAACCATAGCTGAAGAAAAATCCAGGGTGACAAATTGACAATACCTGGACCTCCCACCTCTAGTTGCATCAACAGAAGTATCATTGTCAGAACAAAGGTGGTAATGGTCTCCCCAGACTGTCATGAAATTCAAGGTAAGGATTAATGGGCAAATAATAAAGTGAATCACAACAGGAAGGGAAGGTTCTCCGAGTCATGTCCTGGGAAAAAACTTAAGAAGGAAAAAGGGCTGTTCCTCCCTAGAAAAGAAAAGACATGAGAGATAGAATCACTGTCTGGAAAACTCAGAGGAGAGAGCTAAAAAAAACCAATGTGGCACCCAGTAGCTACTTGAAAAATATTATTGAATAAAATTGCAAGGAGGCAGAATACGCGGAAGAACTTCACAGAGGATTCTAACCTCGAGAGAGCGAGAATTCCTGGCCACAGACAGCTTGTAGGCAGAGGTCCATGTTGGGTGAATAAGGAGTCAGATGAGTCAGAAGCAACGGACTTGTTACCTCCCTGCTCAGGAAGCCAGGCCTCCTTTAGTGCTGCTTCCATTGTGCTTCCCAGCCCGGCACTGCCGGCTTTCACTGAGCATGGGTACAGCACTGGACCTCCAGATTCTTTTCATGCAAAGAACTATGAAACAGACTTGTTTTTATCTGTTCTCTGAGGCTCATTAAGCATATCTGCTGATCTGAAACACATTAAACTTTTGTAAATTCGAGTTCTGCCAACCAATATCTCCATTCTCCCTTCCAGTTCCATGAGAACAATCGAGAGCCTTGGCTGAGGGCAGAGACGCATGGGGCCTCACTGGAGACCTGCCTTGGAGACAACTTTTGGACACTAGAAGGCAGGGAGGTAGAGAGCTGCTCTGCAACAATCTGACAGCTGCAAATTTGTTGGTTTTAGGATGCTGCTGTCCAGCTAGTGGTCAGTGCCTTGAGTCCCTGAGCTCAGGAAAGCCAGGACCACCTTTCCAAAGGGCCTCATCAGGCAACACACACATGCACACAAGCACACGTGCCCATGAGCAGCACCAAGACCACCCAAGGGCTGAGAAGAGAGTCTCAGAGCACAAGGTTAGGACTCTGCTAGGAGGTTCCAGAGCAAAGGACCAAACTCCACATGAGAGGCAAAGGCCAAGCTCCTAGGCCCACTCCCCACTAATATGCAGGGTGAGCTGGGGGGGACACCTACCTTCACCAGGCCTCCTTTCCATAGCTCTTCAAACAGGAAAAGCCAGGCCTAAGAGGGGCCCAGGAATCTTGGAGTCCCACCCCCCTGGTTCATAGGCAGGAAGACTAAGTCTAGAAAGACAGGGACACATGTGGGACTGGAGCTCAGGCCCTGTCCCCAGTCACTCTCCTTCTACCACTCTATGCTGCCTCTCTAAAGCCTGCACATGTTAGGTTATCACTTATAATGCTCTAGAAGCCTGAAGCCTAGAAGATTTATTAGTTTCCTTGGGCTGCAGTAACAAAATAACACTAACTGTGGGGCTGAAAAAAACAGTCTAGAGCCCAAATGTCCCAAATCAAGGTGCCAGTCAGCTTGGCTCCTTCTGAGGACTATGAGCAGGAATCTGCTCCATGCCTCTTCTCCAGCTCCTGGGGGATGGTTGGCATCTTTGGCCTTCCTTGGCTGGTAGAAGCATCATCCCAAGATTGCAGGATTGGGGCTGCCAGGGGCCAGCTGGAGTCCAAGAACCTGGCACCCAAAGGGGCTCTTCCCTAGTGACCCTGAGAATAAGCTGAACCATGAACCACCTTGAGTGGTGGTGGCGAGGATTATGTGAGTTACTGTGGGACAGGCCCAACATACCTGACTCAGCAGGCACTCAGCGGAAGAGGCTCAGTACGGCAAACCTTCTGCGCTTCAGGGGAGCTAGGCTCGGACCCATAACTGCCTGGCTGCTTTGGTGGGAAACTTTTTTTCTGAAACTCGTCAAGGGCCTCATCCCCCTCAGTACCCTAATGCTCGTCTGAGTTCAATCTGCATTCTCAGGACTGCTCTACTAGATTTTTACCGAAGAGGAGGAAGAGCAAAAGAAGAAGGAGAAGAAAAGAAATGCTAGATTTAGGATGCTGACAGGCAGCTTTTGCAGACAAGGCCCCTTTTTGAGAAATCACAAGAAATTTTTCTCTTAGGCCCCAACACCTTGGGGATTTGGCTTTCTAAACAAGGGGTCATCATAAATTGTGGCCATCATGAATTGCATACCTGCTGGTTTCCACCCTGCTAAGGAGCCCAGAATAAGCTGCAAGACCCACCTCGATGAGCAGGCATCACCCCTGAAGTCATCCTACCTTCCTGATGCACTTTTGCATCTTGCCTTGATCCGCATCTAGCATCACTTCCATGGGTGGGTGTGCATTCCATGTAGGTTACTTTCCTTCTCTGAAGAGGGGAGGAGAGGGCACTATTCCCTGCTCTGCTTGAATCAGCAAGATGCCCCCCTTGCCTCCATGAATGCAGCCCCTGAACTAGCCAGCTTTCTCCATCTAGCTGCTGGCTGTCTCTGGACAGAGGTCCCCAAAAGACCCCAGATTATCAGTTAGGCTTACAAGACATCAGTCTGCCGAAGACTTTCAAGGAAATTGAAGGGATCTTAGGGAAAGGGGTGTGAAAGACTCAGCCGGGAAAACAGAAAACTCCCTGTGTCTGCATCTGCCTTTATAACCTCCAGAGTCAGCCCCGGACCCTCACCTGATGCCCAGGACTGCCCACCACTGTGACTTCCCACTCCTGCCGGGGCCCAGGACTTGGGGTTTGACTGGGCTTCTCTACCCCCTATTCTTGGGTGGTGCCTCAGTCAGTTTGAACTGCCAAAACAAAGCACCATAGACTTGAGAGCTTAAACAACAGGAATTTATTTCTCACAGTTCTGGAGGATGGGCATTCTAAGATCAGAGTGCCCATATGGTTGGGTTCCAGTTTGAAGAAAACACCTCTGCCTGTCCCATCACATGGCAGGGTGAGGGGAAGTAGCTCTCTGGTGTGTCTTCTTAGAAGGGCACTGATCCCATTGTGAGGGCTCCCGGCTCTGACCTAATCATTCCCCAAAGGCCCTATCTCCCTATACCATCCCACTGGGGTTAGGGTTTCAATACGTGACTTGTGGTAGGGAAGATAAATGTGCAGTATATAACAAGTGGGGAGGTGACAAATTATGGGAAATGTTCTGCCTTCCCCAAAGAGCCCAAACCATCTCTCTTCTCCCCTGAAACGTTGCTAGTGTTGATGGTCAAATCTAGGCATGTCCATTCTCCACTCCAGGCTGAAACTCCTAACCTTAAATGCAAGGCATGTGATAGATAACCTCTGAAATCACACAAGATCTGATCCTCCCCATCCACATCCACTAATTGTCCCCTGAACACCAACTCTGTGCCTGGCTTAGATAGCAGAGACATGAGGACACCACAGGCCAGTGGGACAAGAGGTGCTAAAAGGACATACAGATAAGGTCTTGTTAGAGCAAAGACAGACTGACATACTGCTCAGGGGACCAGAGAAGATTGATCCCAGAGGAGGGACATTTGGGTAGGGCCTTGAAGGATGAGTACAAGTTTGCCAAAATCACAAAAAAAGTAATTTTTTCTATAGCACTTTACTTAATCACTTTCAGCATCTCATTCAGTCTTCATGACTTATGACTTAGCAAACAGGGATTTAGAATATGTAAATGTTTAACTCTGGAAATCTCTTTAGATCTTATTCTCATTTTCTGATTGAGATGATTGGAGCCCAGAGGGGAGAGGGAAATATTCCAAGGTCACACAGCAGGGAATTAGTGAGCAGATCCTGAAATCTGAGTCTCTGGACTTCCAATCTAACATTGTTCCCGCCACAAGAATTAACTCACCTCCCTTCTCCTTTTTTAACCACCATCTATCCTGACCAACTGCCCTGTCCCTCTTAGCCAGACGCAGGACATATTTTATAGGGAGGTAACTGATTGGGCTAGGAGGTAGGGAGCAGAAGGGAGAGTTTAACCTCACAATGTTTTCATACTTGAGATCTGAAAACATGATTTCCCCAGCAAAGAAGCTTAGCATTAAGCGGAAAATCAGCTTGGAAGGATGTGATATCATTTATAACAGTACATTAAATGCAAGCTGAGAACCTGATATATTTTAGGAACATTCAGCACACTCTAGACTAATAAACATTTTACAATATTATTGCACATGTTCATTTCACTTTGTACAAATAATCATTCCCTTCACATCTAATAAGTCTGTTTGACACATAAGTGGTCTTGGGCAAACACCTCGGAGGGCCTTGTTTTTCTGTGCATTGATCATTTATTTGTGTAGCCCGCCGGGACAGTGACTAATGATTTTGAGGGTTTAAACGTCCTCAAACATCGTCTTTGTCTCCCTGTCTGTTATTGTAGAAATGTAAAATAATTTCATTTTGGCCCTAGAATGTATTGTTTTTCATGTATGAAAAATGCCTGCCCCTTCCCTGCCTGGCGTGGCATCAATCAATTTAAAATAATATTTGGAGGAGCCCTGGTCTGCGGGTCCTCCAGCAAGCTCTTGAGGTCCTTGGGTGACAGACCCAAGAACACCACTTACTGGGAATTTCCAAACAAAGCTGCTGCCACTGCCACATCAACCCCAAAACCCCTTCTCCCTGCAAGCATGTGTCCTGCCTTCCGAGGCCCAGAGAACCCAGAATTGCTACCTCAACAGCCTTCTCCTTTCACCTTTCCCTTCTCCTCCTTTCCAGGATCATTCACAGAGGTATCTGGGGTCCAGAAATCTATGCCAGGAGTTGGGGGACCAGGGATTAACCCAACATGGTCCTGGCTTCCAAGAACTTAGGATCAGGGCAGGGCCACCACTGACTCTGACTTCCATATGAGAAATAGAAAAAGATGCCCCTTGTGGGTGGGCTCAGACACTTAAAACTATCACTTGGAGAGCTGGTGCCATTGTATGAATTGGAATGAGCACATCCCTAAGCTGGGTATTTTTGTGCAGTGTGCAACCTAAACAACTGTACACCCCAGTCAAGTGGGGAACAAACACACCCAGAAGTAATGCTGTGAAATACATGTTCCCTAGAGAGGAAAACCAGGAGGTGTGGAAACCCAGAGGGAGAACAGTTGACAAGATGGGAGACTTCATGGAGGAAGTGACCTTTGGGTTTGTCCTTAAAGAAAAATTAGAAAGTGATAGGAAAACAAGAGGAATAACATTCCTGGCCTTACCCATTGAACAAAGGGAAGAGCCTGCTCACACAGGCACGGATACAAGGAAGCATTTGGAACAACTAAGTATGAGGACAAAGAAAAGAAATATAGAAGGGTGAAACAAGAAAAGGGTGCTTGTGGAGCAAATAAGTGTAGCTAAATGGAGGTACAGATGGATAGACAGACAGACAGACAGGTGGCTGGGTGGATGGGCAGAAGACAGAGCTTGACCTCTGACTCTGGCCTTTCTCCTTCCCCACTCCACCACCCCCACCAAACAGAGTTTGCAAAACAATGTAGCATGTTATTTTATAGCACCCCCCCCACCCCAGCCTTTGCACAGGCTGATCCAGCTGCATGACTTAGTCCTTCAAGTTTAGCTCAAATATCCTTTCTTCCAGGAAGCCTTCTCCAACTCCCATGGCTAAGTTAGGGTCTCCTCTGTGCTCCCACCTCTCCTGACTTTTTTTCAAGATTCCATTTAGATATTGTATATTTTTATATTCCATTTGCATCTTCTCTGTCGATACTATTGTGGGTCACTGGACAACATGGAATATATTTTATTCATCACCAGGTCCTCAGCTCCAAGCACAGGGCCGGACCCAGAGTAGATCCAGAGAGTACTGGAAAGATAGAAAAGTCATTGGATAGGAGGAAGGAAGGAAGGAAGGAAGGAAGGAAGGAAGGAAGGAAGGAAGGAAGGAAGGAAGGAAGGAAGGAAGGAAGGAAGGAAGGAAGGAAGGAAGGAAGGAAGGAAGGAAGGAAGGAAGGAAGGAAGGAAGGAAGGAAGGAAGGAAGGAAGGAAGGAAGGAAGGAAGGAAGGAAGGAAGGAAGGAAGGAAGGAAGGAAGGAAGGAAGGAAGGAAGGAAGGAAGGAAGGAAGGAAGGAAGGAAGGAAGGAAGGAAGGAAGGAAGGAAGGAAGGAAGGAAGGAAGGAAGGAAGGAAGGAAGGAAGGAAGGAAGGAAAGGAAGGAAGGAAGGAAGGAAGGAAGGAAGGAAGGAAGAAGGAAGGAAGGAAGGAAGGAAGGAAGGAAGGAAGGGGAAGGAAGGAAGGAAGGAAGGAAGGAAGGAAGGAAGGAAGGAAGGAAGGAAGGAAGGAAGGAAGGAAGGAAGGAAGGAAGGAAGGAAGGAAGGAAGGATGGAAGGAAGGAAGGAAGGAAGGAAGGAAGGAAGGAAGGAAGGAAGGAAGGAAGCTTCTCTCCCTTAAGGGAAATTAACTTTGGACTTTATATCCCACCTCCAGAAAAGTCTCCTGACATGAGGGGGAAAACTCAACCTTAAAAACTTAGGTTCTTGATGTCATATAATAACTGGAGATAAAAACTTATAACTACATGCAAATTTGATCCATTCAGCTTCACTAGGTGAAGACCAGATGATATAGGACATTCATGTGCTGGTTGGGGGTTCAAGGAGAAACATAGCTGGCAAAATCAGGTCCCAGACAGAGACATACACATGTATAAGGAGCATGACCTTTATCTTGAGGCTGAGAAAAGTTTCTCTGGGCATCATTGACATCTCTTAAGTCCTCTAAGTGAGGATGAGATTGAAGAGTCAGAGTCATTAACCTTAGGTATTCCTCCCAGCCCATTCCGCAAAGACTGATTGGAAAAACAAAAGGTTTCCCAGACCTCAGATTCTTATTCTGGGGCAGAGATGGGTATTGTCAGACTGTGATCTGCATCCAGACCCCCCAAAAAATGACCCTAACAGCCATCTTATGTTCTCCCCCACTTCCCTCTGACCCCTTCTAACTCCACGTGGACACAGACAGATGTGCCATGTCCATGAGGGTGGGAAACATGGTCGTAGAGTCTGAAAACAAGCCCTACTTAGACCTGCTCCAGGCTGGGGCGACAGCTATTAGGTCACATTCCCGACTGTCAGAGAGGAGGAAGGGGGCAGGATGCACCACCCCAGTTAACTGCTTTAACGGGCCAGAACTCCATTACACAGCCACATCTAGGGCAAGGGAGACTGAAAAACACTGTTCAGGTCTGCTCCGCTAAAAATCGGAGGTGCCATTACACTGAAATAGGGAGAAAGTAGATGTTGTAGGTCAGTAAGCAGGTAAGTTCTACTTCTGGTGATGTACTACAGTGGTCAATATCTCAGGTCCTGGAGTCCCACCACCCTCATTTCCACTCTGAACTCTGCTACCATCTGGCTGTGTGGTATTGACTAAAGCAATAACTTTCTCAAAGATTCCCATCTCTCTGAGCACAGGAGATCAATATATTTACATGCCAGGTACTATTCTCAGCACTTTTCATGAATTATATTCTTAACCCTCACAATGAACCTATGAGCTAAGTGGTAGCATAATCCCCACTTAACAGATGAGGAAACTGAGGCTCAGAGAAATAAAGTAACTTGCCTGGGGTTCTGTTCATTCATAAACATATAGTTAGTAGGTGCCTACTCTGTCAGGGTTCTACAGATACACAGAGAAGTCAGAATGGCCCAACTGGCAGCAGAGAGCTAGAGCCTGGCCTGCTCTCCAGCCCCCTGCCCAGACAGCCTCGCATCCCACCTGTGCCAGGACTTGGGCTGGGTACATGGAAAGGACAGTCAAGTATTTCTCCATTTTGCCTCCTTCCAGAGCTCTCAATCTATGCCCACAGTTGTCCAAGAATGTCTTCCCAGCCCAAGTTCAGCACAAACTGCTCATGGAGGTGCTGGCTGGGGCAAGGAGAAGCCAATCGATTGATTGTTCAACAGCAGCTTCTGGCCAGACTTAGACCAGCCAGGTGAAAACGATAGTGACAGCAACCCAACCTGCACTAGCAGGGGCTCATGGTCACAGAACTGCATCCACTACTGCATAAGGTCCCCCTTTGGTAGATAAAGAAACTGGAGTCACTTGCCCAGATGACACCAAAAGTACTCCAAAAAGGGAAGAGGGTGCAGAAGGACCAGAGTTCCAGCCCTATCCTGGATTCCTTGCCCACAGAGAGGATTAGCAGCGAGGACCTCTCAGGACCACACAAAATGACCTCCAAAATGCCTGCTCACCTCCTAGAAAAAAGTCTAGAAAGAACATCATTCAGCAACAGACTCCCAGGGCTAGAAAGCAAAAGCTGAAGCCGGAGAGAAGGGGCATTTCCAAGCTCACAGAGCACGATGCAGACACAGCCAGGCCTAGTGCTTGGGTCCTCTACACCCACCAAGGGGCCCTGATAGATGCGTGCAGGGCCCTGAAGTTACTTCACATAGCCTACAACCATGATGTAGGGGGATTGTGGGAACTGAGCACTTGGTTCTAGGACCTGCAAGGTGGGTCAGGGTCTAAGGCCAGCCCTGATGAACATTCAAGAAAGTCATGTCCCCATCTCTATTCCACCTCCTGTTGCTTTGAGGAGTAACTATTATTTGGGATTTCTGACATTCACCCCCTCCCCAAGCCCTCACCCCTTTCCTGTTTGGCCTGTGAACTGGAAAGGGCTGTGAACAGGCAGGCTCCTCGCCCCCGGGCGGGCCTGTCAGCCAGCCAAGGGAAAGGTAGGACCCAGGGGACCTCCACCCCCACCACCCCACACAGCCCAGCTGAGGAGCTTGTAAAGATAGGATTTGTTTGTTTTTTTGGATCTGGCTCAGGATCTGGCTGAGGCCAGGCCCTTTGGGGAAAAGCAACTTTTAAATAAATGCTTCAAGATTGTGCAAACATTTCAGTAGTATTGGAGGCCTGGCGTTCTGGGTCAGGAAGGGAAAAAATACCTGTCAATCACTCTAGAGATGAAAATCTGATAGCAGAGAGTTGGTGCAGACTGGGGCTTGGGTTGCAACTCTCAGCCGTGGCTGGCTGGGGCCAAACTACACTTAAGCCCTCTCTCAAAAAACCATTTGCATGTTAATCAATCGAGCAGCCCTGTTTGACAGGCACACTGTCTGCAAAACGATCTGTGAGATGCGTGCAGAAAGGACGCCACTCCGGTACACAGAGCTGGTCTGGGGCAGTCTGCCACAGTTTAGTGCTGCTGTCTTGGGGAAGTTACTTAACATAGCCTCAGTTTGCTCATTGGTAAAATGGGGCTGCAGAAGAATCTCAAAGATGCTGGGAGAATTAAATGAAATACATAGTGTAATAGTAAAAACAACCTGGTCCAAAGCAAAAGCCCAGTAATAAATCACAATACTACTAGCTGCCATTTACATAGAATTTTTTATGGGGACTAGCATACATTTTCAATGATTCTCAAAGAAAGCCCCACTAGGCCAGGCCTTCACAACTAACCCTTTCTTGGCCAAGAATGGGGACTCAGGCCCTGACCTCAGTCGCTTATGGAAATAAGGAAGCTTGAGATGAGGGACTATAAACTGGGTCAGACGGGGCGGGGGCTGGGGGGGAGAGAGGGGGCCGGGGGAACCAGTGGTTCTGAGCAAAGATTCTAGTCAGTTTCTAGGGAAAGGGAAGGGTTGCTCTGGGCCTTGGAGGAGAAAGGCAGACACTGAGGAAAAGCATTCCAGGTAGAGAGACCTGCTTTGTCAAAGGGGCAAAGCAAGGCCTGCATGTTGAAATCTAGGGTGCAGGGCAGAGGACACTGCAGAGTTTGATTTATTAGTCAAAGTGCAAAGAATCCTTTCCTGAGAGAATCCAGCTTGGGTCCCTGGGCCCAGTTCTCCCAGCAGCAGTGTCACTAAAACAGTCCCCCAATCTCTCCATGTCTCTGTACCCCTATCACCCCTTCCCAACTTACCTGAAAGAGCTTCCAGAGGTGGGAAAACTTTGAGAAATATAGTGCCAGCAAGCACAGAACATGTTCACTGTCGATTTGAGCACATGGATAGAGTCCCAAACCCTCAGTGGATTTTTACAAGCCTTTTAATGCTGAATCAGGTACACAGGCAGGGAGGCTCACTTGCAAGGAGGTGGGCGGGGGAGGTGAGGGCATGGACTGACAGGGCAACTGGAAGGCTGCTTGCCTCCCAGCCTCCTCAAATCTCCATGCTCTCTTGGTACCCCTCTCACCTTGTTCTGTAGTCACCATGCTGCCCTCGTCCATGCTGCTGCCAGCCCGCTCCTTGGCCCAGGTGTGAGCACTTACTCATGCGCATGCCCATGCTCTTAGGGCCCAAGTGTTGGTAATTACAGATGTGTGTGCCCCATGCTCACACTCCCAAATGCTTTTTTGCAGGTGGTGGCTGTAGAAGCTAGCTATGGGAAGGTGGGAAAAAGCCTGACACCCTGCAGAAGATTAAAGTGCTCCACCAACTCTGGCTACTATTATTCCACATGTTTACCCACATGCACACACATACACAGGCTCAGGGAGCAGAGACTTGCCTTCAAATGGCAGCTTTTCCATCTCCTGCTGAATGAGCCTGAGCAATGCTTGCATACAATGCATGTAAAGCGCCAATACAACCTCTAGCAGGTAGGAGGCACACACAATATGGTTGTCATCCAACACAACCACAAAATCAACCTGGCCTATTCTAAGATGCTACCACTCAACAGGGCCCATTCAGGATACTCTGTGGCCCAGATATCAGGCCTCTGCCTCCATTGACATAGGGAGAATCTGCGACTCAGAGCAGAAAGGGAGCATAGCCAGCTCGGAAGCAGGGGCAGAGGAACTCTTGGAAAGAAGCCTTCCTGAAATGCCCAGTCAAGTGCTGAGCCCTGGAGAATGCGCAGGATTCTGGAGGTAGATCCATGTGGAAGGGCACTAAAAGCAGAGGGCACAGCCTGAGCAAGTGCCCAGATACCCCTGCTGAACTGAGGGGAAAAGGAGCCATCTAGCCTGTGAGGGTCTGTGCAGAGGTGTGAGAGATGGAGCACAGAATGTCCTTGAGTACAGGCGGAGAGGACCCTGTGAGGTGGACTTGGTAAGCTGGACATTCGTGAGCCACAGGGAGTGTTGGGTCAGCATTTTACAGAGTCCTACAGATTAGAAACAAGACTGGTATCTTAACTCAGAGCCACGCTGTGAGGTATGATGAGAAGTGGGTGGATTTTGAAGATGCTGAGGAGCTATGACTCCTCAGAGAAGAACATATTTATTTTCTAGATAAGAGAAAAAGATACAGGTAAGGTAGAGGTAGAAGCAGATACTTTTCAATGATTTTAAGTGATTTAATTAAAGGCGATGATTTAACTAAAGCACAAAGAGCCACCTTTAACTCAGGAGGCTGTTGTTATGGGATTTTGAAAAGAGAATATTCAGAACAGGGGGCCTTCCTAAGAACCCATATGGGAACCCAGCCAGCAAGTCACGAGGGGTTTGGGAGGGTCAGGAGGCAATAGAGCCTTTCAAATATTTGCATTCTTCCTGGCTTGTCTCTGGTGTTCTCTCCAGCGTGCTCCCTCTCAGTCTTGTGTGGTCTCTGAGCAGTCTTCTCAGAGTGATGCTGCCATTTAATCCTTAGAGTCAGGAATGGGCACAGTGCAGGTTTTCTGATCCCATGCTGTAGGGTAAGGAAAAATGTCAGGCTTTTCTGCCCTCCCGCCATCAGGACAGATGATGGATCCTTGCGGTCCTGAATGCATGCCTGATGGCGGGCACCTGGAATAGGGTGTGGACATAAGTAGATGGGATTCACCTGGGCTAAGACTGGGCTTTTAAGGTTGGCATCACGGGGACACCAGCAGAAGGCAAGAAGCCGAGAACGACCAGAAGCTGAGCGGAGAGCCCAGATAGAGTGAAGACTTGTTGGGGGCTGGGAGGCCTGCCAGCCTCCCGGCCCCCCAGCACCCCTGCCTGCGGTGTACCTGGTAATCCCAATAAAAGACCTGCAAAAAACCACTGAGGACTCTGACTCCTCCTTCACCCGGTCTGCATGGGATCAGAAAACCTGCTCAGTGGCCCATTCCTGCCCTTTACACATGCAAGTCTTCACTCTATCTGGGCTCTCCGGCGTTCTCTGCTTCTCTCTCAGCTTCTGCTGCTTCTTTCTCGGCTTCTCTTTTGGCTTCTTCTGGTGTCCTCATGACGCCGCCCTTAAAAGTACAGTCTTAGCCTAGGTGAATCCTATCTACCTATGCCCACACCCTATTCCAGGTGCCCGCCATCAGGCATGCATTCAGGACCGCAAGGATCCATCATCTATCCTGATCGCGGGAGGGCAGAAAAGCCTGACATTTTTTCCTTGCCCTACAAATCTCCTCCCTTCTAGGCCCAGGTGTGCACATTTACATATGTGCATGCCCCATGATCTCTGGGCCAGGGGTCCAGAATCATAGGCCCTCATGCCCCACACGCATGCACGCAGGCCCCAGTCCAGAGTCCCATTCTGCACCCTACGAGGAATGCAAGGCTGCAGGCGGGAGCCATAGAAGCCAGCTAAAAAGCCTGACTTTTCATTTACGCTGCACCCCACCTACAAGGTCCTACACTACATCCCCTACTCATAAGTCTCCCCAACCTCCACTGCACACCTGTAAGGAAAGGCAAAGTCTCGAGGCCCAGACAAGTGGGCTCAGGGAACAGGATAGAGAAGGAAAGTCCACTCCCTTGATCCCTTGTGGGTAAAAAGGGGACACACAAATCAGATGGCAATTTTTCCTCCAACTTTATCTCCTTCCCCCTTCCTTCCTGTCTCTGCCTGGCACCATGCCCCCGGTTGCCCTCAGTCTGCTAGGATGTGCCTGAAGCCAGTGCCTCACCCTTCTGACCCTCAGTCCCCTACTCTGTAAAAGAAATAACAGTACCCAGCACTACTGAGCGAGCCAGGAGCTACAAGGGCCGGCAGGTGCGCAGCCCAAAGGGATGCTCAGAGGACATCAGTCCCTTTCTCATGTTAAATGACTCGGCTTTTTCCATGTGTGTGGTGCTGCCCTTTCCAATTTAGCAATCCCTTTCATTTACTTCAGCACAAGACCCCAGGAGATGCACGTCCTCATTACCCCTTGGGACCACTTCTGAGCACCCTGAGCCACAAAAGGGCTCCCGCACACTGCCGGTCAGGAGCGGAGCAGGATTTGAACCCCAGGTCCTTGGACTCTCCAGCCAGCTGCTTTCCAGAACCTCGCTCCCTTGAATCTGTCTCCTGCAGCATCCCGCAACCTTCCTCCTCCCGCGCTTCCGCCCGCCCCCCGGCTCCCTCCACCTCCCCCAGGACCCCCCTTCCCTCCCCGGCCCCGCCCCCTCCTCCCCGAGTCCGCGGAGCCCAAATACGCGACACCTGGAGCAATAGCAGCCGCCCGCGGCCTGGGCCTCATTTCGGCCGGCCCTTATCGCGGCGTGCATCACATTATTTCATTTCAAAGAATCCGCAGAGAAACCCGTCCCCGGCCGACAACAGAAAGTAAAAACACAGCTGACTCCCATTAGGGCCCTCTCACAGGCTCCGCGTGAGGTAATGAAATATGGAAGCGGTGAGATATGTAATGCTTTATTAAGCGGTCTCAGCTACAACGGCGTGCATGCCAATTACGCCTGCAGGCTACCGCCCGCCCCCGGCCGCCGGACCACCCAGCGCGCGGCCTGCGCCCCGCCTGGGCCGGGGGAGCTGGGGGGAGATCCCGCCAGGAGAGGAGGGAAGAGCGAGGAGCAGCGGCGAGGAGCGAGGGGAAGACGAAGAAGGGGCTCTGGGTTATGGAAAGTGGCCAAGGCATCGTCAGGGTCCCTCTCCACCAGACCAGTGGGCCCGGGGATCTCGGGGTGACTCCAAAATTGGAAGAACTCTGATTCATAAAGAACAGAAAGGTGGCCCAAACTAAGGCTCAGAAGGGGAAAGACACTTAATGAGGGGTCACAGGGATGCATCCTGGGCAAGACTGAAAGGAAGCCTCGCTGCCTCTGCTAAACTATTGCTAGATGATTTCCATGCTATAAAACTGTCTTCTTCTTTCCCTCTAATGGCATCTAAATGGCAAAGTTCAGCATCATTGTGTGGTTGGGAAGCATGTCTTTATTTACATGTGACTATAACGCCCCTGAAATCAGCCCCCCACTAACTGGCCGGGCATGTGTAGGGTAAAGAAAATGTCAGGCTTTTCTGCCCTCCCGCCATCAGGATAGATGATGGATCCTTGCGGTCCTGAATGCATGCCTGATGGCGGGCACCTGGAGTAGGGTGTGGGCATAGGTAGATGGGATTCACCTGGGCTGAGACTGTGTTTTTTTTTGTTGTTGTTGTTGTTTTTTTAGATTTTTTTTAAAGATTTATTTATTTGTTTGTTTGTTTATACATACAAGCACTGGGTACAGTCAGAAGCGCGGGAGGGTGAGAGAATTCACCAGAGCCAGAGCTGGGAGTAGAGCAGGCAGAAGGACCGAAGTACACTGCTGAGGGGAGCAGCGGGCGGCAGGAGAGGTCTGCGCGCCATGTGAGAAACCCTGCTCAGTGGTCCATTCCTGCTTTTACAGCATGTTTTCCAAACTTTGCAGTTTTCCAAACTTTCCTTAGCTAGTTTTCCAAACTAGCCTTAGCTAGGCTAGTTGGCCTATCTGAGAATCACTTTCAACCCCTGGGGTACCAATTCCCGTCTCCTCTGGTTATGGGACACATTAAATGAGATCACGCACAGTGTGTAGCCCTGGTAAGCAATGAACTTATCCTGTCAGTCACTCAACAAATGATTCCTGAGTACTCACCTGGTGCCAGGCAATGTACTCACTAATGGGGCTGCATGAAACAGGCAAGAAGGTAACCAGACCCCCATCAGGAAGCCCCAGTAAAGGTTCAGCTGCAGAGAAGGAAGTGAAAATTACTGGCTAATATAGAATTTGGGGTTATCTGGGGATTTACATTATCCATTCCAGGAGTTCTCAGCCATTTTCTACATTAGTACAAGCAAGCAGTGGCTCACTGCCTCAGGGGTCCAGAGTGGGACTGCAGCAGATAACCAGGCTGCAAGGCATGCATGATGCCAGGGTACACTCAGCATCCCATGCCTGTTCCTGCCACACAAGCAAGCATGGCAAAAGCTAGGGAGTTGGAGAGCATTGTGTTAGAGAGGTGACCTGGAATTCTCCTGAGTTTGTTAAAGAAAATCATTTGCAAGTGTGGATTCTTTTCATTGATTTTACCAACAGATTCCTTACAGTCCCCAGTTAAGATGTGGCAATCCAGGTCACAGGAAGGAGTTTGCCATCAGTGCCCCCGCCTCCCATTTGGCCTCAACCTTTTGATTGAGCCTCCTCTTCCAATTTTCTCCAGATGCTGGTGCTTTCCTGGTACCAACCTCCCTTTACCAGGAGAGAAATACACTGACAAGTACTTATGCAGCAGTCACCTCATGCCAGCACTTTCATAAGTTTCATATATAGATATTAGATAATTACATGGATAGTATCTATAATTTACATTATATATAATGATATATATTATCCATAATGTTATAGAATAGAGCCTATAATATAGAATGTATATTCTAGTAATCTGAAATGCCATAAATAAAATCTATCAATATATTTAACACTAATTAATCTTTACAGAAACCCTTTCAAGTCAGTGTTCAGAATTTCACAGATGAGGAAACTGGACCACAGAGAAAAGAACTGACTTGTTCAAGGTCATCAGCTAATAAATGGCAGGTAACCCAGATAGTCAGGTTAAAAACTCCATACTCTTGACTACCACACAGCCCAAGATTCACAGGGAAAAGGCAAGGATAGGAAGCAACTAAAGGGATTCAGTTAAGAACACTAATATTTCTACAGAAGCCTCTGAGCTGCTCTTATGTATTTAATTCTGAGAGAGGTTTCATTGCCCTTGTTTTGCAGATGAGGAAACTCAACCAGAGGAAAAGACCCAGGAAGCCAGTGGAGAGCTGCAGCTAAATCCCAGGTCCGACTGCCAAGCTGGTGTTCCCTCGCTCCTCCAGGCCACCAGAAAATAGCATTTCAGGGAGGCCAAAAGAAGAAATAATGCCGTCTAGGAGGCCAAGTTCAGGCATTATCGTGTGTGAGAGACACATGTTCACTCAATGAATATGAACTGGGCTCTTACTCTGACCAGGCACTGAGGACGCAAAAAGGAATCACTCATGCTCCTTGCCCTAGTAAGGAAAAAGGACACCTGGTCCAGTACTAAAAGGGAGTGTAGAGTCATGATGGAGAATCAGGCCGATCTCCCAGGTCAAAGAAGGTCTCAATGACTGTGCAGAGTTGAGGGGTGAACAAAAGGAGTGACCCTGGAGGGAGAGACCTGGAAAGTATGGCACCCCAAATGTCCACAACTCCTTCAGGATCTGCTAGTGCTTTATAAGGCCCACACAGGACCCATGTTAGCTGGAGACAGAGATAGGAGAGCACCGGAGCTTTGACTAAGTTACTTAAATCAGCAGGAAGGCAGGGTATTCACTCATCCCTAAGTATTGCTTTTCTTTTAAATCTTGCTCCCAGTAGAATTTTTGCAGGTTATTCTTCATCACTTAGAACAGAAAGGTCAGATTGCTATTTTCACCATATATAGCCACCATATTATAAATAAAGCTCTGAGAAGTCATTTCCATCACAGAAAAAAAAATACAACGTTCATTTATTGAGAAACTCCTATAAGCCAGGTACTGTACAAAACATTTTGTATATATTTATCTCATTTGATCCTCAAAAATATCTTATGAGATAGTTTCCTGAAACTGTCTAACTTCTTTCATATTTCTTATCTTTGGACGTGTTATTTCTTCTGCCCTGAAAGTAGTCCTCTTGTGTCTATTTAGGCTCAGACTAAATAATAGGCTTCAGATAAGAGTCAACCATGCAGTGACTAAAATCAAATAGAAGTTTATGTTTCTCTCATATAAACAGTACATGAATCTCTTACACTTAATTGACCACATGGAGAAAGTTCAAACACTAAGGCCATTCCAGATACTACCATTACCTGGTGGCAGCAATGAGTATTGCAGGCATAGCGTCTCATTTATTCAAATGAGGCAAAAGTATTCCAAGTATCAATTTTGAATTGTTTCATTATAGTAGGTATACTATATTAATCTACTATTAATATAGTAGATATTAATATTAATCAAGACCATTTCAAAACCTGGTTTTCTCTCTCTTATCAATAAGCTGCATTAGACCATTTCCATTGTTCTTGCACAGTAACATGTCCTAAATTTGCTCTTCTTTACACTTTAAAATTTTTGAAATCAGAATACATACTACAATAATGGGTCAGCTTCCAAGAGGTGCAAGTTGTCAGCTAGTTGTCATGTTTATGCAGTGCTCCTTCAGTTACATGATTTACAATGATAATAACACAGTGTTGATTGTTAAATTTGAATCCCTAATTACTGCTTTAAGTGTCTTCAAAAAGACTTCATTGTGATGCAAAGAAAAAGTTACTGTTTATGCAGGAGAGGGCCTACCACCCCCCCCCCCCCCACCCAGTCAGCACAGTTACTGGCAGTAAAAATTGCCAGTCTTCCCAAATAGATCAGAATATTTTCTGGGTGATTTGTGTGGAGGGTGGAGGGAAAAATTGATCCATCAAGTCCCATACCTTAGATACTAACCGCCTACCTGTCAAAAGCTTTCAGCTAATTTTTTTTTTTATAGAGGCATGTTTTTATTTATTTATTTATTTATTTGTTTTGTTTATACATGCACTGGCTACAGTCAGAAGCGCGGGAGTGTGAGAGAATTCACCAGAGCCAGAGCAGGGAGCAGAGCAGGCAGAAGGACCGAAGCACACTGCTGAGGGGAGCAGCGGGCGGCAGGAGAGGTCTGCGCGCCATGTGGGACCCTCCTCCAGTGGCCGGGGAGCAGCCGGGGATAGAACCGGCACCGCAGAGGCCGCAGGCAGCTTCGCAACCCAGTGCTCAACCGCTGCGCCACCGGGGAGGCCCTCAGCTAATTTTTAAGAAAACCTGTTTACTTCCAGTGCTATGCAGAGTAAAGGACAAGAAAGAGGTACAATGTGTTTATCCAAAGCAGAAGTGCACATCAAACACCAATATTCTTTAATGTCTTGAGATTATACTGTTAATCTTAAAACAATAAAGTTTAATACACAATTCAAAAGAACAGCACCATCCCTGTGATGTTCTGCATAATTGCTCATGGCCTAAGGGGTTCAAGGGAATATAATGTGGGCCTCCCGGGTGGCACAGCAGGTTAAACACAGTGCTATGAAGCTGTCCACAGCCTCTGCAGTGCAGGTTCAATTCCTGGACGACCAGGGAGAAACCCAGATGGCACAGCAGACCTCTCCTGACTCGCCCGTTGCCCACCTCAGCAGTGCTTTCGGTCCATCTGCCTGTTCTGCTCCCAGCTCTATCTCTGGTGAATCCTCTCACCCTCCCATGCCTCTGGCCTGTACCCCAGCTCTTGTATAAATAAATAAAAAGTCTTAAAAAAAGAGAGAGAATATAATGTTCCAGAATATAATCATGGATTTGATTCTGAAAAAAAAAAAAGGGAGCTATTGTATGAACAACTGTAGTTATCAGTTATTTTCTAATTATGTGTCGGTAATGTGGCACTTTCCCCCCCCCACCCCAAAACATAGTTAACAGGACATTTTTTTCATGTAGTGAGTGGTGTCTTAGTATCAAGAAAACCCAATTTTCACTTGACACTCAGCTGCTCCTTAGAGAAGAGGCGTTAAATACATCACAAGCACCTGTTTGACTTCTTAACATTAACTGCTCCCACCATTATAATATGCATGATACCATCAATAATATTAGTGACTATCTGTGTGGCACTCACAGTTTCCAAAGTTCCCACACATATTTTCTCATGTCACGCTCACAGCCATTCCATAAGACACCCCCGTTTTTATTGATGAGAAGATGGGGCTCAGATATCTGTTTCTCTCCACCCTACCTTATTTTTCTATCTGCCCCTCTCTTTTTCCTCCTTATCCCATCACTCTTTCTTGTACTTTAATGTCTCTTTGATTTCTTTCTGGCATTTTATTGCTTGCCCTCTATTTCTGCCTTCTTACACCTCTCTCTGCCTGCTCCTCTCCCTGCCCTCCACCTGCTCCTCCTCCCTCTCTCTCATCCCTCCTTTTCTCCTCCTTCCTCCCCTCTGCTGCTTCTTAGTGCCTGAAGATGGAAGTTTCTTTCCTGGTAGCCAGCATCTCTCTCTCCTCTGTGGATGGGACTAAGCAGGGAAGGAGGGACTGGAACAAGGAGTAGCAATAGAAGGCACCTTGGCCTTTGCCGCCCCCTAGAGTCAGATTGTTTTGCCCAAAGCTCCTGCCCCAGACTGATGCCCTGCAGCCTCCTCCTGCAGTTCTGGAACAGAGATTCCTGGGGAGAACCCAGGCAAGGAGCAATCTCTATACTCTCTGCCTGTGTATTTCTGAAAAGACCCAGTTAAGTGGAAGATTCTGGGCATCTTGACAGGGATAGTAAGACTAACATTAAACTCGGAATTCCTTGATGTGAGTTTGGGTCCTGGCTCTGCCGGTTATCAGCATTATGGCTTTAAGCCGCCACCTTGTCTCTCGGAACCTCCATTTCTCATGCCTAGAAAGGACTATCATTAGAGAGCAACTGAGGCCAGGCTGGGACATCTCCTGCCCATAAAGATGCCTAATACATGCTGGTTTAGACTCAGAGCCTAATGAACAGGAAGCTACTGGAGAGCAAGGAAATAAGCGAGGAAAAAGGAAGGGGTGTTCAGGGGCATGGGAACTTGTGTTTAAGCCCTACAGAACTGCAAAAAGCACCACAGCTTCTCCCACACCATCACCAGATGAAGCCTTTCACTCACCTGGTGAGTCTGGCTGTGTGATTTACTTTGGCCAATGAGGCATTAACAACAAGCACTGACACATGGGTCTTGGCCTCGCTGGCTGCTCTGGGAGGCCTGTGACCGCCACCATGTAAAGAGCCCCAGGCTAGCCTGCTGCATCCTGACCAGGCACTCTTGTCACCCATTGCCAGCCTGCCACCCGCTAGGCCCTCAAGGAAAGCCATTGTGCCATCTGATGGCAGGTGCGTGGGCATCTCCGTTATTTATTGCTGCATAACAAATTCCTCCCAAAGCAACTTAACAGCAAACGTATTATCTCACTTGATTTGCAGGTCAGGAATCTGGGAACAGCTTAACTGGAATGGGAGTCTGGGGACAGGCAAGAGCAGGAGAAACAAAGTCCATACCTGCCACATCCACCTTCACTGCAGATCCCCCCAGTGCAGCCAGAGTTACACACACACCAGCCTGCTTCCCTCCCAGAGAACGGAACATCAGAACCCAGGGTGCTCAGCAAGAGCCTCGATGAGCCCTCATTAAACACATGGGGACACTTGCCCAAAGCCACACCCCAAACCTGCATCATCAACAAGATAAAACCAGCTCTCCTGCTCCCTGCCCTGGGCTTTGCAAGATATAAAGGACACACTGCACTGGGTGGCACTGCTGCTGGGAATGAGTTTATGTTTAAGTAGTGCCCACCGGGACTCAGAGACTGGCCCAGGGCAGCCAGGAAAAACCAGCAAAAACAGAAAGGAGAGAGGAGGATTCTTTACCAGATTACTTTCTGTTAGGCTTCCCCCCTCCCGCCCCACACCCACCCCCACAACCCAGGACTCCCGCCTCCCCATCTGACCAGACCTCCCAACCCAACTTGACTTCCTGAGGCACGTGCCAATTAAAGAATATTCCATCCAAATCTAAATGTGGTTCTAAAATCTGAGCATCTCAGAATAGGAAGGGACCTTCCCCCTTACAGGTTACCATTTGACCTCTGCTTACATGCTTCCGGAGACCAGGAGCTCACCACCTCCTGAACCAGCGGCTTCGGAGACAGATCGACCGTTTAAGTCTGTGCCAGACAACTGGGTCACCTTTGATAAGGCAGTTGACCTCTCTGCCCCTCAAATTTCTCCTCTGCAAAACAGAGAAATGCCAGATGCCTCCTGAGCAGGGTGACTGTGACATTAAATGAGTTTATAAATGTGTGTGAAGTTCCCAGCCAGTAATCAGCAGATGACAATTTTATTATGCAAGCAGAGGGTAAGAACAGGATGGAACATAGGGATCTCCTCTTCCCACCTGAGCACCACCTTCCCCAAACAATCAGGGCTGCAAGAGATTAAAAAAGAAAAGTCAGAAGTCAACCCTCATGTCAGGGATGCAGGAAGTCTCTGGGGGCAAAGAGAGCTCTCAGACAGGTGGACTAGGCCTAGCATATTCAAGAATGGAGGGAAAAAAGAGAAGGTTGGGAAGAGAGAGTAAATGTATGTACAGGAGGTGATGGAAATGTTATAGCAAGACGATGCCAGGACCCAGATATTGGTGAAGGGACTCACACAGTAGCCCCTCAATTCTGCTGTGAACATGAATGAAGCCCACTGGCAGCTTATTCCCTCTCAAGCCTTCAACTTACTGTGTGTCCTCGGGAGTGGGTTAAAGTCAGCAAGACCACTGGGCATCAAGGAGCACAGGCCATTGGATGGAGAACACCACACTGGGGGGCAGGGGAGTACCTCTCAGCTTGCCAATCATCTGCCATGGAGCAAAACAAATGTGCAAGCAAATCCTTGAGTGTGAGAAGTTGCTAGGGAGCAAGGCACAGGAAGTGGAAATTCATTACACCTTCCTATTGTCATTCACACACAATATACAAACTACCACAAGAGCCTTTTATTTAGCCTCTGCCTATGCAGTTTATTTTAGTGTAATTAAACAGAGATGTGGGAGGTGAGAGGATTCACCAGACAGAGTGGGGAATAGAACAGGCAGATGTACCGAAATACACTGCTGAGGGGAGCAGCAGGTGAGTCAGGAGAGGTCTGCTGCGCCATGTGGGTTGCTCCCTGGCCTGGAATCGAACTCTGCCGAGTGCCGCAGTGGCAGCGGATACCTTCACAGGCTGCATCTTAACCCCTTGCGCCACCAGGGAGGCCCTCCCTGGGCTTTCTTTTGAGAGCACTACCTTCTATCTTCCCTCCGCACCCCTCCAGGCTGGCTTTGTCCCTGCAAGCCACTCCAGCCTACCCTCATCGGGTCTAGGAGAAGTGACAGCTTCCTGACCTTACAGCCCCTGCCACTGGACCCTGGCTGGCTGGTGGTCCTAAACCCTGCCCACACGTTTGTAGCAGTACCTTTGAACAACTCACCTCCAAACCTAGAAGTAGCAAATGCACAGAGACAGAGGGAGAATGTTGGTTTCCAGGGTGGAGGAGGGGCATGGGAAGCAAGTGTTTAATGGGTACAGTTGGGGAAGATGAAAACATCTGGACATGGGTGGTGGTGATGGCACAATGTGTGATGTACTTAGTGGCACACTTAAATATGGTTAAAATGGTCAATTTTATTTTAGGTTCTGTCTACTAAACATCTTGAATAACAAAACACCCTCTCCTCCAACATCCAGCCTGAAGGTACCATCAGCCTCCTCCTGGAACCCTGCCTCATATCTCCTTCCCTAGGCACTGGCTGTTTTCCCCCAGGGAGTCCAAGTTCCTGACCCTGGACTTCCCTCCTAGAGGGTTTCAGGGAGCTGGCTCTCCAGGGTGGCAGGGCAGCTCGACTCCCCCAGATAAGGCACTTGCTGAAGGTCAGTGGAGACCATTTTAACTGAGCTGAAGAGAACTGAGACCCCTGGGAGGGGGTGCACACCTTGGCGTCCCCCCACACACACACCTGAACAGAATATTCACACGTGAGGCACCTCCAGCCAAGGACACCACTGCACCTGCCTTCCAAACTAGTGTTTCTTATTCTCCAATGGATTCACATACAACCCTGGTTCCACACACACCTGAAGGCCCGCAGGTGGTCCTTACTCTGCGTGAACTTAGGCCAGTCTGTTCCCTTTCTGGGCCTCAGTGTCCCCTTTTGGACAATAAGAGAGTTAACCAGTGACTGTGAGACTTTTCTTTTAATCAGCAGAACCCTTCCTTCAAATAAAGCCTTACAAAGAAGCCCAAAGTAAAAGCAAAATAAAATCAGGACTGCATGTGATTGACCTGGGAGGCCCAGGTCTAAGAATGACCTGGGAGGCCCAGAGCTTCATTTCTCTACATTCTGAAGAACCTTAGGGTTCCCTTAGTCACAGTTTGACAAATGGCCTGCAAGTGCCACATATGTGCTGAAAAACATGCCAAACATGCTTGTTCAATGTGTTTGCTGAATGAATGAAAGGATGACCTGGAAGGAAAACGCACCACCTTCCCTCTTGCCCTTTGCCTCATTTCACTCCCCTTAGCAACTGACAGAGGGGATCCTCAATTCAGGCATGCAGTTCACTAAAATCGGCTCCAAACTGTGCGAGACTAACTTCTTCCTCACCCTACCGGTTACACTCTGGGGCAAAAGAAATTGCTGAGCCCTTATGCCCACTGGCCCCCTGATGGGAAGCTTGCAGCTCCCTGGTCAGGCTGGCCCATTGCCTTTGAATACAGCAGAGGGTCTCAGCTGGGCCAAGAAAAATATTTGGTCAGCGAGTCTATTATGAAAATAATGGAATAAAAGAAACAAGGCTCCATAAAGGATGTGCAAGCTTCCCTCCAATCTGCCACAGCCTGACCAGCGCAGAGATGGCCCTTCCAGGACAGGCCTTCAGCCAAGAGCTGTGAGTAATCATTGAGAACATGTTCGTCATTTATCACTGGGGATCACCGAGCAGGGGGCTCCCTGAAGCGTGGCCTCCTTCTTCAGCTCCAGCCTGTGGGGAAATGGACATGACTCCCTCCCCACATAGTGCCTAAGCTGTGCACTTCCCCCAGGAGAGGAAGAATTCAACTGCAGAACTGTCTCCCTCTCTCCTGGCCAGGAGAAAGCAAATCAAGGTCACAACTAATGCTTCCTGGGTATTTAAGTATACTACCTGTTTACCCTCTTGACAACACAGCAAACTAGCTACTTTAATGGTTGTGCCCATTTTGAGCGAAAAATGAGGTACAGAGATGCAAGTAATTTGCTCACAGTGAGGGTAGAAGGTTGGGTATTCTTACCTGGTGTGCATGGTTCAGAGTGCTCTAAATGGGGTGTCTATGCTGCCTCCAGGGGAGGGCCTGGTGTGTCCTCACTCCTGATCTTGCCCCAGGATTCCCAGTCCCTTGGTGCCCTGTGGCCTGTGTGCGTAAATGACCCCTGTAAGCCTCCCTCAGCCCACAGTCCCTCTCATGATTCACCTCCTGTTTGCAGGAGGCTTTGCAGTCCCACCCAGGACAGCTCCGCCTGCACAAAACCTCCACTTGAGACCCCTTCCTGAGCTGCTCTGAGGCAGGGGCAAAGAAGATCCTCAGAATGGAAGGTGGTCAATCGAAGAGTGGATGCTTAACCCAAAAGCTGCTAAATGCAGCACGCCTGAGCCTTGGGGCTCTCCAGAAGCTGGGGCTGACCACATGTATCTCTTTGGCCACCCTCCCACAGGTGCAGGGCACATATGCCTTACCTAGCTCTGCCCTGAGCTCGCTCATGCTCATGCTCATGATCTTGGGCAAGTCCCTCCCCTCCTGGGTCCTCGGGTTTTCTCTTTTGAAATGATTGTGAAAATCCTGTTTTACCTCCCAAGGCTTGTAAGGAAGCTGAAGTGGAGGGTGGGCGAGGAGGCTTTGTAAACTATAGGGTACTGGGGTTGGGGACGGACTGTGGTTATCCCACTGACTGCCCACATGCCTGCACGCTTCTTGCTACAAGAACAGCTCTCAAGTCTGATAATGTTGGCATCAAACCCTGGGCCCTGCAGCCTTGCTGAGCCAGCCACAGCTCCCCCATCAGGACAGCTCCTTCTAGGGACAGGACCCGCCTCCTCAGGTGAAGCCAACGACAGCTTTTCCCCAAAGAGATCGGGTCGACCTGAAGAGCTAATTCCTGGCTTACGGTGAGTGACAGGTCAGTCAGGGATGGCCTTGCTCACCCGTGGACTCTGTTTGCTCATGTGGCTCCTTGCACAGCTGGACAGACAGTCCTGTCTCCCTCAGATGCTGACCCTGTCCCCTTGAAGGATGATGAGAAGCTGGGAGGCCTGAGCAGGCCATCTGCATGGTCAGCAGCCCCAGCAGCCCAGCCCCAGGAGCTTGTCCTGCTTCTTTGCCTAATGGCTGCATTCATTGCCTAAGGCCCAGGGCTTTGCTTGCATTATCTCATTAAATCCTCAAAACCACCTAACTGATCTGTATATATAATTGCCCATTCTATAGCTGAAGAAACCAAGGTTAAAAGGATTAACTGATTTGGGCAGTTATTATTATTTTTTTTTAGTTTAAGCAATTTTTTAATTAGTTTTGTATATCATTGTTCATTTTTAAACAATATTTGCTTCCCCCCACCCCCTCAGCACCCCTGCACCTTCCCCAATGCACCCCTGCACCTTCACCTCAGTCCCCTGTGCTCCTCCCTCCCTCTGAGCCCTCTCCCGCCTCCTCCCTTGCAGTATGTCTCTAATTTATAATTGTCTGTTTTTGCTTTGTTATGTTTTGTACTGTTATTTTTTTACACCGATGTCTTATTTGGTTCCCCTATATTCCTGCTATAAGTGGAACCATCCAATATTTTTCTTTTTCCCTCTGGCTTATTTCACTGAGCATAATTCCTTCTAGCTCCATCCACATTGCTGCAAATGGCATGAGTTTATCTTTTTTGATTGCTGAATAATATTCCATTGTGTATATATGCCACATCTTCTTGATCCAGTCATCTATTTTTGGGCATTTGGGTTGTTTCCAGGTTTTACCTATTGTAAATAGTGCTGCAATAAACATAGGGGTACAGGTGGTCTTTTGAATCAATGTTTTTGTGTCCTTTGGGTAGATCCCTAGGAGTGGAATTGCTGGGTCAAATGGTAGCTCCATTTTCAGTAGACTGAGCAACCTCCAAACAGCTTTCCATAGTGGTTGGACCAGTTTGCACTCCCACCAGCAGTGTAGGAGAGTTCCTTTCTCACCACATCTTCGCCAACATTCACTGTTGCTTTTTTTGATAGGTGCCATTCTTACTGGTAAGGTGGTATCTCAATGTGGTTTTGATTTGCATTTCCCTGATGATAAGGGATGTTGAACATTTTTTCATATGCCTGTTGGCCATTTGCATTTCCACTTTGGAGAAATGTCTTTTCAGTTCTTCTGTTGGGCAGTTATTCTTCCTTCTCCAAACTATCCCCCGTTCATTCCTTCACCCTCCAACCCTTCCAGCCACCCATTTCCATCCTTCATTCATAATCTCAGGTATTCATTCTTCAGTCATCAAACATTCTCAGTGCATGAACCTGTGCTTGGCACACAATGGTAGATCAGACAAGACTCTGGCCCGCGGAGAGCACAGGCCACATTTAACTTTTGAGGTAACAACTCTGGCCCTGTTGTGGTCAAGGCCCTGAATCCTGGTCCTGACTCCACCCTTATGTATCCTTATTCACAGGACAGTTTCTGATGCAGAGATTCTGAAGCACACAAGGACTGAGTTTTTTTCTTAGTAACAATCATGATAAGTTATTAAGCTGAGACTCTAAGGTCACAGTCACTAAACACTATGACCATTTAATGGTATTATGGACTGAATTGTATCCCCCCCAAATTTGTATGTTGAAATCCCAACTCCCATGTGTCTGTATTCAGAGGCAGGGCTTTTAAGGGGGTAATTACGGTTAAGTGAGGTCATGAGGTGGGGGCCCCAATCTGATAGAACTGATACACAAAGGAAAAACCACGTGACCACAGGGCAAGAAGATCAGGGGAGCATACACACCACAAACCACCCCCTGGCACCTTGATCCAGACTTCCAGTCTCTAGAACTGTGAGAAAACACATTTCTGTTTAAACTACCAGTATGTGGAATTTTGTTATGGCCCCCATACATTAACCCCATTCATCTTCACAGCAATCCTAAGAGACAGGGCTCATGTTTCCCCCTTTGTGTGGATGTGAAATCTAATGCTCAGAGAGGGTGGATCAGTTGCCAAGGTTACACAGTTAGAAAGTGGCAGAAGGACTCACACTTAGATCAGCAAACACTGAAGTTACTACTCTTAAGCCTGTGTTGTATCCTCTTCCCTCAGTGTTCCTGCACTTGTCATAGGGCCTGACTAGAGCATGGGTTTCAGGAATATTTGCTGGCTGGCTGGCTGGCTGGCTGGCTGGCTGGCAGAATGGATGGATGGATGGATGGATGGCAGATGGATGGATGGATGGATGGATCCCAATTGCCTCTTGCCCAGCCTGCGTGCTTCTCCAGCTATAGCTCATGGTTCCAAATTTTCAGCATCAGTGGACACCAGTCCAGCTCAACAGACCTCTCTGTGATTCCGGGAGGTTCCCTGCCACCTCAGTGCTGCCTCTGACTCCTCATCTGATCCCATTTTTCAAGGGCAAGACTACTCCAACTTAAATGCCTTTGCTACAGGTGTTACCATAAAAAGTTATCGTGAATATGATTTCAGAACCTGATAAGGACAACTACGGGCAAATTTAACTTAAAGGCAAAAATTCTAAACAGTATTAAAAAGCCAAATACAGAAATGTATAAAAAGGATAATCCTTTATCACTAGCCTGGACTGATCTTAGCTTAGCAAAGATGATTTGACATCCAAAAATGTTTCATGTATTTTGCCATATGAACTAATTAAAAGAGAAAAGTGATTCATCATTTCATTAGATGCAGAAAATGCATTTAATAAAATTTAACCTCTATTCATGATTTAAAATGAAAAGCTTTTTAGCAAATTAGGAATAAAGGAGAACTTCCTTAATCTGGAAAATATGATCTACCATTCTATTAAGACTGAGAACAGTTCTATTAAGAAATGCTGGTTAATTTACTTTTTCTTTTTTTCAGTTAATTGATATATTTAACCAGGACCTCCTGGAAGCAGTGACTGAATGCTGAATAGGATGGCAGGAATTTCTAGCATCACCATAGTCCAGCTGAGGAAATGTTTTGGCAAGCCCATTGTACTCTTCAGATCTCATTAATATGCATACACAATTATTTATGCATACACAATTATTTCATTCATCCAATAAATACTTATTAAATATCAAAAAATGGATAAAAAGCCAAATATTATACACTGAACACTGCTCCTCAAAATGATGGTTAAAAGTGTGTTTTTGCATTAAAAATAAGTCTAAACGATGAATTCCCAAAGTCTCTATGCGGTAGGATTACAGGTGAATCTTATTTCTTACTACAGCTGTTCCTTCATTTATTAAACAAATATTTACTGAACCTATTTATTAGATGCAAACCACTATATTAGACAATGGAGTAAAAAGAAAACATAGAAAATAGTTAGGAGTGTGGGCTTTGATGCCAGGTTGACTTTGTAGCCAGACTTTGCCATTCACTAGCTGTAGGAACATTGCTTAACTTCTCTGTTCCTCAGTTTGCCCGTCTATAAAATGGGGAGAGAGAAAGCATGTAAATTGCCTGGCCTGTAGTATCTGGACCAAAAATAGCAATTATTATTACCCAGATGGAAACTGTAGCAAAAGAGAAGGCAAAGAAGATGTCCTCAGTGCTCAGAAAAGGGGATGAGAAGACATCAGAGACAGAGGCAGAGAAGGAAGGAAGGCTTCTTGGAGGAGGTAGAATAGGAGCTGTGTCTGGAATGATCGTGTTTCAACAGGCAGAGGTGGAAGGGTATTCCAGGTAGAGGGCAAAGAATGAGAAAAGACGTAGACATGAGAAAGTGCTTGGGTTAAGAAACTAGGCTGGTGCAACTGGAGCACAGGGGTTCAGTTGGGGTTCAGTTACACTGAGGGGGCTTCCAGAGGCTTCACTGAGCTCTCTGCTAAACATGTACAGGAGCCACGCTCTCCCTTCAGTTTCGACATCCAGAATGAGACTGCCAGAGTCAGAAACCCAGGCCCCCCGAGACATTTTATTCTATAGCGCCCAATCTCCTCGATTCCTAAATGCTTCCACATGTCAACCCTGACCTAGCTCCTTATCTTTGCCTGCAGAACGCAGTCAGTCAGCCCTGCTTCCGGGCCTTGGACAGCCTCCCCACGGTCCTGGGGTGCGCAGCTATTCTAGGGCCACCAGTCAAGTGGCCCCCGCTCCAAAGCAAACACGGCACCCCGTGTGGCGGGCCCTGTGGAAACACCAGCCTCCCTTCCCTCCTTGGCCACAGCAGCGCCTGAGGACAACATGGGTTTATTTGGAGCTGCGGGATGCAGGGAATGTGGTCATTCTCAGGGAACTCCAAGTCCTGCTCTCACTGCTTATTCTGGCCCCTCTCCTTGGATGCTGGAGGCCTTATCGGGCAAGGAGGTCTCCCTCCTACTCTCATACCACCAAGAGTTCCCAGCTCCAAAAGAGGTTTCAGGTTTCAGAGAAATGAGGTAAGTGCCTAAAGGGCCAGTGGTGTCTTTAACTCCGGAGCAGAGGGCTGAGCAGAGGTTCAAGCTGTGTCATTACCCCTCACATCTGTCCCCTGACTCTGACCCCCGCAGATGGCAGGTATTTGCATTTTCAACCTGGAATCTGAGAATTCTAGAATCTTGGAATCTGAGACTTCTCAGATCTTCAAACTAATAGACTATTAGGATTCCTTCGGTTTGTGCACTTTAGGAGTTGTGGAATCTTAGACTTCCTAGACCAGGAAATTCTACAATCTCAGAGTCAGAAATATTGTGCCAGCAGAGGTGGGTTCCACCACTACTGAGCTGTGGGGCTTTGGGCAAGTCATTTCCCATCTCCAAACACCCACTTCCTCATCTGTAAAATGGGGTAATAATAGTACCTAGTTCCCAGGGTTATTGTGTTGAATGAATATGTAAATATGTTCTATGTTAACATGTATAAAGCACCTAACAACAGTGCGTGGCACATGGGGAGCACCGTAGAATTGATGGCTGTAGTTCCAAGATCTGACAGCAGGGAAACAGGAAATTTGGTGCCACAGTCCAAGTCCCAAGCTGTCCAGTCTCTCTGTCCCCTCTCAAGGCATCCTGTCCCCTCTCAATGCAATTAGGAAAGGACAAGCCTTGGGACCAGGTAGACTCTTCAGTGATGGTGCAGGCACACACACACACACACACACATACACACACACAATAAAGAGACACACACACAATGGAAAATTTCCATCGAGACAGGTTTCCTGTAACCCAGAATTATAAGATGCAGAAGCCTGTTTCCTCCAGAATACGGAGCATTTGTCAGATTGAGTCATCACAAGTTGACTGGCCTTGGTGTGTGGTTCTTCTGCCCCACATGATGTCAACTTCAGTCTCCACCTGGACTGACCATCCAAGACCACTTCCTTACAAGTCTGGCATTTTGGCAGGGATGGCCAGAAGGCTGGACTCATCTGGGACATGAGGGTGTCTAGGCCTTTCTCACCCCATGTAGCTAGGGTCTCTCCCTTTCTAGGGAGCTTCTCTTTCAGCAGAGTCACAATTCTTATATCACAGTTCAGCACTCTCCAAAGGACAATAGTGGACATTGTCGGGCCTTCTTAAAACTTGGGCTAGTGTGGGCCTCCCCGGTGGTGCAGCGGTTGAGCGCTGGGTTGCGAAGCTGCCCGCAGCCTCTGCAGCGCCGGTTCGATCCCAGGCTGCTCCCCGGCCACCAGAGGAGGGTCCCACATGGCGCACAGACCTCTCCTGCCGCCCGCTGCTCCCCTCAGCAGAGTACTTCGGTCTTTCTGCCTGCTCTGCTCCCTGCTCTGACTCTGGTGAATTCTCTCACCCTCCCGCGCTTCTGACTGTACCCAGTGCTTGTATAAATAAATAAATAAATGTTTAAAAAAAAAATCCAGATTTCTTTGGGAAAAAAAAAAACTTGGGCTAGTGTGATAGGCAGAATGCTACGATGGTCCTCAAGATTCCTGCCCACTTGCATATAAGCTCTAAATAATCTCTTTTCCTTGAGTGTGAACAGGGCCCAAAACTATGATGGTAACGTTGCCCCCTTGACTAGGTTGCACTCTATGGCAAGGCTGCTGGATGCAGTACATTACATTAGGGAAGAGAGAAATGGGTTTTCCAAGCTCCCATAGCAAACCACTAGTTTGCTAGACTAGTTTCAGAGCCTCTAGCTGAACTCCCAGCCTGTGACCGCCTTCCTTCTGTACTTGTTTTTACACTCAGTGCCTCATTCTCTTCTCTGTCCCCAAAGAAAAGGTTCTCATTTTCCTCGGCTCTGCACCTCTCCTGGGTCCCAACCTGTCCTGGTTCTGAGGTTCATCTTATTTACTCCCCTGGGTCTGAGAGATTAAGAGGAGAAATCAGGATTGGACCCATGATGCCTCCACCTCCAGAAGGGGACTGACAAGGTGGGAAGCCCCCCAAAATACCCTGCCCAAGGCCCAGAGCTTTGAAGGGTAGAAGCTGGGTTCCACACCATGTCCTGGTCTGAATCCATCCACTAGGTGGATGGTGATCACCCTGTCCTCATTCTGTTTCTTCTCTGTAAATAGGGCACTGTCCTGATGGGTGAGGGGAACCTAATGAATGCTCTTTGCAGACCACAAAGGTTTGGCTTCCTGGGCAGAGTTTTTCCAAGGTAAACCTCAGCCCCTGTTTCCCAATGGACAGTCCCTCTGTCACCAAAGGTCCAAATCTCCCATCATTCCAGTCCCCTTGCCCATCTTCTTTCCTTTCTCCAGTGGAACTGAAATCTAAAGACCAGAGCCTCCATCTCTAGAAATTCCCAGGAATTCCTATCCTTGCCCAAATGTTACCTTCTCAGATAAGTCTTCCCAATTTCCTTCTCTAAAATAGCATTTTCCATCCTGCTCCATCCTCATAGTCTGCTTTATTTTTTATGACACTTATCACCATCTGAAATTATACTAGGCATTTATTTGTTTACTTGGTTGTCATCTGTTTCCTACACTGAATGATAAACTCTATAGGGTCAAGGATCTGTTTATTATACACAGCATATCCAAAGAGTTTGACAAATAATAATCCTCAAAAAGTATTTATTGAACCAATGAATGAATTAATGAATGGAATTAAGACTAAGCACAATACAAAATTTCAGTATTAGTCCAGGAGAGGACTGTGTTGGAGACACCAGTTTATAAAATGAAGAAATAAAGTGCACGAGGCCCAACTTGAGCAACCCACCCCACACTGGGTCCTCTAGCCTCTGGATCTTTGTTGCAAATAGTCAGAACACTTCACTCAACATTGATTTACAAATTGCTAAGCCAGTCCCTAGGTTGAAGATGTTTTGAAATGAGTGAGGACTATAGACGTGAGTCCAGGCTCTCTCCCAAACTTACTGAGGGCATAAATCATCTTTGTATTGCTCCCCAGAGTGACTAATAAGTACCATTTGAGTGGTTGTCCCCTGATGAATTAATGAGTGAATGAATAAGTGTAAATGGATGACTGGATAAATGGAAAAACAGATCATAAAAGGTGGGAAGACTGGGTATATTAATGGATGGATGAATGATGAGTGGATAATGCATTCATGAATAGACAGATGTTTGATAAGCAATAGATATATGAATGGCTGAATGATTCGTGGATTATAGGGGTGGGTGGATGGATGGATGGATGGATGAACGGATGGACAAATAGATGATGAAGAAATGTATGAAGGGAATGGGGGGTAAAAGGATGTCATATAGATGGATAGATGGATGAAAGGATGGATGGATGGATGCATGGATGGATGCATGGATGGACACAAATTTGTTTTGCTAAGTTTCAGCATTCCCAAAATCATGGAACAGAGAAAGCAGTTTTGCTCTGTGGCCCTAAGGACAGTTAGGATCCCTAATCCCTGGGAAAGCATGTTTCAGGACATTGTATGGTAGGTGTTTCCTGTCACTAAGGCATGCTAATAGAAAGAGAGCACTCAGACAAGAGTCAGACGCTGGTTGGGAGGTCAGGCTGTGTGACACTTTCCTTCAGACACAAAAACTACAGTCTTCCAGAGGAATCAGAAGTAAAGGCCCCACCATCCAGGTTTGGTAAAAGCTGGGCCCTCTTTCTTTACCCTGAATCTTGGGGGTTCTCTACCTTAATATCTCTCCTAGGACTGAAAACAGAATCAGTAACAACTGAGCGAATGTTGTGAGCACTTACTAAGCACACTTCTAACAGCCGCTTGCAAGGTTGGGATGACTTCTCACCCTGCCTCTGTCTGCTTTTTTGGCTTAGCTTGGCTGCCTTAGAGGCACAAATGCCAAAATCTTAAAAAACAGAGACCAACTGTGTACCCTTGACAAATTATCACTCTCTGATCTTCAGTGAAATCGTGTGTAAAACAGAAGTAAGAATGCTCTCCTACAGGGTGAGTAGGAGAATTAAATGAAAGGATTATGTGAGATGCCAAGTAGAGTCCTGGGCACAGTGAAAGGTCTCAATAAATGAGAGCATTGGAACTGGGATGGGTTTTAAGGTTGATGTCAGTATTCAAATCCACATCTCTATTTGTATTCATATTGCTTATCTATATGACCATAGCACACCATGATATCGCATGCGTTGCATGTTGCCGCAGATTCACATATCTAGCACCACAGAGTCACAAATCAAAACAACAGGTTATTGGAAACTGACCATCTCAGACACTGAGAACTTTAGACTGTCCAAACTTTACAGTCCTGAGTGGTTCTTTTCAATAGCTCTCGAAGGGCCGCTGAGGTCATGACTCTAGCCCCCCTACCTGCTTCGAGCCAGGGAGGATGCCTCTCTCCAGGATCCTACACCCCACAACACCCTCTGCACCCACCACGGGGTGTCTGACTGGGCCCTGTGGCCCTGTGCTCCTGTTCTCAGACAACCCAGAATTCCAGGAATTTGCGGCCACGCAAGTGAGGGCCTAGGATTGGACCCAGGGGATGATGAAATCTGGAAGCTCCCAGAGTTGTGCCTGGTAGGGAAGGCCACATTTTCTGTGTCATGTTCTATTGCATGCCAATCAATTACAGTGCGCCCTATATAAACACATCATGAGGGCTTTGACAGGGGGCCGGGGTGAAGTTGGGTGTCAGGGCAAAACAGGGGATAATAAAATCACTGGAGATTTATTTCTCTAAATTGGAAACTTCATGCTTACACCTGACTAAATCATCAGGCTGAAATTGGAGCCGACTCCCACGGAAAACACATGTAACCTTATCCCATCTTTGTTTAACGGCGACCCATCAAGCCGACTGATGGATTCTGCAGATGCGGCCAGCGTCCTCCTCTGGCTCTTGAGTTCTGGGGGTCTCAATCAGACCTGTCTTCACTGTGCCCACCCTGCTCTCTGGCTGCTCTTCCAGAAGACGCTGCTCCTACAGGTGGGTGTCTGTTAGGGTCTCCCATCCCTTTGATGACTTCCATTGCTCCCATTATGTACCTGAGATCCTCTAAGATCCACCTTTCCCATCCAGCCATTCTCCCTGAGAAGGGAAGCAATGTTGAATAATAGGGGAGGCAGCTGTGACATCAAGCTAAGTGCTCTGAGCCAGAAGTTCAGGTTCAAAGCTTGGTTCCCTGATAAAATCCCTTTATCTCTCTGTATAAAAATGATTTGGGGGCTTCCCTTTACCCTGAGTCTTCTCTCATAGAAATTTCATGAGGATTTAGTGAGCTAATGGGTCAAAAGTGCTTTATCATTTTTAAATTGATGGTCTATGTTTGTATGTCATTTTCCATAATCATAATCTTCCGTGTGAATTGTGAAGCACTGTATGTAGCATCAGGAAGCAGGGTGAAGTCATCCATCCCCTGGGTTAGGGAGTCTTCCCTTTGCCAGAAAAGACGGGCAGAGTGGAGAGGAAGAATTAGAGAGCAGTCGAATCAGTAAAGTAGGCACCGGGTTAATGCAGCACATACTACTGGGCTGTCGGAAAAGTCATGACGTATTTTTGTATGTTTTCTATGCAAAAATGAGTCATGACTTTTCCAACAACCCGATATATTTCACATGATCCCCACCTCCTAGGTAAGGGTTATACCCACTCAGTAAAGCAAGGATTACAGAAGTTACCTAACTTTCCCAAGTCACACAGCTGGGAGAAGAACCAGTCAGTCCAGGTAGGTCTGACTCCAAAGTCATTAAAAGGTATGGCAAGTGCCGTGGGAGTCTGCGGGAGAAAATGTGGGCAGTATGTTTCAGGGCTCAATATGGACTCTCCCCCTACCCAGTCCCTCCCTTCAGGTCCATAAATTCTTACACACACAAATACTCTCACCCCCGTGCACACCGCAGGTGGTGAGTGGCTGGGAGGCTGAGGGCCGAGCCTCCTCCTCTGAACAGGACGGGCTCACACCTCCACCATCGCCCTCTTGGTGGAGTGAGGGGGTGGGAGAGCAGGAGGAGTCCTGTGTGTCATTTTCGGCAGCAGTCAGCAGAGCCTTGCAAAGTGCAAGATGGCTTTTTTAGCCCAGCATAAGGATCTAGTTAAAAACCAATAAATCAGCAGTGAAATGTGCATAGCAGCCTTCTCCGTAAAATCAACATGGCTTGCTCCTCTGCAGGGAGCCCTCTGACTGGCGGGCTAAGCCTGGGACTCGGGAAGAGCCTTCCTCTGGCCCATCGGGTTCTCTGGGGTCAGAGGTCCTCTACTTTTTCCTGAAAAGTTGCATCCTGGGTCCTGCCTAGGATGTTCCTACACTTGAGACATCCCCTTTCTAGATGTGAAGACCAAGAAATGTGCAAGCAGAGCTCAGACAGCCCTCTGCCTCCTCCACTCCACCCTGACACAGAAAATCGAATTATGGGATGAATGAGCTGGGGAGTGGATGAGAAGGGAGAGCCCCAGGGCATCTCTCCAGCAAAAATACAGAAAGTCATCTGTAGAGAGGGCTGGGGACCCCCCTGTGATGGATAGTGCCTGGAGAAGACACCCCACTGACCTCTGATAGAATGGTGGGCCTGGACCTCCTTTCACCCAGGCCAGTCCCCAGGTGGGGGCTGGGGGTTTAAGGAGGCCCCATATCACCCTCAGGACGGTATTTAATATCTGTAAAACTGCCACTCGGGCAGCCAAGGTAAACAGCGTCCCTGGCAGTTCAAAGGTGAGTGAGTTTAAATGTTTCCCCTTTGCCTGAAAGGAATCCGTGCTGGGCCTGTGGCAGTGGCAGCCTCCCCGCATCCCCAGGGCCGGCCCCCCGCACTGCCAGCCTGAGGCATCTGTGCACACAGAGGCTGCGTCTCCCACACAAATACTCAAAATTTCTCATTAAAACGTATGACGTGTCAACAGCGCAGGCTGGGCCCCCAATCTGGAAAAGACATTTCGCCACCCTGCCAGGCCCTGCCCCACCTCACACACGCTAAGTACGGGCCCTGCTGCCCCAGCCCAGGCTGCAGCTCCTCTGCGGGCCAGACCCAGACTGGCAACTGTTCCACTCCATCCCCTTGGGCTCCCAGGGAGAGGCTCACTGTCTCCCTCAGGCAGGGGGAGTGGAGGCCACCGTGTTGACACAGGGCAGGCAGATGTGGGGGCGTTGGCACACAGGCCATGTGCAGGCCAAGAATGTCCAGCAGCCACTTTGAGTGCCAGGTGAAGCACTGGCGGTGGGCTCTGCTGGTTGGCCACTTGAAAAGAACTTTCTCCTGACAAGGGTTAACCCTGCTGTCAGCTGCACCTCTGCAAACCTGGTCCAGGGACTCCTTCCGGCTCCTGCCTAGAAGGTGTAGCTCAGCCCTGCCTGGTGCCACAGCAGAGCCAGCCAACCTAAGAGGCAAGCACGGGGACCTCCAGGCCCTCATCCAGGAGGTATGAATGGATGGACCTGAGTAAGGGGTGCAGGATAGAGGAAGGCTGCAGTGAAGAGGGAAGACGAACTCGACTCTCAGAAGGTCTCAGACATGGAGGCAGACTCAAGGGAAAGAGGAAAATCAGAAATCCCAGCTCAGACACTCCTGATGGTTTATTTTCTCCTCTATGAATTGGGGGCATTAATAGAAAGATAATCCCAACCTGCCTACCCCAGCAAACGACAAGTACTCCACAGTGGTTACACATCAGTAACCCATATTTGTTAAGTCCCTCCTATGAAGAGCCATGAGCAAAACAGCAAGTCTAAAGGGAAACAGACAAGCATCTAGAACAAGAGAGACTGAGTATTATGGAAGAGGATGTAGAGAGTGCTGAGTGGGTGCTGGAAGCTGGGGTCCAGAGGGAGAGGGACACTGTGACTGAAAGATGAGGTGTGACAAAGGCAGTCGGTAGAAGGCAGTCTAGAAGGGGTGCAGCACATGCAAAGGCCCTGAGGCACAAGAGAACTTATAGTCACCAGTAAAGGCACAGAGACAGAAACAAAGCTAAAGAGGGGCCCCAAGAGTGTGTTTACATGGTGCAGGGCTCTCACTGAGCACTTTCAGATGTAATTCTTCGGTGTGTAAATATGTATTTGATACGCCCAAAGGTGTCCACCCACACAGATGCCCTCATCATATGTATTTGTCCCTTTGGATGTGTGTGCACATATGTAGGTAAGCACTTAGGTGTGATCTGAGTATATTTGAGTATGATTGCACATCCATGCTTTTGAGTGTGTATATTTGTGTTGGCATGAGCATCTGTACCTGTTGATGTGTGTCTTTGTGCACGCACTTGTGCTCACACACATTTTAACAAAGACTGACCCCCAGTTCCCACACCTCTCTGGTGTGTCTAGTGTGTGAGGGGGGACTGAGATGGGCTGGGTCCTTACACTGAGGGGCTACGCCTGCAACTGATGCTCATGGGCCTGATGGGCCACTTTGTTCTGAAGACACACAGACATTCTGTTTGCACCACTCAGGGAAAACAAGAAAAAGTAAAGTAAGTCAAGATTTCCCTCCAGAAAGCTAAAATCCTGGCACCCACCATCCAGCCCTGTCATCCCACGATGGAGAAAAGCAGCACCAAGAGCAGGAAACAGCTGCCCAACTCATCCCGGCTGTGTGGCCTGGGACAAGTGACTTTGCCTCTCTGTGCTGGTGAAAATAAAGACCATGCTCCTTAACTCCTTCATCTTGGACTGAACTAGAATGCAACCAGGGGTGTGGAGAGAGGATGACCATCCTTTCAAATGTTTCACAGGTCTGGGCTAGCCTCCTTTAAAAAAAAAAAAATGTAATCCTCAGAAAAGAGGATTACAAGAACAAGAATTTTACCTTTATCACCTCTGTATTGCCCTCCTAAAAGAAAAAGTACCTGGTCCAGAGTGGATGCTTAGGAAATATTTGTTGAATTGATAAATTCGTTCATGAAGTTATCTGCTTATTCATTTATGTGGCAAAGAATCCCTGTGTCCTTGTTCAGCGCCAGGCCTTTCCTGGCCCACCAAGGCAGAAGTAACACACTTGCTTAGGCGTCACTAAAATCCCATGACAATCGGGAAGCCCTTAAGTCCGTAGGTGCCCACCTATATCAAAACTCAAAGCTGCCAGGAAACGCAACGGTTCCCCTGCTCCTTCAGCTCCCTACAGTGGCTGTTTAAATCATCCCCTCTTTCCTCAAAACCTCCAACCTTTGTCTTCTTTCTCCTGTCCTTTCAACAGTGACCTTTATGGAGGAAACAAAAGCCATCAACTTTCAGCCACTGTGCCTCCCCCAAATCTCACGTGCTTCCCTCCTCCTGGAATGGCAAGTGGGCTCCCTGCCCCATAGGCAGCTAACCCCATGATCCCACCCGTCACCACCCCAAACAGCTCACCCCACTGGCTCTCTTCCTCTCTTCAACCTCCAAATTTCTCCATCTGACCATTGTGGACTATTTAAGGGTGAAAAATTCAACTTATGTGTGTGCAGCAATTTAAAAAGTGAAATAGGAGAGAGACTATCAGAGTGTGTCATGCCCCTAAAAGTGACTATGTGTTGTGAAACTTGTTTCCGGTGTGTCTGTGTGTGTGTGGGTGACCTGGGTCTGGAAGGAAATGTGGGGCTGAATGTGGGTTGCAGTCAGAAAAGTGTGAAAGGCCTTCGACCTCTTTTTCTACCTCTTCCTTCCCATTGGTGGTTAAACAGCCTTAAGAATCTCACAAACAAGACACTACTTGCCCTTAAGTGCATATTCTGCCCAACTAGCCCCCAAATCTCTTCATCACCAGTCTTCTAAAAGAGCCCACATTCGGTATCTGCAGCCCCCTCACCTCACTTCATCGTTGGTACCTCAGCACACCTGGAAATGTGTGGTGGCCATCGCGGACTGCTCAGCGCAGGTCTCAGAGCCCTGGCTGTCTCCTTGGCCCCAGGACCTCATCCTCTCCTGGTTCTCCTGCCCCTTCTGCAGCCGCTATCTCCTCAGGAGGATCTTCTGCTCCTGCCCAGCTTAGGTGAGGGTGCTCCCAGGGGTTCACTCCTAGGCCCTCTTCTCTTCTCTGCCCCTTCGGTGGCAGTGGTCTTACGGTTGATAGCTGAGATGCAGCCATCTTTGCATCCTACCTTTGGGAGCCCTGCCAGGTGGACAATAGGTCCCCTACTCAGCATACACAAAGGAACCCACTTCTTCCTGCACCCTCTCCGGTACTCCCTGCCTTCGCATCACACCTCCACCCACAGTATCACCCCAACCAGGAAGCCGGCGTCATTCTGGACTCCCCCATGGTGCGGCAGTCCTGCCACTGCCTCCTGACACTTCACTGCTGCCCTTCACTCCCCTCCACTCACTGCCATCCTGAGTCAGAGTTGCCATCGTACTACTGGAATTTCTGGCAGGGTCTCCAACTTTCTTTCTTTCTTTCTTTCTTTTTAAAGATTTATTTATTTATTTATTTAATTATTTACACAAGCACTGGGTACAGTCAGAAGCGCGGGAGGGTGAGAGAATTCACCAGAGCCAGAGCAGGGAGCAGAACAGGCAGACTGAGGAAGTACACTGCAGAGGGGAGCAGCAGGTGGCAGGAGAGGTCTGCGTGCCATGTGGGACCCTAGCCGGTGGCCAGGGATCAAACCGGTGCTGCAGAGGCTGCGGGCAGCTTCACAGCCCAGCACTCAACTGCTGTGACACTGGGGAGGGTCTTCAACTTTCTAACAGGACTGTGCTGCTCTCTGCCTTCAACCTCCAGATCTCTCTCTCCTCAGCAGCTCCAGTGAAGCCTGGGCTCCTTGGAAAGATGTGTCCTTGTGCCCTCCCCCTTCCACCTCTCTTATTTTATATTCTTACCCTTACTGGTGCTCCTTGGGCTGGGGGGCTCATGACTTGCCCAAACTCCCTCAACACCCTACTCTCAGATTCCTCCGGCCAAGGCCAGGCTGACCCAGGGCACCCCAAGCTCACATTCAAAGACTAAGGCCAGGCCCAGCTGCTCAGCCCCATAAATGGGGATTAGGCGCCCCCCTTTGAGGCGGGCGGGTGGGCTGTGAGAAGAGTTAGTTTGGTATAGATTTTATAGCAGGATCACATTTCGTCATCAGACCCCCCTCTGAAGCCGGCCAAGGGCAGGTCAGGGGCAGGGGAGTGGGAACCTGAGCCGCTCCATTAGCCCTGAGCTTGAGATGCCGGCACAGGGGGGAGCCATGCCTGGGAACCAGGGGCCCTGAGTTCCAGCCTCCCCTCTGCCACCCTCCTGCTGTGTGAACTTGGGCACATCCTTCTGTTTTCAGGGCAGCCATCTGAAAAGTGGGGCCTTAGACTAGATGAGCTCTCAGCCCAATCCCATCTCTAGGCCCCTAGGGTCTTTCCCAGTCTAAATCATAACAAGAGCACCTCCCTTCCCAGAAGGTTGCAGAGCTATATACGGCAAGAAACTCATAATAAGGTTCGCCAGATAAAAAATATAGGCAGCCAGTTCAATTTCATTTTCAGATAAATAACATAATGTTCCATATAAATATATACCAAATATTGCATGGACATGCTTACTTACCCTAAAAACAAATTTAGGGCCTCCCCTGGTGGCGCAGCTGTTGAGCACTGGGCTGCGAAGCTGCCCGCAGCCTCTGCAGCACCGGTTCGATCCCCAGCCACTGGTAAGGGTCCCACATGGCACCCACTGCTCCCCTCAGCAGTGTATTTCATCAGTCTGTCTGTTCTGCTCCCCGCTCTGGCTCTGGTGAATTCTCTCACCCTCCCATGCTTCTGACTGTACCCAGTGCTTGTATAAATAAACAAACAAACAAACAAATAAATGACATCTTTTAAAAAAAAAAAACAAATTTAAATGTGTATCCTATATTTTTACTTACTAAAGCTGATACCCCAAACTTGATATACTACAGTTTAGGGGCCACCAACTTGTGGTTCATCTACAACACAAGTTAGGTTTTGACAGGTTAAGTGGTCTTGGGGAAGTCATGAAGTTAGGTAGAGATGTATGGTCAAGAGCCTGGAGCGATTTTGTGGAAAGGTGCTCCAGCAAAGGAAGCCCCAAAGGTAGAGGCCTCGAGGTGAGATGGCATTGGGCATATTCCAGAAAGGCTGAGCAGGGCTGAGTGTGGCGTGTAGGCTGTAAGTAACAGGAGATGCACCTGGAAATGTCAGCTGGAGCCAGATCACCCCACATTCAACCTGTGCTGCTACAGCTGCTGCTGCTGCTGCTGCTATTGGAGTAGGGGGGCATTGAAGCAAGATCACAACCAGACATTGAGATACAGGGAATAGGATTCAGTGTCCCAGATATTAGGGTAAAGGAAAGTGGCATGGCCTGGGCAGAAGGACTACCAAATCTAGCCAAGGAATTTGAACTCAAATCTGGTCTATGCATAGAATAAACATAAATGGCAATCTATAAATGGCAGCTATTGGGTGGTCAGTGTTACTGGGTACTAAGTGAATGCTCTGATTCGGTGCCTTAGTAAATGTTGTGGTTGACCTCACACCCAGACTGGCCTCATGGGAGCAGAGCTATTTCTTACTCACTGGGAGCCCAGATATGATGGAACAATGGCAGCTGGGATATATTGCCACACTCTACCCTGCTATTCAACCCTTCTCTCCCTGCTTTGTTCAATATCAATGAGACATAAATTATCAGAGAGAATATTATGGATGCAGAGCATTTCTGGGACCCAGTGAAAATTACCTAAGGGAGAGGAAGTGCTTAATAAGTGACCCTACAAGCTCCATTTACATGAATCTCATGTCATTCTCGGCCATTCCTGTTCTATACACTGGTATATAAAGTGACAGTCCTTGCCCTTGGTCAAGTGGCCAGTGGGGGAGACAGAGACAGACAATAATGATACAGTTATAATCAGTGGAAAAGTGTGAGCAAGTATAAAAACATTATAAACAAGTGATGTGAAGTTATCTGAAAACTGGAGAAGGCAATCCGATAAGACTTCTGTCAAGGGGATAATTTGTACAGGGTCTTAATTGTTTACTCCTCCATTCAACAAATATTTATGACTCTCTTCTAAAGTAGCATAGATTGGTGAACAAAACAAAGAGTCCCTGCCTTCAAAGAGTTTAGTAGAAAAGACAGATAATAAAAATATTAACAAATAAATTATCACACTATAGCATATATATGTATGTATAATATATTAATAATTAAAAATATAAGGTGCTATGAGGAAAAGTAAATCAGAGCAAATGAGTTAAGGGCTATTTTACAAGGATTGATCAGGGAAAGAACCTAAGAAACTGACAGTTGAACACAGGCCTGAACGGAAAGAGACCATGAACATTGAATGATTACAAAAATAGAGCATAAAATTTGTAGGATGCAACTAAAGTAGTGGTTAGAAGAAATTATATAACTTTAAATGGTTATATCAAAATAGAAAAATGATTAAAAATCAGTGATCTAAGTTTCCATTTAAGAATCTAGAAGAAGAAGTTCAAAGTAAAGAAATATTAGAGACTGCCTTAATTGAAAAACAAACAATAAAGAAAAAACAATGCAATAAAAATCTGACTTTTTAAGGAGATTAATAAAATTGATGAGCCCCTACCTAAACTGAAGAAAAGAAAGAAAATACAGATTCTCAATCTCAGAATAAAAGAGAAGACATCACTATACATCCTAGAGACCTTAAAATAACATATGAATATTTTGAACAAATTTATGCTAATTAAATCAATAACTTAGATGAAATGAACAAATTTCTTAAAAGACACATTGTTATTACTGACACAAGAAGAGAAAATCTGAATAGCCCTGGATCTCCATAGAAATTGAATTTATAATTTTTTAAATCCCACAAATAAAACTCAAATATTTTCAATTGTGAGTGCTCTCAAATATTTAATGAATAAATCATACCAAACTCTTTCAGATAATTTAACAGGAGGGAGCACTTTCCAACTCATTGTATGAGATTAGTATAATGTTGAAACCAAAAACAAACAAGGACATTGTAAGAAAAGAACAGACTGATATCTCTCATAAAATAAATCCTTAACAAATTATTGTCAAATCAAATTCAGATAAGTCAGCAATGTTGATTTATGCAGTTCTGCATATTAACATACTAAAGGAGAAAGCTAAATGATCGTCTCAATAGATGATGAAAAATTGATGAAATTCAGTGCCCAATCATAAAAAACCCTCCTAGTAAACTCAGAATAGAAGAGAACTTTCTCAATCTGAAAAAAATACATCTGTAAATAACCTACAACATACTAACATACTTAACAAGGAAAGACTTAACCTTCTTCCTCCTAAAACCAAGAACCATGTTTCTTCGAAAAAATCAATAAAATAGACAAACTCCTAGCCAGGCTCACAAAGGAAAAAAGGGAAAAAGCACAAATAAATAGGATCATAAATGAAAGAGGAGAAATCACAACGGACACAGCAGAAATCAAAAGAATAATCAGTAACTACTATGAACAGTTATATGGAAACAAGTTCAACAATCTAGAGGAGATGGACAAATTCCTACAACTCTACAATTACCCAAAGCTAGATAAAGAAAAAATAGAACACCTAAACAGACCAATTACAAGCAGCGAAATTGAAATGGTAATCAAAAACCTCCCCAAAAACAAAAGCCCAGGACCTGATGGATTTACAAATGAATTCGACCAAACATTCAGAAATGAATTAGTGCCCATCCTTCACAAACTCTTTCAAAAAATTGAGAAGGAAGGGACAATACCAAACACATTCTATGAAGCCAACAATACACTAATACCAAACCCGAACAAGGACAACTTAAAAAGGAAAACTACAGGCCAATCTCCCTAATGAACACTGATGCAAAAATCCTCAATAAAATTTTAGCTATCAGAACCCAACAATGTATCCATAAGATAATTCACCACGACCAAGTAGGATTCATGCCAGGGACACAAGGATGGTTCAACATCCGAAAATCAATCAACATTATCCAACACATCAACAAAAAGAAATATAAAAACCATTTGATAATATCAATAGATGCTGAGAAAGCTTTCGACAAAGTGCAACACCCATTCATGATAAAAGCTCTTGAAATTCTTGGGATACAAGGAACATACCTCAACATCATAAAGGCCATATAAGACAAGCCAACATCCAGTATCATTCTCAATGGTGAAAAGCTGAAAGCATTTCCATTAAGATCTTGAACAAGACAAGGATGTCCACTCTCACCACTGCTTTTCAATATAATACTGGAAGTCCTAGCCAGAGCAATAAGACAAGAGAAAGACATACAAGGAATCCAAATAGGAAAAGAAGAAGTCAAACTATCACTATTTGCAGACGATATGATAATATACATAGAGAACCCCAAAAACTCCACAGAAAAACTAATTCAACTCATCAATCAGTTCAGCAAAGTGGCAGGATACAAAATCAACACACAAAAGACAGTAGCCTTCCTATACACAAACAATAAATCTGAAGAAGAAGAAATCAAAAAAACCATCCCTTTTATTATTGAAACAAAAAAAATCAAATACTTGGGAATAAATCTAACAAAAGAGGTAAAGGACCCATACAAAGAAAACTATAAAACACTGTTAAAAGAAATAGAAGAGGACACAAAGAAATGGAAAGACATCCCCTGCTCATGGATTGGAAGAATAAACATTATTAAAATGGCCATCCTACCAAAAGCAATATACAGATTCAATGCTATTCCAATCAAAATTTCAATGTCATTCTTCAAAGAAATAGAACAATTATTGATGAAATTCATATGGAATCACCAAAAACCCCAAATAGCCAAAGCTCTCCTGAAAAAAAAGAAGGGAATGGAGGCATCACACTCCCAGACTTCAAACTATACTACAAAGCCATAATCATCAAAACTGCATGCTATTGGAACAAGAACAGACACACAGACCAATGGAATCGAATAGAAAATCCAGAAATAAACCCACAGATTTATGGCCAACTAATCTTTCACAAAGGAGCAAAGACTATGCATTGGAGCAAAGAAAGTTTGTTCAATAAATGGTGCTGGGAAAACTGGGTCACTACATGCAAAAGAATGAAGCTTGACCACTACCTCACACCATACACAAAAATCAACTCAAAATGGATTAAAGAACTAGACATAAGATCTGAAACCATAAAATACATAGAAGGAAATATAGGTGAAACACTACATGATATGCACATCAAAGACATCTTTACAGACACATCACCCAAAGCAGTGATAGTGAAGGCAAAGATAAACAGCTGGGACTACATCAAATTCAAGAGCTTCTGCACAGCAAAAGAGACAATAACAAAAACAAAGAGAAACCACACCAACTGGGAGAACATTTTTGCACACAACACTAATGATAAAGGACTGATCACAAAAATCTACAAAGAGCTGATGAGACTCAACAACAACAAAGAAAATAATCCTGTCAAAAAATGGGCAGAAGAGCTAAAAAGAAACTTCTCTGAAGAGGAAATGCAAATGGCCAACAGGCATATGAAAAATGTTCAACATCACTTGTAATCACAGAAATGCAAATCAAAACTACCATGAGATACCATCTTACACCAGTGAGAATGGCACATATTAAAAAAACTAGCAACAACAAATGTTGGCGAGGGTGTGGAGAAAAAGGAACTCTCCTGCACTGTTGGTGGGAGTGCAAAGTGGTCCAACCACTATGGAGAGCTGTGTGGAGATTTCTGGACCTACTAAACATAGAGCTTCCATATGATCCAGCAATTCCACTCCTAGGTATTTACCCAAAGGACACAGAAACATCAATTCCAAAGAGCAACTACACCCCTATGTTTGTAGCAGCACTGTTTACAATAGCTAAGCTTTGTAAACAACCCAAATGCCCAAAAATAGATGACTGGATCAAGAAGATGTGGTACATATACACCATGGAATATTACTCAGCATTCAAAAAAGATAAACACATGCAATTTGCTGCAACATGGATGGCACTGGAAGGGATCGTGCTCAGCAAAATAAGCCAGAAAGAAAAAGAAAAATACTGGATGGTCTCACTCATAGCAGGGATCTAGAAAACTTAAATAAGGGACCAGGGAAATGAATAACTATAAGAAAGTGAAAATCAAAATCAACAAAAAACTATGAACCAGAGACATTCTATGGGGGGTGGGGGCCGGGGAGGGGAGGGATTGGGGTCAAAATAAGGGGATTGCAATTGTATGGGGAATATAAAAATAAAATTTATTTAAAAATATAATAATAAAATAAAACCAAGAACCATGTAAGAATGGTCTCTCACTGTTTCTATTCAGCCTTGTAGTGCTGGTCATAGCCAGTGCAATAAGGTAAGAAAAAGATTAAAGGGGTAAATATTGCAAAGGCAATGACATAATTCTGAGCATAGACAATGCTAAGGTATCTATCAAGAAAAATTATTAGAACTAATAAATAGCTTCAGCAAGAATGCAAGTCAATACAACTAATATTAAAAATCAAATATGCATGCAATGAACAATTAGAAAATGAAGTATTTAATATCATTTAAAATAGCATCAAAAACAAAAATGTAGGTGAACTAAACTTAGTAACATATGTGCAAGACCTCTATACTGAAAATTTTAAAACATTGTTGAAGGAAACTATGGAAGGACTAAAGAAATGGAAAGTCATACATTTTCATGTATTGATAGGTTTAATATTGTTAAGATAATCTGTTCTCCAAATAAATTGATATATTCAATACAGTTCCAACCAAAATCACAACAGTTTTTTTGAAGACTTTGTATGGAAAATCAAATGATCTTGACTACCCAAGATAACGTTGGAAAAGAAGAATAGAGTTAAATTAGTTAGGTCTACTTGATTTCAAGAATTATCAGAAAGTTACAATAAATTGGAAAAGTATCATGAAGAAAAGTTGGAATTGTCATAAAGATAGACAAACAGATGGCTGAACCAGCATAGAGTCCACAATAGATGATACATAAATCACTTGCTGAATTTTGATCAGGTCAATTCAATAGGGAAAGAAAAATCTCTTTAACAAATAGGACTTAGCTATTCATATGAGAAAAATAAACCCCAACCACTACTTTAATGCACACCAAAAAAATTATAGATCTAAATTTAAGAACCAAAAATTAAAACTTCTAGAAGAAAACATAGGAGAATCACTAACAATAAAGCCAAAAATTGACAAGTTGTGCTTCCTCAAATCTTAAAACTTTTGTCCATCAAATAAGATATTAAGAGGGCCTCCCTGGTGGCGCAGCGGTTGAGCACTGGGTTGCGAAGCTGCCCGCAGCCTCTGTGGCACCGGTTCGATCCCCGGCTGCTCCCCGGCCACTGGAGGAGGGTCCCACATGGCGCGCAGACCTCTCCTGCCGCCCGCTGCTCCCCTCAGCAGTGTACTTCGGTCCTTCTGCCTGCTCTGCTCCCCGCTCTGGCTCTGGTGAATTCTCTCACCCTCCCGCGCTTCTGACTGTACCCAGTGCATGTATAAACAAAACAAACAAACAAACAAATAAATAAATAAAGCATGCCTCTATTAAAAAAAAAAATAATAAGATATTAAGAACATCAATATAATAAACCTATACTTGTATTCAGAATATATAAAAATTCTTCATAATAAAATGACAATCCAATAAAACTGGGCAAATGCTTAGTTACTCACAAAGGTATACAAATAGCCAATATGTGCATTAAAAGTAACTCAATATCATTAATCATCTCTAAGTGTAAGTTAAAACTACAGAGTAATACAACCTCATACCCAATAGAATTGTCAAAATGAAAAAGGACAGACAACAACAAATGTTGGCAAGGACGTAGAGTAACCAAAATGTTCAGCCATTGTTGGTGGGAATGTAAAATAGTACAACTCCATAGGAAAGCCCTTTTGGAAGTCTCATAATGTTAAAAATGCATCTACTCTATGATCCAGAAATTCCACTCATAGATATTTACCCAAGAGAAATGAAGACATATGCCCATTTCTCTTATGTTGGAGATGTTTATAACAGCTTTTTTCATGTCCTCAAGCCATAAATAACCAAATAAATGAATTAACAAAAAGTGGCCTATCCATACAATGGAATACAACTTGACAATCACAAAGAACAAACCACTAATCTACCAATGACATGAATGAAGCTCAAAAATATTACATTAAACAAAAGAAACCAAACACAAAGAATGCATACTGTTTGACTCCATTTCTAAGACGTTCCCCATAGAGTGTTACAAGTCAGAACAGTGGTTGCTAATGGGGGATGGCATTGAATGGGAAGGGTCACAAGGAAGTTTTCTGGGGTGATGGAGATGTTCTATGCCTTGGTTTGGTTGGTGGTTACATAGGTGTATGCATTCGTCAAAACTTGTCTGCTAGAGATCTATACATTCCACTGTATCTAAAATGGTCCTTAATAAAATAAGTTTTAAAACTTGTGATGGAATCCATGAAAAGGGACAAAGGGAGGACCAGAGGGATCTAGGAAAAGATGTGACCAGGGAAGGCTGCAGGGAGGAGGTGGCCTTTGCACTGAGTCCTGAAAAGCAGACAGAATCTGGATTGGAGTGTTGTGGGAACCAGAAGAGATGTCAGATGTGAAGAATTTAGGGAATTGCTAAATGTAAGGGATTGCTTAGCTCAATTACTGATGCCTCCCTGGAGCAAAGGAAGAAAAAACAGAGTAAGAATTTGTGTGTGTTGGAGGGAGGGGGAGTTGGAGGGGGTTCTACTTGGAGCTCTGTGTTATTGAAAGGAGATTGGACAGGGTGAGGTCCTGGAGACTGGGGTATGTGTACTCTGGTGGTGTGCAGCAGTGTGCCAAGGGTAGGCTCGGCACCTAAGCCACTACAGAGGACATAGAAAGTACTCAATAAATGTTTTTCAAATAAATGAAATATAAATAAAGGCACTGCTAAAGATCTGAGCTTGAACAATGGCTCAGAGCCCCAGAGAGGACCCAGGGCTGGCTCTGGTTCACCCTGCAGAGAAGCCAAGCACAGTCCTGGAGCGCTGAACTTGGACACATTCTATCACGCAGCTCAAGCCGCCCTGGGGGCGCCATATAACTTTATTGTAAGCTCGTGCAATAACACAGGCAAATGGAATAACAATGTAAAGTTGGCTTTAATTAAAATGAAGGGTGTTTGCCTCTCCCCCCTTTTCTTCCTAAGCCAGGGCAGCCTGCTGAGCTGTGCAGAGCAATCAGAGGAATGTTTCCAAGTAGGAGGCTCCCGCCACCCCCCTAGGAGGCTCACCAACTTTGGAGCAGCCCTGCCACCTCCCCAGCCCTCTTCACACTCCACTCTTATATGATCCACATGGCAGAAGGGCATGAAGAAGGAAAATAGGAGTGGCGATGCCTTTCGAAGGGCATCAGGAAAGGGGAGAGAATGTTGGCAAGCAGGGTAGGGAAGCTGCAAAGATAGCATGCCCTCAGTTATCCCACAAATGCATCCTGAACCTCTGTGTGCTAGACCTTATGCTGGGTGCAGGGACATACTCAAAGGACAGTCCTCATCGGTACACAAGAGATATCCACCCAGGGAAACAGGAAAAAGTCATGAAGCCAGGGTTCATCTATGTATTCTGACATCAGAAAATAATGTTGATGTTAAGAATTTGCCTGCCAGGGAGAAGGACCACATGTAAAATGACCAAGGCTGCTGGCACAGTGCTGGACATACCCTGTGTCTAGCCTGGTACAATGGTACATCTTCAAGCCAGTGAAATTGCTTCTTCTGGGAAAGGAGAGGCCTGATTGTAGCCTTTGCCAATTTCCATGGTGTAAATTCTCCCAAATTGCAAGATTTCAAGCTACCAGTATGATACTAACCAAACCTTGCAATTCCTGAAAAGTTAAAAATCAGATAGGTTACAGCACACTGCTGGTCCCAGCTGTCTTTGCTGATACGAGCTGACCAAGAGAAACTAAACAATAACATTACAACAGGGTTTACATTCAACCAACATACAAAGAGCATCTTCTCTGTGCTAGGCATTGTGCTAAAAGGTCTCAAATTCATTAATAGTAACATAACAATATTTAACTATTAAGAGTTTACCATATACCATATACAGTTTACCATATACAGTGATGGGCAGTGATATTTTCACTAAAAATGCCCCTACATATTAGTCTGGTCTCATTCTGGGGGCCCTCCAGAGATTCTGTGACCTGGTTGACTCCCTGGAATAAATTCTCTCTCTACTTAAACTAGTGATAATGTACTCTGTTGTTTGCAATTAGGAACCCAATAAGATAATGGATCCAGAGTTCAAATTTGGTTCCAGAACTCAAGCTTTCACCATAATCCCACATGGCTTCATTTTCTCCTCTCCCCAACTGCAAATGAACCTCTACCCCCATTTCACTTAGCCTGAAAGAAAGGAAGAAGCTTAGCCTGAAAGAAACCAGATGCACTGCCTGGGAATACGTTGCATGGTGCTACAGGTAGCTGTTGATATGAAATAGCTTGGGGGCTAGACACGGCCATTTCATATGGCCCAACAGAAATAGGATTTTGGACTAAACAGCAAGAAATCCCTTGCTGCTTCCAAAGCCTCTGCTTTCTCACAATCAAACTGACTCAGAGGGTCTGATGGGTGAGACGCTGAACTCAGGTTGTATAAGCAGAGGAGGTGGGGGATAGAGGAGCTCACATCCCAGTGCACCCTAAAAGACCAGAAAAATGGAAGGTTTCAATCTTCCCCTGCATCTCCTGTGTGGCCCTCTGGCCCTGAGCTTATCAGTTCTGGGGACAACATAGGAGAAGCTCTGGTTTCTGCCTGCACAAAGCTTAGGGCCAGGACTCTTTTTTTTTTTTAAAGATTGATTTATTTATTTACATAAGCACTGGGTACAGTCAGAAGCACGGGAGGGTGAGAGGATTCACCAGAACCAGAGTAGGGAGCAGAACAGGCAGACTGACGAAGTACACTGCTAAGGGGAGCAGCGGGTGGCAGAAGAGGTCTGCGCACCATGTGGGACCCTCACCCGGTAGACGGGGATCGAACTGGCGCTGCAGAGGCTGCGGGCAGCTTAGCAACCCAGTGCTCAACCACTGCGCCACCGGGGAGAGGGCCAGGACTCTTGCGTAGGCTGTACTGGGAGAGGGGGAGATGGGACAGCGACAAGAATGAGGACTATTCCACCTGCCTGTGCAGATGGAAGCCTCCTCAGAGTGGGGGTGGAGGGGTCCCTGGAAGGACCAGTAAGTTGTGGGTAAGTGGGGAGGGTGACCAGCAAGAGCAGAGGCACAGAGGCAGGAAGGTGGCTCTGTGAAGGAAAGGAAGAGCGGCTAAGGTGGGGTGTGCAAGGTGCAATGGGAAACAACTAGGGACCAAGTGAATAGAAAGGTGAAGAATGTCATTCGCTCACTCGCCAGCATTTCTGAGCACCCGCTGTGTGTGGGCTGCTGGGCCAGGGATGCAGCTGCGAACCCCTCCCCTCCTGGGCCTCATGACCCAGCAGGAAGCCATGATCAGCAAGGAAGGACCCAGGCATCAGCTACTTGCAGTCTACCTAGGTTTTGTCAACATGAGGCTCAGGCAGCCAGGAGAACATCTCGTAGGGTGATGAGACTTGAAGAAGTCAATGTTTAAACTGAAAGCAGTCAAGGCAGAGCATCCCAAGCAGAGAGGGAAGGAGCTCATCTCATTTAAGGACCCAAAAGCAGCCCACTGGGGCCAGTGGGAGCTGAGTAAGGACCAGGAAGCAAGTCAGGAGGGGGGCACCCAGGAACCAGGCTGGGCACGGCCTGGGTGGTCACAGATACAGTTTGGATCTTATCTCCAGAACCATGGAAAGTGAAGTAATCAGCTCCATATTTTCTGAACCATACCTGGGCTGCTCTGAGAATGGACTGGGAAAAATGAGAGCAGAGACCAGTTAGGAAGCTATTGGAGCAGTTCAAACACACAGGGATGGCGACCTGGAGGGGTGGAACAGTACAACGCCAGCATGGTGTGATGTAACCACCCCCCCACCCTTGCTCAGTCGTCTGGTCCATAAAATGGGCTGTCACAGGGCCTCATTCACACAGTAGTTGGAGGGTTTAAATGGATATACTCTGAATCTCGAGAAATGGTAAAAGTTAGCTGTGATTGACATGAGCACGTATGGAGGAGGGTGGGAGACCCATTTTGGATGCATTCAGTAGGAGAGGCTTATGACATCCCAGGGGAGATGTCAAGTAGACTGCTGGGCCTCAGGAGACCAGGCTGCAGGAAGCTGGAGACTTCCTGGTGTGCAGATGGCAGCTAAAGTCACAGAGAAGGCAGGACTGTCCCAGGGGAGAGGGCACAGTAAGCCGAATTGGCACCTAGCTTCTGAGGCCTTGCTCAGCTTCACATCCCAAGCTGGGGCATGGGGCTTGCTCCTAGAACCCAGGGGGAACACTGGCAACAGCACTGGCTTTGGCAGTGCCTCTGGAGACACCAGACAATTCCTCCTGACTCTGACCCCCGCAGTCTCAGCTGGTGGCCTTGTCTTGATTCCCTGGGGAGTCAGGCCTGAGTCAGCTCCTTGAGGCCCTGAACCTGTCGGAGCCTTCAGACCCACAGCTTAGACTGCTAAGCCCCAGCTTGTGCTGACAAATCCCTTCTAATGGGGAGATCAACCTTTCAATACCACTCCTCTAGAGACGTATCCCAGGGCAGCGGACGGTGGGCTGGGCCCAAGCCCGAGAGGTGGCGGGCGGGTGGGCATCCTGACCACAGGCTCCCAGTCTCTCTAGCTTGTCGCCACCCACTCCAGCAGCTGCAGTGCTCCCAGCGCTCTCTTATGAAAGCACGTGCTGGAGCCCACGGGGACATGGTGAGAGCGGATGGCAAAGACTCTTGTTCCTGCGAGGCTGAGAAAGCAGACTCACTTCAGGAGCCCTGGGGAAGCATGGGGCTTCCACCTCAGGCCTTTTCTCCTCCCTCTGCCTAAAAGTTTTGCTCTTCCTCCAGATATCTTTGAGGCTTGCTCCACCTCCTCCTTCAAGCCTTTTTTCAAAATAATCTCATGAAGCAGTCCTGAACTACTCTCTTCAATTGCAAACATAACCCCTCAGCACTCCTTATCCCCCACCCAGCTCTTTCTTGGTCTATAATATGATCATCATCTGCCAGACTATACATTTTACCTGATATTTGCAAATGTCTCTCCCTCCACCATTAAAGAGAAAGTTCCACCAGGGCAGAAATTTTGTCTCTGTTGGTCACTGATAAATCCCATAACCTAGAACAGAGTCTAACATATAGTAGTCAGTCAACAAACATTCTTGATTCATTCATTCATTCATTAATAGATTGTCTCTTGGGCAAGTCAGTAGACCCGGAATCAAAGCCTGGTTTGAGCTTTCATTCCCCCTCTGTCCTTTGTCAAACAATCCTTCTCCCAAACCTTTGAGTCTCCACACCATAACGGGGATTACGACACCTACATAACGGGGATTACGACAGCTTGTTATAAAGAAGCTTTGAGACTACAGCAAACTCTGTAAAGGAGGGACGGAGAGTAAAGGCAGTGGGAGCTGGGGCCAGAAACCACAGCTCAGAGCACAAAGGCAAGGAGGCTGCAATGTCGGCAGAGAGTCCATTGGCCTGTGAGACTGAATGGGGAGGGCTCAACAGGTGCTCCTGGAGGGCAGTCTACTTCACCTCCTGGGCCCCAGCGTCCGACACTAGGGCGGCCCTTTCTGGATCTGAGCTTGCTCTGCTCAGTGAGTGATCCTCCTCCAGAGGGGCCTTTCTCCTGACGGAGGACTTCCTCGGGAGCTGGGAGGACCTAGATGCCACATACAAGTGACCCAGACCCCAGGGAGGAGAGAAGAACTTCAGGTGAGTGGCCTAGTACTCTGAACCCGCACAGAGTCACCAGCACCCTGTGTTCAAGCAGCTGTGGGGTTAAGCAGGAACCCCTGCTCCTGACTTGCTCCTTCTCTCCAAACAGCTGCCTGGCAAACACCCTCTGATCTTGAAGACCTGGCTCTAATAACACCTCCTCTGGGAAGCCATCCTGGACAGCTCCTCCCCACTTCATTGTACTACAGGAAGAACTGACCACTCCCTCATTTGGGTCCTATTCATCATTAATGCCACCTTAAACACTACCCTTATGGGGTATGTTCTATGCTGCAGACACTGCCAAGGACTAGAGATCCAACAGTGAAGGGGACAGATGATGGCTTGCCCTCATGGCATTCACAAGCTCTACCACAACACTCACCAGCCCTGTGGATCCACACACGTCCCCCAGTGCACTGTGAGCTCACCAAAGCCAGAAATCCTGCCTGAGTCTTCTCTACATGGCAGCCCAAGGCTACTCTATAACTGGTTCTAAATATGGAGAGACTTATCTACTGAGCACCCCCAAAACCCGTAACTCCTTGGCCACCCACACCCTCCCTGAGGGCCTCTTCACTTGCCTCCATCCGTGACCTGGTGTCACACTGGGTGAGCTGGTGCTCAGCGCTTGTCCTGTTGTTAAGTATTTTTAACTCATCCACTCCTGCACCTAGAACTACACCAAGCACTTGGTTGGTACTTGTTGAAAAAAGAAAAATGAGAAAGAAGGAAGGAAGAGATTCGGGCTCTGTAGCCATTTATCCATGCATATGGTGAGTTATTCATTCTCATCACTCAAGTGTGGTCCAAGGACCTACAGCATCAGCATCACGTGGGCTCTTCCTAGGAAATGCAGGCTCCCAGGCCAGCCCCAACCTACTAAAGCAGGTTCTGCATTTTAACCAGGTTCCCCAGGTGATCCATCCACACATTATCTTTGAGAAACACAACTCAAAGCTCCAAAGGAGATGATGCCAGCACTATTGACCTCCCAGGAGACTTAAGCGTGTCAAATGGGATGACTAATGTGAAAATGTTTTGAATATTGGAACATGCTGGGCAAATAAGATAGACTGCTATGATTATTCTTATGATTAATAATAGTCCTTGCAGAAAAACCACTTTATAGTTCTGTCTTAAAACCTCATTAAACTCTGTTCAAATGTGCTATTAAAAGTTATGTTCTAGTCCGCTTACTTTTGTAAACCCCAAGCCTTTTAAACAGAATGGCGTCTGGGCTGGAGGACAGGAACATAGGCCCTGTTTGTGATGGTTGCCATGGGCATGATTGAATGCAAATTTATTTCCCACAACACCCTGCCAACTGATTGATCCTGGGGAAGGAGATGTTGGGAACCCGGTTCCTCAGAGAAAGGAAAAACTAAGTAGAGGCAGAGGGTGGAAAAAGACAACCACGGGGCTTCACGCTGGTTTGTGGGGTTGCACTGCATGCCTATAATCTTCTGCCTTTCAGCCTCTGCCAAACCATGTGGAAGGAAAAGAAGGGCGCTGAAGAGAAGAGAGCAGACTCTGGCGGGGAGTCACCTCCACCACAGGCCAGGGCAGTGGGCTGCCGCCGGGAGCATCCTTGAGCTGAGGCAGCCGCAGTTGCAGCTGCGAGTAACGGCAAGACTTTTGATGCCTGGCCTGAAGCCTAAAGCCTTGCCAACAGCCCCTTGATGTTTGGCCCAAAGATAAAGGCTGAGACTGAGTTCAAGTTAGGAAGATGCGATTTGGACTCCAGTTTGGGCAGGAGGCCAGAGAAAATGAGAACACCATCCAATTAGGTAGATGCACAACAGGCCAGCATTGGTGAGAAAAGCAATATCCCAGGTGAGAGGCATCGTGACGCGCCTGCTTCTAATTACACCTGCACCTCGGCCTGGCCAGCCTCCCACCCCTAAACAGACGGCAAATGAAAGTCCCATCATTGGGGGAACTTTGCAACCGGGCCTCACGTCTATGTCTCAGTATATAAACGCAGCTTTACAGTCTCCTCTGCTTCTCCCTTGTCCTTTCCAGTTATAAATCTCCCAGTCCTAACTCAGTCTGGCTCACACTGCCCTCTGCCAGCATGACCTCTCAACCCTTCAAAGCCATAACACTGATTCTCTCAGTCATCACACGTTCTCTGGCACATTCATTGGACCGGGTCCTGAACATGGGAGACCTCAGAGACAGGGAGATGAATTAGACTTCAATGTGACCCTCAAAGACCCCACAGTTTAGTGGGAAAAACAGACAATTAGTACACAATAGGATAAATTCTAAATTCTATTACAATGGGAAATGCAGGGGATGAAGAGAAGAAAGTAGAGGCTAGAAACATAGCATGGGTGAAGAAGTCAAGGAGGGCTTCCTAGGGGAGGTGCCCATGTGTTCAGACCCAAAGAACCAGCAGGACTTCACCCAGACAGAGAAGAAAGGTGTAAGGGCAGGACGGGACACAGTGCAGGTTCTCTGATCCCATGCAGACCGGGCAAAGGAGGAGTCAGAGTCCTCAGTGGTTTTGCAGGTCTTTTATTGGGGTTCAGTGGGTACGTGCAAGGCAGGGGTGCTGGGTGCAGAGGTGCCTGCCAGCCTCCCAGCCCCCAGCACGTCTTCACTCTATCTGGGCTCTCTAGCGTTCGTTCTGCTGCTTCTCGGCTTCTCTTTCGGCTTCGGCTTCGGCTTCTACTGCCGCTACTGGCGTCCCCGTGACGCCACCCTTAAAAGCACAGTCTTAGCTCAGCTGAATCCCATCTACCTATGCCCACACCCTACTCCAGGTGCCCGCCATCAGGCATGCATTCAGGACAAGGATCCATCATCTATCCTGATGGCGGAAGGGCAGAAAAGCCTGACATTTTCTTTACCCTACAAAAGGGAAAGCCAAAGGGGCAAATAAGGAGTGATGCTCAACTCACTAGTAATCAGAGATAATGCATATCAAAATGATGAGATACCATATTACACCCTTCCGATTATAAACATAAAAGTTGAATAATACCAAATGCTGGCAAGAACTTAGGGAAACCCAAGTCCCTGGATGTCACTGAGCTACTATCAGACAGGACCAAGGGAAATTAAATCCAGGTCTGAGTCCCCTGAGCAATCCTCCTCCTGGCTATTCACAACAATACCACAGGCCCTTCTTCCTGAGGGAAAAGTACCAGACGGTTCATTAGGGCACTGTTTATAGTGCTGAGGAGCAAAATGTCACCAGGGAGGGGGTAAGAACAATGCAGTGTACGCACATAGCACATGTACAGTTAGAGGCAATGAACTAGACTCTAGTGAGACATACAATGATATGGATAGATCTTAAAAACATGTTAAGTGGGAAAAAATAAGAAACAGAAGGTGCTCTAAAGCAAAATACCATTTATATAAATTAGAAACATACACAAAGAAAACAACACCATGTATTTTTTCAAAGAAACAAGCATTTCCAAGGTCGTACATCGAACACATTAAAGAGGGGACCTGTGGGGGAACGGGAAATGGGAGGAGGAACTGGGAACGAAGGGGCAGGAAAACCACGCATACAACAAAACAAGAGCAGGGCCTTGCGGGAAAGATGAGAACCATGGTTTGCATGTGCAGAAAGGTCATTAACTCAACTTGCTGCATGTACCTGGGATTGAAAAAAAGAAAAAACAAGGATTTGGAATGTAGGCAGAGAGAAGCACAGGTGCAGGGGCCCAGAGGCAAGAGAGAAGCTTGTGGAAGGAAACAGCAGGGTTAGCAGGTCAGGCAGAGCCCATGGAAGTCAAGGGAGGGAGGAGAGAGAGTAGGCGGCCCTGGGCTGGGGCCGGTGCTGAGGACCTAGAATTTTCTTACATCCACTGGGCCTCCATGGGAGGATTTTAAACTTTACAGGGACTTGCTCAGACTTGGGTTTTAGATATTTTCAGAGAACCACAGATATATGGAAATTCATGATCAGAAGGAAATATAGAGGTCACAGAACCTGCCCTCCCTTCTCCTCACTCACACGTCCCTGAGACAGGAAGGTCACACTTGCGCTTCATTGTCTACAAAGAATCTAACCAAATTAAGACCAATAAGTTGAGCTGGACCAGGATGATTCATTTAATGAATCTTTATTGAGCAGTTAGTATGTATGAGGCACTGGCTTATGTAGCTGAGATAACTAAATGACTAACACAAACAAAAATCTCTGCCTTCATACAATTCATATTCTAAGGACACAGATGAAGTAAATCAAATCTAGAAAACTTTTCATTGAAACTATTTGAGTGAAATTAAGTTGATTCAAGTTAGACTGAACTGAGGGGCTGGGTTGGGAGAATTTGGGTGATGCAGGGCTAGTCTTAACTGACTTGACCGAGCTGGAGAAAACTGAGCCAAACTGAGCTCAGGTAAACTATGTTGGGCTGAATTAGATGGTGTTGAATTGATTTTTTAAATCAGTGTAGGGTAAGGAAAAATGTCAGGCTTTTCTGCCCTCCCGCGATCAGGATAGATGATGGATCCTTGCGGTCCTGAATGCATGCCTGATGGCGGGCACCTGGAGTAGGGTGTGGGCATAGGTAGATGGGATTCACCTGGGCTAAGACTGCTTTTAAGGGAGGTGTCACAGGGACGCCAGCAGCAGCAGAAGCCAAAAGAGAAGCCGAAAGAGAAGCAGAGAAGAAGCAGCAGAAGCAGAGAACGCCAGAGAGCCCAGATAGAGTGAGGATTTGCTGGGGGCTGGGAGGACTGCCAGCCTCCCGGCCCCCCAGCACCCCTGCCTGCCATATGCCTGGTGAACCCCAATAAAAGACCTGCAAAAACCCACTAAGGACTCTGACTCCTCCTTTACCTGGTCTGCATGGGATCAGAAAACCTGCACTGTGTCCTTTCCTGCCTCTACAGTCAGGTTGACCTGAAGGGTGAAGGGGTAGGTTGAGTCAAGTTGAAAGTGTAATTTGTACTCAAAAAAGAAAGTGATGTGTGCTGAATCAAGTCAAAGTACTAGTTGAATGGATGGTAGGTTGAGTTGAGTTGAGTTGAACTGGGTTAAATTTGGCAAAGTGGGACAGATATCCAGGGTAAGGTTGGATTAAACAGAGTTGGATAGAAGGGAGAGTGTGCTGGGAGTTCTGAGCTGGGTCCAGCTGAGTCATATCAAGCTTCCTCTAGCAAAGCTGTGTGGAGGCCAGATTAGAAGAGGTGCATATAACCGGCGTGGGCCAAGCTGACCTATGCAGCTGAGTGGAGCCATGCTGAATTGGCTGTGCATACCTGCAGGGACCTGGAAAGTGCTGCCGCCACCAGAGCACAAACTGGGTAGCCTGGAGGAAGAGCCTGGAGGAAAAGCCCCTCCACCCAGCCATCTGCACCATCACAGCCCTGGGAGCTGCCTGCCTTCCACCAAGTTGGCGGAGGCCAAATCCTCTAGCTCCTCGTCCTCAAACCTCAAACAGCTCCTTCAGTTGTTCATTTCAGACAAGTCCTTAGAAGTCCCCAGTCCATGGATGCTCCACTGCCCAGATCCTCTTTTCACAGACTCTGGTAGAGACTCAGGATGCACCAACTCCTGACTTCAGTCTCCTAAGGAACTCCCTAAGTGTTGCCTGCATGCAGCCCGCAGCCATCAGGACTGTCTACATTCCAGGGTTCATTCAGCTTTTTTGGCCATGAGAGTTCATAGTGGGGTTTCAGGCAACATCCCAGGTCCATGGGTGCTGTCAGGGGCCCACGAGAACAGCTTCAGGGCACCACAGCAGCATCTTGTCACCAGCCGGCCTGAGACAATGCCCTGCTCCAGCCCCAGCTGAACCTGAGTGAAATCACAGCCATGCCTGTCAAGAGGGTTTTGAAGGTGGGAGGACCCCTCCCTACCCCACTTCTCCTGCTCTCCACAGGCTAGCCCCAGAGCATGAACAGGGCTGAGAGCTGACTACGACCCCCAAACTCCTGACTGCCACCACCACCACGCACTCTTGGCACGCCCCTACCCACCCCAGCTTTTATTAGGTCTTCTCATTAACTCTTAGAATTAGATAGGATTTCCCCAGAGCCTGTGGAGGCCATGACTTCATGGAAAATACGCATGCACGAGCGCACACGCACACACACACACACCCCCCTCACCTGGATCACTGAGAATGAGGCGGTTTGACACCATAACAAAAAAAATCTCTAAGCTTTTCCCCTCCCTATAGACTCTAATAGAAGGCCGGGAGAAAGGCATTAGAGCCACAAGGAGAAGAGAATAAATAATAAGAAAAATCCCATTATGCAAGTGAAGAAATGAGAGATGGCCCAAGATAAAAGGAATGTCTTGATGAGGCTTTAAAGAGGAAGAGGTCCTATCTCCAGCTTCCTCCCTGCCCTTTTGTGACTCTTTGGGGCCATAGGAACAAAGGAAAAGAAGTCTTCATCTACTGTGAGAGGCACTTCCCATGGATCAAATGAGACTAGGCGTGGGAAGGGTGTCAGGCGCCCACAGGTGACAGAGTCAAAATGGTCTTTGTAGATCATTCAGGCTCTCTCTGTCCCAGGACCTTTGTGCATGCTGTATCCTCTGTCTGCAGCTCTCTCCTGCCCTTATGGCACACCCCTACCTTCTCTTCACATATACAGCTCCCTCATATCTTCCAGGCCTGTCACAGATATCACTTTCTCAGGGACACCTTCCCTGACTCCACCACCATTTCCCATCAGTCTTAGAGCAACCCGCCCCTCTCCTTCCCAGTTCTTATTACTTGTATGTCTCTCCCTTTAGAAGGTAAGGGCCTGGGACTTTGTCTCTGTTGTTCACCACTCTATCCCAGCACCCGGAACATAATAGGTGTTCAATTAATACTGATAAGTGAGTAAATGAATCCAACACACACAAATACAACATTATCAGGTGAGAAAAGTAGGCCAAGAGCCTGGAGTAACACCCTGGTTTACACAAAGGGTCAGTGGGTAAGTCAGGACCAGAACTCAGACCCCCCAATTACTGAGCCATGGGACCAATTCCTCTCCCACATCTGGGAAAGCTGGTGTGGTCTCCAAGTACAAGGTGAGGTAGGCTCCAACAGAGATTGATGTGAATTAGGATTCCCGCCTCCCTGCTCCCTCCCTCAGCTCTGGAAGTCTCCCCCCACCCACCACCAGAGTCACTGCCAAGGGCTGGGTCTGGAAACTCCTCCCCACCCTAATCCACTGCATCCACCATCAAAGCCCCACTTGATTACCCACCACAGAATGACAGGCTTGGAGTGGAAAGTAACAAACCTTCTGTGTATCAGAAACAACTGTTCTGACAATTGGTTCCTGAGCCTTAACCTGCTGGGTGGGGGTTCAGCACCCCAGCCTGCAGCACCTCCCTGCTCCCCTCATTCCATTTAGAGAGATCATCCATTACGTGCCGGGACCTCAAGGGTATTGTTGTATTTCATCTTCACAAGAACATACGGATGTGGATACTATCAGTGACTTCATTCTGCAGAGTAGGAACCAAGGTCAAGTAACTTGCCTGGGAGCACACGGCCAGATGGAAATGGGATTGGAAGCCAGATCTGGAACCTGTGTGCCACACCACCGTCAGGCCCTCTGTGTGTCGACCCTGCATGTCCCGTGAATGTTTGTGGGTCCAGCGTCCTTGGATCAGTGGGAACCCAAAAGCTCTAGGAAAATCTTCAAGGGACACTCTGGAGCAGAGTAGGAATCTGACTGACCAGAGCTACAGACCTCAGAGACAGACAGACAGACACACACACAAAAATGCAAACACAAGCAGGGCCAGCCTCCATTGCACCTCCATGTGAGAAGTGTATGAACAGAAGATTCTGCTGCTAAGAACACCTGGGCCTCTCCAGGGCAAGACAGGGCAGGGTGGCCTCCCCACACCCACCACTCTCATCCCTTGGCAGCAGAGCAGGCCTCCTCACTGACCTGCAGGAGGGGCCGGGCATGGGCTGGCATGGGCGAGGTCAAGGACAAGGCCTGGGGCTGCAGGGTGGGTGGGATGATCCAGAGAGGGGAGGACGAGAGGTCGGGAAGAGAGTATTCCTGCCAAAATAGTTGCCCTGCGTCTGATCATAAGGAAACACTCAGACAAATCCAAATCAGGGGATATTTTGCTAAATAACAGATCTAGACTCCTCAAAAATGTCAATGTCATGAAAGATGACAATAAACTGCTGGGAAATTACTCTAGATTAAAGGAGCTGGAGAGACATGACAACCAAGATAAAATGCTCTAGAGGACATTATTTAGGAAAGTTAGAAAATGTGGATGCAGAGTACATATTAGGTAATAATATAGTATCAAAGTTAAATTTTTAGGTCAATAATTGTGTTGTGGTCATGAAGGAGAATCTCCTTTTTTAAAGAGATACATACTGACGTTTGAGGGGTGAAGTCTGTTATTTTCTCAAAAATGGTAAGGAGTGAGGGAGGACAGAGAATATGTAATGGCTGGGAGATCTAGATAAAGGGCTCAGAGGGTGGCTGTGGTTCTTACAACTTCTCTGTTCAAAAATTTTTCAGAATAAAAGAGGTGGGGGTTGACAAGACAGAGAAAATTAGAAGGCATCCAGAAAGCAAGGCTGGGATGACTGCAGTGCAGGGAGAAGCCGGGGTCAGCCTTCATCAAGGAAAGGGAGGGGGAGTGGGGGTTTCCAGAGTAGACATAGGGCTTTGAACCCCTGGAGGGAGTTTAGCCCCAGTCCCAGGCAATATGAGCTCTGGGCAAAAGAAAGGATGAAGATGAGGTCTAAGGGTGGTGAGGTGGTCCCAAGAGGGAGACAGAGATGGGGAGAGTCTACAGAGACAAAGATAGAAACAGAGAGAGGGGAGGTGGAAGCAGGGAGGAGCAAAAAAGAGACAAAAAGCCCTGGCCAAATGCCATGGGATGGGACAGAATAAGATGGCGCAGAGAGTTCCTGCACAGGTGCGTCCTGGGGGCAGGTAAGGCCAGCAGGTAAGGGGGTGGTGAAGTTTCATGGGCTGGGACACCAGCTTGCCCCACTGCTGGCACCTTGTGGCCCTGGCACTCCAGGCTGCAGGCAGCATGGCAAGGCAGTGATGGACTTTGGGGGCAGTCCAGCCAGGACACATTCCTACATCACTCAGTGCCTCCATTTCTTCACGCACGAAAGAGAGACAGTAGCCACGCCCACCCCACAGACTGGATGTTGTGAGCATTTAGAGGACTGCTCAGAAAGCCCACAATAAAACCTAGCTATTACACTAATACCCCACAACTCATCTTCTAAATGGGAATTCACACTTTCTCTCTACAAAGGGGACCAGGCTCTTGGGCGCGTGCCAGCTCTGTTCTAGGCGCTGGCGATACAGTTGTGAACAAAACGCAGAACTCCCCGCCCTCCGGAGAGACAGGCCTTAAACAAAGAAATGATTCAAATATTCAGAGCTCGCTGGTAGGAAGTGCTATGGAAAGGGGTGAGGTAGGAGTGGGGATGGAGTGCTGGGGAGAGTTTATGGGGTAGGGTTTCATTTGACACCAGAATCCAGGGAAGATCTCCCTGAAAAGGTGACCTTTAGGCAAAACTGACAAAATGGTGAGAGAGGGGGTCTGCCTGCTCCTGGGGAGGCCGGTCCAAGCAGAAGGAACAGAAAGTCCAAACAAGCTCAAGGGAAGAGGGACAGAACGTGGCTGCGGTAGCCAGCTGGCCAGCGTGGCTGGAGCGGACAGCCAGGCGCGCGTGAGGCGGGGAGGTCAGGGCCCGAGGAGGGGGCCAGCACACCCAGGACTTTCCAGCCATCGTTAGAATTTTGCTTTTATTCTAAGTCACTGGGAGGCCGCTGAGGGCTGGAGGCATGGGAGTGGCAAGATCTGGCCAACATTTTAATGATCACTCTGGCTCCTACAGGGAGAAGGGAAACAGGTCTTGGGCCAGGCTGGTAGCAGGGGAGGCTGAAACGTGGTTAGATTATGAGTACATTTTTTAAGGTAGTTGGCTGGATTTCTGACCTCTGATCTCAGAGGCTGGACCGCCCCCCTGCCCAGTTACTGTGCAGTCTGGAGAAAGGTGGGTGGAAGGCCTGGTATTTACACCAGCTGCCACAGTAATGACCCACATAATAGACAAGCTCAGTAAGACTGTTAGGACCGGATGGAAGGCACCTGACCACTAACAGCATTCCAATAAAAGCCTGTCTATTACAGCCAAGGAAGAAAGGGGGATCCCCAGGGCCCGCGAGCCCCTCCCCACCACTCCCTGCCTGGACAGGACCGCAGAGGCCACAGGTTACCGAGAGGGAGCTCACACCCCGGCAAAGATTGATGCCTTTTAAACAGACCCAGAGTGAGAAGGACAGAGAAAGTCAATATTTGTCCGAGCAAGCCAAACAGGCAGACTCGCCCAGGAATGTGAGGGAGGGAGGGAGGCCCAGCGCCCAGAGAACATTATTTCAACAGACAGATATTTGGAAACCGTCGCTGTCCTGGGCGTGGGGGTAGGGAGACGTTCATCCAGTCCTCCTTTCTTCCCAGGGATGGATAGGGCCAGACCTCGGGGGAGGCTTGGAGGGGAAAGCGGGCGCCCCTGGTCACAGCAGAAGAGCTGACCTGTCACTTGCCTTGACGGGAAGTGGTGATGAAGAGGAGAAGCGATTTGACCCAGGACATGTATAGGTAAACACCCAGTGGTTCTCACACCTGGCAGGTTAGATTACAAACGTCTGTTCCACGCAGCTAGCTGTGATCCGGATCCCACCAAGCTGTCCTCTCTCACCGACCTGAACTCTAGCCATTTGGTGCAATTCATGACCCCAAAACACAGCTGGCATTAAGCTTATTCCCACCACTATGCTTTTTCACACACACCATTCCTCTACCTGACATACCTTTGGTTAGTTCTGACTCACTCTAGCTCAAGGTTTGCCTCTACCTTGGGGATTTCTTGTTTTGAGGTTAAGAACTGAGGACTGAGGCCATGGAGTCCTGAATTCAGGCAAATTCCTTAACCTTCATAACCCTAGTTTTCTCACCTGAATAACACCCTCCCATCTCCTGCCAGATGTCTGCATCCTAACCCCTGAAAACTGTGAATATGTTCACCTTACGTGGCAAAAGGGACTTTGTAGATGTGAGTAAGCTTAAGGATTCTGAGTGGGGAAGAGTATCCTGGATTATCCAGGTGGGCCCAATGTCATTACAGGGATCCCTAAAGAGGAGGCAGGAGGGCCAAAGCCAGAGAAGCGGTGATGACAGAAGCAGAGGTTACAGGAATGCAGGGCCATGAACTGAGAATGCAGGCAACCTTGAGAAGCTAAGAACAGTAAGAAATGGATTCTGCCCTCAGAGGTTCCAGAAAGCAACAATCCTGCCAACAATTTGACTCTAGTCCAGTAAAACTGGTTTTGGACCTTTGTCTAGAGAACTGTATGACCATAACTGTGTTGTTTTAAGTCACTTAAGTCTGTGTTATTTGTTACAGCAGGAACAGGAAATGAATGCAAATAAGAGCAACACACATGCCTACCTGCAGCGCTCCCACAAGGACCAAATCACACTCCACATAAAGACCTCTCCACAAAGCACCTGAGATGGAGAAAGGGCTCCCAGTAGGTGGGAGCTTCCCACCCCTTCACAACCTCTGACAACTTGGTCTTCAGCTGCCTGTTTGCATGTCTTTTGCCCCTCCAGACTGTGAGCAATTTGAGGGCAGTGTCATCAGTCTGGGAGTTTCAACTCCAGGCACAGAGCAAATGCTGAGTGAATGAGTGAGTGCATGAACGCCAGAAGGTATCCATACACGATGTGTCTTTAATCCCACAATAGAGGGCCTCCCTGGTGGTGCAGGGGTTAAGTCTCAGCTCTATGAAGCTATCCACAGCCACTGCAGTCTGAGTTTGATCCTTCCAGGGAGCTGACCTACATGGAGCAGCAGACCTCTCCTGTCTCACCCACTGCTCCCCTCAGCAGTGCATTTCAGTCAATCTGCCTGTTCTGCTCCCCACTCTGTCTCTGGTGAATCCTCTCACCACCTCACACCTCTGGCCTATACCCCAGCTCTTGTATGCATAAATAAATAAAATAATCTTTTTTAACAATCATGCAATAGAATACCAGGCAGAGTAAGACAAAATTCCAGAATCCATGGGACCAGATCCAACTTAAACACTACAAGAACTCTGGAAATAGCTGGGTCTTTCAGGGAAGACAGGTGGATTTTAAGCACCCAGCTGGTCCTGTTTCCACTGTAAATTCCCAAGTGACTCCAGTGACAGTGTGAGGGGCAGTGCCTAGAGACAGTTTAGTAGCTTAGATGCAGTTCACACATCTGGCTGCTCCTCCAGGTTAGAGGCGGTGGCTGCAAAGAGAAGAGCTCTTCATGCATGGGTCAAGGTAAGTCCATGGTCACCACCCAGAGACCTTTACTACATGCCAGACATGGTGTACAGCACTTCACATAGTCATTCATGTCATACTCAAGTGTCTACTATTAACCCTCACTTGCCAAGGAAGAATTTGAGGCTCAGACACGTTGCACAACTGGCACAAAGTCACACACTCACAGGACCTGGGCCATGATTGAAACCCCGGCTGTTTGACTTAACAGTCCTCTACTGCCTAGCAAGCTGCCATATTCTTTGTCATGTTGTTACTTTATTGATATAAAAGCTGGATATGGGCCTCAGGAGAGCTGGGGGTACTTGCCTGAGTATCCCTCTAGATTCACTCAACAAACATTTGTGAAATCTCCTCTTGGCCAGGACTTGTTCTGTACACCAGGGACAGAGAGGCAAGCCAGCACAGTGGGGAAGACAGACCCTGAACGATCACAGCAGAGGGGCAAGAATGAGAGGCGGTCCAGGGTGCAGGCATCATAATCTGATGGGCACCAGAAATAAAGCTTCCTTAGCAAGAACAAAACAAGGGGAGGGATGTGGAGAGGTACACCCTTTGGAAGGGAGAACTCCAAGACAAGGAAACAGTGCATGTAAGGCCCTGGGGCCGGAGTATAATACAGTCAGGAAAATGGGTTATTTGTAAGGAAAGGAATCAGGGCAAAGGGTCCGGGAGTGACAAAGCTGGGGCAGGAGCAGGGACCAGATGGAGCCGACAATTCCGAGCCTAAGGGTAATGGGACACCATGGGCTAAGCAAGGGAAGGACTTGCTTATTATTTTTTATTATCTTTCAATAATAAGAATAATAATAATAATAAATATCTATCGCTTACTCGTTGCTTCAGTCACTCTTCTAAACACTCTAGGTGAATTAATTCACTTAATTCTCACTGCAGCATCACTACTAACACATAGCATCCCCAGAGGAAATTGCTGCACAGACAGGCTGAGTAACTTGCCCAGGGTCACACAGCTACTAACCAACATTAAGTCTGAATCCAAGCAATCTAGCCCCAGGGCCCAAGTGCTCACATTACTGAACTCTTCTCCTCGGAGGCTGAGTTTACACTTGTCTGGAAGACACCAGAGCCCAGGGCAAAGCAAAGGGGAGGTGTCCTGCATTCTGAGCTAAGCTGCCCAGCAAAAAAATTGGCCTGACTGAAGGCAAAGAATCCTATTCTCCAAGCTGCTAGGGGGCCCAAGGCAGCCACTTAACTACAGGCACCTCAGCCTCCCTGGTGCTGCAAGTTCTCCGGGCAGTGTCTTATCTTTCCATATTTCCTTGGGGTTTCTCCCAGCTCCGCTTTTCTGGAAGGCCTTTCCGCCTTGCTGCAGATGCTATCTCCCTGCATGTTTCCCATTAGCAAAGCGATTAGCACTCATCCATTTGCATAAGCACAGAGACCCCCCAGACCCAAGCGAGCCTTGGTCTCTGCTCCACTGGAAAGGGTTTCCCTCTGCAAAGCCTGCCCAGTACCCAGTTGCAGCTGCTTGTCCTCTCAAAGTGCCTCTATTTTCTTATCACTAAAGTGGGATAACAGTGTCACCTACTTCACAGGGCTGTTGTGAGGATTGCATGATGACACAGATGAACAATGTGAAAGCAACAAACAATGTGGGGGTAGAGTTACTATTATTGATGTTATTATCACTGCCATTCAATCAATGCAGCTGAAGAGAAACAGGTAGAGTGGAGATTCCATCAGGGTCATTCTGAACAGCAAAATGGAACAAAAAACTCATTCCTCACTGACAGGCCTCCACCTGACAGGCAATAAGCCACGAGCTTTCATTCTCTTTTCTCATTCTTACAATTTCTCTATGAGATAAGATTGGCCCCATTTTACAGAGGGGAAAACAGGTGCAGAAATGTGAGGTGAGTGGCAGGCATGGTTTGAACTTGGACTATCTGTCTCTAGAGCTTGCATCCTTAACCTTGACCTCTACCCACACTACTGGACAACCTGAGAGGCGAGAGAGTCCCTACACACACACACATACCACTAGTTCCCAATGACCCAGGCCTTCTTTGGCTCAGTCCCACCTTCTACTGTATTGTACCTAAAATGTCCCTGACTGAGAACACATCGCAGGGGCTGAGGGGTTGCGGGAGTGCAGAAGCTATGTGCCAGGGTTCCCAAAGTTCCCACTGTGGAAAGAGCAGCTCCCGATGCACAGGAGGCTGGGTAGCCTCTGGGCCCCACTTCTCTGCCAGCTGCTACTCTGCCACTGAAACACCATGAGCCCAAGAGTGTGCCCACAACATAGGGACTTGCCACTGCTTTCCTGAGCCCTCACTGTTGTCTGTTACCCTTGAAAACAGACTTGATAGTCCTGGCTGAGTTGCCAGGAAGTAGATTCATGGGGCCATGACCCTCCCTGCACCCAGCAAGTATGCATCCCCAGCTTTAGGCTGTCTTTGAGAAAAGAAAAGCACATTAGGCCTCTGAGTCTCCCCCTTTTCCCATGGGTCCCAGTGTCAGGGCCTGGCTTCTCTTCCCCAGGGGCAATCTAGCAACCCAGGAGACCATTCAGCCAGCCCCAACTTCAGAGCCACTTGGGATCCTCAGCATCCCAAGATCCAAGCTTCTCCCTGACTCATCAGGGTACCAGGGAACCCCAACTTAACAGCTCTAATACTAACAGCCTTTGTAGATGACTAGGACTTTTAGGACTTTTTAGGACTCTGTTTCCAGGAACTAACAAACAGCAGAGACAAACAGCAGCAGCGTTTGAAGAAAGGAAGGAATATAAACTATTTTCAGATATAAACACACTGCTGGGAAAAAGTACCTACTAAGTGCTGAGCCCAGAAGGCCAGGCCAACATCATCTCACTTATGTATTTTCTCCTCAGATCATGCCTCCTATAGAGACAAAGAAGCCAAGGAATTCAACTTAACACAAGGTAAAAGTTCCTGCATCAGAGTGCTGTCACTGGCTTTCTCTGTGACCTTAAAAGAGACTTCCCTCACTACACCCCTATAAAATGAGGGGTTGGCTTCTGCACCTGAGAACTGAATGATGCAAATGTCAAGGGCTCTGGTCCAGCATCATACTGCTCTTATCAGCTCCAGATTCATAGAGAAACACTCACTAGTGACCAGACCTGATCACAGACAGTGGTTCCTCTCCTGCCTCCCATCCCAATTTATCCACACACTGTCCCTTCTGGTAAGAAGAAGGAAAGAGGCCTGACTCCAAGACAGACAGAGAGAAGATACACAAGTCACCATGGATCTGCCAGGGGGTGGACCTCTTGGCTGGAAGCCCCCAGCCTTGAGCCAAGCAATTGTCCCCTTAATTAAACACATGCCCTGGATTACGGAGAGAGCCAGTGGGACTGATTCATTTATACTCAGACCATGAGCCAGGCTCCACTAAGGAGCCTACTCAGCTCAGGGGAGGAGGTGGACCTTGTTATGGAAATGACTTGAGTTTTTCTCTCTTCAGCAAAAACAACCTATTCTTTGTTTCTTCTTTATTTCTTCCTTTCTTCCTTTCTTCCTTTCATCCTTCCCTTCATTCACATGTGTGTGAGAGTGTGTGTGTGTGTGTGTGTGTGTGTGTGTGTGTAAGAAGGAGAAGGAGGAGGAGTAATAGTAAACAAAATAAGATCCTGCTGTAAACAACAAACCAGGAAGTCCAGTCTCATTAGCCACCTTCCCTGGGAGTAAGGGCTATGGTGACAGAGCAGCATAAAGGGACAGGCGTCCCTAGAAAGGCCGAGGCTCCCATAACCAGAAGCCAGTGAGATAGTCCAGAAGGTGGTGGGTCAAGATGGCTCAGAATCACCCACCTCCTAAGGCCCAGTCCCTCAGACACCCCCACTGCTCAGTTCTATGGTGTCCTGCCCCCTCTAAATCTCCTCAAACTCCAGCCTTCTGATGTCCCACAAACATCTCAATCTCAAAACATTAGTAAGAAACATACATGTGCCCCCCAGGGTTCCCCACTACCCTGCTAATCACCCCAAACAGAAACCCTGGTTTCCTTCCAACTCCTCCCTCTCCCCCATACCCTTGCCCAGCCAGTCCCCAAGTACTGTCAGTTCAATTCCCAAGGAGCTGGGAGACCCAAGTATTCCCTCCCCACCACAGCACCCTCCCCCGACCAGCCAGGCAACTGGTGTCTCCCTGAGGCTCAGCAGCAGCTCCTAGCTGCACTCCTTCACACCCCATCTTGCCTCCCAATGCATCCCTCCACTGTGGCTAAAGAGACTGGGTTAAAATCCAAGTCTGACCAAATCTCTCCCCTCCCAACTGTGTGGGTGTCTCTCCCACAGCCTTGAGGAACCAGGAAAAGCAGCTTCTGTGGCTTGACAGTCCATCTCCTCATGGGTATCCCTGCCTCTCTTGACACGTGCCACCAACCCTCAGGATACTCACCTGCTTTGTCACACCCCACCTGTGTTGCCAGCTTCCCACATGCTATTTCCTCAGCCAGGAGGCCTTTCTCCCTGTCCCTCACTTGGGTAATACCCACAGGCCTTTGACTTTCAGCTCAAGGCCACAGACAAGCCCGAAGCTCAGATTGGGGCAGAGCCCACCTGGAACTGTTCCAGTAGCACTCAGGGCAGCATATGTGGGGACACGTTGTCTGACCCTCGTCTGATATGTGTCTTACCTTAAATCTGGCAGTGTCTGCCCTGTGCTCAGGTAAGAGTCCGGCACATAGTAAGTACTCCGAAAACACTGGCTAAAGAGAGCTAACTATGTTCAGGGCAAAGTAAGAAAAAAAAAAAGTGGGTGAGTTTCTATGTTGAGTCAAAAAAAAAAAAAAGCCTAATCAGCTCTAGGTGCTACACTTTGTGCCATGTGTATAAAAGTCGGTCACTTTGATAAATTACAGAGCCGAGACCACAGTGACAAAGTGATATCGAGCTCCTAGCAAAATGCCTGGATGTGAAAAAATGAATGAATGAGGAATGGCGTCAACTCCAGCTGCCTTTACACCTCAACTCCCACCCCACCACTGTGAACCACTTTTAATCTCTTTATTAAAAAGTCATGATGGAAACTCCATCACCCCTCTGTTCTTTTTTTTTTAAAAAAAAAAGATTTATTTATTTATTTATACAAGCACTGGGTACAGTCAGAAGTGCGGGAGGGTGAGAGAATTCACCAGAGTGGAGAGCAGCGCAGGCCGGCCGACAACGTACACTGCTGAGGGGAGCAGCGGGTGGCAGGAGAGGTCTGCACGCCATGTGGGACCCTCTCTGGTGGCTGGGGAACGAACCGGCGCTGCAGAGGCTGCGGGCAGCTTCGCAGCCCAGCACTCAACCGCTGCACCACTGGGGAGGCCCACCCCTCTGTTCTTTAATATAATCTAGTCTCCTAACATTAAAAATGGTCTTTCTGTGTAACCAGAAGCTTCTTTCTCCTGGATTCTCTTGTACTATCTTGTACTATCTTGTACTTTCTAGGGACAGGAATATCCCTATTCAACTCCCTGGCCCCTGCCCTGGCTCTCTGCTCCACACAGCCAGACCTCTTTGGCTTCACTGAGAAGTTCTAGATCCTTCACTGACCTGAAACTTGTCCTCACTGAGACAGCATGGAGAAGCCTCATAGAATTAGCTAGGGTCGAGATAAGCCAGCTTCACTTTCCCTCAGGGAGCTCCCAGTCTGACAAAAGTCAGCCTATCTCTAAGAAGAGCATGATGGGAAGGCTAGCTTCCACACGCTCACAGCTAAAGCAGGGACTGTAGCTGCAGTCACCAATAGAAAGGATGGGCCTCACAGGAGGAGGGAGGGGGAGAATGGGTAGGGGGAGGACGCCTGCTCACGCTGTTCCAAGTGACCCCAAGAGGCTTGCCAGGGGCCCCCTCCCACTGAAAGAAGCAATCAGGAGAACCACATGTGTATTTGCATAATATTTGCATTCAATTTGCTTCTGATTTACATAAGTCCCCTAGCCTGAGCCATCCTCTTGGACAGCTCTCTAGGTGAACATGCCCCTCCTATTCTGGAACATTCCACCCTGTCTCAGTACTTCTGAAGGCTCCTCTCTTAGCCTGCCTAAATCACCTGGGGCATGGGTTGGGGGGTGGCGACAGAGCCCAGGGACATGTGGGAAGGGGGGAGGGGTGTCTGTCAGTCTCCTCATGCTCCCTCTCCCCACTCCCCTCCTCTGTGTCCCCTTGGGCACTGGGACAATTAGAACAGGAGGTGGGAATTCTGATGAGGGCTGGACTTGAGGGAAGGTGTCAAGAAACAAGCACTTGAGCAAAGCTTTCAAGGAAAGTAGGATGTGGATAGGCCAATGGAGACCACAGCAGTGAGGGACAGAGGCCATGTGTCCACAGCGTGGTTTAGTTATTCACTGAGGGTGGGGGGGGGAGAGAGAGAGAGAGACTGCTACTACTACTGGCCCAGCTTTGTGCCAGGAATGCAGTGATGAGTTAAGCATGCTCCCTCCAGCCAGTGAGACAGACAAGCAAGCAATTAATTAAAATTCAGAGTGGAGAGTGCTATGCTAGACAGACGTACAAATTGTTGTGGGAGCACAGAGGAGGGGACTATTAACTCATCTGGGGAAGGTGATGTGGAAAGATGTGGAAGAAACAGTGTCAAAACAGAGTGACATTTGAACGGAGAGTCCTGAGGATAAACAGAAGGTCACCCACAGGAGAGTGTAGGGAGGAGCCTTCCAGGCAGAGGAAATGATTGGAGACAAGGCATGAAGGTGTGGATGAATAAAAAGGGCCAGGCAGAAGAGAGAATTAAAGAGACAATAACATTTAAATTCAAAAAGCAAACCAGGCAAAGGCGGTCCCTTAGTGGAAGAGTCCAGAAAAACTTGCTGAGATAGAAAAGGGTGACAGGTGCTTCAAAGGAGGTACCTATGGCTTCAAAGGGACAGTTCTGAATTGGAAGGTTGGAGATTGAGGAGAACATTCAGAGAAATGGGCTAGCTGAGGTAAAGAAATGATATGGAAAAGTAACAGTGGAGGACGGATGGATGGGTGGATGGATGGATGGTGGGGGGGGTGGATGGGTGGGTGGATGGGTGGGTGGGTGGATGGATGGATGGATGGATGGATGGATGGATGGATGGATGGATGGAAAAGTAGTTATGAGTTGCTTATGGACCCCATATGAGACTGCGGTCCCAACGGGCTATGCTACACAGCCCAGGTGTGTGGGAGGCTGTGCCAGCCAGGTTTGTGTGATTACACTCTACATGTTAACAAAATGATGAAATTGCCTCGCTGAGCAAATGTCCCAACAAAGAAAATGCCTAAACATTTCTCAGACGTAAATGACACATGACCAGATCCATTATCCAGTTCATCTTCATAAATACCGGGGAAATTAAATTGGTAGATGAGTAGTTACAGGGGGATAAGTCAGCATATATAATGGAAGGAAGGAAAGAAGGAGGGAGAAAGGAAGGGAGGGAAGCATGGAGGGAGGAAGGAAGGCAGGCAGGTGAGCCTACAGATTTGTTTTGTTTCATTAAAAATTTTCAAATATGCAAGGATGTGACCCCTTATAACTACCTCAGCTTGAGGTAGCCCCCCACAGTGGATTTTCTGCACCTGCACTCAGCACACCTGGCTAACTCCAGCTCTAGGGAACCACAGTGACAACAGGATGACATGTATGATGCAGGTATCCTGGAGCATCTGGGAGTGGTGGGGGCTGACAGTGGGACTCCAGCAAAGGTCTGGCCCACAGGCACCCTTCAGATCAGGAGGCGCAGGAGGAAGGAGAGTAGTGAGTGTTAGGATACGTTAACAGGGGCACCCATCCCAGAGCAAGGACACATGAGGTGTTAGTCCAGGCAAATCTGACCCAACCAGAGCCTGGCAGAGTGAATCAGGAAGGTTTCCAGGAGGAAGAAACACCTAAGAGCAGAGGAAGGTGGTACCCTGTGCTCTGAGACCCAGTGCCAGTAGGGGAGCAGCCTGGAGGATGGAAAGATGGAAGTGGGTGAGGGGACAAGAAGTTGGTAAATTATCACTTCAGGTAAGGACCAAATGAAGGTGTCCTGCCCATGCTTTGCTTGGGCAAAGTTTGCCACCTTTGGGACCCACCCCCATTCCCTTCTTTCCATCTGCTCCACCTACCTTGGAACTTTCCAAGGGTGAGGATGAATGGGTAAGAAGTGACCAGAGACATGCCCTGGAAAAGCAAACCCACAGCCCACGGGAGGAGCCTCCACCCACTCCATGGCTCCCGCCTGCCAGAGCCAGCATGTCTTTCTGCACGTCTAGGGCCAGCTCAGCGCCTTCCCCTCTCTCTCCTCCCTGCCCCCTCCCCCGGTTCTCGGTCAGCAAGCCCAGCTGCCCACGTCCCCCAGTCTTCCTGGCCTAATTGGAAAGGATCCCTGACTCCTCCATCCAGAAGAAACAAGCTTAGCTGTGTGACCTTAATCGAGTCAGAAACTTCTCTGGGCCTCAATTTCTTTGTCTATAAGACAAATGTAATAATCCCAGCCCTGCCTGTCCCACAGGGCTCTTATGAGAATGAAGTGAAATACAAACTGTCACCTAATTTACTTCTGCTAAAGCTAAACAGATTTTCAGTGTTTCACTGGAAACCAAATACAGTGTCATTACATTATATTGGTTTTTAATTTCTTCTTTTAGTTCATGGTAATTTTTTTAATGTTTTAATAAGAATTACTTAATGAAGAAGGGAAATCAAAGTTTAAAGTAATGAATTATATTTAGGAATTGAGAAATGCTTATCATTTTAAAATTATATGGGGCATTTTGCTATTTCTTACAAGGATTCTCTTTTATAGCATTATTATTGTGGCCATCACCACCATTGATTATGGATTCTTATCTTCATCTTATAGATGAGGGAACCAAGACTCAGGAAGACCCAGTCACTGGTCTGGAATTGGGGAGCCTGGAACTGGCTGCACCAGCACTCAAATCCTTTGTCTTTGCCCTACAGAACAAACACACTGTTGCCTGTCATCTTCTTGATGTTAATATGGCGTCCACGCACGTTTAGCTGTCTGGGTGACCTCTTGTCCTGTGTGCCCTACCACCTCATATCTAAATGTCTATACTGTGTGAAGCTGCAGCTTTCCAGAACCTTTGATCAATGTCCTATTCTCGATACCTGAGCTTTTGGATGGCTAAAAAAATAAGTATTAACTTGTTAAAAAAAAAAAAAAAGAGGGGGCTAATCATCCTAGAAACTGTATTTTAAAAATATAATACATGTTAACTAACTTCTTCATCAGAATATGCAAAGTAATTTAACTTTTTCTTACCAAATCCCAACTCAATCCAAGTGAATGCAAACGCATCTCCTCCTTTTCCAAGTTGTCAATCAATCGTAGTAACGACATTAATTGAGCACTTACCACGTGACTACTGTAAATAAATATTAATTCCTGACCCTGGGAGGTAGTTGCTTCTACTCCCATTCATAGACAAAGAAAGGGAGCCACCAACAGGTTAAATAACTTGCCCGTCACAGAGCTGGCATGAGTCTGGATTTGAACCCAGGAGGCGTGACCTTGGCCATAAGACCAGGTGCCTGCAGCCTCACCTTCCAAGGCCAAGGAGGTGTTTGATGGATACCGATGCCTCCCCCAGTGTGGCCAAAGCTGGAGAGAGAGCGCACGCCCTCCTCCACAAACTCCACACAGCCTTCCACAGGCCACCGCGGAGGCTGCTTGGAAATGCTTCTTTCTTTTTTTTTTTCCCCCAACTCCCAACTGTTTCCACAGCTTATGAAACTCAAAGATCCTCAGCCTGTCTCCTGTCAGCCCTCAGGCCCTGCCAGTTCTGAACTTTATACCTTCAGCCTCTTTCTGGCTCTTGACAAATGGAAAAAAAGTCATTCTTACGATTGATGTGTGTGTGTGTGTGTGTGTGTGTGTGTGCGCCTGCCCATAGAAAAAAAATGACATTTTTGGCACGCCCCTCGATTCCCAGCTGCAAAACACCAGAAGAGACAAGGGACTGGACAGACACTCAAGGAGGTGGTCACAGCCTCCTGCCCATCACCCCATCCCACCATGGGCCACACAGCAAACCCCTCTGCTCCCCAATCCTTTCCCCTTCCCTTCTGCAGGGAATTACTGTTGTGACCTCAAACCCAACCTGGAAAATGTGGCATTCCTGCCCACCTTCCAACCTCATCGCCCACAACTCCCTGGCACAAACCCTTTTTTCCAGACAAACCAGGCTCCTCATTGATCTCAGCGCATGCTTCATGCTTTCCTACCTCTGTGCCTTTGCCCACACTACTTCCGCTCCAGAAATGCCCTCCTGTCTCCTCTCCCTGTATCCAAGTCTCCCTTCCTTCAAGGTCCTGCTGAAGACAAGCACCTGACTGGCACCTACTATGAGCTCCAGTGCTGGGAATCCACTGGCAAACGGGGCACTAAAATAGTCTCTGCTTTCACAAGTCATTAAAAGGTAATCCTGCAATTGCAAATGGTGAAAAGCTTTCCCCAACAAGCCTTTGCTCACATCCTCTCTGCCTGGCGGTGCTCAGTCATCACGTCAGCCTCTCCTTTCCAACACCACCTCCATTCGTGGAGATGCTCTGAAATCTTTAAGGCCTTCAACCAATGTCCATCTCTTTCAGGGAAATTTCCAGAACCCCCCTGTCCAGCTGCAGTCACTCCCTCCCGGGAACCTACCCCCCTCTGTGGAGGCAGCCCTGTGCTGAATCTCATCACTGACTCCCACAGTGGCTGTGAGACCCACAGTCCCGGGACCTAAACCCGCAAGACCTTTGCTTACCGCAGTGCATGCTTCAGGGCTGTGGTGCCTGAGTGTGCTGAGCCCGGACAAGCCTGGAAGCTCATCAGAAAACACCGTGATATTAAGGGGGCCATGATGTCACTGCTGTCAAGTCTCAAATGTCTCAGTGTTAAGTGTGAAGATCTGGACATCTGTGCTGAGCAGCATCCTGCTTTTAAAGTCAGTTCACTTTTCATTTTGTTTATTTTACTCTAAGTTACCATCTTGGGTAGTTTTTGCTTATATCTTTTTAATAATTTGGAAGTGGGCTGCTTGGCAGCCAAAATAGTGTTGCACACAGACAATGCTTCAACCAGCAGAAATCATCTTGCCATTTGTTGCCTCCCAACTTGTCCAGTAATTAGTACCATGAAAATTTGCCATTAATGACTGTTGTTCAAAGATAATTTGGTAGAATGAGGTGAACTCAGTGAGGTAAGGCATCGTCACAGAGTAAATTTAAAATAAGGTGAAAGTTTCATCAACCCAGCCAGAGATGCAACCCAGCCTGAGATGCAATCGTGTCTCAGCAGTCCCAAGGAAACTAAACTACCCTGGGGTGTTAGATCATGAGGGGAGGTGACTGCCTGGCCTTATTTTAAACAAGACGGGTGGGTATCTAGCTGGTAGGAAGGAGGGAAGGTTTCTCTGCCAGGGGAAGTGGTAGCATAGTATTGCCCCCAGCCTACCTCACTCTCCTTCAGTGATCCCATGAGATACCAGCCAGGCAGCTGCAGGGGGTATGGCCAGGCCACACAGAGGGTTATCCACTCTGCTCAGCCGATTGCCTTACAAACCACTGTTCCAGGTGGCAGAACTCTGATCCCACATCAGAAGGACAGATCTCGTGGGCTGGGGATTCATCTCCCTCAGTATACTTGTGCTTGGAACACCCACACCCAGAGGTCCAAGGGCGAGCGCTCCAGACTCATCCCACAGACCTGCCACCAAAGTCTCCAGGGTCAAGGAGGAGCAGGGTCCAGATGGATGTTATTATTTTATAACATCCCTGAAAGCCAAGACTTCCTCTAAGAAGGAGAACTCCCTCCTGCTGCTTCCATCCAAGATACCATCACCAAGGTGATGGTAGCAAGGCTTTTTAAGGTGAATTCAACCCATAAAAGCCAGAAATTGGAAGAGAAGCAGGACCACTCACATTGAGGTCTCCGTAGAGAATGAAAAATAATTAGGGTAGCTATTATTAACTATTTTCACAATTATTTGCTTGAACAAAGGGAGCAAAGAGACTCTGCATCCTTACAAAAGAAAGTGAATATCCTGGTGACCATCAAATGATGAGCCTTGTAGGGTGAGAGAGCTAGAGAGTTTGGTCTCTTCCACCTGGCTAGGCACCTCCTTCCTCAAGTGGGTCTGCTCAGGAACATTTACCATGATACAGAAAGTAGCCAACAAGGAAAGGATAGCAATTACAAGGCCTCGTAGGACCTTGGAATAACTCTTCACAGACATGTAGGGAAAAGACACTTTCTTATAACATGGTTATATATCAAGTTCTTCTGAATAAAAGCAAATACCTCCAAAGGTATATATAGTGTGGTAAGCGATCAGAAAACCACTACAGACAATGCATCATTCCCTCTCTCCCAAAATTAAAATACATCTCAAAAGGCATAGAGGACAAATAAAGCAAAATCTTGATAATTATTGATATAAATGCTGGGTATACGTGGGAGCAGGTTATTCTACTGTTGTTCTTTCTACTTCTGCATATTTTTGAAAAGGTTCATAAGAAAATGTTCTTAACAAGTGGCCTTAAAAATTCAGAGGTCTGTACAGCCACTGCTCCTACTTTTTAAACACTGCTGAAGTCTTTGTGGTTTAGGTGATTGTTGATTACACTAGGCTTAGAACTATCCTCTTGGAAGTATATACAAAATAAAAATTCTTGTGTGATTGCAGAAAAAAGAAGAAAGGGAGAAAGGGAAGCAGGAAGGGGTGAGAAGAGGCGGGCAGGGCAAAGCTGGAGAAGAAAATGCAATAGCTTTCGCTAGAGTTGAACGAGCCACCCCTCCCAGCAACTCTAGGCTCCAGCTGTGAGATAGCGAGTAGGAGTAGGGGAGTCTCTGTGCACCTATTTTTTCTTCTGGTAAATTAGGATATTGTCCCCCACATGCCTATTGTGTGGTTATCATAAAATAACAGATGTTGAGTACTTGGCACATAGTAGGCAGTCAAGAAATCCCAACTTACTATTTTATAAATATCTGTACTTTACAAGATAGATACATTCAGGAGATTTTGTGCTTTACAAAAGAATTCACCACAGGGTCTCTTTAAGCCCTCGGCCCTGCTAGTGCATTTTAAACGGGATTGAGTTTGCAGAAACCCATTTACACAGGACTTTTTGAGAACACAGCAGCCAAGGCACTCATGAAGGCGAGCTGATCTACAGAGAGAGCTCCCTGGGCAGACTCTCTCAGATCCTGTCCAGCAGGATGCTCTGAAAGACTGGAGGCTAAAGCATGTCTTCTCTGCAAACCCACACCGACCCACTGGCTGCCCTCTGGGAAGCCTTTTTTCCATGCCTATTTGGAAGCGCTGTGGCATCTCCAGCCATGGGTCCAGGCTTATGGAGACAATAGCAATAGGCTAACAACATTAGCTAACATTTATGGATGGCTTTCAATGTGAGAAGCACTATGTTAATTCCCAGGCATTATCTCACACACGGTAATAAAAGCGAATGTCTGTATAGCCACAAGTGCTTTCAGATGAAAGAAGTTCCTATAATTCCTCAAAAAGATCTCACAGGGTATTGTGATCTCTGTTGTTTGGGTTTTTTGTTTTTGTTTTGTTTTTTTCAGATAGAGAAACTGAGGCACAGAGTAGGAAAGTCATCTGCCCATGGTTACCCAGCAGGAAATGATGGATTATAAAAACCAGTCTAGCTCCGAAGCCCACCCCATTACAGACCTGCTGCTCCCCGTCCCACACCCCTCCCCATCAGCACTAGATCCAGCAGTGACAGAACTACAGAGCATGGGGTCCCTGGGGGAGACGCTACTCCTTCCTCTGCCCCCTCCCCATTTTACTTAGTCCTCCACAAGCTGTTGTCAATTGCACTGAAGTATTTACAGCAACCAGCGACCGCTGACACCTCTGTCCACGTGGGCTATAATTTGATGCTCAAGTTGTTAAACAGCCGCTTTTGAGCGCAGAGCTCTTCATACATGAGTGTCTCTCCCAAGAGCAGGGCTGGCTGCCTCACACCACTCCTGACGCTGGCACACCTCTCCCGCCGCCTGCGGCACACACACATGTGCACACACGCCCGAGCCCCTGCCACACACACACATCCTCACACACACATTCACCATCACAAAGTGAACCTACTCCGACGTTAAGGATACATCCCACCAACATCCACGACGTGTCACACAGACCACCAACTCACCCAGTCAGCCCCTGTCATCAGCAAACAGGACACTCCAAAGATAATGGCAGTGGCTATTCTGCGGAAAGCAGCACGCACACATGGGTGAGTGCTGGTAATGCCCATCCCTTACATATTCCCAGGAAATATGCTCTTCCCTCGTAATTATTTATCAGAAAATTAGTCACACACTCAACTCTACATCCATATAACCAGAAAACACTAAATACATTTCTTCACATATTTGTGCTAAATGCAGCTGTCCCTTGTCTGGGCCTGTGTCTGGGCATCACTGTACTAAGTAATGGGTGTAGAGGGACTTCACTACACTGTTCTTTCCACTGCTATGTTTGAAGAGTTCATCCTGGTGGGTATCCAGACCCCCTGACTCTACATTTCTGTGTAGGTGCCAGTGTGTGTTTGGGGGGCAGTGTTGAGGGGTGTGCATGTGCTCACACCCAGCATGTCTTCCTCTAAGTTTCTGCACAGAGCACACCTAGCACTTCTCCCCAGGGAGTCTTTACAGAACAGTGCTGCCCTGGGCACAATAATCGCAAACCAAACACACGGGAAACCAGATCCCCACATCCCCCATTGATGCAGCAATGGGGAGAGGGGACGGGGTTTTGAACAGAGAAGGGAGCAAGGGATAAGAGAGGGAAATGAGAACAGAGAGGGCCATGAAAGCAGACGGAGAAAACTGGGTCCATCAGCCCAGAGGAGAATCAACTGGGGACCCACACCCATTGTAATCACAACGATGGCCCAGAGGGATGGAAAGTGGCGTGTAGTGGTCCGTAGAGGCCACAGGTTCCCAGTCCCTCTGGAGACCTGCTGGAGCTCCTGGTCTGTGATGACAGTAACCAGCCTCAGCCCCCTCCTGGAGGTGTGGGAGGCAGGGGTGCCTAGGAGACATGCCTGAGCACAGATAGAATCCTGCAGAGCTGCCTTCCTCTGGAGTCTGGCCTGCCCTGGACCAGGAGATTCAGATTGAGCAGAGAAAGGCCAGAAAGATAAATAGGAAAAGAAAGAAGAGGGAGAATGAGGGAGGAAGAAGGTGGAAGGAGAGAAAGGATGGATGAAAAGACTGAGGCCCAAAGGAGCCCCAGCGGTGGCTGGGATAAGAGGCAGGGGCTCTCTTGCAGTGGGAGGCGATGAAAGGACTCAGGAACAGAGTCTCCTGCAGCCTCCACAAGCCAATGATGAAAGTCAGTCCTGTCCTTTGTGCTTCTATGATGCTGGTGCTACGTCCTTATGGACTCATCCCTGTCCCCGGGCCTAGAATGGGAAGGGAGAGGGTTGAGCACCCCCCCCCCCACCTCGCAGACCCTGTAAAAGGACCTGACTGGAGGCACAAAGAGAGCAGGAGCTGGTGGGAGAGAAGAAAAAGAAAACTTGAGAGAGAGAGACTAGGGGACTGGAAGCAGAGGGGTAAGGGGGCGGACAGGACCCATAGAATCATAAGATTAGTTCAGGTCCTGATGCGATTTATGGAGCAATCCTATAGCAGCCACTAAACCCCACCAAGTCTCATCTGAAAAACAGGAGCTGCAAACGCCCATCACGAGGTGCTCTGAAGACTAGACAGGACAGCGGGGAGCAGGTGCTGCCTAGATGTCTGCGAGCCTCCTTCCCTGAGATTGCCAGTAGGGAGAAGCGACAAGACAGTGGGAATGACTCTGGGAAGTTATCTGCCCACACGGAGATTTTATTACTAGTACTTATGAGTGCTTGTAGGTCCTGCCTCATTCCACAATTTGAGTTGGCTAAGAGGGAAAAATCAGACAGCCCAACTGAAACACAGGCGGATGGACAGATGCAAGGAGAGGCAAGTAACCTGCAGGGAAGACTCTTTCATTCAGATGTTCAATTCACCATTAACTTACTAAGCATCTACTACTTTTGGTTTTAGGCAGCTTTACCCAGGGAAAGAGGTAAGCAAATAGGAACTGATTCTTCTCTCTCCCTTCCACACATACCCAGAGGATCCTCTCTCATGCAAGCTTCTGCCCTGATTCCAAAAGATCAGTCCCAAGGGATCCTGGTGAAGAGAAAGAGGGGCAGATGGAAGAATGTGCTGGTCTCTACCTGGGGATCTCACAGCCTGGCAGGATGGAAAGGGTGGGGCATGATGGAGGGGAGAATAGTATTTGGCTCTAGGAGCCACTCAGCACAAACTGGACCCTGTGCCTCCTACACTTACTGGATCTAGAACAAAGGAAGATCTCTGTCTTTGGTCCTCTTCTTTTCCAAGATGTAGGTGTGACGCCCCCTGCATTTCCCATCTAAGTCCATCACAGTCTCTCACCTGGATCTTTAAAACACTGAATGGAACAGAAGAGTCAAAGAGTCTTGGCAGAGTTAACATCTTGTGGTCACGAACCCCATTCCCTTTCCTACTCACATAGCTAGATGGTATTTCCCAGATCCCCTGCAGTTAGGTGGAGCCATGGGACAGTGTTCCAGGCAAGAACAGTGGTCAAAAGTGACACTGGCCACCTGCAGATGTGGTCCTTTAAAGAAAACTCCCCCAGAATCCTCTATTCTCTCTCCTTTAAAGAAAGGAGAAGATCCAGTAGAGGCCCCAAGGACCTAGACCTGAGGTCCACAATCCCCAGGGAGCCAATGATCAACTATGTTGTATGGGACGCCCATAAATTTGAATGAAGAAAAAATTATTTTTATAAAACTCTAAACTGAAATTCAGCATTTTATTCAATTATAAGGGAGCTAACAAACGACAATGGTGTTCCCCCATATCTGTAGCATTGCCACACAAAGAAATCAAAGTCTTTTTTTACATCATGTTAAGCTGTAGCAGAAATAGCCTAAGGTCATTTGTGAATTTTACAATTCTGAACTTGCAGTTAATGCTGTTGCTATTTTTTAAATTTAATTTGTTTTATTATCATCACAAATGTATTCTATTGTTTTACCATACATACTATTATATCACAAAGTTCTGGAAATATTTAGACATTTGAATTTCAATTAAGTCTATTTTTTGTAGTCCTGTGAGCTGGATTTTATGCATTGAAAAAAATCTTTATTCTTAGGGGTCCAGAGGCTTTATCAGCCTGCCCAAGGAGATCTATGGCACACACACACACACACACACACACACACACAAGAAATCTTCCCTTGGGGAGCAGGACCAAGGAGTCCTCCTGACACCTGGAGAAGACCTCTCAATTTCAGTTAACTTTGGACTCCCCATTAGCTCTCCTAAATACCCTTGCTCATAAACATGGAAGGCCCTGAATGCCCTCCCCTCACGGCCAAGCTTCTGTCCAAATTCTCTTGTACCTTCAAGACCCAGCTCAAATGCCACTTCCTCCAGGAAGTCTCCAGCACTGCCTCCCCCTTTTTATTGCCCTTTATTGCATAAAAAGCTAGCAACATGAGACTGTGAGTAAATTCCCTTCCTGTTCCCCAAGCTACACCCCACACCTGCAGTAGGCCCAGTCCAAGAGTGCCTGTCCACAATAGGTTCAGATGTTTGCTGCATGGGAGGCAGGTGGGTGGGCAGAGAACTGTTTAATTCAGCTCTCTCCCCCTGAATGCCTGTCCAGGTCTCACAGAGTATGCATGTTAAGAAAAATGTATGTTCCAAGGTGGGGGTGGAAGACTAGCACGTTCCCTCATTGGTTTCTCAGTTTCCCTTCTCTGAGATTATTTCTACCCAGTCTGGATCTCCAGTCAATAAGTATTGTCCTCTAGGTCTCTATAGTTTGGGTAGCCAGAAGACACTAGCAATCACGAAGGAGTTAAAAAAAGATGAGTCCTCTCCAACCCTGCTGAAAGATACCTCCTGCAGGTCCCAGCTGAGTCAGGCTCTTTGTCCCACACCCTTGAAAGCCACTCCCTCTGACTGCTCACCACCCCCTCTTCCTATACCACCCAGCCCCACCCCCAACAAGCACTTGGAGCTTCTGCCCTTGAGCAGGGAGCATTTATCTCTGTGCAGCTCTAGCAGCCCAGCCTTGCACAGTCGCTACAAGGGGGAGTGGGAGTAGGGTGGGGGAAAGAGGCTTTCAGGCCTTCCCCTTCAGAGGGTGCCTGCCACACCAAGCTCTCTTTGGAATAGAGATGAGAATGGAGAACTCCAAACTGAGTTTGAATAAAGCCCCCACTCCCTTCAGATTATCTCACTACACTGTGCTGGATATCCCTGTTCCCACTTCCTCTCGCCTTCCCCACCAGGCACTAGAGATCATTACTGCTCTATCACAGGTCCTACTTCTGAGTAACACTCACTCCACCTGTATCAAAGCAATTCAACACACTTTCAGAGTCATTCCACACACATCATGGATTCCACATATAGATGTACCAGGCTTTGTGCTGTGTGCTAGGAACAGAACCTGACCCCAGGCTTGGGGGCTTGAGGGGACACTTCCTGGAGGAGGTGACACCTGAGCTGGAGTAAACAAGCAAACCAGAAAACCAAAACAACCAACAAGAACAAACGACGCAGCAAGCGGGACTGTGAGCGGAAAGGAACTATTGCAGCCACCACACCCTGTGAACGGGAGCTGAGGCGAACCCTGCAGGATCCGCCACGGCGGTGAGCGAACGGCTCCGGGCGCCATTAGAGAAGAACAAAGACCCCGGGAGACGCGCACACAGCCCGGGCTGCCGTCTGCTTGAAAAGGGCAGAAGGTTTCTGGAGGACCCAGTGGCCAGCCGGGAAGTTATTCCACGCCAGGCCCCTTCCGACCAGCAGTCTGAGCCCACAGAGGGAGCAGGCACCCACGTCCGGGGCAGACCGGGTGCGCAGAAGAGTGTGCCTGAAACCGGAGGCGCAGGGACTGCATCCCGCTTCGCCATTTGAGAACAGGGACATTTCTTCAGTAAAAACTGCCTAAAACCAGCAGAAAGCTTCCCCAGAAGACAGAGATGGCTCCTGGAAGAGCCAGAGGGGAGCGGAGAAGTTCACCCAAGATGTCAGTCAGTCCGAGCAACACAGTGTCCCAACGCATACGACAAATTAGAAAACAGACAGTAGGGAGTAGAAGAACCACACGCAACCTAAAAACTCCTCAGGAAAGAAGCACAACACAAAAAGAAAACCACTCCCCAGATTGCAACGACAGCAACTTGGAAGAACTTCTGAGCCTTCCAGAAAGAGAATTTAAAATTGCCATGATTAAAAAAGTGATAGATCAGAAGAAGGAAATTGAGTCCCTAAAGAGGGAAGTAAGAGAAATGCAGGAGATCAAAGAATTAATGGAGGAACTAAAGAACTCTGGGAAAAGCAATGAAAGCAGAATAGATGAAATGGAAGAAAGAATAAGTAATCTTGAAGACACAGAAATAAAAAGAACCAAAACAGAAAAGGAAAGAGAAGTACGAAGGAAAAAGAATGAAGAAAGACTTCAGGAACTATCTGACTCCATGAGGAAAGGAAATATAAGAGTTATAGGAATTCCAGAAGGAGAGGAGAGAGATGTAGGAACAGAGAAAATATTCATGGATATAATTGAAGAGAACTTCCCAAATGAGAAGAAGGAGCTGAAAATTGATATACAAGAAGCAAGAAGAACACCAAACTTCCACGACGAAAGGAAAAACACAGCAAGACACATAATAGTAAAGCTCCCAAGAATCCAGGACAAGGAAAAAATAATGAAGCTGACAAGAGGGAAGAAACAGATAACATTCAAAGGAAAACCAATCAGGCTGACATCAGACTTCTCTGAAGAAACACTACGGGCAAGGAGAGAGTGGAGGACATAGTCAACAGACTCCAAGAAAACAGATGCCAACCAAGAATACTCTATCCCGCAAAGCTCTCTTTCCTCCATGAAGAAAGAATATGGACCTTCCCAGACAAAGAGAAACTCCGGAATTTCATTGCGACTAAACCCCCACTCCAAAAAATACTACAAGGAATCCTAAAGCCAGAACCTCAGAGGGACGAATAACAACGAAAGAAGACCAAAAAAAAAAAAAGTTATTAAAAGAATAAATAAATAAAATCAAAGGAAAGACAAACATAATGGCAAATACAGATGCTAACATATCAATATTAACTCTAAATGTAAATGGACTAAACTCTTCAATAAAAAGACACAGAGTTGCAGCCTGGATTAAGAAACAAAACCCAACCTTTTGCTGTCTCCAGGAAACACATTTAGCTACAAAAGATAAAAATAGGCTCAAAGTCAAAGGATGGAAAACAATCCTACAAGCAAATGGGCCAAAAAAGAAAGCAGGAACAGCTATACTTATATCAGATAAAACAGACTTCAAACTCAAAAAAATAAAAAGAGACCCCAATGGTCACTACATTATGATTAAGGGGACAATACTTCAAGAAGAAATAACACTCATTAACATATACTCACCAAACGAAAGAGCACCAAAATATATCAGACAACTGTTGTCCTCTCTGAAAACAGACATCAGAGAAAACACATATGTAGTGGGAGACTTCAACACACCACTATCAACAATGGATAGATCAACAAGACAAAAAATAAGTAAAGAAACTAAAGCTCTAAATAAGGACCTAGAGCATTTGGGCTTAACAGACATCTATAGAACACTAAACCCAAAAAAAACGGAGTACACATTTTTCTCAAGCGCACACGGATCATTCTCCAGGATCGATCACATACTGGGGCACAAGACAAACATCAACAGATACACCAAGATTGAAATCATACCAACCATCTTTTCTGACCACGAAGGCATCAAACTAGAAATAAATCATAAAAAGAAGGCAAGGAACTATCCTACCTCATGGAGATTAAAAGCCACACTACTGGAAGACCACTGGACTAACGAGGAGATCAAAGAAGAAATTAAAAAATTCTTTGAATTGAATGACAAGGAGGACACCAATATCCTAAATGTATGGGATGCAGCAAAAGCAGTAATAAGAGGAAAATATATAGCAATAGAAGCTCACATCAAAAAACAAGAAAGAACTCAAAGAAACAACCTAATCTCGAAGCTCAAAGATCTAGAAAAAGAACAACAAAAAAACCCCAGAACCAGTAGAAGAAAAGAAATAATAAAAACCAAAGCAGAAATAAATGAAATTGAAACTAAAAAAACAATCCAAAAGATCAATGAAACCAAGAGCTGGTTCTTTGAAAAAATAAATAAAATAGACAAACCCCTAGCCAGGCTCACAAAGGAAAAAAGGGAGAAAGCACAAATACACAGAATCATAAATGAAAGAGGAGAAATCACAACGGACACAGCAGAAATCAAAAGAATAATCAGTAACTACTATGAACAGTTATATGGAAACAAGTTCAACAATCTAGAGGAGATGGACAAATTCCTACAACTCCACAATCACCCAAAGCTAGATAAAGAAGAAATAGAACACCTAAACAGACCAATTACAAGCAGCGAAATTGAAATGGTAATTAAAAACCTCCCCAAAAACAAAAGCCCAGGACCTGATGGATTTACAAATGAATTCTACCAAACATTCAGAGACGAATTAGTGCCTATCCTTCACAAACTCTTCCAAAAAATTGAGAAGGAAGGGACAATACCAAACACGTTCTATGAAGCCAATATTACACTAATACCAAAACCGAATAAGGACAACACAAAAAAGGAAAACTATAGGCCAATCTCCCTAATGAACACTGATGCAAAAATCCTCAATAAAATTTTAGCTATCAGAATCCAACAATGTATCCATAAGATAATTCACCACGACCAAGTTGGATTCATTCCAGGGGCACAAGGATGGTTTAACATCCGAAAATCAATCAACGTTATCCAACACATCAACAAAAAGAAATATAAAAACCATATGATAATATCAATAGATGCTGAGAAAGCTTTCGACAAAGTGCAACACCCATTCATGATAAAAGCCCTTGAAATTCTTGGGATACAAGGAACATACCTCAACATCATAAAGGCCATCTATGACAAGCCAACAGCCAGTATCATTCTCAATGGTGAAAAGCTGAAAGCAATTCCATTAAGATCTGGAACAAGACAAGGATGTCCACTCTCACCACTGCTTTTCAATATAATACTGGAAGTCCTAGCCAGAGCAATAAGACAAGAGAAAGACATCCAAGGAATCCAAATAGGAAAAGAAGAAGTCAAACTATCACTATTTGCAGATGATATGATAATATACATAGAGAACCCCAAAATCTCCACAGAAAAACTAATTCAACTCATCAATCAATTCAGTAAAGTGGCAGGATACAAAATCAACACGCAAAAGTCAGTAGCCTTCCTATACACAAACAATAAATCTGAAGAAGAAGAAATCAAAAAAACCACCCCTTTTATTATCGAAACAAAAAAAATCAAATATTTGGGAATAAATCTAACAAAAGAGGTAAAGGACCTATACAAAGAAAACTATAAAACACTGTTAAAAGAAATAGAAGAAGACACAAAGAAATGGAAAGACATCCCCTGCTCATGGATTGGAAGAATAAACATTATTAAAATGGCCATCCTACCAAAAGCAATATACAGATTCAATGCTATTCCAATCAAAATCTCAATGGCATTCTTCAAAGAAATAGAACAATTATTGATGAAATTCATATGGAATCACCAAAAACCCCGAATAGCCAAAGCTCTACTGAAAAAAAAGAAGGAAATGGAGGCATCACACTCCCAGACTTCAAACTATACTACAAAGCCATAATCATCAAAACTGCATGGTATTGGAACAAGAACAGACATACAGACCAATGGAATCGAATAGAAAATCCAGAAATAAACCCACAGATTTATGGTCAACTAATCTTTGACAAAGGAGCAAAGACTATGCATTGGAGCAAAGAAAGTTTGTTCAATAAATGGTGCTGGGAAAACTGGGTCGCTACATGCAAAAGAATGAAGCTTGACCACTACCTCACACCATACACAAAAATCAACTCAAAATGGATTAAAGAACTAGACATAAGACCTGAAACCATAAAATACATAGAAGGAAATATAGGCGAAACACTACGGGATTTGCACATCAAAGACATCTTTACGGACACATCACCCAAAGCAGTGATAGTGAAGAGAAAGATAAACAGCTGGGACTACATCAAATTAAAGAGCTTCTGCACAGCAAAAGAGACAATAACAAAAACAAAGAGAACCCCACCAACTGGGAGAACATTTTTTGCACCCAACACTAATGATAAAGGACTGATCACAAAAATCTGCAAAGAGCTGATGAGACTCAGCAACAACAAAGAAAATAATCCAGTCAAAAAATGGGCAGAAGAGCTAAAAAGAAACTTCTCTGAAGAGGAAATGCAAATGGCCAACAGACATATGAAAAAATGTTCAACATCACTTGTAATCAGGGAAATGCAAATCAAAACTACCATGAGATACCATCTCACACCAGTGAGAATGGCACATATTAAAAAACTAGCAACAACAAATGTTGGCGAGGATGTGGAGAAAAAGGAACTCTTGTGCACTGTTGGTGGGAGTGCAAACTGGTCCAACCACTATGGAGAGCTGTGTGGAGATTTCTGGACCTACTAAACATAGAGCTTCCATATGATCCAGCAATTCCACTCCTAGGTATTTACCCAAAGGACACAGAAACATCAATTCCAAAGAGCACCTGCACTCCTATGTTTATAGCAGCACTGTTTACAATAGCTAAGCTTTGGAAACAACCCAAATGCCCAAAAATAGATGACTGGATCAAGAAGATGTGGTACATATATACCATGGAATATTACTCAGCATTCAAAAAAGATAAACACATGCAATTTGCAGCAACATGGATGGCACTGGAAGGGATCATGCTCAGCGAAATAAGCCAAAAAGAAAAAGAAAAATACCGGATGGTCTCACTCATAGCAGGAATCTAGAAAACTTAAATAAGGGACCAGGAAAATGAATATAAGAAAGTGAAAATCAAAATCAACAAAAAAACTATGAACCAGAGACACTTTTTGGGGGTGGGGGGCGGGAGGGGAAGGATTGGGGTCAGAATGGGGCGTTTGCAATTGTATGGGGGAATATAAAAATAAAATTTAATATTTAAAAAAAAAAATAAATAAATAAAAAAAATTTATTCAAAAGTCAATAAATTAAAGTATATTTTTTTCATAATACATTAATGATTATGAAAAGGGAAAGGAAGGTAAGTTAAAACAATTTTGATTTTTAAAAGTTGGAGGACTCACGTTACCTGATTTCAAGACTCACTATAATGATGTCCACTCTCTGGCATTCAGATCCTTGTGTAACCCCTCCCCCTAAAAAAAAAAAAAAAAAAAAAAAAAACAAGCAAACCATATAGAAAGGTGATAATCAATTGCCTGGGCCATCGAATCATTGGTTCTTGGGTTTAGCAAAAGTAGATCCATAGACTAGAATTATTGTTTTAATGAACAACTATTTACTATGCCAGATACCATACTGAGATCTCAGAATTGAAGGGATCTCATATCCCAAACCTAGCTTCTATGCCCTGCTCTTGAGAGGTAGAGTGCCTTTTCTAATTCCAAGGATCTGGGTAGAGGAAAAGGGCTCTGAAGATGTTCTGGGGGTCAGAATGAAGGGCAAACCCCTCCTAGTGGTGTTAAGGAAATCTCTGGAACAGACCACGGCACACTGTCCCTGGGGGGGGCCCTGGTTCCCTGCAGCTGCAGGGTTGGTCAGAGCTCTGTAGACTGCAGTCAGAGGGAAACAGAATGGAGCTTTGGGTGAAGGCAATTCGCCTTCTAAATTATATCCTCCAGCTATTCTCTCTCACCTCCAGAGTCCATATTACAATTTTCATTAGATACACATTGTGTGTTTCTGTCTCTTCTCCCCTAGATTGTCACCATCCTGAGGCCATTGTATCCTCAGTGCAGGGCAGAGACCAGGCACAACACAGGTAATAATACATTTGTTGGAATGAATTGAGACTGATGGGTGGCTACGGAAGGAGATTCAAGCAGATAAAGGGCAGCCTGCTGATGAGTTCCAGTCTTCTTATGGAGTGGGAGCCTGGGCACAGGAGAAGATGGAGTGGCCCGGAAATAGAGCTGCGACCCCATGCAGGTGGTGGGGGTACAACCAGGGCTATTGCTGGGGTGGGAGCTCCTATACAGAAAGGCAGCTTAGCCCTGGTGCCAAGATGCCCCGGTTCCCTTTAGGTGCCTTCCCTCCCCACCCTCAACCACCATCTTGACTAGCAACCTCCTTGTCCCAGAGCTGCAAGGTTTGCCCAAATATCCCAGAACAGAGCCCAAAGAGCCAGAGGGGAGAGGAGTGGAGAAGTGACCAGTGTGGAGGTAGGGAGCCCCGTTTCGATGGCAAAGCTTGGGGAGACAGAAGGACAGGACAGTCTCAGCACCAGATCAGCGCAGGTGAGCCTTGAGAGCACAAGGTCAGCCCGGTGAGTCCAAGCACGCCCGCCAGCACGGGCCTGCCCGGGTCAGTGCAGGGCCTCGCCTGCTGGCGCAGGGTCATGCCAGATCAGAGCTGGGTCGCCCGCGTTGGCCCGAGGTCTCCCCTTTTGGCGCTAGATCCACCGCTTAGGAGCCGAAAGTCCTGGTTTACAGAATCAGCCTCTAACCGAGGGTCAGAATGGGGCGGGGTCACCACGGTTAGAGCAGAGTAAGCTCCGGGGACTTTGGGTCCAGCGGCGCCCCCAAGTGGCTGGGCCCCGCCGGCGCTCAGGATCCCGGTCCGGAAAAGTTTCTGGGACGTTGCTCCTTCACTCTCTGGCGGGGAGCCTCGCAGACTCAGGTCCCGGACCCCGCCCTTCAGGAATTGCTTCTGTTTCCGCAATACTCTTTGCATGCAGCCTTGGGGCACTTTCTGCTCACAGAATGCAACTGGGTGCTCGAGTGCACCTGAGGCTCAGATTTCTAGATGCAGGATGAGTGGAGACAAGTCACCAGGAAACTGCAGCCCCAGCTCCAGTTGAAGTGTGGTCTGAGCCAGACCCCACCTTTTGTGGCCCCACCCCGACTTCTCTTTGGGTCTCTAGGGACACCCAATCTGAGGACTTGGCTCTGAGAAGCGAGACCCCAGTCTCCAAGTTACAGGAACTTTCAGCTGCAAACCCCACAGAATCTACAGTCCTCAGGTTTGGGCTGGAGTGGCGACACTGGCGGAAAGGGGAGAGCCACAGTTCCTTGCTCAGCCCAGCTTTGGGGCTCTCCTCACCACCACCACCATCTGCACAGGCACCAGTTCTCCTGCTCCTGTCCAGCACCCTGGCTCTCTCACCTCCCCTGCGCACTCAAACCCCAGAGCTTTCCAGAGAGGGAAGTGCAACAGAAATAAAAGGGAGCTGGGGCAGAGGGTGTCCTTTTCACATTTGGGGGCCACCCTACTCCAGCGCCAGGGCAGACACATTCAGGATGGGGTTGAGAGCGCAGCAGACTATCAGGTGGTGGCTTGACCCCACACTCACCCGCAGTTCTCATCCTCACAAAGGAGACAGCTTCATGCAAACCCGGGACCAAGGCCTCCACTGAGACTTAGTCACCCCACCCCTCTACGATCTGCCAAGGAAGGAAAAGCCCCAGGGTCTGAATCCAGAAAGGAAGAGACCAAGCTTCCCTCCCTCCCCTCCCTGGTGTGCAGCCCATAGTGGAAGCCCCAAGGGTGCAGCATGGGCCCCAGGGAAGCACAGCCCCATCCGGCACCCTCACTCTAGAGGGAAAACAGTCCATAGACTAAAGAATGAGGCTGGAAGAAGTCAGTGTCCCCAGCCCCGCAAGGTGAGGCGAGGCTAACATATTCCAGCTCCATTTCTCAGACAGAGAAACTGAGTTTCAGTGAAGAGAGGTTGTACAGACCCAAGGTCACAGAGTCAATACCCTGGCTAGATTCTGGAATCCTCTCCACTCCTCCCATTCTCCACCTCCAATATTAGAGAGTTATCTTCAGGGGAGAAGCTAAAATGAAGACTGAGAAATGAAGGAGAGGTACCAAAGATCTGGTACCTTTGGGGAGTAAGTATAACTCAGAATCCCTATGCTGCAATCTGAGCACACACACTACATTAATGCACATGTGCAGCTCATACATGTGCATGCACACACACACACACACAGGCCTACACCCCCCCCCCAAAGCCCATCTGATCCAGAAAGGAATGGCTCCAGCCAGGATGGTCTCCAGCCAAGATGGCCCTGTTTTCTTCATTCATTCTCCACTGTGTGTTGGGTCTAGGGTGGGACCAAGCACAGGGAGCAGACTAGGAGTAGCCAGTGGGTGAACTGGCTGAGAGATTCTCAACAGACTGAGAGAATCAGGGAGGGAAGAAGTTTTTCGCCTGGGAAAACTAGAGGAAAAGAGGTGATTGACACACAGACCCTGCCTGCACACTACCCCCCACCCCTCGTCCTTGAAGTCACACTGGTGCCCAAGCTTCTGCATGGCTGGGGCAAAAGGAAGGATCCAGCACCTTCACTAACTCAAGGACCAGGAGTCCCTGAGTCACACTCTCACCAGCACCTCTGCTGCCTCAGGGTGACCTATTTCATGCCCCAAATTATCCAGATCATTATCTGCTCTCAGATACCTTGATCTCGACTTTACTCTTGCCCTGCCTCTGGGAAGAAAGGAGAATGCAGAAGCATCCCAGCCTAGGGGACACTTGAGCTTTCCCTAGAGTTCAAGGGGAAAGATTGCTTTTCAGTTTCCTCAAAATAGCCAGCTGCTTTAATCACCAATGTCGGTAAATAGAGGCTGCAGAATCCAACATCACACTGAGCATACTGCCGAGCAACTTTAGGCAAACCCCACCCTCACCCCTCCAGCCTCCCCATCTGCTCAATGTTATAGCCTTGAACACCTTGCAAGCTGCAGCACTAGTGTTGACACAAACTGCACAGTCCCCCTCACTACAGGAAGAGAGTCCCCTGGGAATGGAAGGGAAGGCTTCAGGCTCCCCGAGGACTGCTGACCCTCTGTGCAAGCTGGAGGGGACTCGCTGATGCAGTCACAATTATACATGTTAGCACAAATATTCACCGTTAAGCACGGTCACTCGCATCCCTCTTGAACGCAAACAGACGCGCAGTCACAGACCCAATATCCGAAAAGTACAAACACGTCTGTGGGCTGTGATACCTGAACCGTCATCACAGATGTTGAAAATCTACATCCCTAAACTCTTGAAACACCAAACATTTTTTTTTTTTTTACCTCAAATGCGGTGATCATCACTTGTTTTGCCTTTTCCTTCTATCCCCAACTACCGGAGTTAGACTAGGCAGGTGTGTGCTCCTGTACCTCTAGTAAACAACAGGTGCTCAGTAATATTCAAGGAAGGAACGACGGAAGGAGACAGAGGAAAGAGATCTCCAGGGCTGGAGGTAAATTAACTCGCTGGTGTTTAAGCCTTACCAGGTAACTCCTCAGACAGGAAAACTGTTCTTGGACACAGACCGAGCCTCCCTGACATCGGACTCACACTCTTCTATGGTCTTCAGAGGGACCGAGTTGCCGGGGTGCAGATCACAGGCCAGAGTGGATGCGTCTGGTGATGAGAACGTAGAAGACACCTTGCACGCATCCATTGTTATCTCAAAGACCCCTGGGCTTGCAAAAGGATACTTGGAATGGCCCTTGATCCTGCCTGCCTGGGGTTCCACAAAGCTTGGCTGACCAGGGTGGCTGGGACTTTCTGGGTACAAAATTGGCCCAGCAACTCCAGCCACGGGATCTGACTCATTGCCCTAGGAGTTCAGGTCCTCGGATCCACCCTTGGATCTGCAATGACAAGGCTGTGTTACCTCAGCCTGGTCCCTTTCTCTCCAAAGTGGAAAGTGGAGCCATCTGCTCCGCAGGACCCTCTAGCTCCCGCTATCAGGATTAGAAGCTAATTTAAGTGATAACTTCACTCTTCTGCTGGGGTGAAGCATGGGAGAATTACACCCCCCCCCCAAAGAACGGACTTAATATGGAACTCACAGTTGGGATTGAGAACCCAATGGCCCAAGAAAAGGGATGACCCTGGGGGAAGGGGCAAATGGGGTAGAGGTAGGGAAGTTGCCTCCACAGACCCAGCCAGACCTGGACCCTAGGTACCTCTGCATCTGAACGGGTGGGGCTTCTAAGTTGAGGAGTCCTAACATCATCCACACCTGCTGGAGGGGCTTAGGGGTGGGATTGCAAAGTGAAGGTCCCCTGCAAGCCCCGGCGAACTGACTTGGACAGGAAGGCTCACAGCTGTACCCGCTTACCCTGCCACACACACTGCTTGGCAGTGTCTTGAACAAACCATTTGAAATAAGCTTTTCAGGGTCGCTGCTATTCTGAGCAATCGAAGGGAAAGATTTAAATGTTTTGCCCCCCCCCAAATAATTCATCCTTCCCAGTCCTAAAATCCGTGCAACCAGAATTCTGAAGATATTTCTGCCTGCGTAGACAGAAATGCCCGGAGGTGAAATCGGCCTTAGGCGATTTTCCTACCGGTCCAGACCTCCAAGGCTACGACTTTGCATAATGTAAAGCACGCCCCCCCCCACCCCCGCAAGCGGCAACTCAGAGCAACACCCCAGCAGCCGGCGCCTGCCGAGTCTGATGCGGACCCTCGGTAACCGCACATCTTCCAACAGCTGATGAGGTGAAGACTGGGCCCTGACCACCCCATCCAAAAGGATGACGATGCAACGAAGAGGGAGGAAGGTACGCGGCGCAGTCCCTGCCTCGAGGAGAAAAGCCAAGAATCGGACTGCGAGCGAATTTTTTGCTCTGAGTCCGTGTGGAGCGAAAAGAGCGCGCTCCCGCAGACACCCAAGAATCAAAGCTCCGAGCGCGTAGCTAGGGTCAGAAACAGCCCCCCGGCTGTCACCACCCAGCGCAGCCCGGGGCGCAGGCACCGGAGCAGCCCGCCTCCCTCCCGGGCACCGAGGAACCTCTGGGCCTCCCCCCGCGGCCGCAGGCTTCGGCCGCGCAGCTCGCTCGGCTACGAAAGGAGGCGGTGCCGGCTCCGCCCCGCACCGCGCCGCGCCCACCAGATCGCAGAAAAGTTCGTTCGGAAACCAGAGATGGGAAGCTCTGTCCTCCCTACAAATTCCCTTTTGGTTTGCGCCTGTGCCGCCCTTAGAGAACAGAATAATTCCGCTCCAAATTTCCAGTTAACATTGGTTTTGCTCTCAGATTGCCCTGATAGACGAAAAGATTAGGAAACTGCATTATCCTGCACGGCCTCTGCCCACCTTCTCTCTCTTTCTACGTTTCTCCGGAAGGCTCCGCGCGCCAGCTCCAAGGACACATTTGGGCTGGACCTCAGCATCCTGGCTAGCGCTCCTGGACGCATCTCGGGCCCCTTTTGCACTGCGCGTCGGCATAATTTAAGCGCAACCCAAACACTCTTCGCGTCTCTTTGGCCGGATGCACAGGGTTCGAATTAAACTCCGAGTCGGGTCCGTAAAGACCCCATTCGAGGGGCCTCCTCCCACATGCCCTCAGCACGAAATCCTACGACGAGGCACGCTCCGCGCTCGGAATCTTCTCTCCACACTCAAAATATTTCCCTCGTAAGGTCCCTCGTTTAAACAGTGTCGGCGTCTTTATTCGCCTGACCCTGAGCGGAGGAAAACCCGCCTAATCGGTCATTGTCTGGTCCGCGATCGCCCCCACTCCCGCCCCAATCAGTGTCACAAAACGCCCTTTCAACAGATTCCAAACCCTCTTCACCCCGGCTCACCGAGCCTTCAACTTCATTAAGTGCGCGCTTCGGCGGCGCTGGAGGAGGCGAAGTTTAAATAAACCGGAGCAGAGAGGGAGGGTGGCTGGTTGAAGGGGGCAGAGAGGACTGTTTTTGAAAAGGGGTAAAAAGTTATCAGAGGAAAAGCGCTTTGTAACCACGAAGACGCGCCCGCTGTGGCGAGAACAAATTGGATATGGAGGGGAAGTGTCCGGCCCCCCCTCCCCACCTCAACTCTGGCTCCTGGGTGGTCCGGGGAGCCCCGGGAGAAAAAAAGATGGGGTGGAATTGGCGGTGAAAGGAATTAACCACTTTAATTGGACTGCAAGAGAGAAGTGCGGAATGGCTACCGAGGTGCCTCCATCACCCAAAACAAATACCCTGCAATAAAATAAAATAAAATAGTATGTCTGTCCTTAACGGTGGCTGAGAGACTTATGCCAAAGTTTGAGGATCCAGGTTGTTCTTCTGAGTCATAGAAAGTGAATCTACAAGCTGGGGGAAATTCTGCCCCGGGGAAAAGAAAAGCCCTCCCCCTCCTTGTGGCCTCCAGCCTCCCAGCGCTTGATGAAAAGGAATGAAATTGAACGAAATTGAACGAAATGAAGTGAAATTGACCAGTGAAATTCGCCAATTTTCTTCCCCTTTAAACTGCCCGCTTTCAGCAGCACTCTCTGAACCCCAGGCCGAATTCTTAGCCTTTTTTTTTTTTTTTCTCACCTCAAGAGATGAAGGTGTGCCCTGGATATTTTCTTATTATTGTCACCGATTGTTAGGATCTGCCCCCGCGGAGGCTCAGCTGTCTCCACCCAGACGGCGAGGAAACCCTTAGCGGCCTCTCCGGATGTGATAGAGTATTTCTCTTCTCAGGAGGCTGACCTCCTAAGTAAGTCGCCATACACTCAACACCCACCCTGTGCAGCCACAGGGAGGGAAAAAGCCACTTACCAAGCCCCACTGGTCTGAGAGAAAAATAAATAAATAAAAGTCAAGATCTACTACAGAAATCTGCAATATCCTCATCCTTCCTGTCCCAGGTAGGTCATAGCCAGCTCCTAAGTAACAGGTTCCCCTTTCACATAACTGGAGTTCCAAATGGGCTCCCCTGCTCCCCAGCCTTCTGCAGTGAATCCTTTTCCAGATATTTTTCAAAATCAGTTGGGCATCAGTAGCTTCTCTCTGACTCCCAATCCTCAGCTATAATTATATCTGGCCCTGATATGACCTTTTTGACCCACTGGGAAACTGGGGTCTAGATCAGAGATCTGAAGAGCCAAGGTCCCTAGAAGTCCCTGGAATGGTGTATCTCCCTCGCTTCCAATCTTCTGCCTTTTCCTGGTATGAGCTCTGTAACACACACATAGACACCAAGTATCTAATGCTACCCCCTCCTTTTGCCCTCCCTCCCTACACACACACACACACACACACACACACACACACTTTCACAAAGACACAATAAGGAATCTAGAAGGACCTGCTGCTTTTCCTGGAAATAGTAGTTGTGGAAATATCTATCCACCATCAGATATGAATTCTGTCTGGCTTAATTCCTTCTAGAAAGGAAAAACCAATTGATAAATCTTTTACGCCAAGCTCCAAACTAATAATATCTGGGACTGACATCTTCACGGTAAATGCGATCATGTAAGCTACAAAGTGCTTTATTGGGGGCGCACGCGCACACACATACACACACACTGTCACATTCAACCTTTCTCAAGTGTAAAAAAATGAAATCAGACTCAGCAACGGAAGTCAACTAAGCAGCCAGCCAGAGATCATTATCCCTCTATCAGCAGACATCCCCCCTTCTTGCCATCCATGCTCACCTTACTTCTCCCATTTGATAAAATCATGGGAAGGTGGCCCCCTGCCTTCAGTCTCTCTCCACTCCCACAGCCTCTCAACAAGATGGAGGACTGGCACCTCACCTCTGACACAGGGGCTGCATTCACCATACGCACCTTGAGCCTTGCCTCACCTCCACCGAGAAGGGGCCGAGACTCTGGAGTCCCAACCACTCTTTCTCCTCTGCTATTGTATTCTTCCTACCCTGATCCTGATTCTGATGCTCTTGCAATGGGGTGCTCTGTCCTCTACCTCTGCCGCCTTTCCTACTATTGCTAATGCCTGGGGATCTGGAGAAAGAGGCCAGTTGACTTCTGCCTGCACTTCTCAAGTTCTTTACATCTGCTTTTCTGACCCTGTCTTCCACCCCTCTGTCGCTCCGCCACTTGTCTCCCAATGCTCACCTTCAGCATATGTCTATTTTCTGTGAAGTCTGAACTGCCTTTTTCTGCGATCTCCTCTACGACCTCTGTTGACTGTACGGAAGAAAGAGATAAATAATGATCTTTGTTTCACCCAAAGCATCACCTTTCTCCCAACTTGCTTGCAAGTCTGGCCACTGGGAGTCCCAAGCCAGGCAGTGAGCCAGAGACTCGGAGGGTCTGTGGAGGTCTCCAAACAGCCCAGTGGCTTTGCAAAAAGGCAATAGGTTCTGGCTATGAACACAGCTCAAGGGCTGGGAAGGTTTACCCTGGTAGAGTAAGTGGGCACTAATTATTTTACCTCGTAGCTCACCTCCAGCTCTCTCAGATTAGAAGAGAGTTTTCACAGTCCCCAATTCATTCTGACTGCTCCATGTGCCCAGAGGATAAGGGGTTCCAAAGAAGACCCTAAGTAGCCAACAAGAAACCTCTCTCAGAGACACAGAAAGAGACAGTGACAGAAACTCACAAACATGCGCAGAGACACGTTCACGGACACACACAAATAAAAACAGATATCCTGAAATACAACTCACCCCCTCCAAAAAAAAAAAAAAAAAGATGAAAAGCAAGACTGTGATAATCCAGACTAACACCATGAACCACAGGCTCCATAGCAGTCCCTGGACACAGAGACAGAGGCACACAGATGTGCATCAAGAGACACAGTCACCTCAAATTGTACGTAAAGGAGACAGTGTCCATGGGCACTGGACACCCAGACCTGCCCAGGCCAAGTTAAAGTCTCAACCAGAAGATGAGAATCCCCAGGTGCATTTGAAACAACGCCTCTCTGCAACACCCCAGGCAGAAACCTTCCCAGGACCAGAGTGAAAATGAAAGTGCTGGAAGGCCCACAGGCTTCCTAGAATGCTGGCCCCATTAATAGCAAAGGCCACGGCCCTGGTGTCCCCCAGTCCTGATTAAGTCCAAGTCCTTCTCTACCTGCCAGGTCTGCCCAGGGCCCTTCCTCACTCCACCTCCACCTGGGAGCTTAGGGGCCTTCTGGGAGAGCCCCGACTGGAAAAGGGGAGTGCAGGCAAGCAGAGAGAGCTGGTGACTGCTGAAGTTCACATACATTTATTCAATTGACACCAATGGGGGTGGAGGGACAGATTTTTCTTTTCTTCCACACAAACCATCAGATGATTTCACAGAATCTCCCCGAAGTAGAGCAGTCTAAATCGATGCACACCCAGTGGACAGAGAACTCAGGTAGCAGCCCGCTGTACAGATATTTACACATAATTACAGGACCCCCTGCCACAGGATGTGCCCTCACCCACCCCACCCCCACACCTCTCCAGACCCTGCCCCAGACCCTCCTCTCCCACCCCAACCACACTGCCTTTAGCTACAATAAATATCCCAGGGCCTGGGGCAGAGAAGGACGCTCAGAGGGCTGCTGGCCCTGGGTGGCTGGACCCCGCCGGCCACAGAAAAGGGGGAAAGTTCCTTCAAAATCATCCAACATAAAAGAGGGAGGACTTTCCTCACTGGAGTGGTATCCAGGGTTTCCCCAACAATAGTGGAGGGCCCTTGCTTCACCTCTCCCTTCAGCTTCTCCTGTGTAGACACTGCTTTAGGCTTCGGAGCGAACAAACTTCCTTGAAGAACAATAAGGGGGAGAGGGAGAGGTGAATTTTTCTTTTAAGCACAAAGCGGATAACAGGCGTCTTTAAATTATCGTATTGGAAAAGCAGAGCCGCAGGTCGGGGGAGGGCTGAGGGAGAGGCAGAAAGGGAGCCCTCCCTGCGCAGTTGGTGTTTCTGGCGGGATCCGCTGGGCCTGGGCAGGCATCTTTCCGGGAAAGCATTCTTCGTTCTGGGGCCGACGCGGGGGCGCAGAGGCCGGGGAGAGCGAGGGCTACCCTCTCCCCCTTGACTGCCCAAACTGGAGCGGGATCTCACGGCTGGCGACCTCGTCGCGTAGACCCGGGCCTCTCCCTGAGCGTCGGAGCCCGCTTCGTCCCAACTGTCGGCAAGATTCTGAGTGTGGAGCCCCAAGTGCCAAGTCTCGCGCGCCGGCCCAGGGTCTGGAGACTCTTCATAAATAGACTCCCTGAGTTCCGCTGGGGCCGCTGGAGCTCCCGGGAGAGGCTGCGGAGTGCGGGGCTGGCTGGCCCTGAGCCGCACGCGGTCAGAAGTGGCAGCCACTGAGGCTGGCGACTTTGCCGGCAAACGGCGTCCCTGAGGACAGGAGCGCGTCCCCGGGGTGCGAGAGGCGGATGTGGCCGGCCACTGGAGCCAGGGCCGGCGAAGTCAGCATGGCCAGGACCTGGGCTTGACCCCCAGGACCCGCCGCCGCGAACGGCGATCCCGGGGAGCCCTCGCCCCCGCCCGGGGGGGCTGCCCCGCCGCCACCGTGGCCCATGATGTGGTCTATAGAGAAGGAAGGCCGCTGCCCGGGCCCGGCGCCCCCGCCGCCCACGCCGCCGCCCGCGTCCGTCTTGAGGCCCTGGCGCAGCAGTGCGGTGGGCAGGCCGGCCGCGGTGCCGGCCGCGGGCGGGCTCAGCGACGCGGGGTAGAACGCCTTGGCGCAGCCCAGCTCGGCGCCCAGGAAAGCGGGCAGGCCGGCGGGGCCCGGGCCGGACCCCGTGCCCGGGGCGGGCGCCGGCGCGGGCGCCGAGGCTGCCCCCGCGAAGACCGAGGCCGTCGGAGGTCCGGGTGGAGGCGCGGCCGCGCGGCCTGGGGGCACAGACAGCTGGCAGGGCGCGGCGGCCGCGGCGAAGGCGAAGGCGTGCGGGTGCGGGTGCGGGGCCGGGCCCGGCGGGGGCGCGCCGTAGGCCGGGAGCGCCAAGCCGTAGCCGTAGCCGTAGGCGCCGTAGGCGGCGAAGCCGGGCAGGAAGGCGCCCGGGTCCCCCGCGGCCGCGGCCCCGCCGCGCAGCAGCAGCTCGGGGTGCGGGTGCGCGTGCGGGTGCGGCGCGGGCAGCGGCTGCCGCTTGAAGCGCTTGCGGCGCCGCAGGAAGCTGCCGTTGTCGAACATGTCGGCCGACTCGGGGTCCAGCGTCCAGTAGTTGCCCTTGCCGGGGTTGCCGGGCTCGCGGGGGATCTTGACGAAGCAGTCGTTGAGCGAGAGGTTGTGGCGGATGCTGTTCTGCCAGGCGGGGAACTTCTCCCGGTAGTAGGGGAAGCGGCCGCTGATGAACTCGCAGATCTCGCTCAGCGTGAGCCGCTTCTTGGGGCTCTGCAGGATGGCCATGGTGATGAGCGCGATGTACGAGTAGGGCGGCTTCACCAGCGGGCTCCGCGTCGCCGCGCCCCCCGACGGCGGCCCCGGCCCGGGGCCCGCCGCCCCCCGGGCCGCCGCCGCCCCCGGCCCGGGGCTCCCCGCGGCGGCCGCGGCCCCCGGGGCGCCAGCGTGCGGGGCTCGCCGTCCGAGCAGCCGCCCGACTCCTCCTCGTCCTCGGCGGCGTCCGCCTCGGCTTCCTCCGGGGCAGGCTCGGGGCCGTGGGGGAGCACGTCCCGGGGGGCGCGGGGCCCCGAGCGGGCGGGGAGCTCCCCCCCGCCGCCGCCGCCGCCCACCACGTCTATATCTGCGTCGGCCTCGGACAGCGCGGCCGGGGAGCTCTCGGAGGACATGATCTCGCAGCAGCAGCTGCCCAGGGTCATGGTGCCGCGCCGCCGCCGGTCTCCGGCTCCGCTCCAGCCGTGGCTCGGGCTCCGCCGCGCTGCCTCTGGGGCGAGTGTGTTTTGCGCGCGGGCGGGGAGGGGGCGGGGGACGGAGGCGGGCGGGGAGGGGAGTCCCCCCCCCCGGCTCCGCAGCGCCCCCTGGCGGCCAGCGAGGCCGCGCTCACCTCTGGGAGAGCACCCCACCGGCCGCGCGCGACGCCGCCCCGGGAGTGCCCGGTGGGGGCGGGCGCCCCGCGCGCGGGGGAAGAGCGGAGCCTTCCCTAACCCTGGCCGGCCTCGGCCCCCCGGCGCCCGAGCCGGGGGTGGGGGGTGTCGGGGACTAGCCCTCCCGCCTAGCGGCTGCCCAAGGCGGAAGAGCGCGAGGCCGGGGCGGAGCTCCCGGAACGGGGTGAGGCGGGGCGGGCGCGGGGGCGGGCGTGCGCCTCCGCGGAGGGGCCCGGCGGGAACCAACAGCCGCCGCGGCGGGAGCTGGGCTGGGGTGGCGGAGGCGGGTCCTCCTGCTCCCCGCAGATCCCGCAGGCCCTCCGGCCCCTGGAGCCACTGCATTCAGCGCGCTCAGCCCCTGGATGTCGAGGTGCTAGCGGGCGCCGGCCGGAGCTGGGACGGGGCGCATCGGCCCACCCCGTCATCTCTCCCCGGAGACAGCACCCAGGCCGCCGCGGCCGAAGCGCAGAGGGAGCGCGAGCCTGAGACGCCGGGACTCCCGCCGCCGGAGTGGGACCCGCGGGAGCGCGAGCGACTGGGTCCGGCCCAAGGGGAGACGGGCTGGAGTGATCCGCCGAGGAGCAAACTCGGGGCTCCCGGCTTCCAGAGGTGAGAGATTCCACTACACCCCCCTCCTCGCGTCCAAGACCCGGAGCCCGCCGCCCACCCCGTGGCGCGCGCCCCGGGACCCCCGACGCGGGAGTGCGCGCGGAGAACCCCGGGGAGCTCCCTGCCTGCCTGTCACCCCCGCCCCGAAACTTCTGTGCGGCGCTGAGGCCGCGCTCGCGGAACGCGGACCCGGCCATCGCTCCGAGGGTGCCTTTACTTGGCTCTTCCCCCGGGTCGGTACCCGTTTGTCTCAGGCTTTGTGACTGTGACTCTCTCGCCCTCGCTGAATCTGTCTCGGTCTCCCGTGGAAACCCTGCAGCGGTCTGGGGGTCTGCTCGTGCACTTGGGGCTCTCGCCCTCAATTTCCCCCTCTCCTCCCAGTCGCACTGCGGGGGCTCCCTTTCTGGCGGGACCGCAGGCGCTGTAGACCGGCGGCAGGACCCCACGGAGATCCACCCTGATCCCAGCCCCAGCCTATACTGGCTTCGTCTCTAGGGGTGTCTTGCACAAAAGTGGGTCCTGTGACCTTTTTCTTTGCAGCCGGGTTCCTGTCCATCCCATTAGGCCTTTTTCTCCCCTGGCCTCCCTCCCCGAATGCAGCCACCCTTAACTCCAGCTCAGACTGCGCCCATCTCAGCCTCTGCGGGGCTGTGGAAGGGAAGTCGGGCGCTGGATGTGGGCAAGAACTGAGCGGCGGGACGGGCTGCTGCCGGGACAGCGCCGCGCAGTGGTCAAAGCTGGGGCCTGCGAGGCCTCAGCCCCACCCCTGCGCCCGGCCGCCGCCGCGGGCTGTGCGATTGTCAGCGAGTTACCGCCCCTTCCGAGCCTCAGTTTCCTGCAAAGTGGTTAAGAGCGGGGACCCTGCCTTCGGGTTGCTGGCGTCCCGATCCTGGTGTCACTACTTACCAGCTCTGTCACCTTAGATCGGTTTCTTAAACTCTGCCTCTGTTTCTTCCTCTGTAAAAATGAAATTAAAAACACCTCGTGATGACTATGACTAATATGTGAAAGTAGCCACACCGCTCACTGCTCTAGGCTACTGAGGGAGAGGGTATTGGGAGGACCTCGCAGACTTCTTGGGGCTCTGTTCTCTGAAAGAGAAAGGGACTGTGGTGGTGGTGTCTCCCACCTGGATCCAGAGCACTGATCTAGAACACGCACCCCCATTACTGCTGCCATCGAATCCTCTCCCATTGCTACAAAAATGAGGTCCCCTATGAATAAGTCCCTATAAATAAGATGGTGGAGGGGAATGTGCAGCCCCTGTAGGCTGTATCTCAGCAGAGCCCATGTGAGGGTGGACAAGTTCTCCTTTTCATCCAACAGCAGCCTCCAGTCTATGAAACAAATACAAATCTATTCCACACGTAGCATAAGAAGGTCCAGAAGGTGGGGAGAACTCTGATCCAGGAGTTACCAGAGCAGTCCTTGTCATGAAATGCCCATGATAGAATTCTCCATCCTCCTGAGCCATGGGGCTAAGAGCAGAGAAGGGTGAGAGGTAGGTTTGGCAGGTCATAACCTATGACCCCTTCTGGGGTCTCAGACCCCAGGGGATCCATAAGTAGACTGTCCTTAGGAAAAGGAGAAGAGGTCTAATCTTCAAAGCATGAAAAGGAAATTGGGCAGGGACTAGTAACACTAGAATTGAATTTTCTAGGTGGTAGGGCTCTTCAGGAAAACAAAAAAATGGGGGGGCGCTAGAAGAGAAGTTTCTTGCAGGCGTTTACATAAACTCGCATACCTAGGTTGCTAAACTTAGCAGATTTAACTGGCAACCCTCCAGATATCCCAAGCTTGCTCTACTACATGAAGACCTCTCTCACACTCAGACATGCCACAGTCTACCCACACCAACCCTAGCCCAGCTCAGCTCAGTCCTACTGTCTAAGTAAATATAGAGAAAAACAGCAAAGGCGTCGTCCTACTGCAGCTCACCATCTGATACCTTCACTTCAAAACGGTAGCTTCTTTCCTTCCCAGTGCTCTCCTTATCCCCCAGGTTCCAGCCTCCTGCCCAGCTTCAGGGAAAGATTGATCGAGGTATTCAAGACCCCAAAATCCTGTTTCTACTGCACCAGGGGAAATGCTCTATGGAGCAGCTGCAGCCACCAGCCAGTGCCTCTGTTTGGCTCTGTTGCACACTTGCTGCTGCTGAGATCCAGGTTGGGGGAAAGGGATATAGATTGCCCCACACACACACACCAGCCACTGTCTGCAAGAGGAGAGTGGCCAGGATCTTAAAGAGGCCATAAAAACACACACCCACACTTTTATAGGAGTGGAGACGGGTCCAGAAGATCACATGACTTGCCAGGCTTTTGAAAGACTGGAGTTGGTATGAGGAATCCTAGTTGAGAGCTCCTCTATTTCTCTGAATAACTCTCTGCTTAGCCCTGACCTAGTTTTACTCTTGCCTGTAGGTATTTCTGGGAGCCTCTCATCTCTTTCAAGGCTCTGGGTCAATTTGTTTTGAACAATGCCAGGAGTAGGTGCACTGGGGGCTGGTTCAGTACTGTTAAAGATTCTTTGGTCCTGTACCCTTTTTCTCTCCAGCCTGGTGGTTCCTGTTTTTCTGGCCTGGGGGCTGAGCCTCTTTGAGGGCTGGGGGGCATCTGCACCGGTGGGAGTTGGCTGCTCCCTTCTGGGAAAACCTGGGCACTTTCCAGAAGCCTGTGCCCAGCACCCATGCCAGCAGCCCCAAGAAGCAGGAGGGAATGGCCTCTGCGGTCTTAGTTATAGTGGCCCTGGTCGTGCTGACTCCTTCAGCTTCATTGTTTGGCCATCCCCGTAAAGCAGCCCGAATCAACGGGGAGCACGCGTTTGAAGGGTGCCTGTTCTGGGTTTCCCATCTCAAAATGTTCCGTAACCGCAGAGAAATTGTGGCGTATATGTTGTGATCCGTTGTCAGGGGTGGCCCTCCCCTCCCTTCTTATGACCCCTGTGGACGTGTTGTGCTCTTCCACTCCAGGGAAATGAGAGCTCTCGGTTGATTATGAGAAAATAATCGAGTCGATCGTGAAACTGGAGAAGAGCAGCGCGGAGCTGAAGGCGGGAACCTAGGGCCAAACCATCCCACGCGGCCTTGCGGGTTCTGGAGCTCCCTGCGCGATGAGACCCTCCTTTCCGTGCCGCGCGGCGGCGCAGCCTGAGCTGGGCCGGGGGACGCCGCGCCTGCCCGCTCCCAGGTTACTCACAGCCTGACGGGCCTCGGGGATAGCGGAGCTCCGGGCGTATCCTCCCGACCCTACCGCCACGGCCGCGGCTCCGAGCCAGCCGGTTGTTTGGAGGCAGCGGGTATGTCTTTCCATCCCATTCTCCACCCAGATCTTCGCCCGCTCAAAAGCCTTCGGCTCCGGTGGCCCCGGGGGGTGGGGCGGGGAAACTCCAGACCTTGTGACCTGCAGGGGCTCTCCTTACAAAGGAGCGGGGCTCCGGGTTAGAGTTCAGGGGGAGGCCGGACCCTCTGCCAGCTGCCAGCACAGAAATGTCTGGGCCTCCAACGTGTGCGCCTTCACCCCTGCTGCCCACCTGCGTCTTTGTGGAGCCCCGCGCCCTTCGGCCGGCGTACACCTCTCTTCTCGGAAGAAATTTTTATCTCTATCCCAATATTATGCCTGACTTGGGCCCCCTCCAGGTCTCATCTACGCCGGGACCACGTGGTGGGGGTCTCGCCCGAGCACCCCGCGGCCGCAGCAGTGCGCGGCAGCTGAGACTAGAGCGAGCTTCGGGATCTGTCGCCTCGTCCTTCGTGGGAAGAGGGTTTCTGGCGCAGGAGAGCGTGGAAACAGCGCCCGCAGAGACCAACATTAAACACGCAACACACGCTGAGAACAGATGTGCAGCGACGGAGCAGTGGACACTTCCAAATGTGCTGGAGCCTCAGCCTCAGCCCCTGCTGTCTAAAGGTCTGAGTTTCCGGATCTGAGAGTCTTTCTCTGCCCCGTCGGCCCTTCCGGGGGACAGTGGCTCTGCGTGCCCAAGTATGTCCCTAAGCCACCGGTGCCTGTCCTGATCCGCCCCTCCCAGCTGTGCCAAGGATTGCCCTGGAAGGCTCGCCACCAACTTTACCCCAGAGTCTAAAGCAGCGCGACCTCGTCCGGGACTGCAAACTCGCCCTGGGCCCATAAGGACACCAGGCGCAGAAGGAGGATGTTTCTGGCTCCAGCCTGAGCAAGGATTTGTGACAGCGGCAGGGAGAGGGCAGAGAGCACACCCTGACAGTGCAGGAGGGTCGGGAAGACTGTAGTGGGGCCAGGGGGTAGGCTCCTTACCATCTACACCCCATCTGCCGGAGCAGCAATACCATTGAACCGGATGCCCTTGGGACCCCAGAATTGGGGCAGGAGGGGGCAGAGCCACTGGAATTCCACCACTCAAAGCACAAGCACAGGCTGGGTGCTTCACCATTAGCTTGGGGAGCCCTAGGCAAGGTAAACCGTGAACCGTTAGTCCCCACATAGGGGAAGAAATGTGGCCTGGAGCCCGAGCCTTCTGGAGCTGAGCTGGGTAGTGTTACCCCGCAGAAGGGGAGCTAGGGAACCCACGAGTGCCATTGTCATACAGGTGCTGGCGACTGATTCCTGGGAAACAGCGACCTCTGGAGGAGCCACCATCCATGCCAAGAGTCAGGAACTGGACCACTGACAGGACTGGGACCATCCCCACTTCATCAGTTAACAAAGTCACCCCAGACTCAAAGCCATTCCCTACTCCTCTTCGCCCATGCTTGATTCCTTTCCCAGCCTGTACCCTACCTTCAAATCCTGCCTCTGCCAGGAAGAAGCCTTCTCTGGAGCCCAAGTCAGCTTCCCTTTTTCCTGCTCTCAGCTCCTCAAACCAAAAGCTTTATCCCAGGACTTGAGGCTTGCTCCTGCCACCACACTGCACTGTCAACTAACCCATTCCCTGTCCGGCCCTTCTCCAAAGAGGCCATTCTTCCAGCCATTCACCCACCTCTGCATTGCTGGATGTGCTGTTTTTCTTTCCCCAGAAAATAAAACCAGAGTCATTTATCCCAAAATTGAACTCTAGGTTTTCAAAGCTCATTTGCCAGATGAGGAAACTAAGATGCAGAGAGAGGACTGATTTGCCTTAGGGCACACAGTAAATTGGTAGGAGAGGTGAGACTATCCCTATTCTGTTTTCCAGGTCAGAGTCCTCTCCATTTCACCTGGATGGCATGCAGGTAAAGGTGAGAAAGGGATCATTTTTATGGGGTGAGGTCTGGGTGGGAGAGTTTGGGCATAGAGGAGAAATGCAGGTGGGAACTCTAAAGGGGGGGTCACTGCTCTAGGTTGGGGCAGTCAGGAAGGCAGATAGGGCAGCCCCACTAATAGCTCTGTCTCTTCCTCCCCAACCCAGGCCCAGATTAGGCTACTATGAAGGGTTCCAAATTCCAGGGCTTGGCCAAGTGTCTTAAATAGCAGGCAGGTGGGATTGGAGGCTGGGAACTACCCAATTCAGACAAATCTCACTTACCTCCTTGCCCCAGGAAGGAAGGGAGGGACCCAGAAACCTTTCCTGCTAATATCCAGAGGGTGCTGCTAACACCACAGAGCAACTGGAAGAGGCCCAGAGGGTTATTGTGTATAATTTGTAGGAGGCCCTGGTCCTATCAGCCACTCGCCTGAGGCCTTCTCAGAGAAGCTTCACTTTCTGGGCATCTTGTGCTCGTCAACAGCCTGTCCCATGCCTGCTTGTCCAGCCTTACCCCCGGCCCCTGCACTGCACTCCTATCTGGTTTGTTTTCTCACCTCTTCACCTGTGCAGAGGCTTGTTCCTGCCTGGTTTGCTCCTCCTGATCTGTCCATTTCCAGTGTCAAGCTTTATGAGATGCTTCCCTCCGAAAACACCCCACACTTGCCTGACTGAGGGGCCCCCACCTTTGTGCACCCGAAATTCCCTCATGGTTTGTCTGCCAGCTCCTATCAACTGTAGAACAGGTATTAAATTGTCTTCATCCTCATCTTCCCTCGTCTATAAATTGGGGATAATGGTTGTACCACACTTATTGAATTATGATGATAAAATGAGATAATGCCTATAAAGCCCAGTGCCTGAAACTTTATAAGTTCATAAATGTTTCTCATCATTGTCATCACTATTAATCACTATGCCTCCTGCCAGATGCAAAACCTGACACATATAGGTGCTCAATTAATGTTAGACATATGAATACTTGAATGAATGAATGAGTGAATGAATGGTGTGACAATCCTTCTTGTCTGGGACTCCCCAGAAAGCTAGCTTACATAATCAATAGAAATACATGTTCTCTGAGGACATTGTTTTTCCCCCATCAGTCCCCATCCCTGCAGGGAGAACATGCCCCCTCATCACAGAGCGTTTTCCCATGACTCCTGAAGTCATGAGATTTCTTGCTTATGCTCTTTGCCTCAGTTTCTCACTTTTAAAAATAGTTTTGACAAATCAAACTAGCCAATCCCTGCCATAATATTCCTGCTTTATATGACAGAACTCTATCTCCTTTGTATGGTAGGCTGAACATGTTTTCAGTTTTAGGGTACCCCAACGCTGAGTTGAGTAAGACCTCTTCTTCCGTGTTCCATGTGGTCCTAATGGGACTGTCCAATCTCTGTTCCCCTCACAGGTAACTTGACTGGGTCAAACAGAGCATTTCAAGTTCAAGGCCCAGTGATTGGTCCAGGAACAAGCAAGCGACCTAAGTCGAGGCAATCACTGCTTCTACAAGAGTTGATATTGGAACGCAGAGATCTACGGACTCTGGGACTTTAGGCAGGTGCTTCTCCCTTTGGATCAGAAGCTAGGCATACATACTTAGCTGCCAGAGGCCATTGTTCCTGCCATGAGCAGAGTTCTGTTTGACACTGAAGTACATAAACAGCCCAACAAGAGGCAGATTAGAAACAATGTTGAGTCCCTGGATCAAGCTGTGCCTGAAACTCTAGATCACTTAGACTTTCCAGACATCCAATAGCAATTCCCCCTTTTCCTTAAGTTAGACTGGATGGATTATCTTTTTTTGAGTTGAATTTTACAAACAGCAACTGACCTTAACCTTAATTAGTAGAGGAAGGGATGGGAATGTGTCCTATGGACATAACAGATCAGTCTACAGTTGTATGCTTAGGAATAAAGCATTCAGGGTTGATACAGCTGCCACACACACCCCTCCCAAATCTCTACAGGGCTGACTTGGGGCAGGGAGGCTGAGACAAAAGGGAGCCTGAAAGTGGTAAGAGATTCAATTTCTGTGACTCCACGAAAGGAACACATTCCAGCTGGGCTGTTCCTCATGGACATGATACGTACTTCCATGGTAGTGAGCCCCCATCCCTGGAAATGCTTGAGTGGAGGCTAGTAATCCTTGGGTAGGAATCTCAAAGGCATCTCAGTACAGCAGAACAGGTCTTAAAGCTGGGTTCAATGTCTGCTCCACCACTGCTTAGTGTTTCTAAGACAAATAAGATCAATAATCTCTCTAAGCCTCAGTTTCCTCATTTGTAAAGTATCCAGAGAACTAGGTTAGAGATACAGACCAAAGTTGCATAGCTTGCCACCTCTCAGGGACTCTTGAGACCTATTATTATTGGAACTAACTATGGGGTCAGGACGCCTCTGTGAGATCCTTCGATTTCCTCTCTCACCATGACATATTTGAGGACGCCTACTTGAACCTGCCAATAATGCACCTCCCCGTGGTTTGTTCATGTGAATGGACAGAGCAGTGTAGCCTGACTGGAGAGGCATGGGCTCTACTCCAGTCCTGCCCCTGCCTTCCTGTGTCACCTCAGACATGCCTCTGTCCTTCCTTCCCAGATCCTCAGTTCCCTTGTGTGAGAAGTGCCTCCTGTGTTCTAGACAGTCTGGCTGTAGAATCGGGACTCTTAACTACTTACAATGCCAAATGAGCAATTGCATTCACGGTCAGAATACTAATCATGTTTCTGCATGGTGTTGCCCTGTACAGTCTCCTCGGCCTGCCAGAACAGGCTCCCCACTCATCCCAGCCTACTCAGCCCCCACTGGCACCGTCTCTGCATGACCTGGCATTGCAGGACCTGGCCAACCCAGAAATCCACAATCTGCTGAGGGTTTTGTTTCCAGCAAGCATGACATGCATGCCTCTCCCTGGGGGTTCTGCATGATCATCCCTCATGAACTTCCTCCCATAAGCTGGGCCACTCCTGTTTGAGGAATTAGAGCCAATGCAATGGGAGATGACACCAGAGAGGAGCGGAGCTTAGAACATGGTTCTGTGGTCAGAGGGAGTCGCAGACAGGGAGGGCAGGGGAGAGAAGATGACAACATGTGGCAGAGGCCCAGACATCTGAGTGGTGGAGGGCCAAAGAGCCCTCCCCCTATACCTGCCACTGAGGCCCGGGGTTTGAGAGCCAGAAAGGAGGAGCCTGGACAGATGGACCCAGAGGCTAAAACATCTGACAAGGGGTCCTGGTGAGAGACTCTGATGAGGAGGAGGGCAGTGAGTTCTGAGAAGTGCAGCTCTAACCATCATTAAGGGTCCATCCCATTGAGAAATCCCGGGGTATAGCTGCCCAAAGGACCTGTACAACCCTGCAGGGGGCATGGCATCCTGCCCGTGGCTGTATAGAAACACGCTTCTCAGAATTTTTCCTGCAGATCTACCTGCACACAATGACAGGGCACCGGGAGAGCTTATCAAAGGCCACTGGGGAAAGGGGAAGGGTTGGAAACAATGTGAATGCCCAAGGATGGGGGGCCGGTGAAGCAAATGGTGGCCTATCTATGTAAGAACAGCTTGATCTGTAAATAAGGTTGTTTATATATTGATCTGGAAGGAGCTCCAAGACATTGTCCAGTGGAAAAAAGAGAAGATAGATAACAGTGTAAATATTATGCTTCCAGTTGTGTGTTTGTTTGTTTTTAAGGAGAAAATAAAGTCTATATTGGTTTATATATGCAACAAAAATATCTAGGAGGGTGAATTTAAAAAACAGGGAACAAAAATGGAAGAGAGACTTTTCACTGATTACTTTTTTATACTTTTAAAGCCAAGAAAACTTAGTACCTACTCAACGGTTAAATAAATACTTTCAAAGAAACAATGGAATCATTCCAATAAATAAGACTGAGCGTGCAGCACCCGAGGGTAATAAAACCTGTTACTGTGTGCTGGACACTGAACACTTCAGGCTCCAACCGCACGTGTGGTGGCAGCTGATGAGCTGAAGGTAGGACAGGGCAACTGGTAGGTGCCTGTGAGCACTCCTGTTTGCCCACCAGGCAGGAAGTGGGTGAGTTTGCTAGCTCAGGCCCCAGATCTTCCACCCTCCTTCCCTCCTCTCTAGGTCCCACTGCTTTGGCAGCAGTCAGACTTCTTCAGTCTACCCGACTGGACAGGGATCAGGATGAAAGAAAAGGGGTTTCATAGAAAAGGTTCAGCAGGCCTTCCCTTCCCTCCTTCAAAACTCCCAACCAGGGCCTCCCTGGTGGTGCAAGGGGTTCAGTCTCAGCACTAGGAAGCTAGCCCAAGCCACTGCAGCATGAGTTTGATCGTTGGCCAGCCAGGGAGCTGACTCACATGGCACAGCAGACCTCTCCTGACTTGCCCACTGCTCCCCTCAGCAGTGTATTTCAGTCAGTCTGCCTGTTCTGGTCCCCGCTCTGTCTCTGGTGAATCCTCTCACCTCCCACCCCCGCCCCGGCCCCCACACCTCTGGCCTGTACCCAGTTCTTGTATGCATAAATAAATAAATCTTAAAAAAAAAAAAAAAAAACAAAGTTCAGGTGGAAGTATCTACATGCCCTGCCCTGGCCAGGCTGCCTGATCAGGGAGACAGTCTGCTGAACAGAGAACACACAGGCCTGTGTGTCTTGGGAAGCCCACAGCCTGGCAGAGTAGAGTATCACCAGCCACTGCAGCAATTATAATGACCAGCCCCATCCAGGCAGAGAGGGCAGAACACAGTGTCCCTGTTTGAAGGTAGCCTGAGGCTGAACTCAAGGCAGAGGCCTGATCTGGTAAGTGACCGAGATGACCTAAAGCACCCCCTCTTATCAGTGCTCTGCGTACAATATTGCCACGCACCTACATTTGACTCCTCTGAGCAAGGCCGGGTCCTCACCTGAGGGGCAGTCAGGAGCCTGAAGAAAGTTGTACATTGCTGTGAAGGACAGAGAAATGAAAAGAATTTAAGACTTAGACTAGACTTAGACTAGACTTCAGGTTTCCTGGCCCCAACCCCACATACTTTCTTCTTACAAAGTAAAGGATTCTCTGCACGGAGCACTGCCCACCCCACTCCCATTCCAAGTCCCCTATAGTGGGGCAGCTACCAAGGGTTGCCAAGAGGGATAGAGAAGAGGAAAGATCTGGGAGGGCTCCACAGAAGAACTTCAGCCAGTTTCACCCCTCTTCCACACCAAATAATTGGGTTCTCTACTAGAACAGGTGCCTCTCAGCCACCGGAAGCCACCACAGTCCAAAAAAAGCATCCAAATAGATCTTGGCCTCATTCCACATTTGCAGGCTCAACCCAGGTACACAGAAGGTAGCCAATAGGTGGCGCTTTTGTCTCCACAAAGTTGATATGGGAAGCTGAGGAAAGAGAAAAGCAGAGGAAAGGGGAGGAGAGGGAAGCATGAAAGAGAAAGGCAGCGGAAAAAAGAAAAGGCAAAAGAAATCAAAACTTGTCACTTGACTTGGAAAGGTGTGCTTTAAGATCAGGACTGTGGGTACAAGAAGGGGGAATATTGGAATACTGAACTGAGGAATTTTATTGATGCCTGAGACTGTCAATCCAAGTTTACACCTCCACTTGCTTCTTCTTCAGAGAAAGAGAATAACTTTGGAGTCATTCCAACTTTGGAGTCTTGTTCTGAAAGTCACTTTGCAGCTAGTCCTGGGTAAGTCACTTAATCTTTATGAGCCCCAAATTAATCATTCATAAAGAGGAGTTGATATCTCTAACAATGCCACCTGCATTCCAGGGATAACTGTAATTGATCATGCATTGTTGTAATACCCTACCATGTTCAATTTGCTAATGTTTTGTTGAGGGATTTTGCATCTCCTTTCATACATGAAAGTGGCTATATTTGTGTGTTCATCCCTTCCTTATCAGATTTTGATAATGTAATTAAGTAGAGACTTGGGATGACTTCCATATTTTCTGTGTTCTGGAACAATTGCTATAACTAGAAAAATAGTTTCTTTGCTGTGACGGAATTCATGGGCAAAATCAGCTAGCCTAGGTGCTCTCTGGTGGGGCCTTTGAGGACTGGTCTTTGACAGTGTTTTCTGTTTGTTCTGCACTAACAGGTCTACTGAGATTAGTACTTCTTGAATCAGTCACTCCAGTCAATGACCATAGCCAGGCTTTCAGGGTCAGAGTCAGCATGAGGTTATAATTAAATGGGAAAGTTTATGACCTCAGTGGGATAGGAGGGCTTTAGCCAATGGCTTCTTGTTTCTTTGCCTCAAAGATCAGCTTCTCTCCATGCCACCTTTACCGCCACCAAACCACCATCCTTTCCTGTCTGGTTACTGCAGTAGCCTTTTAATTGTCTCCTGTCCACACCAGAGCTTCCCTTTAATGACATTTTGGGAGCTATATACGTTTGACAATATCCTATGGATTTTAGTATGTACTGTTCACACCTTTATTAATTTATAAATAGTCCACCATAACATCAATTTTCTTCTAGCTTAAGAGTTATTTGGAAAGTGGTTTTAAATTTTCAAGTGCTTAGTTCATTATTCTTATACATATAGGAATTTATGAACATTTTTAATGCATTTTCAAGGTAATAATAATCTTTAAAATAGTTATATTCTGGATCACTTAGATAAACTGCTAAAATCATAAATATCAGACAGCTGATATTTAGAGTCTTCAAGTGTATTCATCAGCAAGTAGCACTCCATTAATTTTGAGATAAGACCAAAATAATGTAGACTGTATAAATAAAGTGCTACATTTGGACTACTTGGTGGCTGGTCTGCTGTATGAAGGAATACCTGCAATTGTGTTCCAAAAAAAAAAAATGTGAATGAAAGTGGTCATCACATGGCTCAAAGTAGGGCAAACCTACGAGACCTAGGGTGGAGCAGCAGGGCCACGTTCAGGGTGCACATGGCTTAGTTTCATCAAAACAATATCTTATTTTACATTTGATTAATGTTATGAACTTCCATTTTTATTTTATAGCTGCTTGAAATTAACTTTTCCTAATTTGCTTTACAGTTGTATAAGAGATACAAATCTAGGGATTTTTAGACCTACACATACTAAATGAGATGATAATAAAAATTAAAGTGGATGAGGATCTACAGAATTTTTTCCCTTTAAAAGGAGGCCACTTCAACCTCCTGCATCATACAAAACCCTCCCACACCTCCTGCTACTATTTTTCTTCACATGGGTTTAAACCAACCCACTCACTAATACTGAAGGCTCTCCATATTTCTTTCTGCCTTCCCAGGTGATGCCTAAGGCCTTGAAGACTGCCTCATGGAGACGCTTCACAGCTATGCGTCCCAGTGTCTAAAAAGCATGTCACCTGCCTATGTACTTAATTTCTCATGTGCAGCATAACGTTGGCATCTTTCCAAAGCTAGGTCCAGCAGGCAACCTACCTAACCAGCCCAGCACCATTCTGGGTCCAAAATGCTCCTTTCAGTGCTCCAAGTCCCCTGATATCAGGAAGCACCCCCTTCACTCTCCTGTTCCTATAAGGAACGCAAAACAGTTTCCCTGCCTTGTTCCTCTTGCCTCACATGCACCCCTCATTTTCATTACAGGGAGCCACTTTCCTGTTCTCCAGAAGGTAGTTGATATTGAACCCAGAAATTAATCTGCCATTCTCCTCTTCCTCAGCTCCCCCAAAATAAAAGTACAAAAAACATAGCTCTGACTCAATCATCTCATTGTCAAAGTGCACACTTACCTTCTCATACTAAAATAATCTTTTTTTCCGATGTGCAGAATTAAAAAAAATTGTATCTCAACTGAAACAAAGAAATATACCAAGGAAAAGGAAGCTATGGAATCCAGAAGGCAGAAGATCCGATACAGGATAGAGATGATAGGAATTCCAAGGATAACAGTGAAGGGAGAGTTCAGGCCCACGTCTGTGCCACCGGCATGGAAAACAATCAGCCAGGACTGGAGCTGGAAGACAGAGGGTCCTGGGAGAGATGCTTCCTGAAAGGAAAAACATGACAACCAAGAGCAATGATAGATTCTCTTACCAGCTGACTTCATGAAAAATTGTACTATATTACTTACTGGAAAATATAGGGAGATTTAGCTATAGGTACAAAAAAGCTAGGCAAACTTGGAAAGACATTGACTCTAGGAAAATGAGAAATTGCACAATACAAAAAATTATAATTATGGTATATAAGTAGCCTATCAGAGTATGATATTTATATAGCAATAATATCAGTAATATAAATGGAAAAACCTAATGTAATAAAAAGGTAGTGATTTGGGTGGGGATATGAAGAGAGAGATTTTAGAGGTAAATGATCGTTTATCTTAATAGGAAGTTAATCACTAGGTTCAAAAGCATGGAAATATGGAAGTATATTCCAAAGAAGACACTTCTAGGGAAGTAGCTACTTCTAGGGAAGAAAGCAGGGGTTCTGAGAGTGGAGCAAGACCCCATTAAAAAAAGGCTTTTATAGCCATAATCATCAAAACTGCATGGTATTGGAACAAGAACAGACATACAGACCAATGGAATCGAATAGAAAATCCAGAAATAAACCCACAGACTTATGGTCAACTAATCTTTGACAAAGGAGCAAAGACTATGCATTGGAGCAAAGAAAGTTTGTTCAATAAATGGTGCTGGGAAAACTGGGTCGCTACATGCAAAAGAATGAAGCTTGACCACTACCTCACACCATACACAAAAATCAACTCAAAATGGATTAAAGAACTAGACATAAGACCTGAAACCATAAAATACATAGAAGGAAATATAGGCGAAACACTACGGGATTTGCACATCAAAGACATCTTTACGGACACATCACCCAAAGCAGTGATAGTGAAGAGAAAGATAAACAGCTGGGACTACATCAAATTAAAGAGCTTCTGCACAGCAAAAGAGACAATAACAAAAACAAAGAGAAACCCCACCAACTGGGAGAACATTTTTGCACCCAACACTAATGATAAAGGACTGATCACAAAAATCTGCAAAGAGCTGATGAGACTCAGCAACAACAAAGAAAATAATCCAGTCAAAAAATGGGCAGAAGAGCTAAAAAGAAACTTCTCTGAAGAGGAAATGCAAATGGCCAACAGACATATGAAAAAATGTTCAACATCACTTGTAATCAGGGAAATGCAAATCAAAACTACCATGAGATACCATCTCACACCAGTGAGAATGGCACATATTAAAAAAACTAGCAACAACAAATGTTGGCGAGGATGTGGAGAAAAAGGAACTCTTGTGCACTGTTGGTGGGAGTGCAAACTGGTCCAACCACTATGGAGAGCTGTGTGGAGATTTCTGGACCTACTAAACATAGAGCTTCCATATGATCCAGCAATTCCACTCCTAGGTATTTACCCAAAGGACACAGAAACATCAATTCCAAAGAGCACCTGCACCCCTATGTTTATAGCAGCACTGTTTACAATAGCTAAGCTTTGGAAACAACCCAAATGCCCAAAAATAGATGACTGGATCAAGAAGATGTGGTACATATATACCATGGAATATTACTCAGCATTCAAAAAAGATAAACACATGCAATTTGCAGCAACATGGATGGCACTGGAAGGGATCATGCTCAGCGAAATAAGCCAAAAAGAAAAAGAAAAATACCGGATGGTCTCACTCATAGCAGGAATCTAGAAAACTTAAATAAGGGACCAGGAAAATGAATATAAGAAAGTGAAAATCAAAATCAACAAAAAACTATGAACCAGAGACACTTGTTGGGGGGGGGGGCGGGAGGGGAAGGATTGGGGTCAGAATGGGGCGTTTGCAATTGTATGGGGGAATATAAAAATAAAATTTAATATTAAAAAAAAAAAAAGGCTTTTATTTGACTTGTTAGGTTATATGCTTCTTTCAATTTAATAAAAACAAAAAATTGTTTAAAATGTGCCTTCAGATTATAGATGAATTATAGATGAATTCTAGTTTCCTAAATAATTCTAGTTGGATTATTTTCTCCAAACAGAGGGAAAATCTCACATCCAGAGAAAAAAGTGTTTGGTTGCTTTTTAAGTACAGAGTTATGGTAGGACTTTTGTTCTGGCTTTTCCCCACATCTACCACAGTGTCAAAATTTTTAGGGCACTAATGACAAATCTTTCCAGACAGTAAACTCCATAAGGGCATAAATAGTCTCGCGTTTGCATCTGTATAGGCCCTGGCAAGTAGTAGAAAGTCTAGCTCTCCACTATTTGAGTACAGCTTCTCAAAAATCAAAATAAAATTTTCTTCTTCAAATGGTGTTACACACCGCCTCTTAATAAGTTCCTTGCCAATCCAAGATATGTCCAAGGAAGGCAAGGACCCCTTCCCCTCTACTGAAGCCCTGAAGTGCTTCCTGCTACTTGCTGGGCCACAGAGAGAGGCAACTTCCTCACTGACAAATGAGGAAATAGCCTCCATCTCTACGTCTTTTACTTCTTTTTTTTTTTTAAACTCTTTTTTTTTTTTTGATTGATTTATTTATTTATACAAGCAGTGGGTACAGTCAGAAGCACGGGAGGGTGAGAGAATTCACCAGAGCCAGAGCGGGGAGCAGAGCAGGCAGAAGGACCCAAGTACACTGCTGAGGGGAGCAGCGGGCGGCAGGAGAGGTCTGCGCGCCATGTGGGACCCTGCCCGGCGGCCGGGGATCGAGCTGATGCTGCAGAGGCTGTGGGCAGCTTCGCAACCCAGTGCTCAACTGCTGCGCCACTGGGGAGGCCCTCTACGTCTTTTACTTCTTTTGCAGACCACTGAAAGGATTGCAAATGAGAATGTGTAGAAGGTGCCAGAGAACCGTCAACTCAGTCATTACTCAGTACTAGACACTGGTGTTCATTCATTCATTCAACACATATTAGGTGAAGGGCTGCCATGCATCAGGAAAATAAGTCTGACTTGCTCAAAGGGGCTAATAGCTAGGGGGGTGATGTCAATCCAGAACATTTCATTCCCAACTGCATACCTACTGCCTTCCCAGTTCTTTTTCACATATCCCACACCTTTGCCCTTTGGGGGCTGCCTGCTCCCCACCTCACCCCCCATCACCACCCTGGAGCTTTAAACTTGTATATAAGGAGGTGCATCAGGTATGTCCAAAATGCAAATCACATTCACCCTGGGCTCAGGATACACTGGTCACCCCCCCTCACTCTTGCCCCTACCTAATCTGGAAACTGCTAGACCCAGCCCTGGGTCTGAGGGGGGGGGGGGCTAGGAAAATCCTGATGCTTTTGGCATCAGGCCATTTGGGTCAGTACCAGAAAGCAGGACAAGATCAAAGGTCACTCCCTCACAGGGTAACCTCTGAGTCCCTCCACTCAGTGCTGCCCTGTCCTTGGTATTGTGGACAGCCATGAATCAGCTCAGATGGATGCTGTCCTAGCTCCCAATCCAGCAGGGGAAGTAAGATAGGAGGCCTAGCTAATGGTGCCACATCTAGCTCCAGAAGCGTGCAGGGGTCATGTGGCTCAGTCCCACTCCTTAAAATAGGGGGCCCAGTCCCACTCCTTAAAATAGGGGGCATCAGTCATTAAAATACCCCAGTCTATGCCCAGCACCTTTCCTCTAGAATATTGGAGGAAATCACTAGAATCTCATGATTCAGTGAGTCTGAATCATGGTGAGTCTGAGAGTCTGCATTTCTAACAAGCTCCCTAGTGATGCTGAAGGTCATGTTCCACACCTTGAGAGCAAGGCTTCAGCACTCCTCTCATGTCTCTGAGGAGTAATTGGAGTCATGTCCTTTCCCCACTGGTCCATCAGCCAGAGGTCTTTCCTATTTGTTTACTGATATATTTCGGGCCTAGTACCATGCGTGGCACACTCAATAAATATTTGTTGGAGAAATGGCCAGTGCTCCCTTATCCATGGGAGCTGGAATAACCCCACAGAGCAGACAAAACCACTACTCAAATAAACTCAGGAGAGCGTGTACATGTGTGTGCACACCCCCTTCCCATCTCTACCAGGTTCTGGGACACACAGTTATTGGCATTTTATTAGGGCTACTATGGGTGCAGCTACGTCTTGATCATGTCCTAATCCTAATCCAGATCCTAAACAAAGCTCACTAGCTCCCAGACTACTCCCCGAAGTCACCAGCCAGCAATGGACCCAGAGGCAGGTTTCTGCTTCCATTTTAATTAAACCAGCTTTAATTAATAATAACCTAACAAACCCTAAAATGTCCAGATCTTGGGGCAGCCCACTAACTCCTCTTTCAGTCAGAAGCCCTCGGTGTTCTTGGGTCAGAAGTCTCGGAGAACTGTCCGCGGGACCCCGGGCGGAACAGCCCGGCCAGAATTGTCTGTGGAAGAGGAGCTCTCTTCCAGAGGAAACTGAGGACAAACAAGTAAATGGGGGTGGGAGCCTTGTGGGGAAATGAAGGGAAGACAGCAAAGGCGTCCTGAACCCAAGTGCCTGCCCTCTCCTGCGCTGTAAAAACAAGAAGGCGGGTAGAAGAAAGGAACCAGTCGGGAGGCGGCAGCTTGACACCGAAGGTCTGGGTTCCCAAGGCTGGGGATTCACCCGAGACCAGGGGTGCGGCTCAGTGGTGGTGACCCAGCTCCCGGCCAGGGCCCCAGAACAGCGCCGCGGGAGTGCACGGCGGCCGGGGCCCCGCCGCAGAGGGAGAAGAAATCAGGGACGCACAAATGGGGGTGCAGGGAGAGAGGCACTGGCCCGATGGAGAGATGGCGGCCGTCTCCCCGGGACGGGGGACAGGAAGATGTAACAGGTGTGCTTCGCCCGAGAGGCCAGGCCCGCGCCCCAGGCCCCCGGAGGCGCAGTCGGGCGGCGCTCCCCGCGGCGCGCCAGCCCTGAGGAGACGCGCCCCCGGGCTGCTGAGGGGAGCCTCACAGGTAGCGCTCCAGCCCCGGCGCGAAGCCCGGCGGGCTCAGGTAGGCCTCCCCCGGGCCCAGCGGGCCGAACGCCGCCACGGGCCCCGCCAAGGCCAGGAGGGGCTCAGCAGGGAGGGGGCCGGGGCCGGGGCCGGGGCGCGTCGGGGGCGGCCCCAGGCGGTCGGGGGCGGGCGAGTAGAGCGGCGGGAAGGCGGCGCCGGCGTCGGGCGCGGCGCAGCAGGGCGGCTGGGGGGCGCCGGGCCCGGCCGGCTCGGGCGGCGGGCTCACCAGGCTGTGGACGCTGAAGAGGCGCGGCGGCGGCGGCGCGGGGCCGGGGCCGGGGCCGGGGCCGGGGCGGGCGGGCGGCGGCGCGGGCGGGGCGGGCGCGCAGGGCGCGGAGGGGCGGGGCGGCGGGCGGGCGGCGGGCCCGGGCGGCGCGGCCTCGGGCGGGGGCGGCGGGGCGCGCTTGAAGCGCTGGCGGCGCCGCAGGAAGCTGCCGTGGTCGAACATGCCGGCGGCCGCCGGGTCGAGCGTCCAGTAGTTGCCCTTGCCGGGGTTGCCGGGCTCGCGCGGCACCTTGACGAAGCAGTCGTTGAGCGTGAGGTTGTGGCGGATGCTGTTCTGCCACTTGCGCGGGCCGTCGCGGTAGAAGGCGAAGCGCTCGCTGATGAAGCGGTAGATGGCGGCCAGCGGGAGGCGGCGGCCCGGGGCGTGCGCCAGCGCCATGGCGATGAGCGCGATGTACGAGTAGGGCGGCTTCCCGCGCTGCTGGGGCCGCCGCCGCCGCCGGCCCGGGCCGGGCGCGGGGTCCGGCTCTCCGCGGCCGGGGGCCGCCCCCTCGGGCTCGGGTCCAGGCTGGGCCCCGGCGAGCGGCGACGGCGGCGGCCCCGACGGCGCGACAGACGGCAGAGCTGGGAAGCCCGGACCAGCGGCGGACGGTTCCATGTCGCTGCGCCCGGCCACTGGGGAGCGGCAGCCCTGGCCTTCGCCCTGGAGAGCAGCGGCTGCTGACCCGCCTTATATGGCACAGCCCCCCCGCAACCCCCCATCCGGGAGAGTGCGCTCGGACCTTCCCCCCCTGACCAGCGCGTCCCCTCTGGTTTGCTTTCCCAACCCCCTCTCTAAGCCCACAGCCCCCACCCCACCCTGTATTTCGCCCCTCCCTTCGTCTCTTCCCTTCAGGCCAGTCTTTCCCACACCCAGGCTCATCCCTTCCCCACCAACACTGGGTCAGCCCTCGCCTAGGCTCCATCCATCCTACTGGGGTCAACCCCTACTTCCCTTTTTGCGCCTTGCCTTGCTCAATCTCCTCCTCTTTGGGTCAATGCTAACCACAAATTCACCCATTACTTTTGGCACCCCTTCTCCGAGCCCCCCTTCCCTTTCTGCTGAGTCCCTTCCCCTCCTGCCTCCTCTCCTAGCCTCCTCCAGGTCCTTCCAACCCCAGCTGAGGCAGAGATGACACCCCCTCCTTGGCAGCGTAGCCAGCCATCAGCATTCCTGAGGGTGACCTGGAGGCTGCGCTGGTCAGGGAAGTGTCAGGTCACCCTCGGAGGGACGTTAGTCAGTAGAGAAAGGGTAGGGTCCAGGAAAAGGCAGAGCCACATGTTTGGCTTTGTCTAGGGGAGGATGTTGTCAACTTCAGGGTAACCTCTCCCTGCTACCTCCCCCACACGGGAGTCCTGTTCACCCTACATTCTTTGAAAAACACAAAATCATGAGGGTTCAGCTAACAGATTTGGGAACCAGAGGACTGGTTTAAATCAAGAGCCTCCAGAAAATCTTTAACGGGAAGTTGCTATTCTGGCATGTCCCTTCTGTTGCCCCCCACCGGGGAGGAATCTCCCATTGTCACCCACATAGCATGCAGGGACCATGCACACACCACAGACTTGCACTGCCTCCTAAGTTCCCAGGTGAGTTACTGGGTCAGAGAGAGACACCCCCATCACCCAAGTGCTTCCACAGACTGGAATTTGAGAGAGGTGCTTACTGACCCAGAATGAGCACACTCACATATCACAGAGGCTAGAAGTGGGAGGGGGAATCATAGCTATTTTTATTAAAAACTCTGGGAAACACCCCCCCCCCCCACCATCCAGAGGCAATGCTGTCTTAACACCATTTCAGGAAACTTCCAAAGTGACCAGAGAGCCAGCTGGGCTTGGAGGGAATTATTTGGTCAAGGAATCTTGTCTCAAAGAGCCTTGTCTAAGGGACAGAGGAGATGGGGAACAGAGTGATAATGGGTGAGGCAAGTGGAGTGCCTACAGTTTCTCTCCAAGGGGACCCTGTCTGGGTGGCATGCAGGGCCAGCCCTTGAGGGCCAGGACCTCCTTCAATTTGGGGCCTTAGTTGCCTGGCTTGCCTCACTCTGGGCCTGGTTCTGGCCCTGGCATGGAAGACTGGGTTCAGATGTTTAAGGCTAGCTGCAGCAGGCCTGTGAATGAGCTCCACCATCTCCCTGGGAGCTCAAGGGGCGCCTTCTCCCTGCTCCAGTCCAGCCACTGTTAAAACAGCCACAATTCTGCATATTGTGAACAAGGTCAGCACTTGATGCCCATTATCCCACTTAAGTGTGAACACCTTGTGGGGGACTTGTGAGTACCCCAGTTTTGCAACTGAGGAAAGTAAGGCCCTTAGAGCTTACGTGACCTAGCTAACTTCACACAGAGTTGGTGGCAGAAATTCAATTGGAGTTCAGAGCACTCTTTTTAGAACACCATCTTTTAGAAATAATTTCCTCTAGAATTCTCCCAGCTCTCACAACTTGAGCTGCTAGTCCCTCTCCTGGCCTCCAGGTCAGCAAACCTAAGAGCATATTGGATAGCAACCTTCATGCAGCACACCCTTCAAGCCAACCCGCTCCCCTTCCCCGAGTTCCAGATCTCAGCAGATGGACCTCCTCAAAACCTACCACCCAGAAATGTGGACAACATCTGGGCTCCTACCTCCCCCACATCCAGGCAATCTCTAAACCTGTCAATTCCACATGGACTCCATGTCACCCCTCCTTCTGTTCTGCCTCAGCTTAGCCCACATTGCTCACCAGACACTTCGCAGTGCTCAGAGGCAATGTTATAGGACAGCCCTGATACAAAACGGGGTGCCTGACTGTGGGTCCTCACCCGCGTGCTTAAAAGGACTTATCAAAACTCTACTGCAGGCACACGCGAAAGGTTAATAAAAGGTTTATTTACAAGGGAAGGGGAAATGAGGAAATGTACAACTCAGGGAGAAAAGTGGGAGACAAAGTTTTAAATGCATCCTACCCAATCCACCGATCTGGAATCCCAAATGGTGCTCTGAGAGCTGGCTGCAAGCCAGGAGCCGTGAAGCCAGGAAGTGAGCGAGAGAGTGAGCCCACGTATTTTGTTTTTATACCAAACCTGGCTGCTTAACTCCACCTTCAGGTCCCAGCCACCTTCCCTTTGGTGGTGACGGGATTTGTCTTTCCCAATGTCTTGACGGTTTTGGTCTGGAGTGGGGGTGGAGTCCACAAAGCCTGCATGGAATTAGCTCAGGACATCCTTTCCCCCTAACAGCAAGAGATGAAAGACCCACAATCTGCATGATCTGGTAAAGAGATGGGCACACAGACAACGGCCACCACAAGAGAGGTGGGCAGAAGGGTTGTAGAAGCAGAGGAAGGAGATGACACTAAAATCTAGAGGCCCCACCCCACAACAGATGAGCAGTCAGCCCAGTGTATTCACCGAAGGCCCCACCCCACTGCCCTCTCCACCTCTAACTCTAGGGCCTGAGCCCAGTTCACACCTCACACAAGACATGGTGAACAGCTGGACAGAAAAAGCTAGACAACTGCAGCAGCAGTTTCCTTGCCTGTCGAAGAGGAACAGTGATGAACCCTCTCCTGGTTGGTATGAAATTCAAACGAGGTCCTGGATGAATGTGCCCGGCCTTCATGGGCACTTGGTAATAAGATTTTTTTTTTTTCAATAACACAGCTGGCATTTCCAGTATTAACCCAGAAATAGGAGAGAAACAATTTCAGACTCTGCATGTTTTTTATTTTTTGTTTTTTTAAAGATTTATTTATTTATTTATTTATTTATTTATGCAAGCACTGGGTACAGTCAGAAGTGCAGGGAGAGTGAGAGAATTCACCAGAGCCAGAGCGGGGAGCAGAACAGGCAGAAGAACCGAAGTACACTGCTGAGGGGAGCAGCGGGCGGGCAGGAGAGGTCTGCCCACCATGTGGGACCCTCCTCCTGGTGGCCTGGGAGCAAACAGGCACTGCAAAGGCTGCGGGCAGCTTCGCAACCCAGTGCTCAACCGCTGCGCCATCGGGGAGGCCCTCAGAGTCTGCATGTTTTCAACCAGATTCAGTGTACCCCTGCAGCTCAACTCAGGCACCGAGGCACCATCTTGTCCCACTTTCCTTTAGGGACGTAGCCCCTGGAAAGGTGCCTGGCACAGCCCCTGTGTGGTATCTGCAGATGAGGGTAAAGAGTGCTCTTCCTGCTTCCCACGACAGCCTGCCATTTTCTTGTCCTTTCAATTTTCTAATCCATATGTGGAGCATGGGACATAGGATATTTTCAGTAAACGGTACTGACTATGGAGTAGGCCATACTAACCCTGGGGAGGGTGGGGGTACAGAATTTGGTCAAAGGGGTGAGAACCCAGACTTTTCTAGCTCTCAGTGCCTGCCTGACCCCCTCCAATGGCCTGCTTCCCAGAGCCAAGCAAGCCGGTGTCAGGGGGTAGCCCAAGGGCTAATCCATGTTTTCAGCGTGGCTGGGCCCTCTGTTCACAGGCCCTGGGCCGGATGGGATGTGGCTAAGCATCCGGGCATAAGATGGCCAGTGAAGGCGGCCCCTTTCTCATGGGCCTGGATCCCAGGCAGCCCAGTGTCTGAGTGAAGCCCCTGGGGCAGGAGGAACACAGCGGCTGGGCTGGGCAGCCCTTTGTCTGACCACGCTGGGTGGATATTCAGGCTGGCAGGAGGGATTAGTGGCCAGGGATTGGCCCTGGGGCCGGCCTTCCCACTGCCCTTTGGAGGCCAAAGGCCCAGGTCAGGGCACACAGTGTTGATGGCTCCCTAGATAGGAGAAATTCCCACCCTGTCCAAAGCTGTTAGCATTAACCCCAAGGCTCCCTGCCCCCAAACCCACCTCTATAGTGACACCAGGAGCCAAGACGATTTCAAGGCAAGGAGCAGAGGATGCAGGCAGAGCTTCCCCACCACTCTGCCAGGAGGGAAGTCTGAAGCTGAATGCCACTTTAGGTCCTTAGTCCAATTCCCACCCCCTCTGCAAGAGCCCCATATAAAGATGGGGGGGGGGGTGCAGTGGCAGAACTATTTAAGCTGAGCTATCACCAGACCACGAAAGGGTTCCTGGAATATTGCTCAAACCCCTTTAGTTTGAGTTCACTTCAGAATCACTTCCTCCCAAAGGCCCCCATCAGAGCATCCATAGACCCCATGGCCCAGAGGCTACAGAAGGGGCTTAGGAACCAAAGGAAATCTTAGGGATACCCTCACCCCACCCCCTGCACCCTGTTATCCTTAGGGCTGCTGCAGGGCCTCCTTCCCCTAGCCCCCAAAACTGGAGCTGCCGAGGGTCTAGTTCTTTCCTCGCGAGCCTTTGACCAACAGTTCCAAGCTGGTTGAGGGGCACATTGGGACGTTTGTTGGTGTAGCCTTTTCTAACCAGGCTAGTCCTGAATGAGGGATAGAAGGAGAAGCCCCAGCCTTATTCACACAACCTGACCCTGTTGGTGAGCCCAGTGAGCCGAAGGACCTGTTCCAGGCTCAGGAAAGGGGCAAAGATAGGCCTGGCTTTGGGGAGAGCATCTGTGAAGAACCCAGGAGGAGCCCCACCACCATCACCATCCTCTTGGCGACTCTTCGTTCCTCAAGCACTTCCATTCAGCCGATCCTAAGAGACTGTGTCCAGGGTGCCCAGTGCTCCATCAGTGAGGAGTCCGACTCGTCTCTGCCTTCACTGTGCTCAGCTGCACACACTCCCCATACGAGTTGGTAGGTGTGCAATACAGGCAGAGAAGGGACTGTGGGGTATAAAAGAGAGACCTCATCCAGCTTGGTGAAGTTGGTAAGGCTTCCTGGAGGGCATAAAATTGCAGCTGTCCAGCGTGGCAGCCCCAGGCTGGACGAGAGGCTCACTGTCTGTGCCCCGTGCTGTCCCATCACTGTGCTTCCCTGATTGACTCTTCTGTGTCTGGTTCCCACACTAGACTGTCTCCATGGAGGGCAGGTGCCATATTGCACTCATTTTGGATGCCTGGCTCTCTATTTAGTCAATGACCCTACACAAGCTAATGGTCAATAAACACGTGTCATATGACGGAAAGGGCGCTGGATACCCCAGACCGAGAAAACTATAGATGTAAAGGTCTGAAGGCAAGAGAGTCTGGTTCATTCTGCAGAGTCTGGTTCATTCATGCAAGACTCCGTATTTTTCTAAGAATTACATGAGCTAATATACGTCAAGTTCTCAGGACATATCAGTGCTGTGTGTAAGCTGTTGTTGCTGCCGTAGTGACTATTCGCTGAGCCAGTGTGCAGTGTTAAGGGACCGAGAAAAGAAGGCAGACAAGGTCAGATTGTAGATGACTTTATTTCCAGGTCAAGGAGCTTGGATTTTTCCTTTGAATTGTCAGCAGCCACATGACATAGTCAGATCCCTTGTTCAGATCAGTGTGGCACAGACAACCTGGAAAGGGAAGGGGCTGGAGGCAGAAGGGAGGCTGAGCCTGAGATGGTGTGAACCATGGCTCTGGCTCCAGGGCTGCATGAGACCCTTTGTTTCCTTTCATTCCAGATCAGGACAAAGAACCTCCAGCCGTCTATCCTAGACAATGTCTTAAACATCCACTCTGTCACATAGTCCAGGGACTGACCATCATCCTCTACTCCTTCCTTTCCCTCTCCCACCACCTCCAGTTACCAAGACCTGTCAGTTCTTAGAAATTTCTCTCAAGTCCTTTCTCCTCTCTTGTCCTTTGTCTCAGTTCTTATCCAGGTTAATTGTCACACTGCCCACTGCAGTAGCCTTCTGGCTGGTCTCCACACCTCCCCCTCCTATTCCTTCTCTACCTAGCAACTAGAGAGATCGCCCATGTGGGCCCTGCTTAAATACCTAGAGGGGCTCCCCGTTGCCTCCTGAGTCAGATACTGGCAGGTTCCATACAAGTGACCTGCAGCCTGACTGCCCGACCCCTCCCCACCTCCCTTGCCCAGCTTCCCCTGCAACACACGCATTCTACACGCAGCTACTCTCAGCCAAAGTGCCAAGTCCTCTCTCATCCTGAGTCTTTGCAAACTGAAATGAGCACAACCTGCTTTCCCAACTTTAGATACAAATACAAACTCATTTGTTTTTCCATTGCCGTCTCTTGATCTCCTAACACCTTTATTAATAAGAAGTCCCTCTGGTCCCCCTGAAAGAGTCCCACTCCACTTTGTCAAACAAATAACAAACAAGTGAACAAAAACCCTGAGGGTGTTCCCCTGCAAACCCAGAGAGGGAGATCACCACTTCTCCCCCCAGCCACTGCCTGGAAGGCCTTGTCTTCCTTGACCTGCCTGATGCACACGCCTTCCTCCCTGTCCTTTGAGAACTGCTTACAGATATAACCTCTTAATCCTCTAGAAAATATTCCCCAGTGTCTCTTTCCCTTTCCCTTCCACAGGCAAAAGGCCTATGGTGCCTCTGCCCTGGCCTACTCAGAGAGACCTCAGCACATGCCCCATGTCTGCCTCCTGTGCCCACAACATCCTAGACCCAATGCCAGACTGCAGAACTGCAGGACTCAGTGCCCACTAGTTGACTGACAGCCTTGCTGAATGAATGAATGAGTAATGAATGAACAAGGGAACAAACAACCACATGTGTCTGGAGCGGCTAAAGTTCCCGTGCCTGACTTCCAGCTAGGAATCTGCCTCCTGCCCTCACTGCCTCTCTGCTCTGCTCTGCAGCCCTGGGTGAGACCCCCCACCAGGTCCTGCTTCAGCAGGGTCCAGACTCAGCACGGGCTCAGACTCAGACAATGTTGGCTCAGCCCTGAGAGTGTAATTCCAGCCGCTCCTAAACCACAAACTCGGCATCTGAAGTATGTTCCGTGTCATTTTGGGCTGTCAGCGTTCTGCCATCTACCTCCTCCCTGCGCTCTAGTCTCAGGGCTCTCCTAGTGCCCTGTTTCTTATTTCCAGAGAAGCTGAGAAGCAGTAACACTGTCGGCCAGGCTGGCTGACCCAAGGGAACCCAGGCTGAAAAGTAAGTTTGAATTCACCGCTTAGTTGCAGTAAGATCCTGAGCAACCAGCACGACTCCAGGGCCCCTGTTAGACCCGACTGCCCAAGAACTCTGAGATGATTGAAGACAATGACTCCCAGTCTATGGGCCCCTTCACTAAAGCAAAGTATCTGGAAACCACGTGGCACCCACTACTCTCTGTAAAGTGGAGGCACAATATGTCTCACACACGCAAGTAGGAATGTTTTTCCAATGTATGTCGCTGCTGTGGCTGATAACCACATTGAAAAGCTTTGAGTCATTTTTATTTTAAATCCATAAATGGATGCTAAAAGCACAACCGCTATCACATGGAATGATGGAGAGGCATTTTTTTTAATGCCTACTCTTAAGTAACCACTTTAGTCCAATATGCCTTCTTTACAGTTTTGGAGATTGAGCCCCAGAAAGGGGAGAGACTTGCCAAAAGTCAGTACAAAGTCAAAAATAGAGGCTTAATTCTGACCCCCATCTCCTTAGCATTTATTCAACAGTATTTACTAAGTTCCTGTCTTGTGGCAGACTCTGTGCGAGGCACTAGGGAGCCAATGAAAGACCAATACTCCTAGGATCCACATCTGTCTGAGAGGGGGGTGAGTGTTCTGCAGGGAAAGGGGACATTGAATGAAGACTTTATCCAACTGGCCAAAGAAGTCATTGAAGGACTGGCCCTCCCCGGTGGCGCAGCAGTTGAGTGCTAGGCTGTGAGGTTGCCAGCAGCCTCTGTAGCGCTGGTTCGATCCCCAGCTGCCGGGCGAGGGTCCCACATGGTGCGCAGACCTCTCCTGCCACGCTCACTGCTCCCCTCAGCAGTGTACTTCCATCCTTCTGCCTGCTCTGCTCCCCACTCTGGCTCTGGTGAATTCTCTCACCCTCCCGCACTTCTGACTGTACCCAGTGCTTGTATAAATAAATCTTAAAAAATAAATAAATAAAATATACTTGTCACTTCTTTAAAAAAAAAAAAAAGTCATTGAAGGACTGGAATCAGAAAGTGATGTGACAAGATTCCTCCTGTACTATAACCACTGTATTTGCAATGTGGAAGATGGAGCAGAAGGGTTTTATCATTGAGGACACTTGGATTCAAGTAACAGAAACTCTCAACTCAAAGCAATTTGGGCTGTCGGGAAATACTTTCTCCCCAACAAGAAGACCAGAAGCAGTGAGGGTTCTGTGCCCTTTCTCACTAGACTCTGCTATCCCCCATGGGTTGCCTTCATCTTCAGGCTGACAAGATAATCACAGCACCCAAAACTAGGATAGCCCAGTTCCTAGAATCAGGAGGAAGAGAGGTGGTCTCTTTCAGGAGAGGAAGCTCTCCTCTGCTCTCATTGGCTAGAAGTGTACCACGCCCCCATTCCTAAACCAATCACTGCAAGAAGGTGTGAACACCAGGCTTGACTGGGACTCCTCGGAACCACCTACCCCTAGTCTAGGGATGGGTCGCTTTCCCCTGAAGCAGGTTGCTTCGTGGAACACAGCGGACACTGAAAAACAAAAAATAAACCAAAAAAAGCACCAGTTCCCTTAGGGAGGAGGAGAGGAAACCTCAGCGAAATCTGCTATTATGAGGCAGGCAGATCAGACTGGAGTCGACAAGACAGGGCAGCTTCTATAGAGCCTTGCCCGAGAGGCTCCTGTGGTGTCTCCTGACTTGGTCTCAGCTCCTTAATACTAGACCTGGCACCCATCCTCTTGTGGATCTGGGCTCAGGAGTCCCTGAGAGGAAGAAGAGTGGTCAGAAAAGACCATGTATTTCTTCAGTGGGACACACAGGCGCCCATCTGAGAAGCAGAGACCAGGGAGTCAGATCTGAAAGACCATCCGGCTGGGTGACCCAGGCAACCATCCTGACCTACTTGAGCCTCCGTTTCTCCTTAGAGAAATGGGAGAGGACATTCTCATTCTTGAGCAACTTTCACCACAAAATGTTAAATCTTTATCACCAAGGATTGGGGGGGAAGGGGGGTGGAACAAGGGTTTAAGAAGGGAAGGGGAGGTTGATAGGAGGGTTAAGAAAAAGCAGGGTAGAGAGGCTAGAACTGGAGTGGCTCCCCTCAGCTTAGGAGATTTAGGCATCCCATCCCAGCTCTGCTTTCCGATTCCAGGCAAGTGTTGGTTGTTTGAAATTGGCCACAGTGGGAGTTTCTACCTCCCAGAAATTGGCAACTGCTGCAAATCAGGATGCCCCTCCTTCCCTGTCCTGAGATCCAGCTATTAAACCCTCAGCAGTCCACCACTTGACCAGACTCCAACCATTAAAATAATAAAGCTCAGGGCCTCCCTGGTGGTGCAAAGGGTTAAGAGAGCACAAATGAAGCTCTCCACAGCCACTGCAGCACGAGTTCAATCCCCAGCCAGGGAGCTACCCACATGGCACAGCAGACCTCTCCTGTCTCGCCCGCTGCCCCCTTCAGCAGTGTATTTCAGTCAATCCGCCTGTTCTGTTCCCCACTCTGTCTCTGGTGAATCTTCTCACACCTCTGGCCCGTACCCCAGTTCTTGTATGCATAAATAAACATAAATCTTTAAAAAAAATAAAGCTCAGAGGAGATTGAGATTCTCAGGTTGTCTAGAGCCGGGGCCTTGAGAGACAGAGGAGCTATCTTTGGGACGGCTAAGCTCACACTCTTGGAGCTCTCTGTGCCCAGCTCCAGGCCAGAGCCTTATGTACCACCTCTAATGTGGGATTCTGTGAGTCTGACTGACCTCCCTACTTCACCCTGAGTTCTATTATAGTTCATTCTGTTTGACTCAGTCGCCTTCCAGTAGGATTTCATGTTGTGGGACATGCTCAGTGAGGTGTGGTAAGGATGGCCATCACTGTTATGGGGGAACATGCTGTGTATCTGGGTGGACAGGCCTAATGCCCTGCAGGAAGTTTGGGTCCACTCCCTGAAACACTGGGCAAACCCTGGGAGAGGTAAACCTTTGAGGAATGCTTGATAACATGAGGATGTCTTCATGATATTAAGTTAAATACCAAAAAACAGTACAAAAGTGACATGGGATGCTTCTGATGTTCATGTATATTATATGTACATAGAAAAAAATAGGAAGTAAAGATACTAAAATATCACAGTTATCTCTGGGTGATGGAACTGGGGTGCTTTTTCTTTTTTTCTTTTTGGGAGTTAGAATGATGAACATTATTGACCAAGTTGTCAGATTGTGCCCTTGAGACACACACCCTTTGCTGTACGTATGTTAACTCTTCAAAACACAGATTTTTAATATTTGTATATATTTAATACACCAGAAACCAATAACAATGGTTGCCTTGGGGGGAGAAAATGGTATGGGATGGGAGAGGGAGATTTTAGCTCTGCACCATTTGTATCTTTTGAACTTGGAATCATGTGAGTATCTCACCCGTTCAAAAATGGGTTGATTGAATCCCCCTACCCTCAAATAGACACTAAGCATGCAGGAGTTCTTCAACCAGAAAAACTGCTAATTTCAGAAACATCCCCAATTTACAAAGCAGGAAATGAAAGTTCATAGAAGCAGAGGCAGGCTCCAGAGTTAGCCTCCCTAGAAAGCATTTCCAAGCCCCAGGGCTTATCCAGTGGTAGCAGCCCTCAGTGCTTTGGGGACTTTGAGTTTACAAATTTCAGCTTCCCTACAAATGAATGGCCACTTGCTAGATGTAGAAATTGAAAACTCACCCCTTATCACTTAGAGCATTAGTTCCTGGTCTCCCGCCTGATACCTCACTAGGCCAGCAGGCATAGTCCCCCCAACAGTCTGTTAAGGGAAAGATTCGGTAGACTGTCCCTAGGAGGCCTGGAGAGGGCAGCCACTTACTCCAAAATCCTGCAGCCAACTATATGTGTCATGGAGGACTAGAACCCCAGAATGGGTCCAGAACCTCTAGCAGGGAGAAGGATGGTCTGTCCCAGAGGCGGGAAGCACCATCTGGAACAGTTTATGCCTTTGGAGTAGGCGTGCAGTCATTAGTAGGGCTTTGGGATGTTTGGGGGCAATAACTGCATGTTTTTCCCAGGGTGCATTGTGAATTGCCTTTGCTCAGAATGTAATGAGTATGTTTCCTACAAGGGACGGATGTTTACGCTGCTCCTCCCAGGCCTGCCTGGGCTGCTCTTCTGCTGTCGGCTTGGCACTGGGCTCCTGGCATTCCTATTTATAGATGGGTCCAACAGCCTTAGGACCACTCACTGGATTCAACTGGGAGCCTCGCTTCCCTGATGGGACCGTGGACTAGTGGGGCTGGCATGGGGAAGACTCATTCCCTCCACTACTTTACTGTGGTCAAGAGTCACTTCTTTTCATCTCTGTTCAAAGACTCCACCCTAGGGATTTTCCAAGCTTGAAAAATGGAGGTTTGTTATTGTTGTTGTTTCCCCAGAAATTACATGCACAGATTATGCAAATAAGTTCCACTTGTGTCCCTTCCCCTCCCCTCCTAGGCTGCCGCTTTGCTCATTCTCCTTTGCACCCTCAAAAAGGTGGGTTCTTCTGCCTGGACTGCCTTTCTTCCTCTCTCCAGATCCACCTGCATCTGAAAGACTCAGCTTCTGCCACCTCCTCCAGGAAGCCTTCCAAACTATTTGTCTCCTTTGACTTCCCCACAGCTCTTGTGCTTCCCTCTGTCACAGCCATGACCACATTCAGTGCTGAAGCCTTGCTTAGCTCCCTCCCCTACCCAGCTCTGTGAACCTGAGAACTAAGTATATGAGCTATTCCTCTAGTAAGAGTGCCAGTGTCCAACATTGAGCCAGGGACAGAAAAAATGTACAGTGGATGCTGACTGACTAATTGATAGTCAATAGAGCATCAAGGACAGGGCCTCCCTGAGAGTGCAAGGGGTTAAGACACAACACGTGACGCTGTCCGCAGCCTCTGCAGCATGAGTTCAATCCCTGGCCAGGGAGGTGACCCACATGGCACAGCAGACCTCTCCTGACTCACTCGCTGCTCCCCTCAGCAGTGTACTTCAATCAGTCTGTTCTGCTCCCTGCTCTGTCTCTGTTGAATCCTCTTACCCTCCCACATCTCTGGCCTGTACCCCAGTTCTTGTATGCATAATAAATTAATCTTAAAAAAAAACAAATAGAGCATCAAGGACAAAGGGGCAGGGTGTGACCCCATCATTTTATAGATAAGGATACTGAGACTTGAAGAGGGAAGGGAGGGATCAGGAATTGTTGGCACAAGTGACAGGATACCAACTCTAACTTTAAAAAATGCATGAGGGGAGATAGATTGGCTATCAACTCAGGGTGAGGATGAAGCTGGATTTAAGGATGTCTGGAACAAGTTCTCAAACATCCGCTTCAGGTCAGCTTCCCGTTCCCAGGCTACTTTCTCCATGAGGTTTGGGAACCTGGCCGTTCCGTGCACCCAAACTTACAATTCAGCAAACAGAGGTAAAAGAGCTGCTGTTAGAAAAAGGACCTGGACAAGCACTTGGCTCTAGTGTGGGATCCAGTCACCATGACTATGGGGATGTAGCCGGCAGTCGTGACCCTTGCTCCTCTTCCCCTTCCCAGAGTGGATTAACTCAGAGTTGGACACCTGCTTCAGTGGAACCAATCACCCGCTTTTAGGAATTTGAATATTCTTTCCACCTGTCTGGACCTACCAGGTGCCAGAGATGCAAAAAAGGCCAGGCTGGGAAGAGACTAGGACAGAGAGAGAGGCAGGGAGATGCCTCCCAGGTTCCTGAGGGCTTTCTCCAACTGCGTCAAGTCCTTCTCTGGGTTAGGTTGTTGGACACTCCCGGACATTGTGATCCAGCCCTTTCTTTGTGGACACCACTGTAGTTGATTTCTTGTTGCGATAATAGGATTTTTTAGCACACACCCCAGTGCCTTTGTGGAAAACAAGATCACTGTGTGAGTCCACCGGGATACTTCAGCCTCTGTAGGTGGTCTGGTGAGGAGAGGTGAGGAGGGCTTCCCTGGAGCAACAGGACTCCTTGTCCTTGAAGATGGGAGGGCTATCAGCAGAGAGGAGAGGTAGGAGGGCTTCTCAGGGGACACCGGAGGTGATGCAAGGGAGTCCAATTTGAAGGAGCTGAATGGACAGCCAAGCACAGAGGTGAAGTAGGGGCCAAGAAAGACAGTGGTCTCTGGCCCCCTAGAAGTTCCTCCAAAACATCCAAGTGTCTGGAGCATGTCGGGAGGGTTAGGGAGACATTCACCTCGGATGCTGGTTACAAATCCAGTCACTGCAGTGAACACGTCCCTCCCAAGCTAACCCACCAGACACCAGGCTATTTGCCATTTCTGGACCTGCCCCTCACGACCCCTCCCCTAGGCCCTTGTGCAGTTCCACCAGCCCTTCCATCCTACCTCAGCCTCCTCCAAAGCCACCTCACCCCAAAAGCTTTTCCTGTGGCCCTCCCCCAGCCTCAGACTGAAACCCGGGCTCTCTTTCTGGCTTCCCCAGGGTCCCTCTACCATGTAGTTTATATTATAATTATCTGTGCAGGAATCTGTTTCCCCCACTAGAATGCGAGCCCCGGGGCTAGCACTCAGATCTGATTCATCTGCTTCTCTATTGCCCAACAGGGGGGCTGGTTCACGGAAGGGAAGTTTGCTAAATGCCTGAGTGTATCCACTGTCTGAGCTAAGCATGGAAGAGTCATTTTGCTGCCTCCTTATCAAATTCCCTCCCCGACCTACCAGCCCAGAGAGGAGCAAGATGCAAGGGATGTGAAGGAGGCGGTCCTCCTGCAAAGGGTGGGTGGTGGGTGTGGGTCTGTGTGCAGAGACACGCATGTGCTGCATGATTGTGAGCCCTGGTAGGTGTGGGGAGCACTCTCTAGGTCACAAGTCAAGGAGTGTACCCCCCAGGGTGAGGCAGCTTGACTAGGTCTTCAACCTCCTGGGCCCATGCTTCATCTAGTCACATGGCCCTAGGACCCACAGATAGGAAACCTGGAGTTTATTGGGATATGTAGTCAATGGCTCCAAAGCCAAACACAGCTGGCCTGGAGTCCAGGAGGATCTGGGGCACAAGGGTCGATCTAATCTACCAAACCATTCTCCTGGAAGATCCTGCTGCTCTTGGTTAACCTGTAGTTCCACATCCAGGTTGATTAGATGCTTCCCTTCCTTATGCTGCTCCCCAAGTCTCACAAATGGCCGGAAGAGTTTGGAGTGGCAATTTGAAAAGAAACTGGATGTTCAAAGGTTGGACAAAGCAGAAAGAAGCAGGAAATGAGTACTTACTGAGTGCCTGCCCGTTCCACCCTTGACTAATTTCATCTCTTCGTCCCCACGAGCCTAGCTGGAAGTCCTTTCTCCATGTGTATGGCCAGAGAGACAAGTGCCCTGGCACCAGGTGGCTTGCCCCAGCTTGAATAGGTGAGGGGTGGAGCAGGGACTTGAACCCCTTTCGAAGGTGGTGCCCTCTCTTTATGGCTTTCCATCATCTTTAGAGGGCTGGAGGTGGCAGCCTGGCTTCCTCTTTCTCCTAATGCTTCATGGCGCCAGGCCCTCCTTACCCTGCATGTCTAATCCTCTCACACAGACCTCCAGACAGAGTTCCCAGACTGCCCTCCGGTCGCTCCCACCTGCTGCTCCCCCTCCATGATTTAGCACAGTTGCAGTTGCTTAGTCCACGGGTGACTGCCTGTGTGATGTCCGTCTCTACCGTCAGGCTGTGAATTCCATGAGGGTGGGGCTCTGTCTCTTGTGCTGCTTTATTCCCACTTGTTCATTCAGTCCCCGATGTGACAGCACTGAGCTGGGTAGTGGAGAGACAACCCAGAAAAGGAAAAAAATCCCTTCCCTGTAGAGCTACCAATGTAGAGAGACGCCAATAAGCAAATCGTTTAGTGCATTAAGTCTTAGAGGGTAATAAGCACGATGGACAGAAAAAAAACAGGGAGATTAGAGAGAGGGAAGGGTGGGATTTTACCTAGGGAGATCAGGAAGGGCCTGGAAGGAGAGAAGGGAAAAGAACCATTGGGTGCGTGGGGGAGGACATTGCAGACTGTGGGAACAGCAAGTTCCAAAGAGCCACAGCAGGAGGCTGGCCCTGCAGGCAGAGCGAGGGCAGGAGGCCTGAGTGGCTGGAGGAGAATGAGCCAGGCGGGAGCACTGAGCCTGCTACCACTGGGGGTGGCAGAGTGACGATCTGATTTAGCTTTAAAAAGGATTGCTCTGGAGGCCTCCCTGGTGGCGCAAGGGTATGAGAAGACACAGCACTATGAAGCTGTTCGCAGCCACTGCAGCACAAGTTCGATCCTGGCCAGGGAGTTGACCCACATAGCGCAGCAGACCTCTCCTGTCTCGCCCGCTGCTCCCCTCAGCAGTGTTTTTCAGTCAGTCTGCCTGTTCTGCTCCCCACTCTGTCTCTGGTGAATCCTCTCACCGTCCCACACCTCTGGCCTGCACCCCAGTTCTTGTATGCATAAATAAATCTTTTAAAATAAATATATAAATAAAAAAGGATTGCTCTGACTACTGTGCTAAGAATGGATAGTTTCTGATACACATTAGGGACTTTTCAGACACTCTTGAATGAGTGAGTGTGGCTTGTGAGAGAGAAGAAGTTGCTGTCTCAGGGAGAAGCTGGAGAGGCCCTGGCAGCCATTCCTAGATTTGCCGTCCCGTGATCCTGAGCCCACTTACATCCTAACCTTGAGAGTCAGCTTTCAAGGTCCAGTTATAAGTGGATGGAACAGGTTTCTGCTGAGCAGAGGGTGAACCTCCGTGCTATCAGGCCATCTTAGAAAACCTCTCTTTTCCAGGAGGTGTGTGAGTCTAGACCAGGTGGCCTCAGAAAGGCCTTGTGTTTGCCACAGGCCAGGGACAGCCTGTGTCCCCCGACCTCCCTTCCTGTCCTTTAGCTCAGACGTTGCAAATGGGTTCATAGGCCCCTGCTCCTTGTGGGCCTCCACCAGCCCTCAGGCACGCAGGCCTTCTCGGCACATTGGGTCTAGCTTCCTTAGCAAGGCTGGGCGATGAGGCCAAGAGCACTGGCCTGGGAGGCCCCTTTGGCAGTGGAGCACTGGCAGTGGCATTTGGCTGTCCAGGGCGGCAGGCTCCGCGTAGGCAGTCCCAAATTCCAGGGAGCCAAGGCCAAGCAGGCCAGGAATTCCTTGCCTTAAATTTTGCCTCTAATTCCTCCCAGAAATGAGGCATGTCAGTCTTTAAATTCTCGGGTTTTTATGAGGCGATTATGGTGATTACTATAAATCTCCCGTGTGTTGTTTTCAAAGGGGCAATTAAGTGGAGGAACCAGGCACCATTTTCATTTCTCATTAAGTGATTAGGGTTTGTTTGGCAAATCCCGACATCTGTGGCTAGAGGCAGGCTCTGTTGAGCTTGACATGGGCAATACGTAGCCTCCACACATGTGACGCATCCAGCACTTCCCTCAGCCCTGGCTTCTAGCCCTAGGGGGTTGAAAGGAATATTTTCATTGTACAGGTGAGGAAACTGAAGCACAGAAGAGGAAACCAATTTTTCACCAATGGCAAGCAGAAGAGCAAGGCTCGGCCTCCATGAGGAAGCCTAGCCATGACACCCTGTTTCCTGTATAAAGAGCTTTGGGGGGCCTCCCTGGTGGTGCAAGGGGTTAAGCACAGCACTATGAAGCAATCCGCAGCCTCTGCAAAATGAGTTCGATCCCCAGCCGGCTAGGGGCAACTCACATGGCGTAGTAGACCTCTCCTGCCTCGCCCGCTGCTCCCCTCAGCAGTGTATTTCAGTAGATCTGCCTGTTCTGCTCTCCACTCTCTCTGGTGAATCCTCTCACCCCCGCACCTCTGGTCTACACCCCAGCTCTTGTATGCATAAGTAAATCTTTAAAAAAAAAAAAAAAGAATGGGCTTTTGATAAACCTCAGAGGCAACTCTGTTTCAGGAGGAGCAGCGAAGGTCCCTTTGGCCTTGGGTTATTTTCCTACCTGATTCTTCTTTCTCCTAGAATAACCACCACATCAACAAGTATGGCAGACAGTGGCCCACCCACAGTCACTACCAGCCTCCTTTCCCTTCACCTACTTCTCACTAATGAGGCTCTGCCTCAACCTTTTTAGTCCATGGCAGTCCGCTTGACCCCATTCTGGCCAGTGAGAAACGTGGGGGATTCTCTTGGAGGACTTCGGGGTAAGATTTTCGTCCCACTTACAGTCACTCTAGGAGAAAGTCTTTGCACCATCCTCATTTTCTCTTCTGCTTTCAGATGTGGTTGTTCGAATTGATGCTTGCAGCTGAGGCAGCCATTTTGTAACTTGAGGCACTGGGCTAGAAGAAAGCCAACTAACTATTCTAATCATCTATTGCCACATAACAAATCGCCCCCAAAGTCCAGCATCTTAAAACCACAATGCATTACATCTTTCATCCTTCTGTAGATTGACTGGGCTCAAATAGTCGGCTCTCACGTGAGGTCTCTGATGTGGTTGCCATCTGCTGGGGACTGCCCAGGCGCAGTCTAAGGCTCGAGCAGCCCGGATGTCCTGGATGGCTCACTGCATACTCAGAAGCTCATGCTGGATGTCCAGAGGCAGTGCAGCGAGGGATGGAGGCCAGGACATTTTCATGTGACCTCTCCATATGGCCTTGGGTGTCCCACTGCATGCAGCTGGTTTCCTAGGGCAAGTGTTTCAAGCATTAAGCCTTTTTTTGAGTGTCACACAGATGCTGCAAGACTTGTGACCTAATTGTGAAAGTTCAAAATGTCAGTTCCAGCACATTCTATGGGTTAAGCTATGAATGAGCATGGAAGTGGGGTCTTTCCTGAGCCTTCTGATGAGAGCCTGCCCCAGCCAGTATCTTGATTTAGGCTTTGTGACACTGAGCGGACAACCCTGACTTCTGACACACACCACTGTGGGCAGCAAGTGTTTCAAACTGCCACGCTGTGGTGGTTTGTCATGTAGCCACAGGAAATGCAAGCACCTAGCATGCCCCCCTCCCTGTCCGCCCCTTGAACTCTTACTGTGTTTGTATTGTTTTGGTATCACTTATACGTGGCACCTAGAGAATCCAAACAAAAGGTCAGATTAAAACCAACCCTTGAAAGCTGAGGTGTCCAGCGGGGGTAGGGAGGCACATGGACTATGGTGGAGGATTGTGGTGCCTCAGTGGAGGGAGAGCTCTGGAGACCATATCTGAGGGGGGATATCCTATACTGTCAAAACCCTAACAAGGATATAAAACAAAAAACAAAAAGAAGTGTTTTGGCTTTCCAGCCCAGCTCAGGACACAGAAACTGCCATAATGTCAATGCCAAGAAGCACAGGGTTGACACTTACGAATTGCTTTTTAAGGAGGGAGGGCTGGTGCCCAAGAAGCATGTCCACATGCCTAAACACCCAAGCTTTGAACAAGAATGTGCGCCATCTTTAAGATAAGAAGGCCTTCAAATCAGGAGACTCCATGGAGGAAGTTTGCCTGGAGACTTTTTTTTTTAAGATTTATTTATTTATGCATATAAGAACTGAGGTACAGGCCAGAGGTGTAGATGGTGAGAGGATTCACCAGAGACAGAGTGGGGAGCAGAACAGGCAGATCTACTGAAATATACTGCTGAGGGGAGCAGACGGCAAGTCAGGAGATGTCTGCTGCACCATGTGGGTTTCTTGCTCCCTGGCCAGCCGGGGGATCGAACTCGTGCTGCAGTGACTGTGGACCACCTCATAGGCTGTGTCCCAAACCCTTGCGCCACCAGGGAGGCCCGCTGGGAGATATTTCTGCAGGCACCTGAACAACAAGGGTGTCTGGTATGTCTGGTAGCATCTCCCTCCACCTGCCCCCTGAGGTCACTGCTACCCTGTGCGGCAGCCAGCAGAGTCTAGCAGGACCCAAAGCAGTCTGCGGGACCCCCAGGAGAAGCAGCAGCACTTACAGGCAGACGCTGGGCCCTTTGGTGCCAACAGGAAAAAGACAGGAGCTGAGTCAGCAACCAAATTCCAGCTTAGAGGTGGATTTGGTCTTGGATGTGGTCCGTCACCTCAGTGAAGTTGGAGATTATTTTTGTATGGAATAAACCTGTAGCCAGGAGGGAGAGAGAGAGGAGAAAGAAGGCGGGAGGGAGGGAGGTGTTTTGGCTTAGTGGTTCAACTCTCAGACGGTGGACAGGCAGACCTGGCTAGAATTTTTCCTCTGTGAGGATTAGCAGTCACGAACACAGTAAACAGTCAATAAACAACCGTAATTATTGTTCTTATTCATGCTGTGAGTGTCTGTGCAGCTCTCACTCCCTCTGTAAATGTTTCCCTGACTCCTTGCCTCACTCTGGGAAGTTCCTCACACCTTCTACACTCTGTACTGGCTGACTGCACAGCCTCCTGCTGTGCTGGTTACCCATCCTCTCCAAGCTGTTAGCCTCTGGATGAACAGAAATCTTGTCTTTTCCAGGCCAGTCATGTCCAGAAGAAGAGGCTCTAGGTATGTTTAAGGAAGAGGAACACAGAAGCACTTTCTTGAAGTCTGAACTGTCTGGTGAGGAGGGCTGTCAGGGAAGGTGGGTTTCTGTTTCTGGGGGGTCTACCTGTCAGGGAGGTACAAGGCACTGACTTCATGGCATGTTGAGTTTTTCTGGCCTCACTGTGTCCCGAAGCTGAGGTTTGTTTCATACAAGCACACGAATACACAGCAAGCCAGGAGGCAGGTGCCAGAGGGTGAGGACCCTCTCCAGCTAGGGTTGGTGGGGAAGGAAGAGAGTGTTAGCTGGCCATTAACTCATTCATTCAATTATTTTAACATGCATTGTTAATTTGGGCAATCCTGCACTGGGGGATGCTGAAACAGACTTTGAAAAATAACTGGGACTTTGACAGCTGCTCCTGAGGGAGACGCTTTCAGTAAAGGTCAGATTATGATCAAGACTTGACTGAGCAGTTCTCCAAGGAGCACTCAGAGGACAGGGCAGGGGCACTGAAGTCTGCATTTAGCTAGAAGGGAGATGGGATGGGGAGTTGTGCTTTTTTTTTCAGTGGCAAGAATGAGCAAGAAAGAAAAGAGTGAATACAGCACATCTTAGAAAGTTGGTTCTAGGAGCAAGGAGCCTCCCAGCTCTGTGCAAGGAGGCAGAACAAGATTGCTGGCTTGCGGTTGCAGAAACAATTGACTGGCTGACAAACTAGTGAAAGGTGGCAGCAGGGTGGATCCTGGGCGCCCCTTAGTGGCCATATTGAGCCACTACATCTGATGCCTCTGACAGTCAAGCGCCCAGCTGATTGCTTCTCTTACATTGGGCCTGAGCACCCTCTCTTCCACTCAGTAGGAGTACTTTGTGCAGTGACAACGATTTGTGCAAATGCACCCGTGTATGGGGTTGCATGTTTGTGCTTCCCAGTCGTGTGGATGTATACATGTATAATGTGTGTGTGTGTGTGTGTGTGTATAGAATGTGTCCTGGTGATGGGCACATGTGTGCGGGTTGTGCGTGCAGGTATGTGCTGGCTGCTTGTGTACAAGCCTGTGTGTATGCATCTCTGTGTTTGTATATATGTGTATCTGTCGGTGTGATTGCTTGTGTCTAAATGCATGTGTGTTAATGAAACTTTTGGGGCCTTGGCTTGCTTTTCTGTTACACATTGAAATAGTTAAGCTCCGTAATCTTATTGTTTGTTTAAAGTTTGCTCTTGGATGGAGGCCTGTTCCAGAATAACTAGCAGATGCGAAAAGCATCCATTATGTATTTTTGCAATTAGCCGAAAACCCAGAAACTTTTCTTAAATAACAGACACAATTCTGTGGGTTGCTTATTGCTGGGAGCCACCTCCTCTCCCCGGCTCGCTTGAGCCGGCCCCAGGCCCAGACCCAACCCAGGCCAAGTCAGGGAGGGTTTGCAAACTGTCCCTAGTGAGATGGAAAAACCATTAAGTGTTCAGAATAGAACTCAAGGGAGCTTACCATGAGGAGGTAAAGGAGAATAAGGGAAGGGTGGAGGAAACAGCCTCCAAAATCTGAGAAGCCATTGTCAAACGGACTCATCCAGCCCGGAAGTTACCCAGCGTTCTCATTTGGACCAACATCCCTTTACCTGTCCATTCTATCTCCCCACCTTATCTTCACATAGTCCTATCTCCCGTTGGTTGGTACACGGGTCCCCCACTCCCCCACCCCTCACTCATCCTCACTCCCTCTTGCTAGTGCTGTTTCCCTCCCAACCGCCAGTAGCATATCTAAGAAGCTTTGTTGAGTAGGTATTCCGGGCCTCGGGAGGACACCTGAGAGGCAGAGACAGAAGCCTAGGGAAGGTTCTCAGGTTTGGGCCCTCTGCAAGGCCCTGTCTATCTGTAGGGGCAGGAAGACCACAGTGCAGGTTTTCTAAGATCCAGCAGACCAGGTAAAGGAGGAGTCAGCGTCCTCAGTGGTTTTTGCAGGTCTTTTATTGGGATTTACCCGGTACACAGCAGGCAAGGGTGCTGGGGGTGCTGGGGGGCCAGTAGGCTGGCAGGCCTCCCAGCACCCAGCAGGTTTTCACTCTGGGCTCTCCGGCCTTCTCTCAGCTTCTGCTTCTCTTGCTTCTCTCTTGGCTTCTGCTGGTGTCCCCGTGATGCCGCCCTTAAAAGCCCAATCGAATCCCACCTATGCCACACCCTACTCCAGGTGCCCGCCATCAGGCATGCATTCAGGACCGCAGGGTTCCATCATCTATCCTAATGGCAGGAGGGCAGAATAGCCTGATACCTTTTACATTACCCTACACTATCACGATGTTCCTTAGCCTTTCCTCCCTGCTCCTGTGGCAGAGAAGTCCAGGGGGACTTCAGAATTAGATAGCCACACTTTCAATAAGATGGTCCCCAAACCACAGAATCTCAGGGCTAGAGGATTCCAAAACACCTGCCAAGTGGGCATCCAGGCTGCGCTTGGACACTTCCAGTAGCGGCAAGCACACCTCACATCCTCAAGCAGCCCAATTCACTGTGGGTGGCCCTGACTTTAAAAGGTCTCCCTTGTGCAACCATGCCAAGCCAGGTAGGTTCACCATCAGTTCTAACAGTTTAAGAGAGAATTTGGGGGCCTCCCTAGTGGCGCAGGTGGTTGAAGCTGTCCGCAGCCTCTGCAGTGCGGGTTCTATCCTGGCCGGACAGGGAGATTCCGACATGGCGAGGCAGACCTCTCCTGTCTCGCCCGCTGCTCCCCTCAGCAGTGTATTTCAGTCTGCCTGTTCTGTTCTCCACTCTGTCTCTGGTGAATCCTCTCACCCTCCTGCACTTCTGGTCTATACCCCAGTTCTTGTATAAATAGATCTTTTTAAAAAGAGAGAATTTGGAGCCCTTAGCATCATCTTTACAGGTTTTAATAGTGTGCAGAGAAGACAGCTGGCGGGAGATAGCAACTTGACCCCCCTCCCCCAGGGTGACGCCACCTTTTTATCCCCTCCCTCCTAGGCACAGGTGTGCACACTTGCACATGCGCGCGCACCCATGCTCAGGTGTCCACAATCAGGCACAAGTGCCCTACACCCACGCACCTTCTGAGTTAACATAATCAAGGCCACAGGTAATAGCCACAGACGCTAGTGGCATAAATATCCTGATTAAGTCACTTACCCTACACTTCTGTTGCTTCTACTGCCTTAGCTGTGCCCTTACGCCCACACCGATGACATCTTCTCCACCTCCCTTCAGAGGTCTGCAGACAGTGGCTCCTTGCCTCTGCCCCATCTCACCTAGACAGTGGCAGCTGCTGTGTGAGATGAGAGCAGCCCTACTATGTCAAGATGTTATCCACTTGACAACCTCTTTAGTAGAACATTTTATGGCCTTGCAGGACTTCTCTCCCTTCAACCCATGAGCTTCTGAGATAGTGAACTTGGCAACTGCTTGATTTGCAATCTTTCACTAAGGTCATCATGAATTTATCATTCATCAAGCACTAATTTCACACACTCTGCTGGGAACCGTAGATAAAAGACAAGATCGGGCTCTTGCCCACAAAGATGCAAAGCTGGGATCTGCTCTGATCATGTTTAGCGCCATGGCTCCCAAAGTCATCACTTTGAGAGTTCCAGCTGCATCACTTGGAACTTTATGAGAAACAGTGATATAAGAAATGCAAATTCTCGGACTGCCCCAGACCTACCGAACCAGTAAAACATAGGGGTGCTCTAGCAAGCTGAGTTTAACCTTCCAGCTGGTTCAGATACAGTGCAGTGTGAGAACCATTTGTTTAGATACACCTGTGGAAACTTTAAAATTCAATTAGAATCTGGAGGGGGTGGAAAAGGGAAGCCTGAGGCATTAATTGCTTTTTATAATGTTTTAAAATATATGCAATGTGTGTTCAGCACATTGAATGAAGTGCTGTTAAACAGTAGTGACTTTGGGGCATCACGACGTATAGTTTGCCTTCTTAGGCCTTGCTGTAACTAGAGATAAAAGCATAATGGTGTAGAGGAATGAGAGGTAGGCAAGAGGACAGCTGGTTTCTGGGTCATGTTCTTTTTCTAACTAGCTAAAAGACTTTGAGAAGGACACTTTCCTTCTTTCAATTATCAGTAAAATGCATTGATGTATTAAGAATAAAATGTATTAAGAATCTTCTCTGTCAGGTAAGAGAAAAGAGAACTACAACAAAGACTTTCTTAATCAAGAACTACATGGCATAACAGCAGAGAAAGGCTGAAAGCTTCTCACTTTCCTTCCCCGATTCAGTAAACAGTGAAAGTGCTGGAGACACTGTAGTCTCGTAGGACTTTGTTGTGCAACCATCCCAGGCCAGGTAGGTTTATTCAATTCTTGCAGATAGAGAGGATTTTTGAGCTGTGGGCAGATTTTTGCAGGTCTTTAATACTGAACAAGGGGACAGAGGCTTTTTCTTGCTTCTCTCTGGCATTCTCAGTCTCGTGTCACAACTCACTGAGCACGCCACCCTTTTATCCCTCCTGTAGGGTCACAAGACCACAGTGCAGGTTTTCTAATATCCAGCAGACCGGGTAAAGGAGGAGTCAGAGTCCTCAGTGGTTTTTGCAGGTCTTTTATTGGGATTTGCCCAGTACACAGCAGGCAGGGGTGCTGGGAGGCTGGCAGTCCTCCCAGCCCCCAGCAAATCCTCACTCTATCTGGGCTCTCTGGTGATCTCTGCTTCTGCTTCTCTCTCGGCTTCTACTGGCGTCCTCATGACACCGCCCTTAAAAGCCCAGTCTTAGCCCAGGTGAATCCCATCTACCTATGCCCACACCCTACTCCAGGTGCCCGCCATCAGGCATGCATTCAGGACCGCAAGGATCCATCATCTATCCTGATGGCGGGAGGGCAGAAAAGCCTGACATTTTTCCTTACACTACACCGCCCTTCCAGGCTCAGGTGTGCACATTTACATAAGTGCACACCCCGTGCTCTTTGGCTTCTCAGCCCAGTGTCTGGAATCAAAGGTGAGCGTGCCCGGCACCCAGGCCCCTTGGCCCCAGATTCACGCAACCTAGCCGGCATACAAGACCACAGGTGGTAGCCAGAGGCCAGCAACAGTAGGTGAAAAAAAAAGCCTCATTCACCTTATTTGTCCTACAGATTTCAAGTAGAAAATTACACTAAACCATTTCAGATCTGTTAACAAGAACCAAAACCTGTCAAAATCTTCCTAGAGATTCTCTGTCATAACACTGTAATATTAAAGTAGTTACAATAGGTCGAAAATCTAGCAACGAAGATGAATTATGGGTGGCTACCAAGATTTTTGTCAAAACATTGTTTACCTTCTAAAACAGTCTATGGGTTGTGTACTAAAAGTAGGAGGAGGATGGTGGGCTCGAAAATTCATCTCCCCTCTCCCGTATTTCATGGTTATCAGCTTCTAACTTTTGGGCAGGATCAAAATAGAACCCTCAGATCACAAGCAGGCCCAATTGGGATCTAAAGTTCAGTGATGCAACTTGTAGCTAGTTATGTAGTGTAAGCAGGCGCAGGGCAGGCCGGGGGTCAAGGGGCTGGCAGCAACTAAGCCCCCCAGCCCATCTTCTACACTCTTTCTCTGGGCTCTCTCTGGCGTTCTCTCTGGTGTCATCTTGTGGTCTTGCCTCTTCTGTAGTCACACCGCTCATCCTCCTGTAGCCGCCCTTATAGCCCTGGCCTCTAGGTTCGGGTGTGCACACGTACACATGCCTACACCACACTCCAGGTGTCCATAGTCAGGCCCATGTGCCCGCGCCCATGCTAGCAAGCACTTTCTGCATTAACAAGATCAAGGCCACTGGTGATGGCCACAGAGGCTAATGGAACAAAAAGCCCAATTAATTCTTTTACCCTACAAGTTACCACCAATTTTTTCCGAGAAAAAAAAATCGAGTGCCTATTAGGTGCAGGCACTGGGAAACCAAGATGAAGAAGACAGACATCATTTTTGCTCTCCTGGCACATGTACTTAATCTATCAGGGGAGTTATACGGTAAGCAGACACTCACAACTGGTCGTAGGTACAAGGGAGAAAATGAAGACTTAAGAGGCTAGGGACTGAGGAAGCATGGTGGGTATTAGAGGTTACTCTTCAAAAGTGGGCTTTATTACAGGTAGGCAATGCCAGTCAGAGGCACATGGCCTAAGACCCAGAGGTCTGGTTCCAGTTCCAGACTCACAACTAAACAGGTCAGTTGATTTGGACTCCGGGGGCCTAAGTTAAACCATCCAGGAAACAAAATCATCCCAACCTGCCTCACTAGGAAAGCAAAATGAGATCAAAATGTTTGTCAACATTAAAAAGGCACTACAGCAACATGGATGGAGCTGGAAGGGATCATGCTCGCAAAATAAGTCAGAAAGAAAAATAAAAATAAAGGATGGTCTCACTCATAGCAGGAATTTAGAAAACCTAAGTAAGGGACCAGGAAAAAGACTAATTAATACAAAGTAAAAATCAAAATCAACAAGCAACTATAAACCAGAGACACATGACGGGGGGTGGGGGGGAGAAGGATTAGAGTTAAAATAAGGGGGAGGTGCAACTGTATGGGGAATATAACCAAATGAAAATGCATACATTGTGCAAAAATGAAAAATGATGTAAGAATTATATAAAATAAAATTTTAAAAAAGCACTATAGAAACAATACAGTTAAGAAACTACTAGTCTTGAGCTTACTTAGTGAGTTTATTGAGGGCAGGGCTGTATACAGATCATTGTATTCCTAGTAAACCTGTCTCGACATATTTTGAATGAATGGCCAGCCAACTTTTTGGTAATGTCATCATTTTAGTGCTGTTGTCATCTGGTCTGGTGATTGGAGGTGCTGGCTCCACCCCCAGACTCAGAACTTACCCACAGAGGTCAGTATCTCTGAAATTTGGTTTGCTCAGTGACAGCTCAATTAACATGTCTGATCCCACGTGAATGTGACTATACACTGTAATAACACCTCCTACTTGCATCTAGCTGTCATTTCTGCAGTTAGTCATGACCTGCATTCCATCTTATAAGATAATGATTTAGCTGGGATAAATAGCTGTTTTCTTAGGTCAGATATACAAGCTAATACCTACACTCAACTACAAACTAATATCTACACTCTACTACTTAAGCCACAAGTTTAGGGTAAATAAAGATAAATAGTGTTAAGGGAATCACATTCCTGAAACCCATTTTCAGCAACAAACTACTCATGGAAAGGAGCAGGAATACAGTCTGGGATTACGAAGAATTTGGATTAAGAAATGGTGGAAGTCGTTATGGCATATAAATCGTTCCTACAAGAGCCATCAGGTATGACGTAGACTAGACTACTTCTCTCTCTTGTTCTCCCCACCCCATCCAACCTCATCCCATCCCATTCTTTAAATTCTGAACCTTCCATCCTCCACAGAAGTAGCAGCCTCGGGCCTCACTGGTGGTGCAAAGGGTTAAGCACCGCACTGTGAAGCAATCTGCTGCCTCTGCAGCGAGAGTTTGAACCCCAGCTGGCCAGGGAGCAACCCACATGGCGCAGCAGACCTCTCCTGACTTGCCCACTGCTCTCCTCAGCAGTGTACTTCGGTCTATCTGTTCCCCACTCTGTCCTTGGTGAATCCTCTCACTCCCCACATCTCTGGCCTGTACCCCAGCTCTTATATGCATAAATAATCTTTAAAAAAAAAAAGTAGCAGCCTCAAGTCCCAGTTTCTGTCTTTCCCTGAATAGTACTTCTCCAGACCTAAGTCAAGACCCTAAACAGGGACAGAAATACAGATAGCCTGCTCTTGTCATGTCTGACAGACATTCTGACACAGCTATTTTGACACCAGGGGGATTCTGATGTTTCTAGTGATCATTTTGATGTGGGACTATTTTGATACATCTGAAGTTAACTATTAAACTTTAGCAATCCCACCCCCAAGTAATATAAATAATGTGTCCATCTTGACCACTATTCCAAATGAGGATAGGATGAAGCTAGTGCCTACTGTGTCCATTACCTGGTAACTAAAAAGAAAAACAAAATTACATTTGATAATGTCATTTGGGCCTGCCTTATGATCAGATACTTTAACCAGGTTCTGGCAACATCTTTGAAGCCACTTGTGGAAATTCTTCTATATAAAACTAATAAATAACCTAGGGTAAGCCAGGCACAAGTTTTGTGCTTTTAAGTACTGATCGCTGAACAACCCCGTGTCTATCTCTTCTGGCCCTGGAAGCCGTTTGAGTCAGTGGCTGAGAGGGCCAGTTCCACCCAGAGTCCTCAAAAGGCTGCATGGGTAACATCCAATTCCAGGGTCTTCATGGACACCATCTTGGGCCCAGTGCATAAATTTTTTCTCCTTAATTTCATAGAAGCAGATACTAAGTTTATTTCTTCTAGGAAGTCTTCTAAAGGGTAATAACAGAGCATTCCCAAAGTTCACATACATGTTTTTTTCTGAATTTTACTTTCTTTTTAAATGTCTTTACTCAGCCAAAAGAGACTGCATCTGCTACTGTATATACAGTATGCTAGTTAGCCACTTGATTCTACTGTGGATAAAGCTGGCTGGATTATCCACCTTAGGGATAAAATGCGGTAGCCAACCCTGCAGATGCTTTTCCTCCAGTTGGTTAGGCTGTCGAAGGCCAGTGTTCAGAAGCTGTATAGTTAATTAAAAAATGTATCATAAAAAAAGTTTTCTGTGGCTGAAAGAACCTCACCTAGAGAAATGCTGCTATATTACCCTTTACTCCCAAAAGGGAAAAAAATAACTAAATCCTCTTTTCTTATGCCTGGGTTTTTAGGAGGACAAAGTTATGAAAGAAAAGCTTCTTTGAAGAAGACAGGCCCAAGAGAAACATGTTTTGCTCTGATGAGCAGGGATCCCATAAGAGCTTGGCTGCCCCCTGATGAGAGCTTGAGAGTCTGGAGCTGGTACTGTTGGCAAAGGGTATGTAGGGTGGTAGCCAGAAATTCAACTCAGTCCTTCAGCCCTTCCTTTCCCAGGTCAGGAAAGAGGGTGAGCTGAGCACTCCCAGGAGGTCCACATTACAATGGCACTCCTTCAAGGAAGGAACACCCGGATCCCAGAGAGTACTTACATTGGAGTCATAGGTGAGAAAATAAAGGGATAAGTGATTAGGATAATTTTTACCTTTTTCCTTTGGTACACAATACATGAGCTTCCTTTTTGTTTCACATTTTAAAAATGGCTTAGAATTAAGAAGTACATAATTTAGCTGTAATACACAGGTAGGCTAGATAATTGAAATAGGATATACATGAATGACTGAGCTTAGCCAGCAGAAGACAACTGAAGGTCTTTTCATATTAGAGTGCAACTTTTAGACAGGAAACTGAGGCAGGCAGAGAATGTGTTTGTAACACTATGGTTTCTGCAACTGTTTTGTGTTTGAAGAAGAAGGGCCAAATCTCCAGGGAAAAGATGCTGACCTAGTCTAGTCTGGTCAATACTTTCTGCCATTATTTTCTCCAGGGACCACTGGAATGTCAGGCAACCACTTAAATTACATGGACAAAGCCATAAGCCCACAAAAAAACCTGCATCTTGAGATACATTGCCTGCTGCCAATTTCCCCCTCAAAGAGATGAGCAATTTTGACGCTGCGGGCGGGTAATGAAATAGGCTGCTTGTGCCTCAATCCAGATTACTTCTTGAAGGAATGGGATAAACTCATGCTTTCTGCTTAATTCAAGACGCACAAACATAACACACAGAGCAGAAAATTCTCCTGGATCCTGAACTGTTTCTGCCGTGCAAGGACCCATATGTTAAATATGATACTTCTTGATCTTCCATATGCTTGAAGAATAGAAATCTGAACCAGCAAACAACAAAGGCTATAGCACAAAATTTATTGGATTATTTACTAAATAATTCATATACATCCAACATCACTGAATGGAAATAATGTTAGTTAATTAAAAAAAATAGCAATGCTTCCATAGGGGTCTTTCAAGAATGTCAAAATCTTCTCAGTGACTGTATCTTTAACAAAAGGAATAGCCAAACTAGTGAAGACAGATTTATCTCAATCAAATTTTAAACTCAATATTGTCAATATGTTTTTCTACTTAAAAAGCAAAGCCCCATAATTTAGTAATTTTATGTTTCTTGGATTCTGTTCTCAAATGTCACAGAAAGATATTTGATGAAAGGAAGCAAAGCACCTAGTTTTAGCAGTCTTCTTAAAAACCTTAAGGTTATCTTCACAATACCAGTATAAATATTTAGATTCCCATCTGATAGGTGTTTTCTCATATGTGAGTAGGGATGCCCTCAAAACTTTATTCTTCATACTCTTGCTTCATATTACAGCTGTTTGATTAAACTACCAGCAAAGTGTTCCTATCCTGGCTGGACTGAATCACTAGATCAGAATTCATTACAATCTTTTCCCAGATACCAAGATAATATCAATACAAATTTTGGTGGCTGGTATGTTACAATATTTATGGATATTTTGTTTTCTAATGGCAATATGTTAAGAAATTTATCATTAATAAGTGAATTTCATAACACAATCACACATAGAAACAATTTAATCTTTTATAATGTGGCTACATCCATAAATTGTCCTCACTATTCCTAATGACTTTAAATATAAAATCTAATTATATAAAGATAAAATTTCTTGCCTGATTGAACCCTGTATGCCAAAGTAAGTGTTAAAAATGAGAAGTATTTTAATAAATATCATGTTAAGAACCTTGGACCCTCCTTTGTATTCGTGATGGCAGAAAAAGGCAAAAATAAATTTCTCAGAGATTTTTAAAGGAAGAATGGACTTAAGAGAAAATTCCCTTGGACTCTATCTGCTCTTTAAAATTCTGTACCTTTCAGTGCTTCAACATGATGCCCCCAAAACAATTTACTAAATAAAAGTAGCCAGGGAGGGAATCAAACATTTATTAGATATATTTATCATTTTTTTGACCAAAGTGCAATGATTTTTAAATCTTCTTAAACAAATAACTATGAAAAAAATATTCAAGAAAATAAAATACAAATGGGAAATTTAACCATTAGATTTCTTTTTACTAACACTATATTTAGTCAGAAAACAAACAAAAAAAATTTTTGAAGTGTTACTGAAATGCTAACCAAATCATTTTACCGTCAATCTAATACACACACTTCAAGGTTCCACTGCTAAGGAACATATGTCATTAGACACAGTCCTTGCTCCTTACCCTCAGATTTTTGTCAGAATAAAGCTGACAATTCTTCCAGGCTCTGAACCCCCCCGTATCTTCATCCCCATCCCTGGAAGTAAAGAATATGCCCTATCACACAACTTTGTACAAGTTGTGGTACAACATAAAGCCTACGTTTCTTTATCATTCTGTAGGAAATGGTCAGTTATTTGATAAATACTAAAACACTTCTAGGAATTCATTTCATGAGTTTGTTTACCAAACACATTGTGCAAGAACTGACTACACAACAAGTTCCTTTGGAATTTGGTCCACAAATTCACTTAGCAGGTCGGAAATTTAAAACCTGCAAGAAAGAGGGGAAGAGGGTATCCCTACACCTAACATCTTGTAATTACTAAAGGGATGTACACATACACTAAAAAGTTTTGCTCACAAAAAGGCACAAACTATAAAAGGGATATTCTTTTCTAATAAAAAGAACTAGCCGATATCCTTCTGTTTTGCGAGCACCATAGCTAAGATAAATTAAACCCAAATTCACTGTCTACCCCTAAGACCAAAAAAAAACTGTAGATAAAAAAATGTAATTTGTCTTTCTACATACCTTCCCACCATTAACTGAGATGTAATTACCAAAGGTTAAAATCGCCTTAAAAAGGGTTTGTGATAGCAGCTATCAAAGCAATATTCAAGCATGATATCTAGGATGCTTTCAGGTTTAGAGTTAGCCTTCTTTGTCAAAAACCTTCACAACTTCATCAAAAACCTGTAAAGGAAAAAGATAATAATAATTTTTAAAGTTGGTATTATTAAATCATCATATCACTAAGTTCCTGTTAACAAAATCACTTTCATACCACAGAGGAAGGGAAGTAGAGGGAGAGGGTGAAATGGGTAACACGGGTCAATTATATGGTGACAGATGGAAACTAGTCCTTTAGTGGTAAGTAAGCTACCATAGGGTATAAAGGTGTCACATTATAATGTTCACCTGAAATTTATGTAATATTATAAACCAAAGTTAACTCAAAAAAACAATAAAATAAAGTCACTTTTATATAAATTTTCAAAACATCACTAAAAGTTATAATTCTTTAATTTCATCTATATTTCTTTAGGCTGTAATACATCATAAATATATATAAAAAAGAAAGTGAAAATCAAAATCAACAAAAAACTATGAACCAGAGACACTTTTTGGGGGTGGGGGGCGGGAGGGGAAGGATTGGGGTCAGAATGGGGCGTTTGCAATTGTATGGGGGAATATAAAAATAAAATTTAATATTAAAAAAAAAAAATAAAAAAAAATAAATATATATAAAATTATGAACATGTGCACTCAATTTTATTAGTGCTTTTAAAACAGAGAAATGGTAGGCTACCAATAATTTGATAAACGAAAGGGCTTAAAATATAAACTAGAGTGGTTTATCGCCTTTGTAATGATTCTAAAACACAAAATTTTCTGATATATTAGTTTACCTCATGAGTGGCAATGAATTAAAAAACGAAAATGATTATTTAAAAAAAAAGAAAGGTCCAGAGGAAGAAGACTCAGGGAACAAGAAAAAGGGAGATTAGGTAAAATGAAAGAAGCTAGAAGTATCTTCCGGGCACTGAAGTTTTCCAACCCCCTCAATGTAGAGATAGCACTGACTCCTGTGGAGCCATGGAAACCCCCACCTCTGGAGCCACGTGCTCTGTGATGGAAGAGATGAAAACAGCAGGGGCAAGCTAGATGACTTCTCATTCATGTAATAGATTCTTTATCTATCCAAAAAGGACTACATTTTTTATTTAGTCTCTGGTGTCTGATAAACCAACTAATTTGCCATAGTATTTCTTTTTCTCCTGCCCATCCTCTCAAAAAAAAAAAAAAAATCACAATTAAACTTGACTTCTTGTTTTTAGTGGCAAGCTAGGGATACTCACTTCATCAACAGATTTAGAAGCATCTATTTTCTTTACTTTCCCCATTTCTTCATATAGGTCAATAATTGGTTTTGTTGACTGAAGATAAGTTTGAATTCTGCAAAGAAACCAATATTGCAAAGTTTTAAGAAACCATCCACTGTCCTCCATGTTACAGGATAGCTCAGAAGACGTCACAGACTCAACTGACTCCCTCAACATCTTCTGAGACAAGTTTTGTTACCTATTTCAGCCTGGACCAAAGTGCGGCAGGTATTTAATGTGACTGAAGTTCCAAACTGAAAGTGAGGTTGCTATGTGTAAAAACTGCAAAGTACCTCTTTTCCAAGCTCTCTCTGTTGTCATCACTCCTGCCACTACTCTTCCCCCTCTCGAGACAGCGTTCAATACAGATCTAAAAAAGAAAAATAAATTGAAAGTTATTAAGGGCCTCCCCGTAGCGCAGGAGTTAAAGTCTCAGGGTTATCAAACTATTGCCAGCCACTGTGGCATGAGTTCGATGCCGGGCGAGGGAGCTAACCCACAGGGTGCAGCAGCAAACCTCTCCTGTCTCTCCCACTGCTCCCCTCAGCACTGTATTTCAGTAGATCCACATGTTCTGCTCCATACTCTGTCTCTGGTAATCCTCTCCCCCCACCTCCGGCATCTCTGACCTACACCCCAGTTCTTATCTGCATAAATAAATAAAAATAAATCTTTTTAAAAAGTTATTAAAAAAATACAGAGATATAAATTTGCCATTCTCTTATATTGAAAAGAGAATAAAGTTTGAAGTGATTTAAAAAAACACCCTACATTAAACCCAATGCGTCTAATTTATTAATCAACATGCAAAGTCCTTTTAAATTCAAACATGTGGTTCAATTTATATAAACTAGGTTAAGTAAGTACAGAGCATAATAAGAATTCATTCATGACTCAGTTTTTCCTGTGTATTTTTTTTCAAACCGCAATAAAAAGAAGATCTGTATGTATATGGTTCCATCTAGGATATATTATTAACTTATTAGGTATGAATTACATGCCTCAAACTTTGCTCCATTTTTGCTTACTTTTCGACTAATTCCATCAATACCCAAATATTTAAGAGTCAACATATTTGCATTTGAATAGAGTATCCCTTGTTAATCGTGAATAAACATTCCTTAGTTATAAAGTTGTGGTAACATTCTAAAGTTAACTTTGAAGAATAAGTGAAAACATATTTTTGGGGGTTGGAAGAACAGAGTTACATTTTAAAACAACTCAAAGGCTGCAACAAGTCTCTACCAGAGGCACATTTGTGATTCAACCAAAGAAGAGCCAACTTCCTTCAAGGCACTATTTCAGATTCTTATTCATTCAGGCTGTTGGCATTAATGTAATGAAATTTATATTACAGCTGTCAAACAGTCAGGCCTTTTAATTAAATGATTCCGAGAAATTCATTTAGTTATTCAAAGGTATGTCTGGGGTGTGTTATTAGAAGTTTCTGAGGGAAAAGGAATGTTTTCCTGCTATTCTCAAGATCATTTCATTCTTAGAAGACAAACAGGCTATCATAAATATATACACATATACATATATATGTATATGTGTGTGTATGTGTATGTGTGTGTGTCTTTTAAAAAGAGTTTTCTCGACTTCCAGAAATGTGAGTTTGTTTTCCACAAATGACAACCTAAGGTGAGATGCTCTGGTAACAGTGCATACCTAAGAAAGTAATAAGTCAGCTTCATTACTTAACATTATTGTATAAGTCAGTTGTCAATTTAAAACAGAACTTCCTTTTTTCCTCAAAATTTAGGTCCATAAGGTTGCTGATGTCAAACAGATTTTAATATTCCAACAGCAACACAGTGCTGTTCTGTCCACTCCGTCTACCAATTCAAGATATCAATATAAAATGTAAATATAAATTTAAAAACCCACACTTTTTCTTTATTAACTGACCAGTGGCTGCCTAAAGCCCATGCAGGCAAAAGAAGATTTTCATTACCTCATTATTACAGTCAAAAAACAGAACAAAAGATACATCTGCCTTCCCATCCATGGTCTTATTCCACCCTTGAAGGTTATCTTGGTTTCTTGGAAACCCATCAATCAAGAATTTATTCTTCTGTGCATTGACAGCCATTGTCTGATCCATTTCCTAAAGGCAAAAGATGATGCAGGTTGAAACAAAATGCAATTTCTTAAGCAGGGTGGTAGATATATGTGAGTTTTATCACTCACCTTAAATCATAAGTAGAGTGAAAGGTGCAGAGAAAGAAAAAAAAGACTTAAAGGAAATGAACCAATGCATTATGGCTGCTTCAAGTTGGTGACATTTGGGTACTGTACTCCTCCCCCATTCTATACACTTACTTTTACACTAGTTTTTTCTATAATGTGTATTTTCTATAATAAGCATATATTACTTTCACATATTATCTCATATATATATGCTTATATATATATATATATATTTTTTTTTTTCACATATACAGTCATGAATAGTGTTCAGACACAAGCCCTATTTTTGCTCCAGCTACTAGAGAGCGTGACTGGTCTTCCCTATCGCCTTCCTAAACCACCATGCTGTGATGGGAAGCATGTGCTTCTGAAGGCCTCAGATTCTCAGAGAAAGAAAAAGGAGAGGAGGAGGAGAAAAGGAAGAAGACATTGAAATAGAAGAGAGAACTGTGCATTGGGAAGGAAGGGTCCAGTGTACATATATGGATGGTAAGTTCAGCTGTAGCTGCTCCTGGACCAAGAAACAGAATCCCTACTACTGCCCAATTTCTTCCCAGGTGAAAGTGGAATTTCCACTTCTGCCATTCTCAAACACCAGGACACAAGCAAGAAGTTCAATACTCTGATTCCTTAATTACTCAAAGCAAAGGTGCATTTAATTTCTCATTTCCTTTCTGGTTTAAACTGGTTGGCATTCACACTCCTTACCCTCTTTAACAAACTGATGGTTATCTCAACTGGCACTATCTTTCCATCTTTAATGTACTTCTCAATGAGTTCACCATACTGCGAATCTGGGTTTTTCCTTTCATCACGAAGAAGTTCTCCTGCAGAAAGATGTATATAGCCATATTTCTGAAAGAAATAACATAAAGAAAAAAAATGAGAATACATTTACCTCAGTGGTAGGAATACAGGATTTGTTCCCTTTCTCAATAAGCAGCAACAGTCCTAACTCCTCCAAGAAATCAGTTTTCCTGACTGCTCTGGCGTGTGGATTTGCAGTCTCTCCACCTGGACCAGTATCTTTCTTACCACATTCAAAGGCCCCTTCCTCCCTCTCTAGAGAGATCTTACCTATAACATGGGAATACAGACACCTCTTTCATACAACTTAGTGGTGATGGTGAAATGAGCTAAAATATACAAATTGCCCACGAGAGAGTCTGACACATGGTAGGGGATAAAAACCATCAATTAAGACACTTATTTTTAATAATCTGGAAGCATTTTTACATTATATTTTTCACTTAAATGATTTTGACAAAAAGACCAATCGAGGAGCTTAAGTGAGATAATAAATATAAATATCCTGCACAAGATCAATAGATAGGGTTATTATGATTGTGACTATAACTTATTAAGAACATACAAAGGGTAAATTAGGTCAAAGTATATAGTAAGAGCTGAGCTGAGTCACGTAAGATGCTATGCTGTTGTTCTATCATTTCCCCATGGTTGAAATAAGAAAACAATACAGCTCTAAGAGAGACTTCTGAATACTGAAAAGCATCTTCTTCCACAGGAACGTGATCACATTCTCTTTAATTAAATCAAAAGAACCAAAAAGTCTATTTTTAAACTGTTTTACTCTTAAATATTAGAACATCAAAACTATATTTAATATTCAGTTACAACGATCTCATCCCAAATTCTTACGACACCTTGCATGTTTCTTTACCTTATCCATAGAAAGTGGATCATAACTATTTGATAACTTAAATTTTCTTTAATTTCAAAGTTAAGATTTGAGGCAGCCCATACTCCCACCTCTGTAAACGTCATGTTTCAATTTTACAGAAACTCTTTGAATCACTCAAGCTCTGGTGATTTTTTTATTTTTATTAGAGACTCCATATTCTCTTTCCATTCCAAAAATTGTTGGCTCAACTTGTTCTTGCTTACTAAAGTAAGCTAATGGTAAGATCGTTAGCAAAGGCAAACAAACTCTAAACAGTTTATTTGCTGACTAAAATTGGGAATAAAGTTTGATGAGAATAAAAGAAAACCATAGTATCATTCCTGTGTCTTAGTCACACAGCCCTTTCCATGAGAAGAAATGATCAAATGTGTTGTTACTTGTAATAGGCTTTTTTTAAAAAGCCATTGCTGGGCCTCCCCTGGTGGCGCAGTGGTTGAGTGCTGCGCTGCGAAGCTGCCGCAGCCTCTGCAGTGCCAGTTCGATCCCCAGCCACCAGCGAGGGTCCCACATGGCGCACAGACCTCTCTTGCTGCTCCTCTCCTGCTGCTCCTCTCAGCTCCCCTCAGCTCCCCTCTGCAGTGTACTTCGGTCCTTCTGCCTGTTCTGCTCCCTGCTCTGGTGAATCCTCTCACCCTCCCGCGCTTCTGACTGTACCCAGTGCTTGTATAAATAAATAAATCTTTTAAAAAAAAAAAAAGCCATTGCTTACAGAAAATGGAAAAAATGCAATCGTTTAATTATTTAAATTGTTATTTTAAAATTATTTCCACACTACACCATTTGTAAGTGACTACTTTGATCACTGAGCATAAGCAAACTTTTGAAAGATGGGTGTAGAAAGGACTTTATAAAAAATGAGTTGTGACCTACTTTTCCATTTATTATGTACCATTTTCAAAAAACATTCTGCAACAGTTGTCCACAAAATTTTATTAGAAGCTTCATTTCCCACCGCTTACTTTGGCTCACACTTGAAGTCTACGCTTGCCGGATGCTCTCATCTAGTGTAGAGATTATAGCATATGGGAATATTGAGTAAATGAGGAGACAAACAGTACTAAACAAGAGCAAATGCTCAGTGAAACACCAACAGTACAGACTGCTCTGTATAGGTGGCCTCTGCTTTATGAGCAACATATACAGTCAGGAGCCTAGCTAGTAACTGAAAAATTAGTACTCAGTTTGTTTCCCGACACTGGAAAAATCAAATTTGAAAGCTTTATATTACATTAAAATGGATTTTGGCATTACTGCATTGTAAATTATAGAGATATAAAAATGGTATTTTAAAACATACTATAAAAAAGAGAGAAAACAACCTCATCTGCAAAGTCCAAGGAAACAAGGAATTTAAATGAATGTAACAATGTCAAACCTATGCATGGTTTTCTATTTCTCATCCACATTCCCTTTTTTTCCCTTTAATTTGCCACATGCTTTTTTGTATTATATTTTTCTTAAGGAGTTTGCAGAAGTTTTCCTCTTACCACAGTTTCTACAACAAAAAAGCAACTGTCACTCACACACAGTTATTATGGTATTTTAATAATAGCTGGACTTTACAGAACATGTTTTCAAAGTATTCTGCTGTCATTAAGTAGTCACTGATGCCAACTTTGAGGAAAGCAAGAATGGATATTTCCTAGGGTTAACCACACTTTTTCACATTTTCTGAAATTTCCTTGCAATTAAAATCTAGTGGGTCACTAACTACAGTCTTAAGAGTAACAATCGAAACCATAGCAGGTTAAACATTCTATAAAATACAGAGGCTGGATCACAAGGTATTATTCAACTAAAAATAGAATTCTATTGACAAATGTATAAACTCAATTCATTTAGAGTAATTGTCTCAATTTTTTACTTTCATTTTCTCCTTTAATAAGCTGAAAAACAACTCAATAACTTTCATGAATCATAACTAAGATTTGGAGGGAGGGGGGAAAAAGCATCACATTCTCAACAAGGACAGAATGGCACTCTATTTTACTACAGCTAGCACGCACTGACTATTTTATGGTATCAACTCTCAAATCATCTTGATCAGTTTCTCTCAGTTATTAGCAATTGTCTTTCCTTCTTTCCATATCCTGGTAAGAGGTTCTATGTGAACAAAAACAGAGTTCAAGATACAAATGATGCATAAATGGCAAGTCCTTGGAGGCAGGAAGAAAACTGGATACCAGTACCCTCCTTCCATCCACTGGTCTGCTACTGAATTATCAATATATATAAGGAACACAGCAGAGACAGCAGATACAAATATTAATATATGTTAAAGCAACTGAGTTAAAACCACTGGGTACTCTTTAAATAGCTGACACATCTATGAAGCATTTAAGTCTAAACTTACTTTATAATCCCTGTAATATTGGTGAACCTTAAAAATCTAAACTCTGGATATGTACTGTCAACAAAGTACCTTCAGCACAACACCCCAAAATGCTGCAGGGACTACTGCAGAATTATGCAGATTCACCCATCTGGTATTTATTGCAAAAAGATAGCTTTAGAGCCTACAGCACCCCAACAAAATTTTAAGTCTAACATTTATTTTAAAGGCATTATTTCCAATAGAACTTTTTCCAGTTGCTCTAAATGAGACTTCTGATAAAAGGGCTTTCCAGAACAGTATCTGGCAGTCTGGGGAAACTTTCTTTTCTTCAACTGTAAGATGCTACACAGTACACAAATACTTAAAACTGTTCAACTTTTTTTTTTTTTTTATAGAGGCATGTTTTATTTATTTATTTGTTTGTTTGTTTTGTTTATACAAGCACTGGGTACAGTCAGAAGCGCGGGAGGGTGAGAGAATTCACCAGAGCCAGAGCGGGGAGCAGAGCAGGCAGAAGGACCGAAGTACACTGCTGAGGGGAGCAGCGGGCGGCAGGAGAGGTCTGCGCGCCATGTGGGACCCTCCTCCGGTGGCCGGGGAGCAGCTGGGGATCGAACCGGCGCCGCAGAGGCCGCGGGCAGCTTCGCAACCCAGCGCTCAACCACTGTGCCACTGGGGAGGCCCAAAACTGTTCAACTTTTTAGGATTCCTTTTAAATTCCTTAGAATTTTTCCTGTTACCACCATTAAGGAAAAGTTATCATTAAAAACAAAGACTCTGAGTGTAATATCTAAAGTGCTAGTAGGGCCTCCCCGGTGGCGCAGCGGTTGAGCGCTGGGTTGCGATGCTGCCGGCAGCCTCTGCAGCACAGGTTCGATCCCCGGCTGCTCCCCGGCCACCGGAGGAGGGTCCCGCATGGTGCGCGGACCTCTCCTGCCGCCCGCTGCTCCCCTCAGCAGTGTACTTCAGTCCTTCTGCCTGCTCTGCTCCCCGCTCTGGCTCTGGTGAGTTCTCTCACCCTCCCACGCTTCTGACTGTACCCAGTGCTTGTATGAATAAATAAATAAACAAATAAATAAATCTTTAAAAAAAAAAAAAAAATAAAAAAAAATAAAGTGCTAGTATATTTCCCATCTCATTTTTAATCCGCCCTCATTGTATTTCAAATGCATTTGACCTATTTAATTGCAAATCCAAATATTAACTATATACTATGGAAAGTATAAACCAAGTCAAATCTTTATTTAAGCAACAAGCTTTAGTAGACAGACTCCAAACATTAAGCATACTTCTTTCTCTAATTAGTGACATTTTATTTAATTTTTTAAAAAATATTTTATTTTATATAATTCTTACATCATTTTCATCTTTGTAATTAGTGACATTTTAAAAGCTTAAATCCTGCAAAGGAGAAATGAGGACTATAATCTATTCAACTGCAGAAAATTATAGCACCATTTCATTTTTCTCAATGTTTTTCCCTTCATGTAAGAAAACCTTAATTCAGGCAATACCTGACATTTATTTTAAATCCATGCATTTTTACTGAATGTCAGGCAATGTGCTGATACAGGGGCAAACATAGGTTTATTCATAAAGGATGTAAAAGTGACTTTGCATATATAAAGTGACTTGAGTTCTGTTATTAACTAATGAGGGCAATTATTCATATTTGCATAACTTTTCCTAAGGAATTAATTCTTTACCAGCACTGTCTGCTTGTGGGAAAAGTTGATTCTTCAGAGGAAGTGGCAAGAAGACCAAACAATAAATAAAATTTGAAGAGTGCGTTACAAGCCACCAAACTGTTACCTCATTTTTGTAGGCCTGGATATCCCTCTAACTTTTTGCAGATGGTTTCTCAGGTACTTGAGGATTCTGGTGTCTTATTTACACACCAAATGATCCCTCTAGCAACTATGAATTAGAATTTTCACACTTCAATTTCATTACTTTTGCTCATTTCCAGTATTTTTCTTTCAATTCATTTCAGTTCTGAATATTCTGCATTCCTTGAATTAGTAGGGAAGGAAAATGGTCAAAAATGAAGACTATGCCAGATTCAAAGATGAATCCCAGCAGGGATTCCAGGAGCTCAGAGGCAATAATTTGAAAACTTCCAGCATTAATGGACAGGCACAGGGGTATTGCTGATCTTAGGAAACACTCGTCTGATTTTGTTAATTAAAAGATCAATTCTCATAGTCACTAGAAGCTGCATACTCACACCACTGCAACCTAAGCACTGTTGCAGGTGGGGCATGAGCCTAGCACTCAGTTCTTGGAGTTCCTGTGAGAATCCCTGGAGGACATACATCAAACCACTTCGATGAAACCCTAACCTCTATTTCACCTTAGGAAAGAGGTTTCTTAGCACTGAGTAGGACCACCAGTACTTGTTTCTTGTTTTTAAAAGAAAGGAAATAACATTAAAATAAGAATGTCATTTACATAGGGAGTAAAAAGAAAGTTTAAGAGAGAATGACTTGACATTGCAATTTGCAAAGAGTATCATCACAAAATAGAAACTTTTTAATACCTCAGCTTCTCTTTTAAAAATAGAAATGTAAACAAAGGTGACTAAATTCTGAATGTAATAACATACTAAAACATAACATTTAAGCATCTGCAAAATTATCAAACTAATGGAGAAATGCATTTAGAGAAACAGAATCAGCAAGGATCTCAAGACCATAAAAAACAAATTTTTAAAATTAAGAGAGGGGCCACCCTGGTGGCGCATGAAGTTAAGTGTCAGCACTATGAAGCTGTCAGCAGTCACTGATGCAAGAGTTCAATCCTGGCCAGGAAGCTAACACACATGGCGCACCAGACCTCTCCTGTCTCGCCTGCTGCTCCCCGCAGCAGTGTATTTCAGTAGATCTAACTGTTCTGTCCCTGGTGAATCCTCTCACTTCTCTCCATCTCTGGCCTACACCCCAGCTCTTGTATGCATAAATAAATCTTTTTTTTTTTTTTTAAAGAGAACCAACAAGAATTTACTGTACTGTATTTGAATTTTCCACAAATTAATCTGTAAGTTTATTGTAACCTCAACCTTCAACTGACCGGGGTTAATTTTTTAATGAAACTTGATAATCTGACACTCAGGTATATCAGAAAGAATAAATTTGAGAGAATGACCAATATTGAAAATAGTAACAACTACAAATGGGAACTTGTTTACCAGGTGACAGAAAATATAAAGCTACAGTAATTAAAATGTGTGATACTCGTATAAAATAGAATAATAAAACTCAACAGATTCCAAAAACAGACTCAAGTATAAATGGGAATTCAATAAATGATACAGAATCAGCATGTAAAAATTAATGGCAAAAAGATGAACTATTAATAAATGATACCCGTACAAATGGCATCCAGATTAAAAAATAAATAAATTAGATCCCTGCATACATTATGGAAAACTAAATTCCACATGAATTGAAGTTCTAAAACAACACAATTTAAGCAAAAGCCCAAAGACAGTATGAGGAAAATAATCTCTAAATAGGGAAAGGTATTACTAAACAAGAACCAAAATGCTAAAATCTATGTTTGACCACATAAATAAAAACTTCTGTACAAAGACATCATAAATGTAATCAAATGACAAGCGACAGCCTGGAAGAAAATGTTTTCACCATACAAAGGTGACAGGATAATATACATTATATATAAAGAGATTCTACTAACAAGGAAAAGACTACCACAAAAATAAGCAAAGGATAAGAACAAACAATTCACAGAAAGAAAAAAAGAAGAGTTGTTCAACCTCACTAGTAATCATGAAAATGCAAATTAAAACAATGTGATTCTATTTTCCATCCTTCAGACTGGTTAAAATAAAAAGATGTTATATCCGGCTAAGGCAAAGATAGTCTAGGAGGTTTGCAGGCGAAACCAGCATCCTCATATTCTGTGGGAGTGTAAACTGGTTTAGCTGTTTAAGAGGGCAATTTGGCAGAGTCTACCAACATTTAAGCTTGCATACCCTTTGGCTCAGTAATTCCATTTCTAAGAGCTATGCTACTGAAATAGTTGCACATGTACATGAATGTTCATAACAGCATCATGTGTAAACAGAAAATCCAAATGCCTACCCAATATGTAAACTGCAAAATAAATTACTTATATATAATGAATGATATGGAATTATTCCATATGTTCTGATATGGAAAGCTAGCCATGATAAATGGTTAAGCAAAAAAAAAAATCAAATCACATGTATGCACACGTGTGTGTGCTTTATATCTTGTGTATAAAAACATCTAAAAAGGAACAGAGTGGCACACATAACAAAACTTACACGTGATTACACATAAGGAGAGTAGGTGTGGTTGACAAAAGAGAACTTTTACTTCTCACCTTATGTACTTTTAATTTTAAGCATATATAGTATCCACATATCTTTAAAAAGCAAATACCACAAAGAAAGATTAATAATTTAAGTGTTTTTTTTAATGTCATAACCTAAGAGTACAGGCAAAATGAAATTCCAAGTAACCTCACGGTAAAGATTAAAATTCCCAAATAAAAACACCACCCAACTTCAAGAAATAAAGGAAACAGTACCTTGGACAATCAAAAACTTAAAATTTTAAACTAAATCATTGTAGAGAATAGCAGCAAAAATCAAATCAAATGTTTAGATAAAAATTTCTCTGGAAAGAGATCCATTCCCTAAACAAAGGAGAAACAAAAGTATAATATAGCAACATAGAAACACACTGCATGGGCATGGAGTCAAGAGTTATAGAAGGAGACAGAAAACAGTCCATTTTTATATCCTAGAAACAGATGGAAATTTAGAGACACATTCAGTTGACAAGATCCAAAAGGCACAGCTCAAAGACTTAAAAGAAAACATATTTCAATGAATCCCTACTCTAGACACTAGAGTTCAAAATTATAAGCAAGATATTCTGGAAATGACACCTCCATACACTGCTTCTAGCCTCCTTGGAGCATTGGCAGAATTTTATTGTGCCAAGCAACATCTCAACTGAATTTTTAGAGAAAATGAATCTTCTTGAACAAGAAACCATTTTCATTTTTAGTCCAACAATCTGTGCCAACAGAACATGTTCTATTAAGGCCAACATGTTGGCCTTAATTCTCTCCCCCATCTTGCAAGATGGTGGCGACAAGGCTGAGAAGCCAGCTAAAGAGAAGAAACCTGAAGCCAAGGAGGCTGACGCGGGTGGCAGTGTTAAGAAGAATAACCTCAAGGCCAGATGCCTAAGAAAGGAAGCCCCACTGCAGCTGAAACCCTGGCCTAGTCAGAGGAATCAGTAGATCTTCCCAACCTGCTATGTATTCCAGAAAGGCCATGCACAAGAGGAAGTATTCAACATCCAAACCCAGAATTGAAAAGAAAACAGAGAAGGTTCCTGCTACCATCACAAAACACATTAGTGGTGGAAAGAATGAAGAACCAGAGTGATTAAACTTCACGAAAGACCCAGATACTATTATGCTACTGAAAATGTGCCTTAAAGCTGTTGGGCCATAGCAAAAACCCTTTGCTCAGCATGTGAGAAAACTGAAAGCTAGCATCACTCCTGGACCCATTCTGCTCAATCTCACTGGGCACCACAGAGGTAAGAGGGTGATTTCCCCTAAAGGAGTCAAACTGTGGTTTGCTACTTATGACTGGACCTCTGTCCCTCAATCGAGTTCCTCTGCAGAGAACACACCACAAATGTGTCATCACTACCTCCACCAAAAGTAATACCACTGAGGTGAAAATCCCCAAACATCTCACTGATACTTAACTTCAAGAAAAAACTGTGTAAGCCCCAACAGCTGGAAGATGAGCTCTTTGACACACAGGAGAAACAGGAAATTACAAAGCAGAATATAAGAGATTCCTGGTCCTTGATTAGAGTCTAATTTCTTCATACAAGGAACTGCCCTAAAACGTGGTTAGCTTACAGGAAAAAATTTTTCCCGTCACGTTACATACCAGGAAGAATGCTGAAAAACATCTGCAAAATAGGCAACTTCTCCCACCTACCAGCCTCTGCATCACAGGCAATAGAAAGTATACTATATGTATTAATACGCAAGATAGTAAAATATCATTGAAATAAAAAACTTCTGTGCTTCAAGGACACTACTTAAAAAAACTGAAAAAAACAAAATCAAAAGAAGATAGGAAGTGTTAGCCAGTACCCAGAGCAGTTAGAACTCTCATGCCCCTGCTGGTGGCAATGTAAAATGATGCAGCAACTTGGAAAAGCAGTCAAGCAACTCCTCCAACGGTTAAATAAAGTATTTGTACAACATATATCTTATAAGGACTTAACATCTAGAATCTTTAAAGAACTATAACGCAACAACAAAAAGACAAATAATTTAAAAACGGGCCAAGGCCTTAAATAGACATTTCTCCAAAGAAAACAGACAAAAAGCTAACAAGTCCACAAAAAGATGACTACATCATTAGTCACTAGGGCAATGCAAATCAAAACCACAATGAGGTACCACTTCATACCAACTAAATTGGCTATAATTAAACAAACAGCAGCAGAAAATGGTAATTGGTGAAGATGTGGAGAAACCAGAACTCTTGTACACTGCTGGTAGGAACATAAAATGGTAGAGCTGCTGTGGTAGACGGTTCAAGAGTTACTTAAGAACTGAAAACAGTATTGTCCAAGCTATCTGAGTAGCTTTTTTAGGACCGAGTTAATGTATCAGTTAATATATCAATTGATGCGTGTGAATTGTAAACAACTATTTTACTCTGAAGAACTAATGAAAATGTAAAAACAATGTGAATTAATAAAAAGCTCCTAATGAAAAAAAAAAAAGAACTGAAAACAGGGACTCAAACCAATGCTTGTATGCCAAGGTTCATTACAGCATTAGTCACAGTAGCCAAAAGGCGGAGTAGCCTAAGTATCCAACAACAGATGAATGGATAAATGAAATCTCTCTCTCTCTCTCACACACACACACACATGAACAGGTAGAAAAAGGAACAAAGGAATTCAGGTAACATGGATTAACCTTAAAAACATACTATTCATAAGGCAGTCACTAAAAGACAAATATTATGATTCCCTTTATACATATGTGAGTGTGTGTATATGCATTTGTGTATGTGTGTGCATGTGTATATACGTGTAGCATATATACACTTATATAAGTACTTTAAACAGGCAAATTTATAGAGGCAGAAAGCAGGTTAGAGGTAACTAAGGACTTGGGGGAGAAAGAAATGGGGAATTACTGCTTAATGGTACAGTTTCTGTTTGGAGAGATGAAGTTTCAGAAACGTAGCTATGGCTATACAACACTGTGGATGTAATTAATGCCAATGAATTGTACACTTAAAATGGTTAAAATGGCAAATCTCATGTTACATTTTGCCACAATATTTAAAAATTAATGCAATTACCAACTCCATTGAACTATATACTTCATGGGTAAATTGTATTATGTGTTAATTATATCTCAATAACACTTGATTTAAAGCACAAAATACAATAACTGTAAAATAAAGTTTCCAAAATAGGAAATAACTAAGTAATGTGTCCAATTTGTAGAACATGATAGTGACATAAATTATATGACAAAAGTACATTTACTAATATGTCCATATGTGTTTGTGATATTGTAAATGAAAAGTAGGTTTCCAATAAATTTGAGTAAATATAAGTTTCCAGTAAATTTGAGTAAAAGGTTTCCAATAAATACGCTAAGCAATGAAGGACCATAATCTCACTTCATCTTTATAACGACCCAGTGAAGTTGACATTATTATCCTTGCTTTACAAATGAAGATTCAGAATCAGAAAAGTGAAGCAACAAGGTTGTAGATGGTAGACTGAGATTCAAACAGCTGACATCAAAATCTACATTCTAGGGCCTCCCCTGGTGGCGCAGCGGTTGAGCACTGCGAGGCTGCCCGCAGCCTCTGCAGCGCCGGTTTGATCCCCAGCTGCCGGCGAGGGTCCCACATGGCGCACAGACCTCTCCTGCCGCCCGCTGCTCCCATCAGCGGTGTACTTCGTCAGTCTGCCTGTTCTGCTCTCCGCTCTGGCTCTGGTGAATTCTCTCACCCTCCTGTGCTTCTGACTGTACCCAGTGCTTGTATAAATAAATAAATAAATCTTTAAAAAAAAAAAAATCTACATTCTAATACCATGCCTCACTGTAAGACTATCAGTCTAGGGTGGGGCGGGGAATAGGAGGGATTATGTCAAAATAAGGAGGGTGGGAATTGTATGGGGACTATAACCAAGATGAAAATGCATACAATGTGCAAAAATGAAAAATGATGTAAAAATATATATAAAATTAAATTAAATTAAAATTAAAAGACTATCAGTCTAACTCCTATTTCTTAAATATTTTTAATTGAAAAAACCACACATACACAATTGTTCTATTTCAAAAATATTCCTTTACCTGACTTGGCACATTCTTTATTACCACTCTGAAGTTCCATGTAAACATGAAATTTATTTATTTAATACAATTCTTTGATGCTCCTATACATACCACATAGAAAGGCAAAGAAGGCACAGATATTCGTAGCAATTGGAAATCTGGCTGCTTATAGTGTTATATACTACCTAACACTAAAGACCATTGCCACACCCCTCATTTTACAAAAGGGGAAATTCAGATAAGCTGACTTGTCAGTGGAGAGGAAACTTGCTCTTGAACTCAATCTCCTGACTATCAGTGACTCTATTATTCCCAAAGTGGGTCTCTGACATAATTCTTAAGTGACAGACATAGAGATGCAGTCTTTTGCCTTCAAATTCCTAACACCATTGAATAACAGAAGTTGATTGGACTTTATTGTTTGCTTTGTTGTATGCTAGCACAGAGATGAGACCAGGAACTTTTAACAGTCAGGCACACTTGACTCACCCTCCAGCCAGTTTCTGGTCACCCTTCATTGCAGCCCTTTTTCACCTCTGACACCATTACCATTTCCACTTTCCTCATCCAATGATCATTAAACAGGTAGTAAATAAAATTCTTTATTTAAAAAGCTAAATTATTTATTAAGTCAATTCTCAGTTACATAATTAAAACATCTTCTAGGCTGTCTCTCTACTCCTAGTAGACACCAAGAAAACAGAAATTCATGTTATTATCTAATCTAAACTATACATAATTATAAAGGCAAATAATCCTTAGGTTAAACACTTACTTTCCAATGGCAAACATTCATGGCTAAGACAGTCTAGAAGTTCTAGCAAAAAGTGGACAGGGAAGCAGTCTCTTGTGTAGTCTTAAGTTAGGCGTATTTACTTGCTTGTTGATATATGATAATAGCCTAATGACAAGGAACTCACTATGGGTCTTCTGGAGACTGATGGAAACCAGGCATGAACGTGCTTCACAGGACTGAGTCCCTCAAAGTGAAAGTTTCTGATAATGGTAGGTAACACCTGGTGCCTTTTCCCTTATCAAAGTGATGCTGTTACAAGGCAACCCCAATGTGAAATAGGTTGGCTTGGGAGGTCCTTACCCGCGCGCTTAAAAGGGACTTATAGTGAGACTCAACTGCAAGTACACAGAAAAAGTGTAAGGGTTTATTTACAAAAAAGGGGAAATGAAGAAATGAATAACTCAGGGAGAAAGAGAGGGAGATAAACTGGTGAATGTGTCCTACCAGTTCCGCTGATCTGGAACCCCAATAGCACTCTGAAAGGTGGAGAAAAACCAAGGCCCCCCAAGGCCCACATGTCTGGTTATATACCAAACCTGGCTGCTTAACTTCACCATCGGTTCCCAGCAACCCTCCCTTCAGTAGTGATGACATCATGGGATTTGTAACCCTTGGTGTCTTGGATCTCTTTGGTCTGGGGTGGGGGTGGAGTTCATAAAACCTGTTTGTGGAGTTTGTTCAGGACATCCCTTCCCCCCAACAATGTCTTGTTAGCTGTGTTCACCAGAGAGCATAAAACTGTCAGCAAACAATATATTTCCTTACACCTGTTCTCTATAAAGTTCTAAATGCTCTAATGGCATGTTCAGTCTATAAAAATGTTGTCAGGTAAAAGCAACTGAAGTGTTAGAGCAGATACATTTTCATATGTAACTGGGTTAAAAGTATTAGCTTTAAGGCAACAGGATACAGGAGTCAGAGTGGTGAGGACAACCTGATGCAAAGAATAAGACAGTTATGCCCTGCCTCCACCCTTTCTCTCTTATCTGGTCGTAAAGTCCCAGGACTAAAATGACTTCTCTGAAATGCTCTGAATTTCAATTCAGAAGGACAAATGCTAAAATACTTTATTCTATATGATTTTGGGAGGTCTTCACTGACTACAGTCCTCTATCATTAACTGAAAGGTGGTGCTTAGATTAACCAATTGCTGTCACTGAAACATTAACCCAAAAGGTGTAAATCAAGCAGATTTCCAAGGGAGTAAGTTTAAGAGGAAGAACAGATATTGAAGAGGGGCCTTGAGCAAGGCAAATGTAGGCAGAGTCAGTAAAAAATAGGATAATCACATTTAAAGGTTAAAAAAAGGCAAATATTTGCATTTTGACTTGTAAGAACATTGAGAGAGAGAGATGTAGAAGTAGTTAATACCAGACAGTTAAAATTGGTGACCTCAGGATTAAACATTTAAGAAATGTGTATTACTTTTGAACACCTCCTCTGGGTTCTCAACAAAAAACTACCATGATACAAATATTAATGGAAGTGTAGTGCTTTAGAAGAGTCAGGGATTCTGTGGGCTATCCTTTGTACAGGTAATATAAACTTTCTATTAAACAAACAAATACCTATCTCACTCTATACTACCCCACCAAAAGGAGATTCTTCTATCTAGTTTCTTCTACAAGTGGTAATATGCTTTGGGGATTTGCAATCAAAAAGCTTGGAAATTTTCGAATGTTCAACAGATTTTCACAAACCTATCAATTTTATTCAACGAGAGTAAAGTGAAGTGTTAAAGGAGAAATCTGCCTGAAGAGCTAGTAGTTCCTGATATAGGGAGAGTAAAGTGCTACTTGGGCGCCCCCTGGGGACCAAAGTAAAAACTATTTCACATCTTAGGACAAGCGAGTGTCCTGCATAATTTGTTTAGATTAAAAAAAAAAATGCCCTACCACCTTTAAAAGAGTAGACGTTTAAATATCTCTTCCAGCTAACAAATGCAAAAAGACAAGTTTAAGTTACAGCACCATAATTTTTCTTGGGCCAAAACAATATAAAGCTTAACTTTAAAAGCTCAAAAATGACACAGTACCCACATAATAATTTTTTTGTAACAAGTTATTCCACAATAACTCCACTCTGAGCACTCAGCTCTAATAAAGTATTATTGCACTGATTTCAAAGATGGCAATTTTCAAAACCAAATTGCATATGAGAGGATACAGGTTTATAAACAATTAGAAAGTAAAACTGAAAAAGATCAGTTACAAATCAACAGGCAAAGTCAACCGAAACCCCCTCAAACCTAACCTTTCCAGTTTAGAACACTTTCAGAAGACACTGTATGTCAGAATTGCCTTTTCTTCCTCAAGGTGTGAGAGAGCAAATAGCAGTGGTAGAACAATCTCCAGAAGAAAAAAGTGTATGTCAACTTCCCTCTGGTCACACCCTCATAGCTAATATTAATATCCCTGGACATCTGACATGAGTGTCAAATCATGCTCTGTAGCCAGGGCCCAAAGATGTACTTCTGGCAGCTTAACATGGAAATCAATGCAATTTTTCCAAAGAAATAATTCTATTTCAGCAACATTTCAGGCAACCTGTGAATTACATCAGTACTGGAGTTATGGCAGGGGAATTAACCTTGATTTATAAAACTTTACTCCACACAGTAACAGTATTTCAGATTCAGCTTATGTTTGCCTGAATAATAAAAAAATGAGTCAAAATGCAAGACACTGAAAAAGGGAAAAAAACCTCTGACTTAACGGACTGTAGACAATTTATTGTCTGATTTACTTAGCTATCTATGGGATAGCAACTGTGAAATTATACAGTATTTGTAATTTGTAGATAACAATTTCATGTTTATGACAACTAAATTCAAGAGTAAATATTTTCGTGAGAAAAGATGATCATTTAAAACAGTTTAAGCTCGTATAATTTGCGAAATCCTCAAGAATAATAAACATATCTCATCTAGAAATCTTATAATTAATCATTAGGTCTAAAATATCATTATTAAATAGAGTAAATACTAGTTCCAGAAGGTAGATTATTTTTAATACGATGGAGTAACATAGTATTATTAGTTTGGGTGTGGACATTTGGTAGCATTATGATTCAGAAAAAAATATTTCAATGTTTTCAAATGTAACGGTCATAAAACTATTTATAAAAAGTAATACAACTTCAAAGTAAAAATAACCAACCTCATAGATTAAGAACAGGAAGTTCAAGATGAAAAAAAAAGTATTTGCATCTATGTGTACCACATATTTTACTTCATTTAAAATTCACAGATACCAGTAGATAGGTATTGATTGTTACACCCTTTTTACATAGGAACTCAAGCTAAAAGTCATTTCTCTGAGCCTAAGAAACTGAAAGTGATAGTTTGGGCTTGAACCCTATCTGTGTAACTCTAAATCTTAGTTAATCTTAGTTCCTCTCCATATCATGTTATTTACATGTATAAGTCATTTTATAATAAAGCAAAAAAATTGAAACTATCCAATTGTCACTTGTCTTTTAAAAGTGAAAAGAACCAACAAATAAGTATATATATCCATGTATTTTTTTTGTTGAATTAGTTCCACTTTTATTCCTAAAAATGATCGATTATAAAAACAGCTGTAGGGCAGATAATGAAGGAGATGTTACCATCCAACTTTTTCTGAACGCTCTTTAGGGTATAAAATATAGGACAGTATATTTGGATTGTGTAAATACAGGAAAGGAGTGAAAGTCCAAAACAATATAAGTCATATAAGTGATATATAAGTCATATCCTGGAACAGAGGAAGGAATTACTTTAGAAGTTCTGGGTCAATACTTTTTTTGGTCACCGAGATTCTTTGGGTGTTTCACAGCACCAGCACCACTGACTCTCTCTTCTATTTCTACATAGCTTTGCTTTTCTCCCAAACATTCCTCAGATTCTCCACTGTCTTCCCCCTCATAGTGTCACTGCAACTAACCACGTCATCTGCTCGAGAACTGTTATCAGAATTGAACTGATAACCTATAGTACCTTGAAGGAAAAGGGGAAAAAAAAAATCTTAGAGTTGGGAGGGATTTTATATTGAGTTTAAATCTGGCTGCACATCCTCTCCTAACATTCTAGAAAGGGCAACTGAGACTTGGAGAGAGGAAGTGACTTAGCGATGGACAGAGCGTGAGCTGGCAGCAGGGCCAGAGGCAGAAGCTCGATCTCAGTACCAGCTTCTGGGCTATTTCCACCCGACAAGCCCAGGCTGAGCCTCTTTGCAGGCTGGTACTGCCAGAGCCGGGGTCAGGAAGAGCTAAGGGCATATACTGGGACATCTAAAGAAGCACCCCGCCCCAGAGGCATCTTTCTAGGGTAAACACTGGTAAGTGGAGGGGTTCGGAGTTTAGAGGGCCTGCGGGGAGGGGCCAAGAGGAAAAGCCAGTTTCCCCTCCAGGAGCCTCTAACCCAAATCTACGCTCCTGCTGCCCTCACCACCACCAGCGCCCCGCTGACTGCGCGCCAGGGGCCCCTGGATGCCGGCCCTCCTGGGAGCCCTCTCCCAGCCCACTCTCGAGACGAACTTGGTCGCCAGAATGTACGGACAGAGGGGCGCAGAAACAAAGCGACCCCAAGCGGTCCCCTTCCATTCTGGGCGCCCCGGGGCCGGCGAACTACCAGTCCCGACATGCCGCGCGCCAGGGGACCCCCGACCACCGCCACGCGGCCGGCGCGTGGGTCGCCGGGGCTCGTAGTCCGCGGCCCGCGGGTGCGCACAGCCGGGCGCGCCGAGACAGGCCGAGCCGACGTCCGGTCCAGCCCCGGAGCGCGTCAGCTGCCCGGGCCTCACCTCGACAATGCGGGCGCACTGGGTCCCCTTGCCGGCGCCAGGACCGCCGAGGACAAACACGACCAGCGGCTTCATGAGGCGACGAGGACAGAGGAAAAGCGGCCGGCGAGTCAGCAGGGGGAAGTCAAGGCCCAGGACGTGCAGCAGCCGGCGGCCGCAGCGGCTCAGCATACACCGCGGCTCTCCGGGACGCTGAGGGAGCTGACAGCCAGCGGCTGGCCGCGGCGGCGCGGGGCGGGGCGGGGCGGGGAGAAGGGGGCGGGCCGAGCCGGCGCCCGCAGCCGCCCCGCAGCCGTGGCTGCCCTGGCGTCCGCGCCGCGGCCGGAAGGGGCGGGGCTTCCTCGGCTTCCCGGGCTAAGCGCGGCGCCCCCGCCCCTGGCCGGCCCGCGTCCGTCGCGGGTCCGCGCCCCCTGGGCCCCCGGTCTGCAGGTGACTCGTTCCGCCGCTATCTTACCCCGCCCTCCTCGGGTCGGGCCTGTGCTGGAGTCTGGGACGTGGTGCACGACAGAGCAAAGGCCGTAGTCTCTGCTCGCTGGGAGTGTCACTTCCAAGGGGGAGGCAGCCAACCTAAACAATTCCACGCGAAGCGAAAAAGACAGCCACGGTCTTTGAAGGAAAACAACGAAGGAATAGCAAAGGATGCGTGTCATTCTGGGAAAGAATCAGGGAAAGCCTCTGAGAGGTGACTTTTTTAAAAAAAAGATTTATTTATTTATGCATACCAGAACTGGGGTACAGGACAGAGGTGCAGGGGGTGAGAGGATTCACCAGAGACAGAGTGGGGAACAGAACAGACAGATTGACCGAAATACACTGCGGAGGGGAGCAGCGGGAAGACAGGAGAGGTCTGCTGCACCGTGTGGGTAGCGACCTGGCTGGGGATGGAACTTGTGCTGCAGTCTTAACCCCTTGCGCGATCAGGGAGGCCCTGAGAGGTGATGTTTAAAACAATAGCTAGGAAAGAGCAAAAGCAGGCAAAGACTGGGAAAGAATGTTCCAGAGAGAAAGGTACATGCAAAAGCTGTAAAGACTTGTCTTGTTGGAGCAATTGAAAGCTGGCCAGCAATTGAAAGAGGGTTTCTGAGACCAGATCTCTATGAGTGGGGGTGGAAGGTGGGAGAGTTAGGCCAGTGACAGGTCATTTAAATCCTTTGGTTAAGGAAGTTTTCAGTTATAGTCTAACTGCAATGTGAAGCCTTTTAACTATAATTCCATTTCCTTGCCACCTGCATTAGGATTAAACCTTAAGGAAGAAGAATAGGAGTCCGAGGAATGAGCTTTGGTAACAGACCTTTGGAAGTTGGAGAAAGGAGAAAGGTTCTGAAAAGGAAAAGCCAAAAATGTAGGAGGAAAATTAGGAGAATGTGGTGTTCCAGCAGAGGAGAGAATTTGGGGTAGGATTGTGTTGATGTAGAGGTCAACACTGTTAAAAGCAAATGAGTACGTATGCTTGCATATAAAGCAAATATACCCTAAATTGGATTTGGTAACTTTGAATCTTTGGATTTATGAATCTACTGCCACACATTATATTTAATTTGAAACTATATTAAAAACAAGTAGATAGTAAGTGAGGAAATGAAGACAACAGAAAGAATTAGGGGCAAAAGGAAAAGTTTATTTAGGATGGGAGACAAGAACCGAGTGTCTAATATGGTAACCACTAATCACATGGCAATTTAATTACATTAAGTAGAATTAAAAATTCAGTTCCTCAATCACACTAGCCATATTTCTAGTGCCCTGTAATCACATGTGGCTAGTGAAGCTGTATTGGACAGCACACATACAGAACATTTCCATCATCACAAAAAGTTCTGTTGCACAGTGTTACAATAGAGCTTGCATTGAAACTACTGGAAATGATTTCCTCAGAAGGAGAGAGTTAACCCCTTGAGAAGAAAATCGGATGGATTCAAAGGGCGCATGGAGAATCTCAGAGGACTTACAAGGGCTTAGAAAGGAAGAACTTCATTTGTAATAGGAGCTGCAAGAAAGATATAGGTGCAGGAAAGTTCCAAGGTAGAAAGGGTTCTAGCCTGATACTTTTTCTCATTAAAGAAAAGGCAGTATCAGGACCTCCCTGGTGGTGCAAGGGGTTGAGTGTCAGCACTATGAAGCTATCTGCAGCCACTGCAGCACAAGTTCCATCTCCCACCAGGGAGCTGACCCACATGGCACAGCAGACCTCTCCTGTCTTGCCCGCTGCTCCCCTCAGCAGTGTATTTCCATCATTCCACCTGTTCTGCTCCCCACTCTGTCTCTGGCGAATCCTGTCACCCTCCACACCTCTGGCCTGTACCCTAGTTCTTGTATGCATAAATAAATAAATCTTAAAAAAAAAAAAAGGCAGTATCAGCTGAGGGTGAAGAAATGGGAGAAGGATGTTTGAAGAGAAAGGATGAAATAAACATCTTTGAGAGTAGAAATGTTGGTCTTCTAAAGAAAATTATGCAGTAGGATTTCTGAGCAATATTAAGAACTCATTTGGTATTTGAGATCATGGATCTAAATCAAAAATGTTTGATAGCTCAGGTGCAAGCACCTAGAAGACAGATTGTTGAGTTGGTTCAGGGTTGTGTTTTGCCAAAAAGGTGCTTGGAAGGGAATGTTTATGATGGTGCATCTGGAATCAAACCCATACAGAAAAGCTAATGATAGTACATGAGGGCTGATAGTGAGAAAAAGGGGAGTCAGGAAAGAGGCCAAAGTCTTAGATACATTGATGTCAAAGAGTGGTTGCATAGAGGACTTGAGCAAATGAGCTAGCAGTACTGATGCTGGTCTGAAGGGGAGATTTGGAACTGAGATCCCAGAGGTGGTGAGTTTTTCGAGGTCTGGGGTGAGCCCATAGAAACAGAAGGCTGAGGTAGAATGCATACCCTGTTGTTAAAATTGAGAGGCCAGGGTGTTAGATGTATCATCCTTGTTGAAGTTTAACTCCAACAGTCTTTGAGAGAGAGACTATGAGAGAGAAACTAAGTTATTGAGAGCCTCTAAAATGACAGGAAGTTTGGTAAGTGAAGGCGGAAGGGAGCCTTGTCTCTGGCTACCCCCACTCTCCCTTCCCTCTACTAGCCCTTTCATCTTCCCTCACCCAGTATTTCCTGCCCTCTCCCCACCTCACCCTACCAATTCTCCAACTTCTCGCTCTCTTTTTAAACTCTCACCCATCTGTCCTCTTCTTTTCCCATTTCTAACTTCTCCCCATCTACTTCTTCTCCCCGCCCTCTTTTCTTTCTTTGTCCCTTTTAGCCCTTTTCCCTTCAGTGTCTACTTCCTTTCTTTCCAGTTTTACTCTTGCCTTTTCCACCATGGAAGAGGGAATGGAATATCTCAGATGATCACAGCTGAGAAAATCTTATAATTAATAACTTACTATTCATATTCCTTTAGGAGATTCCTTTGTTTATTGAGCCCTATCACAGTGACTATCTCATGATCTGCGGACATAGATGTTACTGTTACACTCATTGCAGATGAAATCAAAGCCAAAAGTCATCTAAAGACTTTCAGTAAAGCAGCAGGAGCTGGAATTCAGGGCTGCTGAATTATGCCTCATGTTGTAGACTAGGCATTGTCTCTTTTAAAAGTAGAGCACATCAAGGATGAAAGGAAACAGAGTTTCCTAAGTTAAAGAGTCTTTGTTTCCAATAGAGAAACAGGAGTCCAGATAAAGTAAGTACCTTGGTCAAGATCATGCCCCTCTTTAGTACAGCCACTGGGACTTGGGGAGGATGAATAGATGGGCATCTGACCAAAGGATAAGAGACCCATTTAAGTCCCTCTGCTCCCAATCAGTTGCTCTATCTGGAGGGATCTCCTGGGGATCTCTGAACTTCAGTTTTTCATCTTTAAACTGGGAAATGGAGAAAAGGGTAAAATGAAGGCTTTGGTCTGTTTAGCTGAATTATAAGAGTCCTGTCATGTGCATGTTCTTCAATGAGAAAAGGGACAGTTATTTAATGGCTGCTACGTAGCCTCTGAAGGGCATATCTCTGGTACCTGGCACAAGGATTTACAAACTGTTCTGTAAAGGACCAGATAATAGCTTTGGTTATGTGGGCCACATCCTCTCTCTTGCAGATGTTCAACTTTGCCATTTAGTTCAAAGGGAGCTTCAGATAATACATAAAGGAAAGAGCATGATTATATTTCAATAAAACTTTTTTATGGACACTGAAATTTGAATTTAATATAATTTGTTCTTGTTCCAAAATGTTATATTGTTTTATTTTTTTCATCCATTTAAAAATACAGAAACTGTTTTAGCTTGCTGGCTATACCAAAACAGGTAGATATAGGTTGTAGTTTGCTGACACCTGACCTGGCAGAATGCCTGGTGTTAGAAGCCCAATCCATGCTCCTCTGCAGAGAAGGGGCTAGGACATACATCACCTGAAAACAGGAACAGCTGGTTATATGACTAAGTGTAGTGAGAGCACAAAAAAAGATAATACTGAAGCAAATGTGTCTTCTTTTCCCCTGTGCATGTTCTCTTAAGGCACTTTTCTGTATCTCTTCTAGCATAATTGCCAAAATTCAAATATATTAAGGGTATGGGGCCTGTGAGTATCTAAGAAGTGCTTCTTAGTGAAGGCCCTCGTGCCTGTTTCCATGCTTTCTTGCTCCTATGATAGTATCCACAGAAATAAAGATTTCACACAGGAGGTAGATCCACATTGTTTGCCTACTTGCAGTGATGCATAGTGACTTTCCTCTCTATGCCTCCCTGCAGTTAAGGACTGATTGTCCTGTGCCTTGCCCAACTCCTTCTGCTAACCATTCTAAGCATCTAAGGAAAATACTAATGTGGAAAAATATCAGGACGTGAAATCCAGATACCCATCTCTGCCAGGGGCCTTCTAGGGAGTTATGTCCAGGAAGAACCAGGCTAGGCAAAAGAAGAGTTTATTCTTTGTTGGTTCTTTGGGCCTGTTCTGGTTCTCTATTACTATGCAACAAACCAATCCCAAATTTAATTACTTCCAACAACAAGAAATGGTGTGAATATCACAGCCCCATCCCACACTCCCCCGTGATTTGGTGCTCAGAAGTGTTCAGTATGAGTAGTTCTGTGAATGAAGAGAGGAGACATGTGAAGAGTTTTTTCCAAAACACCTATTTTACCACATCAATCTTAGGGAGCCAAACCAAGGGTGCGAGGAGTCATTGGAAATACAACACTGCTACCATCCTCTTGTCCACAGTGACAGGTCTACTCTTAGCACTTTGGTCCCAGTTTGTCCCCAAAGAATTCATTTTGTCTTAGCCTTTATCAGTGCTCCTGCTCCTTGGAGGTGGCAGAGAAACAATGAGTTACTACTAGATGCAAACAACCAGACCTTTAATGATAATATCGCTCAATAAGCATCTATTGGATAAATGGATCTCTCCCAGAAGAGAGCCATTCCTTACCTAAATCCATAGACTGAATCTATAGATTAAGTAAGTAAAGGCAAATGGTCTTTAAAAAACAAATGTGTCAGGGCCTCCCCTGGTGGTGAAGTGGTTGAGCGCTGGGCTGCAAGGCTGCCCGCAGCCTCTGCAGGACCAGTTCGATCCCCTGCCGCCTGTGAGGGTCCCACATGGAGAACAGACCTCTCCTGCCGCACCCGCTGCTCCCCTCAGCAGTGTACCTCGTCGGTCTGCCTGTTCTGTTCCCTGCTCTGGCTCTGGTCTTACCCTCCCGCACTTCTGACTGTGCAGAGTGCTTGTATAAATAAATAAATCAAAAAAAAAAAAAAAAAAAAGCAAATGTGTCAAATCCGGCAATAAGTAATAGATCTACCTTCCTGGGAGTGACTGTCAGCTGAGCTCTGACAAGTTTGTACTGCAAAATGGTAGGCTGATCATTGTCTTTGGCAGATCTTACAGCATCTTTACTTATTAACTGTGCAGGTTAAGGTAGATTGGTTATACCTCCAGTTTCCTTGTCTGCAAACTCATGATGATGATAGCTTAGTTTAGCTAAGATATTAAAAAATTTACTGGTATGTGTTGTTTGATCATTTTAGTCTTCATTCTGAAGAATCCATGCTTTAAAAAATTAAGTAAAATAAGTCAACATAACCTGACACATAAACTGTTAGTGTAACTTTCCCAAGAGATTTAAGAGTCTCAGTGAAATTTTGCATAAATGGACAAATTGGCACTCCCCCTTAAAAATACCACGTTCCTTAAAAGAAAAACTGTAGTTGTTTTTGGAAAACAGTAGTCCAGCTTACCTCGGAAGTGTAAATAGAGAAAGGGAAAGTTGGGGAGCCTCCCTAGTGACTCAGGGGTTAAAGTCTCAACGCTATTAAGCTGTCACCAGCCACTGTGGCATGAGTTTGATCCCTGCCCAGGGAGCTGATCCTTAGGGTGCAGCAGACCTCTCCTGTCTCACCCACTGCACCTCTCAGCAGTGTATTTCAGTAAATCCCCCTGTTCTGCTCCCCACTGTCTCTGGCAAGTCCACTCACCCCCTCTCTCCCAACCTCTGGCATACACTTCTTGTATGCATGAATACATGAAATAAAGCTTCACAATAAAAAGGAAAGTTGGGTGTTAGGAGAACTTTAATAAACAAGGAAGAGAACTGATAGTTGATTCCAACTTCCTTCTTCCTGGTGAGAACAATAGCCCTTTAATTCCCACTGCCTGGCTATTAGCAGGCATGTCAGGGTTTGTAACATTGAATATTTACCCTGTCTAAATATAAAGACCATGCCACATGGATAGGGACCAAAGGGAATAAGGAAAATTAAAACAATTAATATGTCAGAATGTAGAATTTGGGGTTAATTTTTCCCTTTACATTTTTTTCTTATTATAGCATTGTTTGTACAGCAAGTCACACATTATTTAAAAGTATGACATACTAGAAATGATTCACTCTGAAACAAATAAAGAATTCGGAAATTTGAACAATTAGACTGGTAGCTTTTCTCTATAGGAGCCATAACCATAGCAATGCATTGTATCCAGAAATATAATAAACATATAATCAGGGATCAACAGATAGCAGAGTGTATATTCAGTCTATTTAAACTGACCTGCAATTTGCTCTGGCCAACTACCTCTTATTACCCCACTTATAAAAATGTGCCTTCCTTATTTGTCTGCTCTACCATTTCCCTACCATCAAGCACAAAGCTTTGTGCAGTAGGTCTTTGGAACAGCATTTGTAGGTTTTATTTCACTAAATTGATTTTCTAATTTAACAAATCAGTTCCCTTAGTCTTAATGAATATATAAAAATGTGTTGCTCCTTTATTAACACTGCCAATTGTCAGTATACCTGAAATAATAAATGATACAGGCAGCCTTTTAATTAATATTCATACTCATTATGGATTAAGGCTTTATGCTGATGTATAATATGCAAATGAGGAAAATTAATCATAGATTTAATGGCAGAATTAGGGCCATATCCTCTAAATTATACTTATTTTGCTTTATCTTTGTTTCCTTATATTACTTCTATAAGTGAAATTGTTCAATGTGCATTTCTGGCTTACTTCGCTTCTAAAGTGCCATTTTCATCACATATATAAAGTGTACATACTACCCAAAATGACTTATGGCTTGGCCTTGATTATCTGGTTAATAGTGTTTGTCAGATTTCTCCAATGTAAAGTTACTCTCTCCTACGCGCTCCACCCCTTTCAATACTGTACACTTGGAAGGATGTCAATATGCCCAGCCCAATATGCCCTAAGGTGGGGTAAGTTATGTTTTATTCTCATTCTTTGCTTTTTGTCTAAGTTATATAATCCTACATTTCTTCTTTAGAAATCTTTTTGAAAAATATATATCCAAAAGGGCAGATTTGTTATAAAAAAGGAGAGAAGAATAAAGGACACTTGCACAGACACCAGGGGGCAGAAAGAGCTGCCCCTGAAAGGGACAGGTTTGTTAAGAGAGGTCTGCATAGTCACAGGTGGGCAGAAGGGCTGCTGCCTCTTTTAGATATCTTAAAGTAGTTAAAGAATCCATACAACCATAAACTAACTTTCTTTTACACCCTTTATTCAATTTTGTCATCAAAGCCTGTTAATTCTACCTTCAAAATACATATAGAATTTCACAGCTTCTCACTACCTCCATTGCTACCATTCTGGTTGAAGCCACTATCAGTCACTCCCCTAGATTATTGCAGTAGCGTTCTAACTCATCTCCTTGCTCTACCCTTGCCCCTTACAGTTTAATGTGAATATAGCACCCACCGTTGTCTTTTTATTTATTTTTCATTTTTTTAAATAAATTTTATTTTTATATTCCCCATACAATCGCATCCCCCTTATTTTGACCCCAATCCCTCCCCTCCCCGCCCCCCACTCCCCCATAGAGTGTCTCTGGTTCATAGTTTTTTGTTGATTTTGATTTTCACTTTCTTATAGTTATTCATTTTCCTGGTCCCTTATTTAAGTTTTCTAGATTCCTGCTATGAGTGAGATCATCCGGTATTTTTCTTTTTCTTTCTGGCTTATTTCGCTGAGCATGATCCCTTCCAGCACCATCCATGTTGCTGCAGATTGCATCTGTGGTCTTTTTAAAACCTAAAATCAGATCATGCCAGTCTCCTATTAAAAATCTTCCAATGTCATCTTTCTAAAGAACAAAGCCAAGTCCTAATCTCATCCTGTAAGACCTTCAGTGATCTACCAACACCTCCTCCCCTTTCAACTCTTAATATTCTCACTCATTCTTAGCATATAACTGGCCTCCTTGTTCTTCCTTGAAAATGCTGGGAAGCTCTCACTCCAGCATCTGTGCACATATTATCACCCAAGACAGTCATCAAGGTGTGTCACTGGGATCTCTTTCCAGAAATAACTTTCCAGTTAGCAAAGAGTACTCTTGGCTGATAGCCTCTTGCTATGACCTTCAGGAGTTGCCTTAGCTTTTGTACTTGCTCTTTCTAGGAAGCCCCAATAACTAAGTACAGCAAGGCTTCCAGCCATTTCTGTGTAATGTGGGACACTTTAGTGGGCAGTCTGCTTCTGAGCTCCACAGTGGGTTGGCCAACAGTTTGTCAAGCATGTATCACCACTGAGACCTCCTGCTCTCACACTGAGGTTAAACCCAACATCATTTCCTTTAAAATGTGTGCTCTAGATTCCAGGAATTTTTCCAGGAAAGCAGAGAATAATATTCTATTTCTTGCTGTGCTTGATACATTTCTCAAGATAGTGTTTTTATGCTCACAGAATACAATGCAGTTCAGATTTGTTGACACCCCCATATTGCTCAGGAAACTTCAAAGTGGAGTCTATAGGAAATTAAGTGGTATCTCCAGTGCTGACTACACTAATGAGATGTGTGATCTTTCAAATGTTCTCCCTTTAAGAGCTGTGTGGAGATTTCTTGACCTACTAAACATAGAGCTTCCATATGATCCAGCAATTCCACTCCTAGGTATTTACCCAAAGGACACAGAAACATCAATTCCAAAGAGCACCTGCATCCCTATGTTTATAGCAGCACAATTTACAATAGCAAAGCTTTGGAAACAACCCAAATGCCCAAAAATAGATGACTGGATCAAGAATATGTGGTACAGGGCCTCCCCGGTGGCGCAGCGGTTGAACGCTGGGTTGCGAAGCTGCGCGCGGCCTCTGCGGCGCCGGTTCGATCCCCGGCTGCTCCCCGGCCACCGGAGGAGGGTCCCACATGGCGCGCAGACCTCTCCTGCCACCCGCTGCTCCCCTCAGCAGTGTACTTCGGTCCTTCTGCCTGCTCTGCTCCCCGCTCTGGCTCTGGTGAATTCTCTCGCCCTCCCGCGCTTCTGACTGTACCCAGTGCATGTATAAACAAAACAGACAAAGAAACCAGCAAACAAATAAATAAAGCATGCCTCTATAAAAAAAAAAAATAAATAAAAAATAAAAGTTTAAAAAAAAAAAGAATATGTGGTACATATACACCATGGAATATTACTCAGCATTCAAAAAAGATAAACACATGCAATTTGCAGCAACATGGATGGAGCTGGAAGGGATCATACTCAGCGAAATAAGCCACAAAGAAAAAGAAAAATACCGGATGGTCTCACTCATAGCAGGAATCTAGAAAACTTAAATAACGGACCAGGAAAAAGAATAACTATAAGAAAGAAAATATCAAAATCAACAAACAACTACGAACCAGAGACACTCTATGGCGGGTGGGGGGTGGGGAAAGGAGGGCTTGGGGTCAAAATAATGGGGTTGTAATTGTATGGAGAATATAAAAAATAAAATTTAAATTAAAAAAAGTTAAAAAAAAAGTCCTCCCTTTGTTGAGGAGGGATGATAATACCTACTTTGGCTGTTAAGACAATCATTAGATAATGGCAGGGAAGACACAATTACTAACATTAAGTGAGGAGATAACTACAATCACACTAACATTAATATATATGAACATATGTATACCAACAGCATACATAACACCAATATTAGTGGTGGAGAAAAGGATAAATGGCTTATAAATTTAAGTTACCTTCTGTTCTGCTCAAGGAAGGAATTTTTTTTTGTCATTGAGAGAAGATGCTTCTTAAAAAAGAAACTAGATTTATTTCACTGAGCATAATTCCTTCTAGTTCCATCCATGTTGCTGTGAATGGCATGAGTTATCTTTTTTGATTGCTGAATAATATTCCATTGCCACATCTTCTTGATCCAGTCATCTAATTTTGCGCATGTGAGTTGTTTCCAGGTTTTACCTATTGTAAATAGTGAGGCAATAAACATAGGTTTACAGGTGTTCTTTTGAATCAATAGCAGGAATATAGGGGAACCAAATAAGACATCAGTGTGAAAAAATAATAACAGTACAAAAACACAACAAAGCAAAACCGGACAATTATAAATCAGAGACATACTACAGGGGAGGAGGAGGGAGAGGGATCAGAGGGAGGGAAGGAGGAGCACAGGGGACTGAGGTGATGGTGCCCGGGTGCACTGGGGAAGGAAACTATGGGGACTACACCTGAGGAGGTGGGGAGAAGCAAATATTGTTTAAAAATGATCAGTGATGTAAAAAATAAAAAAAAATAATAGAAAAAAGAAATAGAAAAAAATAAAATAAATAAAATAAAAAGGTTAAAAAAAAAAAACTAGAGGAAAACTAATCCTTCTGTTATAGGACAGGGAGAGGGGCAGCCCAAACCCCGCAAACCTGCCTGTTCTACATGGGTTCTGCCATCCGCCGCATCAACACAAAACATAGGAGACTTTAATGGGAAGGAACTTTAATAAAACTAGGAAACAATACAGGTAAGGCAAAGAGTCTAGTTTCTAAATGAAGCATCCAGAGTTACCCGTCCCCTCGTGGGTAAAACTCCATCCATATGGGATCGGCCCAGAACAAGGCCCCAAAGCCTGCCACAAGTCTAAAGCATCTTCCAGTGGGGACCCACAGAAAAGGGTCACAAACAACCGGACAAGCCCAGAAGGAAAAGAGCAAAATCAACATCAAGATAAAAGCTGCCATTGTCACCTCCCCACGGGTCTCACCCACATCTGTGTCACCCAGTCCACGACCAAAAGACAAGCACAGTTTCTTTACGTGTCTCTAGGCTCCATGCGCCTCCTCCAGGTCTCCTTCTGGCTCCATCCTGCTTCCTTCCTTCCTCAGTCTCTTCTGCAGCTTCTTCTCTCCCTGCTCAGCTCCACCCTTCCTTGGGTGGGGCAGGGAACCTCCCCCTTTCCTGGGGACCACCCTGTTGCAATCCCCCCTTTTAATTTTTATTCCACCATATCTATGGTGGCACAATCTCAGGGTGTAGTCTTAGGAGACAGTCTTTTTTAGGGTTACAATGTGTGTAAGAGAAGCAACAATTAGTCAGCAGCATTGTCTATGAATGTCCAGTATGACAGTTTTCCATTCTGAAAAATAGTCCATTATACAAGCCGAAAGAAAAAAAAATTGGAGCGTTAGCTAAAACAAGACAGCAAATATATCAAAATCACAGGGAAAAAATGTTAAAATGGTTCAACTTATGCAAAAACGAATTCTCTCAACCTTGATCCCAAACTTTAACAGCATAGCAAAAGTTTGCAAACTAAATCTACTTTTAAACCATTTTTCCTATTTTTGCATAAAATCACAGGGCAGAAAATAACTAACAGCAATTTTTAGCTGGCTTTGTTGAAATACTCCACACAGGATCAGAGCGAACTGGTGGCATGCAGTCGATGTATGCTTCAGGTATAAAGTTGGTCTCATCAGACTCCACCTGGGCTTTCCTCTTCTCGAGGGTACCAGGGCATTTTCGTTGGCCGGGTTTTCCAGTCCTGCCAATGGAGGCAAGCTTCCTCACCTTCTTTGGAGGTCTCTGGAACCCTACAAACAAGGCAAACAGGTTCTCCTCTTCTTGGTTCAGCTCTTTTTCAACTTTTTGGAAGAACTCCACACAAAGCCACACAATCAAACTCACGTCCAATTTTTTTGTTAAAACAGACAAAATCCCTATGGAAGTTATGCAAAAACAGACTCTAAGATAAGTAGCAAAAATTACTACCACTATTTGTATGCTGTGTTGGTATCAAGGGGAGAGAAAATGTGACAAGTTAGTTTTGCTGGAAAAAAATTACAACCTTTCTGCAGATCCTGGTTACTCAAAACAAAACAAAACAAAACAAAACAAAAACTTCGTGGATTCAGGACAGAATGCATAAAAAAATTTCCAGTATGTCAAAGAAACCTTAGTAAATGTCAGGTGTATTTCCAGGTCTATTCAGTCCTTTGTAGGAAAGTTTTTTCCTCTCAACAGTTCCATCAATAGGAATCTGTTGAGACCTTTTCTCCCTATATTTCCGGAAACAATTTCTGTAGGTGTGAAACAATTGAATTATACAATATTACTAGGTGACAATCACCATTGACAATTTACATACATACCAGATACTACTGTTAACATTTTGTACATACCAAAGTTTTACCATTTTCCCAAGTGACAATGCTTCCCTTCCAGTTTTACTTCATTAGGTAAAATCCAAATAGAACAAATTCATCTAATGCCTTCCCAGGAGGAAAGGGAGAAACTTCGTGGAGTGTCTCAGGAGCTCTACTGAGGTTCCACAAAATTTCCTTGCATCAGTCAAATGACAGGCTACCAAATTTGTACTTGAATTTAGATTTCTGGGAAGATTTGCCATAAATATCAGAAAATTAACAGAAACAACAATATTCAATCTCTGTGAAGGCACCGGCTTAGTTCAGTAGCACAACGTTGACAATCAAACCATAACTTTTTTGTTTTTATCATAACTGGAGACTTTTTTTTTTTCTTTTGAACGTCTATGGGCACCATGTATATCAATTCGTCGATCACTGGAGGTCAAGACAGTTAGACACAAGGACATACAGACATACAACGTATAGACAAAAACATTTTTTTTTTTTTAGTTATGCCACGTAGAATGTTATGTAACTTAAGTTTTACTCCGTAGGCTCAGAAAAAAAAAGTCAAAGTCCAAATTTGTGTTTTTACATCAGTTGAACCATTTTAAGATTTTTTCCTGAAATTTTTACATATCTGCTGTCTTGTTTTGGCTAACGCCTCCAGATTTTTTTTGGCTTAAACTGATGAACTATTTTTCCTGGAGTGGAGGACTTTTGCTTTCCACAATGGACAAATACCTGGAGAGACTGGTTTTCTTTCACACTGGAACCTGACAAAATGTTCATCTGAGACTGCATCCCAACCTCCATATATTCGATCTTCATCACCATGGAAATGGTGGCAAAAAGTGAAAGGGGGGAATTGTTAGGGGAAAAAGGCTGTCCCAAAGCTAATTCCATACAGGCTTTGTGGACTCCACCCCCACCCCAGTGTTAGGGGGAAAAGGCTGCCCCAAAGCAAATTCCATACAGGCTTTGTGGACTCCACCCCCACCCCGGGCCAAAGCCAAAGACACTGGGAACTCTACATCCCATCACCACCCAAGGGAAGGTGGCTGGGACCTGAGGGTGGGGTTAAGCAGCCAGGTGGATACAAAAGGCAGACATGTGGGCTTTGGGGCTCTCTCCATTTTGGGGCCCTCGGCCAGCTCGCGGCGTCCGTCTAGCTCTGAGAGTGACTTTGGGTTTCCAGGTCGTCGTATCGGGTAGGACGCATTAAAGACTTTATTTCCCTATTTTCTCCCTGAGTTGTACATTTTCCTTATTTCTTTTTCTCTTGTAAATAAACCTTTTATTAACCCTTTTGCGTGTGTCTGTAGTAGAGTATTCATAAGTCCCTTTAAAGCGCGCGGGTGAGGACCCACAGCCAGGAACCCGTTTAATATCGGGGTTGCTCTATAACACTTCCTCTGGTCCATTCAAATGAATGGCTCAGCTTCCAGTCACCAAACGAGGATTAGGGCAGCGGATACTTCCGCTTCCTCTGCCACCCTAATTGCAGCCAGGCTGGAATTTTCACTGCGCGTGCGCAAGGCCCGCCCCACCCCGGAACTTAACCGTTGACGAAAACGACATGTTTAAATCCTCCGGATCTTGGCGCTGCAGCGCCGCTGAAGGCCTCAATTCTCCAAGAAGACTAGGGATTGGGCGAGCGCGAGACCGATGCGGAGCTCTGATTGGCTGGCGCAGCAGCCTGTCGCGGCGCTCGTACGTGACGCCTCCAGCACCGCCCCTGCTCCCTGACGGGTGGGGTTTCTGGCCAGTCAGCGGGCGCGGCGCGGGCTTCGGTTTCCCTAGCCGGGGTTTGCCGCCGCGGTTCCCGCGACCCCAACGTCCCAGAGGCGGGGCAGAGTCGGCGGAGGCGCTCCTTGGAGCCGACCTCTGTTCCGGCCCAACAAACAGACCCTGGATCGGCGAAGGTTGCGGTGAGCGGGGCTTTGTGCTTGCGATTCCCTCGAGGGGTAACCCCGGGACTCGGGGTGGGGTGGGGGTGGGGAGGATGAGCAATAATCTGGGCCCGGCGCCGGGTTCCCTCCAGGAGCTTGGGGCCCGTGACCTGATAGGGAACTAGTGGGGGAAATCAGTTAGGCGGAGCACGGATTCCTTGACACTGTTGGGAGGTGTGTTCTCTGTAGTCGATAACGTGCCTTTGGAAGTTGTTTTTATTGTGATGATTTCTTGAAAACTGAAGCCCATTATGTTCCTTCTTGCATTTCTCACGTTATCTTGATCTGGAGGAGCTACATAGTCAGGGATCAGTTAATGTTTGGAATTCGTGGTCTGCTGGAAGTAATGTGTAGACGTTATGCTGTGTGTGTGAACACTGGCGGGAGGCACCTCACCAAGGGATGTAGGAGGTGGTTTCACGAAGGAAGCGAGTTCCAAGTAAAGGAGACAGCCTGTGCGGAGATACCAAACTCGGCGAGCTGCAAGTGTGTCGTTCAGTTTGGTTGGGATTTAGGATGAGTGGCTAAGGCAGCAGGTTGGAGTCAGGGTGTGGGGCCAGAGTGTGAAGGCCCTTTATTCTGTATATAAAGATGAGCCATCAGCTTTATAAACAAGAGAATGCTTTGATTCATGTGTAACTACCCTTCTAGCACATTTGTAGGGACTTTTGGGAAATCTGATCTGAGTTGAAATCAGAAACTAAGGTAGTGGAGTTGGAAAGACAATTTATATGTTGGAAGAGGGAAAAAAAGGAGACCTAAGGATGATTTGATGGTTTCCATGAGATAAGAATGCCATTATCAGGGAGAATGTGTTTTGCTAGGTGTAGGTATTATGTGGTTTTAGTTTCACTAATTGCTTTTGTGAGACTGTCAGAATAAACTGTAGCGTGTGTAGTGTTTTAAAACAAGAAATGCATCAGCATTATCTTTTTACCCTAACACATAAAGGAAGAAGAGGCAAACATGGCATTTAAAGGCTCTTTAGTGAAGAAAATATGGCACTTTATATATTTCAAGAGTTGCAAGTTTAATCTGTATGTTGTTATCCATGATAATTAAGTGGCACAGGACTTTAGATTCAAAAACTGCATTCCAGTAGAAGCTGCAGGGAGCTCAGATATTTCCAAGGGTGACTTTTTAGTCAACTTCACAAAGGCACTTTCTGTAGAATTTTGTTGTAAATATTTTTAGTCTATCTAAAAGAATCTTTCCTTTTTTTTTTTTTTAAGATTTATTTTTATTTATTTATACAAGCACTGGGTACAGTCAGAAGCGCGGGAGGGTGAGAGAATTCACCAGAGCCAGAGCAGGGAGCAGAGCAGGCAAAAGGGCCGAAGTACACTGCTGAGGGGAGCAGCGGGCGGCAGGAGGGGTCTGTGCGCCATGTGGGACCCTCTTCCGGTGGCCGGGGAGCAGCCGGGGATCGAGCCGACGCCGCCGAGGCCGCGGGCAGCTTCGCAACCCAGCGCTCAACCCCTGCGCCACCGGGGAGGCCCTAAAAGAATCTTTTCTAAATGACTTCTGCAACTGCACTCATACTGCCTTTCTTGCTTCAGATTGTTCCTTTTTGCTAAAATGAAAGAATGTGTAGGGCCTTAAGGCACTCTCACAACTTAATAAAAGAATATAGGAAACATTGAATTTTAAGAAAGGATTATGAGGCTTGTATTTTGCTTTGATAATATTTAGATGGAAATACCCAATGGGCAATCAGAAATAAAGGTTTGTAGCTCAGAAGAGAGGTGGAAGCTGAAAGTTGACTCTGGATGAGTGTGGAAGCAATGGGAGTAGAGGAACCTATTCAGAGAGAGCAGGTGTTAATGTTAAAAAGTATATTGTTGATTTTGCACTGATACAAGTTAATTTGTGGGGATGCAGTATTTGACTTCCATCTTCACACAATTTAAGACATTGACTTTATTATAACCCCGTAACTGTCCCAAATTGTTCTTATCTGATGCTTTGTGATTTTCTGGATATTGTGAGTTTTTTTTTTTTTTTTTTGAAAAGACCATTCATAAAACTTTTATTAACTTATGTGAACTTAATACACATGTTCTTAACAATTATGCATCAGTTGTTTACGAAAATTTCATAAGATATTAAACAAAGCTAGCCATCATCTCAAGTTATTTCCCCCTTATTTTTACAGCACATGCATTATTGTGAGATTTTTGATTAAAATATCATGTTAAATTCTTCCTGCTTTACCTAGTTCACTAAGTTGAGATAAAGATGGTAGGATAGAATCTATGCTTTCTTTAATAAATAGAAGTAATAATGGTAGGTTTTTGCTAGGTTTAACATTAATTTATAGGCAGAATGACTATAAAATATGAAAATGATCACAATCACAATAAGATTTTATCTTATTAGTCTATAGATGATGACATTTTATATAAGTAACCTAATTTTGCATGTAATTTTGTGAATATGTGGTAATGATTGATTTTTTTTGTTTTTATCACTCATTAATAATCTCTTTACTCTAGGATACTGAGCATTTGAAATTGAATAAATCATTACAAAGAATTATGGAGACTCTTGCAGGATCGCAGATGAATATCAGGTATAGAAATATTTTTATACATTTTTTTCCCCTACCTGTTCACGTAACTTGTAAAGTAGGTTGGAATCAAATAAAAATAATAATCTTTAGAATCAGGAAATTCTGGGTCCATATCCCAGCTCTACCACTTGTTAGTGGGTGACCTTAATCAAGCTGTTTAACTTCTCTAAGCCTTGGTTTCCTATAAATTTGGTTTAATAATTTCTGTCTAACAGATTATTATGAAGGGTTAAATATGATTGCTCAGTAAATACTAGTTCCCACCTTCCCTTATTTTAGTTTTACAGAGGATCCTATTATTGATGGGAAATAGTATCTTACCTCATGATGCTAAAAATCACATTTATTTATTTCCCAAGACTAGTGGGAAAGTGGTTCTAAATCCTTATTCCTTAATGGAAAAAAATTTGCATTGGATATACCAAATTTTCTTAAATTTCCTTAAGCTTTTTTCTTACTTAGGTAGACTAGGAAGGAGGAGTTTAACACCTGTCTCCTAATTTTCTCAATCTGTCATTACTATGGGGACCAAATAAATTGGCTTGTGTTATTTGGCTCTTTGGCTCATTTATTGTTCTTTCATTCCCCTGGGGGAGAACAATTAATATGGATGTGAATTTTCTTTCTCCTAAACTAGAATTGCACACAAGTCACCTTTCTTCTTATCTGTATTATTTTTCTTTTTGCCAGATGTTCTTAATGAAGACAATGGGAAACATGACCTGAAGAGGGTATCATGTTCCTTTCGTTCAGCTTTGGTCCTTCTGTTCTTTCCTACAGCCAATTCTTAATCTTTGAAAATTTATCAGCTTCTGGTCTTTAAAAATCTTGTTGCATCTGTGCAAGTATAGAGAGATTAACCAACCCAAATAGAGTTGGTAAGTGGTATAGCCAGGATTTAACCTGACTTGACTTCTATTCTATATGATACTATAAGGAAGTAAACCTAAAGTTGTATAGATTAGGTTTTAAAGGTATGATAGATCTCTAAAAGCAAAAAAAAAAAAAAAAAAAAAACATTGAGCACTTACAATAAACTGGGAATTTTGTAAGCATTTTACATATATTTATGCATTTAATATTCAATACAACTCTACCAGGAGATACTGATATTACCCTGTTTAACAGATGAGGAAACTGAGGCACAGAGACATTAAAGAATTTGATTAAGGTCACATAGCTAGTAAATTTTTTTTTTAAAGCTTAATTTATTTATGCATACAAGAGCTGGGGTACAGGCCAGAGATGGGGGAGGGTGAGAGGATTCACCAGAGACAGAGTGAGGAACAGAACAGGCAAGACTGACTGGAACACACTTCTGAGGGGAGCAGCCGGCGAGACAGGAGAGGTCTGCTTCACCATATGAATTGCTCCATGGCCAGCCAGGGATCGAACTCATGCTGCAGAGGCTGCGGATTGCTTCGTAGTGCTGTGTTTAACCCCTTGCGCCACCAGGGAGGCTCCACTAGTAAATTCTGAAGCCAGGTTTCACCTAAGCATTTGATTTCTAGACTTCTTGTTTTTAGCCCTTACATTATACTGTCGCTCAGAGTTGGTAAATGATAGATGTATTTGATATAGAGACAGATAAGCTGATAGTTTGTCCATTACTATCTTTGTGATCTTGAATAAATTTCTAAAACACTATATCCTTTTTCCCCAAAATGGGAGATTAAAAATCCTTATTATTGGATTAATTTAGATAAGGATTTGAAAGCACAAAGCTTGGAATTGGTAGAGCCAGAATTCAATCTAGGCTCTAAGCTCTTATACCACTCAGCTTCTAGAACTATAAACTTTGAAATCGGCCATAATTAATTAATTTATGCCCCCCCCCATATACTTAATTTAAGCTCAACTCTCGGCTCTGTTACTTAATTGCTATATGAAGCGAGGGAAGTTTAGTTTATTATCAGTGAAGTGGACAATAAACTTTCTGGAACAGTTTTAGTGAGAAATAATGTGTCTGTAAAATGTGTAGATAAAGTGCCCAGTACAATGCCTAGTACATAGTAAACTGTGGCTAGTATTTTAGTTGAAAAGCTTTATCAGATCATAAATGAAAGTAACATCTAGAAGAAGGTATTCTTTTTTTTTATAATACATTTTATTTTTATATTCCCCATACAATTGCAACCCCCTTATTTTGAGCCCAGTCCCTCCCCTCCCACCCCCTACCCCCCATAGAGTGTCTCTGGTTCATAGTTGTTTGTTGATTTTGATTTTCACTTTCTTATAGTTATTCATTTTCCTGGTCCCTTATTTAAGTTTTCTAGATTCCTGCTATGAGTGAGACCATCCAGTATTTTTCTTTTTCTTTCTGGCTTATTTCACTGAGCATGATCCCTTCCAGCGCCATCCATGTTGCTGCAAATTGCATGTGTTTATCTTTTTTGAATGCTGAGTAATATTCCATGGTGTATATGTACCACATCTTCTTGCCAGTCATCTATTTTTGGGCATTTGGGTTGTTTCCAAAGCTTAGCTATTGTAAATAGTGCTGCTATAAACATAGGGGTGCAGGTGTTCTTTGGAATTGATGTTTCTGTGTCCTTTGGGTAAATACCTAGGAGTGGAATTGCTGGATCATATGGAAGCTCTATGTTTAATAGGTCCAGAAATCTCCACACAGCTCTCCATAGTGGTTGGACCAGTTTGCACTCCCACCAACAGTGCAGAAAAGTTCCTTTTTCTCCACACCCTCGCCAACATTTGTTGTTGCTAGTTTTTTTAATATGTGCCATTCTCACTGGTGTAAGATGGTATCTCATGGTAGTTTTGATTTGCATTTCTGTGATTACAAGTGATATTGAACATTTTTTCGTATGCCTGTTGGCCATTTGCATTTCCTCTTCAGAGAAGTTTCTTTTTAGCTCTTCTGCCCATTTTTTGACTGGATTATTTTCTTTGTGCTGAGTCTCATCAGCTCTTTGCAGATTTTTGTGATCAGTCCTTTATCATTAGTGTTGTGTGCAAAAATGTTCTCCCAGTTGATGGGGTTTCTCTTTGTTTTTGTTATTGTCTCTTTTGCTGTGCAGAAGCTCTTTAATTTGATGTAGTCCCAGCTGTTTATCTTTGCCTTCACTATCACTGCTTGGGTGATGTATCTGTAAAGATGTCTTTGATGTGCATATCATGTAGTGTTTCGCCTATATTTCCTTCTATGTATTTTATGGTTTCAGGTCTTATGTCTAGTTCTTTAATCCATTTTGAGTTGATTTTTGTGTATAGTGTGAGGTAGTGGTCAAGCTTCATTCTTGTGCATGTAGCGACCCAGTTTTCCCAGCACCATTTATTGAACAAACTTTCTTTGCTCCAATGCATAGTCTTTGCTCCTTTGTCAAAGATTACTTGACCATAAATCTGTGGGTTTATTTCTGGATTTTCTATTCAATTCCATCGGTCTGTATGTCTGTTCTTGTTCTAATACCATGCAGTTTTGATGATTATGGCTTTGTAGTATAGTGTGAAGTCTGGGAGTGTGATGCCTCCATTCCCTTAGAAGAAGGTATTCTTAATGAATGACATGATGAAAATTCTTTCAGTTCAACCACTTAATGATCTCCAGTCATGCAAATGCACTGTTATACATAGCTTACTGTCAGAGCTTTCTTGATTTAATTACATATGATTTTAACTCATATTTTCTTCCCAGTCCTTTTTTTCCATTGCCTTTTTCTTAATGTGATTTTGTCTTTACTCATATAAAATAAGTACTTTGTGGTGGTACCCTATATGATTTAGCATTGAAACCTTGTGTTTACATAGCCAATATTATCTTTGTTGGGAATTACTTATAATAATCATGTTTGATGTTTCAATAATAAAACTTAAGTGATAGGTCCAGGACCCTAGATACCAAATTTGGAGACACTGAAAAATGAACAGTCTATTATAATAAAGTTTTTGTGCTTTTATAATTTTATTGGGTATTACCTAGCAATTAGTTCAGAAGGACTGGTTCATACTCATTTTTTTACTAGTTAAGTGGGGTTTTATAGGATTGATGCTTGATGTTCTTTTTCAAAAGCTTGTGTGTATGTAAATTTATATGTGCATACAGGGAAAGACCAAAAAACTTTTTTGAGTGCTTTTCTCCTGATAGAGTTACAAGTCATTTTCTTTCTTTTCACAATATTTTTCAGCTCTTTTAAAATTACAAAAGTAATCATAAAAAACCCCATTACTTAGTTTTTTGTTTTTTTAAATAAAATTTGTACTGCTTTTAATTTCAAACTTTTTTTTTAAGGTTTCCTACAAGCAAGATGGTACCTTTCTACTTTCCGCCATCAAAATGTGCACTTTGGAACCCTACACCGATTGGAGATTTCATCTACTTACGTCTCAATTACTACAGGTATTTCTTTTTTTCCACATCAAACCAATGTAAACAGGAGTCAAAGAATGTGTAAGCAAATCTGATTACCATGGCTATTTGAGTGGTTAAGTTTTTTTTGGCTGTTTTTTTTTTACTTATGTATTCAGATTCTGCACCTTCTTAACTCTGTTGCTCATGATTTTGAGAAACAACTTAATTTCACAGTTAAAATACTCTGCAAAGAATTATAGGAATTCAAAAGAGACAAAATATAATAAAAACTTGAAAGGACATTACTTACAGAGTATTAAGAAGATAAAACTGATATGAATAGATAGACCATATTAAAAAGAATATCAAATATTGGGCCTCCTTGGTGGCATAGGGGTTAAGTCTTAATTAAGCATTATTACCACGATGGCCTGAGTTCAATCCCTGGCCAAGGAGCTAACCCACATATGGAGAGGACAGCAGACCTCTTCTATTTTGGCCACCCTTCCCTCAGCAGTGTATTTCAGTAAATCTGCCTGTTCTACTCCCCACTCTATCTCTGGTGAATCCTCTCACCCCCTGCACCTCTGACACCTCAGTTCTTCTATGCATAAATAAATAAATCTTTAAAAAAAAAGAATATCAAATATTATGGTTATGGTCAGGGTCTTGAAAGAAAGACATAGAAGCTTAGTTTTAAAGTAATAGAAAATTGAGATCTATTGAGATTTTGTATGTAAGAAGTTGCTTATTAAAAGTAGAATTCTTCTAAGAATTCTGGATCATAGTAGGGAGAAGCTAGAGTCAGTCTAGTTATGAGTTTATTTTTGGTAATGTTAACAACACAGACTTATGCCACAGTGGTTTAAGATGCTGTAATTGGAGTCAAATTCCTGGAGGGTCCAATCCTGATTCTGCCAGTTCTTTATGTGACCTTACTGAAGAAGCCATTGTTTAGTTTCCTAATTTATAAAATGAGTATAATGAGAACTTGTTTCATAGTGCACTTACATGGATTAAATGAGACAGACTCTATAAAGTAGCAGTTGGCTCAGTGCCGACATAGGAACTATTCAATATATGGTAGTATTATAAGGATTTAAAGTAGAGTAGCAGTATTAACATTTAGAGGAAATAGTGAAATAAGGTATTTTAAAGAAACAGGTTTGTAGCATTTGATATTCTAATAAATAGAGGAACAGAAGGAAAAATAAGTCAAAAAGTATTTAAGTTTTAAAACACTTTGCATTGAAGGATGGTCTCATTGACAAAAAAGGCCTGGGATTTCAATTAAATATTTATTAGACTTACTCATTTTCCCTTCCATGTCTCTTAGCCTATCCTATACCCTGCCTTTGACCATAGGATTTCCCAAAAATGATCTTTCTATGCATTTTTTTTAAAAGATTTATTTATCTATGCATACAAGAACCAGTGTACAGACCAGAGGTGCAGGGGGTGAGAGGACTCACCAGAGACAGAGTGGGGAACAGAACAGGCAGATTGACTGAAAAACACTGCTGAGCGGAGCAGCGGGTGAGCCAGGAGACGTCTGCTGCATCATGAGGGTAGCTCCCTGGCTGGGGATCAAACCCATGCTGCAGTGGCTGCGGATTGCTTCATAGGCTGCATCCTAACCTCTTGCACCACTAGGGAGGCCTCAATACATTTTTAAAACTGTATGTTATATTTTAGGTAGCATTTTGTGGAAGGAGGGTTTTTTCATGTATCAGATCATGTTCATAAAAGACTTTTTCTTATTTTTCAGAAATCCAAAACTTGTGGTAACTGAAAAGACCATCCGACTTGCTTGTCGTCATGCTAAGCAGAATAAAAAAAATTTGCCATGCTTTTTACTTGGTTCTCTCACAATAGATGAAGGTAACATACTTAAAAACATGTATTTATATGATTATAATAGACATATTTATTGATTTTTGACTATAGTAGCGTTTATGTATACTAGTGAGGATTATTATAATTGTTGCTGATTTTCTTTGCTGTATACCAAGGTTGTGAAGATGAATAAAACTTGACACTACCCATCACAGACTTCACAATCTGGTCAGATGGAAGAATATATATGCAAGTCATTTTTTAAAATAAGAGTTTAGTGTGCCATTAGTATGAATGACTTGCTTTGCTATAATGTAGACTTGCTTGATTAATTTCACCTTTTTAATTGGCATGCTATATAGTAACAGCTATTTTTGTTCTTCAGATGAAGAAGGTGTGACATTGACAGTAGATCGCTTTGATCCTGGTCGAGAAGTACCTGAATGCTTACAAAGAATCCCTACTGCTTCTCTTCCTGGGGACTTCGTGATTCCATGCAAAGTTCAAACTCAGGGACTTTGTTCAAGAGAAATAATAGTTCACAATGCAGATGACTACAGTTCAACTTTTAAAGTGAGATTTGTTGATAACTTGATCTTTGTGTTTGTGTGTGTGTGGTATAATTGACATAACATATTTAGTTTTAGGTGTGATTATTCTTAATTAAGCATAAGAAACAAACATTGTATACTATGCTATATTTTAATGAACCCATACCATACATATTCATCATAATTTCTGATTGGATGTTGACTTAAAATGCAATTAAATGTGATTTGTGAGGTAAAGATTATAGGATGGGGATAGGGATAGTATTCCAGAAGAACAAACTGTGGCCAAGATAGCAACATGCAAAATGTATTCAGGGAGATGTTAAGGGTAGAATTTTGCTGGATTTGTGGGCAGTCGGACTGGAGTATTTGTTTGACTATAGAGAGAACCTTATCTTCCAGGCTAAAGAATTTAATTTTTATTGAATGGGCCTATATAGTCATTGAAAGTTTCTGAAAAGAGAAAATACTTTAACATCCAGGATAATTAATCTAATAGGACAGACTAACTATAAAGTCAGAATGAATAGTTAAGCTATTATAGTAGTCAGGTATGTATTTGAGAAGGGACATTAACATGTAAGACTAGAGAGGACACAGTGGGCATAAGCAGCTATTGAGGGAAAACTAGCTTGGCAGTTTGAGGTAACAAGAAAAGAATCAAGGAGAAATGGATTTCAGATTCTCTGAAACAAATTAACTTAATGTCCATTGTTTTCCGTGTAATATTTATTGGAAGTGATGTTACCCAGTAAGAATTTGAAATGCTGCTGGGTGGGACATTGGACATTGGAAATATGTGGTGGAACTTGATGTAATAAATCATATTTACCCTGATATAATTACACATGTAACCTTTTGGTCACATGGAAGAAATAAGAGAATTTAAATGTTGCAAATCAGAAGTCATTTATTTTTGTTAGTGTAAGATATATATGTGTTTATATACCAGTATGAAACAAAACCTTTAAAGATATGGACACATTTCAAAGTTTTAATGTAATTGCATAATACTGATTCCCAGGCTCTGCAGCACCATGTATGTAGCAAAGATTCCTTGGATTGTGGTAAACTGCTTTCCCTGAGAGCACATATCACTTACCGGGAGAATTTGGACAGTGTGGATTTTGACTTGCATTGGGCAGCAGTAACTCTGGCAAATACCTTTAAATGCACACCTGTGAAGCCCATCCCCATTATTCCAACAGCTCTGGCAAGAAACTTGAGCAGTAATTTGAATATTTCTCAAGTTCAAGGTACCTATAAATATGGGTAAGTAAAAGATCTGTTAGTCCAAAGTTTTAAATATTGGTTGCATTGGTACTTTTTCATGATGTCCATATAATATGAAATGATTGCACAGTTAGTTTACATGGAAGAGAGCTGTGGTAGTAAGATAAATAACCAAGAAAAGTGACAAATGAAGTTGTTAATTTTTGCTCAATATAATTTTCTTTGAGTTTGCCCATCCCCAAGAAAAATTTGAGTATAAATTATATTAAAATTGGTGTATTTTGTGATTTCAAAATATGAGGAGATGTCCCCTATAACATTTTACCTAGGTTTTAGGACATTGTCTTTTTTTCTTCCTCCCCAGTTTTGTTGTTTTATTTTAATTTTATTTTATATATATTTATATATATATTTTTAAGGATTTATTTATTTATGCATACAAGAGCAGGGGTACAGGCCAGAGGTGCGGGGGGTAAGAGGATTCACTAGAGACAGAGTGGGGAACAGAACAGGCAGATCGACGGAAGTACACTGCTGAGGGGAGTAGCTGGCGAGTCTGGAGAGGTCTGCTTCACCATGTGGGTTGCTCCCTGGCCGGCCGGGGATGGAACTCGTGCTGCAGAGGCTGCAGACAGTTTCACAGACTGCGTCTTAACCCTTTGCACCACCAGGGAGGCCCTGTTCCTTTTATTTTTTAAACTGTACTTTGATTATATGCCTAAAAGTGGCTGGAGAATTTACTTACAAGACTTCTAATTGTGAATAATTAGGATTCCAGATAAAGGACATAGTTAAATAAAAATTTACATACTTTGTAGTATTCTTGCTTATCAAATTGTCAGCCAGTTGAAGGTGGAGTTTCCTCGTGCAGCTAGGGCAGCATCCTCTCTAGCTTCCTATCGTCACTCTTAGTTTCTTAGGAAATATAAGCCAAATCGCACTCTCTGATCCTCAGCAGGCCTGCTTCCCTGAATATTCATTTACTTTTTTTAACCATTGTCTTCTCAGCTGTGTTAGACAATGTAGGCCAACCTTTGCTTCAAAGTCTAAGCAATTGGCTCTGGCTTCCTTTCCACTGACTCCACCCTAGTTCCTGTTAGATCTCTACAGCCAAAATGTTTGCCAAGGTACACTCAACTCCAAGTCTTGTCTTCTGAAAGTGCCTCTTCAAACAAGGATAAGAAACAGAGAAGATTTTTCTCTTCAGAGGGTCCCTGGAATAGCAGGAAAGGATTTGAGACTCAGGTGCTGACCAGACAGAATACCTTTCTGGTTGGACTAGCACAAAGGAAGAAGTGTTGGTATATTCCAGAATAATGGAGTTGAAGTAGAACATTCAGTTAATTAAGTGGAACCTTTATTTCTCTTACAGTAGTAGAGAGCTTCTTATTGGGGCATGAAAATTTGCTTGAAATTAACAAAAAATTAATTTCTTTTCCCTAGTGCTATGTTCATCTACTAATGAACCATAAATTTGCCTTTCTTTGAATTTTTCTGTGGTCCCTTGGGATGCCAGTAGTAACACAAAATAGTCTATTTTCTAGTTACCTATTCTTCTCACCCCATCCTACGTAAAATTATTTATGAAATTTGTGACATTTATCCCTTTCTTTGACCACATTCATATGTGTACCCTAGTATTTATTAGGATCCATATGGAGTAGAAACTTTTAGAAACAGGAATTTAAAAAATTTTAAAAGGTTATGTTTTCTGTTCATTAGTATGTTAACATGCAAACATCATGTAGGTGAACATAATGGGGACTTATATATTCAGGGCAAGGAAAGCAGAAAGATGTGTCCAATTCACCTGGGAAAATCACAGGAAGCCTGAGAAAATCACAGGAAAGCTGGTTCTTTTAAAGAATAGGAATTTATCAGTTGATCAAGGCAGAAGAGCTTTCAAAGCAGGTGTGTTATTGTTCCATAAATCTGCCAACTCAGGCTTAATCAGCTTGTCACATGGCCTGATAAAATCATTATCTGTGTGTTTTACTACTGTTTTTTTTTAAGATTTATTTATTTATTTATACAAGCACTGGGTACAGTCAGAAGCGCAGGAGGGTGAGAGAATTCACCAGTGCCAGAGGGGTGAACAGAACAGGCAGACCAATGAAATACACTGCTGAGGGGAGCAGCGGGCGTGGCAGGAGAGGTCTGTCACGCCATGTGGGACCCTTGCAGGCGGCCAGGGATTGAACTGGCACTGCAGAGGCTGCGGGCAGCTTTGCAGCCCAGCGCTCAACTGTTGCGCCACAGAGGAGGCCCTGTTTTACTACTATCATAGCAACAAAGTATATTCTATTTGCTAGTACTATCAAGTGTTGGTATCGCACATTATTTGTGTGTGTTTTAAAGCCACAATAATAAAATTAACTCTCAACAATCTTGCATTTATTCATGTCCTTAAAACTTACTGTCATTACTGAATCACAAAGTATGAATGTAACGTGGCCCGTTTATGGAAAAGTAGGCTTTTGGATTCTATCATGATGTCGCCAAAGTTCTTTGAGAGTGGTTGGAGGAATATAGAATATATTATGGTACATGGAAGGTTGAATATTCCTCATCTAATTGACTTTAGTATGAAGTCATATCTGTTGCAGCCTTATCAAGTCACCTGGATACTTCCGCACTTCTAGTAATAGGAAAATCACTCTTCTCAGGGAAACCTATTCTATTTGATTCTGAAATTGTCAGCCTTGATTTTAATAGTACTTTTGATAAAAATAACTTGATACTTACAGAGCAAAACTTTTTTAAAAAGGTGTGTAATCTTTAATGTCATTACAATAGTGATATAAAATCTGTTTAATCTTTTCCTCTCATTGGAGTCTTTGTATTTTGAACTATTTATGTATGTGTGTGTGTGACTGAGAAAATATCATTTAAGTCAGCTCCCCTGCCTAAAAGATGCTTCTTTAGCACTCAGGTTATCTTGCTTAGGTAAAAAGGACCTACTTTCAATTGTTTTTACATGAATGTTTTCCATTTAGATATCTTACCATGGACGAAACCCGTAAGTTGTTGCTTTTGTTGGAATCTGATCCCAAGGTTTATTCTCTGCCATTAGTGGGAATGTAAGTATTGCATTATTTACGGAAACCTTTCAGCCACAGATATGTTCAAAAGTATAAGCACGTGAATCAGCTGTACTGTGAATATATAATACTTAGATCACCTTCATAAGCCTTAAAGACAAATGAATCCTGAACTTTCTTGTCATAATAGCAGAACTTGTTAAAATGCAATTTTGTCCAATTTAAGAATGCTAATATATGAAACCAACAAAGTTGAATTTTTCTAGTTGACATCGAAACCTTAGAACCCTATTTCTTTAACCTTCCCTACTATCCTGATACCTTGAATAACCCAAGGCCCAGAATAGCTGTTTAATTTCACTGCCAGGCAATTTCGCAGAAATTCTTTTTAGTGTTAATGACTTTCTCTTTCGAGTTAATAGCTAATGACATTTAAACAAATTATTCAGTCAGAAATTTATGTTCAGTATTTACTGAGTGCTTACCATTTGCATAATATTATGTTTGGAACTGGGTTGGAATTTAAAGCTCCTCAAGGAATTTATAATCAAGGTAAGGTGATAAATTAATTAAATATTCATATACAGAAAGATAAATGGTGAGGAAGATTATGATTTATTATCAATAAGCAGTATGGATAGAGAGCACTATTAGTGTTTGTAAGGGAGACTAGGAGACATTTTGTTAGAGGAAGGCAAACTTTAGCTGGGCCTGAATAATAGGTAATAATAGAAAATGTCTGGATAATAGAAAGGAGGCTTGGTGGGGAGAAAACCCATATGGGAATAGTATGTGCAAAGTTAAAAAAAAATGAGAGTGTTCTGTAACATGGGATCTATTACAGTGTATTTGCTGTGGTCCTGGTATATGCTATGGGTTTTGATGCTAAGTGTGTATCTACTAAGATCCTTCTGTGTTTCAGGCTACCTATATATGTAACAGCATTTAATCCTCTCAGTAACTATAGTTTTAGGCTGCTAACTTCATTCTCCCCTAATTTAGCCCATTTTTCCAGGCCAGACTGACTCCAATTGATTCCTGTCTTCACCTCTACTAACCACTTTTTCTCCTACCACTTCCCATTTGTCCTTCATCTCAGATGGAAAAGGAGAGAAAGAAAGGAGAACTACCTACCTAATCATCTATTTTCCTTCTTAATAATAAGCAAGGTCAACATTCATAGATTTCTTATATATGAGGTCTGGTTTTTTTTTTTTTGTTTTTTTTTTTTTGTGGGACCCTCACTGGCAGCTGGGGAATGAACTGGCGCTGCAGAGGCTGCGGGCAGCCTCGCAGCCCAGCGCTCAACCGCTGTGCCACCAGGTGAGGCCTATATATCTATATATATAGATATATAGATATAGATATATAGATATAGATATAGAGATATAGATATATCTATATATATATATATATAGTCTTTAATGTGTTTCTGGTGAATGCCAAAAACCGTTGTCATATTATTTTGAGAATATAATCTAAAGTATATTAAGTATCAATATGTAAATGGCTATAATTTTAATTTCTACTTTTTGTTTTAGTTGGCTGTCTGGGATTATACATATCTATAGTCCTCAGGTATGGGCTTGCTGCTTGCGATATGTGTTTAGTTCTTCCATTCAGGAAAGGCAAGTGATATTTTCTTTAGTCATATGTGTGTATGTATATGTATATATGTATACAAAGTTTTTTTTTCCCACCAGACTGTCTTTTACTTGGGTTAATTATATTTTTCCTAGACATTTTTATAAAGCCAGATTAATCTGTCTTTTTTTCTATCTTGCTCAGAAAGGATTTGCCCACATTGGAAGTATTTATTGAAATAAAAAAATGTCTTGTATTAAGATGTTTTTAAAGTTCTACTTTTTACATTTTATTTCATTTTTTCAAGACAATTTTATCTTCAGTAAAAGAAATGTTTATTGTAGTGTATTAGTTCAGCTAAGTCTTATTATCCATGATTGGTCATGTTTTAAGTCCTTTTTTTTTTTTAAGATTTATTTATGCGTAGAAGAACTGAGGTGCAGGCTAGGATGCAGGGGGTGAGAGGATTCACCAGAGAATGAGTGGGAAGCAGAACAGGTGGATCTACTGAAATACACTGCTAAGGGTAGTAGCAGGCGAGACAGGAGAGGTCTGTTGCACCATGTGTAGGTTAGCTCCCTGGCTGGGGATCAAACTCAGGCCACAGCAGTGAGAACATGATAGCGCTGAGACTTAATCCCTAGGCCACCCTGTTTTAAGTTCTTATTGACAGTAATTGCGCGATAAAATTAATTTTAAAATTCTGTTAGTCTGTGTTCAGTCTGGAACATAGGCAATTTCTTTGATATTTGAACTCTTTAATTACTGCCAATCCTTTCAAAGGAGGTTTGAACCAAAGTGGAGTCAGCACCACCTAGCATAGTTTATATGGTAATATATAGCATTCTTAGTAAGTGGTGCAGAGCAAGTGGTCTGACTCCAAAAGAGGAGATGCACAGAATAAGAGTTCTTGTCTCTCCACTGTTTGGTTTTATTAGTATTCTAATACATTCCCAGATTGTTTTTCTTTCTCATTTTACAAAAAAGCAACAACTACTAAAAGTATTTTTAAATAGTTTTAGTATATGCTTAGAGAACTCTTGATGATTTTATAAAATTTGAGTCATGTAGTGATTAATAAAATTAATATTCATTTTATCAGTTTGTAATAGTCTAATATTATAAATAATTTAAATATCTACTTTAGAACTCTAGAGAATCAATAATGATAATGTTGGATGGATAGTCATTAACAAAGAATAAGGAGGTTTGAGGGATAATATGGAATAGTAACTTGGGAAAAAACCCAAGATAGTCAAATAAAAAATAGCAGCTGCAAATAGTTTGTATAGTATGGTCTCATTTTTGTTAAATTGTATAAAATATTTGTGTATGCCTGTGGTGAAATTCTGGAAGTATATACACAAACTTGAGAGTAGGATGGGGTGGTTTTCACTTTCATTTTATACAATCCTATTTTATATGAAATTTTATAGGAACTATATATTACATAAAATAAATTTTATGTCTTTTTTTTTTTTTTTTTTTGCTGTCAAGTTTTCTTCTAAACTTTGACTCTTTCATCAGTCTGTTAACAGTACTGAGAGACTCATATGGGACTGAGTATACTCCTGCTATTCTCAGAAAGTTTTAATTAAATGTGTTTTTTTCCCCCAGAGTTTTTTCAGAATCTGGAAATTTCATTGTAGTTCTCTATTCTGTGACACATAAGGATCCTGAATTTTATGAATGCCTCCATTGCAATGACAGGTTACCCAACCTTCGATTCCAGCTAATAACCAGCAAGGAAACACTACATTTTTTCAAAGTAAGTCATTTGTTTATCTAGTCCATTAGTGACCTAGTGTTCATTACCCTTTAAAATAGTAACTCAAACTATTTGGCTTTGTTTATTTATAATCAGTGTTAGTGAATATTAGCTTTATTTGCTTTAGGCTAATTTTGTTTCATAAAATTTAGACTATATCTTCAGAACTGAATTATATTACAGGATCAGATGTTACCCACAGAGTATCTTGCCCATGTTTTTCTAAAGTCTTCAAAGACTGTATCAAGAATTTACATGTATTATTTTATGATATTGAAGGTTAATTTTCATCTTGGTGGTTTCTTTACCCTGATTGTTATTTTTAAAATGTATAGGTATGCAAAATTAAAATGCATATGTTGTGCAAAAATGAAAAATGATGTAAGAATTATATAAAATACAATATATTATAAAAAATGTATAGGTATGACAAATAGCTTCTTACCTTTAAAATCAATGTCTGTAATAAAAAGTATGCAATAGCATTATGGCTATTCTGGCAATAAGAATATGTTGTTTTATATCTAAATACATATATAAAAGTACACTTAGGTGATGGTCACAGAAAAAGTAGATCATCAAAACCCTAAGTGTCATTTTATGAAAACATTCAAAGAGCTCAGTAAAATGAGTAGTTCTATGTCTCAAACCAATGATTTAAAAAATTCTTAAATACAAAACTACTGATGCCTGTTCTGCTCCCCACTCTGTCTCTGGTGAATCCTTTCACCCTCCTGTGCATCTGGACTGCACCCCAGCTCTTGTATAAAGATAAAATCTTTTTTAAAAAAAAGAATGAAAATGAAAAGTTCTCGGTATACAAAAGTAGGCACTAGAGTTCATGATGTATTAAAAAAAAAAAGAATGTTGTGATTTGATCTTCTATCTATACTACTATATTTTTCTCCATGTCAGTGTGAGACAGTTTCTCTCTCTCATCATTCGTATGTTCACTGTAGTAGTACTTCTAATTTTCTTCAAAAGTTTATCCTTTGTATTCATAGCCTGGCTAACTATTTGGAACAAGAGGCCTAGCTTTTAAGCCTATCTCATCTTTTGACTTATCTTCCTCACTAGCTTATTTCTAGCTTATGATTTTAAAGTGAGAGACTCATGACTCTTCCTTTCACTTGAACACTTAGAGGCCATTGTAGGGTTGTCAGTTACCTAATTTCAATATTGTGTGACTAGTCATAACACACAAAACATCTGTTAGGTTTGTATCTTACATGGGTATGGTTTGTGGCCCCTTCAAAATAATTATCGCATCAACATAATTACAACATAATATATCAAAAATGACTGAACACAGTTGCTAATGAGAGATAAAATAATAATGAAAAAGTTTGAAATATTGCAAGAACTACAAAACGTGACACAGATATGAAATGAACACATGCCATTGGAAAAATAGCATCGACAGACTTGCTTAATGAGGATCACCCACAGACTTAGAGGTTGCAAAGAATGGCGTAACATGAAGCACAGTAAAACAAAGTATGCAAACACAAGCACAATGGAATATGTTTCAGCCATAAAAAAAGGAGGAAATTTTGTCATTTGCCACAACATGGGTGGATCTTGAAGTGACTTAAATCAGACAGAAAGACAAATGCTGGGGCCTCCCTGATGGTGCAGGGGGTTGAACGCAGTGCTGTGAAGCTGTCTGCAGCCTTTGTGGTGCGAGTTCAATCCTCGGCTGGGCAGGAGCAACCCACATGATGCGGCAGACCTCTCCTGTCTCACCCGCTGCTCTCCTCAGCAGTGTATTTCAGTCAGTCTGCCTGTTCTGTTCCCCACTCTTTTTCTGGTGAATCTTCTCACCCCCCGCACCTCTGGCCTATACCCCACATTAAAAAAAAAAAGAAAAGACAAAAAAAAAAAAAAGAAAAAGAAGATTCTGTGGAATCTTCTACAGAAGAAAAAGCAGTTGGCCCTCCATGTCCATGGTTTTTCATTTGTGGATTTAACCAATCTCAGATTGAAAATATTATGTAATTACACCTACATGGTTGTATTTGTACTGAACGCCTACAGTCATTCTCTAGACAGTGCAGTGTAACAACTATATTAGGTATCTATGTGGAGGATATGGGTAGGTTTATGCAACTAATACTCCCTTTTATATAAGGGACTTAAATATTCTTGGATTTTGTTATCTGTGGTGAGTCCCAGAACCAGTTTCCTGAGTATATCAAGGGCAACTGTACCTGTAGATCTAGAGAACCAATTGATAGTTGCCAAGGAGTGATGGGATTGGTAGTTTTGGACAAAATTGAGTGACAATGGTCAGAAGGTACTAAGAAGTCCTGGGGGTGTGATGTACCACATGGTGGCTTTAGTCAATATTTGTGTTGTGTATCATATATTGTATATTACATATTGAAAGTATCCAGGAGAATGGAATCTTAAAAGTTCTCAGTATAAGAAAAATACATTTATAACTGTATGGTGATGGTTATTAACTGAACTTGTTATGGTAGGCATTTTGCAATATATACAAATGTAAAATTATATGTTTGAAACTAATATGTTATATGTAAAAATGTTATTTAAAAAATAAAGGAAGGTTAAAGTTAATAGAAATCATAAGTCCTTCTCCCAGTGTTTCAGAGATACTTTTCATCTAATAGAATTTTCTGGTGTTAAGTAACGTCTCAAAATAATGACTTGCTTCTTTTCAGAATGTTGAACCTTCTGACACAAAACCAATCCATTTTGAACTGAGAGCTGAAAGCCAAAATGCAGAAACAGAGTTTTTCAACAAAGTTTCCAAGAATCTTTCAATTAAGAGGTAATAGATATGTTTTTATTATCATTTACTTTTTAAGTACACTCATTAGTTTTATATGAGTAATTAAAGTAACTTCCTAGTTACTTCTGTGTATGTTATGTATGATACGTATCTTTGCTTTAAATGTATTCCTTCATATTCAGATTTTGGATGATAATTTTAATGAAGTAACAACTCTAATATGGTTCTCATTTGAGTTGATTTATTACATGGGGAGAAAGGTATTTGTCAAGAAATCTTGCTTTGGAGGAAACATCTTGTTTTATTTAATTTGCCTTCTGTTTATTTTTCTCATCATTGTTATATTTAAGCCTGAACCATCAGACAAACTACCATAAAAAAGAATTCATGTACCTAAAAAAGGTGTAGTTATTTTGGGTTTTGTTTGTTTGTTCGTTTGGTGAAGGGGGTTTTTGCATCTATTGACATGGTAAAATGAGGTGTTTGCTTTTTTTTTTTAGGTGGAGGATGACAGTTTCATTTGTGGGGTGGGAAGAGAGCCTGGATTTTAAAACAACAAAAATCAAGGTCTTGCAAGCCAGATAAAATAGAAAACAGCTTGTTTTTTCTTTCTCTCCACCAAACCACCTATGCTCATGACCCAAACATCTACCCCAAATGGTTTTTTAAAACTTTTGGAGCTTGGGAATATTGATTAAATAGCAGTGTTTGTTTTTTGGGGGGGTCATTTTATATCTTTTGTGGTAAAGAAAATATTTCCTTGCATTAGTCAGGGTTCTCTAACAAAACAGAAGTGACAGTACACACACAGATTTTTTTTTTTTTTTTTTTAAGCAGTTGGCTCATGCAGTTGTGGAGATGTGGTTAAGTCCAACATTTGTAGGGTAGGACAGCAGCTGAGAAAAGTTGCAGTTAGATTCCAAATGTAGTTTCCTGGCAGCATTCCCTGTTCTTGGGGAGGCCAGTCTTTGTTTTCTTAAGGTGTTCAACTGATTGGATGAGGCTCACCTACATTAGGGAGAATAATCTGCTTTACTCAGAACCTACTGATTTAAATGTTAATCTCTTATAAAGAAAATTTCTTCACAGAACTATTATTCTAGATATAGAATAATATTTGACCTAATATCTGGGTCATGACAAGACAATGACAATATCTGGGCAAGGCATGAATGACTTTGCCAGGCTGACATGCAGAATTACCTCTTTGTGCTCCTATTCCAGCCTTCTCATGCATTTTATTTCATGCCAGGTAATATGCTAAGGACTGGGGATATGGTGGCAGACATGATCCCCTCCCTCATGGACTTCATATTCCACTGATGGAATGTTGAATATTCTCCTTACTATGAGTCCATAATTTAATATTTGCAAATAGTTAATGACCTCAGTTAAAAGTTACCTTAAAATGATGGTTTATTTTTTGTTCATAAACTTTTGCTTTCTAGTTCATAAACTATTGCTGTTTTTATTTGCTTTTGTGGGACTGGTGCATTCCTTTCTGCTTAAACACACCATGCAAACATTCTGGTTGTTTCATTGCAACAACTTGGCATATAAAGAACTCTGTGTGGCTCTGCGGACTACCGGGGTTTAGGTAGAGGTCTCTGCTGCTGACAGATCTTCCAGATCGTCATGGGGTTTACTCTGCTAGGGAGACAGGATACAGGACCCTTTCTTAGGGACTCCATTAGTATCTAAACTCTCTTAACTTCCTTCTGACTTTTCCTTCATTTTCCTAATCCATCCTATTGATACTTTGTCCAGTTTAGGATGCAAAATAAATTTCATTTGTATAATCTTAAATACTCATTTCAATTTAACTCAATACCAGCACTCAAAATTTTCCTGTGTTCTCCTAGAGTTTGTGACCTGTGACATAATCACTACAACTGACTAAAAAGGAGGAGGTGCCCCAATTAATGCCTCAAAGTAATGTCTCAAAGATACAAGTTCATAGGAAAATATAATTTCTTACTTGATTTTCCTCTTATATACAGTGAGTGCTTAATGCAGTGTGTTTAATACAGTAAGTGTACAACTCATCAGATTACAATTTTTTTATGGTCATCTTTTTTTTTTAATTTTACATTCCTCAAAGTGGTTAGTCAGAAGATGCTCAGTGACTGTTGGTTTATTGTGACACTAAGAATAAGTGAGTTATATGGAAAGCTGTGTGGAGATTCCTCAGACTGCTAAAGATGGAGCTTCCATATGATCCAGCAATTCCCCTCCTAGGTATTTACCCAAAGGACACAGAAACATTAATTCAAAAGGGCACCTGCACCCCTGTGTTTATAGCCGCACTATTTATAATAGCTAAGCGATGGAAAAAACCCAAATGCCCAAAAATAGATGACTGGATCAAGAAGATGTGGTACATATACACAATGGAATATTACTCAGCAATCAAAAAAGATAAACTCATGTAATTTGCAGCAACGTGGATGGAGCTGGAAGGGATCATGCTCAGCGAAATAAGCCAGAAAGAAAAAGAAAAATACCAGAGGTCTCACTCATAGCAGGAATTTAGAAAACCTAAATAAGGGACCAGGGAAAAGACTAATTATAATAAAGTAAAAATCAAAATCAACAAGCAACTATAAACCAGAGCCACACTACAGTGGGGGGAGGAGGGAGTAGGATCAAAACAAAGGAGGGTGGGAATTGTATGGAGACTATAGCCAAGATGAAAATGCATACATTGTGCACAAATGAAAAATGATGTAAAAAATATATAAAATATAAAAAATAAAAAGAATAAGTGAGTTAAACTTGTCCTGATCAACCAAAGAGTTAGCTTTCCTGAGCAACTAACATTGATTTGAAAAATAAAATATTTGTGATTGTCAGATGCTAAATTAAATGATCCAGATACTACCATGGCTTATTAAAGCACTTTATTCAATTTCAAAAAGAAACAAACACTAAATTACTGAAGACTTACTATCTTCCCCTCTATAGGTCTTCCCAAACGTTATCTCCAGGGAAAATGCCAATAAATGATCCTGATTCTGGTGTTGAAGATGAAGATTTTTCTCCAAGACCAATTCCTAGTCCTCATCCAGTAAGTCAGAAGGTATCACTCATCTTGTGTAGAACTCACTTTTGTAGTTAGAAACCTGAAAGTCTCTTTATCTTAAAGGACTCAGTATCTTACTTACTAAAGTAACTCAAAAACTTAAGTTTCATTCTAAGATATGTTAGGTGTCTATATTGTTATGGCACTATATGTAGAGATATCATTCCTCTCAGGTACATATAATCATTACATGTAACCATAAATGTGATTTTATATATACATATATGCACATGTATAATAAGTGTGCATACTTACTATTTACAGAGGAAATTGAGACATAGATTGGTTAAGTTACCTACCCAGTGTTACTCCACTAATATATAGCAAAGCTGGAATTCTAACTCAGATGTTGTTAACCACTGTAGACTCAATATTCTGTACTATCACAAGAGCATGATGTTGGTTTTTATTATTTTGTTCTGAAAAAATAGTCTACTGACTTTTGGAGATTAATTCCTAATAACCCCTGTTATAATTTTTTGATTGCAGCCAACTAGTGGGTTATTTTAGAATTATTGTAGCTTAATTAGACTCATTACTATTAGAAAGAGAGTTGTTTTTTTAATATCAAATCACACTCAATTTCACCACAGTGATTGAGTATTTCCTCTTTCCTGCTGTCTTCCAACTCTCTTGGTTGGCATTAGTAGAAGGAATAATGGTGCATAACTTCACATAATAGAACAATATTCTGAAATATTTATTGAAGGGTCCTTTGTTATTTAACATACAAAAACATTTTTTGCTACTAGATCTGTTGAGGTATACTACCTATGATAAATTTTTTTTTTTAAAGATTTATTTATTTATACAAGCACTGGGTACAGTCAGAAGCGCGGGAGGGCGAGAGAATTCACCAGAGCCAGAGTGGGGAGCAGAGCAGGCAGATGGACAGAAGACATTGCTGAGGGGAACAGCGGGCATGGCAGGAGAGGTCTGCGCTCCATGTGGGACCTGGTGGCCGGGGATCAAACCGGCGCTACAGAGGCTGCGGGCAGCTTCACAGCCCCGTGCTCAACTGCTGCACCACCAGGGGAGGCCCCCTGTGATAAATTTTGCTGAGAAAGAGTTAAAAAAATGCCCTGAATATTATGAAACAGTTTCCTATATTGTGTTCTGTGATATAAGCAATGTTAGTGTTCCAATAAAAGGAGTTCCATTGTTGAAAAAGTGTGAAATGCTTAGTTCTGCCGAGTATAAGCACCTTGTTTATTTTGCTCATAATTGTGTTCCTAGTGTCTTACACATAGAAGATGCACAGAAAATATTTGCCAAGTGTTTTCCTGGAGAATAAATACTTTTTAATAAGTAACTGTACATAATTTGGGAAGGACTGGTCTAAGGAAAGTGAAGCACATCTCTTTCTGCTAAAAAATGCTTTTTTCCTCTTTTATTTCTTTCCCAATTGTAGGTTTCTAAGATCCAACCATTAGTTCCTGAACTTTCACTTGTGTTGGATGGCAATTTCATGGGATCAAACCCTCTGCCCAATCCATTGGAAATGGTGAATAATGAAAATCCTTTGTTGAATAATCACTGTGAACACTTGGAGCCTTTGCAATCCCAGCTTTATGATGAGAAACAAAGCCCGGAAACTGAAGCTGGAGAGCCTTGCTTGAGAGGACCACCAAATCAGTTGAACCAGGGCACTGTTCCTTTGAGACACTGTAAAATAAGGCAGTCATCCTCCTGTAAGAAAGGGAACCCCCATATGAGGAATGGTGTTAAACCGTCTTCTCTTAATGGGCCATCTCCTGATACATCTGAAAAGTTTCAAACAATTTCTGCTGGAAATGTACACAAAGAAGAGTATCCTATAAGATCCTCCACACTTAATTCCAAGCCTTCTTCTCTTGCCCCACAGTCCCACCCACATAATTTTGTTTTCACCCCATAATTCAGGGAGACCAATGGAATTCCAGATACCTACTCCCCCTCCACCATCTTTCTATCCCACAAATGTTTGCAGTTGTTGTCAGCATCATGGGCCTATTCAATGTACTCCAATAAATTCTTGGCAAGGAATGAACACTGTAGGATCCATTCAAGACCTCCAGTCTGAAGCTCTTCAAAAACATTCATTATTTCACTCTAGTGCATGTCCAACTCTGTGCCATAATGCTTTCTACTCCTCAAGTAGTCCTATAGCTTTGAGACCTCAGGGCAGCTTGGGTGGTGGTTCTCCACACGGCAGTGTAGATCCATTGCCTGCTGCAAGATTACCGTCACATGTGGACACTTGTCACCCACGGCCTTGTGCAGCTTGCATGCACACACCCAAGACTGGGTCAGAGGATGGAATGATGGGACTCTCTCCGGATGCTTATAGATTCCTCACAGAACAAGACAAACAGCTGAGACTACTTCAAGCACAGGTTTGGTTGAGGCTTTCTTAGTTCTGATGAATTCTTGGTGTTAATATGATTTCTTAAAAATAACTGACAGCTCTGTAGTCATTTTTTATGGAGTAGAACTATAGAATGTCACAACTAGAAGGCACCTTGGAAACTAAATTCTTGTCTCTCTTGTTTCATAGATAAGTGAAATGAGGATAAGAGATGGAAAATAATTTACTCAATAGCACATTGCTAGGAGTACAACCAGGACTAGAAAGCAAGCCTTTTCTGTCTTGTGCATATCCTAACCTACAAAATAATTGAATTTTTCTTTCATTTTTTGCCTCTTATGAAATCTGTATTTTACTAAATCTTTATATACAACTAAATATAAAGACTGCAGAGTGGATTCTGATGTAATTCTAGTTTGTTTATAGTATGTATGCTAACCCTTTTACCCTTAGAGAATAGTTCTAGAACCACTTTCTGCATATCTTTACTTGTTCCACTCATTTTATTAAACTGAAATGCTTCCTTCATTCCTTGGGACACAGTTCTTAGTCTCAATATATCTTTACATCCTTATTCAACTTAATTTTTCCTTTTTTTCCTTCCTTTATGATAGCCTTTTTCAACTTATCTACTTCCCACTGTTCCCTCCATTACCAATGGAATAACACAAAATGTACTTTCATGTTTTTCCATGATCCTGACTATATCCATGCAAATATATGTATAATGAGGTATACATGTGAGATCTTTCAGGAAAAAAAATCTTTGTTTTATAAAATTGAAGTCATAGTGTTTACAGTTTTCAAAAACAAAGATACTATTTTTCAGATTATGTATAACAGTTGAGATAGGATACCTGAAGAAAATTAGGTTTGCTGTTTTATAAACTTAGCTTTAAATTCTTTCCAGTTGTAAAATGTAAGTTGGATTTTAACAAATGATTGTGAACATTTGGCAGAAATTTTAATGTAGCTAAATATTTCACATTGAAAAGAATTTTTCTCATTTATTTCCTGTCTTGTTAGGAAAAAAAAAAGACTTGTAGAATTTCTAAAAGATATCTTTTACGCTTATTTTGAAGTCCTAGTTGCCTGAGATCTGTATACTTAAAATGAAAATTGTAGAATACTAGCTCTTGTGTAGATTATTTAACTCGTCACACTTGGGAAATACAAAATATGTAGGAAGTACTTTTATGATAAATACATGGTATTTTGTTGATGTGAAAGTTTTTTTACTTTTTTTAAAGATACCATCTTATGTAAAATTTTTGAGAAGCAGGGCCTCCCCGGTGGCGCAGCGGTTGAGCGCTGGGTTGCGAAGCTGCCCGCGGCCTCTGCGGTGCCGGTTCGATCCCCGGCTGCTCCCCGGCCACCGGAGGAGGGTCCCACATGGCGTGCAGACTTCTCCTGCCGCCCGCTGCTCCCCTCAGCAGTGTACTTCGGTCCTTCTGCCTGCTCTGCTCCCCGCTCTGGCTCTGGTGAATTCTCTCACCCTCCCGCGCTTCTGACTGTACCCAGTGCATATATAAACAAAACAAACAAACCAGCAAACAAATAAATAAAGCATGCCTCTATAAAAAAAAAAAAAAAAATTTTGAGAAGCATTACAGTATATTTTCTATAAAAGTATATAGACTTATTTTAATGATATTATAAAGATATACAACAAATTTCTCATTGGCTTCCTATTGATTATTTCAACAGTTTAAAGTTTTACTGTTACAGTGTACATTCCTATTACTTGTATCTTCCTTTATAATTATATATCTCTACAGCAGGATCCCTAGAAGTAAAATTGTAACATCAGAGAGAACATATATTTTAAAGGTTTTAAAGATAACTAAACTTGTTCTTCTCCCAGTATTCTGAGTCATTTTGATGTAGTAGTTAAAAAGGTGGGCTCTGGCACCTAATTTCTTAGGCACTAATCCAGTTTCTATGTAACCTTAATTATGTGCAATCTTAGGCAAGTTTATGTTATCACTCTGCTTTTCAATTTTGCATTTTTAATTGTATAATGAAAGTATCAAGTGCTTGCATCTATGTCTGTACTGTATTCTGTTCCATTCATCTGTCCCTCTGTTTCAGCCCCAGTACCATTGTCTTTTATTCAAGAGTTTCCTATATGATGCCTAAAGCTAACTTTTCTCATCTGTAAATTGGGAGTGATGATTGGTACTATATTTAGATTTGAATGAAATTAAATGAGTGTGTATGTGTGTGTGTATAGATACATAGATTTAGTGTTAAACGTAGGACCTTGTTATAGTAAGCATTTAACAAATGACAACTCTGTCTTATTTATGTCTTAGTCATCATAGCTGTCTTAGTTTTAGGTGATACTGAAGCTTACAGTACTAAAATAGCTTTTCCAAAAGTTTAGCTGAGTAGGATTTAAACTTCTAACCTCCCATAATAGATGGTTCTGTTTATATATAATGTCCAGAGTTAGGGATACTTATTAGTTATGACTTGGGCACATAACTTTATTTTTAATGCTTCAAGTTGTCTTATCTGTAAAATGTTTAATAGTACATTCTTAATGGGGCCTGTTGTAAAAATCATACATAAACACTCTTAGCACAGTGTCTTGTAAACAAGAAGCACTTAGTAACTGTTGCTACTATTATTCGTATCTCCAGTTTCAGTATAGCCAAACATAAGCAATTCTGATTAACCTTTATAAGAAGACTCTTAGGTAAAAAATATTTGGTATTTGGAATTAGAGTATACTTCTGATCTTACTTTTGATTTATAATTGAAATAGGAATAAAAGGTTGCTTTGAAGTGTGAGCACTCAGGTTTTTCTATATTAGTGTCAATTATGAGCAAACATGAATACTGATCTAAACACCTTTGTGTTTTTAATTTTTAAATTTATACTTAGCTCAACATACTTCTTAATAATGAATGATTGATGGTTTCTTACACTGATTACATTTTATGGTTATGATCTAGTTGAAATGAGAAAATAGTTTATCATTAGTTATTTATAACTAGGGTACTTTGTGATTCATTTTTAAACTCTTGCAAATTTTGTTGGTTACTTGATTGTGAGTTTAAAATATGTTTTAATTGCTGCAGATTCAGCGTTTATTGGAAGCACAATCTCTGCAGCCCTGTTCCCCGAAGGCAGCGGCTGTTGAGGACACAGTGCAAGCTGCAAGACAAATGGAGTTGGTGTCCATGGAAGCACAGTCTTCCCCTAGTTTGCACATGAGGAAAAGTGTAAGCATTGCTGTAAGCACAGGTAATTTAATTTATTCATAAGGAATTTGTTTTAATGCTTTTCACCATTTGCTTTCTAAATTTTTGTATTAAATTGGTTCATGGTCCAAATAGAACCAAAACCAAGATGATGAGACTATAACTTGCTTAAATCTTTGTGTCATTTTATTACTTATGAAATAAAACTATACCTGAAGTCAGATGTGAAACCACATAAAACATTGTTTTTGCTACTTTCCCAGACTGAACCCAATTAATAAGAGAAATCATCTGTGATTTGAGGGATCGGAAAGGTTTCATTTATGCAGTATTATTGATTCTGGGCCTGGAGGGTATGGAGAATTTCAGTAAGGGAATTGAGAGATGGCAGGACAATTGGGTAGAGAAAATAGTATGGGCCCACTGTGAAAAGGAAGTGCTCCAAGTCATCCAGAGTCTCGACATTACTGTTACGGAGAGCCTTTATTAGAAATGTCTACTTTGGTAGACAGTATTGAAGATCTTTTATAGAAATCAATAACATAAATGACATTTATTTACATGTGTACTTATCTCCAGGCCATGAGATCTTCAAGAATGTCTTTGTATCCCCATGATCTAACAAGATGTCTAGGACATAAACTGGTAGTGATTTAAAAAAGAAGTCATTAAGGGTGCTGATAAGATTTGAGTACTGACTGAATGTGGCAAATGAGGAATGGTGGCGAGGAGATTAAAAAGTTATTCCTGCTAAATGCAAAGTGATGACCTAAATTGGAGCCTCAAACATAAAAAGGGTATTAGTGAGAAAATTAGTGAAATTTAAATAAAGTCTAGAGTTTTAGTTAATAGTAATATGCTAATGTTGGCTTCTTGATTTTGAAAAATGTATTAGATAATGCAAGATGTTAGCATCAGGGAAAACTGGATGAGGGAAGGGTATATGAGAACTAAAATTATTAAAAATTAAAAGATTTATTAGAAATGAAAATAAAAGGAAAAAGACTAATTAATAGAAAGTAAAAATCAAAATCAACAAGCAGCTATAAACCAGAGACACACCACGGGGGTAGGGGGAGGGAAGAGGAGAGGAAGGACTAGGGTCAAAGTGTGGGGGGGTGCAATTGTATGGGGAATATAACCAAAATGATAATGTATACATTGTGCAAAAATGAAAAATGATGTAAGAATTATATAAAATAAAATATTAATTAAAAAAAAGAAATGAAAATAAAAGTTACTCCAGGATTTTAAACCTGGGTGACAGAGGGAAAGGTGATAGCATTAAACAAGAAGAGGCAAGTTAAAGACACAGAGAGAGGGATGAGTTCAATCTAAATATCTGTGGCGATTGAGCTGCTTTTGGAAATATTTATAGTGATACTCATGTCAGAAGAATGCAGGTGAATTGATGGCATAAAACTTGCAAAAGTAACAGGTGAAGATTTGAGCCTAGAGAATAAGAATTTGAGAGGGAGAATAAAAAAAGAATATAGATTTCTGTATATTTTTTTAATCCATACATTATCTAGACTACCCATGTAGAGGGAAGCAAGAAAGGAGGGTAAGAAGAAACTCATCTCATATACCTTTTAAAGTTAAATTCCGGTATTACCCAGTATTAAGATTCTTTGGCTGCAAGTAATAAAAAACTTGAGCTAACTTAAGCAGGAAAGGAGAATTTACTGGAAGCCAACACCAAGAATGTGGCTGAACATAAGGAAAAAAAATAGAAATCGGAATACCATTAGGTCTATCCATTTATTCTTCATGACTGTTTTACAAGAACCAGGGTACAGACCAGATGCACGGGAGGGTGAGAGGATTCACCGGAGACAGAGAAGGAAACAGAAGAGGTAGACTGAAGAAATACACTGCTGAGGGAGCAGCAGGCGAGACAGGAGAAGTCTGCTTCACCATGTGGGATTCTTGCCGGCTGGCCGGGATCGAACTCACGCTGCAGAGGCTACAGACAGCTTCATAGTGTGGTGCTCAACTGCCTGCGCCACCAGGGAGGCCCTCAGAACAACAGTTTTAAGCACACAGATCCCCAAATTGTATTCAGGACCTTAATATGTAAAATACAACATCAGAGAACCTCATTTCTTGAAGAGGCAGAGCTTTGAATGCCCCCATTTTCTCTTTTTGCCTTTTACCCCTTCCTGTCATTTTTAAGGAAATATAACCTAAAAGCAGTTCTAAGTAATTGTGTTAAAACAGTATAGCCAGTCTTATTTAACAAAGATTTGTCAAAGAATTATTTTCATAGCTGAATATTTCTTTTAATATCTTTTAAATCATTTAACCCACAGGCGCTAGCTTGTTTTGGAATGCAGCAGGTGATCAAGAGCCTGAATCTCAGCTGAAGCAAGATGATACCAAGATTTCCAGTGAGGACATGAATTTTTCAGTTCATATTAATAATGAAGTCACAAGTCCTCCAGGTAGTGCATCTTCATTAAAAGCAGTTGATATTCCCAGTTTTGAAGAGAGCAACATTGCTATAGAAGAAGAATTTAATCAACCACATTCTGTATCCAAGTAAGGTTTCCTTGATTCAATATATACCCTACTTCTTTTTTCCTTTTAAAATTCTAATATTCTTTTGGTGTTCTAACTCTAATGGCATTACAAACAAATGACAAAACCACATGAAGGAATGAGGGAGGAAAAAACTAACCTAAATAATCATGGGAAAAATATTTTCATGGGATATCATAAAGCTGAAGATAAACTGTAAACAAATATCATACTCTAATAAATCTTTCAGAATTCTTAATTCTGAAACTAGTATAGCAAACATAAAATGAGAATTTTTTCACTCTTGGTGAAAGAAGTTGAAAAGGGGTATTAAATTGGAATCAGAGGCCTGATATGAAGTCAAAGGATTTTCAAAGATAGATACCCATAGAAGTAAATACAGATGTGTATGTATGTATGAGTTAGTATATATACACATACCTCTAGCTGAGGGGCTTAGAGGCACAGATACAAAGAAGCGCATGCCAGTACCCAGATCTTGGTTTCTAAATACTATTCTCTGATGCCATTGCTACTGGTCTCTGTGGTTGCTTCTCTCTGGGGTAGAGAAAATAAAAGATGAACATGGAACATCTTATGGTGCCAGAAAATAAGAAGATGCTCCCATGGTTTTCCTGAAAGAAACATGGCAATCTGGAAAGAGCTTCCAGTGTCCAAAACAGAAACAATTTGAGCAGCAAAATAAATAATGATAGTACTGAGAGAAAATACTTGAGGAGAAGATATTTGCAGAGTCTCTATCTCCCTCAAAGTATTTACTAAGTACAAAGGGAAAAAATTAACTTTACAGTGGAAAAAACTGGCAGATTTCACCTTATCCCAGTGATCAAGATCAAAACATAAATGACATCATATACCCCCTGATAGGGTGCTTTGAGAAGGTCAGAACACCAGTTCTGTGGTATTCTTGCCAAAAAGTCAAAAGTTTAAATTACAAGAAAGTATCAGACAAATTTAAATTAGATGACATTCTACCAAATAGCTGATTAGTACTTGTCAAATGTGTTAAGATCATGAAAGACAAGGAAAAAACTGAAAGTCTGTCATAGATTGGAGTAAGGAGATATAGCTACAAGGTGGGACATTGCCGGAAAAACTGGTAAGGCTAGGATTTGCAATTTAGTTTATATAATATTTTACTGATGTTAATTTCCTGACTTTCATATTTTTACTATGGTTATAAGGTGTTAACATTAGAGAAAGCTGGCTGAATATACTATTTCTTTTTCTTTTTTTTTAAAGATTTATTTATTTATGCATACAAGAGCTGGGGTGTAGGCCAGAGGTGCTGAGAAGTGAGAGGACTCACCAACGACAGAGTAAGGAGCAGAACAGGCAGATCCACTGAAGTACACTGCTGAGGGGATCAACGGGCGAGACAGGAGAGGTCTGCTGTTCCATGTGGGTTAGTTCCCTGGCCAGTGATTGAACTCCAGCTACAGTGGCTGCTGATAGCTTCAGAGTGTGAGACTTCACCCCTTGCACCACAGGGAGGCCTGAATATACTATTTCTTGAACTTTTCTGTTAATCTAAAATTTCAAAATAAAAATGTCTCACACAATATAAAATTCTACATTAAGTTCCTTTTACTCAAGTGAAGTTTGGTAAGGAAATCAGAGATCCTAAAGAAGGGAAAATAAAACAAAAAATGACAGTGTATGTATACTATAATCACCGTGTTGTATCTCAGACACAATGACATGTTGTTCTTAAAATCAGGACTCTTCCAGTCCATACCATTCCTTATGGTGAAACTGCATTTAAACCAGTAAAAGGACAAGCACATTTATCCTAAACTCTAAAGGCCTGCAGGGAAATTACGTTGTATAGTTTGTTTTAGTGTTCATATTTGTACACTTGAATAGATATCAAGAATTATATGTTAGGAGGCCTCTCTGGTAGCCTAAAGGTTAAGTCTCAGCGCTGTCACCACAATGCCTCGCTGTGGCAGCCTGAGTTCGATCCCTGACCAGGGAGCTAACCCATATATGGTGTAGCAGACCTCTCCTGTCACGCCCGTTGCTCCCCAAAGCAGAGTATTTTCAGCAAATGAACCTGTTCTGCTCCCCATTCTGTCTCTAGCGAATCCTCTCACCCGCCTGTACCTCTGGCCTACACCCCAGTTCTTCTATGCAAAAATAAATAAAATCTTAAAAAAAAAAAAAGATTTAAATGTTATACACAGAGAAAACATGCCTATTTAATAACCTTAAGGGAGACGTAATTGCAAATCAAATATCCAGAATATATAGAGAACTCTTGAAACCCAACAACAAAAATTTAAATAACCTTATTAAAAATAGGCAGAGGACATTGCTCTCCAATGATAAGACCAACAGGCATATGAAAAGATGTCCAATTTCATTAATCATGAGAGAAACACAAATAGAAAACAATGAGATGTCACCTCATTCCCATTGGGATGACTACTATAAAAAAAAAAACAACAGAAAATAACAATTGTTGGCAAGGATGTAGAGGAGCCAGAACCCTTGTACAATGTTGGTGGAAATGTAAAATGATGTAACCACCATGAAAAATAGTATGGGACTTCCAAAAAAAACTTTAATGGCTCTACCATATGATTCTGGGTGTACATCCAAAAGACTTGAAAGTGGCTATCTCCACACTCATGTTCACAAGAGCATTATTTATAATAGCCAAGTGTCAAAGTAACCCAGATTTCCATTGATGTATGTATAGATGATGAAAGTGTGGCATAGACATACAACAGAATATTATTCAGCCTTAGGAAGAAAATCTTGTCATATGCTACAGTGTGGATAAATTTGAGGACTTTATGTTAAGTAAAATAAAGTACTCATAAAAAGATAACTATATGATTACACTTGCCATGTTTCTACCTGGAACTCTTCTCCAGATACTCACATGACTGGTCCTTTCTCATCATTCAAGTCACTGCTCAAGTGTTACCCCTCAGGGAGGGCTTCCTACACCACCCTACTTAATATAACCTCTCGCTTCTTTGTCCCTATCCCAGTTACACTCCACTTGATCACCCTGGTTTATTTTCTTCAGAGCAGCTGTCATTCTGTGAAATTATTTGTTGCATATGTGGTATTGTTTGTCTCCACAACTCACAGAAATGCCGTGCAGTTAGGGATTTTTTAATCTGCTCAATCTGTTGGGTCTAGTTCTGTAGCAGCACGTACCATAAGTTCAAAGAATATTTGCTGGGTTTGTTTCCAATTTATGGAAGACCTAATTACTTCGGAATGGCCTCCCTGGTGGTGCAGGGATTAAGATCTCAGCACTGTCGAGCTATATAGCCAGCCACTGCTGCATGAGTTCGATCCCCAGCCAGGGAGCTAACCCACATGGCACAGCAGACCACTCCTGTCTTGCCTGATGGTCCCCTTAGCAGTGTGTTTCAGTAGGTCTGCCTGTTCTGTTCTCCACTCTGTCTCTGGTGAATCCTCTCACACTCTGCACCTCTGTTCTACACCCTAGCTCTTCTATGCATAAATACATTAAAAAATCTTTAAAAAAAGAAATTACTTTGGAATCCTTTTTTAATTGCAAATATTATAACAACAATTTTCAAGCATAAGATTATGAGAATAGTTTAGCAAGCCACTATATATAATCAGTTTTAAAAATTTCCTACTCATAATCCATCTTATTTCAGTTATATCCCTAGCCATTTCAGCTTCTACCAGGTTATTTTGATATAACTCTCAGATAAGATTTCACATATAAACATACAGGTTGAAGTTACAGCACTTCAAATATATGTTAAAGGTACCTCAATAACTAACACATATATCCTTTCAAGCAGCTCTTCTCCACTTGTAAGAAAAGAGCCTGATGTGCCTGTGTTCTTTCCGAATTCCCTGCTGGCAGAGAATGTAAGCATGTGTTTGCAGACTGGACCAACAGAGGGCACCAGTAACAACTCTGTAACATCTGGGGAACCAAAAATTGAGCAAGTTACGCAATCTTTGCCTCATCAACCATCAGATAATCAGAAAATATATCAGGATTTATTGGTAAGAAAATGTGAAGCATTTCAGCTTTTGTGAGATGGTTATTTAGTCCAGGGCACATCATTAAAATCTTTCTTAGCCTTAAATGATCAGCACCTTGATATTAAAAAGATTTTTTTTGAGATTTGAAGATATATCATTTGTTTCTTTTAGTTTTTCATAAAACATGATAACCTAATTCATCAGTTTACTGTAAACACACCAGTCAGTCATCAGGTACTTAGATAACAGAAAAAAAGCCTTATTTTAAAATATGTGTTGCTACTGCACCAAATTAAAGCTAAAAGTTAGTATCAGAAAAAAGTAAGCGAGATTTTACAGAAAATTTGAAAATTCAAAAGTAGTAGAACAGTTATGATAATATTTACTGATTTCAGTTCAAGTAAACAGATTTTTATTGAATATACTTAGCTTAGTCTAATAAAGAAAACTAAATAAGGAGAAAATGTAAAGATGCATATGGCAATCTCTGCCCTTGAGAACCTAGAAGTAGTATGTGGATACTAGGTGACAGTTATAGGACAGTCTGGAAAGTACTTTTGGAAGCAAAGGCAGTACAGAGAAAAGGATAATTCTGGTTGGAGGAAAACAGTCATCTTGGAAAGGTTAGAATTTGAACTTAAAGGTTTAAATGACACTGATTCATTTCCATCCAAATTGGAGACTGGAACATTTGATTCCTACATTTATAAGTGAAGGCTAATTTAACATAATTCATAGATCCCCAAGTATTCATCAATGAACATATATTTGTTATTTGCCCACTAAGTCCTAGGCCTGGTTCTGGCTAGTAGTTGTGGGCTTAGGAAATGCAATATGCTTTAATGTCAGGAAGGCAGAATTAGGATCACAGGGCATTCTCATTCTGACTGAATAAACAAAGGAGTCAAATTCAAATGAAGATCTGTTTTGTGACTGAAACAACCATTTTTCAAATTTTTTAAATAATTGTTGTAAGAGTACTTGAGATATTCAAGTAAGAATACTTGAAATATTCAAATGATTTAAAATCTATTGGTTTTAAAATGAAAAAGTTTTGGAACCTCCCTAGTGGTACGGCAATTTGAGTGCCGCGCTGTGAAGCTGTCCTCAGCCTCTGTAGCACAGGTTCGATACCTGGCCGGCTAGGGAGCAACCCACACGGTACGGCAGACCTCTCCTGCCTCGCCCGCTGCTCTCCTCAGCAGTGTCTTCAGTCCATCTGCCTGTTCTGCTCCCTGCTCTGTCTCTGGTGAATTTTCTCACCCTACCATGCCACTGGCCTGTACCCCAGTTCTTGTATAAATAAATAAATCTCAGGAAAAAAAAAAGATTTAAAAAATAAGGAAATAAAATGAAAAAGTTCTGAACAAAACATTTTAGGATCTTTAGAGTCTGGTGAAATAATTCATTAGGAAGGGGTTCTTTTATAAAAATGTCATAATACTTGCAAATGTACTTGATACTTTGTAGAATTTCACAGGATGTTATTTTTCATTTCCCTTGCTTTACCATTGCTATTATTTATACTTTTGTTTCCTAAGAATGTTACGCGTGATTTTTTAAAATCTGTCCTTTTTCTTTTCATTAGGGTCAAGTGAACCACCTATTAAATAATTCCCCCAAAGAAACTGAGCAACCATCTACTAAAGCAGTAATTATCAGCCATGAATGTACCAGAACCCAAAATGTCTACCATGCAAAGAAGAAAAAGCATGATTCAGGCTTGGTGGACAAAGATTGTGTTCTTAATGCAACCCTTAAGCAACTAAGAAGCCTTGGAGTAAAAATTGATTCTCCCACTAAAGTGAAGAAAAATGCACATAAAGTAGATCATGCCAGGTAACTTCAAAATTTATTTTAATAGATTAATAAATTTTAGATGTATTGCAGTGGTCTCACAAGAAAAGGTATAAGCTTGCCAATCAATTCAATTTAATTCATTATGTGTTCAGGGCCTCATATATGTGTGATGAATAAGAGATCATCTCTACCCTTTGGTTATTCAGTTTGGTAGGAGAGAGGGTTACATACTTGGGTAATTTGAGAGCTATTGTGGGATGTCTCCTGAAGATGTCAACAGAATGTTGTGGGAGTTGAGGAAAAATGAGCTTTTACTCATTTGTGCTGTCTGGGTAGGCTTCTGGAGTGACAGTTTTCTGTGCCAGGTACTGCACATACTGTTATGCAGTTATGCCATCTGTAATGCAAAAACATTACTTAGTGTAGGAATTGAAGAGTCTAGTTACCCAAACCTTCCTTATTGCTCACCAGTTCCTTTTGGCCATACCGTTCAGTTTCTTCTTCATTCCAGGTGGCCTTGGTGCATATTTGCTTTTAAAAAGAGGGCCAAATCTGGAAATGTATCACTAAGTTTCGCATGTTGTCTGTTATTTTTGCTGTTGTTTTCTAATTACAAAAGTAATACAGCCTCATGATTTAAAAAATACCAATACCGAGGCCACCTTGGTGGTGCAAGTGGTTAAGCGTCAGCACTATGAAGCTATACACAACTTCTGCAGCATGAATTTGATCCCCAGCCAGGAAGGTGACCCACATGGTGCAGCAGACCTCTCCTGTCTCGCCTGCTGCTCCCCTCAGCAGTGTGTTTCAGTCAGTCAATCTGTTCCCCACTCTGCCTCTGGTGAATCCTCTCACTCTCCCGCACCTCTGGTCTGTACCCGAGTTCTTGTATGCATGCATAAACAAATAAACAAATAAATAAATAAATAAAATACCAATACTGAGAATATCAGATGAAATACAAAAGTCCCCAACTCCCAAACTGACTCCTCCATGATTATTTCTCTTAACTGTTTTTTATTCTTCTAGAAACTTTGTTCTTCATGCTCAAGTATATTATGTATGTGATGAGTATTGTAGTTTGGCTTTTTTGCCTAACATTATATCTTAAATCCTTGTAGACATATGCAGTTGTTTCTTCTGCATCTTAACAACCGCACATAATTCTCTTGTGTTCCCATTACTGGAATATAGTGAATCCCAGTCCTTTATTAATGGACTTTTAGGCTGAATCTGTCATTTCTTATCTTAAACAATGCTGAATGAACATCATTCTATAGGTATATGTACACATATCTTCATAGGATAGATTCTTACACAAAGGCAGGATCAAAAAATTTGTGCATGGGCCTCCCCTGGTAGCGCAGCCGTTGAGCACTGGGCTGCGAGGCTGCCCGCAGCCTCTGCAGCGCCAGTTCGTTCCCCGGCCGCTGGCGAGGGTCCCACAAAAAAAAAAAAAAAAAAATTTGTGCATGTAAAGTTTGGTAAAGGTTAATTACCATTGTCCACCAAAATCAATGTATCAGTTTATATTCCTACCAACAGTGAAGGAAAGTGAGGCTAGTATTTTCAAAGGTCTGGTTTCCATACTGTGAGATAGAGGCCATATAATGTCTGTTGGAATGGTTAAATTTTGGCATTACTGCCTTTGGGCTTTAGTTTTATGTGATGTTTTTCTTCATTAGGCAGCCACTCTATTTTAATGTCTTTGGTATGAAATATTGCCATTAATATTTTCAGTAATGAACTTGATTCATGTTTTAAATGCCTGGAATGAAATGGAAAATAAAGCCTTTTTCAGTAAATCAGTGTGGCATAATCAAATTGTTTTAATCAAGATTATCCTGCTCATACCTTAACAATTTATATTATTTATAGTATAAAATAATATATGCTCGGGCCTCCCTGGTGGCGCAGGCGGTTGAGCACAGTGCTATGAAGCTGTCCGCAGCCTCTGCAGTGCCAGTTCAATCCCCGCCGGCCTCGGAGCAACCCATATAGCGAGCAGACCTCTCCTGTCTTGCCTGCTGCCCGCCTCAGCAGTGTATTTCGGTCGGCTGCCTGTTCTGTTCCCTGCTCTGTCTCTGGTGAATCCTCTCACTCTCCCATGCATCTAGCCTGTACCCCAGCTCTTATATAAATAAAATAAATTTAAAAAAAAGTGTGGAGCTCTTTAAAAAAAAAAAAATAATAATAATAATAATAATATATGCTCAGGGTTGGAATTTTAGAAAATGAAAAAGATGCTATCTGGAGTAATAACACCAAAAGAAATAAGCTTTTTAGGAAACACAGTTTTACTGTCTGTATAATTTTGGCTTTTTAAAAACATGTTAGCATTTATGAAATAGGAATTTTCATTTAATATTGTGGACTATGAAGTATTTTCCTAAAATAATAGCCTGGCAGAAATTTGCAATACCATAGCTATATTTCCATATAAAGAAAACGTTTAAGTTTTATAATCTGGTATAAATTATATAAAATATTATATAGAGCTCTAGAACTAGAATTTGATATTTGTTTTGTTCTGATTATCAAAGTAATGTAATATAAGCTTATTTTCAAAACTTTGGAAAATTTAGAAAAGTTGACCAAAAAACATGTTTGTGCCAGCCAAACCTAGTTATTACTAAATTTTTCTTTTCTTTTTTTTTTAAAGATTTATTTATTTATACAAGAATTGGGGTACAGGCCAGAAGTGTGGGAGGGTGAGAGGTTTCATCGAGAGACGGAGCTGGGAGCAGAATAGGCAGATGACTGAAAACACTGCTGAGGGGAGCAGCAGGCAAGGCAGGAGAGGTCTGCGGCGCCATTTGGGCATCTCCCTAGTGGGCTGGGAACCCGCTGCAGTGACTGCGGACAGCTTCACAGTGATGGCGCTCAACCCGCTATGCCACTGGGGAGGCCCTAAATTTTGCTTTTGCTTTTGCTTTTCCTTCTGTTTTTCTGAAGTATTAATAGGAACCATTTATTGAATGTTCAGAATGTGTCAGGAATTGTATTAGAGTTTTAAGCAGCATTATTTTATTTAATCCTTTTAACAATCTATGGCATGTAGAAACTGTTTTTATTCCTGTTTTATAGATGAAGAAATTAAGTATCAATGTGTTCAAGGCCCCTCACCAATGATTTTTTAAACCTGCTGTTCTACTCCAGGGTCCATAACTTTGAGTTTTTTGTTGTTTGTGTGTTTTTTGACTGTTTTGTTCTTCTGTTTTCTGTTTGTTTAAATTTTTTTGGTGAAGTCTGATTATGGTTTATATTTTGCTGCTTTCTGTTTTATGCTCAGCCTACCTCTGTTTTTGTTTTGTTTTGTTTTTTGTTTTCAGGTTTTATATTGGGAAATAAGCCAGGTTGTAATAACCCTTTCTAAGAATCATCTTTAATGGGAATATAATAACTTACCAAGCAGGACAGAATGAAAAGAACTTGTCTAGCTGGTTGCAATTTCTTACTATTTCAAATATTGCTATGATGAACTTCTTTTTGCCAATATTGTAATTTTTAGTTTTAGGATTATTTCCTTAGAATAGACTCTCAGAAATAGTCAGACTAAGTCAAAGTGGGAGGGAAATTGTAAAGCTGTTGCTACATTGCTTTCTGAAAGTAAGACTTTTTACTTCTACCAGATACATGTTTCACTATTTCACCAGTACTTTCATTTTATGTAAATAAGTATGTATTGAGCTTCTACTCTGAGCCAGCTATGAGCACTATCTTGGTATGCAATATAACCTGTTAAAGACAGCTTGCTCTCACAGAGCTTATAGTTCAGTGAAGATATAAAGATTATTTATCTTTGTCAATTACAATATATTCTGATATCCTCTAAGACATGTACTGTGATATGAATTAACATTACCTCAATAAATATAATATAAATAAATATAAATATAACCTAACAACAAAAGCCTGGCAGTCAAGTAAACACAGCAATTAATTAAATGATGCAGTGGCAACCCTCAAAAATTTTTTTTTACCTTTTTAATGGGAAATTTCCTATATTTCTTAGATTTACTAAGTATAAGAAATACATTTCAATATCCCTTGCACAAATTGTGGTATTTAAAAAAGAAAAGGAAGGATGTAATATGCTATGTAAGCCCATAGGTGAGGTATCTGACATTAGCAGTATTTTTAGTCTGTATTATAATTATCCTTTATTAAAATTACCCTTTTTAATGATCTGTGCTAATTTAGATCAAAGACATCTTAAATTGTTTATCATTTCTATTTTATTAATTGGCTCTGTGTTACTGTGATCAAAAATAAAACTGCACTAAAAATTGTTGCATCTCTAACACATGAAAGTCAAATTTTGTCAGTAGTCTTAAATCTTAAGTTTGGAGTATCCTTTCCGCCTGTCTGATTAATTTACATCGTTGCATGGTGTGTCATAAACTCAGTCTTCTACCACTCTCACCAAGTTCCGGCTTAGCCACTGTTGGCATTTGCAAGGTTTCTTCCTGTTACTTTTATCTGGGATATTCTTTTTCACCCAATATCTTGCCAGAATCCTTCTTAACCTTCAAAACTAAACTTAGATGTCACCTTCCTTGTCACTATCATCTGTACCCCTCATCAGAATATTGATACTTTGTACTCAGGATACTTTATTCCTAATAGATTATAGCATGTTCTTGTGGTAACCTTTCCAGGAAGATTTATGTGTCTCTGAATTCTCATTGCCTTTACTGTGCTTCATAGACTTCAGTGAATCATTTCCTGAATGAAGCAAATCCCACCTACTCAGGTGATCACTGATTCTTAAAATAAATGCTTTATTTTTAGTACCTCAGTAGTACTTATTGGCAGTATTTACTATTATATTCTAACACACATGGCTATAATATAACTGGAATGCTAAAAGTTTATAAGGCAGTTCAGAATTTTAGACATGTTTTTCTACAGATACAGTGTTACAGATTGTAGTTTAGTTTTCTGAGGATCTTTATAATCCCTGTGATCCCTCCTATTCCTCTAGTTCTTATAAAACAGCTATCCTTTGCCATTGTGTCCAGGTGAAAGAACTGTAATAGATTTTTAACGAAGTTGAACAGCTAGTAAGAGCAAGTTGAGATCGGGTCTGACTTACTCTCTGGGGCTCTTTCATTATATTGTATAAAGCATTTTGTTGTAAAGGGGTTTTTCTGTTCACTAAAAATGAGTGCCTTGTGTTTGATCTTAAAACCATCACTAATGTATAAATTTAGGAAAACTAATTTGTGTTTCTGTTTCGGTCTGTGAATCGTGTATTACCTTCTTGAATATATCTAGATCATCAAACTCAGATGAAAAGCACCCTGAAGGCCAAAGCTGAAGGCTTTTTGTTCCTTGCACGAAATGGAACACATTGAGAATAACACTGTTTAGTTTCAAAACAAGACAAATGACAGCCTACCCCTTTGTGTCTTTCAGTGTATTGGCCTGCATCAGCCCTGAAGCAGTGATCTCTGGATTAAACTACATGTCATTTGCTAATGTTGGCGTGAGTGGCTTAAGCCCCAATGGTGTGGATTTGAGCATGGAAGCAAATGCTATAGCTCTGAAATATTTAAATGAAAATCAGCTGTCACAGCTGTCTCTGTCTCGATCAAACCAAAATAACTGTGACTCATCTTTTAGCCTTTTTCATATTAATACAGACAGAAGCACAGTGGGGCTTAGTTTAATTTCACCAAACAACATGTCATTCGCAACCAAAAAATACATGAAGAGATATGGACTCATACAAAGCAGTGACAATAGTGAAGATGAAGAGGAGCCCCCAGACAGTACAGAGATCAAGAGTGAACATTTATTGAATCAAAACCCTACATCCATACCTGAACAACTTGGTTGTCAGAAAGAGCCTTCTCGAAATGCCTGTGAAATAATTAATTGTTATAACTGTGACTCTGTGGGCACTTACACAGACATGCCAGTATTGAAAAATATTACAAATGAAGTTGTTCAGCCAAAAGCAACACGGCAGTTGGATGAAAACCCAGCCTTCTTATTAAAGAACCTAAAACCAAGTCCTGCAATGAATCTCCGACCTGGAAAAGCAGAGTTTACCCCGCATCCTGAGAAAGAAAATGAGAGGGACATTCCTGTTTTCCCTGAAAGTTTGAAACCCTCTGAAAGTTTAAAGCAAATGAATAGTATGAATTCAGTAGGCACTTTTCTAGATGTAAAGCGTCTCAGACAGTTGCCAAAATTGTTTTAAATATTTAGCTCCCTACTCTCCTGATAGGAGGATGGACTGTCCCTTGAAGATATTTAAAGAAACCAGTGTCTTTGGGTAGTTTGGGGATTCCTAGTCATTCTAGGAGTTACCTGTTTCTTGGCAACAGCTGATTACAAAGAGCTTAACAAGTGACCTGATGAGATATTTACTAGTAGGGTGCTAAGTCCTCTTTGTTCAGGTAGAGTTATTCAGCGTCACTGAAACCTTTTTTAAAAAAACAATTCCTGAGATCAGTTATTTCAACAAATTTAGGCGAATTTTGATTCTGGACTCCTGTTTTATACTCTGCCATTTGAAAAGTAAGTCTTTTCCTAGTGTGTTGCATCTGTGCATCTGTTTACCCAGAATCACCTAAAAGAACGGGTAATAACATTATCATGACCCTGACTAAATTAGCTGAGTCGACCCTTATTGAATTTAAGGGGAAACTTTTATTTTAAAAAATAATAACATCTTTTATACAAATAGTGTATATGTCCTTAATTAAGATGCATCTTTTGCAATCTGGTGGGTTGTTGTTAATGTAATCTTTTCAACATACAGCACTAGCTATCACAGAATAAGAAAATTATTAGGTATGAGTGTGTATTATAAACTTTGTTTTCAAATGTTTTAATTTTTTAATAGAACTTAAATAAAATTGTCTACACCGACTGTTTTCTTTTGTCCTCAGCAATAGTTTATTATTCCCCACTTTAAAAAGCAAAACTTTTAGGTTCCTAAATAGTTACAAGTTTAGAGTTGAGGTATACCATTTACCCAGGGACCCCAGTGTCTTATATAACCATAGGAAATGATCACAGCCAAGAAATTGACATTGGCTACAATATTAGTAACGATACCACAGACATTCCAGTTTTCACCAGTTTCTACACACACTCATTTATTTACTTTTTGGTGTACAGCACTATGACAGTTTTGTCACATGTAGGTTAGTATAATCATCACCACAGTCAGCATACAGAAAGAAATCATCACCACAGTCAGGATACACAGTCATCACCACAAAGAAACTAGAGCTCCCCTTTTCAAACACCCTCCCTCAAATCTCAACCCCTGACAATCAATGGTCTCTTCACTGGAATTTTTTCATTTTGAGAATGTTAATGTGAATGGAAACACAGAAAGTAACTTCTTGAAATTGATTTTCATTCAGCATAATGTCCTTGAGTTCCATCTAAGTTATCAAGTGTGACAATAGTTGCTTCCTTTATCCCCCCACCTTGATAGGGGTTAAGTTTTAAATGGTTATTTATGATGATTAATGAAAAAAGTCTTCATTCCCTTGAGAGATGAAGTTGTGCTGCTGAAGTTAAGATGTCCTTGCCTTATTTCAAAGTTGGATATGTAAAATGGAAAGAAAGAGACTTGGGCCTCTTACTACTTTCAACCCAGCAGGGGTCTTCTGAGGTCAACTGACAAAACAACAGTTAGCAAGCCCAGGTAAAGCAATGTTGGGACTGCTGTTCCCAGAGACCCATGGCATTGCTCTTCATGTCTAAGTTAAGATATAAGTGACAGTGATGCTTCCAGAGGCCTCATTTGGGACTTGAGTTATTTTAATAAGTAAGATAAAAGACCACTTGCAGGTTTCATTGCAGTAAATTTTTAAGTAACAGAATTATCGATACCACTTCAAGTGTGCTCTTTTAACTTTAGCCCTCAATGCTTCACCCAGGAATTGAATGTAGGTACAATTTATATTGCACATTATTGAAAAAACAGAGAATGTTGGTGTATTAACTGACAGCCTCATTAATTAGACTTATCACTGAGAACCCTGTAATTTTCACACCAAACAAGAACCTCTCTAGCTGAACAATAACTGAACCTGAGGTTTTTTTAAGCAAAATCTAATTCCATCACTTGTGTTATCTGAGACTGAATTTAAACTGCAGGTTAATTCCACAGAACATGTCTTTACTAAATACAGCTCCAAAGAAAAAGGACTCACTGAAGCCCACTCTAAAAAATTTCTCTAAGAAGAATGTTTTACTGTGGGAAGTTATTTGTCGAGTTTGTTACTGTAATAGGTTTTAGTCATCTTGGGGAAATCACTACTGGGAAAATTGGATGAAAAGGCTTTAGAAATGATTGCATCTTGAGTGACATTTTCTCAGAATTTTTTTCTTTTATTCTGTCCCACAGCATACTGTTTATGGACATGTGGGTGATACTTAAAGTGGAATAAGAAAATGATAGTGCTTCTGTTACCCACCTTCTGAGAAACAGATCCTTCAGTCCTGGTCCCGGCCAATTGGCCCCACTCCCCACCTTCTTCAAATGTCTCTTCACTCAACCACTGTGCCCTTCACTGGCTACGTTGTGCTCACTTGTCCTTTGCCTACATTGTGCTCTGCCTGTGCTAAGCCCCATAATCTGTGCCCTTTGCCAGCTGTAAAGACAGGAGAAACGAATACCTGGAAGCAGGTCACACAACAATAGGAAACAGTGTATGATGAAAAGCCACAATGAGACATTCAGATTTCCAGGAGCCACAGCGTGTGATCATGATAGCTCACATCTTTTTAGGCTTATCACGTGTTTATAGGATGCTGTGCAGAGCCCTTCCCAAGCATTCATCCATCTAAGCCTCCTGCTGACCCAGCTGGTGTGTCACCCTCCTAGTTGAGAGAACAGCCTTAGGGAAGTAACCAAATAAGTTGCTAACAGAGATTCGAGTTTTAACTCCAGGGCTCAAGCTCTTATTAAGCCACTGCAAAATAAACTTTCTCAGTTCTATTCAGGAAGCACTTTCCATAAGAAACAGACCTCAAGCTCAAAGATGATTCTGAATACTATAGTCAATGCTGTTCTCCTAGTTGCCCTGCCTTTTTTCTTCCATGAAAGGGTCCCTTCACCCTTCAGCCAAGACCAGAAACTTCTATTTTTACTCGAGTCCTGAAATTAGCAACCCCAGCTATGTTAATGTTCAAAGATTTATAAACTTTAGTGATTTTACAATGCGGTGGTGAGCTACTGTATTGGGCTCAGGAAATTAAAGGAACAAAAGGTTTTTCTGTGCTCTTGTTTTCTAGACATTACTCATGGGGGCAGAACCTTTCTGAGCCTCCTAGATTAAATGAGAGGATTTTATGTCTGCAAAATAAATGTAATGATAATGTCTTAAAGTTGCAGACTGCTTCATACTTTTCAAGTGCTTCCGCAAATATTTCCTCAGAATTCTCACAACCAAAACCTGACTGAAGTGTGTATGGTAGGCATAGTTAATCCTCTCCCTACCCCACCCCCAAGCTAAGAGACAGACACTGTTGGGTATAACGGGGTCAGGGACATCAGCCTAGGTCCTTCCATAGCATCTAGCCCAGCAAGAGCCACTACCTTTTGCTCTTCCTCTCATCAGCACCATTTATTCCCCTCATCATTCAACAGGTAGAGGATACTGATTCAGAATGGGCACAAGCTCAGCTCTCAGCATCGGGTGATGAACAAGACAAACTTGCTTCGAAATAAGTCAGTCCAATGAGGGAGAGACATGCAAACAGTGAGGTCAGTGCTGATAATAAATAGAATGTGTGAGATTATATCGGAGAAGCTTGGCGGTGGGTTATTTTGAGACTGTTCCACAAGGATGGTGACGTTTTCCCAGAATCTTGCAGGAGCAATATAGGGAAGAGAAGGAGAACGGGCGATCTTTCTGATGGAAGGAATAGCTTGTTGGAAAGCACAGAGTGAATAGGTCTACAGCATTGGAGGGTCTTGAGGGCAGGATACGAGGATTGGAAAGGGAGAAAACATACAAGTGGAACACTGAATGAGCTATCAGTCACAATGGGTTCCCCTCGTCATTGCTTTGGCTCAAATCTGTGACATTGAGCAAGTCACCTCCTATCAGTAGACCTCAGTTTCTCTGTTCTGGAGGTGACAGTGCTAGCCATGCATCTCTGACATACTGTGATTATGTGCCATGTGATCCAGCGCAGTGTGAGCCGTGGTTTACAAGCCCAGAGGGAAAGGCTTCTGCAAGTGGAGTCAGACCTTGGAGGATTTTGAATGATTTCCACAGGCAGAGATGAGGAAAAGGAGATTGCCCTACTTTGCATAAAAATTTTAAAAATACAAAGAGGATTCAGTCTTCCCCACCAAAATGTTGAGTGACATCTGTCCCAAGTGGTACCAAGCATTCTTCAGCTTTGAATGACACATTCCCTGTTTTTAGGCAGTTCAAAGTCCAGTGTGGCAGAAAAACATCAAACCCACAAAAGGGGCTTTCGGGTTTGGAAGCCTGGGTGAGGCTCTCTGTCTCCTCTACGCTCCCCAAACCGGAACTGTCTGGGTCACAGAGAACATCCTCAGAGGAAATCCTGCTTTCCCACTTCCTGGCCAGGGGCTGAACTCCAGGAAAAGGATGGATTTGGGGAGAGCCCTATGTCCTGCCTCTTCGTAGGAGGTTTGAGACCAGGTGGGCAAGAGGGATTAGTTACAAACACAGTGGAAAAGATGACACCAGGTGTCTGATGTTTCTGAGCTGCAGGGCCCTCATTGTACAAATGAGGACACTGAGGCCCAAAGAAGAAAATGGACTTGCTGGATCCAGTTCCCACAGCTTAGTGAGCACAGAGCAGGGCCCAGCACTCGGGGCTCAAGCCTTCCAAACCATTGTATGCCTTGATAATGGGGTCAGTAAGTTAGGTGTCAAGCAGTCAAACCTAGACCCTCCCTTTCTCCCCTTGTGCTAGAAAGGGAAGGAAAGGTAGTGTACAAGCGTGTGCACCCCAGCCTTCTTCTTTGCTCATGTTCCCTTTGCCTCTAAGCCCTCCGTAGTTTCAGAAGCCCTGTGTGCCCTTCAAACCCTAGAGTACAGGCTGTCCCCACCCATGTCCTCTCCCCATCTGGAATCCTCTTGAGGGGTGATATTTTCCTTCTCTGACTTTCCATAACCTTCTCTCTGGTCCTCCTCCTCTGACAGATTTATTACAAGCTGCTTGCATGTTGGTTATGTGTACCCATGGCTGGGAGCTCCTGGAAAGTGGAACCACGTAAGACTCGTTGTCTAGTGAAAACAAGTCCTGCATGTTCCCAAAATGCATTTGTGCATACATCTCAGTCATCTCTCACGTGGGAGAATCATCCATCTAACCTGCACCAAATTCCTACCCTCCCACTCTCATTTGGACCACACATCTGCACTGTGACCCTCCACACCCTGCTGCCTGCACTCCCCTCCCCCCACCTAGCCAGCAGCACACTACCTCCCTCCCCCCTTCAAAGCCTGCATTTCCTGGGCCACCCCAGGAAGGGGCTGTGGCTCAGCCCTTGTAATCATGGAGCCATTTATCTCTACTACAAGGGCTTACAGGATACACTTGCACATTCTCTATGGCTGGTTTCTAGCCCCAGGAGGACTGGCCAGTTCCTGCTGGGTGGTGTCCCTCCCCTCAGTTTCTCTCTCCTGCTCTGTCTCTGTCTCTTGTCTCTTCAACATACATTTGTGGTGCTCCTTTCTGTCTGTGATATGCTGGCACATAGACAGACCAGATAGTCCCTGTCTTTGTGGGGCTAAGTGGGGCATACAGGCACCCAGATAAGTGTGGTTGGAGTCATGTTGAAGGGATGTTTAAGCGGCACAGGAGAAGGGTCCAGAGGCTGGACTGTCTGCTGGATTGTCTGCTGGACTGCTGGACTGCTCTTCTGGAATTCCAGGGTACCCAAAGTCCATGTCTCCTCAAGGTCTTCACCCTGCCCCTTTCCCTTGCCCTGCTGCCCAGTGCATCAGGGCCCCAGCAAGCAGTCCTGGGGTATCAAGAGACAGGAGTGCTGGGAGTGAGCCAGGAGAGGCAAAGGGCCCAACCAGGTGCTGCCCTAAACCCTGAGTTCAATTCCTTTCCTTCCAGTTTCATTCCATTCCTTTCAGTTCTCCAAAGCCAAAGTAGATGTGCACCTCAGCTCCGTGAGGGCAGCCCAGATGGGCTCTTAGTGCGCCCCATCCCCAGCAAGCAGTACAGGGCCCGGACCACTGCTCAAAAAGTGTCTGTTTAAAATGAACAAATAGGGGGCCTCCCCGGTGGCACAGCGGTTGAGCGCTGGGTTGCGAAGCTGCCCGCGGCCTCTGTGGCGCCGGTTCGATCCCCGGCTGCTCCCCAGCCACCTGAGGAGGGTCCCACATGGCGCGCAGACCTCTCCTGCCGCCCGCTGCTCCCCTCAGCAGTGTACTTCGGTCCTTCTGCCTGCTCTGCTCCCCGCTCTGGCTCTGGTGAATTCTCTCACCCTCCCGCGCTTCTGACTGTACCCAGTGCATGTATAAACAAAAACAAATTAAATAAATAAATAAATGAAAAACATGCCTCTATAAAATAAAAAAAAAAAAAAGAAAAAAAAGAAAATGAACAAATAGGGCCTCCCCGGTGGCTCAGAGGTTGAGCACTGGGTTGCGGAGCTGCCCGCAGCCTCTGCAGCGCCGGTTCAATCCCCGGCTGCTCCCTGGCCACCGGAGAAGGGTCCCACATGGCGCGCAGACCTCTCCTGCCACCCGCTGCTCCCCTCAGCAGTGTACTTCGGTCCTTCTGCCTGCTCTGCTCCCTGCTCTGGCTCTGGTGAATTCTCTCACCCTCCCGCGCTTCTGACTGTACCCAGTGCTTGTATAAATAAATAAATAAATCTTTTTTAAAAAAATAAAATAAACAAATAGCAGGGGCTAGGCCCACTGTGCAAATGAAGTGGCAGTTCCAGAGAGGGTGGGTGATTGCCTCTCCACCACTGTAATAGAGTGAGGAATAACCTAGATTCCTTAGCCTAGTACAGGACATGCTATCCAAGAAAGGGGAGCATGTCATTCACCTTTGTCATCCAGACACCTAGAATTTTGTCTGGCACAAACTAGGTGCTTAGTGAGTGTGGAATAAAATGAATGAATGAAGCTGGGTGGGTGTGTGCTTTGGCTGCCCAGGCACACTATCCTCAGCCATCTACCACAAAGTGAGCCACAATCTCACTGAGCTTCTCACCTCCACATGTGCCCTTCACTTCCCATCCCTGGGTCTCTGCACTTGCTATTGCCTTTCCAGACCAGCTTTCCAGACCAGTTACTCACAGTCCATGATGGATGGCACCCTTTCTAGTCTAGTCTGATCTTTTCCAGCCCTGGCTGAAATCTCTCTCTCTCTCTCTCTCTCTCTCTCTCTCTCTCTCTCTCTCTCTCTCTCTCTCTCTGTCACACACACACACACACACACACACACACAGAACTTCTGGTTCCCAGAGCATTTTGTACCCTCCTCTCCGGTAGACTACGTATTAAGCTACACTATAATTCTCTGCTTTTGTGTCTGACTCTTCCACCTTAGTATTCCTAGGTCTGATGACAGAGCTTGCTATGGAGTAGAGGCTTCTATTTTGTGCTGAGTTCTTTATATATGTCTCAATCTTTTCAACAGTTCTGTGAATTATGTATTATTTTTACCCCATTTGAGAGATGATGAAACTAGGGCCCAAGGAGTGATGTAACTTGCTTAGGACCATTACTACTACTAAGGATCATTACTGGGGCCTCCCTGGTGGCTCAAGGGTTAAAGTCTCAGCACTATCAAGCTATCACCAGCCAGTGCTGACATGAGTTCAATCCTCAGCCCCTGCTAGGGAGCTACCCACATGGTGCAGCAGACCTCTCCTGACCCACCCACTACTCCCCTTAGCAGTGTATTTCAGTAGACCTGCCTGTTCTGTTCCCCATTCTGTCTCTGGTAAAGCCTCTCAAACCACCCCCCACACATACACACCTCTGGTCTACACCCCTGTTCTTGTATGCATAAATAAATAAAAATAAAGATTTTTTTTAAAAAAGGGCCATTACTTAGCTACTAAGCCATTAAAAGGAATTCTATGCCAGGGCAGCCTGGCAATCAGTCCTCTACTCCTCACCACACCATCCGTTTCTGTTTCTATGCATGGGTTCTGCACTGGGCACATAGGACTGGGACATACTGACCAGAGGGCCTCCGGCCACAGCCTCTCCGGGTGATTCAGCACTGTGTGATAGTTAGTAGGCCTGTGTGTCTTCTGAACAATGGCTTTAAAAATTCTCCCCTTCCCTTTCCATCCTTTCCATGGTCCCCTCACAACACACCATGTAGCTGACAGACCAGCTGATGACTTTCTATCGGGTCCAACTTGTTAGAAATGTGACTAGAGAATGGGATGCCATGTTTCTACAGGCACCTTTGGGGAACTGGCGTTTTCACTGAGAGGCTCAGCAGAGACCAAAAAAGAGGAAGGAGGCTAAGATGAGAGCCAGATTAAAGACTGGGCCAGAGACACAGGGCCGGAGGCAGGAAAGAAGAGCAGAGCGAGAGAAAACGAGAGCGAGGGCTTGAGATAAAGATGGCAGACATGAGAAGCGGAGTGAAAGAGTGATAAGAGATAAGAGAAAGAGCCAGATCTTTGTGGTCCCCTCACCCCATCCCTAGTACAGATGGGGAAGCTCAGGGTCAGAGGAAGAAGTGACCCTTGTCCCTAGCGTATGTGGCACTTTTCGAAACACCATCATTTCAGTTCCTCTGTTGTCCACCTGTGCTTGGCCCTGAGCAGCATGAACTGGATGGTAGTGAAGGCCTCTGGGACATGCTAATCAGGACAGCAAGATGGGAGAGAGAGAGATCAATGGAGGCTGGAGCAGTATTGATCAGGGAAGGCTTCCTGGATGAGATAAGACTGAAGCCAGGCTACAGACAATGTTTGTACTCAACTTTATTGAGGAATACAACACAAAAGTCCTATTATAAGTGCACCATGTATTGAGTTTTGACATGCACACACTCATAACCACCACTGCCATTAAACAGAGAATATTTCAGTCATCTCCTTTCTGCCATCATCCCTGATCTGATCTGTCATTATAGACTAGCTTTGTCTTTTCTAGAATTCTAGATAAATGGAATCATATGCTATGTACTTCAGTTTGGCCTCTTTCACTGAGCAAAATATCTTTGAAGTTATGCCATATCCTTTTTTATTGCTGAGTAGTATTCTATTGTGTGAATATACCAAAGTGTTTATCCATGCACCAGATGGTAGACATTTGTATTGCTTCTACTTTTTAGTTATTATGAGAAAAGCTGCTGTGAATATTTGTGGATATATATTTTTCAGTTCTCTCAAATAATTGTATATTTATACAAATATTGTATGTTTATACAAATATCATATATTTATAAACTTCATGTTTATAAGGAACTGCCAAAGTATTCCTCAAGGTGATTGTGTGATCTTTACATCCCCTTCAACAATGAATGGGAATTCCAGTTGCTCCACATCCTCACTAATATTTGGTGTTGTCAGCCTTTCATGTATTGACCATTTAAGTGGATGTGTCATAGTATATCTTGGTAGATTTGTGTTTCCCTAATGCAAGTTTGCGCATGTTTTAATGAAATTTTTGCCTTTTTTTTTTTATCTTTTAAGGCAATGAGGAACATAAAGTAGTATAGATCACAATGCTATCCAAAGTGCTGAAGATTTTTATGTCATTCTCCCAATGCAGCAAATATTTAACTACAGCAAACAGGAGTGGAGAGAACATTAGGTCTAAGCAGACATGAGTGCTGACCAGCTGAGTGGCTCTGGGTGAGATGAGCCTGTTTCCTCATTTCTACAGTGGGGATCGCCAGCACTTCCTACGTATCTATTCAAAGAATATAAAAACACTAAATATAAGGGCCATATGTACTACTACATTCATTACAGCTATGTTCACATTAGCTGAGTTATGGAAACAGCCTAAATGCCCAAGTACAGAGGACTAGATCAGAAAAATATGGCAAATATATGATGAAATACTACTCAGCTATAAAAAAGGACAAACTGCTGTCATGGATGGAATTGGAGAGAATAATGTTCAGTGAAATAAATCAGAAGGACAAAGACAAATACAGGATGGTCTCACTTATAGGTGGAATATAGAGAAACATAACAAAGTATCAGTCAAAACCAAACCATCTGACTGCAAAACTGAGGCAATGGGTGGTGGGATGGTGATGGGGTGGTAGCTGGTGGGGGGCTCAATGGAACAAGGTGAAGGGCACTAGTGCTGGGCAGGCTGTGAACGTATGTATTTGTAGAGGTTTGAATCTATAACCCTGGAGCAGACACAAAGATGGAAGACTACTTCAATGTACATAATTTGGAAAATAAAGTGGGGCTCACACTAGCAACCAGCAGGGTTCTTGTGGAGGATGAAGTGAGGAGCAGGGCAGGCATATACCAGGTCTCAGTACATCTAACCTTCAGCCATGCAGGGGTCCTGCCCATAAGTATGTAAGTGTATACACCAGCCCGGGGGTGATCGCCAGCAACTCTTTGCCAGGTAGAGGGTAGGTGGCTGAACACATTGTCTTTTACTAACAGCTCTGGGAACAAAGCCATTGGTAAACAAACTCTGGGGTTCTCTGCTCATAAGAAGGAGAGGAGCTCAGGCAAACGCCTACCTCTATGTCTGGGAGCAGTTTCAGTCTTCTATGTGTTCCTGCAAGCACAGGCTAGAGAAAAGGAAATGGCTTCAAGGCAGTGCAGTGCTTTAATACATTCAACCATTGCACACTGGCCTTTACTACAGATGAGGGTTGTAAACGAGAGCAGTTTTCTCACATTTTTTATGTACATCAGAAATCATCTGGAGGCTTGTTAAAACAGATTTTTTAAAAAGATTTTATTTATGCATACAAGAGCTGGGGTGTAGGCCAGAGGTGGGGGTATGTGTGAAAGGATTCACCAGAGACAGAGTGGGGAGCACTACCCAGGGAAGCAGCGGGCAAGACAGGAGAGGACTACTGCACCATTTGGGACAGCTCCCTGGCTGGGGATGGAACTCCTGCTGCAGTGACCTCAGACAACTTCACAGTGCTGAGCCTTAACCCCTGGCGCGCCACTGGGAGGCCCAAAACGGATTTTTTTACATCGCTGGAGTTTCTGATTTAGCAGGCACGGAGCTCTAGGGGATTTACATTTCTAAGTTCCCAGGTGATGCTGATGGTCCACTTTGAGAATCACTGATTTGGAATGAAGTCCTTTCATCCCTGAGAATTGTGATGGTAGTGTTGGTGCTTGGAAGCACAGGGCTGACTCTCCCCACTTGTACAAGCTTGGAATCCCAGGACCAGGAAGGGAGCCAAAAATGGAGACCCTGGTCATATGGCGGTGAAAAGGAGAAATAATGACATCACTTCCTCTCAGTTTTTACCTTTAAAAATAATCCCAAGAACACAATGATGCATGGTCAATTATCTCCTTCCTTTACAGGAGGAAAGTAAAACCCAGAAACTAACTAACTTTCCTTTAAACACCCAGTTGGCAGGTAGAGGCGCAGGGATGGGGACTCAGGACCGCCTGACCATTGGACTTGTTGCGCTACCCTTGGAAGCACCACAGGCTGAAGCCAGACAACCCCAGGTGTGAAGACCACCACTCACCAGCTGGGTGTTCTCAGCCACCTGCTCAACCTCTCTGCGCCTTCCTTAGGTACCTACAAAATGGAGGTAACAGAGTTCGAGCTGTGCTGGGTTGGTGTAAGGGTTAACTTGGAGGTGCGTGATGGTTAATTAACTTGAATTAACATGCGTGAGGCCTAGGACAATAAGTACCTGGCACATAGGCGCTGCATAAATGCATTGAAAATAAACATGACTGGTCTGGTACTGCGCACACACCGCATCACCCCAGGGAAGCTGGGGAGGGAGCCTAAAAATCAGCTCGGATCTACAGTGAGGCTAGGCAGAAACACGTGAAAAATGTACATAGTCTGGGATTCAGGGTGTAGGAAGAACTCAGCCTTTGGGGGTGGGGTAGGGTGGGGTGGGGTGGGAAGACAGCTCTGTTAGCAGCTCAGGCCTAACGCCAGCCTGGTCTGTTCCCCGCTTCACCCCAGGACTGGACTCCAGACTGACCACAGTGTGGGACCCGCCGCCCCTCCCCCCTTTCGCCACCCCCCCCAGCCCAGGCGCTCCGAGTTTCCTGCCCCCCTGCCCTGCTTGGGGCGGGCAGAGGAGGGGTGGCATTTCCTGGCGGGCCCGCCAGCCGCCTCACTAGCTCCTGGACGCTCGGACAGAGCGCTGACCGACAGGCACCAGATGCTATTTCGGGCGGCGCCCCTCTCCGCGCAGTTTCCGTTTTTCCACCGACTGTCGGAAACCAGAGAGGAGGAGGCTGTTGACGTCATGAGCCCCCAGCCCCAGACGGAGTGGGGGGTGGGGTGGGGTGGTGGAGGTCAGGGATGGCTACCAGACTGTCAGAATCCGAAGCCTGCGGCACAGGAGCAAGGCGAACCCCACCTTCCCTCCCGCCGAGGGTGAGGGTCCGCGCACACGGCTGAAGGCTGACAAAATTCTTTCCACCTGTCCATACTCTTTCCCCACAACCCTTGGGGTGTTAAGCAAGTCATTTAATGCCCTGTAGGATGACCCTCAAAGATATCAAAACCAAATGCAGAATCCCTCCGCACGCCTCTCCAAGAATACCACCCCCATCTAAGCAAGCAAGATAACCAGAACACCAAGGGGTTCATGGATTTCCCCTTCACCCCCAAACCCGATTCTTACAAATGCAGTTTTGTATTCCAAACACACGCCTTCTCCATACACCTCTTTTCATCTCTTCTGCCAGCTCCCTCGTCCCCTGCCCAAACCCGCACCTTGGACCCCTGCATTGGCCTCAGAACCCATATTTTCACATCCTTCCTCCTGCCCCCTCCAGGCTTGCAGCCAAAGAGCTTTCTAAAAATGCAAATTTGATTCCGTATAAAACATTCGCTCTACCCCAAAACCAAATAAAAAAAAATGGCTCTCCCCAAAATTCTTCCAATGGTTCATCAGTTTGCTCCAACCATACTGGACTCATGTCCCTTTCATGAGCCTTAAACCCTTATGCTCCAGCTCTCCGCCCACCTGGAAGACCCTGGTGCTCACTGTTCTAACCCTGCCCCCTCAGATCTCAAGCTCAGTGTGGGCATCACTGCCTCAGAGAGCCACCGTGATGATGAAGGACTGGCCAGGATGATCAGACCCGGCCACACACCAGGCTCAGCCCCTGACTGGGACTTAGCCTGTGCCACACAAGGGCTTTCTCCTCGTTCTCAGGCTCCAAAGGAGCTCAGCCACAGATGCTGGGAGGACAATGCAGCCTGGCGCGGTGGGTAGAGTCGTGGACTTGGAACTGGATACTTGAGTTGGGTCTTGGCCTTTTATCTGGGTCACTGTAAGGTCCCCCACCCCTCACATTTCTCTGTCTTCATTCCCCGCTCTCTAAGGATAACCAAAACACTCATGCAGGTGCTCTTGATGTCGTCCTGGGCTCAGGACTGGGTGAGATGCTACAGATTAGTACTTAATTCACCACCTTTTAAAGGTCATTTAATTCAATCCTCATGACAACTCTGTGAGGAAGGCTTTATCCTTTCCATTTTATAGATGAGGAAACTGAGGGTCAGAGAGTGCTAAGTGACTTGTGCTAAGATTTAAGCCTATGCTGTTTCTAGTCCAAACTAAAAGAATGAACGCAGATACCCTCCATAGGCTGAACCCTGAGCCCCAGTCACCACCCCTGCACTGAACCCAGATTTCTACCTTAGAGTATAGGTGTTTGTACTATAAGTTAACTCAGATCCCTCCTCCTAGCCCAGGCTCCAGTATATTCACCAGCTGAACTCCAGTAAGGACTCTGGTGCCAAGTTTGCTTCAAACGCAGGCTCCACCACTTAATAGACATGTAACATTGGGAAAGTTGCTTTTATTCTGAGCCTTGGTTTCCTTATCTGAAAATGGAGAATAATAATAGCACCACCCTCTCAGAATTGTCCCTGAGGACTAAGTGAGTTAGTATCTGTGAGCGCTCAGAACAGCGCTTCAGTAGTAAGATTAAAGTGTTTAAAATATTATGGGGGTGGGGGCATGTTCTTGGGTCCTGGGTTCAGCCTGAAACTCAGTAGAACGGGCATTTTCATCTCTCTGCTGACACTAGTCCTGCCTCTATAGAGTCCTGAGTTGGAACTCAGTCCATGACATTAGAGGCAAGAGGGTCATTTTAGAGCAATAAAGGATCAGGGCTGAAGGGGGAGAGGCTGGGGGGGCTGGTGTTGTCGTTGGGGAGAGCTGGTGAGCTTTCTGGAATGAGGCGCTGACCATTGAAATTTGGGCGTCTGGGTCCTCCCTGGTGGCGCAAGGGGTTAAGACGCAATCTATGAAGCTGTTCACAGCCACTGCAGAGAGTTCAATCCCCCAGCCAGGCAGGGGGCTACACACATGGCTCAGCGGACCTTTCCTGCTTCACCTGCTGCTCCCCTCAGCAGTGTATTTCAGTCAGTCTGCCTGTTCTGCTCCCCACTCTGTCTCTGGTGAATCCTCTCACCCCCACACCTCTGGCCTGTACCCCAGCTCTTATATGCATAAATAAATAAATCTTTGAAAGAAAAGAAAAGAAAGAAAGAAAGAAAGAAAGAAAGAAAGAAAGAAAGAAAGAAAGAAAGAAAGAAAGAAAGAAAGAAAGAAAGAAAGAAAGAAAGAAAGAAACAAACTTGGGTGTCTAGGACACTGGCCAAAAAGAAATAAACGAATGGAGCGAGGATGAGGAGTTGAGAGTGATGGTTCCGGTGCCTCGGTCTTCAGCAGGCCGGGCACAGCGTGCTGGGCTGAAAGTCGCTGCAGAAAGGCGTCTGGAAAAGGAACGAGAGGACGCGGAGCAGGGGTCCGGAGAGGCCTGGAGATCAAAAATGCGGCTGGACCCTCCCGGTCTTAGCGCGCCCAACTCTCCCCGGAGCCGACGCTAGCGCCGCGCAACCAGTCCCCACTCCCTCCGGTGAAATTGCCAAATTAAAATGAATCATTTGGCCCATAATGGCCGAGGCGCTTATCGGGGGCGAGCGGACCCGCGGCGGTGCCTTATCTCCGCCGCGCACACGGCCCCGGCGCGCCTCGGCCCATGCTAACGAGGCTGGAACGTGAGCGGGATTAGAGCGCGTCGGTGCAGGCGCGGGGCGCGGCGCGGGCGGGGGCGCGGGGCGGGGGCGGGGGCGCGGGGCGGGGGGCGGGGGGCGCGGGCCTCCGCACTAAGCACCAGGCCTCAAAATGGCCACACGCTTCCCCCCGTGGCGGCAAAACGTGAGCATTCTGGCCTTTTTCTAGGGTAAAGCAACCTGCGGCCTCCCACGGAGCTCCCCACCCATTGACCCCCTCTTGGCCCCCACGCGCAGAAGGGGAGGTCGAGCTGCTTTTCCCTCGTGTGTTCCGACGGGGGGCACATTCCTCGGGCGCCCTCGCCGCGGCCCCTCCCGACTTGGAGACTCCCTTCCTTCCCCTTTTTCCTTACGCAATAGACAGAAATGCGCGAGGCGGTGGTTGGTCTCATTTCTTGCCCGCGGGTGTTTGCATGCGGCGGGGTCATGAGAGTGCGTGCGTGAGCTGTGGGGATGCGGCCTGCTTCCGAATGTGGTCTTCGGGGGCAGGAGGTTGCGTGTCCGAGTGCGATGGTGTCTGCGCCGCTTGGGCGTGGGTGTGTGGACTGGGTCTCTCCAAGGCCCGTCTGCCCGCGCACCGCTGGGTCTCATTATGCTCCGTCGCGCGCTCGAGATAGGTCTGTGTGCTGGGTGCTGGGGGCTTGGCGCCCGTGTTTAGGGGCTTTCGTTGTGGTGTGGGGCGCGTGCCATCCCGGCTGCCCTGAATTGTGTGTCCCTGAACGACAGCATCGGGCTGATTTCGTTCTGTGGCGCCTGGCAATGTGCGGCCCCGGCGCGCCGGCCTGCGGGGCAGGGCTGGGCAGCGTCTTCTCGCTTCCCGTCGGTGGGGCTGGGCGCTGTGGGGTCCTCGCGGCGCGGGGTGTGCGCCAGGGTGCTGGTGCCCTTTAGGGGCGCCTTCACAAGCCGCTGGGGGGGGTGGAGGGAGGGCGAAGGGGCGATGGGAGCGCGCGTTGAGGAGGTGGCTTGGGGGCGGGGAGACGGATTTCACATTTTATTCCAAATTATGATGTATTCGGAAGCCAGTGCTGGCTTGGATGGGCAGACAGAGCCCTATCGGCGGCTGCTCTGTCCGGAGACCAGTCTGCGCCTGGGCGTTTGAGGGGCTCGTTAGTGAATGGGAGGCTCTTCCAGGCTCGAGGCTGAGCAGCGTTCGCCCAGGCCCGCACCTTCACGCCCGCGGCCGCCGGCATCGCGTCCCGTCGCCCTCGGGCTTCGTCCATTGCTGGTCAGTTTCTCGGGCGCGGCCGCTGGGGTCTGCGGGAGAGGCCGGAAAAGACAATGGGAGCTTGCTCCAGGCCGCTGCTCGCGGGTGGGGACCCCCGGGGATGCCTCGGAGGAGCATTTTTGCGCCCCTTCTCCGGGTGAGCGCCACTCCCGCGGGGGTGGGCGCTCGCTGCGCCGGAGCCCGCCCCGGGCGGTGGTGAGGCCGGGGCGGTCGTGCCCTAAGCGCCGGAAGAAAGAATTTTGCTTGTCAGTTATTGTGGTTGCTAATGTCATCATCATCACCATCATCAGCCGATTTTAATTAAAAGAATCCTCCAGGAGCAAGCCCAAGCAGCCAGGAGCTTTTGGTTCCTTTGGAGGGATAACAAAGCCGCTGTCTCCTCTCCCGGCCCCCCACCCCCCTCTCTGGTTTTTAAGTTGCTGGATTTGGGGTAGGGGGAGAAAATGGGACAGACACAGAGACTCGGTTTTAAAGCAGAAATTACCCCCGACCCAGCGTCCTGGGCTCCTCCCTTTCACCGCTCTCCGGGTTTGGATTAGAAGAAAAGAAAGAAAATCTCCCTCCTCGGACTGAGACCGCGGAGAAGACTCATTTCTATATTTCAACCAAAACAGGGGCAAAAGGGAAGCCTTCGCGGTTCATCTAAGACTTCGATCTAAGACTTGTCCAATTAAACGGGACAATTTAAGCAAAACAAATTAAACAAAACCCTGGCCTGGGGTGGGGGAGGGAACAACGAAATCCTGCGACCTACACCCAGGGCAGCGGCCTGGGGGGGGTTGAACCCTCCCTCCCTGCGCCCTGGTTATTGCTGCAGGCAGTTGCCACAATCCCCCTCCACGCTGCGGGTCTGAACACCAAAAAATCGAAAGTCATTGTGTGGAGCGATGACTGAAGTCGGAAAGGGATTTTTCTTTTTCGGGTTTTTTCTTTTTCTTCATCGGTAGGAAGAAAAGCAGGGCCCGGAGCGCCCAGGTGCCTCTCTCCTTCCGCTTCTTGGAGCCGCGCTGCCCCGACTCCATTCTTGCGGGACAGAACAGCTTTGGGATTCGGTTCTGGTTTCACTTTGGGCTCAGGGGGGTCGTGGAGCTCGTGGGGCCTCGGAGGCTCTGCCCCCACCGACCGGAGTGTGAGGACAGGATTCTTGTTTTTCCATGTCCCCCCGCCAAGCTGCGAACCCCGCTTTCCCTAGCCACCCGCGTAGACGCGGTAGTGCTTGAAACGAGCCCCGCCGCGCTGAACAACAGAGGGATCCCCGTCGGCGGGTCCGAAAAATATTCCCGACAGTCTGCGGCGGGGCCTTGGTTGTGCGGCCGTAGTTATTCCTGATTGGTCAGGTGTAAGCGGCTTCTTAGCGGGAGGGGCCGGGAGGGAGCTTCAATCAACCTGCAGGTTGGGGGGCCGGAGGGGGGGGCGCAGCAGAAAGCTGTTCTGGATCCCCGGGGCTGCTGGGCGAGGACTTGAGGTAATTCCCAGCCATTGACCCCCCATTTCTCTGTCTCCCTCCCTCGTGCCCTCCCTCTCTCCCTCCACCCCCATCTTTCCTGGAAACTGCTCTGGGCGCGGCAGACCGCCCAGGACCACACCGCGGCCTAACTGTTGGTCTTTCCGCGAGAGAGGGGGAAGCAGAGACCCCCGTCCACCACCTGGACCTCGGCTCCCGCCCTCTTCGGCGGAGGAGTGGAGATCCTGCTCAGAGGGCCGGTCTCTCTAAATATGCCCCAGGTGAGTTTGGGGGGGAATGGTGTAGGTGGAAATGTCCTGGGAAACCTTGCGTTCTTGCTTGGGGGTGGGGGGGGGGTCAGGACAGAAGAGAGCCCTTCTCGGAAGGTGGGGATAAAGGGGGGTAGGGATCCAGAGCTGGGGATTACAGGCCCTGCTGCTGATGGCCTCTGTGGCCGTCAGCAGCAGGGCCTTTTCCTTTTCTGACCCTGGGTAAAAACAGCTGGTTGGATTTGGTCCCCCTGGCTGCTCCCATCATTCCTGGTTCTGTGGACCTTTCACAAGGCTGGAACTTTGGGGCGGCGACATGGATACGGGGTGGGCAGGCTGCCCTAGCCTGGAACTCCAGCAGGAAGAAGGCCGCAGCCATCCTGGCTAGCACAGTCCTGACCCTGGTGGGCCTGACGGAGGCCTAAGTCCTAGGGCGGGGCAGCGCCTGAACACCCACCTTCTGCGGTGGTGGTGGGGAAAGTGATTCTGTTTACTGACAATTTGGGGTCTTCTGCAGGCTTGGGCTCCCTCAGGGGGTTCAGCGGGTGTGGGTACGGTATGAGGGACTCCGGGACTCCGGAGGTTGTTAGGCAAAGGCTCTAACTGGGGTGCAGCTGAGGCTGTTTACACATATTGTAAGAAATTCTCCGCCGGGAGAGTTGGGAGCTAGGGGAGCCCAGTGCCTGCCTTCCAGCAGCTGCCATGTCTGTCTTGGTTAGAGGCTGGCGCAGAGATGTTCTGAGCAGGCACAGCCACAGATGAGGATCTGGTGTTGCCTCCTGTGCACTGGGTCGCAGCGACACAAAGACAGAGGAGTTATAATGGTCTTGTGCATTTAGTTGAAACCTTAACCCCCTCCCCCTTACCTTACCCACATAAAAACAAATAAAAATCTCTCAGCCTTTTTCCCTTTAGTGATCTTAACCAAAACTAAGTGATGCGGTTTGACAAATGAACATACTTGTGGGTCCTCCTGTGGCTTCCTCAGGAGCATAGCTCACCAGGGCTACCCTGGTTGCAGAAGAGCTCACTGGGTTTCCTTGGGGCCCCCCAAGGGGCCGGGAGAAGTGGGCCACAGACCCTGGGGACCAATCGTAGCTTTCTCATAGGGAGCCTCTGAGATACAGATCATTATAGGTGTTTGGAGAGGGCATTCGGGGCCAGGGTCAACTCATCTGGAACATGGGCTCCCTTTGCCCCTGTGCAGGGAGCCCTGGAGTTACTCAGCGAGTATAAACAGTCGTAAGGAGGGCTTGAGTTCATTCTGGCCATTGCGGTGCACACTGTGACTCGGTTAGAAGCTGGGGCCGAAGCACATGTACTGGATGCACAGGAATGAGTCTGGATAGTGAGGTAGAGAGCCAGCACCGGGGGCTGTATATTTCATTACAGAATGAGGTGTTTCTGGTGCATTTCACCAGGGGTGGGGGGCGTGAGTCAGGGGGTCCAGACCTGGTATACATAGGGTGCATTTCTAATGGTTACAGCGCCCTGGTGGTCCCATTCCGTCCATCCAAATCTATTGTCTCCACCATAATCATAAACTCGCTTTCAACGAAGCATCTTAGTCCCATTGCCATTCCAGCTTCGGCACACCAGGTGTCAGGGAGTTTTGTTGTTTCTGGGCCAGGCTCACAGGGCTGTGCCTGATCCGGAGCAGGAGTGCCATCTGAATGGTGATTCTCCAGTGGCTGGTGTATCTGGTGGCAATTGAGCTCAGCTCCAGAGCAGTTTCCTCTCCCTTCTGTCCCTAGTGGTGTCCATTCTCTCTTCTGCGGGGGTGGGGGCGGGTGGGAGGAAGGCTGGCTCCCAGGCGCACTCCTCGGCAGGGCAGCGCAGAGCAGAATGGGAGCGCGCCGGCTGCTGTGAGTGATCAGAAGGACCCCGCTTGGGACTGAATTGGATTTTTATGAATTTATTTTCTGCTATGAAATGCCTCAATTACATAATTCTCAGAGCAGCAACCTCATTTTGAACATCTTGTAAAGCCTCATCGAGTTGACTATATTTTAATTTTTCTAATAACAACAACTCACAAATATCCCCAAATTCTGAAGTCAGAGTCGCATAGATTTTTCTGCTTTTATTTTGTGCTGGGGCCTGGCCCCGTTGGCATCGAAGCAGGGGGATGCAAGAACCCAAGCTATTGCTAGTAGAACATCCTGGAGTGCGGTTGTGAAGAGGGGAACCCTCCGCTCCAGGGGTATATGTGTGAGGGTGTTCAGGGGAGGATAGGACAGGTAATCTGAATCTGTTAGATTTAGCCTCAGTTGAAAACAGGATTGTGTGACCTTGGGAAAGGCATTTCCCTCCCTGGTCCTTTCTCTTTGTCAATAATAATATTTACTCATGCATTTGCACAGTGCGTTTAAATACATAATGGAGTTAGTCCTCCCGAGTCCCAAAGGACAACACCAAGGAGGGAGAGGGGCATCAGGAAGTGCTGGAAGAGGCCAGAGGCCCTGCAGTCACCCCTTGCTGCTGCCTGAGACTCAGACACCAGGGGCCTCAGGGCACTCTGAATGCCTAGGCTCCTGCAGCCTCAGCCAGGCCTCCTTCCAGACCCACTCATTTTGGAATCCAGCAGAGCTGAAGGGGGTGAAGTGCTCAGGGAGGCAGGAGCCTCTTCGCTCCCTGGTGTCTCACCTAGAGGTGGGAGTAAGGGGCTGCAGGAAGGTGGGGGCACAGAATACAGGGTGGATTGTTTAGTGTGAGTAGACACCGCTGAAGTGGCTGACTGTGTTGGAAGGAGCACCTGGTTCCTCCCCTGGAAGCTCTAATAGCCCTAGTCGAGTGGACCCTAGTTCCTGAAGCCTCCACTCCCCAAGCACCCTGCTCCCCTCCTCCACCTTACACTGCCCCCATCTTTTTTTGGGGGTGTGTGTGTGTGGAGATAGACTAGGGGAGGGCTTTGCTGAGGTGAGGAAGGTTCAGAAAATACCCCACCTCCTGGAGACGGATTCCCCGCCAAAACCAAAAGGGGGGGGGGCGGGAAGAACACAGTCGGGGGTTCGCTCCCTCCTCTTCCCCTGCGGCCTGAGAGGGGGACCAGGCGGTGTTGCTTTCTCGCCTGGTTCTACATTTCCTTCCTCCTTTTTCCCCTTCTGTTGTTCTTTCGCTGGCTGGATCGCCTTTCTCCCAATGTTTGTCACCTCTCCCCACCTCTGTCCTTTCGGTCCTCCGCGTCTGTCTCCCGTCTCCCCCCAACCCGCGCCCCCCTTCCGGCCCTCGCGCGCCCCACCGGGCCTCCAGCCCCCGAGGGCGGGCGCCTGTCCACGCGGCTCCAAGTCGGCGGCCTCCCGTCGGGTCTCGGGGGGTGCGTGAGTCTCTCCCCGCCCCTCGCCCTGCACCCCGCCCCGGGCTCGCGGGCCGCGGGCGGTTGTCAGAGCGGGGCGGCTGTCTGTCTGTCTGCCCGCAGGATGACGGAGCGGCCGCCGAGCGAGGCGGCACGCAGTGACCCCGCGCTCGAGGGACGGGACGCGGCCGAGGCGCGCATGGCCCCCCCGCACCTGGTCCTGCTCAACGGCGTCGCCAAGGAGACGGGCCGCGCGGCCCCGGCGGAGCCCCCGGTCATCGAGCTGGGCGCGCGCGGCGCCCCGGGGGGCGGCCCCGTCGGCGGGGCGGCGCCGCGCGGGACTTAAAGGGCCGCGACGCGGCGGCGGCCGAAGCGCGCCATCGGGTGCCCACCACCGAGCTGTGCCGCCCGCCCGGGCCCGCCCCGGCGCCCGCCCCGGCCCCCGCGGAGCTGCCCGGAGACGGCCGCATGGTGCAGCTGAGCCCGCCCGCGCTGGCGGCCCCCGCCGCCCCCGGCCGCGCGCTGCTCTACAGCCTCAGCCAGCCGCTGGCCTCCCTCGGCAGGTCAGGGTCCCCCGCGGGCGGGTGGGCGCGGCCCGCGGCTCCCCTGCGGCGCTCGGGAGCAGAGGGGCCTCTGGACCCGCAGCCCACAGCCTGGAGGCGAGACACGGGCCCGCGGAGGGAGTGTCCGTGTGTGTGTGTGTGTGTGTGTGTGTGTGTGTGTGTAGCACATGGGGGTGCCTTGTGACGCGCGACGTGTTGGGGTGTGTGTAACCAAGCAGGGGGAGGGTGGGCATGTGGCTGGCTGGGAGCCGGCGCCCAGTGCCGAATGGAGGTGGTGGGGGGACAGGTGCCAATGCCCCGCGTGTGGGTACCAAGCAGGGGCGAGTGGAAGGCCCTCCGCTGTGAAGTTCTGGAGGCTGCAGCCCTCTGAGGACAGGTAAGGGATAGGGAGCTGGGAATGGTCGCGAGGGGGCCCCTCCTCTAGCTCTCAGCTTAGGGCCCTCCCAGGGAGTGGTCGCTCCTCTCTCCTCTGTCCCTAGTGTGGACGGACTCTGGGCCTTTACCCCAGCGCCTTTCCTTGCTGGGCTGGGGAGGTGGGAGGAGGGTGGGTTGGGGACAAGAAGAGACAGGGATAGGGGGAGTGGGGGCAGTGAGTGAGGGGCAGTGAGTGTGGGGAAGCCCAGAGAAGCAGAGGCCAGGGTGGGGGTGGGAGCAGGCGGTGATGGTGAGTCAGGGTTTCCTGTCTGGTGTCTATCCATCGGCCTCTGGGGCTGTGTCCTGGGCAGGAGTGAAGGTGGGGTGATGTTGACGGGAGGGGCAGGGCCCCTTCGGTGGTGCTGGAGTCACCCGGGATCTGAGGGCCACGTCTGCTGTGTGAGCATGGTCTAGGAGGGGCGTTGTCTGTGTGGGTCCCGTGCTTGTACCTGGGGAGGGGGTGCGTGTGTGTTCATTTTTGTGTTTGCCCCGTGCTTCACCTCTGATTGTGTGTGAGAGTGTGTCTTCCCCTTGCTGTTCCCCCTGGCGAGAGGCTCATTCTCTGTGTGTTTCATGCGCTTAGTACCCCCAATGCCTGTGGGAAGGGACCAGAGCTGCCTTTGTTTTTCCAGGGTTGGGGAAATTCAAGAACATTGGGGGGAAGGTCCTAAGGAGCCTCTTCCCCCCACTACCCTACATGTGATCTTGTGATCTGTTCCCTCCCACAGTGGATTTTTTGGGGAGCCTGATGCCTTCCCTATGTTTGCCACCAACAACAGAGTGAAGAGGAGACCCTCCCCTTACGAGATGGAGATTACTGATGGTGAGTACCCCCAGCTCACCTTTGTACTCACCCCCTACACTGGTTAGGGCCACCCAAAGGAGGGAACAGCAGAGATTTCTGTCTCAGGTAGATGGGTGCACAGCCTTGGTGCCCCAGAATGCCCTCACCTTGCCACACTCTTCACCCTCTTCCCTTCCTGTGGCTGGCGGGCTCTTCAGACCTGGGACTCAGGGAAGTTGTGGGTGAGGCCAGGGGCAGGCATATTCAGTCCTGGGGAGAGGGGACATGGGTGTGAGGACACATTGTGGCGCTGAGCCCAGACCTCTAGGGTCAGTAGTAGTTACCACACCAGGCTCCATTCCTGCGCTTGACAAGGATGCTGGGCAGAATGTGTGGTGTCCCCTGGTGCTAAGCCAGACCTTAGGGATTCCCTGCACCCCCTCCCAAGTCCTTCTTGGACTCTGGGTTCTGTTCCTTGCTCACAGTTGTATTTCAAGGGTCTCATCCCAGGACCCTATACTGTGGGAACCGCTTGTCCCATTCCACACCCTCGAGCTCTTCCCGACTGGGTATTCCTGGGGAAAGGTTGGATGAGTGGGAAACTTGGAGGACCCCCTGCTTTTCCCCAGGTTGGCCTGATGTAGTAGACGGGCCCGGCACTAGGGGGCAGGAGAGCGGGCTCTTCAGAGCTGAGGGCCTTGGAGCCAATCCTTGGTTTCTAGCGTTTCAGCCTAGGTGGGGGTGGGGGTGGGGGTTCCTGTGTTCCCGGAGCCAGGCTGGGCTTTGTGCAGAGAGCGGGTAGCAGGGATATGTGCAGTGGGCAGAGCTTCTGAAGGGGAGTCCTCAGTGACATTCTGGAGAGGAGGGAGCTGGAGTCTGGACAAGGAACAGACCTCAAAAGACCCAACTGGCCTGGGCACAGGGGTATAGGGAGGAGAGGGCAGGGCTGTTGGTGTCTGTGCTGCTTGGTTAGAGAGGGGCAGGGGTGTGCCAAACAGCAAGTAGGTGGGACCAGTCCTGATGTTCCCCAGGAAAGAGGCGTTTTTTTGCAAAGGGCAGAGGCATCAGAATCAGGTACAGAGGAGAGGAAGGTGAGGAGGGGCAGGAGGGTGAGGGCTTGGAGGAAGTGCAGGAGTGTAGGGAAGCCATTACCATAAATGAGGACTGCTCAGTGCCCAGCTGGAGGGAGATGGAGGAGCTGAGGGGTGGACAGACTTGGGAAAGAGGAAGGTATAGAGAAGTAGGAAGGAGCCTGGGAGGAATAAACAGAAATGGAGGTGGAGGCAAGGGTGTGTGTGTGTGGCCGGGGGGGGGGGGGGGGGGGGGGGGCGGTGGGGGGGGTAGGGTGGGATGGGTGCAGAATATGTCCATGGAACTTAGAATTCAGAGCTTTCATCAAAAAGAGTCCGTAGAAGTAGAACTAATGCAAGATCTAAAGTCAGGACTTGATGTGGATTCCTGTTGTTGAATTTTTCTGGGCCTCAGTTTCCTCACATGAAATGGGGGAGAAGAATAGCTTCCCCATAGATTTTTGAAGGAGCGCAGGGGGTGAAGTGTTTTTCGGGCCTGGCTCTGGGTAGGTTATGAGGACATGTGAAGGTTCATTCCCTCCCCTTCTCTTTCCTTGCCTGTCAGGTAGTGGTGGAAGGTTTTGGGGACCAGTATTCCTCCTACTACTTAACAAAGAGTTTTTTTCTGCCTTGTTCCTGCCTGTACTCCAAGTGCCCAGCACACTGCTCATCACAAGCAGTCCTCAGGCAGCTCTTCGGAGTGGGAAAGGCAGCCAATTGATAACAAAAATGCTACTGCTTTTTGGACATCCACTATGCACTGTGGGTTTTGTATTTTTGATTTTTGTTTAATCCTCACCACAAACCTCTGAGATCAATTAGCATTTTCATTTTACAGGAAATTGAGGTTCAGAGAGGTTAAGCAACCTGTTCAAGGTCACACAGCAGAGTCCTGAATACTCCTTGTAACCCCAGCCCCACTTCTGGAGTCCGGCTGGCCCTAGCTTTGAAAGCAGTCATAGTGCTCCCCACCCCCACCTCCGTGCTCTTTCAAGATCAGTCAGCACCAGCCGGTAGCCGAGGAACTCCCCTCGATGGCCTCCATGCCCCAAAACAGCAAGTTATTTCCCCTGAGGTGCCCAGGGTAGGACTGCTCAGCAGGCGCCTGGTTCTGGCCTGTGGCAAAGAATCAGCTGGGCCTTTGGGGCTTGGAAAGTCTCAGGGGCACTGTGGGCATCAGTGAGCCTCCCTGGGAAGTCACGGGGTGCATATGTGCATGGGGTGCACATGCACGTAGGAGAGAGAATGAGAGATGACCAAGCAGGGAGCGTCAAGCAGGGATGAGCTGGGTCAGGGTCTGGGTCAGTGGGACTGAGGAGAAACCTTGGGCTCTCCTCTCTTCTCCTATGCCCAAGTTTCCACATTCTGAGGACTGGTTTCAGGGTTACTGGAAGAAGGTAAACCAAATATTCCAAGGCTGGCAGTTCCCTTAGGCCCTCCCAAGGACTGCCTAGAGCCAGCTCTGCATCTCTGGGATGCAGAGGAGGGAAGCAGCCACCTCAGCCCAGGATCAGGAGCACTGGCAGGCCCTCTCCTGTCTTCCTCTGGCTTGGGAATCCCAGACCAGGCTTGGACATTTAGTGTGGTGCTTAGCCGAGGAACTCCCCTCACTGGCCTCCATCCCCAAAAACAGCAAGTTATTTCCCCTCAGGTGCCCAGGGTAGGACTGCTTAGCAGGCACCTGGTTGTGGCCTGTGGCAAAGAATCAGCTGGGCCTTTTGGGGCTTGGAAAGTCTCAGGGGCACTGTGAGCATCCTTGAGCCTCCCTGGGAAGTCACGGGGTGCGTATGTGTATGGGATGACATGCATGTAGGAGATACATGCAAGTTGGTGCTTGATACATGCAAGTTGGTGTCTACCTCTGCTCCACAAGTCTCAGTACGTAAGTGCTTGGCACCCAACCTGTAGCCAGCGCTCGTGGACGTGGAGAGGCTGAAGCAGCCCTCAGATGCCTGCCTGGAGCCCACGCCATGCCTGACCATCTACTCCTCCTCTTTGGGAGAGAGCTCACAGGGTGGGTCCTCCCCCTCTGGTCTCTGTTCTGTCCTCCAGTGCCCCTCCCTTCCCCAGCAGGATCAGTCAGTCAGCAGACCTTTGCTCTCCCCTACTCCATGCTTTCCCACACCCCATGGGATCTACACTCAGCCTCCTCTGATTGCACCCATGCTCATCAAACATGGTGGCTTTAGCCCTCTTCCAGGTCAGTCTTTGTTTTTGCACATGCCGTTCCCTCTGCTGGAGCACTCTTCCCACTTCCATTTTGGTGCCTTCTTCAGGCGCTTCTTCAGCCTTAAGTTCTTACCTTATAGGTGTCCTCTCCTCTTGAAGGCTGTCCCTAGCTGCTTTACCTAAATAAGGTCGCTCCTGTCCATCTTTCACTTACATTCAACCTCCTGTTTGTTTGCTACTAGTTCATCATCAGTTACCCCCATTAAAATGTAGACTGCCTGAGGGCAGGGCTCTGTTTTGTTCACCATTATTCCTTAGTGCTTAGAACAGCACCCATTATTAGTAAATAGCTGATTAATAGGTAACACTAGTTGACATTGAATGCTTCCTGTAGGGCAGTTGTTATGTGCTTTACCTGTGTTTGTTATTAGATCCATGTGACAGTCTTATGACTTGAGTTACGAGTATTATCGCCATTTTACAGAGGATGAAGCTCAGGCATAGAGAGTACATATCTTGCCCAGAGTCACTATCTCATGTATAGTAGTCAGGAACTGAACCCAGAAAGTCTATCTCTAGGTTTGTCTTCCAATCTATTCTATATGGTCTGTGGGCACAAGTGAATAAATGAATGACAGTACCCTCAAATGTCTCATAACCCAGAGAGGGAGACAAGAACAGTGGATATCAAGGGATTACAGGGCCCTGGCAGTTGGTTAGATCTATTTGGAGGGGTCAAGGGAAGTCCTCAGAGAAAAGGAAACAAAATGGGTTTTGAGGCATGAGTAGGAGTTTTCTAAGTAAAAGAAACTTTAGGTTTTCCAGTGAATTTTTCCCAAGGTTTTTCCTCCTTTTCCACCAGAGAAGATGCCTTGTGGGGATCTCCAGTCAGTTCCTTTCCCTGCCCATTCCTCCTCACCTTTGCCCTCCTACCCTCCAGGTCCCCACACCAAAGTCGTGAGGCGCATCTTCACCAACAGCCGTGAGCGATGGCGGCAGCAAAATGTGAATGGGGCCTTTGCTGAGCTCCGCAAGCTGATCCCCACGCATCCCCCCGACAAGAAGCTCAGCAAGAATGAGATCCTCCGCCTGGCCATGAAATACATCAACTTCCTGGCCAAGCTGCTCAATGACCAGGAGGAGGAGGGCACCCAGCGGGTCAAGCCTGGCAAGGACCCTGTGGTGGCCGCTGGTGGAGGTGGGGGAGGGGGCAGTGCACCTCCAGATGACCTCCTGCAGGACGTGCTGTCCCCCAACTCCAGCTGTGGCAGCTCCCTGGATGGGGCAGCCAGCCCCGAGAGCTATACAGAAGAGCCGGCACCCAAGCATACTGCCCGTAGCCTCCATCCTGCCATGCTGCCCACCTCGGATGGACCTGGCCCTCGGTGATGGGTCTCGGGCCACCAGGACCAGCCGGGGGTGTGTCCCCAGGTCTTCAGGGCAGGTGGGGGTGAGGATTGGGCAGCTCTGGAGCAGGGCAATGGACTTGAGCTTTCCTCAATGTCTGGACTTTGGGAAGCCCAAACTGCCCCTGAGGCCGGCTTTACCATTTCTTGCCTCAGTAGGAGAACAGTAAAACGGAGCTAAGTGGTAGGTACTTTTTATGAAGACGGCACGGTCTTCCCCCGTCCCCCAATCCCTGAGACTTCCCACTTAAGAGACTGGAGTGCCACTGCTTTTGGCCTGGAGCTTGGGAGTCCTGTCTTTGCTGAGACCTGGGTTGTCAGCGCTCACCTGAGGGGCCCAGTAGCCTCAGCCTTGCCTTTAGCCCCTCCCAAGCTGGCTAGGCTGGCTTTGTGGCCACTCTGTCCAAATATGTAGGTACCCAGTAGCTGCCCATTTCTTGAGCCCCTTCTTCACCCAGGCCCATGTTGGTCCGTCCAGCTTGCCAGCTACTGCAGAGTCATAAGCCTCGAGGTGCCTTCTTCGGGGTCTGGTTGAAGATGGCCAGTGGGGAGCCTGCTCTCGATTAGTTGGACCGGAGGGTCAGAAAATCCAGCACCTCTTAATTCAAAGCTCTGTTTTCTCCCCACTGAGACTGGCCTTCCCTATCCTTGTGGCTGTGGGCACCACGTCTGCAGCTGTGAATGCGCCCTGTTGGGCTTTGTGTGAAGGCAGAGAAAGGGAAAACAATTTGAGTGAAATTGAGCAAGAGCTATTTTGGGCATGAGGGCTTTACATCCTGTGTGTGTGTGGGGGGTGTCTCAGAGCTACCTGCCTGTATTCCCAGCTGCACATCACTGTTCAGGCTGGTGAATAGACGCCGCTGTGCTGAGGGCACATGTGGGTCCTGAGCGTAGAGGTGCGAGCCCACCCGTGCAAGCCCACTCACCTAGATGCCCAGGGGTACCTCCTGGCTGCAGAATGTCTGTCTGCTGATGGTCCTGTCTGTATTCTGAACTGGAACACAAATTCTGTCCCGTGAATTCCCAGCATTCGGAATCTTTGCTCGAGGTCCCATTGTAGGACCTGGAGGATCCAGTCAGAGCCCAGGCCCTGGTGAGACTGAACGTCGGCACGTTCACTTAGTATCATAAACACCCTCCATTGTGCAGCTTTCAGTCATTCAGGGTGTGTATGGGAGGATGGTTTAATGCAATGGGAGTGCCCCTCCCCCCAAAAAACCCCCCACAAAAGTTGTACATGAAATTTTTGTAAATCAAATCCTTATCCTTCATCTTTTAAAGAAATGCTACCACAAGTCCTTTTGTAAAATGAAGAATCTTTTTGTAGAGTGAACCACTGCCCCCTTGCTGACCTCCTGCTTCAATCCAGGTGTCGGGACATGGTATCCTTAAGGCTGGGCCTGCCTGTGATGTGTCACTACCAGTTCCTACAACTGAATAGAAGTTGTTGTACCCCCAAGTCAACCCAGCTGTTTTCCACCAGGCTCTGCCTCTGATGTCAGAGGGGAAACGACCCTGTGGCCCTGCCCTGTCCATAGTGATGGGGAAGAACCTTCGCTGCAGCTGTCCGGAAAGGCCCTTCGGTGTTTTGGGTTTCAGCTCAGTGTCTCACCCTCAGGTGATGGCACCTTGAGTACAGCCACGTGCAGACAGAGCCACCCTCCCTCTCCTCTCCCTGTCCTTTCCAGGTGTGAGGGCTGCTTAGTGGGGATGGAACAATCTGGTTAACTCTTGCAGCACCCTGATTTTCCATCCTGTCCTCTTTCACTCTCCCCAAATCACCTTTTGATGAACATTAGGGTTGATTCCTTTCCAATACTTGGAAGTGTGAGTGGGAACTCAAGCTTCTAGTTTCCCCTTCTGAGACTTGCAGGGTGACCTGGCTGTCGAATTTCTGCATGTCACTTTCTTTTAAATACCTTGCCTTGGCCTGTCTCCTAGAGCTGTGGTGTGGACAGGACGAGATTGAGAAAGCAACGCATTTGAGGCTGTAAAGAACTCTGTTGCCCTCAGTATCAAGTCCTGCAGTGCAGTGTCCCACTCCAAGTCCAGGAGGTAGGCAGTGGGCCAGTCTAGAACAGCACAGCATTTGGGTAATACAGGTTCTAGACCACTTTTGCCTGAATTATCTAGATTGTCCTCATTTCTCCAGATTGATGTCAATGCTGTCTCATTCCAAGGAGTGAGAATGGAAAAGAGATCTGGGAAAGTGGACAGAACTTGGAAAAGGTATTACAGATCCCCAGATGGGCCTGGAAAGGGAGGGCAAAGCTTCATGTCTTTGCAGGAACTAGAAAAGATCCTTAATTTTAATTTTGTTCTCTGACAACCCCTAAGCCCATCAGACCCTTTCTTTCCTCTGCCTCCTCATCCATGAAGAAATGGCAACAGTCTAAGAATAAATAGTATCTGTACAAAAGGGAAAACATGTAAAGGTGAAAGCCAGGAGGAGAGCAAAGATGATTGTAATGACTGGAGGGAATCACATCTCTTAAGAACAGCTCATACTCTTTTTGTTTGTAGTGGCAAATGACAAGATGGTACAACCTTTATCCTTTTTCGAAAATAAAACAAAGGGCACAGCATCTATAGTCAGTGGGTAACTATTTTGGCCTATGGGGGTGGGTCTAGTCGTACTTGTGATTTCAATGGTACGTGGCCCCCGGCCCGAGGCTTGCCCCCTGCCCATGTACATAGCGCGGTGTTTCTGTGGGCGGGCCCAGCACTTTCCGTCAATGTTGTACTGTACGTGATGAACTGCGTTGGTCTCTGCATTTTTCTGCAGAAGAGGAGTAACCGCTCCAGGTACCTGGACCTTTGTACAGCCCAGAGGCCAACACTGTGGGCGTGTGACTCTTGCAACAAAACCCATGTGGTGGTGATGTATGTATATATATAAGGATATATTGGGAAGATTTCTAAATAAAAGTTTTACAAAGGGGCCTGGACTCTGTGCTTGCATGTTGCACACCTAGGTCTGAGGGCTGGGAAATTAAAAGAAGAGGCTAGGAAAGAAGCTGTCTCCCTCGACATGGGAGGCCTCTAGGATTCAGCAGCCTTTTAAGGGTGGGGTCCTACCCTCTCGCTTCATGCCTCCCCATCAGGGTTTCCATCATTTGCCCTCTGCCAGGCCTCACAGAGAGAGCCTCTCTCTTCAGCACTGTGCACCCACACTTTCAGCTCTGGGCCATCCACCATCCTGAGGGCCTTCTGACCACAGCCAGGAGAGTGACTGCCCAACAGTACTTGGGGATCATGCCCTGGCTCACAAGGAAGCTCCTTGATTTTTGGAAGGCTCCAAGTGTGCCTCTCCTGGGCCCTGGACAAGGAGCATCCTGAGCAGATGGGTGGTAAGACTTAAACCTGGGTCTTGATGGTGGTGGTGGGTGGGCCTGGCTTGTGCCCCAGGCCTGAAAAGCAGCATGATGAAGAGATGAGGGAGGGAGAAGCGAAAGGAGAAGGAGAGAAGCGACACAGGCATAGGGGTGGCAGAAACAGAGTAGTCAGAGAAGTAGGAGAAGGACTGGGGGAACGTGGTGCTTCTGAGGCTAAAGCAAAGGGCTATTCAAGGCAGAGGAAGTGTCCTCCAGGCACGATGCAGCTGAGAAGCAAACGAGGAAAGGCCCCAAGTGTTGACTGGAGCTGGCAGCAGAGAGATAGCTGGTGAGCACAGTGACGGGATGCAGGGGGTGGGGAGGGCAGCAGCCTGACTGTCATGGACAGAAGGAGGGGAAAGGAGACACTCTCCCCAAGAAGACAAGATGGTCCAAATCCAGAGAGGTTAGGGAGAGGCCTTCGACTCTGTGGCTACCAGGGCAGAGACTACAAGTCTATTGAATGCCTAGGCCGGTAGGCCCTTGAAGATCATCTGGTTCCACATAGGTAGACTGATGCCCAGAGAGGAATGGACTCTACCCAGGGCCACACATCCCATGAGCAGTGACAGTGGGGGCAGGGAGGGCAGGGCCAGGCCTTCTGGCTCTCAGGACAGCCTCTGCCACCAGAGGACCTTGCCTGAATGGCCTGTGGCCCTCTCGCCGCTTGCCTTTATTTTCTCTGCTCCTATTGTACTATCCTGTCTGTCTGGGCTGCCACTTCCTTTTTAAAATAATGTCCAGTTTGAGGCACTGGTTTCTAAACCTTCCTCTGCTCTCACCTCCTTTCACCTGTCCACCCTGTGCTCGGCAGCGGGGAGGCTGTCACGGCTCT